>NC_133325.1:624884249-626228416 GCF_042186555.1 Aquarana catesbeiana
CGTTCAGCAGAAGTTCAGTGTTAGAAATACACAGAGAAAATGCATATTGACAAGAGGAGTGTAGAGGTGGGCGGGGAGTCTACTGACATCACGACTCCACCCACCGAGCTCCAGACAACAGACCCACCCACAGAATATGCAGTTTTTCGGGTCTCATAACAGACAGAGGGGAGACATTTGACAGGTAAAGATACATGCAGGAGGCATGCATATCCTTATAGATAACCCCTATGGCAGTAGTTTAGAAAGGATGACATTGGGTCTACATCCACTTTAAGGTAATAACATGTCCTCTCTGGGTACATACTTTCTTACTTAGCTCATATGCACTAATTCAATTTCCACATAACAAGAAATAACATGTCAAGTTTTGTGTAAGTATGTTCAATGAACCTTTGCTTTTAGGACACATAGAAACCTGAGCTGCCTTGCGCAACAGAGCTTTACAAGTGTGCTACCTGTGCAAAATTTTGGTAAATATAAGCTACAATAACGTATCTAAAACCCCAAAACAAAAGTGTAATATATTGCAGCTTACTGCTCCATAAGCTTCATGTGCATGGGCACATCCACCCATATAGTGTAAACACGCTGCATATTCTTGTGTCTGAGATGTACTGGTGATGCCCATAGACCTGAATGAGTGAAGGCACCTGAATGCAGCTATGCACTCCTACTTGTGTAAGTTGGCACAAAACGCACAGACATAATGTCCCAAATAAGTGTCCGCTGCATACCCATAGCCATAGCCACCTTCAGCCATTCATATCTATGGGCAGAACCAGTACATCTCAGGTACAAACATACCCCCCTTCATGACCAGGCCATTTTTTGCGATACGGCACTGCGTTACATTAACTAACAATTGCGCGTTCATGCAGCGCTGCACCCAAATAAAATTTATGTCAGTTTTTACCCACAAATAGAGCTTTCTTTTGAAGGTATTTTATCACCACTGCATTTTTTTATTTTTTGTGCTATAAACAAAAAAAGCCGACAATTTAAAAAAAAAAAAAAACACTTTTTACTTTCTGCTATAAAACATATCCCATAACAACAATGTAAACAATCAAATTTCTTCATAAATTTAGACCAATGTGTATTCTGCTACATGTTTTTGGTAAAAAAAAATCCCAATAAGCATATATTGATTGGTTTACGTGAACGTTATAGCGTCTGCAAACAATGGTATATATTTATGGAATTTTAATGTTTTTAAACTAGTAATGGTGGCTATTAGTGACTTATAGTGGGACTGCGATATTTGTCTAAAATAAATTTGGAACTCCTGATCTATATACAGGCAGTCCCCGAGTTACGAATGGGCTAGGGACTGTAGGTTTGTTCTTAAATCGAATATGTTCGTAAGTTGAAACTGCATGTGCAGAACGGCAGATATATCGCTTTCCGATGTTCCGTCGAATGTGCCCGCCATCGAAAAGGGTCCGTTGAATGTGCCCGCCATCGAGAAAGGGCCCATCGAATGTGCCCACCGTCGAAAAAGGGTCCGTCGAATGTGCCCGCCATCGAAAAGATTCCGTCGAATGTGCCCACCGTCCTGTTCGTAAGTAGGAGTCGTTTGCAAGTCGGATGTTCGTAACTCGGGGACATCCTGTACCTGTTTTGATGTGGAAAAAAATGCAAGCATGCATTATCAATTTACTACATTTGGTGTGGATACAGGTACATGTTAAACTAAAATGAACCAGCATTATAATGCCAACAAACAGAACAAGGCAGTAATTAAAAAATCATACCTGTGTGTTTGTGTGTGAACTATGTGCATAAATGTCATAAACATAAACTGATAACATTACTTTGTTAAACAATTCTGGTATAGCCCATATGTTTTTCATTAGTAATTAAATGATATTATTTGGTGACTCTATGTTTGGAATGAAAGATTTATTGCTTGGAATGGCTTGGGGTGCAGTCTTCCAACTTCAAACTTTAGGAAGTATATGGAGCCATTTGGCTGCTAGCTTTAGAATTAAGCTGTGTTAATGTAGCACTGGGATTTCACTTAGCTTGTATGTTTGCTCACAAAAAGTCCAGGATATACAGTAAGCATCAACTTTAAGAGACCCCTTTTCACAGCAGTCATTAATAGACCACAAAACACAATATGTAATATAAATTTTACAGATGATCTGTGCTAGATAAGGGTTCTCTTTGTTATTCCAATCTGTTCTGGGAATGTAAATACAATAACATCAAAATTATCGTCTGTGCATATGTTACATTAATCGCAGTGCTCCTGAGAAGCCCTTGAGAATGTCCCATTGGATGAAACGCATCAGGGAGGAGCCTGTGCTGACATTATCACACCTGCCAGGTCAGCTGCAGTGCTGGAGAGATATTTGTGCATGTACATATATTTAACTCATTAAATAGCATTCTGTTTTACACTATGGACTGCCATTTGTTCTCTCTTGCCAGATGTATATGATGCGTGCGGCATCAGTACAACTCCCCTACCTGTCAAAGTACGGAGCAGGAGAAGCCAGAAGCTCTGCATGTGCCCCTCCTTTGTCCAGACCCTCGGTGGGAGGAAGGAATCCTCAGCTAAGCTCCCTCTTGCTGTGTAGTGAAGTCGCACTCAAGCGTCAGTATTGTTTGTTCTGCAGGTACAGGAGCGCAGAGCTGCCCTGGCAGAGAGTAGGGGAGAGAGGGGCGCACTCGGAGCTTCTGGCTTCTCCTACTCCATACAGTACTTTGACAGGTAGGGGAGTTGTATTGATGCCGCCCCCGATCATTTTTTGTGTCTTCTAGCCGCTCACAACCTATACACACAACTCAGGGGGTTTTGGAGCACTTCTTGAGCTCTGTGGAACAAGTCTGATAGGCGGGTGGGTGAAGACAGAAGAGTGGGAGAGAGAACACAACACTCACTGCCTCTGGCTCTCTCCTCCTCTGGCTAGCAGGAGAAGTTTTACCGCTGTCATTACTCCTGTCAGCGGCAGCACCCCCCTCAATGAAGCACCCAGGGCAGATCCCCCTGCCCCCCGCCCCTAGTTTCGGGCCTGACTGCAGCTCCTCGCCCCCTCCTTTATGCTCCTGACAGATGAAAAAAGATTTTTAATATGATCTGCCCATTTCAAGGGTTGTAGAGAAAAGAGGGCTGGAGATAAACAATTAATGTAAGACGATTTGTTTCATCTCTGTGTATGATCTGAGGCCAGTCACTTCACTGGGTATATGTGAGGCTTTACACTGTGAGCACTGTGATTTATGTAACATATGCACAGATGATAATTTTGATGTTATGATTATTGTATGATTATTGTTTGAATACACAATAGCACATTTATATGGTGTACATGCTGCAATATTTATTTAAAAGGATAGAATCACATTTTAAAGACACATCCCGACAACATTTATAATAATAAAGAATTTTGTCACACATTTGTATTTGGTGTTGTTTGAGTGCAGCACAACAATTCAATACAGGAGGAATAATTAGAGCAGGGATCCTCAAACTAGGGCCCTCCAGTTGTTGTGGAACTACACATCCCATGAGGCATTGTAAAACTCTGACATTCACAGACATGACTAGGCATGATGGGAATTGTAGTTCCTGAACAACTGGAGGGCCATAGTTTGAAGACCCCTGCATTAGAGCTTACAATCTCATTAGAAGAAGCTCATTAGAGATTACAATCTAAAAGGGAGGGTCAAGTGATACAAAAGGTAATAACTGTTGGGGATGAGCTGATGGGTAAAATAAAAGTAAAGTTGTTAGCGATAGACTTCACTGAAGCTGAGGGTTTTCAGGGATCACCTAAAAGTGAATAGAGTAGGAGACAGTAAGACATATTGGGGTAGGGAAATCCAAAGGATGGGAGAAACTTGGGAGAAGTCCCCAGGCAAGCATGGGAGGAGGTGACAAGGTTACTAGAGAGCAGGAAGTCTTAGGAGGAACAACGAGAACAAGTGGGTTGGTATTTTGAGACTAGGTTAGTGATGTAGTTGAGCCAAGTTATGGATGGCTTTGTAAGTTATTGTTAGTACTTTGTGCAAATCACATGACAAACTGGACATAATTACAATTGCTCTGGCAGATATAGTTGCTATATACAGGACAATATACAATTTACCAGGTGTACATCTCAACTTTTTACCAGGGAATCAATATAACCTATGAGCCTCATACATCTGTACAGTCCCGTCCAACTGAAACTTTTCAGTTCTACCATTGATTCAAATATTGTTTAGATTATAGTTGAAATATTTGACCCCAATCACATCAGTAGTCTGACTAGGCCTTGAACAATTACTATAGCTTTTAGCAAAAATCTCCAACAGCTTTGTACCAATAACATAATCGTTGCTAAGCTAAACAATATGTTACCCTGTATCATGGAATCAATAGGATGTGATTTATTTCACCTAGAGTAAAAACCATAGAGGCAACACATTAAGGTGACTCATACTAGAATTGTCTCATGGGTAAAAACAGTTTTCTGTAAGTAAATCAAATTTTTGTTATTTCCCCCTTATAGTTGCTTCCTGTAGTAACTACAAACACCTGCATTTTCTCATGTGTCAGCTCAGCTTTAGTTCAGAACTAGCTCATGTCCATCCAAAGTTCACCAAATATTCTGTCTACAGGGAGAGCGAGTGTAAATAAAATCCATGTTGTCTCTGTTTATTCCACAGACATACAGAAAGCTCCAAAATGTGTGTATCTGAGCCAACCCATAACAAAAGAGATTTTAAAGCTAAATTCTGGGCAACACATATATATATACATATTCATATTCCTCAATAGATATAAATCCACTTTGTGAGCACCGGATATTTTTGCAAACCCAGATGATATTTTGTGTAAATAGCAGTGACACCATCAATGTACCATACATAGCCTGTGAAGAGAAAAGAGCTGTGGGAGGGGCCTAACAATCTCCACTCACTACAATCTGCCTGCAAAAAAACTACAGAAGGGGGCGGAGACAAGACCAGTCACCCTGCACAAGGAAAGAGAGCAGCAGTGACCGGTCTTTATTACAGGACGTTCCTTCACAGGAGCAACGCTTTACATTGCATTATTTCACAGATATGGAAGAAATACACAAAGCACAGCAACATTCAAGTAAAAATACACATGGCTCTTGTATTTAGACAATATTTACTTATCCTTGATTTTAACTTTAAACCCATTTTTTTTTGCTATTAAAGTGGTAGTAAAGGCGGTTTTTACATTAATACCTACAGGTAAGCCTGTAATAAGGCTTACCTGTAGGTACAGTAAATGTCTCCTAAACGGCGCCAGCGATGTCACTGGCGCATGTCGCACTGCGCTCTCTATGGACAGCGTGCCATCCATTGAGAGAGCCATGCCATAGCCGTGACTCCCACACGGGAGTCACGTCATTGCAGATTCGCCAGGCATACGGCTGCAGCCCGTGAACAGGAAGACTGGGTGAAGATGAAGGCCCTGTCAGCAGTGACAGCAGGCCTCTGAAAGGCTTAGTTTTCAGGTAAGTCTTTCATAATGTGCTAGTACGCATATTATGCTGTCTTCAGCTTTTTCAGAAGTTTAGGCATTCTATCCTATCCCAAGATAGCGCTGGCCCTGACTTCCATTGTGAAGGTGGATCCAGATCCCTCTTTGCTGATGTGGGGGATGTCTCTTTGCTGGATTGTGATGTCTCTTTGCTGGATGGGCTGTCTCTTTGCTGGTGTGGGGCTGTCTCTTTGCTGGTGTGGGGCTGTCTCTTTGCTGGTGTGGGGATGTCTCTTTGCTGGTGTGGGGATGTCTCTTTGCTGAACTGGGGATGTCTCTTTACTGGACTGGGGATGCCTCTCTGCTGGACTGGAGATGCCTCTCTGCCTCTTTGCTGGATTTGGATGTCTGTTTGCTGAATTGGAATGTCTCTTGGGTTGCAAATCCCATCACCAACCACCCCCGCGAATGCCCGCTTCCCATACCCCCCCCCGGGGACTGGGCTGCCCAATATAAAATGCCCAGGCCTATTTTTTAACCCAATCAGGGCCTACCACAGAGTGTCTAGGGTAGAGCCATGTGCCAGAGAGTTCAATGACCAGATGAAAGCATGAAAGCAGAGTACAGAAAATGGACTTCCCTATTATAGCTCAATGAAACCTTGTCCCCCAGGCAGTCAAGCTGAGTATCCTACTAATAAAAAATGATAGGTAGCTACATAAACAGGTGAGAAGTAAGAGAATGTGGTCTTTCAAATGAAGCATAGACAAAAGAAAAAAATGAGAGGAAATCCCTCCAAAGTGAAGGAATCCCGGGTCCTCACCAGGGTCACCAGAACTAGCGTCCCCATTGGAAGGTTTCCCTTCTATTCCTGTTCTGATGTCAACTCAAAATTTTGAATTTTCTTTTACTTTTACTTTTGATGATAACGGCAAGCAAGACAATAAGAGAAAGTGAATCTTCCAAATGAGTTCTCAGACAACAATATAAACTTACATGTGTTCTAATCCATATCCACTCTATCCAAAAAAAAAAAAAACTGAAAACGTTTTGCCTTTAGTTACCCTTTAAGAAACTAACTAAAATCTAAAATGTTGCTGAAAAAACTGCTAAAGGAAAGTTATTCTAATAACGTTTCATCTAATTATGGTGGGATTTCCACTAATTTCCTGTTATGTTTTTGAGGACTGAATGTTTAACAACCTCATAGAGCTTCTAAGCCTTCCCTACTTTATCTACTTAGATCTCTGGATTTACTGAATGTTTGATCAGTTTTTTTTTATTTCCCTCAAATGAGTTTGGTTGTGACCTCAAAGGATGACCAAGCCTAACAACAAAAATGTAACATACAGTATATCAGTTTAGCAGTCTTTAGTAGGGATGATGGGATGGGGAGATAGGGTAGTTGAATGGGAGAGCTATAATGTGAGGTGGTTAAGAATTTAGTTTTATCTTCTGCAAACAAAAGACAGCTCTAAGACTAGATAGTCAGGAACAAATACATGCTGCATTTTGGGCAATCCAAACTTACAAAGGCCTTACCAACATAAAAGTGCAAACAAAATAAAGAAACACCCAAAATACTACCCCTAAATACTATAACAAAAGAATACTGATTTTGAAAGGAAAGATTGCAACAACAAGAAAAAAAAATGAGTTTCCTATCTGACACAAATCCTTCCTAACAGCAGCTTCCAGACACTGTGGCTGCTCAGTGGCCCCCTTACTACCCAGTTTTATAGCAATTGGGGCTAAGGTATCCAAAGGCCCCATGCAGGCCCTTCTAAGCCACACACTGAATTATGGTTGCAAAGAATTTGGCCAAAAAAATTCTGGCAAAGGTCTGCACAGACCCCGAACCTGCAGGAAAATTACCCTCTTTGTTAAAGCAGACACATCAAAGTAATCTCAATTTTTGACACAATAAAGTAACATGCTGGTATTAAGGTGGTTGAAACATGGAGCTTAGTAATAGCGCACTAGATACCAGGCATCATTAATGTACAGGTCATACATGGAGGCAGGTTGGATTTGAGAGGGTTAATGTAAAGATAAGGGAGGTGAAGACATTAAGATACAGGCACTGCAGAAAAAAATGGTGGTGAAATATACAGGAGGGGATGAGGGGTGAAAAGGTTAAAAATAATACAACAATAAAATGAATCCCTTTCTATCTGCTGCTGCCTACCTATCTAATGCCGCATACACACGTTTGTTTTTCCTATTGCAGCGAGCGCGAGATGATCCGTCGGACCAGCATACACACGAGCGGGCTTTCCGTCGGACCAGCACACACACGAGCGGACTTTCCGCCCGAAACTGAGTCCGGCGGAAAGATTTAAAACTTTCTTCAAATCTAGGTCCGGCGGGCTTTTGGGAAAAAGTCCGCCGGAAAAGTCCGCCGGCGCCCACACACGGGCGGATTGTCCGGCACACTCTGGTCCGCCGGACCAAGTATGCCGGAAAGTCCGACCGTGTGTACGCGGCATTAGATTTCTTCATTGGTGAAATTTCCCCTCCTCCCCTTCCTATGACGTACAAGGAAGAAGAGGATTCTGACATATAAAACACAGGCTGTAGTTATATGTGTGATTGCTGTGATTACCCATCACAATGATCACAAGGCACATAGCCATTATGATTGGCTGTCATCTGTGCTGTCTAGTTATACACACAAAAAATAATAGAGCACTGTTTTAAAACAAAGCTCTGTAAATATAAGACCACTGACTCAATGTTTTACAACATACCTCATTAGTAAAGTAATTAGCATCCAGCCTGGGTGACAAGCACGGCTTCTTAAATAGATACAATGGAGGAGAGAGTATAGACACCCTTAGGGAGGTATATACTAAAACTGGAGAGTGCAAAATCTGGTGCAGCTCCGCATAGAATCCAATCAGCTTCCAGCTTTTATTGTCAAAGTTTAAATGAACAAGCTGAAGTTAAGCCTCATACACATGGTACGATTGTTGGCCAATCGAGAATCTGATTTTTGTCAAAAGGGCATGTGCCAGGATCTTGTCTTGCATACTAACGGTAAACAATCGTCGTGCCACAAACAGGAACGTAGTTACGTACTGCGAGGAATTTCAGCTCTTGAGCGCCACCCTTTGGGCCCCTTCTGCTAATTTCATGTTTGGTGAGCATTGATTCCGAGCATGCGTGTTTGTACTTTCGACTTTTGTGTGATGGATTTATATACTGATCATACGAAAATCAGACAACAGACCGTTGTCTGCCGAAAATTTACTAGCCTGCCATCCAACATTTGTTGGCCGAAAGTTGGACAACAATTGTCAAAAGGAGCGTACTAATGGTAAGATTTTAGGACAACAGTCTGTC
Source organism: Aquarana catesbeiana (assembly GCF_042186555.1). Lineage (NCBI taxonomy): Eukaryota > Metazoa > Chordata > Amphibia > Anura > Ranidae > Aquarana > Aquarana catesbeiana. The sequence goes on from NC_133325.1 coordinate 624,893,044, forward strand.
AACAAACAATCCCCTGCCAACAATCGCATCATGTGTACAGGGCTTTAGAAGCTGATTGGCTACCATGCACAGTTGCACCAGATTCTGTGTACACCGGTTTTAATAAATCCCTCCCCAAGGGACAGCAAGTGTTTTATTTGAAGGATTACTGCTGAAAGTAAAAGAAAAAAAGCTCAACTTGAAAACAAATGCAACCACTGCATTTAAGGACTAATAAACTGCAATACAGTACATTACATTTTTGTTATAGAAATGGCAGAGAAGAGGGGAGGGACTTTTTGATACCCACAGAGCAATTAAGAATATAGGTTGATAAAAATCAAAATATTTATTGAAAATACATTTAAAATAACACCAGGACCAACAATCTAGGGGTAAATGTCAGAAAAAACATGGTAAAAAACAAATGTCACATGTAATTCAACATTAAATGTTCATGAATCATAATGTGATGATCCTGATAGCATGAATCCAGAGCCTAATTAAGTCTTCCTCAGGGTAATGGTAGTTGTTAGTTTTAGACATGTGCACTGCCGAAAAATTAGTTTGTTTTCATTCCATTATTTTTTCTTTTTTTTTTCAATTTTCGAGTCATTCGTTATGATCGAAATTCTTTATTTCAAATGAATTTGTAAAAACTTGAATTCATTATGTTCCAATGGTTTAGATGCAGTATGCGTTATTTTGATAATTTGGAAAAATCTGAAATTCAAAAATCCAAAATTCGAAGATCCGGAAATTTGAAAATCCCACAATTTGAAAATCCGAAAATAAGAACGAAAGAACAAAAATCCGAAAAAACAAAAATGTGAAAATCTGAAATAATAACTAACTAATATTAAAGTGGATGTAAACCCGAAATTTTTTTTTTTTTTTTTTTTGATGTCATGTTGTAGAGTATAAGATTTCCTATCATTTGAGCCCAGTCTTGCCACACAGAGTTAATCCATCTCTGAGCAATCCTCTTTTATTGTTCAGTGAGAGAATTCTTGACAAACTGAGAAAAACTTTGTCAAATACCCCCCCTTGCTGTGAGTGACAGGTGATTTACATATCTCGTGCACTAGCCTAAGTAAGAAACATGCAGTATTTTTTAATTTCCCCCACTCCTTTCTTCTGCTGCTCTGCCAGGATTGGATGTTCCACATAACCTCAGCCCTGGCTGCAGACCCTCCACTGGTCTGATGGGGCGGGATATATATACTGTATATAGCTCCACCCCCCCCGTAAGTTACATGTATAGCGTTTCCGTCCTTTCCTTTGCTCTCCATCCTGACAGAGCCCGTAAGAGAGGAGGGGAGCAAGACACAGCGGGAGGATGAGGACAGGAGGGGGGCCAGAGAAGAAGGGGTAAGGGTGGTGGTTGAGGAGGAGAACGGGTCAGGCGCTGGAGGAGAAAGACAGAAGGGACAGTCGGGGGTGATCGGTGCAGCGGAGGGACAGCCGTGAGCACCAATCTCCCTGCATGGCATTTGATCAGCTGCTTCTCCTTCTCTGCCTCTCGTGGCTTTCAGCGGAAAAGCCATTCAGGAGGATCCATGCTCACAGCTGTCCCCGCTGCACCGATCATCCCCGACTGCCACTAGACAGTGACACATGACGTGACAGGAGCCATGAGCGCGCTCTTCTTCTCCTGTGCGCGCACTTTTGACTCTGGCCAGGTACGAGTGTAGAGGTGGGCGGGGAGTCTGGTGATGTCATGACTCCGCCCACCGAGCGCCGTACAATGGACCCACCCACTGAATCCGGCATTTTGGGGGGCTCCAAACAGCTAAAGGGGAGACATTTGAAAGGTAAGGATACATGCAGGAGGCTTGTATATCCTTATGGATCACCACTATGGCAGTACTTTAAAAAAGATGAGAGTGGGTTTACATCCACTTTAACTAACTTTTAAATTATAGGTATTGGAATTTCCTTTCAAATTTGGCTGTAACGAATATGAATTTATCCGAAGTTATCCAAAGTTTATCCAAAATAACGAATACTGCATCTAAACTAATGGAACATAACAAATTAATAATAATAAATAACAGTAATAATAAAACGTTTTTATTATTATTATTATTTATTGTTATTAATTTGTTACGTTCCATTCGTTTAGATGCGGCATTCGTTATTTCGGGTTAATTTGTAACTTTGGATAAATTCTTATTTGTTACGTTCACTAACAGCCGAATTTCAAAGGAAATTCCAATATACTGTACCTAAAATGTATTAGTTAGGAATAGCTATTATTATTAGTTAGTTATTATTTCGGATTTTCAGGTTTTAGAATTTTAGTTCTTATTTTCGGATTTTCATTCTTTTGAATTTTTGGATATTCATTCTTATTTTCCGATTTTCGAATTTTTGGAAAAGTTTGTTAAACAAATTAATGAATTTGTCTAATTTTGTCGAAAAACGTATTCAGAACAAAACGAATGTTGAGTTAGTATATCAGAGAAATCTCTAATATACATACATAGGTAAACCTTACTTTTATTTACCCATGTATGTATTTTTAGAGATTCCTCTGATATGCTAACAAATGCCATCCCCCTGAGGAAGACTTAGTCAAAATGTGTCCGGGCCCTGGATTTGTGCTATCAGGATCATCAAATTATGGTTCATGAACATTTAATGTTAACATGTGACATTTGTATTTTATCATGTTTTTCTGACATATACCCCTAGATGGTTGGTCTTGGGGTTATATTAAATGTACTTTCAATAAATATTTTGATTTTTATCAACTTATATCCTTTATTGTTCTATAGATATCAAAAAGACTCTCCCCTCTTCCACGTTATTTCCTTTGTGGATTTCTCGTTAAACTTCAAATTGGGACTGATACCAAAGTTGCTCTCTCTTACAGCTACAAAATTGATATAATAACAAAATCACATTTTTGTTTTTTGGTTTAGATGCTGCAATTTGAATTTCAATCTACTTCCTTTTTCAAAAGTCATTCTGGAGAGAAATATAAAGAAAAAAGAAAAAAAAATTTTAACACGTGCTATATTATATTGTTATATAATTATGTAAGGATTGATTACCTGAAATGCAATATTGGAAGAATTTTATAATGAACACAAGACATTCAGTGAAATCTTTCTCCTCTGATAACTCCCCCCCCCCCGGAAGCCGTGACAAGCTTGGCTATGCCCGCTCTTTTCTTCCCAGCTGCTTCATTTAAATACGTCGTTACTACAGTTTCCATGCATGAAACAGGAGCTGTGAATGGAGGAAGGGCAGATGATTGATAGTTCTGCCCCCTCCATTCATAGATCATAGCAGCACGTTGGGCACATCACGTTGAAGGTACTGTAAGTAATCTCCCTTGTGCTAATTTTTTTTTTTTTTTTTTTTATTTACAACTATTACTATGAAAATTCAAATTTAAAGTGATGGTAAATCCATTTTTTAAAATAACAAACATGGTATACTTACCTGCTCTGTGCAATAGTTTTTCACAGAGCAGCCCAGATCCTTGTCTTCTCGGGTCCCCCGCCAGTGCTCCTGGCTCTCCACCCCCCACTTGCTATGGAGGCACTCATTCAGGCTTGCTCATGAGCCGGCTCTGTGTGTCTGTTGACACACAGAACAAGGCTCGGCCTGCCCCCCTCGCTATCCTCACTGGCTGGGATTGAGTGATTGATAACAGCAGGAGCCAATGGCTCCCCCTGCGGCTGCTCTCGTGCACATCACTGGATCAAGAGAAGGCTCAGGTAAGTAAAGGGAGGGGAGGCTGGGCAGAGAGCAGACCACAGAAGGTTTTTTTACCTTAATGCATAGAATGCATTAAAGTAAAAAACTTCTAGCTTTACGGCCACTTTAAGGTAAAAAAAAAAAACCCTCTGCCCCTTTAGAACCACTTTAAAGTCAGTTACCAAGGAAATGTCTGACTATTGGAGGCTATGATGTTTATTTACCATAGGACCATAAATTATGAGTTACTATACATAAAGCATTGACTATGCTCTCAAGCCTTGCAATTAGTTACACTACATTTCCACTAAAAAAGGAAGAATCACAGCTTCACTGCAGAGATTTCCCAACATAATGAATAGCAAGTACTTCCAAGTATCATAAAAACTAATTGTTTCCCTCTGGAAAACCCTTCATGATCAATAATTTCCTGATTAGTTCAGGCAATCCAGTAATTGGTAATAACACGTGTTATTACCGGATGTCTTTCCAGTCATAACATTTTTTTCCACTGATCAATCTTCATCAATCCTCTGCAGGAAACTTTTTTAAGCTTTAGGATGTATGTGGTCAAACAGTCAACCAAGGATGGAGCATCTGTGCAGAAACCTCTCTGGGGAGAGAGAACTAAAAGGTGAGAGTAGTAATATGGTTTTAAGTGACATTTGTTTTGTTTCCAAATTATGCATGGACTCAATTTTAAGTGAAATATTACAAAGTGGTTAAAAAATGTGGGGTTCGTTAAAAAATATATATTGTACACCTCCCGACATAGGCTGTATTGCTGTGACAACATCATCACATAAACATATCAGGAGACAGTGTATATGTTTTTTCTGGCAATCCATGTTTACATTATGATCAGTAGATCTCTCATGCTAACAATGTGCAAAGCACCTGAACAATCCCTCCCAGCATATTAAAATTCGGACTTGGAATTGTATCCACAGGGGGGCCTGTCCCTGTTGTGGGTGCATCCTTTGCCATTGTTTTAGTTCTGCCACCTATACACTCTCTGCAGTTCATGAAAGAATCTTAGGAACTAGAACCATGGTAGAATGGTGGGAGCGCCTTCATTCCAATTGTGAAAAGAAAAACAAATACCCTCCAAGAAGAAAATAAGGGACTATTGATTGGGACAATCTCTTCCCTTATACTCTTCTTGGAGTTTTTTTGTTTTTCTCTTCTATGATAGAATCTTACTGCATCCTTCAACCACATATCATACCATGGTGATGGATAAAATATAGACATTTTGGATTGCAAAAACCCAATTTAATACTGCCACACGGCACATAGGTGCCAACTATAAATGTTAGGCCTCATTCACATAGATCTCCTTTGTTTGCTTTACTTAAAAGTTTGAGACTGGAAAGCATAGTGACTGTTTTGCATTCATATTCAAAATGTACATGGGGTTACATTGAAAATTTTCATATATTTACATGTGTTTACACACATTCAAGGTATCCAATCTGCCCATGGACACACAGATTTTTTTTTTTTTTTTTAATGCACCTGAAGCATGTATATGTATAAAATCCTGGATACAGGCGGTCCCTGAGTTACGAACAAGATAGGGTCTGTAGGTTTGTCCTTGAGTCGAAATTGTATGTAAGTTGGAGCAGGTACATTTTTTAAGTGTAACTCCAGCCCAAAAAATATATATTTTTACATTTTTTGGATAGCATAGGAAAGGGTTGACACCCCTGTAACATTTGTTTTGCTATCTGTGCCCCTGTTCAGAAGATTTCACCTCACTTTCTGCCCCTGTGGCAATTGAATTTGGAACATTTTGGGTTGTTATGGAAGCAAGGATTGGTGATAAAGCTTCAGTGGAGACACTCTTTTTCCCACGATAGCTCTTACAGGAATGAATTTCCCTTCCTAGGAGTGGATTTCTTCTCCCTTCCCTCTCACTTCATGTTTCTCCCTTCGTTCATAAGTACGAGTCATTTGTAACTCGGATGTTCGTAACTCGGGGACAGCCTGTACTTTCCCACACTTGGGGAATGGCATCTACCGTATACAGCCATCATTATAATGTAATGGTTATACGTGGTTTACATAAACACCAATCACTCCTGCATCTACATTTGCTTATGAATGCACGTACAGCATATTTCCCCAACAAAAAAGTGGAGTGTTTGGGGAACTGTGTCATACGTAAGTTCACGGGTTAACGCCATTGCAGAAGCAATCAGCTTTTACACAACACATACAGCTATTCACTTGTATCGGGGGCTGTATACAACACGTGTTGCTCCCAAGGCTTGGGAATGAGCTGGGGATTTTACACTTAAGTACTTGTGAGCTGATAAACGTCCTTGTGCATTAAGCCTTAAAATCATTACATGAATTTATATGCATTTAGAATTGTGGTGTAAATGCATATAATTGCATGTATGTCATTGCCTGTGTGAATGAGGCCTTATGAGTAGGCTTCGGGTACATTTTCCAGTATTCTCCATACCACTTTTTTCCAACTATATATATATATATATATATATATATATATATATATATATATATATATATATATATAGTACTCCAGACAAACTCAGGCTGCTTCTCTTCTCTTAAAAAAATAGCACTGATTTCCATGACCAAATTTTCCAGTGCCATAGCCATATTAGACGTATTGTTAACAAGACCAGGGAGCTTTTTCATCATCTGAACTTCCCAGAACTTATTTAGTGCACATGTACAGTGAGAAGATTGCTTCCAGATTATTGTTAGGAATTCCAAAACAAAAAGGAAGCTTTATTTTCCCTATAACCTGAATGAAGAAAATACTGTAGAGGTTGTTAAGCGTTTGTTGACATATTTTTCTGCATATTTCTAATTTTGATTTAAAATTAATTTTACACAAGTCTGGGAAATTCAAACCAAGCATGTAAGGTAAAATTTCAAAAGCAGACATTGCATCTTTTAAGAAAAAGAACAAAAAAAAAAAAACCACCTCGAATTGATCAGTAGATACAAAGATGCAGTAGAAATGATGTGCAAATCTTGAATTCTCCTGTACTCCTGTAAAAGCCAAACTTGCCCCTTCTTTTACACACCAACTGGACCCCCCTAATGGACAATGAAACATTAAAAGAATGACACGGAGGCAGCGGTGGTGGGGCAAAGCTCAACTTTGACAGCTAATGTCTTGATTTGCCCCAAACTTAAAGTGTTATTAAACCCAGGACTCTGCATTCACAAAATCTGGTCTCCCACAGTACACAGAACTTGGAAATGCAAATGTTTTAGTAAATGTACACTGCTAAATATCTTTTCTCACCAGCAGTTTATAGCAGTCTTGTGACTTCTATCCAGTGTTGCCAACCTACCAGACTAAAATTCACTGACATGAAACTCAAAATTTATTGCCACAGCCAAGTTTTTACTGGCATTTTCTACAAGTTACAAAATTTCAGTACTTAAAGCGGGGTTCCACTCAAATTTTTAACTTAATCTTATCCCCTTCATTTAATTGCATAGATGTTCAAATGCCGCACGAAAATTTTTTTATCGCTGTAATTACCTTTATATTGTACTTTATTGTGGCACTTCCTGTCTCTCCTCCCATGGGAGTAGGTGTGTTTATTGCCTTTCCCCGGCGCCGCACTGTCTCCTGGGAGCTTAGTGTCTGGCTTCCCAAGATTCAGTGCGGGAACAATGATCATGCGTGTGAACAAGCTGTGAATGAACAGCATTCACCGCATCCAGGAAATCAATGCTCGAGGGCTTCACATGCCCACAAGCAAGATGGAAACAGCCAGCATCACATTTTTAAAGTTATTCTTCAGTATGAAAACAGACAGAGGCGGAAATTTTACACCCAAACTGTGAGTATTATTTTGGGATTAACAAAGTGTCTCAATGACCTAAGAAAAAAAAAAAAGATTGGTCGCCGGACTCCCACTTTGAGCTACAAACAAGTACACTATGCAATTAGCAATGTGGTTTAAGATAGATATTAAGGTTAAAAAAAAACAAAAAAACATATTTCTTATGTTATTTTTGATATAGTAAGGGTGGGTTATTATAACCCATCAGATTTTGTCACGTATGTCCCACTGGAGAGATTTCCCCTTAATTTCTGCTCCATGGCTACCACAGAAAGTGAGCAGAAATCCCAGGTAGCCACCAGGATCACCAGAATTTATGTCCCCAATTCTAAAGACTTCCTGTCTCCATTGCTCCATCACTCCTGTCTCCATTGCTCCATCCCTCCTGTCTCCATCCCTCCTTCACCTCCCGTCTCCATCCCTACTTCACTTCCTCTCCCGTCTCCATCCCTCCTTTACCTCCTGTCTCCATCCCTCCTTCACTTCCTCTCCTGTCTCCATCCCTCCTTTACCCCCTTTCTCCACCCCTCCTTCACCTCCTCACCCGTCTCCATTCCTCTGTTGCACGCCCCTCCAACCTCTTCACCCTCCATCACTTCCATCCCTCTGTTACTCTATCCTTCCCTTCTTTAAACTTGGATCCATTTTTCAGTCACACAGATCACCAACGTAGAGGCATTTGTCACTCCCATGGGCCACCAACGAAGGGGTATTTTTCACTCCCACAGACCACCAATGTATCGACATTTTTCACTCCAATAGACCACCAAAGTAGGAGACTTTTTCACTCCAACAGACCACCAACGTAAGTGTATTTTTCACTCCCACAGACCACCAAAGTAGGGGCATTTTTCTCTCCCACAGAACACCAACGTAGGGGCATTTTTCACTCCCACAGACCACCAGTGTAGGGGCCTTTTTCTCTCCCATGAGCCATCTACATAGGGGCATTTTTCACTCTCACAGCCCACCAACATGGGGGCATTTTTCACTCCCACAGATCACCAATGTAGGGACATTTGTCACTCCCACAGACCACCAGCATAGGGATATTTTTCACTCCCACAGACCACCAACGTAGAGGCATTTTTCACTCCCATGGGCCACCAACGTAGGGGTATTTTTCACTCCCACAGACCACCAATGTATGGACATTTTTCACTCCAACAGACCACCAACGTAGGAGCATTTTTAACTCCCACAGACCACCAACGTAGGGGTATTTTTCACTACCACAGACCACCAAAGTAGGGATATTTTTCACTCCCACAGACCATCTAGGTAGGGGCATTTTTCACTCCCACAGACCACCAACGTAGGGACATTTTTCACTCCCATGGGCCATCAATTCGGGGCATTTTTCACTCCCACAGACCACCAACGTAGGGGCATTTTCCACTCCCACAGACCACCAGTCTAGGGGCCCTTTTCTCTCCCATGAGCCATCAACATAGGGGCATTTTTCACTCCCACAGCCCACCAACATGGGGGCATTTTTCACTTCCACAGATCACCAATGTAGGGACATTTGTCACTCCAGAGACCACCAGCATAGGGGCATTTTTCACTCCCACAGACCACCAACATAGAGGCATTTTTCACTCCCATGGGCCACAAACGTAGGGGTATTTTTCACTCCCACAGACCACCAATGTAGGGACATTTTTCACTCCAACAGACCACCAACGTAGGAGCATTTTTCACTCCCACAGACCACCAACGTAGGGGTATTTTTCACTACCACAGACAACCAAAGTAGGGACATTTTTCACTCCCACAGACCACCAACGTAGGGACATTTTTCACTCCCATGGGCCATCAATTTGGGGCATTTTTCACTCCCACAGACCACCAACGTAGGGGCATTTTTCACTCCCACAGACCACCAGTCTAGGGGCCTTTTTCTCTCCCATGAGCCATCAACATAGGGGCATTTTTCACTCCCACAGCCTACCAACATGGGGGCATTTTTCACTCCCACAGATCACCAATGTAGGGACATTTGTCACTCCCACAGACCACCAGCGTAAGGGCATTTTTTACTCCCACAGACCACCAAGGTAGAGGCATTTGTCACTCCCATGGGCCACCAACGTAGGGGTATTTTTTACTCTCACAGACCACCAATGTAGGGACATTTTTCACTCCAACAGACCACCAACGTAGGAGACTTTTTCACTCCAACAGACCACCAACGTAGGGGTATTTTTCACTCCCACAGACCCCCAACGTATGGACATTTTTCACTCCCACATACCACCAACGTAGGGGCATTTTTCACTCCCACAGACCATCAAGGTAGGGGCATTTTTCACTCCCACAGACCACCAACGTAGGGGTATTTTTCACTCCCACAGACCACCAATGTAGGGACATTTTTGACTCCCACAAACCATCTAGGTAGGGGCATTTTTCACTCCCACATACCACCAACGTAGGGACATTTTTCACTCCCATGGGCCATCAATTTGGTGCATTTTTCACTCCCACAGTCCACCAACGTAGGGGTATTTTTCACTCCCACAGACCACCAATGTAGGGACATTTTTCACTCCAACAGACCACCAACGTAGGAGCATTTTTCACTCCCACAGACCACCAATATAGGGGTATTTTTCACTCCCACAGACCACCAAAGTAGGGACATTTTTGACTCCCACAAACCATCTAGGTAGGGGCATTTTTCACTCCCACAGACCACCAATGTAGGGACATTTTTTACTCCCATGGGCCATCAATTTGGGGTATTTTTCACTCCCACAGACCACCAACGTAGGGGCATTTTTCACTCCCACAGACCACCAGTCTAGGGGCCTTTTTCTCTCCCATGAGCCATCAACATAGGGGCATTTTTTACTCCCACAGCCCACCAACATGGGGGCATTTTTCACTCCCACGGATCACCAATGCAAGGACATTTGTCACTCCCACAGACCACCAGCCTAGGGGCATTTTTCACTCCCACAGAAAACCAACGTAGAGGCATTTTTCACTCCCACAGACCACCAACGTAGGAGCATTTTTCACTCCCACAGACCACCAACGTAGGGGTATTTTTCACTCCCACAGACCACCAAAGTAGGGACATTTTTCACTCCCACAGACCACCAGCATAGGGGCATTTTTCACTCCCACAGACCACCAGTATAGGGACATTTTTCACTCGCAATAAACAGGACCTGTCATCCTTATTTCTATTACAAGGGATGTTTACATTTCTTGTATGGGAAAAAAGTGATAAAAAATAAATAAATAAAAGGGAGAGTGTAAAAAAGTAAATAAATAAATAAAATGTAAAGTAAATTTAAAAAAAATTGAAAGTGCCCCATCCCTCCGTGCTCGTGCACAGAAGCGAACGTATATGTAAGTTGCGCAAGCATATGTAAACAGTGTTCAAACCACATGTGAGGTATCGCCATGATCGTTAGAGCGAGAGCAATAATGCTCAAGATCTCCTCTGTAACTCTAAACAGGTAACCTGTAAAACATGATAAAGTGTCTCCTATGGAGATTTTTAAGTACCGTAGTTTGTTGCCATTGCTCCTCTTTCCGATAAGAGTAGTCTCTGCGGCAGATCACTTTTATCGGCGGCGGAAGAGGGGCCCCCTCCCGCCACGCTCCGGTGCCCTCCGCTGCTTACTGGAGCTGTCGGCAGCGGCAGAGGTGATCGAATGTTACCCCTTGCTGGGTATGGAAACGAGTGAGGGGAAGATGGCCCCCACCTGTCTTCATACCATTGCAGGGCGGAAGCAACGTCAAAATGTCACTTCTGCCCATAGCTCTTAAAAGGCCATTTTTTTTTGTTTTTTTTTTAAATGACAACATTTTTTTTTTATTATTGCATTTTAGTCTAAATATTAGATCTGAGGTCTTTTTGACCCCAGATTTCATATTTAAGAGGTCCTGTCATGCTTTTTTTTATTACAAGGTATGTTTTATTACTATTACAAGGAATGTAAAGTGACACAATTTTTTTAAAAAAAACAATGTAAAAAAAAAAAAAATAAAAGGTAACATAAATAAGAATTTTTTTTTTTTTAAACGCGCCCCATCCCACGAGCTCACATGCAGAAGCGTACGTATAGCGTAGAGTAGAGTAGCGTCGCATATGAAAACGGTGTTCAAACCACACATGTGAGGTATCGCCACGATTGGTAGAGCAAGAGCAATAATTCTAGCCCTAGCCCTCCTCTGTAACTCAAAACATGCAACCTGTAGCATTTTTTAAATGTCGCCTATGGAGATTTTTAAGGGTAAAAGTTTGTTGCCATTCCACGAGCGGTCGTAATTTTGAAGCGTGACATGTTGGGTATCAATTTACTTGGCGTAACATTATCTTTCACAATATAAAAAAATTAGGCTAACTTTACTGTTGTCTTTTTTTTAATTCAAAAAAGTGTATTTTTTCCAAAAAAAAGTGTGCTTGTAAGACTGCTGCGCAAATACGTTGTGACAGAAAGTATTGCAACAACCACCATTTTATTCCCTAGGGTGTTAGGGGGTGTTGGGGGTTCTAAGTAATTTTCTTGCAAAAAAAAACTATTTTTAACTTGTAAACAACACATCCCAAACAGAGGCTCGGTCCTTAAGTGGTTAAAGTCAGAAGTCAATGCAAGTTGTACCAAAGTCAGACCAAAAGTAGTACAGAAACCTTTTTCTAAGTCGGAGCCAGGGCCGTCTTTAGCGCAGGGCAAATGGGGCACTTGCCCAGGGCCCAATCTTTGTTGGGGGGCCTGCGCTAGCCGTGAATTGGGGCCCCGATGACAGCTTTGCAGAGCGCACAGAGGACATATTCCTCGCTAGCCAACTGTGAGGGGGCGGGGCCGGGAGCTCCACTGACGCTCTGACCCCGCCCACGTGCAGCCTGTGTACTCGGAAAAGAGCTTCTGTAGTGAGAGCCAGTGATCGGAGTGCGAGTGTCAGTGGAGCTTCCGGCCCCGCCCCCTCTATACTGGCTGGTGAATACAGAGGTCCGGGGGCGGGGCCGGGAGCTCCAATGACACTCCCACTCCGATCACTGGCTCTCACTACAGGCGCTCTATTCCCAGTACATAGGCTGCACGTGGGCGGGGTCAGAGCGTCAGTGGAGCTCCCGACCCCGCCCCTCTCAGCTGGCTAGCGCGGAATACATCCTCCCATGTCCTCTGTGCGCTCTGCAAAGCTGTCATCGGGGCGACCATTCACGGGTGATGTGGGCCCCCCAACAAAGCATCAGTGGAGCTCCCAGCTGCTTTAGTGAGAGCAGAGAGTGGAAGCCCCGCCCACAGTCCTGAATGCATGTAGTAAGTTTGGCTGGCCAGGTATGTCCTTACAACCATAAAATGCCTGACTGTTTAAACCCTGAGCTTTGTTATTTAACTGTAAAGCTGTGCATTGCTGAAAGTTCTCTAACCATCACCTGTATAATGTCTGCAGCCTCTGAGTGTCTCCTGCAGTATGCCCGCAGTCTCTGATTGTCTCCTGCAGTATGTCCGCAGTCTCTGGTAATCTCCTGCCGTATGTCCGCAGTCTCTGATTGTCTCCTGCCGTATGTCCGCAGTCTCTGATTGTCTCCTGCAGTATGTCCGCAGTCTCTGGTAATCTCCTGCCGTATGTCCGCAGTCTCTGATTGTCTCCTGCAGTATGTCCGCAGTCTCTGATTGTCTCCTGCCATATGTCCGCAGTCTCTGATTGTCTCCTGCAGTATGTCCGCAGTCTCTGGTAATCTCCTGCAGTATGTCCGCAGTCTCTGGTAATCTCCTGCAGTATGTCCGCAGTCTCTGGTAATCTCCTGCAGTATGTCCGCAGTCTCTGATTGTCTCCTGCCGTATATCCGCAGTCTCTGGTAATCTCCTGCAGTATGTCCGCAGTCTCTGATTGTCTCCTGCAGTATGTCCGCAGTCTCTGATTGTCTCCTGCAGTATGTCCGCAGTCTCTGATTGTCTCCTGCAGTATGTCTGCAGTCTCTGGTAATCTCCTGCAGTATGTCCGCAGTCTCTGATTGTCTCCTGCAGTATGTCCGCAGCCTCTGAGTGTCTCCTGCAGTATGTCCGCAGTCTCTGATTGTCTCCTGCCGTATGTCCGCAGTCTCTGGTAATCTCCTGCAGTATGTCCGCAGTCTCTGATTGTCTCCTGCCGTATGTCCGCAGTCTCTGGTAATCTCCTGCAGTATGTCCGCAGTCTCTGATTGTCTCCTGCAGTATGTCCGCAGTCTCTGATTGTCTCCTGCAGTATGTCCGCAGTCTCTGTTAATCTCCTGCAGTATGTCCGCAGTCTCTGAGTGCCTCCTGCAGTATTTCCGCAGTCTCTGATTGTCTCCTGCAGTATGTCCGCAGTTTCTGATTGTCTCCTACAGTATTTCCGCAGTCTCTGATTGTCTCCTGCAGTATGTCCGCAGTCTCTGATTGTCTCCTGCAGTATTTCCGCAGTCTCTGATTGTCTCCTGAAGTATGTCCGCAGTCTCTGATTGTCTCCTGCAGTATGTCCGCAGTCTCTGATTGTCTCCTGCATTATGTCCGCAGTCTCTGTTAATCTCCTGCAGTATGTCCGCAGTCTCTGAGTGTCTCCTGCAGTATTTCCGCAGTCTCTGATTGTCTCCTGCAGTATGTCCGCAGTCTCTGAGTGTCTCCTGCAGTATTTCCGCAGTCTCTGATTGTCTCCTGCAGTATTTCCGCAGTCTCTGATTGTCTCCTGCAGTATTTCCGCAGTCTCTGATTGTCTCCTGCAGTATTTCCGCAGTCTCTGATTGGCTCCTGCAGTATTTCCGCAGTCTCTGATTGTCTCCTGCAGTATTTCCGCAGTCTCTGATTGTCTCTTGCAGTATGTCCGCAGTCTCTGATTGTCTCCTGCAGTATGTCCGCAGCCTCTGTGTGTCTCCTGCAGTATGTCCGCAGTCTCTGATTGTCTCCTGCAGTATGTCCGCAGTCTCTGATTGTCTCCTGCAGTATGTCCGCAGTCTCTGATTGTCTCCTGCAGTATTTCCGCAGTCTCTAATTGTCTCCTGCAGTATGTCCGCAGTCTCTGTCTCCTGCAGTATGTACACAGTCTCTAATTGTCTCCTGCAGTATGTCCGCAGTCTCTGGTAATCTCCTGCAGTATGTCCGCAGTCTCTGGTAATCTCCTGCAGTATGTCCGCAGTCTCTGATTGTCTCCTGCAGTATGTCCGCAGTCTCTGATTGTCTCCTCTAGTATGTGTATTAATGTGCCCCTTTACTTGCTCAATTATTTGGGATTGCTCCACTGCTCAGTGAGAGGTAATGATGTGCATGAACCTCTAGCAACCAATCAGCAAACAAGTAGTGATCTGCTTTAATCTCTAGCAACCAATCAGTAAATGCTAATGATGTGCTGTAACCCCTAGCAACCAATTAGTGAGCGCTAATAATGTACATCAACCTCTAGCAACCAATCGGCAAGCAGAAATTATGTCTTGTAACCTCTAGAAACCAGCCATTGAGCAGTAATGATAGGCTGTAACCTCTGGCAAACAATTGCAATCGCTGCCTGATCTGCTGCAGTAAACTGATTTTGAGTCTACCTGCTATTTTTTGTATGTCTCAGAATGGAGGGGGGGCCCCAAGAAAATGTTTGCCCAGGGCCCAATCAAAATTAAAAATGGCCCTGGTCGGAGCGACTTAAGTCGCACCGATTAGAGCGGTTTTATTGCACAGAATGGGGTTTGACTTTTGATACGACAAGTGCTCCAAAGTTGGAGCGATTGTCACATCAGTGTGAACCAGGCCTAAAACTGGATAGTGCAAAATCTGGTGCAGCTATGCATTGTAGCCAATCAGCTTCTGACTTCAGCTTGTCCAATTAAGCTTTGACAAAAAAAACCTGGAAGCTGATTGGTTTCTATGCAGAGCTGCAACTGATTTTACATGCTCCAGTTTTAGTAAACCAACCCCAAAGACATCCAACTGTTCTCTAACTTTTCTAATCTGCATAAAAGTTTTGCTTTAGTGTCTCAGAAAAGCCAGAGAATCAGTATAACAGCCAGGCAACTAGCATCTGTCGGCAATGCTAGTCCCTTTTTTTCTCTAACTACATGTTTGGTATTATAGCTTTTAAGGTACTTTTAGTTTTATATATTATCTTATTGCACCATCTTGTGGCCATAGTATAATATGTATGTTATTGCAAACATTGCTGTTTGTAAGCAAAATGATGTGACAATATGCATACAATTTATTTCCAGTTAGCATTGAGAAATATTTACTGCAATTATATGACAGCCATCCTTATAAATCAGTCTAGTAAAAGTAATAAGAGATGCTGACAGGGCTTGCAACAGCTTGTTTGGTTGCCTTTTTACACTTGTAATTTGTAGTTATAAGTTATGTTGTAACAAAATTTCAGTACATTTCCTGACGTAGTGTAAGTAAAATTAACATAATTGTTCTGAATTCACACTCAGCACACTTTGTAATAAACTACAGGATTCAGTCAGGATTATTTTCCTCTTATAGAAAAGGTGTGAGAAGAACAGTGGTGTCAGATTGGTACCAACATCAGACAGACTTACAAGGGGACTTGCTTTGGTAGGAGATGTTCTGTAATTAAATTATTTATAAGAAGTGTATTTTGTCTCAGTTTTATTATTTATTCATTTAATTAATTTATTTGTCATCATTGTGAATTTTTCATATAGACAAATGCAATAATCAGAAAAATTAAGCAGTTGTTGCCTTATGAGTTTATGTGAAATCTCCATTAATAACTGTAAAATATTGTAATAATGAATATATTTAATTTAGCTGGCATCTATGAAAGCCGGGCAAAAAGGGTTTCATTTAGGCTTTTGCTAAGAGCAGAGAATGTGGGCCAAGGCTTGTATATACAAACAATGGAGAGCCAATTCCATTGTTTTACACCTACTCCTTTAAAAGGGCCCCATGCTGGGATATGCATTGGACCTAACTTCCTGGGGAAATTCAATTAACTCACTTGGCCAGCATAGTCACAAGGATTTGCATGAAAGGGGCCGACTTATGGAGTAATCCCGCCAATCATGATCCAAGCTAGGCCAACCAATGAGACATCAACCTGGTTTGATATACTCAGAGCCAAGGGGGAGGTATCAGTTTCTTTTCTGGTAGACCAGCAAGCTGAAAGGAACTTGGGTAAGGATGGGTAATTATGGGAAAGGAATGCCCTTTTACTTGTAACTAAATATGTGTGTAGATTATTACAATATTTTACAGTTATTAATGGAGATTTCACATAAACTCATAAGGCGACACAGTAATTCAAATAAAATATATTTTACAATTCTATAGTTTTATATAAAAAAAAAAAAAAAACTGTATGAAACTGCTACAACGATATATATGGGATTAGCATTTCGTAAATTAATGTAGGTTTAGTGTTTTCAAAAAGGGGCCAAATTTTAAAACAGAATGTGAATCATATTCTAAATTTTTAACAGATGGTAAAAACTTTTGGTTGCCAGAATGCCAGTGAAAAGCTATCTATTCATTATGACTAGTGAATAAAACGCTGTCATGTATGCACCCTGTGCTGGCCCGGCAGTTGCATGTGTGGATGTGCACATACTATCTGTCTCAGCTGGGGATGGGAGGTGAATTTTGGCATTTGTGTGAATTCAAAAGCTCCATTCCAGCCATAAAAAATGGATGTGTTGCAGATCATGTTTGTATTGCAGATGACATGTATTCAAAGATACCCACATACTGATGCACACTGAGCAAAAAAGTAAAATTGTCTGTGCTGTCAACAACAATGGGATGATTGATGACTTAAAGTGGTTGTAAACCTCTGACATGAAATATGAACAGAGCATATCCTTCTATAGTGTGTATCTGTCTCAGTCCAGAGCACTACGTGTAATTTCTCTCCATTCCTCTGCTATCTGCGTGTGTCTCTTCTGACAAGTTTTCCAGAAGTCAAGAGAAAAAAATGTGACAGGGGAGGGATCTCCAACACAGCCTATGATTGACAGCCTCAGCTCTGGTCCTGTGAGCTCTGTGAAGGGGGGGGGGGGGTCCCTTCCCTCCAATCAGCAATCAGAGCTCTTTTCACTGAAAACTGAACTGAGTTCCACCCAAAAATGGAACTTGTGCTTTAAGTGCTGGTGACCCCCTGACATGCCACATTTGGCATGTAATTTTTTTTGGGGGGGGTTCACAGGTCCTAGAAGATTTCCCGGCCATTCACAGCAGGCAAAGCAGCTTGCACATGTGCACTGAGTGCCCGGCTGAGAAGCCAGGCGCCCACAGTTAGAATGCCGGCGCCTTGGAGAGGAGGGGGAGAGGAGCGAGGCTTTGTGCGCCCTTATCGTTGGACCTTGGGACAGGCGAGTGTCTGATTATTAAAAGTCAGCAGCTACACTTTTTGTAGCTTCCACCTATTAAATGGGTGGGACGCCGCTTTCAGCTCCCTGCCCCCTGCTTTCTGAACCTCAAACAATCTGTATAAATCTTGCACTTTGAATTGCTGTAGTGAAGAGAAGGCTGCAAATAAACAGATATAATAACAATAGTACACTTTATTTATAGGCACCTTCCAGAACACCCAAGGTCACTCACCTTACAAAGATAACAGCAACAAAAAAGTAAATAAATAAAATAAATATACATTACATAACCATTAAATTACAAAAACAAATCAATGAAGTCAGACAGGGTATGCTAACTTAAAAAGAGTTTTGAGAAGTGATTTGAAGATGGGTAGGAAATCAGTGTTGCGGATGTCAGGTTGCAGGGTGTTCCAACTGCCGGGGGGCAGAGCAGCTAAAGGCTCTCAGTCCCATAGTGGTCTGATTGGTGGATGGAACATTGAGATGAATGGAAGAAGACTTCAAAGTGTGGGAGGGTCTATTGATATACAGGAGTTCAGAGAAGTATGGAGGAGCAAGGTTATGAATGACCTTAAAGGTAAGTAACAAAATCTTGAAATCAATATGATATTTGACCTTAAGCCAGCAGAGGTACTGAAGGACAGGAGTGATGTGATTAAAAGAGGGGGTTCTGGTGATAATGCAAACAGCAGAGTTCTGAACCATGTAGATGGAAATATGCTGACCTAGTATGATTACTGATGTGGGCTTGAAAAGATAGTGTGCTGTTGAGGATGACACCCAGACGGGGGGGAAGGGAAAGGTTATCAATATTAACCAAAAAACTGTTAGGCTTTGTCAGGGGGGATTTCGTGCCAATGAGGAGAACCTCGGGTTTGTCACTGTTTTTAATTTGAGAAAGTTGGGAGAGAGTCAGGATTTATTTTCCTGTAAACAACTGGTAAGGGATTTTGTTGGAAGGGTGGTAGTAGGTTTAGTCGACAGGTAGAGCTATGTGTCATCTGCATAACAATGGAAGTGGATGTTAAATTTATGAAATATGAGACCAAGAGGAAGAAGATAAATTATGAACAGTAAGGGCCCCAGGACAGAACCCTAGGGTACACCAGTAGAGAGTAGAATTGGGCAAACTGTTCGGGCCTCGAACCGGCAATAGTTTGGCTCGAACATCGCCTGTTTACTCGTTTGTCGAACGCCTGAATTTGCAGGGTGTTTGGCAAGTGTTCGCTCCGCCGAACACCCTGCAATGCATTGCGTGCTGCACAGTGAATTCTAAACCCTGATTGGGCAAAGCTTTGCCTAGTCAGGACGCAGTGAATAGCTGATTGTTAAGGAGCGAGGCTGGGAAGCCTGCCTCCACATCCTTAACAACTGATGAGTCATCAGCTGTCAATGGGCTTCCCTACTGACAGCTGAATAAAGAAAAAACATTGCCAGCAAAACAAAATGAAAAAAAAACAATGGCGTAGGGTTCCCACTAAAATCCATACCAAACCCTTATCTGAGCATGCAGCGCACCCCCCCCCCCTCCTGAACCATACCAGGCATCATGGGGGGTGGGTGCTCATTCCCAAAACCCTGGCCGGTGGTTGTGGGGGTATGCAGACAGGGATCTTATTAGAATCTGGAAGCCCCCTAATTAGTATGGGGTACATAGTACCCCTGCGCATTTACCAAAGAAGTGTAAAAATAAATAAAAACAGGAGGCAGTTTTTGACATTTCCTTTATTAAAAAATAAAAAAAAACAGTATCCCCCGATGTAAATCCATCGTCAATCATGACGCCCCCGACTCCAAAAAAGAAATAAAAAACTAAGGCAAACCATCAAATGCCTGGCTTGCTGTTTGACAGTTCTTATAAACGTAAGGAGCGGAGCCACCCGGCAACATCACCTGGTGGCACTGCCCCCTTTGTGACAGCAATGACCGATGCATGCTATTTTATAACAGCCAAGCAACTAGCCTAGGTCGGCAATGGTAGTCCCTTTTTTCTCTAACTACTAGTATAATATGTATGTTATTGCAAACATTGCTGATTGCAAGCAAAATGATGTGACGTACAATTTATTTCCAGTTAGCATTAACAAATAATTACTGCAATTATATGACAGCCATCCTTATAAATCAGTCTAGTAAAAGTAATAAGAGATGCTGACAGGGCTTGCAGCAGCTTGTTTGTTTGTCTTTTTACACTTGTAATTTGTAGTTATAAGTTATGTTGTAACAAAATTTCAGTAAATTTCCTGACATAAGTAAGTAAAATTAACATATTTGTTCTGAATTCACGCTCAGCGCTCTTTGTAATGAAATACAGGATTCAGTCTGGATTATTTTCCTCTTATAGAAAAAGTGTGAGCATAGTGGTGTCAGATTGGTACCAACATCAAACTTACAAGGGGACTTGCTTTGGTAGGAGATGTCTGTAATTTAATTATTTATAATAAGTGTATTATGTCCCAGTTTTATTATTTATTCATTTCATGAATGTATTTGTCATCACTGTGAAATTTCCATAAATTTCCACCAAAAATTCAATAATCAGAAAAAATAAGCAGTAATTCAAAAATTACAGTAAAATATATTACAATTCTATAGTTTTATATTAGAAAAAGAGAAAAAAGAAAAGAAGACTGTAAAAAACTGATAAAAAGATTAATATGGGATTAACATAGATTTAGATGGTAGATTAATGCAAAGCTGACAGAGAGAGAAAATGTGTACTGCCTTTGGAGATTGCCCTTTGAAAATGCTTGCAAGGGCAAGAATGATCATTTTTTAGTATTTGTCCATTTTGTTTTTGTAGAACCACATTTAAAAAAATACACAAAATTTTAAAAAACAAAAAGGAATGAACCCTTTCTTTCATTTGCAAATACAGTACCTTAATTATGCTTTGTGACACAAATGTAGGCTTAGTTTTTTCAAAAAGTGACCACATTTAAAAAAAATTGCACTCATATTCTACATTTTTTACAGATGAAAATTGGAAGAGAATTTTCATTGAGAAATGGTATAACATATGTAGGAGAAACAGGAGAGAAAGAGAGGTGGGACTTTAAATGAAGTGCACAGCGAGTAAAAGAGTTGGTCAAGTGACTAGGACATAAAGTTTATTGTAGTTAGGTAGTCTATAATCTTACTATAAAACATTTTGGGCATCAAGCCTCAACATAGTAAACCTTAGATTAACTAGACATAAAGTATATAATGAACCACAATCACATAAACATATATATGTAGTAGGGTCAAAAAATGACAATTAATACATATAGTACATAGGTCATAATAGTTGGAACTTAGGTAGTCTGAATGGCTTCCTTAACCACTTGACAACTGGGCACTTAAACCCCCTTCCTAACCAGACCAATTTTCAGCTTTCGGTGCTCTCACACTTTGAATGACAATTACTCAGTCATGCAACACTGTACCCATATGAAATTTTCGTCCTTTTGTTCACACAAATAGAGCTTTCTTTTGGTGGTATTTGATCACCTCTGGGTTTTTTATTTTCTGTGCTATAAATGAAAAAAGACCGAAAATTTTGTAAAAAAATGCATTTTTCTTCATTTGTATTATAAAATTTTGCAAATAAGTAATTTTTCTTCATAAATTTGGGCCAAAATTTATACTGCTACATATCTTTGGTAAAAATAATACAAATTAGTGAATATTATTTAGTCTGTGTGAAAGTTATAGCGTCTACAAGCTATGGTGCCAATCACTGGTAATTGATCACATCTGATCACACCTGATATACTGAGGCCAATCTCATTTCTTGAGACCCTTACAAGCCAGGAAAGTACAAATACCCACAAAATGACCCCTTTTTGGAAAGTAGACATTCCAAGGTATTTAGTAAGAGGCATGGTGAGTTTTTTGAAGTTGTCATTTTTTCCCACAATTCTTTGCAAAATTAAGATTTATTTTATTTTTATTTTTTTCCACACCAAATTGTCATTATAACAGGTTATTTCTCTCACATAGCATGTACATTCCACAAATGACACCCCAAAATATATTCTGCTACTCCTCCTGAGTATGGCGATACCACATGTGTGAGACTTTTACACAGCCTGGCCACATACAGATGCCCAACATTGAAGTAGCGCATTCAGGCGTTCTAGGAGCATAAATTGCATATCTAATCTCTCAACCACCTATTACACTTTTGAAGGCCCTGGAGCACCAGGACAATGGAAACGCCCACAAAGTGACCCCATTTTGGAAAGCAAACACCCCAACGTATAATCTATGAGGCATACTGAGTCTTTTGAACGGTTCATTTTTTTCCAGAAGTTTTTGGAAAATGTGGAAAAAAAATGAAAACGCATTTTTTTTTACACAAAGTTGTCCATTTCTAAGATATTTCCAACACATAGCATGTACATAGCAAAAATGACACCCCAAAATATATTCTGCTACTCCTCCTGAGTATGGCAATACCACATGTGTGAGACTTTTACACAGCCTGGCCACATACAGATGCCCAACATTGAAGTAGCGCATTCAGGCGTTCTAGGAGCATAAATTGCATATCTAATCTCTCAACCACCTAATACAATTTTGAAGGCCCTGGAGCACCAGGACAATGGAAATGCCCACAAAGTGACCCCATTTTGGAAAGCAAACACCCCAACGTATAATCTATGAGGCATAATGAGTCTTTTGAACGGTTCATTTTTTTCCAGAAGTTTTTGGAAAATGTGGAAAAAAAATGAAAACGCATTTTTTTTTACACAAAGTTGTCCATTTCTAAGATATTTCCAACACATAGCATGTACATAGCAAAAATGACACCCCAAAATATATTCTGCTACTCCTCCTGAGTATGGCGATACCACATGTGTGAGACTTTTACACAGCCTGGCCACATACAGATGCCCAACATTGAAGTAGCGCATTCAGGCGTTCTAGGAGCATAAATTGCATATCTAATCTCTCAACCACCTAATACAATTTTGAAGGCCCTGGAGCACCAGGACAATGGAATAGCCCACAAAGTGACCCCATTTTGGAAAGCAAACACCCCAACGTATAATTTATGAGGCATAATGAGTCTTTTGAACGGTTCATTTTTTTCCAGAAGTTTTTGGAAAATGTGGAAAAAAAATGAAAACGCATTTTTTTTACACAAAGTTGTCCATTTCTAAGATATTTCCAACACATAGCATGTACATAGCAAAAATGACACCCCAAAATATATTCTGCTACTCCTCCTGAGTATGGCGATACCACATGTGTGAGACTATTACACAGCCTGGCCACGTACAGAGGCCCAACATTGAAGTAGCACATTCAGGCATTCTAGGAGCAAATTACACATCTAATTTCCTTACAATCTATCACATTTTTGAAGGCCCTTCATATTTCTAACACATAGCATGAACCAAGAATTACACCCTAAAATACATTCTGTTGAGCAAAGGGTAAACAAAAGATTACCTGTGGTTTTTGTAGTGCAGTTGTCCACAGGAGGAGAGCCCTGATCCAGGCAGCAGGCAGGGACGTGGTCAGCCACAGTGAATGGAATAGTCCAGGCAGCAGGCAAGAATATTGTCCATAGTACAGGCAGGGATACTGTCCTTATACAGTCCAGGGTCAGTGCAAGTAGAGACATTGCCAGCAGTGCCAAAATATTGGTCCTGGTAGTAAGCAGGAACATGGTCCAAGTAGCAGGCCAGGAAAGAAGGGGGACAGGGGTAGAGGCTTCTCCCACTCAAATCTCTTTGAAGCCTCCGAGTCTCCAGACCCTAATCTGGGAATGAGAAAACTAAAAAATTAGTTTTCTTCATCCAGAAAAACAATTCTGGAGCCCCTCACATATGTGAGACCCCTGTGTTATGAAGCCCTCTACTCCAGTAGCAGAGTAAAAGACCAGTCCAAGAGGCAGGCAAAAAACATGGTCAAACAGTCCAGGGTCAGTTCCAGAGCAGGCAGAGGTAGGTACAGTTTAGCGTTAGGCAGAAGCGTGGTCAAATAACAGGCCAGGGTCAGTATCAGAGCAGGCAGAGGTAGGTACAGTTTAGCGTTAGGCAGAAGTGTGGTCGTATAACAGGCCAGGGTCAGTTCCAGAGCAGGCAGAGGTAGGTACAGTTTAGCATTAGGCAGAAGCGTGGTCGTTTAGCAGGCCAGGGTCGGTTCCCGGAGAAGGCAGAGGTAGGTACAATTTAGCATTAGGCAGAAGCGTGGTTGTTTAGCAGTCCAGGGTCAGTTCCGGAGAAAGCAGCGGTATGTACAGTGACTTAAAGGGGTGTGGCGGTAAATGACAATTACGGTTACCATACTTCCCTAATAATCTTGAGAAGTATGGTAACGGCGGAAACATTCATCAATACAAAGGCCTGGTTCGGAAGGACAATCAGGACAATAATACACGGTGTCTCTTCTAGTTCCTCCTCTTGAGCACACCCGGCATCTCTTCTGACGTTTCCGGCCTGTTTCATGGGGGGGGAGTCTTTTAGGAAAGTGGCGTTCATGGAGTCTGCTCACTGAATCCGAGCAAATGCTTCCTGGTGCGCTTTCAGGGTACAAAAGTGTGGAGATTATTTCTTCTTGGTACTGAAGATAAGATACGGGGCTCTGTGTAGATTTACGGTAAATAACAAAACTATTGTAAATGGCCAAACTGAAAAGATATATGGAGACTTTTTTATACCAAAAGTGGCTTTTTCTTGTGGGAAGGTAGGGTTCGATCATCTGATCATTGAAGTCGACTCCCCCCATAAACAAATTATAGTCATGGACACATTTTGGTTTCTGGATTGGGCCATTTCTTCGGGGGATTTCCCCGTAGGTGTCGTTGTGGATCGTTGTGAGCATGTGGACGTTTCGTTTGTCCCTCCACCTGAGAGCCAATATCTCTTCATTCCTCAAAGACGCCGTCTCCCCTTTTCGTAGTCTTTCAGTAACGAGCCTTTGCGGGAATCCCTTCCTATTGGCTCGCACTGTACCACATGCTGGAGTGTCTTTGCGGTAAAGATTGCGGAAGAGGGGCAAGCTTGTATAGTAGTTATCCACATAAAGGTGGTAACCCTTTCCAAGAAGTGGATATACAAGCTCCCAAACAACCTTTCCGCTGACTCCGATGTACTCCGGACATTCAGGGGGACGCAGTTGGGTATCCTTCCCTTCATACACCCGGAATGCGTAGATGTACCCTGTTTCTCGGCCACATAGCTTGTAGAGCTTAACCCCATATCGAGCCCTCTTACTGGGGATAAACTGCTTGAAGCCAAGCCTGCCTGTGAAGTGGACCAATGACTCATCCACGGAGATATTTTGGTCGGGGATGAATAACTGGGGGAATTTCTCAGAGAAAAAATTTAGAAGTGGCCGAATTTTAAATAATTTGTCATGTGATGGGTCATTTCGGGGAGGGCACTGGGTGTTGTCATTGTAATGGAGGAAACGCATTATCATGAGGTATCTTGATCTTCGCATAATGGACGAATAGATTGGCATATGGTGGATGGGCTTGGTGGACCAATAGGAGTATAATTCATTTTTTTTTGTGAGTCCCATATTAAATGTTAGGCCTAAAAATAATTTAAATTCCTCCACTGTCAATGGTCTCCACTCATAGGGACGGGCATAACTTGAACCAGGGTTGCTTGTAATAAATTGTTGTGCATAGAGGTTGCACTGGGCCACGATGGAGGATAATAGGTCTTGGGTAAAAATTAAATTAAAAAAATCAATAGGGGCAAAATTCTCTGTGTTCACCTGAACACCTGGCTGGGCGGTAAAAGGGGGGATGTTTGCTGCTCTTGAATTAGAGGGAAGCCACAGAGGGTTTTCAAGGGCATAGGGAAGGCCGGCATGGGTCCTAACGCTTTGGAGCCGAGATGACACCCCACTATTTATTGGCCTTTGCTGCAGTAGTACTTCATTTCTTCTGGATGGCACTGTGCTACTGGTGGATGGCACTGAGCTGCTAGTTGATGCCACTGCATTTCTGGTGGATGGCACTGAGCTGCTGGTTGATGCCACAGCACTACTTGTGGTAGCCTGCTCCTCCATGCCAGAGCGTCTTCGTTTCATGGGCACACTTTGCTCTTCCTCCAATTCTGTATCAGAACCACTGCTTACACGGGTTCATATTCTGAACCAGAATCAGACACAGACTCCCCACTGCTCTCGTCGGTCAAGCTAAGTTGTTGGTATGCCTCCTGAGCGGAAAAAATTTTTTTGGCCATACTGGTGACTGTGGGCTGTGGTGACAAACTGCTGTGGTAGGGACACTTGGACAGAAATGGCTGCACTGATGGGTGCTGATGAGGCTGGTCTAATGAGGCTGCACTGCTGGGTTCTGATGAGGGTGCACTGCTGGGTACTGATGAGGGTGCACTGCTGAGTACTGATGAGGGTGCACTGCTGGGTACTGATGAGGGTGCACTGCTGGGTACTGATGAGGGTGCACTGCTGGGTACTGATGAGGGTGCACTGCTGGGTACTGATGAGGGTGCACTGCTGGGAACTGATGAGGGTGCACTGCTGGGAACTGATAAGGTTCCACTGATGTACACTAATGTACCACACTGATATGCACTGATAAGGTAGCACTGATGGGTACTAATGAGGATCCACTGATATGGTGGCACTGATGAGCACTCACTTATGGGCACTGATGTGCACTGATGTGCACTATCGGGTACTGTAGTGGCACCGATGAGCGCTGAAGTGGCGCTGATGAGCGATGTAGTGGTGCAGATGAGCACTCTAGTGACACTGATGTGGTACTGACGGCACAAATGATCACTGTATTGGCACTAATGTGGCACTGATGGAGCACTGTAGTGGCACTGATGGAGCACTGGCGTGGCACTGATGGAGCACTGACGTGGCACTGACGTGGCACTGATAGGCACGTTGGTGGCACTGATGTGCACTGGTGGCACCGATGTGGCACTGGTGGCACAGATGAGCACTGTAGTGGCACTGGGCACTGGTATGGCACTGACGTGGCACTGACGGAGCACTGACGTGGCACTGGTGGCACAGATGGGTACTGAAGTGGCAGAAGTGGCACTGATGAGCACTGTAGGGCACTGATGTGGCACTGATGAGCACTATAGTGGCACTGATGGCACAGATGAGCACTGTAGTGGCACTGATGGACACTTTAGTGGCACTGATGGGTACTGTCGTGGCACTGGTGGCACAGATGGGTACTGTAGTGGCACTGCTGGGTAGTGTAGTGGCACTGATGGCACAGATGGGTACTGTAGTGGCACTGCTGGGTAGTGTAGTGGCACTGATGGCACTGTAGGGCACAGATTAGCACAGTAGTGGCACTGGATGGCACTGCTGGGCACTGTAGTGCTTTCAAAAAGCTTATCACTCACGGTTTTTGCTCGATCTCTCTTCTCTCCTCTCACGCTGTATCGGTGTGAGGAGAGAAGAGAGCTGGGACATATGTTATATATGTATAGCATGGTCATATGTTATCTTGATATTCCATGATTGAGGTAGAGGTAAAAAAATTGATAAAAATCTTGACGCGTTTCGCGGCCTTATAGCCGCTCATCAGGAGCATGAACCATGAAACAAATCTACAGAAAGAAAAAAAAACTATTTTATATAGTTATAAAATGTAAAGAAGTTTTTTAATTATATGAAATTAATGAGGGTTGTGCGACCAACTCACGTCTGCATCCGCGCACCAGTAGAGCGGCATCGAGGATCGCCAAAATAACGCAAAGCAATGCCACCAGACACCACAACGACCAGACACCATTCACTTAATCTATGTCATTCACCTCACTTGGCCTTTTTTCTATACACCATCTTTATACATATGTTTATGTATACCCATATATACCTGCACATAACTAATACATAAATTTTTCTCACATATGTCCCCCATTGGGGGTTTTCATTTTTATGTCACTTCATATTTGCACTCACCCACTTTGGATGTGCCTGTGGCGGTCATCATCGCCCCTTGCTAGTCGTTGTGGTGTCTGGTGGCATTGCTTTGCAGTATTCTGGCAATCCTCGATGCCGCTCTACTGGTGCGCGGATGCAGATGTGAGTTGGACGCACATCCCTCATTAATTTCATAAAATTAAAAAACTTCTTTACATTTTATAATTATATATAATTCAATATTTTTTTTCTCTAGATTTGTTTCATGGTTCATGCTCCTGATGAGCGGCTCTAAGGCCGTGAAACGCGTCGAGCTTTTTATCAATTTTTTACCTCCACTTCAATCATGGAATATCAAGATATCATTTGACTATACTTCTATTAAGAACTATTTATTACAGCAAATGTGTAATTTAAGGAAGCCATTCAGACTACCTAAGTTCCAACTATTATGACCTATGTACTATATGCATTAATTGTCATTTTTTTGCCCCTACTACATGTATATGTCTATGTGATTGTGGTTCATTATATACTTTATGTCTAGTTAATCTAAGGTTTACTATGTTGAGGCTTGATGCCCAAAATGTTTTTTAGAGGCTTGATGCCCAAAATGTTTTATAGTAAGATTATAGACTACCTAACTACAATAAATTGTATGTCCTAGTCACTTGACCAATTCTTTTACTCGCTGTGCACTTCATTTAAAGTCCCACCTCTCTCTCTCCCGTTTTTAAACTAATGATAGGGATGGAGGTGGGCACCCCTTTGGTGCTTGCTTCATTTAAAGTCCCCAAATTTTCTTTTCCTCGCTTGACATATGTAGGAGAAATTGTTTAATCCCTATGTATCACCTGGAGCCAGTCACTTCACTGGGTATATGTAGGGTTGTACAACCACTTTAAAGGCTACCTATAGTAGGTTTACATTATAGTAAGGTGTAACTTCTTGCTCTAGGATGATTTGCCCCTACACTTTCTTTTTACATTAACTCAATGAATGTAGATAAATATAATAATCCCTATGTATCACCTGGAGCCAGTCACTTCACTGGGTATATGTAGGGTTGTACAACCACTTTAAAGGCTACCTATAGTAGGTTTACATTATAGTAAGGTGTAACTTCTTGCTCTAGGATGATTTGCCCCTAAACTTTCTTTTTACATTAACTCAATGAATGTAGATAAATATAATAATCCCTATGTATCACCTGGAGCCAGTCACTTCACTGGGTATATGTAGGGTTGTACAACCACTTTAAAGGCTACCTATAGTAGGTTTACATTATAGTAAGGTGTAACTTCTTGCTCTAGGATGATTTGCCCCTACACTTTCTTTTTACATTAACTCAATGAATGTAGATAAATATAATATTGTATGAGAAATGAATGTGTACATTAAGTAAGGAAGTTTGTGCACAGTGTACTGCTACTCACTTTACCCTCCCTTAGCTGATGATCACTATCAACTAACAGCAATCATCTGTTAATGCAGTGTTCAAAGGGTCCACTCACACACAGGGCCAACATCAGGAACAGGAACAGCCAATACACACGTAGGGGGCCCGGGCATCAGGAGGGGCCCTGGCAATCCGAGGGGCCCGATGAGGAGCGTGGCTACCCTGCCTTTTTCTATACATTCATTCACAACAGAAGAGTCGGCAGCTGTTGCTCTGTGTCATTTTGCTCACATTGGGCTTTTTGCTGCCACCTCTGGCTACTTGCTGCATGTGCACTCCTGGTGTGTGTGCTGCCTGTACTGTATCCTGGACTGCGATAGGCTCCAGCTCCTCTCCACTCTTAGCAACATGTGTCAGCTTTGTGTAAACAAGACCTGGGACTAAGAAGACCTCCTTTACAAATAGGGGCTGTGTGTACAAGTGAAGAGAGAGGGCTGTTTGTGTACGGGGGGTAGAGCTTTGTATGTGTTTACTTATGTGTATATGTGGGAGGTGGGGAGGGGGCTGACATATGTACATGTTTGGAGGGGGGCTTAGTGTTTATAGGTGTGGGGGGCTGAGTGTGTACAGATGTGGGGGGGCTGAGTGCGTACAGGTGTGAGAGGGGGCTGAGTATGTATAGATGTGAGGGGGCTGAGTGTGTACAGGTGTGAGGGGGCTGAGTGTGTACAGGTGTGATGGGGCTGAGTGTGTACAGGTGTGAGAGGGGGTTGAGTGTGTACAAGTGTGAGAGGGGGCTGAGTGTGTACAGGTGTGAGGGGGGGCTGAGTGCGTACAGATGTGGGGGGGACTGAGTGAGTACAGATGTGGGGGGACTGAGTGCGTACAGATGTGAGGGGGCTGAGTGCGTTTGGGTGTGAGGGTGGCTCAGTGCGTTTGGGTGTGAGGGGGGCTCAGTGTGTACAGGTATGAGGGGGCTGATTGCATACAGGTGTGAGGGGGGTTGAGTGCGTACAGGTGTGAGGAGGCTGAGTGTGTACAGGTGTGGGGGGCTGAATGTGTACAGGTGTGGGGGGCTGAATGTGTACAGGTGTGAGGGGGGCTGAGTGCTTACAGTTGTTGGGGGGATGCCTGCAGGACTGTTTAGTGCACTGTGGACTGGTCTAGAGACAAATTGTTAGACATCACAATGGTAAATTGATTGACAGTGTTGGTGGAAGTGGCCCTGTGCTGTGACTGTCTCCTTGTTGGATTGGGCTGTCTCCTTGCTAGATGGGATGTCTCTTTGCTGGATTGGGCTGTCTCTTTGCTATATAGGGAGTCTCTTTGCTATATGGGGATTTCTCTTTGCTATATGGGGATGTCTCTTTGCTGGATTGGGATGTCTTTTTGCTGAATATACTATATAGAAATGTCTCTGCTGGATTGAGTCATCTTTTTGCTTGTTTTGGATGTCTCTTTTCTGAATAAATAGGGCTGTCTCCTTACTGAAAATATGGGGAATGTCTCTTTGCTAAATATATGAGGATGTCACTTTTCTGGATTGGGATGTCTCTTTGCTGAAAATACATATTTTTTGTTTTGGAGTTGTTTTGTTTTCTTACATCTGTTATGGGAGGATAGATTAGGGGGGGGGGGGGGGGGGGCATTGAAAAGGAAGTGCGGTTAGTGTTAGTGTAAGGTCCTGCTCAAAAGAGGTGGTGGCAGGCTTCATATTTTTGGGCCAAAATATAATTCCTTACTGTTGAATCTTGAAAGCACTGATGACTTGAAATACACTTTTCATTTTCACATATTAAGTTGTGAGAGTATTAAAATAAGTGGGTGCACTGAAGGACTTGGTGGGATGGCCAGTGGGTGGATTCGGTGGGATGGCCAGTGGATGGGCCCTGGGAAATATTGGTGGTCAGGCCTGGAGGGGGGGAGCAAGCCTAAAGCTGTGTAAGGGGCCCCAAAATTGCATTAAAAAAAAACACATGGTCTACAGCACATTACCAAAACAGGTCAATCTACAAGTGAAGCATTTTGGTGCCATCCAGAATGAATGGCACTCCAATGCACATATACAGTAAAGAAAATTGCAAATGCATAGGTGAACCATTTGTATGATGCGGTATGCTAACTTCTAAATTTATTAGAATTCCTAAAACACAACAGTCACATGCAATGAGGCTACCATCTCCAGATCCATCTGCATAAATGTCTAAACCATATGCAAAAGAAATCATTAATACACATTGTATAGGTAGATATGCTTATATTTGTTTATATTAAATGGACGTTAGGCTTTGATTATTTTTTTCTATCCTCATTGGCTCACTGGCTGCGAGTGACAGCCAATGGCTCCCGCTGCTGTGTGAGCCAGTGCAAAGACAGAGACCTGGGAGAGTCACTGCTCTCATGCATGTGGCTGGATAGAGATGGGGCTCAGGTAAATACAAGGGGAGGATGGGAGAGGAGCTGCACCCAGAAGGTTTTTTAACCTTAAGACCCTTTTCATACTGGGTGATGCGGGTGTTAGCGGTAGCTAGTTTTAGTGGCGCTTTACCGTTGTTATAGCTGCGCTTTTCGGCCGCTAGCGGGGTGCTTTTAACCCCCGCTAACGGCCGAAGAAAGGGTTAATAGCGCCCGTGTTGCTGTGCTGCCCATTCATTTTAATGGGGGGATCGGTGTATACACCGCCCCAAAGATGCTGCTTGCAGGACTTTATTTCCCGTCTTGCAAGCACACTGCCCCAGTGTGAAAGCACTTGGGCTTTCACACTGGGGTGGTTTGAGAAGCTCTTTACAGGCACTATTTTTAGCGCTAAAACGCCTGAAAAGCTCCCCAGTGTGAAAGGGGTCTAATGCATACAATTCATTAACATAAAAAAACTTCTGCCTTTAGAACCACTTTAAGCTCCCTTTCACACAAAGGGTCCGATCAGGTCCGCCTGTCAGTTTTTAAGGTGGACCTGATTGGACCCTTAATTCACCCCTATGGACTGGTGGGTGTAACTGAACTTGTGTCCAATCTCCAAACTGATCCGGGCGTCTGATGAAAGGGGATCTGCTCCCCTCCGTCTAGGCAGATCAAATCGGAGGACAGTCAGGTGTAAGTGGAGCCTGCTTACACCCATCGGTCCATAGAGCAGAGCGGGCTTGATCAATGTTAATTTGCATAAACTGAGCTGACATGGACCTGTCATCCCCCTGCTCTGCTCAGCAGGGGATTAGCACACAGATTACCTGCTGATACAGTCGGAGTTCATCTCATGTGAAAGGGGCCTAAAGCTGACTTCACAGCTGCCTAGTGGTAATGTGAAACTACAATGCACAGTGATTGGTGGTGCCATTCATTTTTTAACACTTTCCAAAGCTAACACACTGCAGATGTGTGAAAAGAGCCTTTAAAAAACTCCACTGCCTGGATATGGGGAGCATGTCTTCAAATTCATACATATCTTTGCAAACCCCCTTTTTTTCACACCTGCTATTTTGGCTTTGCTAGGTAATCACAATTTTGAACATTTAAAGGGCTGGGTCCTAACATGTCAGCTCCACTCAAAGATATATTTTAGTTTTGGGTGGGAAATAATAGGCTGAAGCAACGAACTTCCCTGCCAGGGGCATATCTAGCACGAGGTAAACAAGGCATCTGTCTTGGGCAGCATTTTTCAGGGGGGCGGCACCGCCCCCCCCCCCCCCCCCCCCCACACAGAAGGACAGAGGCTGCTCTTTAACCGCTTTCCATACTTTTAGTGGTTGTACCGCGATGGTGCCTGCAGCTGCAGGCATCAACACGGCATTGTTTTTTTTTTTAGAGCCTGTGGTCAGCACTTTTGTAATAGCAATCGGAGCAGCCACTCGATTGCTATTCCAAGCAGCCGGAGGGGACATCCCCCCCTTCGGCCACTTTCTGCGACTCTCTCGGGCTCCCCTGTCTCATCGGGAGACCTGAGTGACCAGCCAGCACATCTGCCAGCTGGCTGGACAGCCAAGCAAAGCCAGGATCGGTGTTTCCAACCGCATCTCCAATCAGCATCCCGCGTCACACGTTCTTAGCTCCACCAGACGTTTCGACATAATGATGTGTCATCAGTGGCGACGTTTCGCGTCTGTATGTCGAAACGTCGGGTGGAGCTAAGGACGTGTGACGCGGGACGCTGATTGGAGATGTGGCGGCCATCTTTTCAGTTGGAAACACCGTTTTGTTCCTACATGCTTGGCGGTCCTTTCAAACATGTGAGTGTACCAGCTTTTTTATACAATAAATCCTAAATCTGGATGTCTGCGCAATGAGTGTTTTTATTTCTTCATTCTTCATGTGGATACTGGAGCTGTCCATTGGAGTTTAAGGAATTTGATCATTGGGAGAGGAATAGGCTTAATTGCTAGCTGAGTGGATCGATCGGTGCAGAGGGACTGCTGGGGCCATTCATCTTACTTACTTATTTAATGCTTACTTTGTGTGTACCCTAAACACTGGTGGTAAGGGTCAATTGATTTGGGTGCTGGTGGTGGCTATTCTATCCGCTTTATCTGTTTTTGGATGAAGATTTTTGGAGTTGATCGTCTTCTCAGTTTATTATTGATGGACTTTATTGTTTATCATTTTAAGCGCTACACCTTTTATTTTATGTTTCGTTATTGTGTCCAGCAATATAGTGTCATCTGCTTTATCATTTGTTCATTGTATGTTTTTTAGCGCAACAGATTCTTTTGTTTTATTATCAAAATACAACACTGATCCTCGCTATGATTCCAAAAGCAAGGGCCATCCTGTGCTCTTGACTTGCAGCACTTCGTTTTAACTTTGTATGAAATTTGTACAGTATGTCCTTCCAGTGTTTTCCCTGTTTTGAACTCACACTGAATAAATCTGGATGAGGTTAAGGCTGCTTTCAGACTAATGCCATGAGGTGTGACTGCCCCGCAGGAGCAGCACAGCATACCCATGGGTTTGGTGCGGGTCAGCCGTGCTTTCCCATAGAGTTCTATTAGGTCTAGCCATTTTGGTGTTCTTTCTATGGGAAGGCATGGCTTCCCTGCACCAAACCCACAGATAAATTGCACTGCTTCCACAGTACCACATCAGTCTGAAAGTAGCCTTATGTATTTTCAGAGGAGCTCACTGAGGTCTGAAATAACAATCACCTGGCTAAAAAAAGGCCTCATTCACAGGGAGATGATGCCCCTGGGAACAAGCAGTTTTCCTATTCGTCCTGGTGCTGCATGCAGGCAGACCATTGAAGATCCTAATATCCTAATATGCCAGGGGTGCAGGTGAACGGCCCCAAACACAGACCGTTAACACTATAAGAGCATCATCGCCCATGTGAACAAGGCCCTAATAATAATCCTTTATCTTGTGTTAAAGCTTTCTGAATTCTTTACCTGCATCAACACAGCCTAAAGCAAGTTGTACGTTTCTTGGGGCTCATTTACATTTGTGGTTGGAGGGCAAGAAAAAGACAGTTGAGCAGAGGTTTTACCACCCTCCGACCACCCCCTTCAGTTGCAAGGGCAGCCAGACCAGGTTGTATACATGCAGAGCATGTAAATTGCAAATGCAAATTATACCCCCCTGTTGCATTTCACTGCCAAAGCCGACCCATTCAAGTGAATGGGTTTGCGCCGCAATTACCCTGCAACTGCATACAATGCGATCCAAAGCAGTTCGTATTTCAGAGGGGCGACAAAGTTGGTCCCAAGTCTAAACTTAGCCCTACTGATTAATTGTCCAGTTCCTGCATTTGCATTTTTTTTCCTTTATGTTAAAGATGAATTCTAGGCAGGGTATATTTTTACATAGTTATATTGGTCCAAGCTAGACCAATGTAACTATGTATATAACATAAATGGCCAATGCACCTGGAAGCTGGCAATCACTGAAGTAGACACGGTTACTCCATTGATCTACACTTGCTTCCAACTCACATGCAGAGCTGCTGGCCTGCTGCATTCTGAATTCAGGAGTTTGGCCACTTGGCACAGGAGCCATTCTAAGAATGCTTTGCATTTTCGGAATGAATGCAAAGCATTCTCTGATTGGATGAGATGGAGAGGCCTGACATCACACTCTGCTCTAGTGTTGCTCATTTTCTTCATCCTTTGTTTTCATCACTGTGCTTTTTATCTTCTCCAGCCTCTTTACAGTCACTTCTGTCTCACTCTAGGGTTGGCTACACATCATTGCTGTGGGCAGGCTTCCTGATAATGATAACAGTGGACCATGTCTGTGCAATCTTCACCTCATGCTGACCATCTTCTATTGGGCGGTCCTTGTGGTTACTTGGCGGTCTGGGTTGGTGTCCATCTGTCCGGCCCTGGGGGGGTTGGTGTACCTGCCAGCTCCATCTCTGTTAGGATCCATCGATCCATGCTGTTTTATGTTTGTATTTTTTGACCTATGTAAGTAACCTCTATATACCATTGTGATGGTTGAATACTTGTACTACTGTACACTCCCACCAATACATTTTTATATAAATTTCTATGCTTGGTCTACTGATGTTCTACCACATTCACAATTTAGAAAGGATTTTGTGCTCAAGTCACCCCTTAAGAAGGAATATTATACCAAAACATGTTGGGAATCTTTCTAACAATTCATGTGGACTGACCACAGGTCTCTTTCTCTGGAAGTACCCATGGTGCAACTTTCTGACGTTGAGTACCTGCCTCATATATAGGGATTAAGTCCTTTGTATTGTTATTACCCATGACCCGCACTGACCCGCAAAGCAAATAAGCATGCTTCTTATGCCGCATACACACGAGCGGACTTTTCAGCCTCAAAGGTCTGACGGAGTTACGACGGACTTTCGAACGACCGGACTTGCCCACACACGAACAAACTAAAGTCTGTTCGAAAGTTCGTTGCTTTGAACGTGATGACGTTTGAAGGGACTAGGATAAGGAAGTTCATAGCCAGTAGCCAATAGCTCCCCTTGCGTCCTTTTTTGTCCGTTGTTCTAGCATACAGACAAACGGATTTTTCGACCGGACTCAAGTCCGTCGGAAGGAATTGAAACATGGTCCAAATCTAAAGTCTGTCTAATTTTCAAGAGAAAAAGTCCGCCGAAGGTCCGATGAAGCCCACACATGGTCGGATTGTCTGACAGATTCGTTCCGTCGGACCAGTCCGGTCGAAAAGTCCAGTCGTGTGTACACAGCTTTAGCCCCATTTAATGGCCATATTGGTACTTTCGATCATCAACACCTACAAATTGCAGAGAATATTACCTGAGAACATTAGATTTTGTTTCTACATTTGCACAAAATTAATTTACATTCAGTTTTGATGGAAAAAAGTATGCATTTTTTTTTTAATAAATACAACCCTTAAAGTGATTGTAAATGATCACCTTGTAAAACAACCCATTCAGTTTAAAAAAAGAAATGAAAGTCAACACATTTGATATAAAAAATCATAAATAACTTTTTCCTCTTTTTTATAAGTGATCGCATTCCCTCTGTTCTCAGCTGGGGGGAAGGGGGAAGAGACACAGCAGCACACTGAGATTCTCAGTGAATGGTTGTGCAGGGGGGGGCATCATGACAAGCGTGATCATTGGAGGAGAGCAGCATAGCTAGGAAACTGACCACGCTATGCTCTCGTGCCTACTGTGGTCAGTTTCTAACAGGAAAGCACGGGGACCGGTAGGAACACCAGGGATTTCACACAAAGGAAGCAATACAAAAAATACAGGATACTTTCTCATACAAGTACATTGTACGGCAGGTACATATCAGGAATATGAAATGTTGGGGTAACAAACGCTTTAAACTTCTTCTGCATTGCAGGTTCCTGTATCAGCTCTCCACCTTAATGGGGTTGTAAACTATCATGGTTTTTCACCCTAATGCATGCTACATAACTGCATATATTTGACCAATAAACAAGTAAACCTACAGTATATCTAGTTGATCTGTATTCTTTGTCTGGAGTACTAATGTCTAGTTATTTATAACCCATTTCTGGAGTTATGTGCATTTTT
Source organism: Aquarana catesbeiana (assembly GCF_042186555.1). Classification (NCBI taxonomy): domain Eukaryota; kingdom Metazoa; phylum Chordata; class Amphibia; order Anura; family Ranidae; genus Aquarana; species Aquarana catesbeiana. The sequence continues at coordinate 624,930,117 of NC_133325.1, forward strand.
TCATGAAGGTAATTTACATAATCTTGCACAACTTCTGAACTGTTTTACATTTGTCCAGCAGTGTTGCCTTATGAGTTTATGTGGAATCTCCAGTAGCAGCTGGGAATATTTGAGTATATATATATATATATATATATATATATATATATATATATATATATATATATATATATATAATTTTGGATAAAAAATAATAGTATGTGATATTGTTTCTCAGTAGAGGGTTAATTTAGTTAGATGTAAATATGTGACAGGATTTGCCTGAGAAGAGCTAATGCATTTAACAGCTATTTGTAGTATGCGAGAAGGAGGTACTATGAAGACAATCAGCTGTTTACCTATATTTAATATTCAAAGGGCCAGGAAGAGATACCATCTGAAGTGTGTATTTGTTACAGGGCCAAATTCATTAGCTTGATAAAGGCCTTTGTATTCCTCCATTTATCCATTTCAAAGGGGTGTTGGAGAGGATGAGAATATTTCTTTCATCTGTTCAGGGAAAGGAGGTTTTGCCCTGGCTAATGCCATGCATAGTTAAGTGCCCCATTCAAGAGAAGGTGATGACCTTCACCTTAGATCCTCTTCAAACAAATTATCCCCAGCTCGTTACCCCAACAAGAGGAAGTTGCCCAAATTAAGAGATACGCCTGGTGGGTGTAGAGGGCTAACAGAATACCCCAATCAGAGTGGCCCTATTCAATTCAATGAGAGATGGGCCTATAAGAAGTACTCCCAAAGAGAGTAGTAGGGAGATGAAGACTGACCTGGGCCCAGGAACATTAATATAGGTAATTATCAGAGCATCTCCCAGCACTTAAAGGTATACCTGCTTGTCACATATTTGTTTGTTTACCCTTTGTATTGTGATGAATATACTATGTATTCTTGTACTTTAACCTAATATTTTCTCCCTTGTTTAAGACTATAGATATTGTCTGTGTATTAGGCTCGATTCACATCTATGCATGTTGCTTTTGAGCATTTTTGGAGTTTTTTTTGTGATGCTTGCCACGTTTTTGAGCAGCGTTTTTGTAGCTTTTTTGCGGCATTTTGCGTTTTTTTTTTTGTACAGTTTTTATAGACTGTATACAGTTTAAAAAAAACGCCAAAAACGCAAAACGCATCAAAAACGCTGTAAAAACGCTGCACTTGCATTTTTGATGCTGGTCCATTGAATTCTATTAGGCTCCATTCACACTAGCACGTTTTTTGATGCATTTTGCATTTTGCAGAAATGCATGGGAATTTTTTAACATGGGTTCCTGTGGAACATGTTCACATCAATGCCTTTTTGTACCTCTTCATTTTTGGAAAGGGTCAGGGACTTTTTTCATGCAAAATGCAGCGTTTTGCATGTAATAGAATTCAATGGACCAGCATCAAAAACGCAAGTGCACAGTTTTTGCAGCGTTTTTACAGAGTTTTTGATGCGTTTTTGATGCGTTTTTGGCTTTTTTTTTTTTTTTTTTTTTTTTTTTTTTTTAGACTGTATACAGTCTAAAAAAAAAAAAAAAAAAAAAAAAAAAAAAAACCCGCAAAAATGCTGTAAAAACGCTGCTCAAAAACGTGGCAAGCATGACAAAAAAAACTCCAAAAACGCTCAAAAGCAACATGCATAGGTGTGAATCAAGCCTAAGGCCCCATTCACACTAGCGTGTTTTTTGATGCATTTTGCATTTTGCAGAAATGCACGGGAATTTTTTAACATGGGTTCCTATGGAACATGTTCACATCAATGCTTTTTTGTATCTCTGCGTTTTTGGAAAGGGTCGGGGACTTTTTTTCATGCAAAAAGCAGCGTTTTGCATGTAATGGTTTTCAATGGACAAGCATCAAAAACGCAAGTGCACCGTTTTTGATGCGTTTTTGGTGCGTTTTTGGTGCGTTTTTGCCTTTTTTTTTTTTTTTTTTATTTTCTTTTTTTTGTAATTTTTTTTTTTAAGACTGTAAAAAAAAATGAAAAAAAAAAAAAAAACGCAAAACGCGGCAAAAACGCGGCAAAAACGCGGCTCAAAAACGTGGCAAGCATGAAAAAAAAACCTCCAAAAACGCTCAAAAGCAACATGCATAGGTGTGAATCGAGCCTAATATGCAAAACGCTGCATTTTGCATGAAAAAAAGTCCCTGACCTTTTCCAGAAATGCAGAGGTACAAAAAGGCATTGATGTGAACATGTTCCATAGGAACCCATGTTAAAAAATTCTCATGCATTTCTGCAAAATGCAAAATGCATCAAAAAACGCACTAGTGTGAATGAAGCCTTAGGTAGACTTTTAACGCTACTTTAACAAATGTTATTATATTAAAGCTTTCGCTTCTGGTCATAAGAACTCTTATTTAACCAACCTCATATCTTATGGTTAATAAATCATAACTATACATTTATAAGGTTAACAAGCAGTTTACCTTTGGACTCACTGTACTGAACTCTACATTTTAAAATGTTTTTAAATGTAAACTATTGTTAAATACATATGTTAGCACAAGACCTAATCATTTACCATTGTGTTTAAATAGTTGCTGTTTTCTTATATGTGTTAAGCTGCTATAGCTAACCTATGGTATACAGGCTTTTTCCATTCCAGGAACAATGTTACTGTATATAATATGGTATTAAAGGGTACGTAAGCCTGTACAAGCCCATACAATGAGCTTCTTTTAGACATTAGCGAATGTCACACAACCACCCCACCCTTTTTTGAAGCCAGTTAGAGCCTCGGCTCTAATCATGTGCTTCCAAAAAAAAAAAAAAACTGTTGAAATCCATGTGTCCGGCACTCGCATGTAGATTATAGGCCGGGTGCATGGAATAGAGGGGAGGTGCCCCTGTGCTCTACGTGCAGTTAAACCCTCCTATTCTGCAATAAGCCAGACTGAATGTCATTTTAAAGTTTTATTAACAAAACAGGGTGTGTGAAACTATTGAGAAAAAACAAACACAGATGCATATAATCAGTATATGAAATATACAGAAAATACAATAGATAAATCAGGCTGTAGATGGCGATAAGCATATTCTTATCAGCAATGCTGCATTTAGGGTATGCAAGGTTTAGTCCAACATGTGCTCTGAGAGCTGATTCCTTCTGTCAGTCTCTAAGATGGAATCTGAGTTCCCAGGATGCACCTGTTTCTCTTCCTTAGACTGAAAAATGATGGGAACTTTTAGTTAAAGGTGAACAGTTTCTAGTTTCTGCAAAAACAGTAAATTTACCACTGGCCCCATTTTGTGGTCAAATCTAATATTGCAGGCAAAACAACTTGATTAACCACTTCAGCTCCAGAAGGTTTTACTCCTTGCCATTTTTTGCGATACTGCACTGCATTGCTTAAACTGACAGTTGCGCGGTTGTGCGACACTGTACACAAATAAAATTGATGTCCTTTTTTTCCCACTGATAGAGCTTTTTTTTTTGGTGGTCTTTGATCACCTCTGCGGGTTTTATTTTTTGAATTTCTTCATCATTTTAGGCCAATATGTATTTTGCTACATGTTTTTGGTAAAATAGAAAAAATCCCAATAAGCGTATATTGATTGGTTTGCGCAAAAGTTATAGAGTCTACAAACTATGGGATAGATTCGTGGACTTTTATTGTTTTTACTAATAATGGGGGCGATAGGCAATTTTTAGTGGGACTGCGGCATTACAGCGGACAAATCTGACACTAAGTGACACTTTTTGGGAACCAGTGACACCAATACAGTGATCAGTGCTAAAAAAAATGCACTGTCACTGTATAAAAGGCATTGGCAGGGAAGGGGTTAACATCAGGGGCGATCAAATGGTTAACTGTGTTCTCTGGGTGTGTTTTCTAACTGTGGGGAGATGGCTTAACTGAAAAAAGACAGAGATCCATGTTCCTACTTAGCAGAAACACAAGATCTCTGTCTTTCTTACTAGCAGAATGGCGATCTGCCTCGTTTACATAGGCAGACCACCATTCTGCCTCTCTGAACGATCACGGGGTTCCCTACGAACATCACGTCCAGAGGACCAGCTGATTGGCTCCCGCTGTGTTCAATCACAGCAGGAGCAGGTCTCCTGTGGCGCGCACGCCCCAGACCCAGAAGAAGAAATCACGTACAGGTACTTGATCTTGCACTCAAGGGCCACCCTGCCGCAGTAAATGTACATGGGGTGGTCCTTAAGCGGTTAATATCCTACTGGAGGCAAACCAGATGGGTACAACTTATATTGGAGGATTTGTTTCACCTCTGGTCTCACATGAGGCTTGTCACTTCAGTGGGTATATGTAAAGGTTTACAACCACTTTAGACCCAAATAATTGCACACAAGCCTCTCTTCTGAAAATCACCTGCAACTAACTGCAAATTTCCACCATCAACAATGACTGAAAAAAAATATTTATATATCATGGGCAATCTACCAATAAGACCCCTTTTACACTTATTCATTTGCAGTTATGAATTTTGTTTATGCATGTCTGTGTATTTTATGTTAATTTTTCAGGAAAGCTAGAAAAAAAACATTAAGAACAGGGATTTACTATGGTGCATTAATGCATGTATCTTTGTACATTTATCATTGATTTCAATGGGCGCGCTTAACTTGTTTTAAGTCCAGACAAAAATAACAAGATAAAAATGAATTGTCTATTAAAAGATAAAATAGCAAAACCTGTGTTTGCTGCAATATACACCTTCAATCCAGAGATTTCTCCTGTAGTACCTTTTTCTGCCACTAAATATTCTGTGTCTGCCCAGCTTCATTCAAGCCACTTCCGCTGAGCCCTGGTCATCCTGGATCTTCCAGAGCCTACGACTGGAAAGTGAAAGAAGAAGCAGCAAGGTAATAAGCTCAACTCCCTGTCACTTTGCTTTCTCCAATTGTGCTCCTTGCCAGCATATGAACTGATTGGCTTTTTGTGCTATTTCTTCCCCTTAAATTCCAGCCTTGGTATATAACGGAGTGCAAGGGGCTGACCAGACAGGGGTTTTAACTCTTCCTCATGTTATTTATAATTGGACATACACTTTTTGTTTCAGCAACACTTTTTGTTGCTCCCAAACAATTTTGTTTGGGAGCAACGTCGCAGGACCGCCCAATTGTCAGTTAAAGCGACGCAGTGCCGAATCGCAAAAAGTGCTCTGGTCAGGAAGGGGGTAAAATCTTCCGGGGTTGAAGCGGTTAATATCTACCTTAAATCACTTTGCTAATTGCATGATGTACTTGTTTGTAGCCTAAATACTGAAATTTGCACTTAAAACTGTAATTCTGTAACTTTTAAACAAGCCAGTAAAAACTTGACTGTGCCAGTAAATTTTGGGTGTAGTGTCAGTAAATTTCAATCTGGTAGGTTGGCAACACTGGGCCTCGCCATGGACGACCAAAGGAGTTGAGTGCACATGCTCAGTGTCATATCCTGAGGTTGTCTTTGGGAAATAGATGTATGAGTGCTGCCAGCAGAGGTTGAAGGGGTGGGGGGTCAGCCTGTCAGTGCTGAGACTATACGCCGCACACTGCATCAAATTAGTCTGCATGGCTGTCGTCCCAGAATGAAGCCTCTTCTAAAGATGATGCACAAGAAAGCCCTTAAACAGTTTGCTGAAGACAAGCAGACTAAGGACATGGATTACTGGAACCATGTCCTGTGATCTGATGAGACCAAGATAAACTTATTTGGTTCAGATAGTGTCAAGTGTGTGTGGCGGCAACCAGGTGAGGAGTACAAAGACAAGTGTGTCTTGCCTACAGTCAAGCATGGTGGTGGGAGTGTCATGGTCTGGGGCTGCATGAGTGCTGCCGGCACTAGGGAGTTCATTGAGCTGGCACTAGGGAGTTCATGGTTCCCTCAATGAACTACAGTTCATTGAGGGAACCATGAATGCCAACATGTACTGTGACATACTGAAGCAGAGCATGATCCCTTCCCTTCGGAGACTGGGCTGCAGGGCAGTATTCCAACATGATAACGACCCCAAACACACCTCCAAGACGACCACTGCCTTGATAAAGAAGCTGAGGGTAAAGGTGATGAACTGGCCAAGCATGTCTCCAGACCTAAACCCTATTGAGCTAGCTGCTGCCATAACGAAATCCCCCTTCAAAGTAAAGACGTATATCGGCGGTCTGGAAGTGGTTAATATCTATATGTACAGCTCAAAGGTGCCCTTTTCACATACATCACATTTGTGTTTGGTCTGAGTGTCATTGTTCTGAGAACAGCAGTCTTGTTCAACTACAGATTGTTGGTTTGTGATTGCATTGTTGGCACACTGATTAGTTTATGCCTTTTGCTTTCTTGCTTCTTTGTATATGGGTTGAGTGGAGAAGATTGCAGAGTTTCTTAAGTGGAAAGATACTGATTTTTAACATCAAAAGGTTTTTTATCATGAGATTCAGGTGAGAGCACACCCAGTAGAGGGGGTATGGTTGATTTTACTGATAGCGGCAGAGGGGAGGGTGGAGACAGAGACACACAGACTCAGAGATAACAGGCAGAGAGGAGGGGGTGAGGAGGAGAGAGGAACACTGAGAGCAGGGCTTTGTATTACAGAGGGATGCAATCTGATCATGTAAATGCTGCACCATCACAGCACAATCGCGTGCATTGCAGGTCATTATGGGGAATTTCCATAGAATTGCACTGGTCATGTTTGACATGCTGTTTAATTTTTGATGCAGCTGCAAAGCTCACCATTGCAACATGTATACAGCCCTGAGTGGCTGCAAGTCTGTGTTCAAGTGGGTGGAGGGCAGTAAAACTGTGCCTTAGACTCCAAATTTTCTGCAGAAAAATATTGAAAATAATAGTATAGTCAAACATGTATTTGTCATTTGAGTTAGCTGTGCCACATGAAGAATGTATTTATAAAGCTTTTATCACTGAATTTGAATTTTAAATTTTTGAATGATGACTCCCGGAAAAATACTTTGCTGATGTGGCAAAAAAAAAAAAAGTTTAAAAAAAAAATACATTATTCAAAACAGCCAAACTTGACGTTTTGAATGCTTTTAAGTGCAAAGGAGGGTTTTGGGGTCCTATAGACCACAGATCTCTCCATAAAGAGTACATGTCACTGCCTATTATTGTCACAAGGGATGTGTTCATTCCTTGTGACAGCAATAAAAGTGATAAAGAATTTAAAAATTTAAAGGGACCATGAAAAAAATAAAATAATAAATAAAATAGTAAAAAATATTTTTTTTAAATGCGCCTGAAAATGTAAACCGTGTTCAAACCACATATGTATCGCTGCGATCGTTAGAGTGAGAGCAATAATTTTCATGCAAGGCCTCCTCCGTAACGCTAAACAGGTAACCCGTTGAAATTTTTTAAGTGTTGGCTATGGAGATTTTTAAGTACCGTAGTTTGTAGCCATTCCACAAGTGTGTGCATTTTTAAAGCATGACATGTGAGGTATGTATTTACTCGGCGTAACATAATTTTTCACATTATACAAAAAATTCGGCTAACTTTACTTTTTTTTTTTTTGTTTTTTTTTTGTTTGTTTTTTTTAATTCATGAAAGTGTATTTCTTCCAAAAAATTGCATTTGAAAGACCGCTGTGCAAACACAGTGTAACATAAAATATTGCAATGATCGCCATTTCATTCTCTAGGGTCTCTGCTAAAAAAAAATATACATAACGTTTGGGAGTTCTAAGTAATTTTCTAGCAAAAAATACTCATTTTAAGCAACAAGTGTCAGAAAAAGGCGTAGGCATACAGGGATTAACCACTTAAGGACCAAGTCTCTTTCTTAGATGTGTTGTTTACAAGTTAAAAACAGTTTTTTTTTTTTTGGTAGAAATTTACTTAGAACCCCCAAACATTACACTTTTTTTTTCTAACACCCTAGAGAATAAAATGGAGGTCATTGCAATACTTTGTCACACCGTATTTGCGCAGCGGTCTTACAAGCGCACTTTTTTTTGGAAAAAATACACTTTTTTGAATTAAACAAGACAACTGTAAAGTTAGCCCTTTTTCTTTTTTTTTTATATTGTGAAAGATAATGTTAAGCTGAGTAAATTGATACTCAACATGTCACGCTTCAAAATTGTGCCCGCTTGTGGAATGGCGACAAACTTTTACCTTTAAGGCTAGGTTTCCACTAGTGCGTCCCCAAAGTCGCGCGATTTTGCCGCGATTTTTTTACCGCGATTTTACCGCGACTTTTTACCGCGATTTGAAGCAATGCCTGTATCTATAGACCTCAAGTCGCATCAAAGTGGGACCAAAGTAGTGCAGGGACTACTTTGAAGTCGCTGCGACTTGAAGTCGCACAGATATGAACGGTACTCATTGGAAATCATGGGAAACAATTTGTCATGCGACTTTTCAGTCCCAAGTCGCATGAAAACGCACTAGTGGAAACAGAGCCTAAAAGTCTCCATAGGCGACGTTTAAAAAATGCTACAGGTTGCATGTTTTGAGTTACAGAGGAGGTCTACTGCTAGAATTCTTGCAATCGCTCTACCGATCGTAGCGATACCTCATATGTGTTGTTTGAACACCATTTTCACATGTGGGCGCTACTCACGTATGTGTTCGCTTCTGCACGCGAGATCGGCGGTTTTGAAAAAAAAATTTTCTTATTTATTTTACCTTTTTATTTTTACGCTGATTTAAAAAAAAAATAAATCGTGTCACTTTTATTCCTATTACAAGGAATGTAAACATCCCTTGTAATAGAAAAAAAGCATGACAGGACCTCTTAAATATGAGATCTGGGGTCAAAAAGACCTCAGATCTCATATTTACACTAAAATGCAATTTAAAAAAAGAATTAAAAAAAAAAAAAAAAGCCCTTTTAAGAGCTATGGGCAGAAGTGACGTTTTGGCGTCGCTTCCGCCCTGCAATGTCATGGAGACGGGTGGGGGCCATCTTCCTCTCGCTCGTCTCCATACCCAGTTAGTGACAGCAGCCGACGGCTCTGGTAACTGGCGGAGGGCACCGGAGCGCAGCGGGGGGGGGGGGCGCAATAAAAATGATCTTGCGGCAAATCCACCGCAGAGACCACTATTATCTTGAAGAGGACTGCCGGCCAAACAAGAAGATACCGGGGTTATGGCAGCTAGCTGCTGCCATAACAACGATATCCCCCTTCAAAGTAAAGACGTATATCGGCGTGCGGTGGTCTGGAAGTGGTTAATATCTATATATACAGCTCAAAGGTGCCTTTCACATACATCACATTTGTATTTGGTCTGAGTGTCATTGGTCTGAGAACAACAGTCTTGTAACTACAGTTAAACAATTTCAAACAATGTATATGACAGGGGAACATCCCCTTGATAAATCATCTATTCTAACCAGTTCTGCTGGTTATATACTAAACAACCTACATTCTTCTACAGAGTGCTCCTAAACATATATGGTAGAGCTACCTCTATCTGATTCCTCCCAGGCTAAACACAGTTGAGAAGAGCAGACCATCAGTCTTCTGATACCTTGTAAGTACGATGTACCTCTCATTTCTATGATTAGAGCTGCATATAAATCTGACATCCATAGGTATAGCGCCTCCAGGGCCAGAAAATGTATGTAAGGCCAAGATTTTGTTGAGTGCAGAAGTGTTAATATTTTTTATGGTTTGCATCCTCACTGGGGAGAATCAAACGCTTTGTCCTAGTGACCTATTTTCACAGATAGATGGTAAAGGGAAATAAAAAAACTTTTGGCAGAACAGGAAAAGAAGGGGACATTTTTTTTCCTAATATTAGAGAGATTTGGGGGGAGATTTAATAAAACTTGTGTACACAGAATCTGGTGCAGCTGTGCATAGTAACCAATCCGCTTCTAGGTTATATTGTCAAAGCTTAATTGAACAAGCTGAAGTTAGAAACTGGTTACTATGCACAGCTGCACCAGATTCTGTGTGCACTAGTTTTAAAATCCCCCATTTTGTTTTACTTACTCTTCTGTTTCCTAGATAGGAAGTGAAAGGAAATCTCAATTATTTTGTATCCATCCACTACTCTAAAAACATTTTTAAAACCCATAAACACCAGTGTTTGTCGCAACACTCATCTTCAATAAAGTGCTGTCTAGTAATGTGTAACGTGCCTGGGTTCGGGAAAGGTTCAGCAAACACTACCAAAGTTCAGGCGCTGAACCCAATCGAAATCAATAAGAGCCAAATGTTAAAAGACAGTAATGACCATTCCCTAGGTTAAAAGACAAACAAATGATATGGGGAGCTGGGAACTGCCATGACCGAAATGAACCAATGCAAAAAAATTATAAAAATTCAGTTTGGAGGGGAGTAGCAAATTTAGTTATGCTTAAAGTGAAACATTAAAAATGCTAACCTCCTTTAAATAATAATGCCCAGGGAATGCCCTGATGCTGCCTGTGAAGAGGCACATTTGTGTGATGTATACAATCTAACAAAAAAAAAATGTTTAAATTGCTGGTAAAATGATGGCTCCCGACTGCTTCGCCCTATTTGTAAACAGCGGCCAGTGATTCTATTCATCTTTGCCAGACCCTTATCCTAGATGAGGGTCTGATAAAACAGCATGAAGTGCCCCCACATTCTATACCGCCTTGTGGCCTACGACGTGACATCATCATCTAATGTATCGCTGATTGGTCCATAGTTTCGATGTCTGCTTAGTTAGATTCATATGGCGTTTCATTATTTTTTTTAACCGCTTGCCGACCAGCCGCCGTCATTATACTGCAGCAGGCTGGCACGATCCCACAAACCGTTGTAGCTGTACGTCAGTCCCTTTAAGCGGGATAGCAGATGCGGGCGTGCTGCCGGAGGCGCACGCGCCCGCTGTACTGCGGGGGTGCCAACACACGTGGCCGGCGGTCGCTATGACCGCCGGCCATGCGCGATCGCGGGCACGAGAGCCAGAACAGGGACGTGTATGTGTAAACACTTAGCCATCCTTATTGCACCCTTACATTTCTTGTTGCATTCTTTATAAAGTCTGAATGCTGATGATGATCCCTCAACCTTGTATTTTTTGAGGGCCTTCTCCTTTGCTTTTATATGCATTTTACATTGGAGTTAAGCCATCCAAGACCTTTTTTTGCTCTTTTAAATTTATTACCCAATGGGATGCATTGGCTAATGCCCTTATTTAATATGCTCTTAAAGCAAACCCATCTCTCCTTCGTGTTATTTGTTCCTAGGATTTTATCCCAATTTATTCTAGCAAGGTTTGTAGTTTAGGGAAGTTGTCTTTGTATTCCCCTTATGTTTCCTATTTGTGTGATAAATACTGAAGCCAATTGACCTGTGATCGCTGTTACCTAAATTGCCCCGTGTTTCCACATCCGTGATCAGGTCTGTATTGTTGGTAATCAGTAGATCCAGTAACGCTTTATTTCTAGTTGGTGCGTCTACCATCTGACCCATAAAATTGTCCTGCAAGACATTTAGCAACTGGCGAGCCTTAAATGAATGCGTGGTTCCCTCAGTCTATGTCTGGATAATTAAAATCCCCCATTATAACACTTCCCATCCTTGCTGCTAATCCAAATTGTGATAGGAGATCTGTCTCTCCTTCCTCCCTCAGGTTAGGGGGCCTATAGCATACTCCCAGTATTATTTTTCCCTTTAGCTTCATCTCTTTGGAGCTCTACCCATAAGGATTCCACCTCCTACCTAGCCCCCTTAGTGATGTCATCTCTCAAATTCACTTGTACATTATTCTTGATATATATAGGCATACCCCTCCCCCTTTTTTACCCTCTCTATCCTTGCGGTATAGGGTATACCCTTGAATGTTTGCCAGCCAATTATGAGACCTGTTGAACCAGGTCTCTGAAATTCCCATAAAATCCGAATCCTCCTCGTACAACAGTATCTCTAGTTCACCCAGGGGCGGACTGACCATTCAGGCCCTCGGTCACTGACCGAGGGCCCGCGGGGTGGGGTGGGGGCAGCAGGTCAGTGTGATAATAACAGACAGCACAGCAGTTGTATGCATTATGTTTTTCTAAGAACTTGCCCTGGCCCATGATACTTTCCTGGTCCCCCCCACCCCCGCAGTGTCCCCCTGTGTGTGCTCTCCCTCCAGTGTCCCCCTGTGTGTGTGCTCTCCCTCCAGTGTCCCCCTGTGTGTGTGCTCTCCCTCCAGTGTCCCCCTGTGTGTGTGCTCTCCCTCCAGTGTCCCCCTGTGTGTTTGTGTGCTCTCCCTCCAGCATCCCCCTGTGTGCGCTCTCCCTCCAGCGTCCCCCTGTGTGCGCTCTCCCTCCAGCGTCCCCCTGTGTGCGCTCTCCCTCCAGCGTCCCCCTGTGTGCGCTCTCCCTCCAGCGTCCCCCTGTGTGCGCTCTCCCTCCAGCGTCCCCCTGTGTGCGCTCTCCCTCCAGCGTCCCCCTGTGTGCGCTCTCCCTCCAGCGTCCCCCTGTGTGCGCTCTCCCTCCAGCGTCCCCCTGTGTGCGCTCTCCCTCCAGCGTCCCCCTGTGTGCGCTCTCCCTCCAGCATCCACGTGTGTGCCCTCTCCCTCCAGCGTCCCCGTGTGTGTGTGTGTGTGCTCTCCCTCCAGTGTCCCCCTGTGAGTGCTCTCTCCCTCCAGTGTCCCCCTGTGTGTGTGTATGCTCTCCCTCCAGTGTCCCCCTGTGTGTGTGTGTGTGTGCTCTCCCTCCAGTGTCCCCCTGTGTGTGTGTGTGCTCTCCCTCCAGTGTCCCCCTGTGTGTGTGTGTGCTCTCCCTCCAGTGTCCCCCTGTGTGTGTGTGTGCTCTCCCTCCAGTGTCCCCCTGTGTGTGTGTGCTCTCCCTCCAGTGTCCCCCTGTGTGTGTGTGTGCTCTCCCTCCAGTGTCCCCCTGTGTGTGTGTGTGTGTGTGCTCTCCCTCCAGTGTCCCCCTGTGTGTGTGTGTGTGCTCTCCCTCCAGTGTCCCCCTGTGTGTGTGTGTGTGCTCTCCCTCCAGTGTCCCCCGGTGTGTGTGTGCTCTCCCTCCAGTGTCCCCCGGTGTGTGTGTGCTCTCCCTCCAGTGTCCCCCGGTGTGTGTGTGCTCTCCCTCCAGTGTCCCCCGGTGTGTGTGTGTGTGCTCTCCCTCCAGTGTCCCCCTGTGTGTGTGTGTGCGCTCTCCCTCCAGTGTACCCTGTGTGTGCGCTCTCCCTCCAGCGTCCCCCTGTGTGCGCTCTCCCTCCAGCGTCCCCTTGAATGTTTGCCAGCCAATTATGAGAGCTGTTGAACCAGGTCTCTGAAATTCCCACAAAATCCAAATCCTCCTCGTACAACAGTATCTCTAGTTCACCCAGGGGCGGACTGACCATTCAGGCACTCGGTCACTGACTGAGGGCCCGCGGGGTGGGGTGGGGGCAGCAGGTCAGTGTGATAATAACAGACAGCACAGCAGTTGTATGCATTATGTTTTTCTAAGAACTTGCCCTGGCCCATGATACTTTCCTGGTCCCCCCACCCCCGCAGTGTCCCCCTGTGTGTGCTCTCCCTCCAGTGTCCCCCTGTGAGTGCACTCTCCCTCCAGTGTCCCCCTGTGTGTGTGTATGCTCTCCCTCCAGTGTCCCCCTGTGTGTGTGTGTGTGTGTGCTCTCCCTCCAGTGTCCCCCTGTGTGTGTGTGTGTGTGTGTGTGTGTATGCTCTCCCTCCAGTGTCCCCCTGTGTGTGTGTGTGTGTGTGTGTGTGCTCTCCCTCCAGTGTCCCCCTGTGTGTGTGTGTGCTCTCCCTCCAGTGTCCCCCGGTGTGTGTGCTCTCCCTCCAGTGTCCCCCTGAGTGTGTGTGTGTGCTCTCCCTCCAGTGTCCCCCTGTGTGTGTGTGTGTGTGTGTGTGTGCGCTCTCCCTCCAGTGTCTCCCTGTGTGTGTGTGCGCTCTCCCTCCAGTGTCCCCCTGTGTGTGTGTGTGCGCTCTCCCTCCAGTGTCCCCCTGTGTGTGTGTGTGCGCGCTCCCTCCAGTGTCCCCCTGTGTGTGTGCGCTCTCCCTCCAGCGTCCCTCTGTGTGTGCTCTCCCTCCAATGTCCCCCTGTGTGTGCTCTCCCTCCAATGTCTCCTTGTGTGTGTGCTCTCCCTCCAGCGTCCCCCTGTGTGTGCTCTCCCTCCAGCGTCCCCCTGTGTGTATGCTCTCCCTCCAGCGTCCCCCTGTGTGTATGCTCTCCCTCCAGCGTCCCCCTGTGTGTATGCTCTCCCTCCAGCGTCCCCCTGTGTGTATGCTCTCTCTCCAGCGTCCCCCTGTGTGTATGCTCTCTCTCCAGCGTCCCCCTGTGTGTATGCTCTCTCTCCAGCGTCCCCCTGTGTGTATGCTCTCTCTCCAGCGTCCCCCTGTGTGTATGCTCTCTCTCCAGCGTCCCCCTGTGTGTATGCTCTCTCTCCAGCGTCCCCCTGTGTGTGTGCTCTCCCTCCAGTGTCCCCTGTATGTGTGTGTGTGCTCTCCCTCCAGTGTCCCCCGTGTGTGTGTGTATGTGTGTGCTCTCCCTCTAGTGTCCCCCTGTGTGTGTGTGTTTGTGTATGTATGTGTGCTCTTCCTCCAGTGTGTGTGTGTGTGTGCTCTCCCTCCAGTGTCCCCCTGTGTGTGCTCTCCCTCCAGTGTCTCCCTGCATGTGCTCTCCCTCCAGCGTCTCCGTGTGTGCGCTCTCCCTTCAGCGTCCCCTGTGTGCGCTCTCCCTCCAGCGTCCCCTTGTGTGCGCTCTCCCTCCAGCGTCCCCCTGTGTGCGCTCTCTCTCCAGCGTCCCCCTGTGTGCGCTCTCTCTCCAGCGTCCCCCTGTGTGCGCTCTCCCTCCAGCGTCCCCCCTGTGTGTGCGCTCTCCCTCCAGCGTCCCCCCTGTGTGTGCGCTCTCCCTCCAGTGTCCCCCCTGTGTGTGCGCTCTCCCTCCAGTGTCCCCCCTGTGTGTGCGCTCTCCCTCCAGTGTCCCCCCTGTGTGTGCGCTCTCCCTCCAGTGTCCCCCCTGTGTGTGCGCTCTCCCTCCAGTGTCCCCCCTGTGTGTGCGCTCTCCCTCCAGTGTCCCCCCTGTGTGTGCGCTCTCCCTCCAGTGTCCCCCCTGTGTGTGCGCTCTCCCTCCAGTGTCCCCCCTGTGTGTGCGCTCTCCCTCCAGTGTCCCCCCTGTGTGTGCGCTCTCCCTCCAGTGTCCCCCCTGTGTGTGCGCTCTCCCTCCAGTGTCCCCCCTGTTTGTGCGCTCTCCCTCCAGTGTCCCCCCTGTGTGTGCGCTCTCCCTCCAGTGTCCCCCCTGTGTGTGCGCTCTCCCTCCAGTGTCCCCCTGTGTGTGTGTGTGCTCTCCCTCCAATGTCCCCTTGTGTGTGTGCTCTCTCTCCAGCGTCCCCCTGTGTGTGCGAGTGCGCTCTCCCTCCAGTGTCCCCCTGTGAGTGCGCTCTCCCTCCAGTGTCCCCCTGTGAGTGCGCTCTCCCTCCAGTGTCCCCCTGTGAGTGCGCTCTCCCTCCAGTGTCCCCCTGCGTGTGCGCTCTCCCTCCAGTGTCCTCCTTGCGGTATAGGGTATACCCTTGAATGTTTGCCAGCCAATTATGAGAGCTGTTGAACCCGGTCTCTGAAATTCCCACAAAATCCAAATCCTCCTCGTACAACAGTATCTCTAGTTCACCCAGGGGCGGACTGACCATTCAGGCACTCGGTCACTGACCGAGGGCCCGCGGGGTGGGGTGGGGGCAGCAGGTCAGTGTGATAATAACAGACAGCACAGCAGTTGTATGCATTATGTTTTTCTAAGAACTTGCCCTGGCCCATGATACTTTCCTGGTCCCCCCCACCCCCGCAGTGTCCCCCTGTGTGTGCTCTCCCTCCAGTGTCCCTGTGTGTGTGTGTGTGTGTGTGTGTGTGCGCTCTCCCTCCAGTGTCCCCCTGTGTGTGTGTGTGTGTGTGTGTGTGTGTGTGTGTGTGTGTGTGCTCTCCCTCCAGCGTCCCCCTGTGTGTGTGCGCTCTCCCTCCAGCGTCCCCCTGTGTGTGCGCTCTCCCTCCAGCGTCCCCCTGTGTGTGCGCTCTCCCTCCAGCGTCCCCCTGTGTGTGCGCTCTCCCTCCAGCGTCCCCCTGTGTGTGCGCTCTCCCTCCAGCGTCCCCCTGTGTGTGCGCTCTCCCTCCAGCGTCCCCCTGTGTGTGCGCTCTCCCTCCAGCGTCCCCCTGTGTGTGCGCTCTCCCTCCAGCGTCCCCCTGTGTGTGCGCTCTCCCTCCAGTGTCCCCTGTGTGTGTGTGTATGTGTGTCCCACTGTGTGTGCTCTCCCTCTAGTGTCCCCCTGTGTGTGTGTGTGTGTGTGTGTGTGTGTGTGTATATATGTATGTATATATGTGTGCTCTCCCTCCAGTGTCCCCCTGTGTGTGTGCTCTTCCTCCAGTGTCCCCGTGTGTGTGTGTGTGTGTGTGTGTGCTCTCCCTCCAGCGTCCCCTGTGTGCGCTCTCCCTCCAGCGTCCCCTTGTGTGCGCTCTCCCTCCAGCGTCCCCCTGTGTGCGCTCTCCCTCCAGCGTCCCCCTGTGTGCGCTCTCCCTCCAGTGTCCCCCTGTGAGTGCACTCTCCCTCCAGTGTCCCCCTGTGTGTGTGTGTGTGTATGCTCTCCCTCCAGTGTCCCCGTGTGTGCTCTCCCTCTCGTGTCCCCCTGTGTGTGTGTGCTCTCCCTCTCGTGTCCCCCTGTGTGTGTGTGTGCTCTCCCTCCAGTGTCCCCCTGTGTGTGTGCGCTCTCTCTCCAGTGTCCCCCTGTGTGTGTGTGCGCTCTCCCTCCAGTGTCCCCCTGTGTGTGTGTGCGCTCTCCCTCCAGTGTCCCCCTGTGTGTGTGTGTGTGCGCTCTCCCTCCAGTGTCCCCCTGTGTGTGTGTGCGCTCTCCCTCCAGTGTCCCCCTGTGTGTGTGTGTGTGCGCTCTCCCTCCAGTGTCCCCCTGTGTGTGTGTGTGTGTGCGCTCTCCCTCCAGTGTCCCCCTGTGTGTGTGTGCGCTCTCCCTCCAGTGTCCCCCTGTGTGTGTGTGTGCGCTCTCCCTCCAGTGTCCCCCTGTGTGTGTGTGCGCTCTCCCTCCAGTGTCCCCCTGTGTGTGTGTGCGCTCTCCCTCCAGTGTCCCCCTGTGTGTGCGCTCTCCCTCCAGTGTCCCCCTGTGTGTGAGCTCTCCCTCCAGTGTCCCCCTGTGTGTGTGCTCTCTCTCCAATGTCCCCTTGTGTGTGTGCTCTCTCTCTCTCCAATGTCCCCTTGTGTGTGTGCTCTCTCTCTCTCCAATGTCCCCCTGTGTGTGTGCTCTCCCTCCAGCGTCCCCCTGTGTGTGTGCTCTCCCTCCTGCGTCCCCCTGTGTGTGTGCTCTCCCTCCAGTGTCCCCTGTGTGTGTGTGTGTATGTGTGTCCCACTGTGTGTGCTCTCCCTCTAGTGTCCCCCTGTGTGTGTGTGTGTGTATGTATATATGTGTGCTCTCCCTCCAGTGTCCCCCTGTGTGTGTGCTCTTCCTCCAGTGTCCCTGTGTGTGTGTGTGTGTGTGTGTGTGTGTGTGTGTGTGTGCTCTCCCTCCAGTGTCCCCCTCTGTGTGCTCTCCCTCCAGTGTCTCCCTGCATGTGCTCTCCCTGCAGCGTCTCCGTGTGTGCGCTCTCCCTCCAGCGTCCCCTGTGTGCGCTCTCCCTCCAGCATCCCCTTGTGTGCGCTCTCCCTCCAGCGTCCCCCTGTGTGCGCTCTCCCTCCAGCGTCCCCCTGTGTGCGCTCTCCCTCCAGTGTCCCCCTGTGAGTGCACTCTCCCTCCAGTGTCCCCCTGTGTGTGTGTGTGTGTGTATGCTCTCCCTCCAGTGTCCCCCTGTGTGTGTGTGTGTGTGTGTGTGTGTGTGTGTGTGTGTGCTCTCCCTCCAGTGTCCTCCTGTGTGTGCTCTCCCTCCCGTGTCCCCCTGTGTGTGTGTGTGCTCTCCCTCCCGTGTCCCCCTGTGTGTGTGTGTGCTCTCCCTCCAGTGTCCCCCTGTGTGTGTGTGTGTGTGTGTGTGTGTGTGTGTGTGTGTGTGTGTGTGTGCTCTCCCTCCAGTGTCCCCCTGTGTGTGTGCGCTCTCTCTCCAGTGTCCCCCTGTGTGTGTGTGTGTGTGTGTGTGCGCTCTCTCTCCAGTGTCCCCCTGTGTGTGTGTGCGCTCTCCCTCCAGCGTCCCCCTGCGTGTGCGCTCTCCCTCCAGCGTCCCCCTGCGTGTGCGCTCCCCCTCCATTGTTCCCCTGCGTGTGCGCTCTCCCTCCAGTGTCCCCCTGCGTGTGCGCTCTCCCTCCAGTGTCCCCCTGCGTGTGCGCTCTCCCTCCAGTGTCCCCCTGCGTGTGCGCTCTCCCTCCAGTGTCCCCCTGCCTGTGCGCTCTCCCTCCAGTGTCCCCCTGCCTGTGCGCTCTCCCTCCAGTGTCCCCCTGCCTGTGCGCTCTCCCTCCAGTGTCCCCCTGCCTGTGCGCTCTCCCTCCAGTGTCCCCCTGCCTGTGCGCTCTTCCTCCAGTGTCCCCCTGTGTGTGTGTGTGTGTGTGTGTGTGCTCTCCCTCCAGTGTCCCCTGTGTGTATGTGTGCTCTCCCTCCTCCAGGGTCCCCCATTGTGCCCCCCCCACAGTGTCCCCCTGTGTGCTCTCCCTCACCCCCATGTCTCCCTGTGCAGGTGTGGCTTGAGTGTGGGGACACAGGGGACCCCATGATCTTCTACTGCCCGGGGTCCCCATGCGTTGTCAGTCCGCCCCTGAGTTCACCCATCTTGTCCGCCAGGCTCCTAGCATTGGTGAACATGCCATGTAGTTGAGACCGGTCGCATATTATCCTCTTATTGGGTGTTCCGAGATTGCAACTACGACTTGCTACTATACTTACCTTGGGTTTATGTGCAAACTCAATTACCATGTGTATGATTCTGTGGCCATAGGCATGCCTGGAATCCTGCTTGTGTGAATGGCCGATGTGAAATGGTCAGCTGGCCAGCCCGAGCAGCTTATATCCCCGGTAAGGGGCGGGTCCCCACTATCATGAAATCCTGCCAGTGAGGCGGGAAATGGCAATAAGCTTTGGCTCCGTCGGCGGAATGCAAATCCGCCGCGGAACCCAGCCCCAACTAGATGGAAAGAGGGAATCTGCTCCATGGTCAGGCGTATTAACGCACAGAGCAGGGCATCCAATCATGATACCGACCCATTGGAGGCAAGGCCCCGCCCACCAACCTGTTTAGGGGGATAGTGGGGGAAGGAGAGAGACTGCTATACATCACAGCCCCGGGGTCAGAAAGCCATCCCGTTTCCCCCCCCCCCCCCCCACCCCCGACAAGAGGGCTCATCCAGGGCCGAAGGAAGTACACTATATTGTATCCCATATACTATGCCTAATACTTTTTTTTTTTTTTTTTTATTCCAGCAATAAAAGCCAGGGTGTATGACTATAGATATATATGGCGATTTTAAAGTTTTAAAGAAGGGTGGCTCATTACAAAAGGGAATGTAATTATGGAATGTAAATATGATTAAACAACTATTGTTGTTAAGGTGTGGCAGGTCACTGGGGATGTGGGTGTCTTCTACTCTATTTGGCAAAATACTAATGCGACCTGACATAACCTGATTATCCCTTTCATGACTAAGCCTATTTTTGAAATTTGCTGTTTACAAGTTAAAATCCGTATCTTTTGCTAGAAAATTACTTAGAACCCCCAAACATTATATGCATTTTTTTTAGCAGAGAATCTAGAGAATAAAATGGAGATTGTTGCAATATTTTATATCACACGGTATTTGTGCAGCGGTGTTTTAAACGCAACTTTTTGGGAAAGGACACTTTCATGAATTTAAAAAAATCCTAACAGTAAAGTTACCCCAATTTTTTGTATAATGTGAAAGATGATGTTACGCCGAGTAAATAGATACCAAACATGTCACGCTTTATAATTGCACGCACTGGCGACAAGCTACAGTCCCTAAGAATTTCCATAGGCGATGCTTTAAATTTTTTTTACGGTTACCAGGTTAGAGTTACAGAGGAGGTCTAGTGCTAGAATTATTGCTCTCGCTCTGACGATCGTGGCGATACCTCACATGTGTGATTTGAAGACCGTTTACATATGCGGGCGCGACTTCCGTATGCGTTTTCTTTGCTGCGTGAGCTTGCGGGGACGGGGGCACTTTAAAAAAATTTTTTTTTTCTTATTTATTTTATTTATTTTTATATTTATAAATTGTGTTAAAAAAAAAAAAAACATTTTTGATGACTTTTATTGCTGTCACAAGGAATGTAAACATCCCTTGTGACAGAAATAGGTGGTGACAGGTACTCTTAATGGAGGGATCGGGGGTCTAAAAGACCCCCGGTCCCTCCTTTGCACTTCAAAATGTTCAGATCGCCGAAAACAACGATTCTGAATACTGTGTATTTTTTCTTAAAACCGGCGCCATTGGCAGCCGAGTAAAGGAAGTGACGTCATGACGATGCTTTTGTGTTTACGATTAGGAGGCTGGAACGAAGCCACCCACGGCTATAATCACGTTGTGTCGGGTCACATTAGTATATATATATTTGACCATACATAATTGTAGGGTCAATCAATTCAAGCGAGGGCACACTTTGACAGTATGGAAACAACACTAGAAAACACACAGAGAAATCAAAATACGCATACCGCACAATTTGTTCAAGAGACGTTTATTGATAAAGTGTATTGATTTCAAGGACATTTCACATTTTTACATAGAAAACATAGAAAAGTGACGGTAAAAAAAAAGGCAGAGTAGTCCATTGAGTTTTTTCATTCTTATTTTTTTTTTTTCGTTAACTTTTTTGTCTGAGTATAGATCTATGGTTGTCCCAAGCATGTTTGAAGCCATTTACTATTGACTGGCTCACTACCTCTGCTAGAAGTTTATTCCAAGCATTAACTACCTTTTCAGTAAAATAATACTTTTTAAGATTAGTTTTGAACTTTCATCCAGTTATTTTCAGGTAATGTCTCTGTGTTCTTGATTTTGGTTTCTCATTGAAAAATGTAACCACCTGAACCTTATTCACTCCCTTGATTTATTTAAAGGTTTCAATCATGTCTCCCCTTTCTCTTCTTTCCTCCAGACTGATGGGTAAGGGGGAAACATGATTTTTATTCATTATATTTGTAATTGCATATAAATTAGCGCTGCCTCAATATTTGTTACTATATTTTGGTCATATTTTTATGAGAGTGTGAAAGGATGATAGCAGCTTTATCTAAGGTGTTACATAGCAGATCACAAGGTACAGATACATTTGCACTTTATTGTTTGTATTCGTGCACTTTAATCTGCCATCGATTTTGATGGTATGGTGTATGGGTAACCATATGCTTTCCTATGATTTCCTTATTTGCATAGTTTTGCACTATATGTCTGTGTATATATGTATATCGCTCAGTTCTCAGTGTAGAGGCACCGGTGGACAGATGCACCGTACCGATGCTGCATCCACCTTGGTAAGTATAATTCTGGAGAATACTAAAACATACATCTTTTTTAATGAAATAGTATAAAAGGTCAGGAAAAGTCTCTCTAGCCAAACAAACAAAAGACAAATCCTGGTTTTAACCAACAAAGTACACAAAGAAGTAAACCCAATGTCTGCAAAAGAAAGAATAGAGAAAGTAACCTATTGTAGATGATGCTGTCTAGTGATGCAGAGCCACGTCATTTATTATGTCTGATGCCCGATGACCTCCCGAAAGAAGAAATGCACCAACACATGTCTGGACTTGCTCACTCCTACTAAATTACAGCTCTGGTGAATGACAGCTGATGAAAACAAAGAGGTTGGGTCTCCCAGGTGGTGTCATTGACCATATATGGTTTTTGATTATATAAGGTATGTATAAATATGTAAATGGGCTTTTAAAGAGGAAGTAAACTCTGATCCTCTACTTGTACCTATAGGTAAGCCTATAATAAGGCTTACCTATAGATACTGTAAATATCTCCTAAACGGGCACAGTTTAGGAGATATTTAGTATACATGCAGCCGATGACATCATCACATGCGCTAGAGTGACGTCACGCGCCTCAGGCCAATCACACAGCCGGAGTCCACAGACCCTTAAGGAAGACGGGAGAAGATGGATGCGGCCTGCAGAAGCGTTGCATACTAGCATAATATGACTTTAATTTGCAGGTCATAAAAAATAGAAGAAAATAAAAAAACTGCCACTTCTTCTTTAAAAAGTTGGCTCCCCCAATAAATACAATGCATTTTACCAAAAAGTTAAATTCAAAAGCTATTTTTTCTATGTAAATGCCAATTTTGCTGCAGTAGGTTGTATATATCCCACATAAACATCACTTCACAGACATGGTCAGGGCATCCACCTGACATGATTATTCGAATTTTGCATTTTTAATTCTTCTTTTTAAGCATTACTTTATTTTCTGCTCCTTGCCAAATAGAATCATTAAGAAAAAAATGTTTTCTTTGGTTTATGTTCCCCAAGGCAGCACCCAGTTCCAATGCTATCTGATAATCTATAGCCTATTAGCCTAAAAAATGGCCATTACTTTTTTTTTTTAGCATTCAGTTCTCATTAATTTCAAAGGGGTTTGATACAGCACTTGCTCAAACTAAAACCAGGTATGTTCAGCTCATCACTAGTCTTCTGGGTTGAATGATGGTCAAAACTTAAGCCTCGTACACACTACTAAGTTTTTTTTTTTTTTTTTTTTTTTTTTTTTTTTTCGTTCAACCCAGCAGGTTGAATGTAAAAACCTGACATTTCAGGTCGGAGACACTGTACTAACAATCCAATGTTAGTACAGAAATCTCACATGCTGTGCTATTGTGTTCTGACAGGGGGGTGCCCCCCCTCCCCCCCGCCAGAACACTCCAGTCAGTGCACTCAGGCATTGGCTGAGAGCACTGATTGGGAGATGGACGGCAGACCTTTTTCAGTCCTGACCCTTCAGGCCGGCTGCCATACACGTGGGCCGAATGTCTGCTGGTTTCTATTGAACCGGCCAATACTGCCCGACATTCAGCCCGTGTGTACTAGGCCAGTGTTTCTCAACCTTTTTTTCACTTCAGTCATCCTTTAAAATTATAGACAATCTCAAGGCACCCTTTAAAATTATAGACAGTCTCGAGGCACCCCATTCTAAAATGTAAAAAAACAATTCTAATAGCTTTACACAATGCAGCAACATCCACACGTAGGACACCCAATGTTAGAGGTAATTTACTCTTCTAAAGCAAATACACTCTTGCACACTGGTACTGACTAGTCCAGTACTCAGATAATGTCACCCCAGTGCTGAGGGAGAGAGGCAGAGGAAGGCCAAACAAGGATTCTGTGGAGGCAACAGACATCCTTAGCAACTGATGATGTCATTGGTTGTTAGGATGCCAGTGTCTAGAAAGTTGTAATAATGCATAATGAAAACCTGTGGCTTTTGTGTAACTAAAAGGCAGCCTTGATCCACCTGCTGGCTTGTATACAATTGTTGATACATTTTTAGGCATTTTCCCAAGACACCCCTGAAGAAACTTCAGGGCACCTCAGGGTGCCTGGGTACCCTGGTTGAAAAAGGCTGTACTAGGCTTTAGACTTCCATTTCCAGTAACACTTTTTACATTTTGTAATACAATTTGTATTCTTTTTTAGGAATGTCATGGACACTTTGCCATTTCTACTTTACTTTCTGATTATTTGTTCTAATCCAACAAATGGTCAAAAGCCAAACATTTTATTGATCATGGCCGATGATCTTGGAATTGGAGACGTAGGATGCTTTGGGAATAATACAATAAGGTAACCGGTAATTGGGGATTGTAATGTTGTCTTGTCTTACATAAAAGAACTAGAAAAGCTACAATTTCTGGGGAAATTGTGAAAAGTGTTCTTGCCTCTACAACTGGAGTGGGCGGAGTAACTGGATGGAGTGGCTTGAGTAACTGTGAAAAGTGTTAAAAAGCTTAATATTTTAAAAAGTATAAATAGTAGTAAAAAAGTTGAAGTCCCATCATTAGCTGAAAGAGCTGAACATTTTTTTCAAGTTATTTTTTTTTTCAAAAATGATTTTTTTTTTTCAAAAATGATTTTTTTTTTTTCAAAAATTATTTTTTTTTTCAAAAATATATATTTTTTTCAAAAATATTTTTTTTTTATGGCGCGGTCATAATGTTTTTTCTGATCATGGGGTGGTCATAATGTTTCAGCTGATCATGGGGTTGTCAGCTTTTGTCACCTCCCACTCTAGTTTTGAACATTTCGCCATTCATTCCTATGGGACCAATTTCGTCGCAAAAACGACGATATTTCGTGAACCATTCGGCGAAACGTTCCCCAAAGTAATAGCACACCAATTAAATGACATTGATTCCAGATTCACACTGGTATATTTCAGCTTTTCACAAAGTTCCACAAAGTAATAGCACACCAATTAAATGACATTGAACATTTCGCCATTCATTCCTATGGGACCAATTTCGCTGCAAAAACTACGATATTTCGTGAACCATTCGGCGAAACGTTCCCCAAATAATAGCACACCAATCGGGAACAATCCGCACGTTTTGGTATATTACTTGTCTCTGTAGTGTAAAAACTGTGGGAGGAGTCTACAAGCATTATCAAGTCTAGCAGATGAAGGTATGACCACATGCATTTGGGGGGTCTCAGCATCTTGTGTTTACAACCACTGTTTCCTAGCAACGCTCATGCCCTGTTTATGCTTCACAAATACTGCTCAATACACAATACACAGGACCATGATAGTTGTAGTAACTGTGCAGTACTTCAAATGACCGTATTTTAAAAACTATAAATCCTACAGCGAAGATCTTTATATTGTGAGAATCACAAGACCCAGACCTAGATTTTGATATATAGTATGTCTCTGAAATATTAAAATTGAAGGCACAGTCGCAGTTTAGATATTGCCCTTCAAATTTGAAGGGGCTAGAGTGTAGTTTCAATGAATGTCAATGGACGGTGTGAGTTGCAAACAAATGGTCATATTATGAAAACTATCAGGACTATGGCTTAGCCGTGGACATGTTTAGTGGCAGCAGGGATAGCTGAACGTTTTGATATAAGATTTGTGTAGGTGGGCTTGAAAATGAGGGAGTGGTGGCAGTTTAGAAATCATGTTCTGATTTTCCAGCTTTTGTCATCTCCCACTCTAGTTTCCCCATTCATTCCTATGGGACCAATTTCGCTGCAAAAATGACGATATTTCGTGAACCATTTGGCAAAACGTTCCACAAAGTAATAGCACACCATTCGGGAACAATCCGCACGTTTCTGTATATTACTTGTCTATGTAGTGTAAAAACTGTGGGAGGAGTTAGGGTGGTAAATTTGGCTATAATAATATATATGTGAGATAACAGTAAGTGGTCTTGCTATGCAAGAACACTTAAATATGCTTTTTCTCTCCATAGTAGCAAATTTCTGTTCTTTTGCCTGAAAAGTGTTAGATATGTTTTTAAATTTATTAAAGTATATGCACAGTTTTAACTCAAAGAAAATGAAATGTAACTAGAAAATGCATTTCCTGGGGAAAATGCGTGGGAATGCTGAATTGCTAAAACGGCCGCCATCAAAACTGCCCCATCATACTGCCATCAAAACTGCCACATCAGAATTGCCCCATCAAAATTGTCCCCATTAAAACTGCCCCATCATATTGCCACCATCAAAACTGCCCCATCAAAACTGCCCCATCAGAATTGCCCCATCAAAACTGCCCCATCAGAATTGCCCCATCAAAACTGCCCCATCAAAACTGCCCCATCATATTGCCACCATCAAAACTGCCCCATCATATTGCCACCATCAAAACTGCCCCATCATATTGCCACCATCAAAACTGCCCCATCAGAATTGCCCCATCAAAACTGCCCCATCAGAATTGCCCCATCAAAACTGCCCCATCAGAATTGCCCCATCAAAACTGCCCCATCAGAATTGCCCCATCAGAATTGCCCCATCAAAACTGCCCCATCATATTGCCACCGTCAAAACTGCCCCATCAGAATTGCCACCGTCAAAACTGCCCCATCAGAATTGTCCCATCAAAACTGCCCCATCATATTGCCACCATCAAAACTGCCCCATCATATTGCCACCATCAAAACTGCCCCATCAAAACTGCCCCATCATATTGCCACCATCAAAACTGCCCCATCATATTGCCACCATCAAAACTGCCCCATCATATTGCCCCATCAAAACTGCCCCATCAGAATTGCCCTATCAAAACTGCCCCATCATATTCCTCTATTATAAATCAGTACATGGTGTGTCTGTCCCCTCCCCCGGGCTCTGTAATCAGAGCTGAGATGCTCCAGCCACCTCCCCCCTGTGTATAACAGAAGCTTTGGTAACCATGGCAACAAAACAAACAGAGTACACTCTGATTAATGGCTAAAATTTCTTGAAATGACCTCTAAACAAAAAGCTTTTTCTCAAAAACTGTAAAAGATATCAAACTGAAAAGATATAGCCAGATAGCTGAATATTTTTTGAACATTTTAAAGTTTGTTTGGTGTCTCTAGGTGAAAGTATGAAGGAACTGAAACTTTTGGGAGCGGAAGAAGAATTTAAGGGTTTCAAGCATGCTCCCATTGACTTCAATGTTAAAAAAAAGTAATATTTTAAAAAGTATAAATGGTAGAAAAAAAGTTGAAAAAGAGCACACCTCAGCTAAAAGAGACGAACATTTTAATAGTTGAATGGTTTTAATAGCTGAAAGTATGCAGAAGTTACGCAGAACCAAAAAACGTACGGAATAAGAAGAAAAATAAATAAAAAAACGAATAACAATAGTGGGACTGCTAAAGCATTCCCACTAAATATAGAATTGATGCTGTTGAACACCCATCTAAGTGTTGTGGTCTGTCGGGAATCGGTTAGTGTTAATTTTGCAACTCTGTGCTTCTACTTTCAGATTCTGCATATTTGCATGGGCCAGCATAGGCTCATTTTACATGTATTATTTTATTTATGGTTTCTTTTCAGGTATCAGTTTACTAACGCTTAAGAATTTCTCATTTTCAGGACTCCTAACATTGACAGATTAGCAAAAGAAGGTGTGAAACTTACACATCATATTTCTGCAGCTCCCTTATGCTCTCCAAGTAGATCAGCCTTTCAAACTGGCCGATATCCTATAAGAACGGGTAATTTATTTGTCAGTTTAACAGAATATTTGGCATTTGAAACATTTGTAAATGTATAATGTATGTAGCGGCCTCCTCTAGTTAGACAGCTAGGTTAAATATAGTTTTTTTTTTTGGTTGGCCGTAGTGAGTTGAGCAAAGATCTATTGGTTTTATCTGTTCAGGGTTTCCTAAGCTGGGTGTTTCTCTCACCTGCTGCTGGAAGATGCTTCTAGAATGTAGGGCAGGGAGATTCAAATGACCACTATGAATATTTATCATGCCCCAGCCAATCCCTGGAAAAAGGCATCCAGAAGGTGGCTGGGGAGGTGATAAAGGTTTGGAAGGCCTTGCTAGACTGTCCATTCTTCAGCAGGGAGGGTTCCGGTTCTACTGGGGATGCTGCCTCTAGGAGAAAGCTAGTGCGACAGAGATATCTGCAGTCTGGACCTCAGCAAGAGATGGGCTGAGGGCCTAGGGAAGTCTGCCAACGGATTATATTTGCTTGACAGCACTGGTATGGAGTCCTGGTCTGGAGAAGGATCCTTTATCTCCCTCAATGAGGATCTACCTGTGGATTCTGGGTGGCATACAGCTCCTGGGACATTGTGAGTAAAGACCTTAGCTGTGGATGCAGATGTGGATGCAATGATGCTCAACTTGTTAAGTGCAGCTCCTGACGTGTCCAAACAAAAGCTTAGTTTTTGTAAATTTGCTATTAATATGTATTAGAATGATATTAATAAGATAATAAAATAAAAGCATTTTACATTTATTTTGAGCAAATTAGTGCCCTTTTAGAATAGTTTTTGAGACCTTCTCTTCCTAACAACTTCTCTGATGACATAGAAGAAATTTTAATTCGGGAGAGTGTTTTTCCTTTATGGATGTTGCATTGCATTCCCATAAAATGTATTATCTCTCTCTCTGTTTTGACCTCTATTTTTTTAAATTAAATTATAGTTGTATATTGTAGTATAACTACTGATGCTTCTCTTCCTTGTTCCATTTTTTTTCTGTCTTTAGGCATGACAGGACACAGTGGGTATGAGGTTTTGCTGTGGAATGCTGCATCTGGTGGTCTCCCCAGTAATGAAACAACATTTGCAAAGATATTAAAGCAACAAGGTTATTCCACAGGAATTATTGGTGAGTATTGCAGAGAAGTATCCATATTTTGTGTATGTCCTTTTTCAGTGTCCACCTTGCTTAATCCAATCTTTGTTTTAGGATTAAATAAGAAATATTGGGGTAAAGGCATTGTCGGCCTTTTTAAAGGTGTGAATCCACCTCAAAGCACCTTGTACTCATGTTGATGGGGACAAAGGCCTCATCCCCACAACCCTGGTCTGTGGTTGTGGGGGTCTGCAGGCAGGGGGCTTATCGGAATCTAGATTTACTGGAATGGGGTTGGGACTTTAAATGAGACGTGAGTCTCCATTCCTATGCATACTAGAAACGGGAGAAGTGGGACTTTGAGTGAGGTATGCAAAAAGGCCAAGGGATCAGTCACCATGTAACAAACCATTTATTGATAGACAATAGCCTAGTGGCACAGTATTGTTCCAAAATATACATAAAACCGTCAAATGTAGTACATATACATCCTTACATATATACATGGTGGATGTAGATAACAAAACCCCGATGATGCAGGGCAAAAAATGATTGAGAAGTTATAACATCCATAAAATGCACAGGGTCACAACATTGATATATAAAAACTGGTGCATGTGGTAAGCCCGATGCGTTTCGTGTATCAAACACTCTTCAGGGGCAATTAAGCACCAACATCTAAAAGCAAGAAAAACAAGGAGTCCAAATGGGTCAAAAATGATTGTGCATAAGGAAAAAAGGGGGTATGCATATAGGAGAGGCTGAAAGCCACAATTCCCAGATGTATACTTGACCGGAGAGTGCAACCTTCATGGGTTCCATAGTCACAGGCCACCGACTGATTCAGGTCCGGGAGCTGAGGGAGGAGCTCTCAAGATGGGGAGAGAGAAGATGCCAGGCGCACACAGGGAATCCCCATAGAGTAATGTATCCACACTGGTATAAGATGAGGGGAGTGAGTCTGTAGTGGTGATGAAAAGTAATATGTATGAAGTATGCTCCTAGGCTAACAAGAGCCCCCAATCAGAGTAAATGTGAAAAAAGTATGAGCATATAGTAACCCTCTTACCTAAGATGGTGGGTGATGAACACATGTATCCTGCCCAGTGATGGATGTGCTGCCTTAGGCTAGCGAAGAAATGGGGGCCCTTATGTGCACCTAGCCAACCCCTCCCCCCAGCAGGGAAACTCCCCCCAGCGTCAGACAGTGCAGGCACCAGGTGAACCAAGGCCTCCTCCGGTGCAGCGACACTCGCCGCCCACAGCTGCTGGGGACGCCGCCATCCACGTGTCCACACAGAAGGTAAACACAACACCGACAACGTGACGGACGTCACGTGTACAGCGTGGAAGAATGACGCCGACGCAGGGAGGGGAACCCGCCCCGATCCCCGTCACCCACAGGGATGACGAGGAGAGAAGGGGGAGGGGCCCCACCATGCATCGCAGCTCCCGGATACCTAGACAGGAGGGCAACCAGGATGACATGGACTCCCAATCGGGGGCACACTACAAAACTGCATCAGTGGGATAAATAATATGGAAAAAAAGTGCAAAAAAAAAATTTAAAAAAAAAATTATATATTGGTATAAAAAATAGAAATAAACCAACAAATAAAGCAATGCATGTACACAAAAAAAGGTTGAATGAAAAGGAACACGTGTCATACTAGACAATCCCCAATAGGGGGCCAACGATTCAGGGCAAGTGTCCTGTGGACTGATGTCCATGTTGGTGAAATAATCCAAAGGTCTCAAAGCACACCTTCATCCCTATATCGGGTTTACTGGAATGGGGTTGGGACTTTAAATGAGATGTGAGTCTCCATCCCTATGCATACTAGAAACGGGAGAAGTGGGACTTTGAGTGAGGTATGCAAAAAGGCCAAGGGATCAGTCACCATGTAACAAACCATTTGTTTTTTTTTTCCTTATGCACAATAATTTTTGACCCATTTGGACTCCTTGTTTTTCTTGCTTTTAGATGTTGGTGCTTAATTGCCCCTGAAGAGTGTTTGATACACGAAACGCGTCGGTCTTACCACATGCACCATATCTTTTAATTGAGTTTTTATATATCAATGTTGTGACCCTGTGCATTTTATGGATGTTATAACTTCTCAATCATTTTTTGCCCTGCATCATCAGGGTTTTGTTATCTACATCCACCATGTATATATGTAAGGATGTATATGTACTACATTTGACGGTTTTATGTATATTTTGGAACAATACTGTGCCACTAGGCTGTTGTCTATCAATAAATGGTTTGTTACATGGTGACTGATCCCTTGGCCTTTTTGCATACCTCACTCAAAGTCCCACTTCTCCCGTTTCTAGTATCAGAATCTAGAAGCCTCCTTTAACAAGGGGGCCCCCAGATCCTGCCCCCCCCATGTAAATGCGTATTGGGGACATAATACCCCTACCTAATTACCAAAAAATGTTGGCAGCGCTGAAAGCTAAAAATTGGTCCGAGCAGGAGGGGGGTTTAAGTGCCCAGTAAGCAAGTGGTTAAACAAAATCACACTTCTCATCCCAAATAACAACATACCATTCCCTTGCATTTAACATGAAATGATATTGTTTTGAAATGTTAATTTCCAGCAGTATTTTATGGCACCCTGGTGTCTGGGATCTAGTATGTTCTAATTTTTAACAATCTTTTTTATTTTGTTGTGTCTTAATAAAATTGAAATGTCTTTATATATTTTTGTTTTAAACAGGAAAGTGGCACTTGGGTATAAATTGTGAATCAAGGAATGACTTTTGCCACCACCCATTAAATCATGGCTTTGATTATTTTTTTGGTACGCCTTTTACTCTTATAAATGATTGTGAAGCCTCAAGACCAAGTGAAATGCTATTGAATTACAAGAAAAAAATGACGTTTTATGCACAGATTTTCATCATCACTGTGCTTACATTACTAGTTATCAAACTTTCACATCTAATTATTATTCCATGGAAGCTTTTTATTTTTGCATTTTTTGGTTCAATTTTTTTCCTATATTGGTATGTAGCCCTTGCATTTCTACCACACTGGAACTGCATATTAATGAGAAACTTTGACATTGTGGAACAACCAATGGATCTGGAATTAAAAGTTAGCCAGATAGTGGAGGAGGCCAAAGCATTTATTACCAGGTAAGAATAAACATGTAATGTTTTCAATATAGGATCAGTAAAAGTTTATATGTGTTGGGGCTCATGCACACTGCAGCTCAAAAAAAAGCTGCTTTTATAGGCATTTGAGCTTTTATTTCAGCTTGAAGAAGCTAGTACGTTTTTGGGTATTTTGCACATTTTTACTGAGCTTCCTTGAGCTTCTTTGAGCTTTTTTAAACATGAGCGTTTTTTTTTTTTTTTCGAAAACCCTCCCCTCAGCTCATTTATGCTATTTTTTTTGTGTGTTTGAGCTTCTTTGAGTTTTTCATGCGTTTTGGGGCACTTAGGCATCTTTTCTGCTCAAAAGTTCTTCTCTTTTTTTTGTTTACAAACAATTTTTATTGTTGCAGAAGGTCAAAGTTTAGTACAAATGTATAACAGAAACATAGGTACATCCAATATATATCAAGTATATACTTAATATGAGGTGAGCGGTATATATAAAAAAGAACATAGCAATACAACATAAGAACAATAATGGTGATATCTAAGAATTAATTTTTCTTATGTTATATAATTTACATTACAGTTTTGTTCTAAAATTATATTTATTTTTAGGTTACATTAAGTGATATTTAGGGAGGCGATATATCCCAAGGGGACCATTTTTTTTTTTTGAAAATGTGCATGGTGTCAAAGAGTATATGGTGGATACGCTCTGAGAGTTTTATTTGTTCCATTCTACTCAATACCTGGGACCAAGGGACTGTTGATGAGTGCCAGTTAAAAGCTATCATCCAGTGGATTGAGTTAAACATTGTGTGTATTAATCTAGTATGCTGTGTGGGTACATTAGGTATAGGAGCAAACAATAAACACATCTTAGGGTTGAGGGGAATTTTTTCGCCTATAATATGTTCAATCTTAGCTGCTGCTTGTAACCATATGGGTTTAAAATTTTGCAGTTCCAGAAGGTATGCAAGATGGTGCCTTGATCTGGGCATCCCCTAAAACAAGTGGGGGATACCGATGTATACAATGAGTTTATTTTAAAGGGAGTTAGGTACTATCTGGTGTGTATTTTGATGGCTGTTTTTCTCGTGGAAACTGAGCAAGTAATTTCTGTAGGTTTTGGATTATAGTGGTCCATTCTGGTAGTGTAGAAAATTGGTCCAGGTCAATTTCCCATTGCAGCATTGGTTTTGATTTTTCTGAGAAAGAAAGTTCATTTAAACAACGGTAAATACGAGAGATCAAGCCCCTATCTCTTGGTGAGGAGATGCAGATTTGTTCAAATTGGGAATACGGAGGATGTAATGTTAGAGAGAAATATTTTTGGTAGAAAAGTTGAGTATAATGGGGTAATTCTGAAATTCGGAGATTATATAGTTCACATAAATCTGAAAAAGGGCGAAATTTGTTATTTAAGGATAGGGATTTTAAAGTAGTGAGGTTGCTTAATTTCCACATACAGAAAGTAATACTATTTCTAAAGGCCGGGGGGGGGGGGGGGGGGGGGGGAAGCCTAGGTCTCTTAGAAAGGATACTAGGGGGGTGGTTGAAATAAAGTAAAATTTATCTTTATACGGTGCCACAATTGATATGAGTGAGCCACCACCTTATTTAAGGGAAAGATCTCTCTGGGTTGAATCAACTTGGACCATAATATACCTTGAAGATGGAATGGTATAATTGATTATTCTTCAAAATGTAACCAAGCAATTTGATTTGAAGGAGCAAACCATTAAGCTAACTGTGTAAAATCTTGCTGGTAAATAATAACACCATAAGTTATTAAGGCTCAAATGACCATTGGATTGAGATCTGTCCATGAGAGAGTAACTAAACCTCGGTTTTTTGTTGAGCCAAATAAATTTGTTAATTTCTCTTTTGTAGGGAGTCTAGCGTACTTTTAGGGATCTGTATGGGTAAAGCTCTAAAATAAAATAGTAGTTTAGGTAAAATCACCATTTCGGTAGCTGTTATTCTCCCCCAAAATGAGATGTATTATTATACCATAATTTTAGTAGTACTTGCAAAAACCAAAAAACTCTGCGCTTACTCAATATAGATAGCAGCTCACACAACAAAACAGAAAATTTGTAGAAACAGATGCATAAAAAGTGTAGCGCTATTTAGAATGAAAGAATATAATGTTGCATACAGTATGAACATTTAAAACACATAAATGCATATGTCACACCACAAGTGGAAATACTCCAGCAAATATCTATTAGGTATAAAACAAGTTGTGGAGAAAAGTCCCTTGTTGTGAATGTAATAATTCTGTTCACCATGTGAGTGGCTGGTAAGATCACGAACAGATATGGTGTGTCCCCCACAAGTAGTGCAGGCTTACCAGATAAGTTGGACTCATGCAAACATATGTTTAATGAGTCAATAAGGCTTATATTGCCAGCCGGCAATGGAACAGGGTGGTTCAATCAGACAATGATGTACTCCGGATGGCATCAAAAACTTTCAATAAGGACTCCCCAACTTCTAACTTGGTCTCGATAAAGATAGCCCAAAAAGAGAAAAGGGGACCATATAGTGTAATAACGTTTGGTGTAACCAATTTATTTAAAAAGTAGAACACATTTTCCAAGATAAAAAAGCGCTTTGTAATAAAATTGTGGCAGGCAGTGGAGTTTCCCGACGCGTTTCGTCTAATCAGACTTCATCTGGGGTACCCTACCACTGCTGCCAACCCCTTTATAAAAGTACGGTGACCCCCCATAATGAGAATCCAGCTCGTCTCAGTTAATTGAATGCACTTCCGGGTAATGCCAAGATGGCGGACCCGCGTGCGTTCCAGGCCTCTTTTTCAATATATGGTGTGCGTTCCAGCACTCCTATCCTTATATCGAATGGTAATATATCTCTCGATTCTAAAATAGATAACAATAGTAAGGCTCCTCTGTGTTTTAAAAAAAGAAGAAAGTATTCCTAAATAAAATAATATAAAAAAGGATCAGTATTTCCTCTCGTCTTGGATGGTCAGTTCCGGATCATATATAGGAAGTGTGTGAGTACGGGCGGCTCGTTCCTGTGACGTAAGAACGTCACGCTCCGCAGCGTCCTCCGCCTGTTTGGAATGCAAACAAAGCCGCCATCAATCTAGTGTACACCACACCCCCTGACTAAAGGAGACGTGTCGCGATGACGTAGAGAACGTCGCACTCTGCAGCATCCTCTGCCTACCTAAAACGCAGGCGTCAATCAAGTATGCACCCCACCTCCTACATAGGGGAGACGTGGCGCACTGTCGTCACCGGCAGGATGTAATCATATGTGTTCGGCATGGCAACGCGTCCCCAGCAACGGAATTTATGTAACGCCTCATATAACGTATGAGGCTAGTGAAACGGGGATCCACTTTCTAGACTTGGAAATTGGGATTGTCAATGGGAAATTTAAGTTCAATACCCATTTCAAGTCTACAGATCGAAATAGCTTCATCCCTAGGGATAGCTGCCATCATAGTTCGTGGCTTAGTGCAGTCCCTCGCAGTCAATTCCTCAGACTTCGTAGGAATTGTACTGATACGGAAATATTCACCACTCAAGCAGAAGTCCTAAGACAGAGATTCCTTGACAAAGGATATAGTGAGGCTGACTTAGACGCTGAACTTCAGAGAGTGATTAACACTGATAGGAACACCCTTCTCACAAACCAGAGAGGGAACTGGACACCACATTCAAATGGGCTATGTTGACTACTAATTCAATACAACATAGACAAATTCAAAACATTATGAGAAAACACTGGGGTGTCCTTAGACAAGATAAAGTATTGGGGGAACTGTTACCAGAACAGGCCAAAATTATTTTCAGAGGAGCACCGTCCCTACAGGGACATGTAGCACCGAATGTGGTCAACCCCCCTGTACGTCCGTCCTTTTTCCACAACTGGACAGGTTTCTTCCCCTGTAAGAAATGTGTTGTTTGCCAACATAATATACCGATAAGACGTAAATTGACAGAATTTACATCTACTGTCACAGGGAAGAGTTACTATTAAACCATTCTACACATGTAGCTCTAAATATGTGGTATATTTAATTGTTTGTCCTTGTGGCAAACAATACATTGGCCGAACAACCAGAACCTTCACGGTGAGAGTGAGTGAACACATTAGTCTCATCAAGGGTAGGGACTCGAAACATAGTGTCCCTAGACACTATAAACAATTTCAGAATAGTAACCCTGCAGGTTCATTATTTTTGGTGATAGACAAATACACTCCTCCATGGAGAGGTGGAGCCATGACCAGAGGGGTTTCTCGATTAGAAACATTCTGGATACACCAGCTACAGTCTTTTCACCCACAGGGTATGAATATGGAATTAGATATTAATGCCTTTATTAATGAGTCTTAGGACCAAATTCGATGGGGGGATCTTTTCCATCTCTTCTGTATTTTTATTAATGATTCGTAGAACCTAATTGGATGGGGGGACCTTTTCTGTCTCTTCTGTATTTTTTCATTTTTTCATATTATTTTTTATATGTCTATTTTTTAAATATGCCAATTTTTTACACAATTGTCTCTGTGTGTATATATATATATATATATATATATATCATCATAGGTTTGGATCACCCAATGAGAATCCCTCTCGGATCTTTATCTATATGAGTGAACTTTTTTTATATATATACAATTATTTATTATTAATTTTCACTTCAATTATCCCAAATCCTAGTTTTCTTTTTTTTTTTTTTCCTTAAACTTTTTTCACGTGATTAGTCACCGCTTGGTAACGTTTTTGTTGTAATACGATGGAAACCTTGCCTCATATTTATGGGTATAGATATATCATATTTCATAACCTTATATTTATGGAATTCTATATGCATACATGTAACACATTCCTAATTGTGATAATGTGCATATAGAATGTCTGATTGTTTAGTCACATTATTGAGAGTCTTTAATTATTCAGACTAATTTTTTATTTTATTTATCACCATTGGTTATTCATGTTGCACTGTCTCTATTTTGAGGCAACACTTAGAGGATCACCTTATATATATTATATTGTTTATATTAAGTGGCTAGTTTATATTAAGTGGCTAGTATCATATAGACCTCATAATATGACACCCCGTTGCTGGGGACGCGTTGCCATGCCGAACACATATGATTACATCCTGCCGGTGACGACAGTGCAAAATATTTGTAAAATGTGGTACAGCGCTGCGCTAAAAGCAAACTAAAGAAGCAGCCAACACACCCGTAGACTCAGGGACAAAAATAACAACAGAAAGTTCGAAGTGTGGCGCTATTGTTAAGTATAAGCAATATAAAAAAACTAAGCATTAAATAACATCACACCATTAAAATGTGAACCAAAAAAATGCCACGTGAGCACATGTGACAGTGACTGGTAAGCAAAATGATAATACACATATGTGTTCAATTCAAATAAACATCAAAAACAATTTCAAATATAAAGTCCAAAACACCAAAGAAAAAATCTGTGATATCAGTGCATAAGCAATGATGAGCAGGTGTTTTCTTGTACGTGCAGAAAAGCTTTAAACCCGGTAGCCTGGTAGATAAATGGACCGTAAAAGATCAGAGGTGCACGGAAGTTTGAAGACAGTGCCAGGACCACCACCAGAAAATATGGAGGCTTACCGGAAGTAGTGGCCTGAAATAGCATATGCCATACAGGTCAAAGAGGCTTGGTGACCAACAGGTCTAGATGTATTATCCGGTCAGATGTCTTCATCACACAAACCGTGGGGGGAAGAATTGGTCAGCACGACATCCTGCTTGGTTTCCAAGACAACTGGAGCCGGATCGCAGAGCAGCGCGGCCCCCCCTGGCCGGAGATGTGCCGGAGAAGTTGTAGGGAACTGAAAGAACGCCACGCCACGTCTCCCCTATGTAGGAGGTGGGGTGCATACTTGATTGACGCCTGCGTTTTAGGTAGGCGGAGGATGCTGCAGAGTGTGACGTTCTCTACGTCATCGTGGCACGTCTCCTTTAGTCAGGGGGTGTGGTGTACACTAGATTGATGGCGGCTTTGTTTGCGTTCCAAACAGGCGGAGGACGCTGCGGAGCGTGACGTTCTTACGTCACTGGAACGAGCCGCCCGTACTCACACACTTCCTATATATGATCCGGAACTGACCATCCAAGACGAGAGGAAATACTGATCCTTTTTTATATTATTTTATTTAGGAATACTTTCTTCTTTTTTTAAAACACAGAGGAGCCTTACTATTGTTATCTATGTTAGAATCGAGAGATATATTACCATTCGATATAAGGATAGGAGTGCTGGAACGCACACCATATATTGAAAAAGAGGCCTGGAATGCACGCGGGTCCGCCATCTTGGCATTACCCGGAAGTGCATTCAATTAACTGAGACGAGCTGGATTCTCATTATGGGGGGTCACAGTACTTTTATAAAGGGGTTGGCAGCAGTGGTAGGGTACCCCAGATGAAGTCTGATTAGACGAAACGCGTCGGGAGACTCCACTGCCTGCCACAATTTTATTACAAAGCTCTTTTTTATCTTGGAAAATGTAAGTGTTCTACTTTTTAAATAAATTGGTTACACCAAACGTTATTACACTATTTGGTCCCCTTTTCTCTTTTTGGGCTATCTTTATCGAGACCAAGTTAGAAGTTGGGGAGTCCTTATTGAAAGTTTTTGATGCCATCCGGAGTACATCATTGTCTGATTGAACCACCCTGTTCCATTGTCGGCTGGCAATATAAGCCTTATTGACTCATTAAACATATGTTTGCATGAGTCCAACTTATCTGGTAAGCCTGCACTACTTGTGGGGGACACACCATATCTGTTCGTGATCTTACCAGCCACTCACATGGTGAACGGAATTATTACATTCACAACAAGGGACTTTTCTCCACAACTTGTTTTATACCTAGTAGATATTTGCTGGAGTATTTCCACTTGTGGTGTGACATATGCATTTATGTGTTTTAAATGTCCATACTGTATGCAACATTATATTCTTTCATTCTAAATAGCGCTACACTTTTTATGCATAATTTTAGTAGTGTTTTAATATTTGTGAATAGTGATGTATAATTGGTTTGAAAAAGTTTTATAAGATGGGGTAAGGAGGATGCCCAAATATTTAAAGGAATGTAATATCCAGGCGAAAGAGAATCTCTCCTGCACAGATACCGTTAACAATGGTGGAATATTTATGGGCATTCCAGTACATTTGGATAAATTAACCCCTAGGCCGGTGATATCCTGGAATGTTTCTAGTTCTTTGACAAGGTTTGGAAGGGAAATTAAGGGGTCTGAAAGGAACATCAAAACATCATCGGTGTATAGGCTCAGTTTGAAGTCTTTTAGGCCTTTGGAATAGCCTTTAATATTAACATTATTTCGAATGGCACATGCGAAGGGTTCCATGGCTAGGGCAAAAAGAGGGGAAAGGGGGCACCCATGTCTAGTACCTCTACCTAATGTAAAGAACTCTGGGTTTTTCCCTTAAAGTCTAATTCTAGTTTAAGGATTTTGATATAACATTCGAAAGCCATGCATGAATTCATTGCAAAGACCGTATTTGGGGAGCAGTAGTTCCAGGTACGACCAACTGACACTATCAAAGGCCTTGTGGATATCAAGTCTAAGAATAACTACTGGGTTTGCATGTAGGTTAGCGTTCTGTATTATATTTGTGACAAGCCTTAAATTGTCAGTAATCTGTCTGCCTGGAATAAAACCTGTTTAGTCTGGGTGGATTAAGGAGGTGATGACCACAGCCATTCTGTCTGCTAGCAAATGACCAAAAATTTTGAGGTCATTATTTATTACTGGTATTGGGCGATAGTTCTGTGGTAAGGTGTGATCTTTATGGGGCTTGGGTAATAAACACATATTGTCTAGAAGCATTTCCTCTTTGAATTTATTGCCTTGTAAAATATAATTGTATAGTTTGGATAAATGAGGGGCCATAATATGGGAATTTTTTAATAATAAAAGGTAGAATACCCATCTAGACCAGGTGCTGTGGAAGTTTTTAGGGACTTAATAATCTCATTATTTCAATAGCAGTACATGGTGCGTTCAGTTTTTCAATTTGCTGGGCAGACAGAGTGGGAAGCAGAACATCTTAAAGCCAATTCAGAGAAGATTGCTTTGGTGAAGAATGAGGAGCAGAAAGCTAATTTTTGTAGAAATCAGAGAAAATCTCCATGACTTCTTTAGGGTGAGAGACTAAATTTCCATTGGAATTGTGTAATTTGTAAACATGCGGAGGGTTTGTAGATTGTTTAAGCTTTCTAGTAAACATAGTAGAGGCAGAGTTGCTATATAATAGGAATTTCGCTTTGGACCATCTCAAGGCCTTTTCTGTGTCAGCAGACAGCAATGTGTCAAGGGCTCTTCTTTTATATTGGATATAAATCTGGAGATGGGTATTGGAAATGTTTGTAATATAGTTTGTCTAATTTTTAGGGTATTAATATCAATTAATTTTGATTTATTGTTGGCTGAGGCGATATTAATAAGATGACCTCTCATAACTGCCTTGTGTGATGTGCTGTCCATAAAGTGGTAGAAGGTATGTCTGGAGTTACATTATGAGTAAAGTAATCTGCTAATTGTGTTGAAAGTTGTTGGGTAATAGTGGGGTCTGTTATTAGAGAGTCATTAATACGCCATTTATATGGAGAAGGGGCCATGCCTATGTGAGAAGTAGTAAAAGAAACAATGTGATGATCAGACCAAGGGCATGTATGGATATCCGCATTAGATGAGTTAGCTAAAAGGATTGGGGTTTCGAAAATATAGTCTAATCTTGCATAGCTTTCATGTGGATGAGAATAAAAAGTATAAACCCTTATACCAACATTATGAGCTCTTCAAGTATGTATTAATTGAAGGTTGTGTAGGGAGCGGGAAAGAGATTTAGGGAATGCCTTTGATGGGACAACTCTACTTCTACCAAGTACAGAATTTGCTGCTAAATTAAAGCCTCCCCCCTACTATTAATGGGGGGAATGATATTTGTCAAGAATATCATTTTTTTTTTTTTTAAATGTAGATTGTGCATCATTGGGGGCATAAATTGAGGCGATGGTGATTTAGCGACCTTTAACCACTTCAGCCCAGGAAGATTTGGCTGCTCAATGACCAGAGCACTTTTTACAATTTGGCACTGCGCTGCTTTAACTGGTAATTGCGTGGTCATGCAAAGTTGTACCCAAATGAAATGTGCGTCCTGTTTTTCCCATGAATAGAGATTTCTTTTGATGGTATTTGATTGCCTCTGCGATTTTTATTTTTTGCAATATAAACGTAAAAAGACCGAAAATTTTGAAAAAAAATGTTTTCTACTTTTTGTTATAAAAAAAAATCCAATAAACTCAATTTTGGTTATACATTAAGGCCAAAACGTATTCAGCCACATGTCTTTGGTAAAACAAATGTCAATAAGCATATATTTATTGGTTTGCGCAAAAGTTATAGCGTCTACAAACTATGGTACATTTTCTGGAATTTACGCAGCTTTTAATTTATGACTGGCTATCTCATTTCTTGAGGTGCTAAAATAGCAGGGCAGTACAACCCCCCCCCCCCCCAAATGATCCCATTTTGGAAAGTAGACACCCCAAAGAAATAGCAGAGAGGCATGTTGTGCCCATTGAATATTTTAATTTTTTTGTCACAAGTGATTGTGTAATTTTTTTTTTTTTTGTCATTTTTCAAAGTTGTCACTAAATGATATATTGCTCACACATGCCATGGTTATATGTGAAATTACACCCCAAAATACATTCTGCTGCTTCTCCTGAGTATGGGGATACAACATGTGTGAGACTTTTTAGGAGCCTAGCCGCGTACAGGACCCCGAAAACCAAGCACTGCCTTCGGGTTTTCTAAGGGTGTACATTTTTTTTTTTCACTCCTCACTACCTATCACAGTTTTGAAGGCCATAACATGCCAAGATAGCAACCCCCCCCCCAAATGACCCCATTTTGGAAAGTAGACACCCCAAGCTATTTGCTGAGATACATGTTGAGTCCATGGAATTTTTTATATTTTGCCACAAGTTGCGGGAAAATTACTAACTCTTTCTTAATTTTCAAAAACAAATGAGAGCTGAAAAATACTCACCATGGATCTTTGCAAATACCTTGGGGTGTCTACTTTCCAAAATGGGGTAATTTGTGGGGGTTTTGTGCTATCTTGACATTTCAGGGCCTCCGTAACTGTGATAGGTAGTGAGGAAGTGAAATCACCATTTTACGCCCTTAGAAAGCCTGAAGGCGGTGATTGGTTTTTGGGGTCCTGTACATGGCTAGGCTCCCAAAAAGTCTCACACATGTGGTATCCCCGTACTCAGGAGAAGAAGCAGAATGTATTTTGGGGTGTAATTCCACATATGCCCACGGCATGTTTGAGCAATATATCATTTAGTGCCAACTTTGTGAAAAAAAAAAAAAAAGTTTGTAATTTTCCCGAAACTTGTGGCAAAATATAAAATATTCCATGGACTCAACATGCCTATCAGCAAATAGCTTGGGGTGTCTACTTTGCAAAAAGGGGTCATTTGGGGGGTTTTGAACTGTCCTGGCATTTTATGCACAACATTTTTAGAAGCTTATGTCACACATCATCCACTCTTCTATCTACTTGAAGACAAAGCCCTTTCTGCCACTTTTTGTTTACATGAAAAATATATTTTTTTTTTGCTAGAAAATTACTTTGAACCCCCAAACATTATATATTTTTTTAAAGCAAATGCCCTACAGATTAAAATGATGGGTGTTGCATTTTTTTTTTTCACACAGTATTTGCTCAGCGATGTTTGAAAAAAAACATTTTTTGAAAAAAAAAAACACTTTTTAATTTTAATGCACTAAAACACACTATATTGCCCAAATGTTTGTTGAAATAAAAAAGATGATCTTATGCCGAGTACATGGATACCAAACATGACTTGCTTTAAAATTGCGCACAAACGTGCAGCGGCGACAAAATACATACATTTTTAAAAGCATTTAAAATCCTTCACAGGTTACCACTTTAGATTTACAGAGGAGGTCTAATGCTAAAATTACTGCCCTTGATCTGACCTTCACGGTGATACCTCACATGCATGGTACAATTGCTGTTTACATATGACACCAGACCGACGCTTGCATTCACCTTTGCGCGTGAGCACGAGGTGACAGGGGTGCTTTTTTTCTTTTATTTTTAACCTGTTCCTTTCATTTATTTTTATTTTTTTATTGTTATCACAGGGAATGAAAATATCCCCTATGATAGCAATAGGTAGTGACAGGTACTCCTTCTTTTTTTTTTTTTTTTTAATTGCGGTCTATTAGACCCAATATCAGTGTGATAAAATGCTTTCCCAATTTCCCAATGGCGCTGTTTATATCCGGTGAAACCTAAGTCATGAAATGCTTGTAGCTTCCGGTTTCTAAGGCCATAGAGATGATTAGAGCTGTTCTGGTCTCCGATCAGCTCTATGGTCAGCTGGTCGGAACCATCAGCTGCATTCTCGGGTTTCCTGCTGGGACAGGAGAGCCTGAGAAAGCCATGGAGGTCAGTGGGAGAGGGGGACGTTCCCTCCCACTGTTTGTAAAAGCAGTCTAGAGGCTAGTTAGCCGCTAGGATTGCTTTTACATTAAAGCCGACCGCTGGCTGAAACGAATGATACCAAGATGATACCTAAATCTGCAGGTATCATTCTGGTATAACTACTCAAAATCCATCAACATACCAGTACGTTACTGGTCCTTGTTGGGCATATATTGTAATGTTCTTTTTTTCATGCAGCCTGTGGGCTGAGCGAAAAAAAAGATTGATCTCTGGTTATGCCCACCATTAGAATACTGCCCTTCATCCACCCACATCTAATGATGGGCATACATACACCATTTTTTTTTTAAACTGTGGTGGTGAAATCACCTCCTACAGCACTGGAGTCGCTGATTTACATATCGTGAGAGCAAACACTGTTGCTGTCAAGATAAATCAGTGCTGCAGCTGAATGACTTACCTGCTAAGCAAATGATGGTTAACAATAAAACAAAGTAACATTACATTATATAAGTAAGACATACCATACCTACAAAGCAAATACAATAAAACATAGTAAAAAATTAAAAAATGTTTTAACGCAATTTGTGCCTAAAAATATATATGCCGAAGCATGGGGGCAATCCGCCCCTAATGTTAGGAGCAAATCGCTCCTCCACCCCTGCCCCCATGCTTTGGCATATATGCTCTTTTTTTAACTGTGGTGGTGAAATTACCTCCTACAGCGCTGGAGTCACGACTTTACGCATCGTGGGAGCAAATGCTGTTGCTGTCAAAATAAATAAACCCATGCTGCAGCTGAATGGCGTACCTGCTAAGCAAATGATG
Source organism: Aquarana catesbeiana (assembly GCF_042186555.1). Lineage (NCBI taxonomy): Eukaryota > Metazoa > Chordata > Amphibia > Anura > Ranidae > Aquarana > Aquarana catesbeiana. The sequence goes on from NC_133325.1 coordinate 624,973,665, forward strand.
GTTAGCAATAAAACAAAGTAACATTACAGTACAATAGTAAGACATACCATAACTGCTAAGCAAATACAAAAAAAATAGTAAAAATAAAACATTACATATCTAAAATACAGGAACAATAGAGAGAGGACAATAGAGAGGACAATAGAGAAGAAAAATAAAACCACAACTATTTTTGACTTTTTTATTTATTTATTGTGTTTTTCTGTTTTTTTTTTTTTTTTTTTTTTTTGCACTTTTATATAAACTGTAAACCTTCCAGATTAGGGTCTCTCAAAATGTGATGGTCATCTCATCTTTCGAGACCCTGTGTTAGTGTGCCCTAGGACTGTGTAGCGCTGTACCCTATGCTAATACTCCACTAGTGTGTGGTAGCGTTTGAAACAGTCACCAATGGAAAGACCAGGTTGGTCAGGACAGGAGGGACAATAAAAGCAGGTGTCATGCCTATATCCGTGCTTTCTACAGACACGGCATCTTCTTTGGGGATTTCTTTGGGTAGGGGTACCAGGGAGGACATGCGGAAAATGCCTCCCATGCAGCTAGCTTACTGCATTTGGATTGGGAAGTTGGGTAACAGCACCGTTTGGAAACAGAAGGGCTGTGATGATCTCTTCCTGGAATTTAAGGAAGGATCCAGTTCATCCTGAAACTTTGTATAGCACATAAGCATTCAGCAGAGCCAATTGAAATGCATGAACTGCAAGATCTGCTCATATTGTGTCCTGGTCATGGAGGCAGAGAATATGGGCATATGGTGAATTGGGTCAGTAGACCAATATGACCACAACTCACTTTTTTTAGTTATGCCCATGAGGAGGGATAGGCCCAGGAAGGTCTTCGGAGACCGTAATAGGTTTCCAATCTCTGGCAAGGGTCAAATGGGGATTAGCGGTGATGAATTGACCAGCATACAGATTGCTTTGGTCCACAATAGATCTATAGAGATCTTTCATGAAAAACAGCGAATAAAAATCAAGTGACGTAAAATCAACTGTTTCCACCTGAATTCCCGGTTGGCCAGTGAATGGGGGAAGTACGGGTGCTGCAGAAGTGGTGGGCTCCCAATTCGGATTGGCAAATGCAGCAGGAAGGGTACTATGGGCTCGACGGGCCTGTCTTTGTCTTCTTGGTGACTGCGGGACACTAGTTGTGCTACCCCCCTCCCCAGCTTGAACTGCACTTATGGGACTCGCCATGTCATCACATGATACTGCAGTGCTGGTTTGACTATGACCAGGATGTACTAGGCCGCTGGTGCTTGCCAGTTCACCAGAAGAATGAGTGGCACTAGTAATGGCTCTCTGCTCCATACGAGAGCCCTGCGATTCTTGCACCTCAACAACAGCAGAAGAACGGGGTTGCCTGACCTTGGCAGGAACCACTACTTTGTTGTCAGAGTGCCGCTGCTGTCTACAGGATCGTATTCTGAGGCTGAATCTGACAGGTGGGTGAGTTCCTCTTCACTCTCATCTGTCATGCTCAGAAACGTGTAGGTCTCTTCACTAGTGTACCTTCGATTTGATATTTTGGCCTCTAAATTTACTGGTACACTAGTGAAACTCAAAGGAAAAAAAAACACCTGTCAGCGTCTGCTTCCAACGCTACCAAAAAACTGTTAGCGTTCACAGGGATCAGGCCTGACTCTACGAATGCTGCAGTTATGTGTTTTAGTGTTTTGTAAGTGACAGTGATTGATTCATACTGCACTTGGGTGGGCTGGGCTGGGCGGAGGGGCTAAACGCAGGTGCTAGCAGGTACCTGGGCTGATCCCGCTAACACTGCATTTTTGGCAAATCAGATATTGATCAGTTCAGACACTATACTACTAAGGGAGGTGTATGGTGCATGCGTGGGTGTTAGTGCTACTGGCACTAATCTGACGCTGCCTGGGGCGACGCAGACCCTGACTGACACTAAAACCTAACTGATATCACCACCGGGTGATCAGGGGGTTAAACCTTTATTTAGGTAATATACGGTGGGTGCCCTGACGCTAAAAAAAAATAACTAACTGACCAGCGTCACCCGTGACACTAATACGGTGATCGCTGGTGACAGTGACGGGGTGATCAAGGGGTTAAACCTTTATTAGGGGGGGTTCCCTAGACCTATCTGGGGCTACTACTAAGTACCCTAATGCTAATTAGTGTCACAAATAACACCAGTACAGTGATAAAAAAAAATATGAACACTGCACTGGGTGACACAGTGACAGGGAGTGAAGGCGTTAACTGGGGGGGGTGATCGAGGGGTGACAAGTGTGCCTACGTGTACACGTACACAGGCAGGGGAGGATTTCATTCGTAAGGACCGATCAGCAGGTCCAGGCCAGAAATCATTGGCCTGGGCCTGGAGACTGATTGGTTCTGAAACAAATCCGATCGTCACGGCCGCCTAGGGGGCGCGCCCGACATTATGTAATGTTGTTTCACCCACCCATGCCATTCTGACGCAGTTGTTTTATGGAGCTCCTACTATATTTTATCAGCACGTTTTTCATAAATCTTAGTTGAGGTAGCATCTAAATCAGCTTTTGGGAGCTGAGAGGAGTACTCACTGTTAATTTGTGTGAAGGCAAACTCCTGCGGAGGGTCACAAGCTGTTATAGGAGATTGTACTTAAGCTATGTTCTCCTGCTCCTTGTTGCGCAGCAGATAATTGGTCAAAGAGTGTTGTTGTGTGCGGCGACGGTGCGCCTAATTGCCCGACGGCATGCACTAGTGTGACCTGCAGGGGTGGTTATAGAAACTGGGGTGATTTGTGGTGCTTTTTCCGTGCGGTGTGTGTTATATCACCTCTGATCCGATGGAGCTCCTACATAGAGTTGTTGATCTGCATTGCGCCTCGCATGCGCCCCCTGTTTGTTAGTTTCGTGGCCTTAGCTCATCTCGTCTGCTTCATCCCAGATTGAGGTGTTGTCGCATCTCAGTCAAGGATCAGACACACTGGAGTTCTGCAGGTCAAAAATAAGTTGTTGGGGTGTAGCAGGATGGCCACCAATCCTAGGAGTGTTGCTGAAAACTGCCCTTCGTGCGGCTATGAAGGCAGGAGTTCTCTCGTTGAGGTCTGCAGGTGGCAGTCAGCCAGGCTGGGCAATTCTGATAATATTGCAGGGGGTGATTCAGGCTCAGAGGGGTTGTAAAAGTCCTAGTAACCCTGCAGCTGGGTGGAGCAAGATAGCAGCAGAAAAGGGTATGGGGACAGGACCTCGACCGCCACCTGCGCCATAAATTGAGAAGGTACCTCTGCAAACTCCGACTAGTGACTCGCTCTGTCCGATCGGGATGTTCATGATGATCAGTGAGGTGTGGATCAGGCACAGGAGAGATGAGGAGGCCGCGGGCATCCGCCGGGGTGCAGCAAGATGGCCGCGACTCACCTAAGGGAACCACAAAGCTTTATCTGGCTGGCACACATAAGCGGTATCTCGTGGGCCGCCGGCTGCGGGTGTCAGGCTGAACTGTCCCGATGATGTTGTGATGAGGGAGCCAGGCGCAGGAGTGCCAGGAACACCAAGAGGCGGCGAAGTTACTGTCGCCGGGTGGACCAAAATGGCCGCCTCTCCCCATGTATAGGTCGAAGCCGCAGATTGTCTCTCAGATGGCTGGAGCAGCATGGAGCCCCAGGTGGTTCCCCAATGGGCTGGGGGACCCTGGGGTCCGTGGATAGATCCAGGTAGGGCTGCTGGGGAGTGCAGAATATTGGACATGCCTCTGGATTGCTGGAGCTCTTTACCTACACATCTGCCTAGACCAACATCTGGCCACGTCCCCTCAAAAGCTCTTCTAAAAAACGCGAGTTTGGTGGGAGGGGTTTCTGCCTGTAAGAACATATGCCTGTAAACTCGTGAAAAAGCCAGTGTGTGCATGGACACATTGGCTAACATGGAGGGGAGTTTTTAGGCAGAAGAAAATGTATCCCTTGTGCTAATTTCTCTTCTTTTAGATGAAATCTTCCTGTGTCCCTGTCCCCCCACCAGAGCCAATCCTAGGCAGGTGTGCGGGGTGCAGTGCACCCGGGCGCCACAGAGGTGGGGGCACTGAAGTGCCAGAGTGCTCCCCTCCCTCCTCCTCCTCCTCCTCCTCCTCCTCCTCCTCCTCCTCTCTTTGTCCATGTCCAGAGGCGGCTCTCTCCGCCGGTCACCGTCGCCGCTGTGCTTCCTGCTCCAAGCCCATCCCCTCTCCCTCCTCCTGTCAGAGAAGGAGAGCAGCCGGAGATCGGAGCGGCTGTCCCTGTGTGAACAGAGACCAGCCGCACAGTGACGTCACTGGGGGGGGGCGGTCCGTGCCTGACACATGTTCTCCTCCTCCTCCTCTCTGTCTAACTCCTACCTGCTGTGATCTGTTCTCCACCCAGGCGGCTGCACACTGTCTTCTCCTCTCCAGCTGCCGCTGGGTGTTTTTATGTACCCTAATGGAGGGGGGTTTGTCCTGGGGGGTCTGTACTAATGGAGGGGGGTGGTTTGTTCTGGGGGGTCTATACTAATGGAGGGGGGGTTTGTCCTGGGGGGTCTGTACTAATGAAGGGGGTCTGTCCTGGGGGGGTCTGTACTAATGAAGGGGGGTCTGTCCTGGGGGGGGGTCTGTACTAATGGAGAGGGGGTCTGTACTAATGGAGAGGGGTGGTTTGTCCTGGGGGTCTGTACTAATGGAGAGGGATGGTTTGTCCTGGGGAGGTGGTTTGTCCTGGAGGGGGTCTGTACTAATGGAGGGGGGTCTGTACTAATGGAGAGGGGTGGTTTGTCCTAGGGGTCTGTACTAATGGAGGCGTGTGGTTTGTCCTGGGGGTCTGTACTAATCGAGGGGGGTGGTTTGTCCTGGGGGGTTTGTACTAATGGAGGGGGGTGGCCTGGGGGGTCTGTACTAATTGAGGGGGGTTGTCCTGGTGGGGAGTCTGTACTAATGGAGGGGGGGTTGTCCTGGTGGGGGGGTCTGTACTAATGGAGGGGGGGTTGTCCTGGGTCTTCCTTTGGTTCTGTACTAACGGAGGGGGGGTTTGTCCTGGGGGGTCTGTACTAATGGAGGGGGGTTGTCCTGGTGGGGGGTATGTACTAATGGAAAGGGGTTTGTCCTGGGGGTCTGTACTAATGGAGGGGAGTTTGTCCTGGTGGGGGGGTCTGTACTAATGGAGGGGTGTTTGTCCTGGGGGTGTCTGTACTAATGGAGGGAGGTGGTTTGTCCTGGGCCGTCTATACTGATGGAGGGGGGGTCTGTACTGATGAAGGTCTGTACTAAGGGAGGGGTTTATACTTAGTAGGGGAGTCTGCACTAACGGAGGGGAGTCTATACTTAGTGGAGGGGGGTCTGTACTGAGGGGCGACTATAGTTGGTGGAAGGGGGGGTGACACCAATGTAAGGAACATTCCTCCCACTGATCACCAATGTAAGGAACATTCTTCCCACTGACCACCAATGTAAGGGACATTCTTTCCACTGATCACCAATGTAAGGGACATTCTTCCCACCGACCACCAGTCACCACCATCAGAGAGAGAACCCCGCTGCCCTACTAGAGGAAAAGCCACACAGCCTAGCGGCATCCCTGGCAGAGAAAGGAATGGAGTCATTGCCAGAATATAGATCTTGGTGCTACCCAACGGAGTCGCCACGGGCAATCCAGAGTGAGCTGACTCCTGATCAGTGGAACCGTTGCTGTATCACTGGGTCAGGTGAGAGGGCCGATCAGCCATTATCTACTAACGTCCATAGGAACTGCAGTCTCTGACCCTTTCCTTTATTATATGTGCAGTCTCTGACCATCTCCTGTATTATATCTGCAGTCTCTGGCCATCTCCTGTATTATATCTGCAGTCTCTGACTATCTCCTGTGCTAGATCTGCAGTCTCTGACCGACTCCTGTAGTATGTCTGCAGTCTCTGACCATCTCTTGTATCATGTCTGCAGTCTCTAACCATCTCCTGCATTATGTCTGCAGTCTCTGACCATCTCCTGTACCATGATTGCAGTCTCTGACATCGTTAGGATATGGTATACTCTTCCACAGGCAGTGAACTTGTGTCTTTTTTCAACCTCGCCTACTATGTAACTATGTAATTCATTTGTTCCGTTTGATTAGTTTAGATGCGGCATTGGTTATTTCGGATAATTCGTAACTTTGGATAAATTCGTATTCATTACGTTTACTAACAGACAAATTTGAAAGGAAATTCCAATACCTATAACTTAATAGTTTAAGTTGCTGTTAGTTATTCTTTCGCTTTTCTTTCGTGTTTTCTAATTTACAAATTTCCGAATTACGATCATAACGAATGACCTGAAAAACAAAACAAAAAAAAGCATTAAACCAAAACAAGCAAATTTTTCGGCAGTGCACATGTCTATCGATGGATTTGTTTAGCTAGCTACTGTACAATTTTTAAACTAGTCATACACGACTGCTGAATTGGCTGAAATCTGAGCCATGAGTGCCCGTGTCAGCACCACCTGGTTCAACAAAAGCCAGCTTTAAAATTGATGGAGCCGGGTGGGAAATTATGGGCCAAAGGGTGACTGCATCCAATCAGATGCAGTCGCTGTATGGGTGTGAACAAGGGAAATTTACATGTGTATGGCTAGCCTTAAGCCAGCCATAGATGGATCAAAATCTCTGCTGAATTTGAACCATCTATGGGCAGGCTGGTTTTATAGAAGTTGATCTCTCGACTGTTGGGTACAACCAGCCTGTTGGGTTTATTTGCTTGATCAGTGCCGCCGGCTAGAGCCGACAATACTGAACATTGTATTCTGACAGCGGGGCAGCAGGGAACTCTCCTTGCTGTCACACTACAATAGCTCTGTGGGAGGGATTCCCCCATTAAGACTGAGTGCGTTGATGGGGTAATCCAAAACAGTTTTTTTCCTTCAACCCACTGGTTGAAGTGAAAGAATGTATAATCTATGGTCTACCTTAGTCAGTTCAATCCTGTGCCTGCGTGGGTTTTCTCCGGGTAATCCGGTTACCTCCCATGCTCCAAAGACATGCTGATAAGTTAATTAGCTCCTATCTAAATTGGCCCTAGTATGTGTATTCACCTTGAGGGCAGGGACTGATGTGAATGTACAATATACTGTATATGTAAAGCACTGCGTAAAAGGGACAGTGCTATAGAAGTTGAGTTGCATCTTGATATAACGCAGTCATTTACCCCGTAGGATCTCGACGCGCTTGGAACACACATTCACACATATACTAGGGCCATTCTGGACAAGATCCAATTAACCTACCAGCATGTTTTTGGAGTTTGGGAGGAAACCGGAGTACCCGGAGGAAACCCACGCAGACACAGGGAGAACATGCACACTCCAGGCAGATGGTGTCATGGTCGGGATTCGAACCAGCGACCCTTTTTCTATTAGGTGAAAGTGCTAACCACTACACCACTGTGCTGCTACCTGTATCTGTAATAATAAGTGCAGCAACCCAACAGCCGAACAGTAGGTGGCAAAAATCCTGTGTAATAAATCTAGTTGGGAGGCATTGCACTGACAAAACAAATTACATAGAACAAAATTGGAAATCTTTTGCATGTATGAAGTGGGGAATTTCTACACTGACCACCAATGTAACAGGGGATTACTATACTGACACCAATGTACTAAGAAATTTACACCAACAATCAATGTAACAGGGAGATTTCTACACTGATTACCAATGTAAGGGGGGATGTACAATGACCATTGATGTAATGGGGATCATACTCTGATGACCAATGCAATGGAAATTCTACACTGACCAGCAATGAAAGGGGAAATGCTACACTTTTCAATGCAATGGGGATATTTCTACACTGACCCTCAATGTAAAGGGGATTAACACTGACCACCAATGTAATGGGAATTCACACTGACCACCAATGTAAGGGGGGGGGGGTTACATTGACCACCAATGTAAGGAGGGATTTACACTGACCAATGTAAAGGGGATTTTACACTGGACACCAGTGTATGGAAGGATTTCTAAACTGACCACCATGGTAATAAATAATTTATATTGACCACTTATGTAACAGAGAAATTTCTACACTGACCACCAATGTAATAAGGAATTTACACTGATCACCAGTGTATGGAAGGATTTCTACACTGACCACCAATGTAACAAGGTATTTACACTGACCATCAATGTAACAAGGAGATTTCTACACTGACCACCAGTGCAGAGGGGAAATGTCTACACTGAACACCAATGTAATAGATCATTTACATTGATCACAAATGTATTGAGGAAAATTCTATCCTGACCACCAATATAAGGGGGATGATACACTCACCACCGATGTAATTGGGGAGTTTATAAATGTAGGGAATGATTTCTACATTGACCACCAATGTAAGGGGAATGGCTACCAGTGTAACATGAGTATTTACATGGATCACCAATGTAGCAGGGACATTTATACTGATCACCAGTTTAACAGGGACATATATACTTTGAAGATTTACAATGACCCCCAATATAACAGGGGTATTTACACTAAAGATCAATATAACTGAGAAACATTACACTGACCAGCAATTTACTGAGGGTATTTACAATGACCCCTCCCCCTCATGGTTAATCTCTATACCCTTATCCACCTCCTCTCAGACCACCTTTGCATCCTAAATCCTCCCTGCTAATGTCTGTATTCAAAACTCCCTACTGCTTATTTCTGCACCCGACCCCATTTTTTGGCTCCCTTTTTATACCCCCCTCCTCTCCCATTTACACCCCAATTTCCCCCACTTGCCTCTGCCCACCCCTCCTTGCTCACCTTTTGCACCCCAATCCCCCCCTCCCGACTAATGACTGATGTCATTGACTAAATATAGGCACCAGCATCTCACCCCCTTCTTTACATCTACTGCAGAGCAGTAAATTATCTGGCCTGCAGATAACTGGACTGAAAAAGAGCGCAGCTGATGTACATTGATTTCAAAGGACACCCAAACATATCTCTAGTTATAACTCCTCATTACTATATCCCCAAAAAATTTGCTTCAGATGCACTTTAAAGTGGGAGTCTGGCGACCAATCCTCCTTTTTTTTTTTTTTTTTTTTTTTTTAGGTCATTGAGACACTTTGCTAATTCCAAAATAATACTCACAGTTTGGGTGTAATATTTCCGCCTCTGTCTGTTTTCGTACTGAAGAATAACTTAAAAAATGTGATGCTGGCTGTTTCCATCTTGCTTGTGGGCATGTGAAGCCCACGAGCATTGATTTCCTGGATGCGGTGAATGCTGTTCATTCACAGCTTGTTCACACGCATGATCATTGTTTCCGCACTGAATCTTGGGAAACCTGACACTAAGCTCCCAAGAGACAGTGTGCCACCGGGGAAAGGCAATAAACACTCCTACTCCCATGGGAGGAGAGACAGGAAGTGCCACAATAAAGTACAATATAAAGGTAATTACAGCGATAAAAAAAAAATTGTGTGGCATTTGAACATCTATGCAATTAACTGAAGGGAGTAAGATTAAGTTAAATATTTGAGTGGAACCCTGCTTTAAGTCCAAAAAGTTAAATAGACAATTTCTCTGCCTTTATAGGAATAAAAATGGGCCCTTTCTGCTGTTTGTATCTTTCCTGCATATCCACACTCCTCATTATACCACTAAGAGGTTTAAAGGAAGAAGTAAACATGATTTGTATGGAGACAATATAGAGGAGATGGACTGGATGGTTGGTAAGTTAATTCCTGTTCTGTATAAAGGGAATGTATATCTGTAATTTTTATATGTACATGGGAGTAGCCACACTCTCTCATTACAAATGCAGGCTCTGGTACAATGTTTGTGCTTTGGCAGGCTTTACTGTTCCAACCGCCTGTGATTCCAGTACACTCGGGTGTGAATGGAGCCACACTGCTCTTCCATAGATACAGTACGATGAGTAAGCATTGTAATCCTGAGACAGAAAGTGTGGCATAATCACAAGGTGAAAATAAAGCTAACAAGCTAGAAACTAAGGCTGGGTATGGGCAGTTTATTCTTCCAACATAAGTGAGGTGAATGGATGAATCCCCCCCATCAGGACATTTTTTCTAACCCTGGGACTCTGCTGTTAAAATGCACTGATCAGCAGCTGCAGCCCATTGGCTGCAGCTGCTGATCAGTGAAAGTTTTCCAGCATGTCTGTTCCACAGAAGTAGATCTGATGGTCAACTTCTCTCAAACAGGGAGGGCTATGCACAGATTGAAATTTGACAAGTCCACGCTGAACCAGCCAAATGTCAATCTGTCTGTACACAGCCTAATGCAGCCACCACATCTAGTAAGGACTGGTAAGCTATATGGCATTTTTGTTTTGCGGCTTTAACAGCTAAATATGGATACAAATATTAACTTTTTGTCATTTAAGGGGAAATCCTAGAAGCCATTGATAAAGAAGGCTTAGTGAATAATACGTTTACCTACTTTACGTCAGACCATGGGGCATATTTGGAAGGAATGGATGGAAGTCCTCATCTGAAAGGCCACAATGGAATTTACAGAGGTAATGATTCATCTGCCATAATGAATCCTTATTTTCATTCTCTTTTTATGGAGAAGATGTGCTGTACTGAAGCCACTGTAGTAATGTGATAATTGCTGTTTTATGTTTAGTATGAGTATTCATTGACCGTCACTTGTAATGTGTGTTTGTTTTGCCCTTTTCAATTATGGCCGCTGTGCCCTATGTCGTTTGTGATGAGGTCATCAAGTTTGACCTGCCTATTGCAAGGTATTATTGGGTAAGCCTTTAAGAAGAGCACATGGAACGGGCGATGGAGGGATGTGGATCTCTTTTCATGGGGCACAGACTATATGTTAATCTAATATTCCCTCACGGAGACATGCTTTGAAGACTGTACAAGACCTGTTTAAAGAATATTAAAAGTTTGATAGTGCACTGGATGGTACATGTTACTAATATTTAAAGGCTAAGTTTATCTTTTGGAACATGTTATATGTCTACTCTTATTTTGGGTGGAGCATGTAACATGATCAAACTCCTGCAGTCTCTACCCCCCTTTCCCCGCCTCTGCATGACAGCAGGTGGGGGATCTTCTCCCCGTACCCGCTATTACAATTTAAAAACAGTGTGGCTAAACGGGGCTCCACCCAAACGGCTGTTTCCTGTGAATAGATAGACTACAACTATCGTCAGCCACCACAGTTGATGTCATGTAGTTCTGAAAGGACTGCAAGGGTGCTGATGAGAGCTCTCATAGTTCATTCACAAGCTCTGCAGCTTGTAAACAGTCAGCCTGTATCAAAGGTACAGGCTAAAAGCTGCAGGGCTTGTCTGCAGAAGCCTGACATTACATCCATAATTAACTGAACACTAGTACAATGCTTTCCAGGCTCCTGGAGGAAAAAAATAATAAATGCACATCTTTTTCTGCAAAAACATGTGCATTTATAATTCTTTTTAAAAGGTGAACTTATCCTTTAATATATATGAGCTTTTGAATATGCTATCATGTGGTTTATTCTCTATAGTACTAACATATTTTCCCACTTGTAACTGCACTTGTTATCCACAAGACCCAGCTAAGTGGAGCCACTGACTCTCTTATTAGAAATTCCATCCCATTCTCACAGATAAAGCGAAGGCTTTGCTCCCTAATGCCATATAGATAGTGCCTCAACTCATCAGCAGCACCACCACCACAGGCCAAATTTTTCTACCACTGTTCAACAATGGCATGTAATTACAATTCTTGATCTAATATTTCTAACACCTAAGGCCCCAGTTTCTGCAGAGTATATAGGCAGGCCCCTACTTTCAAACATCCAACTTACAAACGACTCCTACTTGCAAACGGAAGGAGACAACAGGAAGTGAGATGAAATCTACCCCTAGGAAGGGAAATTCTCTCCTGTAACAGTTAATATGGGAAAAACGTGTCTCCTCTTCACTGATGCTTTATCACTAATCCTTGTTTTACTAAAAACCCCAAATTTTCAAAAAACATTTGTCATTGGGACAGAAAGTGAGGTGAAATCTTCTGAAGAGGTGCAAAGACAGCAAAACAAATGTTACAGGGGTGATAACCCTTCCCCATGTTTTCCAAAAAGCTTAAAAATAGATTTTTTGGCTGGAGCTACACTTTAAAAATGTACCAGTTCAAAATTACAAACAGATTCTATTTAACAACAAACCTACAGTCCCTGTCTTGTTTGCACCGCCTGTATACTGCTGTTCAGAGTATATAGGGCCTGGGGGCCCCACGCCTTTCCTTTTTTTAATTTGGGTGCAGGGTTCCCCTTTAATATCCATACAAGACCCAAAGGGCCTGGTAATGGAATGGGGGGGGGGGGGTACCCATGCCATTTGTCTCACTGATTTTCATTTTTTTTGCTGGGACCCAACATTACATTAAAGCTGCAAGCAGTTTTAAATTACTTTTATTCCTTTAAAAATGTAATTTTGTGCAGGGACTGTTCTAAGCACGGGAAACATGCCACTGTACAGGCATACTTTACAGGCATACTATAGACACCCCCCAGGTACGATATTTAAATAAATATTTCACTTTTATTTTTTCACTTTAAGCATCATTAAAATCACTGCTCCCAAAAAAAAGTCAATTTTTAAAACTTTTTTTTGCATTGATACATGTCCCCTGGGGGAGGACCCGGGTCCCCAAACCCTTTTTAGGACAATAACTTGCATATTAGCCTTTAAAATTAGCACTTTTGATTTCGAACATTCAAGTCCCATAGATTTAATGGGGTTCTAAAGTTTGCGCGAAGTTTTGGTCCGTTCGCAGGTTCTGGTGCGAACCGAACCGAGGGGGGGTTTGGCTCATCCCTACATTGTACTAATGACACTGGCTGGGAAGGGGTCAACATCTGGGGCAATCAAAGGGTTAAATGTGTGCATATGTTTACTGTGTGTACTTTAAGGTGCTTTTACTAAAGGATGTGCTGGTTTTTAATACATTGCCACTGTCAGAAGAGAGCTTTATGTTGTTTATATACACAAAGCTCTCTCCTGTGACCTGCTCTGACGATCAGCGGTTCCTGGCCATAAATCATTTTTAGGTGAACCGGTGATCGGCATGTACTGGAGCCAGTGACAGCACAGCCAGGCGCACATGCCCCCTACCCGGAAATGCAAGATCACATACAGTTCCTTGAAAAGGTATTCATAGCCCTTGAAATTTTCCACATTTTATCATGTTACAACCAAAAATGTAAATGTATTTTATTGGGATTTTATTTGATAGACCAAAACAAAGTGGCACTTAATTGTGCAGTGGAAGGAAAATGATAAATGGTTTTAAAAAATTTTTACAAATAAATATCTGAAAAGTGTGGCGTGCATTTGTATTCAGCCCCCCTGAGTCAATACTTTGTAGAACTACCTTTCACTGCAATTACAGCTGCAAGTCTTTTTTGGGTATGTCTCTACCTGCTTGGCAAATCAAGAGTGAAATTTGTGCCCTATCTGATTTGCAAAATAGTTCAAGCTCTGTCAGATTGGATGGAGAGCGTCTGTGAACAGCAATTTTCAAGTTTTGCCACAGATTCTCAATTGGATTTAAGTCTGGACTTTGATTGGGCCATTCTAACACATGAATATGCTTTGATCTAAACCATTCCATTGTAGCTCTGGCTATATGTTTAGGGTCATTGTCCTGCTGGAAGGTGAACCTCCGCCCCAGTCTCAAGTCTTTTGCAGACTCTAAAAGGTTTTTTCTTCTAATGCCCTGTACACACAACCGGTATTGCCATTGGAATAAACTCTGAAGGTTTTTCTGACAGAGTTCTGATGGAATTCCGCTCAAGCTGTCTTGCATACACACGGTCACACCAAAGTCTGACCGTCCAGAACGAGGTGACGTACAACACATACGACGGGACTAGAAAAAGGAAGTTCAACAGCCAGTAGCCAATAGCTTTCGTCTAGTACTTGCTTCAGAGCATGTGTCATTTTTGGTACGTCGGAACAGCATACAGACGAGCGCGTTTCCCGATAGTAATTAGTTCCGTCGGAAAAATTTAGAACATGTTCACTCTCTAAGTCAACAAAAAAAGTCAGATGGGGCATACACACGGTCGGAAAATATGATGAAAAGCTCCCATTGGACTTTTTCTGAGAGGGACATCCCACTCGTGTGTACGCGGCATAAGATTTCCCTGTATTTGGCTCTATCCTTCTTCCTATTAACTCTGACCAGCTTCCCTGTCCCTGCTGAAGAAAAGCATCCCCACAATATGATGATGCCATCACCATGTTTCATGGTGGGATTGGTGTGTTCAGGGTGATGTGCAGTGTTAGTTTTCCACCACACATAGTGTTTTGCTTTTGGGCCAAAATTTCAACTTTGGTCTCATTTGACCAGAGCACCTTCTTCCACATGTTTGCTGTGTCCCCCACATGGCTTCTCGCAAACTGTAAATAGGACTTCTTATGGTTTTCTTTCAACAATGGCTTTCTTCTTGCCACTCTTCCATAAAGGCCAGATTAGTGGAGTGCACAACAATTGTCCTGTTGACAGATTCTCCCACCTGAGCTGTGGATCTCTGCAGCTCCTCCAGAGTTACCATGGGCTTCTTAGCTGTTTCTCTGATTACTGCTCCCCTTGCCTGGCCTATCAGTTTAGGTGGACGGCCATGTCTTGGTAGGTTTGCAGTTGTGCCATACTTTTTCCATTTTCGAGTGATGGATTGAACAGTGCTCCGAGAGATGTTCAAAGCTTGGGATATTTTTTTTATAACCTAACCCCTCTTTAAACTTCTCCACAACTTTATCCCTGACCTGTCTGGTGTGTTCTCTGGTCTGCACGATGCTGTTTGTTCACTAAGGTTTTCTAACATCTCTGAGGGCTTCACAGAACAGCTGTGTTTATACTGTAGCGCTGGTAGATTTTTATCTACCGCTGATAGGTAAATTTAGTGGGTCGCTTATTATAGGAAGTTAGATTTGCCTCTGTTCCAGCTTGGCTGATGTTGCATGCAGTTCCACATTGTGCCCGTAGGTGTCGTTGTCACCATCGGCAGGTGTTGGAAAAGCAACGCGTTGAAGCGAATGAGTGCTCCTCTGTCCCTGAGATAACTCGGTGGAGGTGGTCCTCCGAGTTGCATTCTGGGAGAGGGTATTTATGGGACAGACGCCATGTTTTAGGGTTCGTTTTCAGCCACCTGCTGGCCCTCCTGGCCAACAGGTATGCACTAGGAATACCACCTCGTGGTCCTCCGTTCCGGAGGCACGCATCGCTGTGGCATGTGGGTGGGCCCAGAAGCCTGTCTAGGGCCTACCACCGCAGTGGAGGAATGGTCCTGAGCTGTCTATCCTGAGTGAAGAAGCTGGACAACCGAGAAGATCCCAGGGGAGGACCCATCATGGAAGGATCATGCAGAGTGCTGGTCTGGAGAGGGGCCTGGTGACTCGGTTGGAGGACGCATTCCGAAGTAATTTTACAGTATAGTACTGCCGGGTTGGCTTAAAGGTTCAAGTACTGTATCTGACATTCATCACAAACCAATACATCCTGTCGCAGAGGATCGTACGGGTTTTATTCCAGATAAGTCTGTGGCAGAGACTTTTGTTCATGCTACATGCTGGCTGCTAGGCAAGTGAGAGATGTCTATCCAGGCGGGCAAAGATTGAATCCTACGAAAGGGGGACTATTCAATTGCAAGTGTTCAATTACAAAGAATGTTTTGAAGAAATACAACAGAAAGGTATTTGAGCTTCCCTGCAGCTTTCCTACTACCTCTTTCCTGCTACTTCCCTTGTTCGTTTTATTAAAGCATTGGAAAACCTACTCAAGTGTGTGGTGCTTATATCGTCCAGAGGTAAACTCAACGGAACCCTAGACCCGGTGCCGGTGAAACAGAGGTGTCGAGAGTGAAGGTAACAAGCCCGCTTTAAACCAGCAGCTCCACCGAGAGTTATTGCTTCAATACTAAGATTAAATTACACACAGGTGGACTCTATTTACTAATTAGGTGACTTCTGAAGGCAATTGGTTCCACTCAATTTTAGTTAGGGGTATCAGAGTATAGGGGGCCGAATACAAATGCACACCACACTTTTCAGATATTTATTTGTAAAAAAAATGGAAAACCATTTATCATTTAACTTCCACTTGACAATTATGTGCCACTTTGTGTTGGTCTATCACATAAAATCCCAATAAAATACATTTACGTTTTTGGTTGTAACATGACAAAAATTGGAAAATTTCAAGGGGTGTGAATACTTTTTCAAGGCACTTTGTATATATACGTGATTCTGCACAGCCAGCCCACACTGTAGCAGTGAAGCAACAGTGTGTGGTCAGCAAGTGGTTAAGGTAAAATTCCTTAACAATTTATAATTACTTTAATATTATGCTAAAATGTTTTGTATTAGCGCTGCTTGAACCTTGAAGAAGGAGGTACACCCTGAAAGCTTGTCCTGAAAATTTGGATGTTAGTGCAAATAAAAAAAAAGTATCATGGATAGTGCTCGATTGTTTTTGCTGCAAGTACATTACTACTGCTACAATCACTTTATTTATTTTTTGAAAGACAACTTTGTTAACCGCTATATTTTTATTGGCCCTGTATAATTTATACTTGTTGTTATCTGTACATTCCAGGTGGTAAAGGTATGGGTGGACTGGAAGGTGGAATACGAGTACCAGGAATAGTTCACTGGCCGGGTATTCTTCCTACAAATACCTCTGTTGATACGCCAACAAGTCTAATGGATATATTCCCCACTGTAACTAAGCTTGGAGGAGGCACTCTGCCCCAAGACAGGTATGATATTTCAATAAACCGATATACTACTATTACACTTTAGATTAATGCATATGTATTTAGCATGGAACTGTTAAAAAAATCTTGTATAATATGTCATCTTAGTGGACACACATATCATAGAACAATTTGGATAAGATGGAAAATACTACAGTTTTGATTAGCAATCTTTTTTGCACTTTCACTGCAACATCTGAGACTAGCAATAAGACCAGCAACATTTCAGATTGGTTACTGTGGACCATAACAGCAGCCAGTCAGGACTTATGAATTGATGAACACTTATGAATTGAGGGACAGGGGCTGAAGATTTCTATCTCTAATCAACCGTTACTTTCAGAATACCTTGCACTTTAAAAGAATATGAGGAAGTAGAGAGGCTGCCATTGTTGACCTTTTCCATGGCTGCATGCTAGTTCCAGGTCAATGTCTTAAGATCTTAAAGCTAGGACCAGCCAGGTAGTTGACAGTTTCAGAATGGGGTCAGCCATGGCAAGCTCTGTATTTCTCTCAGCAAATGTTTTCTTTAAGATCTGTTTAGATTTATATGGGATTTAGAGATATTCATCCAATCCAGTCGCAAGACTATTCATATGATGATTGCATTAATAATAAATAATATGTAGCGTTTACCCCCTGAGGAGCCACTGGAAATTACTCAGGTCTCCCTTACCTGTTCAGAGGCTGCCAGGCCCCTACACTAGTTCCAAGCACACTGACAAACACAGGTTCATTCAAGGGGTGTCTTTTTTTAAGATTTATTGCTGTACTTGAACACAGTGAGTAGAGGGATGAGGGTGCAGGATACTCCAAAACACATGTAAGCATTAGAAGACAGATTCTCAGGCAAAGTCCTTCAGTGGCAGCCTTAAAGCGGTGGAATATCCCGCTGACACTTTTTTTTTATACCCCTGTAAGGCAAAAGGCATAATGAGCTAGTATGCACCGCATACTAGCTCATTATGAAATACTTACCTTAGAACGAGGCATCGGTATCTTACCTGGTCCACGCCAAGGTAGCTGACATGTTGCCTCGGCGTGTCTTCCGGGTATCGCGGCTCCAGCGCTGTGAGTGGCTGGAGCCGCGATGTCGTCACTCCTGCGCATGCGCACAGGAGATTTCTTTCCGGCAAGGTCCGGCATCTGCCAGGCCTTCAGCCGAGAATCCCCTGTGCGCATGCTCGCTGCAGTCAGCGGCTCATAGCAAGGGGAATATCTCCTAAACTGTACAGGTTTAGGAGATTTTTTTTTACCTACAGGTAAGCCTTATTATAGGCTTACCTGTAGGTAAAAGTTAAAAAATTGACTATACAACCGCTTTAAGTAATGCTGGAGCTAGAGGGCACAGATAGCTAGTCTGATACTCTGTATGAGCAGTCCCAGTCCTGGCAGCAACATCTGGCATTCAATCCCCCAAAGCACAGGCACGACTAGAGCCTTAGGCAAAAGGGTCTTGCTCTCAATGTTTAGAGACAGCTCCCCAACCATCTTCCCTGCAACACTCTTCAGTGAAACTGGTCCTTCTCTAGCTCAGCTTCCTTAGGTATTGTCCTCTAGCAGGCCTTCCCAAAACATGTATCTTCTCCCCAGCCACACCCTCTGAGCACCCCCTCCCAAGGATTGGCTGAGGTCAGATAAATATTCATGGCTCAGAGATTCATCCTTCTACACTATTTCTGGAAACCTTTTCCAGGCAGGCAGGACCAATTAACCCCCAAATTTAGGGATATACCTGACCAGGCTCTGCAGAACCATTAGACCAGTTAAGAGAGAGAAATTTAGCTTGCACCCGAGATCTTTAAAATGAACCGGACCTGACCTGCCCAAAATATTTCTAAGGTGAAAATAGTGCTGAAGTGCAACATGTTGTTGTAAAATGTGCAAGTACCTGTGTTATTCTTTATATTAATCCATTAGTCCTTGTTAAGCTTCTTGTACCTCATTCATGTCATTCAACTGTCAAATGTCACAGTCTGTACTGCTCACTGAGGGTCTTGCACTTGACAGGTAAATTAAGAGGTGGAACTTAGCATTGGAGGGGGAAGGCCGACACGCAGCCTAAGATCCTAATGGTTCCACAGAGACACACGGATCAAGCTGGCCATACATTATATAATTTTCTTATTCAATATATTTTATGCAAATGTAGTGCAAGGGCCTTCATGATTGCATACATATTGAAATCGTTTAGGTTTGACCTCATATTATATGGTTTTGGTAAATCTAGAGGAAATATGTACCAGAAAAGTGTATAAAGGGAAGCCCGGAATGGTAATGGAAATATGGAATGGTAATGAAGGGCTGGGCATGACAAGGTGGAACAGGACACAACGGAGGGTTAAAAATGGAAAGGAAGTAAGAGGGAGGGGATTATAGTTAACTTTAGGGGTGGAGAGATATAAAAGGAATAGGCGGGGTTTAAGCAGGAGCAGTGTGAGGAGACAGACAAAGGGGAAGTTGCCCACCCACCCTCCCTTTTTTGGTTTGTTGTGGGTATTTTCTGGTTTGCTGTTTCTGTTTTTTCTTTATTACAGGTGAATGGATCATGGTCGTCATAGCAGCAATTTATCGGCGGCATCTTTGGTCTCTGATGGTGGTAAAATGCAAAGAGGTGATGGTAAATGGTGGGGGGCTTTCAGTATTCTGGGCCCCTCTGGTGTGTTCTGTTCTGACAGCGGAAGGCGAGGCTGGAAGACAGATGTTACACTGCGGGAAGGGTGTTGTCACCGAGCTGTTTTTTAAATACGGCTGGTGGCCTGGTATGGTAAATTATGTACCGCAGTGTATGGTGTTTGGTGAAGTTGTTAAAATGGAGGAGATGAAGTTAAGAGTGCCATCAGAAGACCAAAGATTGGGAGGTGTAAGAACTGTCAGTTAAAAGTTATACATAGTTGTACAAAATGTTCATTAAAAGAGTTATTTAAAGTTATTTAAAAGTTGGTTTTATATTTTATAATAAAGGAGGCTGCTATGGCCGGTTTTACTCCAAAACAACTCCTGTGTGCGTTATCTAATTATTATAGATAAGAAAGGGAAAGGGGAGTAGTAAATAAAGAGTGGGTAGTGGAAGTTGGGGACATTAGTTCCTACACTGGTCATGTATGGCCAGCTTTAGCTGGGAGACTTAACACAGGTGTGTGTGTGGATACCACAAGGCTTCTGTAATTCTGCAACTGTTGTTACCTTAGAAGCATTTAAGGTCATGCTCTCGTTTATGGCAGGGCATGCAATTTTTTATCCTTTGCTTGTTTATGTAGTGGTTTATTGTTTTCTTGGTTCTAGGATCATTGATGGAAAGGATCTAATGCCTCTCGTGCAAGGAACTGTTCCTAATTCTGAACATGAATTTATGTTTCATTATTGTGATGACTTCTTGCATGCAGTACGATGGCACGACACAAGCAGTAAGTAAAATACATTATATAATTTCCAAGAAAATGAACTTCTTATCCACTCATCCAGCTTCACACACTGAAGGTTTTTCTTTTTGCCCCTGCCCCTTATGTCAAGTAAAGAGAGCTACAAGTACTATCCACTCTGTCTCTGTCCTGTAAATGAATGCAGGATCAGCTTTGAGAGTTAGAGGCGCTTCAGTCAATTCTGCAAAAATTAAAAGTTGTGAGCTTCAAAAACTGTAGCTGCTCTTTTTAATAAATAGACACTCACTGTCCAAGGATCCAGCGCGCTTACAATGTAGACATGTTCATGTGGTAATATGATAGATAGGAGAGATGACAGAACAAAAAATATGGCAAGAGGCATGAATTTCTGATAGATATGCAAGGGAAATGGAAAAGTCGATGACAGGCACAAGAATAAACTGACTAGGTGTGTTGAAACTGACACCTAAAAAATAAACAAAAATAAAAATAAAAAAATACAATATTTTGTGTAGCAAGGTTTTCAGGACTTCAAATGTTGTCATAATTCTGCAGCAAGTGATTGGCGCAGCAGTGTGGGGGTTCCGTGTAAATCAGGGGTTTAAACCATACTACCTAACTACTGTTATGTCATTGGTGTAGATTCTGTTTATTATATAAAAAAAATGTGTTGCGTGGTCTAGTGAAATACAATTGAATGTATAAATCAAAAATAAAATAAAAATCACAAATATATAAATGAGACACCAAAGTCCATAAAGTGATAATGTGCAAAGTGCAAAGGCAGGGCAGGAAATAGCGATGATGTTCAGACGCTCATTAGAGTGTTAGGACGGTTATATTTCCACATACCTGTGATTACAGTTCTTGTAAGCAGATTTTTAATAAATTGCCCGTTTTTAATCTGGACGCTGCACAATGAATTTTCCGTTTCTCATATGATCAATGGTTGGATCGGCTTCTGTGGATATCCTGTGGTCAAGCTAAGATGACCTGCACGTAATGTGAGGGATAATAAAGCTCACAGATGCAAATACAGACCTTAATAGGTCGTTGGCTCTGGTAAGAAGACATTTTTGCCTCCCTGTTTAAGCACTGGGTGTTGCACTGAATTCAAGGACTTTCCACATTATCACTTTATGGATTTTGGTGTGTCATTTTATTTATTTGTGATTTTTATTTTATTTTTGATTTATACATTAAATTGTATTTGACTAGACAGTGCAACACATTTTTTATATAATAAAGCCCCCTTCACACCTGTATGCTTTCAGCCCCCCTCATACCTGTACGCTCTCAGCCAGCCACCCTCACAAGCAGACACAGGCATATACACACACAGACACCGGAATGTGCACCCCCCCCCTTGCACAACAGCCCTTGTAAGATGGTCCTCCTAGTCCCAGCTCTTGTTGTGTGAGGGGGGCTGAGAGGGTACAGGTGTGAGGGGGCTGAGGGGGTACAGGTGTGAGGGGGGCTGAATGCCTACAGGTGTGGGGGGGGCTGAGGGCGTACAGGTGTGAGGGGGGCTGAATGCCTACATGTGTAAGGGGGCTGAGAGCATACAGGTGTGAGGGGGGCTGAGAGCATACAGGTGTGAGGGGGAGCTGAGAGCATACAGGTGTGAGGGGGGCTGAGAGCGTACAGGTGTGAGGGGGGCTGAGAGCGTACAGGTGTGAGGGGGAGCTGAGAGCGTACAGGTGTGAGGGGGGGACTGAGGGTGTACAGGTGTGAGGGGGGGACTGAGGGTGTACAGGTGTGAGGGGGGACTGAGGGTGTACAGGTGGGAGGGGGGACTGAGGGTGTACAGGTGGGAGGGGGGACTGAGAGTGTACAGGTGTGAGGGGGGACTGAGTGTACAGGTGTGAGGGGGGACTGAGAGTGTACAGGTGTGAGGGGGGACTGAGAGTGTACAGGTGTGAGGGGGGCTGAGAGTGTACAGATGTGAGGGGGGCTGAGGGTGTACAGGTGTGAGGGGGGCTGAGAGCGTACAGGTGTGTGGGGGGGCTTAGAGCGTACAGGTGTGAGGGGGGGCTGAGAGCCTACAGGTGTGAGGGGGGCTGAGAGTGTACAGATGTGAAGGGGCTGAGAGCGTACAGGTGTGTGGGGGGGCTGAGAACGTACAGGTGTGAGGGGGGGCTGAGAGTATACAGGCTTGTTGTCCTCGCTTACATTGATATCATGGTGAATAAAAGCAGTGTGCCTCCAACTTGAATAATAGCACAGTAAGCTCTTAACTTGCAAAGCCCTCAGAAAGAATTAGGCTAATTTGTTGATTTTGGATTAATTGTGCAATCTAATGTTTGTATTTGTCAATAGGTAAGACGACTTGGAAAGTCCACTATATTTCTCCAAAATTCCCAGCAGGAGCAAATGCATGCTATGGTTCCAAGCTTTGTTCTTGCAGTGGAGAAAATGTTGCATACCACATTCCCCCATTAATTTTCAACCTTTCCAATGATCCTTTTGAGGTGAATCCTCTGCCCAATGAATCTGTGTTCTATAAGGAAGTGCTACAGAAAACACAACTGGCTACAGCCCATCATAACTCAACGTTGCATCCAGTGCCTCAACAGCTCTATGGACTAAAAAACATTTGGGACCCCAGACTTCAACCATGCTGTGGATCCTTTCCATTTTGTTGGTGCAACAAAGAAAGCACAAGTTAAATCTAGCAATAAACATTATTGTATCTGCTATGAAAATAATCTACTCACTGTAATTTACAGAATCTGTGTATTGATAACCAAAACTTTGATGTGTACTGTACCTTTTTTGTATTTTTTTATCTATCACATGCTGTTCTTTCAAGTTCTGCTGTGCAGGTGAAACATGCTAAAACATGATAGTGTTATAATGGCAGAAAAAAGTTTTTAAAAATGGATCAATTTATTATCAAATTGGTGATAAAAAGTTTTAATAAACTCAATTTTATATTGAAATGTTTTCCAATTGGGAAAATACAATTTTAATGTTTCCTTCTTTATTTTTGAAAGAGAGGGGGAATTTTGGGACTTTAAATGAGGCACATGTGTGGTGTGCCTCCATCCCTGGTTCAGAAAAAAGAGTGGGAGTTTTGGGACTTTAAATGAGGTCCATGAACAACATGGAGGTTGATGGAATAAGACTGCATATTTATTGATCGTAAAACTGTATCAAACATATCAATAACATAAACCACATGAGAAAAAAACATTATAATAAATGTCATTCCATCAATATTCATACACACATATGTATGTGCGCGTGTAATAAGGCATCAAGAATACATCAAATATGTCAGATAGATGCCACATAGTGGTCTCAACTGATTGGTTAATACATAAAATGAATACATGT
This sequence comes from Aquarana catesbeiana, assembly GCF_042186555.1. Taxonomy (NCBI): domain Eukaryota; kingdom Metazoa; phylum Chordata; class Amphibia; order Anura; family Ranidae; genus Aquarana; species Aquarana catesbeiana. The sequence continues at coordinate 624,997,110 of NC_133325.1, forward strand.
ATATACACATAAGAGCAGCACTTAGTGGTGGAAATAAAAATAGTATAAAACAGTGAAACCATAATTTGATTGAAGGAAGATGTTCTAAGTTGATGGTATGATGTGAGCATGTGTCTGTATAACAAATTGACCGACGCGTTTCGTGTAAACCACTCATCAGGGGCAGGGTGCTCAGAGATATCTATAAGGTGTGGTAAAATAAAATATGCCCCACCTGAGTACTTACATGGAATCAGTGCAGAGAGGTGTGGTAATTATGGAGCCAAGGCCAGAATCTTTACTGGGAGCTGAGGTGGTAGAGCCGTGTGCTGGCGAGGCACGTACACAGAACCCCCAACATACACAGAACCTGGGTGACTGGGTTTTGAGATGGAACAAAATACTGTGCCAGTAATGACTGCCAAGAGAAAACTAGGAAAAAGGATGCATAATCAGTGTGTCATAATATGCTGATAAAGAAAAAAAGAATTGCGCTAGGTGCTAAATGAAAAGGCAAATAGTGATAAGTAAAAAACCGTAAAGGAGGTCCTGCAGCTAAGCACTATAACCCCAATACAAGGGCACATAGAAAAAGACTTAAAAGGACAGTGCAGCGCTGGACCTATTGCAAAGTGAATAAATATGTGATTAAATATGTTATAAATTAATATAAAATATATAACTAGAAAATTAACCTACAGTGATAAAAAAAACAGCCAGTGAGGATGGCCAGTGAGAAACCATACAATACAAAATGTGCAAGTGATAAAAAACAAATGACGTGAAAGCATAAATATTTAGAACAAAGTTCATAAATGTGATATAGGTGAAAAGTCAAGTCCAAAGGTTAATCAATGCAGGGTTCGGAGTCGAATAATCCACCGCCAGTGCAGCCCGCCACCAGGTGATAAGTAATGGAGGCTTGCCAGAGAGCCTGCGACCGCCCTTACTCAGGGGGGTCAAAACAGGCTTAGTAGTGATGGACTCCTGGGGATGTCCCATGGTAAACTCCATAGGATGCCTTGCCAGCCTCCTTCCCGAGCAGCTGATCAACAGTAGCAGGGGCGCCAGTACGGAAGGAATACTCCCAGGGGCGCTTCCAATATTTCTTCCCAGAGAGATCAGGCGAAGGTAAATCACAGATTCCAAAAAAAGAAAGGGGGACTCCAATAGTGCAGATAAACTATGACTGTTTCATTTATTAAGTAAAATAGGTAAAAAAAAATGATAAAAAGGAACAACATCAGCAGAGATGACAAATAAACTCCTTTGCCGTTAAAAATGGAATTGCGTATGCGCGATGCGTGCTGGCGTTGTTGTGACAGTCCAGTAACAGTCCAGACTGCAGTGCATGCTGAGCTTCAGACAGTAGATCCCACTTCTGTAAGTGTTCCTGGGTCTGGCACTTTTCAGGGAATTACCCTCCTTCATCAGCCTTCTAAAACACACCCTGACTCTCTAGACCAGTGTGCCTTCTCTCTTAGGGCTTGTTCACAATTGACTAAATTTCTGACGCTCAACAAATGCTTCTATAGCATTTGTATGGCATTGGTATGGGCGTCAGACAGGAGTCAATGAGCTTTAGAATGGGGCGTTTTACAGGCGTTAAATAGCTCCCTATGAGCAGTTTCGTAGAGTTTGATGAGCGTTAAAACTGCTCCACAATGGAAAGTGACAGAGGTAAACTAAAAACGCCTGCCAGAGCGATTGCAGAGCGTTACCATAGACTTGAATGGGAGGAGTTGAAAGGCTTCAAACGCCTCCTGACTCGACATGAGGCTTCAATTTTGAAGCGAAGCAAAACTAGCGCTTAGTGTGAACAGCACAATAGACATGTGCATTCGTTTTCGTCCGAATGCATTTTCGTCCGAATTTCAGGTATTTTCGTTATCGTTTTAACAAACGATAACGAAAGTGCAGAGTCCGAAAAACGAAAGATCCGACATAAACAAATGCTTTATTTTCATTTTCGTTGCTACAACAGTTCGATATAGATAGGAGATTCGACATGATGATGACAATAACAATCTGTGTCCATCAAACCTGTGGTCGAATGTGCCTAACCTTAACTCTATTAGTCCAAGATTATTCTACATAGAGAGAAAAGATTCGACGTAGGGGAGAAAAGATTCGACGTAGGGGAGGAAAGATTCAACATAGGGGAGAAAAGATAAATAAAAATAATGATGATGATGAATGTTATTGGCTGATTGTAACCAAAGAGGTGGAGCAGTAAAATAGCTAGAACTAAGTACACACGTACTTTGGCTTATGGTGTCTGTTGAAAGTTCTAAGAAGATTCGACGGAGCAGGTAAACTATACGGCATTGTACAGTTTAGCTGCTCCGTCGAATCTTCTTTGAACATTCGACAGACACCATAAGCCTTCAATAATAATAAGATTCGACCTTAATTTGGATTTTCGGACGAATGCAATTTTTAACGAAAAACGAAATAAATAAAAACGAATTTCGGGAGTAACTAAATAAATTTATTTTTGAGACGAAAACGAAATTCCGAAACAAAATATTTCAGTGTGCACATGTCTACAGCACAATATGCTGTCTATTATATCTTGTGCATAGGCATTTCAGGGGCATTTTTCACACCTGTCAAACTCCTCTCAAACGCCTGCTCTTAATGCCAGTGTGAACTCAGCCTTATACTTACATTCACCCATGGGAGCTTCCTGTGCAAGCTCTGAATTGCAACTTTACTTTAGGGCAGGGGTAGGCAACCCCCAGCACGCAAGGCCTCTTTAGCCGGCCCTCGGCTCCCTCCTCATCAGCAGTGTCAGTGAGACACTAATGCATTCCAATTTCAGAATTTCCCATGCCGCCCCTGCACTGAGGGGGAGGCACTGAGCCCCCACACATTGTAAAAGATGGGTATTTGGTTCTCTAACTTTGCTGTAGCTACAATCGTCAGCTTTTGTGATGGGGAAGAGATTGGGTGCAGTTTTGCTAGGAGGGGGGCGGTCCCTGTTTTCAGGAGGAGGAGGAGGATTGTCATTGGCCACTGCTAAAGCCAATCACAGTCCTGCTAGCCCTGCTCTCCTTCTGGAGGAAGATGACTCACTTGGTTGCCACTACCAATCTCAGAAAGAAGGGATTCCACTGTGACTGAGAAAACCACAATCAGGAGACAGTTTGTGGAATTACTGTTGAGCTTCTGGAAACTTGTGCAGGGGGGAACAGTGGTGGAAAAGATGAGAAGGGGTTCAGCAGTGGGACAGAAGAGCAGGGGGGTACAGTAATGAGGCAGAGGGGTTCATTGTTGGGCCAGAAGAGAAGGGGGTTACAGTGGTGGGACAGATGAGCAGGGGGGTTCAACGTTGGGTCAGATGAGAAGGGGGTTTAGTGGTGGGACAGAAAAGCAGGGGGGTAAAGTAGTGGGGCAGATGTGAAAGGAGGTGTATTGGTGGGACAAATGAGCAGGGGGTTACAGTGGTGGGGCAGGAGAGCAGGGGGAACAGAGGTGAGACAGATGTGCAGGAGGTACATTGGTGGGGCAGATGAGAAAGCTGGTTACAGCGGTGGGGCATATGAGAAAGCGGGTTACAGTGGTGAGGCAGATGAGCAGATGGGTTCAGTATCAGGACAGATGAGATACTGAGAAAAGCATAGGGATACGGCAGTGGAGCAGATCTGCAGGGAAGTACAGTGGTGGGGCAGATGAGAAAAGGGGTACATTGATGGGGCAGATGACCAGGGGGGGTTACAGTGGTGGGACAGAAGAGCAAGAGGGTACAGTGTTGGGGCAGATGTGCAGGAGGTACAGTGGTGGGAGGGATGAGAAGGGGGTTCAGCGGTGGGGCAGATGAGCACGGGGTTACAGTGGTGGGAAAGATGAGCAGGGGGTTCAGTGTTGGGGCAGATGAGAAGGGGGTTCAGCGATGGGACAGAATAGCAGGGGAGTACAGCGGTGGGGCAGAGGAGAAAGGAGGTGTATTGGTGGGACAGATGAGTAGGGGGTTACAGTGGTGGGGCAGAAAAGCAGGGGGAACAGAGGTGGGGCAGATGTGCAGGAGCTACAGTGGTGGAGCAGATGAGAAAGGGGGTTACAGTGGTGGGGCAGATGAGCAGATAAGTTCAGTGTTAGGACAGATAAGAAGATGGTTCAGCGGTGAGACAGAGGAGCATGGTGGTACGACTGTGGAGCAGATGTGCAGGGAGGTACAGTGGTACAGCAGATGAGTAAGGGGGAACATTGGTGGGGCATATGAGCAGGGGGTTACAGTGGTGGGGCAGATGTACAGGGGGTTTCAGTGGTGGGGAAGATGTGCAGGGTAGTACAGTGGTGGGGGAGATGTGCAGGGGGTTACAGTGGTAGGGCAAATGTGCAGGTGGTTACAGTGGTGGGGCAGATAGGAAAGGGGGTACATTGGTGGGGCAGATGAGAAAGGAGGTACAGTGGTGGGACAGAAGAGCAGGGTGGTACAGTAGTGGGGCAGATGTACAGGGGGTTACAGTGGTGGGACAGATGAGCAGGGGTACAGAGGTGGAGCAGATGTGCAGGGGGTACAGTGGTGGGACAGATGAGCAGGGGGGTACAGTGGTGGGACAGATGAGCAGGGGGGTACAGTGGTGAAACAGATTTGCAGGGGGGACAGTTATCTGAGGTGTGAAGGAGCAGGAATTGGGGCTGATATGAGGTGTGAATGTGCAGGAATTGAGGCTGATCTGAGGTGGGAAGGTGCAGGAATTGGGGCTAATCTGAGGTTTGGAGTTGCAGGAATTGGGGCTGATCTGAGGCCTGAGAGTGCAGGATGTTAATTTCTCACTATTACTCAAGTAGTTTACAGCATTTACTTTATAAAAAATCGTTTTTGTGATTGAGAGTGTGAAGTTGACTTTTTTTGTTATAAAATCGGCACGCTCAATTTCTTTGAAAACATTTTTTCAGCAGACTGTGCTCAAAAGGTTGCCTACCCCTGCTTTAGGGCTTCAAAAAACCTGATATTAAAGCGGAGTTCTGCCAATTTTTTTTTTTTTTAAGTCAGCAGCTACAAATACTGCAGCTGGTGACTTTTAAAATACGGACACTTACCTGTCCAGGGCGCCCGCGATGTCGGCACCCAAAGCTGATCTGTCCCTCGGCAGAAAATTGGCAGAACTCCGCTTTAATATCAGGGTGGAGGTCGCCGCCATCTTCGGTAAGGGAATCAGGAAGTGAAGCCTTGCGGCTTCACAGCCTAGTTCCCTACTGCCCATGCGTGAGTCGCGCTGCACGATCCCACTCATCCCTGCTGTCTTCTGGGACCTGTGTGTCTCATAGAAAACAGCAGGGGGGATAGAGGAGGCGCCGGACATGGCTTAGATATCCGCAGATACTGCGGCTGTCTATGCCCGGAAGTGGGAGCAAATACCTGGATTAGACCGGTATCTGCTCCCACCTCCCCCCTGAAAGGTGCCAAATGTGACACTGGAGGGGAGGAGGATTCTGAAAAGCGGAAGTTCCATTTTTTTGTGGAACTCCGCTTTAACACTGGCATTTGGAACTTATTTGTACATGTTGCATTTTTATGGTCCAGTCTGGAGTTTATTGGATACCAGTTTGCTACATTTATTTATGTCACATAATTGTGCCTCTCCACTGCCACCCAAGAAAGCCGGGTGTTCAAAACGCTGCAAGAAAGCTCCCATGTCTGTGGGAATTAAAGAAAGGTCCACTCCACGGTAAGAATTTTTTTTTTCTTTTTTTTTTTTTCAGCTGCCAGTAATTGTTGTTTTTTTTAATTTGTTTGTTGGGGGGGGGGGGGGGGGGCAAGGACAATTAACAAAGAAGAAATCCCACTTAAGGGACATTTCAGTCTTTGAGTTGCTTGAAAAAGATTGTTTGTCAAAAATGAGTAGCCACAATGATGAGCAATAGTGTTTTACCAGTTGTATGATAAAGTGGTGGGTTTTATCCAGCTAGCTTTCATTGTTTCTTGCTTGTTCATTTCCAAGTGTATGCCTTTGTAACTAGGATTGCAAAAACATTTTTCATCTCAAGAAAAGGTTTCACGTGAGAAGAAAAAATAATTGGGAAAATTTCGAGAAAATGGAAAAAACAGCACTATGCAACATAACATACTGATTCCCAGCTGCATTGTTTAACCACTTTTACAATACTAGACACTTTCACCCCCTTCCAGTCCAGGCTATTTTTAAGTTTTCAGCGCTGTCATACTTTGAATGACAAATAGTCGTACAACACTGTACCCAAATTATTTTTTTTATAATTTTTTGAGACAGGTAGAGCTTTCTTTTGGTGTTATTTAATCACCACTGTTTTTTTTTTTTTTTTATTATTATTATGATATAATGTTTATTAGTTTTTTATGAAAACTGATAACAAACATAATGAGCGTTGAGCAACACAGGCATTTACAATATCATGCATTGGGCATCGACACAGAAAAAGTCATAGCAACCAGAATAGAGGAGGGCCTTGAGGGGTTACTCAAGAACTTACGATTATTATTATCCTCTCCAAGTCATTAAGGTTTTGAGGCTGACGTTTGGTAAGTCAAACCTTCAGCTCCCTCCATATATTTTCCATGGGATTAAGGTCTGAAGTCTGGCTAGGCCACTCCAGGACCTTAATGTGCTTCTTCTTAAGCCACTCCTTTGTTGCATTGGCTGTGCGTGTTTTGGATCATTGTCATGCTGGAATACCCATCCACAATCCATTTTCAATGCCCTGGCTAAGGGAAGGAGGATCTCACCCAAGATTTGATGGTTATTTTGTGTTTCTTCCATTTGCGAATAATCGCACCAACTGTTGTCACCCTCCCACCAAGCTGCTTGGCGATGGTCTTGTAGCCCATTCCAGGCTTGTGTAGGTCTACAACATGGGTGTTCAACCTGTGGCCCTCCAGCTGTTGTGGAACTACAATTCCCATCATGCCTCTTCCTTTGGGAGTCATGCTTGTAACTGTCAGTGGCTTGCAATGCCTTGTGGGACTTGTAGTTCTGCAACAGCTGGAGGGACACAGGGTGAGCACCCATGGTCTACAAGCTTGTCCCTGACATCCTTGGACAGCTCTTTGGTCTTGGCCATTGTGGAGAGATTGGAATCTGATTGATTGCTTCTGTGGACAGCTGTCTTTCAAACAGGTAACAAGCTGAGATTAGGAGGACTCCCTTTAAGAGAGTCCTTGTAATCTCAGCTCATTACCTGTATAGGAGAAACCTGGGAGACAGAAATTTTGCTGATTGATAGGGGATCAAATACTTATTTCACTCATTAAAATGCAAATCAATTTATAATTTTTTGAAATGCGTTTTTCTGGATATTTTTGTTGTTATTCTGTCTCTCACTGTTTAACCAGTTCTGGACCAGCCGCCGGAGTTGTACTGCCGCAAGTTGGCTCGGCTGGGCGAAGCAACTTTACGTCGGGCGCACACGCGTGCCCCCTAGGCGGCCGCAACGATCGGATTTGCTTCAGAACCGATCAGTCTCCAGGCCCAGGCCAATGATTTCTGGCCTGGACCTGGTGATCGGTTCTGGCGAATTAAATCCTTCCCTTGCCTATGTAAGTGTAAACACAGGCAGGGGAAGTGATGTCATCTCCCCTCGTGGAACTCTTTTCATTCAAGAGACAGGAGAGAAGACATCTCACAGTAAGTTGCACCAACCCTACACTAACGCAGTACACATAGGCACACTTGTCACCCCCCGATCGCCCCCCCCCAGTTAACCCCTTCACTCCCTGTCACAGTGTCACCCAGTGCAGTGTTCATATTTTTCTTTGATCCGCGTACTGGTGTCATTTGTGACAATAATCAGTGTTAGGTCTAGGGACCCCCCTAAACCCTCTAATAAAGGTTTAACCCCTTGATCACCCCCTGTCACCAGTGATCACCGTATTAGTGTCACGGGTGAAGCTGGTTAGTTACTTATTTTTTATAGGGTCAGGGAACCCACCGTATATTACCCATAGTTGCCAATAGTCCTGATTTTCCCGGGACAATCCTAATTTTGGGACCCTCGTTCCGATTAAAGCTTGTCCCGATTGTTTTCCCGGGATTTTGGTTTTGTCCCAAGAAAATCGGGAATGTTTTTGGCAAAAAACAGCAACAGCTACACAAAAATGGCCGCAGTCGCCTCCACGAGTGTATTTCCCCCTTGTGTTCAGTGCAGAGGAGAGGGGTAGCCAATCGGCTTCTCTCTTCAGTGTACAAATAGAAAATTCTATTGTACACTGAAGCCTATTGGCTGCAGGGATTGGTGACCCCTCCCCTCTCTCCACTGAACACAAGGAAATGTTCAGTCTCCACACGCCGTGCCGCCGCCAACCCTCCGCTCCGCCCCGTGTGTCTGAAGAGCTCCACTAATGAAAGGACCGGGGCTCGCTGGTGGGGACAGTGCACTGATGGTCCTGGCTCCTCCCTTGTGATGAGCGGGGGGGGACACAGTCACACTGATGGAAGGACCGGGGCTCCGCTGGCTGGGGACAGTGCACTGATGGTCTTGGCTCCCCCTTGCACCCTGTCCCCCCATGTCACCACCATACCTGCACCCCCCTCCCCCCATGTCACCGCCATACCTGTTTCCCCCCTCCCCCTGTGTCACCACCATACCTGCTTCCCCCCTCCCCCCTGTGACACCACCATATCTGCACCCCCTCCCCCGTGTCACCACCATACCTGCACCCCCCTCCCCCCATGTCACCATCATACCTGCACCCCCCTCCCCCCATGTAACCACCATACCTGCACCTCCCTCCCCGTGTCACCACCATACCCTCACCCCCCTCCCTCCATGTCACCACCATACCTGCACCTCCCTCCCCCGTGTCACCACCATACCTGCACCCCCCTCCCCCTGTGTCACCACCATACCTGCTTCCCCCCCTCCCCCCCTGTGTCACCACCATCCCTGCTTCCCCCCTCCCCTGTGTCACCACTATACCTGCACCCCCCTCCTCCCCGTGTCATGGAAGGACCGGGGCTCGCTGGTGGAGACAGTGCACTGATGGTCCTGGCTCCCCCCTTGTGATGAACGGGGGGGGACACAGTCACACTGATGGAAGGACCGGGGCTCCGCTGGCTGGGGACAGTGCACTGATGGTCTTGGCTCCCCCTTGCACCCTGTCCCCCCATGTCACCACCATACCTGCACCCCCCTCCCCCCATGTCACCGCCATACCTGTTTCCCCCCTCCCCCTGTGTCACCACCATACCTGCTTCCCCCCTCCCCCCTGTGTCACCACCATATCTGCACCCCCCTCCCCCGTGTCACCACCATACCTGCACCCCCCTCCCCCCATGTCACCATCATACCTGCACCCCCCTCCCCCCATGTCACCACCATACCTGCACCTCCCTCCCCCGTGTCACCACCATACCTGCACCCCCCTCCCCCTGTGTCACCACCATACCTGCTTCCCCCCCTCCCCCCCCTGTGTCACCACCATCCCTGCTTCCCCCCTCCCCTGTGTCACCACCATACCTGCACCCCCCTCCTCCCCATGTCACCACCATACCTGCACCCCCCTCCTCCCCGTGTCACCATCATACCTGCACCCCCCTCCTCCCCGTGTCACCACCATACCTGCCCCCCCCTTTCCCCTGTGTCACCACCATACCTGCACCCCTCTCCCCCCTGTGTCACCACCATACCTGCACCCCCCTCCCCCCCATGTCACCACCATACCTGCACCCCCCTCCCCCATGTCACCACCATACCTGTCCCCCCCGTGTCACCACCATACCTGCTTCCCCCCTCCCCCTGTGTCACCACCATACCTGCACCCCCCTCCCCCCATGTCACCACCATAACCTGCAGCCCTGTCCCACCATATCACCACCATACCTGCCCCCCTCCCCCATGTCATCACCATACCTGTCCCCCCCATGTCGCCACTATACCTGCACCCCCTCCCCCCATATCACCACCATACCTGCAGCCCCCTCCCCCCATGTCACCACCATACCTGCCCCCCTCCCCCATGTCATTACCATACCTGTTCCCCCCCATGTCACCACCATACCTGCACCCCCTCCTCCCCATGTCAACACAATGCCTGCACCTGCCTCCCCCCGATGTCACCACCATGCGTGCACCCACCTCTCCCCCATGTCACCACCATGCCTGCACCCCCTCTGGCCTAGTCACCACCATGCCTGCACACCCTCCGGCCTAGTCACCACCATGCCTGCACCCCCCAGGTCACCATCATGCCTGCACCCCCAAATCACCACCATGCCTCCACTCTTCCCCAAGTCAGCCTGTAACAGCCCAAGTCACCATGCCTCCACCCACACACCTCTCCCCCTTGTCACCACTCTTGAGGAGATGTAGCTAGACTGCAGCCAACACTCCATCTGCAGCCAACACTCCGCTGGGGACACCTGACGTAAGAGGCACTGCACTGGGTACACCTGACGTAAGAGGCACTCCGCTGGGGACACCTGACGTAAGAGGCACACCGCTGGGAACACCTGACATAAGAGCCACTCCGCAGGGGACACTTGATGTAAGAGGTACTGTACTGAGGACACCTGATGTAAGAGGCACTGTACTGGGGACACCTGATGTAAGAGGCACTGTACTGGGGACACCTGATGTAAGAGGCACTGTACTGGGGACACCTGATGTAAGAGGCACTGTCTTGGGGACACCTGATGTAAGAGGTACTGTCCTGGGGACACCTGATGTAAGAGACACTGTCCTGGGGACACCTGATGTAAGAGGTACTGTCCTGGGGACACCTGATGTAAGAGGTACTGTCCTGGGGACACCTGGTGTATTCACCAACTCCTCCTGTCTTGGAGAGCCGTGAGTTTGCTGGGGGCTGCTAAAATAATCAACAAGGACTGTTAAAACCTTGGGATAAAGACCCATCCACTAACTTTTGAGTATCTATGCCACGGTAGCTATGCCCTGGTTGTGCCATTATCCCAAGGCTTTCAGCTTATCGGCTGTGGTCCGGAGGAATTATCCCTTTTAAGCTTTCTCTGATCCTCTGTAGTGGGGGATCATGAGTCTCTGGTAAGCGGCCATTGTTTACTTGTGGTGGTGGATCGAGCACTATCTCTACATACAGCAGAGATCATACAGCCTTTTATAGACTACTTACTTATCACATTGGTGATCTAGTCATATATGTGTATGGACTCGTGTGCCTTTACTTTTTAATATTATTTATTAATTTTATTTTCACTTATTTCTCAATTAATTATATTATTTAATTTGGTGTTATGTCACTTGATATGTTCACATTTTTGTATTCACTTTGTACATTTTGTATGATATGCATTCAGGGATTTATTGCTGTTTGGTGATCATTTACATGCATGTCAGTTTTCAGCGCGATTCCAGTTTTTTTCTATTATCATCTACTGTGTTTGTGTTGCGCAGAGGAATTGCTGCTTTTCAGCTTGCACAACTATTTAGTTTTGTTATTTTGTTGTTTGGTTCACCAGAGCGCAGTTTCTCTCCCCCTTTTTTTTCTGTTCACGATACTAGCAGATCTCCCCCCTCATAAACCACTTCGACCAACAGTTTGCAGCCTTGTTTACTCCCGAGTTGTTTGTGTTGATGAATCCCTGATTACGTTTTTTGGTCACTTGTCTATCAAACAGTATCTTCCCAGCAAGCGTGCCAGATATGAGGTCAAGATGTATAAGCTCTGTGACAGGGCAACAGGCTATACATATAGTTTTATGGTTTACGAGGGAAAAGATATACACGTGGAGCCTGAGAACTGCCCAGACTAAATAGGGAGCACTGGTAAGATTGTGTGGGACTTGGTGTCACCCTTATTCGGAAAGGGGTACCACTTGTATGTGGACAATTATTACACAATTGTCACCTTCTTGATTGTGGAATTGGTGCATGTGGCACCGTGCGATCTAATCACCGGGGCTTCCCCCAACGGCTTGTAGAATCCCGACTTAGACAGGGGGAGGGAGCCTGCTTGAAATGTAATAATTTGTTAGCAGTGAAGTGGAGGGATAGACGGAATGTTTTCGTTCTGTCCTCCCTTCAGGCAGATACGACTTTCCAAATTCCTACGGCGACTGGTGTTGTGGAGAAACACCTCTCTGTCCACGAATACAACCTTAACATGGGAGGGGTGGACCTCAACGACCAGTTGTTGGCGCCATACCTATCTGCTAGGGATGAGCTTCGAGTTCGAGTCGAACTCATGTTCGACTCGAACATCGGCTGTTCGCCAGTTCGCTGTACAGCGAACAATTTGGGGTGTTCGCGCCAAATTCGAAAGCCACGGGACACCCTTTAAAAGTCTATGGGAGAAATCAAAAGTGCTAATTTTAAAGGCTTATATGCATGGTATTGTCATAAAAAGTGTTTGGGGACCTGGGTCCTGCCCCAGGGGACATGTATCAATGTAAAAAGAAGTGTTAAAAACGGCCGTTTTTTTGGGAGCAGTGATTTTAATAATGCCTAAAGTAAAACAATAAAAGTGTGATATTCCTTTAAATTTCATACCTGGGGGGTGTCTATAGTATGCCTGTAAAGGGGCGCATGTTTCCCGTGTTTAGAACAGTCTGACAGCAAAATGACATTTCAAAGGAAAAAAAGTCATTTAAAACTACTCACGGCTAGGGATGAGCCGAACACCCCCCGGTTCGCACCAGAACCCTTCGAACGGACCGAAAGTTCGAGCGAACTTTAGAACCCCATTAAAGTCTATGGTACTCGAACGTTCAAAATCAAAAGTGCTAATTTTAAAGGCTAATATGCAAGTTATTGTCCTAAAAAGGGTTTGGGGACCCGAGTCCTGACCCAGGGGACATGTATCAATGCAAAAAAAAGCTTTAAAAAAGGACGTTTTTTCGGGAGCAGTGATTTTAATGATGCTTAAAGTGAAAAAAAAAAAGTTAAATATTCCTTTAAATATCGTACCTGGGGGGTGTCTATAGTATGCCTGTAAAGTGGCGCGTGTTTCCCATGCTTAGAACAGTCCCTGCACAAAATGACATTTGTAAAGGAATAAAAGTAATTTAAAACTGCTTGCGGCTTTAATGTAATGTCGGTTCCCGGCAATAAAAATGAAAATCAGTGAGACAAATGGCATGGGTACCTCCCAGTCCATTACCAGGCCCTTTGGGTCTTGTATGGATATTAAGGGGAACCCCGCACCCAAATTAAAAAAAAGGAAAGGCGTGGGGCCCCCAGGCCCTATATACGCTGAACAGCAGTATACAGGCGGTGCAAACAAGACAGGGACTGTAGGTTTGTTGTTAAGTAGAATCTGTAATTTTGAACTGGTACATTTTTAAAGTGTAGCTCCAGCCAAAAAATCTATTTTTAAGCTTTTTGGAAAACATAGGGAAGGGTTATCACCCATGTAACATTTGTTTTGCTGTCTTTGCACCTCTTCAGAAGATTTCACCTCACTTTCTGTCCCAATGACAAATGTTTTTTGAAAATTTGGGGGTTTTAGTGAAACAAGGATTGGTGATAAAGCATCAGTGAAGAGGAGACACGTTTTTCCCATATTAACTCTTACAGGAGAGAATTTCCCTTCCTAGGGGTAGATTTCAACTCACTTCCTGTTGTCTCCTTCCGTTTGCAAGTAGGAGTCATTCGTAAGTTGGATGTTTGAAAGAAGGGACCTGCCCTATATACTCTGCAGAAATTGGGGCCTTAGGTGTTGGTGTTGCCACAACACTGTAAGCCCTCACAGTTACTCTTGGTGAGCGCAGGAACGTGCCCTGCTGTGAAATATTAGATCAAGAATTGTGATTACATGCCATTGTTGAACAGTGGTAGAAAAATTGGGCCTTTGGTGGTGGTGGTGCCACAACACTGTAAGTCCTGACAGTTACTCTTGGTGGGCGCTGGAATGGGCCCTGCTGTGAAATATTAGATCAATAATTGTAATTACATGCACCTGTTGAACAGGGGCAGAAAAATTGGGCCTTTGGTTGTGATGGTGGTGGTGTTACCACAACACTGTACGCCCTCACAGTTACTCTTGGTGGGTGCAAGAATGGGCCCTGCTGTGAAATATTAGATCAAGAATTGTAATTACATGTCCCTGTTGAACAGGGGCAGAAAAATTGGGCCTTAGGCACTGGTGCCACAACACTGCAACCCCTCACAGATACTCTAGTTGGAGAGCAGGAATGAGCCCTGCTGCAAAGTATTGCATCAAAAATTGTAATTACACGCCCCTGTTAAACAGGGGCAGAAAAATTTGGGCCTTGGCCACTGGTGGTGGTGCCCAGAACCAAAAATGTTCTTACAAGCTATCAGCATGAAAATTGAGGAGGAAGAGGATTGTGACTCAGCATAACAGGATAGTCACTCAGCATAGGCAGTCTTGAAAGGATCTCACATTAAAAAAAAAAATCAATCAGTTACATCAGCATCAGGTGTTTGGTAGCTGGTGATCCAAGACTGATTCATTTTTATGAAGGTCAGACCAATCGACCGATTCGGTGGACAAGCGCACCCTGTGATCGGTAACAAAGCCTCCAGCAGCAAAGAACGCTGGATGCAGGACAGGCCAGTAGCTCAATTGCATACTGTGCAAGCTCTGGCCAGTGATCCATCCTCAAGACCCAGTAACCCAGAGGATTTCCGGTGGGAAAGGTGTCCAAGTCTGATCTTGCCCCTAGGTAATCCTGCACCATGTGAATCAGACGCTGGCGATGGTTGCTGAACCCGATCAGACCTTGGGGCTGCGGACTAAAAAATTGTCTGAACGCATTGGTCAGACGGCCACCTTCTCCACCGCTCCTTATGTGACTGACTGAAGCCTCAGCATCACGTTGTCCAGGAGGATCAGGAAATTGTAACCTCCCAGGCTCTGGAAACGGGTTGCACAAACCTTTCTGCAAGGCCTCCCAGAAAATGTTTCATCCTCTGCGACAGCAAGATAAGGTCCCCAACCTTACCCTTGTAACGTGGATCAAGGAGGGTTGTCAGCCAGTAATCATCCCTCCCCTTGATACCACGAATACGAGGATCCTTCCGCAGGCTTTGCAGGATCAGGGAAGCCATGCAGCGTAGGTTTGCTGAAGCATTCGGTCCAGAGTCGTCTGGGTCACTAAGGATGTCATGATCCGCAGCCACCTCCTCCCAGCCACATACAAGTCCATGGGTTTCTTCAGACTGTAAATGATCCCTTGAAGACTGCTGCTGATGCTGTGTGCCAGGCTCCACCTCCATGCTGACACACTCCACCTCCTCCTCGTCCTCTTCCTGTGTGATCGGCGGGCACACAGGAACACTGTCTGGATAAAGGGGGCCTTGAGAAGTAAGGAAGGCCTCCTCTTCCTCCCTCTGTTCTGCCTCAAGTGCCCTGTCCATTATTCCACGCAGCGTGTGCTCCAACAGGTGGACAAGGGGGACAGTGTCACTGATGCATGCACTGTCACTGCTCACCATCCTCGTGGCCTCCTCAAATGGTGACAGGACAGTGCATGCATTCCTGATCATAGCCCATCATGGCGTGGGGAAAAAAAAACAAGGTCCCCTGACCCTGTCCTGGTGCCATAGTCACATAGGTACTCATTGATGGCCCTCTCCTGTGTGTGCAGCCGCTGCAGCATGACCAACGTTGAGTTCTACCTGGTGGGCATGTCACAGATTAGGCGGTTCTTGGGCAGATTAAATTCCTTTTGAAGGTCAGCCAGCCGAGCACTGGCATTATATGACCTGCGGAAATGAACACAGACTTTCCTGGCCTGCCTCAGGGCATCCTGTAAGCCCGGGTACCTGCCTAAGAACCGCTGCACCACCAAGTTAAGGACATGAACCAAACAGGCGACATGGGTCACTTGTCCCTGTCGGAGGGCGGAGAGGAGGTTGGTACCATTGTCGCAAACCACCATACCTGGCTTAAGCTGGCATGGCGTCAACCACCTCTAAACCTGCCCCTGCAGAGCTGACAGAATCTCTGCCCCAGTGTGGCTCCTGTCCCCCAAGCACACCAGCTCAAGCACCGCATGGCATTTTTTTGCCTGCGTGCTTGCGTAGCTTGAACGCCTATGCAGCACAGGAAGAGGCCATGGAGGAAGAAGAAGAGGAGGGGGAGGAGGAGAGAGGTGTGGCAGAATCACCACTAGTAGAATTTTGGAGGCATGGTGGCAGAACAACCTCCAACACTACTGCACCCTGTCCTGCATCCTTCCCAGCTGCCAGAAGAGTCACCCAGTGCGCGGTGAAAGATAGGTAACGTCCCTGTCCATGCCTGCTGGACCATGAGTCAGCAGTAATATGCACCTTACCGCTGACTGCCCTGTGCAGCGAGGCCAAGACATTGCCTTCCACGTGCCGGTAGAGAGACGGAATCTGCTTCCGTGAGAAAAAGGAGCATTTGGGAACCTGCCACTGAGGAACCGCACATTCCACAAACTCACGGAAGGGGGCAGAGTCTACCAACTGAAAAGGCAGCAGCTGAAGTGCTAGCAATTTAGCCAAGCTAGCATTCAACTGCTGGGCATGTGGATGGCTGGGAGCGAACTTCTTTCGGCGGTGCAGCAGCTGGGGCAGGGAAATTTGCCTAGTACAATCTGAAGTCTGTGTACAGATAGCAGATTGCCCGCAAGTACTTGGCTGTGACACACCTAATTCTATACCTTCATTCCTCTAAGTGCAGGTTTCAGAGAGGACTGAAGGTATAGTGGGGTTGGAGATCCCAGCTGATGAGGAGCAAGGAGAGGTCCGCTTTGTTCTTTGGTGTGGGTCTTTTAGGTACGCTTGCCAACTAACTGCATGGCAGGTTGACATATGTCTGGTCAAGCATGTGGTGCCCAAGCGGGTGATGTTTTGGCCACGCGAGATACGCTTGAGACATATGTTGCAAATAGCAGCGGTGGGATCTGATGCACTGGTCTCAAAAAAGGCCCACACCAAAGAACTTTTGGAATAACGCATAGAGACAGCGGCGCCATGCACATGCGGAGCTCTGCAGTGTGATGCAGTCGGTGTGCTGCCCTTAAGCTGGCCCCTGGAGGGCATCCTGCCTCACTGGAGATGTGCCGCCTCCCTCCTATCAGGCACCCACGTGGAGTCAGTGACCTCATCATCTCCTCCTTCCTCATCACTGGAGCAAAGCCAGCAGTATGCTGCAGCTGGGGGAACATGACTGCCAGATTACTGTCCTTCTTGGGCACCCCCTCTCTCTGGGCTCACGTTACTGCCTTCCTCTAGCTAGGTACCATCATCGGAGCCTTCAAAATGCTGGGCATCCTCCTGGAGCATGTACCCAACACTGTGGTCAAACAGTTCGGGGGACTCCTCAGGAGGACATGGTGGGGCTAGGGAAGGAGTGACTGATGCCATTGAGCTGAGGGAAGAGGCCGCGTTGGCAGCTGCTTTGCCAGACAAAGTACCCTGAGCCTGGGTGAGAAAGGATGAGGAGGATGAGGACGGCTTGGTCATCCAAGTATTCCGCATGTTGGGGCTCAACAAGGCCAGCTGCCGAAAAAAAGGACAACCCACGGCCACGTGCTGATGAGGATGCACCGTCTCCACGACCAGCACTGTTGCCTCTAGACACAGAGCCTGCTTGCCCTCTTTTATTGGCTTGTGTCTGCCTGTCCTTGTTGGCCTTCCAGACATACTAATGGCCTGCACAAAGCTGGGATGTATATATATATATATATATATATATATATATATATATATATATACTGATACTGCAGCTAGCAGAATCAACTGCCTGCCTGTAGTATTATTAGTATGAGAACACCAGCAATTGTCTTCAGGTAGCTTTAGGTGCACACTGTGCAGAGGACACAGTACACTAACTGTAAATACTGCAGCTGCCTGCCTGTGGTATTAATAGGATCAGGACAACAGCAATTGTCTTCAGTAGGTTGAGGTGCACACTGTGCAGAGGACGCTGTACGCTAACTGTAAATACTGCAGCTGCCTGCGGTACTAATAGGATCAGAAGAACATCACCAATTGTCTTCAGGTAGCTTTAGGTGCACACTGTGCAGAGGACACAGTACACTAACTGTAAATACTGTAGCTGCCTGCCTGTGGTATTAATAGGATCAGAACAACAGCAATTGTCTTCATGTAGCTTTAGGTGCACACTGTGCAGAGGATGCAGTACACTAACTGTAAATACTGCAGCTGCCTGCCTGTGGTACTAATAGGATCAGAAGAGCTCCACCAATTTTCTTCAAGTACCTTTAGGTGCACACTGTGCAGAAGACACAGTATACTAACTGTAAATACTGTAGCTGCCTGCCTGTGGTACTAATAGGATCAGAAGAACACCACCAATTTTCTTCAGGTAGCTTTAGGTGCACACTGTGCAGAGGACAGACTACACTAACTGTAAATACTGCAGCTGCCTGCCTGTGGTATTAATAGGATCAGAACAACAGCTGCATGAAAAAAAGAACATTACAATATATGCCAAACAAGGACCAGTAACGTACTGGTATGTTGCTGGACTTTGAGTGGTTATACCAGAATGATGCCTGCAGGTTTAGGTATCATCTTGGTATCATTCTTTTCAGCCAAGGGTCAGCTTTCATGTAAAAGCAATCCTAGCGGCTAATTTGCCTCTAGACTGCTTTTACAACCCCCCATCGTCTCTCTTGGATTTCTCGGACTCTCCTGTCTCAACAGGGAACCCGAGAATGCAGCCGGTGGTTCCGCCAGCTGACCATAGAGCTGATCGGAGACTAGAACGGCTCCAATCATCTCTATGGCCTAAGAAACCAGAAGCTATGAGCATTTTATGACTTTTCGCCGGATATAAACAGTGCCATTGCAAAATTGGGAAAGCATTTTATCACACCGTTCTTTGTGTGGTCAGATGCTTTGAGGGCAGAGGAGAGATCAAAGGTCAAATAGACCCCATTTTTTTCAAAAAAAGAGTACATGCCACTACCTATTGCTATCATAGGGGATATGTACATTCCCTGAGATAACAATAAAAATGATTTAAAAAAAAAATGAAAGGAACAGTTTAAAAATAAAATAAAAAAGCAAAATAAATGGGGCGTGGCCAACCAGGGAATGGAGTAGGACGTGCAGACGCTAGCTCCGCTGAGTATCCTGACGAATCCTCCTCACATCACCGCAATCCCGCCTCACCGAGACCTGGGTCCTATCGCATTGTGTTCCCCTACCTACCTATCCACAGAGGTAGATATTTCCAGGCCCATGATGTCCAGACACGGACCAGCCTCACGAATGGCACCAGACACCTCCGGACATGATGGCAGCCTGCCGCCCTGCACAGCAAAGGAGGCAGCTCAACGTCTCTTTGGCATTAATCTGGTCCACAAAGACTCCTCATCACTCCTGATGACTGATCCTGAGGAAACACTGATGGAGGAGGCCATGGGATCACTGGATGGGATCCCTCCCCAGCTTGCAGGCATCACGACCTCCACAACTGTGAGTACTCTTCCACATACATCTTATATTACGCCCACATCTCAGCAAAATGACACTGACCCTGAGTCCACGCTGAGAGATATTCTTGCTGCGGTCACATCATGCAGCTCTTCCATAACAGCACTAACGGGGAAAGTGAAAGGCATGAAAAGAGAGATCTCTCTCATATGGCATGACATGCAGAAGCTGCAAGAACACACTTCTGCTTTAGAGAGCCGTCTGAGTACATTGGAGGATGAATGGCAGCCCATTCAGAGAGATGTCAGGTATGTAACTTCAGTGGCGCCTGCTAACGCAGCCCGCTTATAGGACACTGAGAACCACCTGCGCAGAAACAACGTGCGGGCGGTGGGTATTCCTGAAAGAGCAGATGGCAAGAACCCAGTGGCTTTTATTGAAACCTGGCTAAAGGACACATTTGGCAGTAATGCATTTTCCCCTATGTTTGCGGTTGAAAGGGCCCACCGAGTCCCCTCGCGGCCACCGCCACAGGGAGCCCCACTGCATCCCTTCCTATTTCGTCTGTTGAACTACAAGGACCGGGATGCCATCCTGAGTAATGCTAGAACGGCTGGAATCCTAAAGGTGGACAACACCAGGGTGTCATTATTTACGGATTTTTATGCGGAGCTGCAGCGCCAAAGATCCAAATTCACTGATATCAAGAAAAGTCAGAGGGCCCTTAATGTTCAGTATTTTATGTTGTATCCTGCAAAGCTGAAAGTGATTGCCAATGGCACTTCGCATTTCTTTGAAAATCCTTCTGTGGCTATGCACTGGCTGGATAGAGAAGAGCGAGCCCTAGCACAACGTCCTGCATAGGCAAAATATTATTCCTCCATATTTATTGCACTTTGTTCAAGTGGTGCTCTGTTAAGATATAATCTCTTTTCATCATGGCAGAGATGGTTTTCCATACTATTTGTTTCTCCCCCTCTGCACATCACCTTTGCACGCCTGTACCCTGGCATCAGGGGGATACTGATGTCACTTCTACTGGTGAAAAGTTTGAACAAACTTCATGCCCCTCGGGCTACGCAAGAGCCCCCGGCACGAAGTCCTGTGAGGACTGAACCCCCCCCCGAGAGGTTGGGGACTACTTTGTTTATGTGCGGCCCTGTTGGTCAGACACTTTGTTTACTTTAAGGATACACATTTTCTTTTTCCCTCTCCAAGTATAACCCTCTTCTTCCTACAGGTGGGACAATTATGTGAATGTTTGCTGATATTATTACCTGTACCCTCCAAGAGATGGCATAAAGTGCTGGGTCTGGTATTTCTTTGTGGCCACATGGGCAGGCTGGGATGCATACTATATATGAAGAGTATTAGTGTATAACATGAGTAGTAGACTGGTGATACCCTGTGTGATGGTGGGCCCCTTGGCCCTTAGCTTTACATCTCAAACTGACTGGCAATGGCAAATCAAGGTGCTAAAGGGCTAATGCTCCTCTCATGGAATATAAGGGGACTAGGGGACACAACCAAGCAGAGTGCAATGTTTAAATATTTCTTTAGGCTGCAGCCTCACTTGATCTGTCTCCAGGAGACGCATCTGCGGCCTGATTCGATCCGTCTGTTGCGATTGCGCAGATAACCTACACAGTTCCACTCAGTACACTCCTCCTATTTCAGGGGAGTTAGTGTGCTGGTTTCTGGGGAGATCTCTTTTCAGTGTTTGCAATGGAGGATTGACGGGGATGGCAGATTTGTGTTTTTATTATGTAAGCTTAATGAATTTATGTGTATTGTGGCAGCCATGTATGTTCCTCCCCTATACTCATCGGACCCTCTCAAGAAATTGGCCCAGTTCATGGCCCTATACCCCAATGTACCTGTCCTCACCCTGGGGGGCTTCCATTCTGGCCATTAAGTCGAGGACAAGGGAGACTCACACCCTTGGGGTGGACATACTGAAGGTATTTCACCAATTTTACACAGATTTATACTCCTCTAGGGCTGCGGCCAGCCCCTTTGAGCTGGAGTCATTCCTACGGGACTGTACCTTCCCTCAAGTCTCAGAGGCTGATAGGACCATGCTGAGTGCTCCGATCACTATGAAGGACTTGACAGAGGCCCTTCAGGGTGCTAAGAAACATAAATCTCCGAGCTCGGACGGCTTGCCCCCTGAGATTTATTTGCGCTATAGTGGCATCCTCCTTTCCACAGCTGCTGCAGGCTTTTTCTGCGGCGGAGGAGCAGTGTCTACCGGATAGTATGCAAGTGGCCATCATAGTTGTGATACCCAAACCGGGGAAGGACAAGCTCCTACCGGATTCATACAGACCCATATCTTCTTGAATTTGGATGTCAGCCCGGGTTCACACCTATGCGAATTAGATGCGGCTTACACCGCATCTAATTCGCAGGACATTTTAAAATACATTCATATGAATGCATCTGGTTCACATATGTGCATTGCATTCGCACTGCGCATTGCACAAAAAACGTGTGCGTTTTTTGGGCATTGCGGTGCGAACTACAAGCCTATTATCTCCTATGGGAACGCATCTGATTCGCAGATGCATTGCGTTCTGAACAAGGAATTTCTACTTCTCCTCACTACATCTCCCCCTCTCCCCCCCCTCCCTCCCCCTCTCCCTGCTCTCTGATACTGAGCAAAAACGCAATGAATCCTTTGAACAGGAGATTTTTATCTCCCCAGTGAAACCTGAGCTTCAATTCGCACAGCACAAGTGTGAAACAGGGCTCAAACTCCTGCCGTGGGTACTGGCGAACAGACTGTCCAAAGTGATTGGGGGACTCGTGCACAAAGAACAATCCGGGTTTATACCTACTAGGTCTACAGCCAATAATATAAGACGCCTCTTCATGAACCTACAAACCCCAGTGGACAATCCTGGAGGGAGGGCCATTCTGTCTCTGGATGCCACTAAGGCTTTTGACAGTGTGGAGTGGCCCTATCTCTGGGAGATCCTAGCTCATTTTGGCCTGGGTGAGAGGTTTGTTAATTGGGTGAAGATCCTCTACTCGGCCCCCCGGGCGAGACTTCGCAGTAACAATACTCTATCACAGTCATTTGCATTACATAGGGGCACTCGGCAGGGGTGCCGCTGTCGCCCCTGTTGTTTGCCCTTGCGGTGGAACCTTTGGCTATACTAATCCGTGGATCCTCTGAGATAGTGGGATTCCGTAGAGGCCTCTCGGAGGAAAGGATTTCTCTTTATGCCGATGATGCCCTACTTTATCTCGGAGATACGAATACCTCTCTGTGGGCGCTGATGGCGCTTATAACCAAGGCTTTTGACAGTGTGGAGTGGCCGTACCTCTGGGAGATCCTAGAGGCCTCTCGGAGGAAAGGATTTCTCTTTACGCCCGAGATGCCTTACTTTATCTTGGAGATATGAATACCTCTCTGCGGGAGCTGATGGCGCTTATAACCAGGTTTTGCAAATTCTCGAGCTTCTCAATAAATTGGACCAAATTCATCCTGATGCCCCTAGATCCCATGACAAAACCCATGCCCCAGGAGGCAGGACAAATTATTATTGCCAAATCATTTAGATATCTGGGGGTCGTGGTGACTCCAGACACTTCCAAATACCTTGAACTAAATTTGAGCCCCTTATTGGATAAACAAAGAGAAAAGTCCCTTAGCTGGTGCAAGCTCCCCCTATCGGTCGTCGGGAGAGTAAACTTGATAAAAATGATCTGGGCCCCACAACTGCTGTATGTCTTTCAGAATTCCCCCATGTGGATCTCTAATAAATGGTTCAAGAGAATAGATACACAGATGCGAGACCTCCTTTAGAAACGGAAAGGAGCCAGAATTAGTTTAACTACCCTACAATATAGTAAAGATAGAGGAGGTCTAGCGGTACCGCATCCCAAACTATATTTTTTGGCCTCTCAAATGCAGCAGCTCACGGGGTGGGAGAGTGATGAAGTCTTGGATGATCCCATAGTCCGTCTAGTGGTTTGAACCAAACCGGACTTAAAAGCAAGCTCCAATCTGGAAATGGATCTCCCTGGTTTGCCCCCGAACTCACCGATGGTGGGTCTCCTTAGAAAAGTGTGGGGGGCAGTCCGGGAGGCACTGAAGGTTGCGGGCCATTTAGGATTCACCCCTCTGTGGGATAATCCTAGATGCCCAGAACTCAATAAACTAGAGGGATTCACCCTATGGAAATGTAAGGGGATTTGGTTTTTCTCACAGGTATATGTAGGAAATGTATTGAAATCTTTTGTACAACTCTGCTTAGAACTTACACTCCCCACTAGATGTTTCTTTCAGTATTTACAATTCCGACACGCCCTACAGGCTCAGGGTCAGGTGACCTCCCTGTCGGTGACCTCCTCCCTGCTTCTAAGGGAACTATTTCATGCGACCATCAGAAAAGGACAGATTTCCCTAATCTATTCAGCATTGTTGCTCTCCATTCAGGACCACGCGTCCTTGAAATGTAGAGCTAAATGGGCCACAGACATCGGAGAGATTGATGGTGATCAATGGGACATGGCATTGGAATCAATCCCTATTGTCTCCATTTCGGCCTCCCACAGGTTATCACAGCTGTTTATTGTGCATAGAACCGGACGCCAATGAAACTGTTTGCATGAGGCTTGAGGGAAATTCACCAGGGGGACCTCATCCACAGGCTGTGGCAATGTCCAAAGCTCAATAGGTATTGGACTGAGGCCACACAGACCGTATCCCGGTTGGCATAGGTACCGGTGCCCTCCACCCCTCTGGTGTGTCTAGTGGGTGCGATTGATGAGGAGATGTACCAGAGGGGAATGTACACATTGATTACTAGACTGCTATACCTGGCTAGAAAACTTATAGCCAGACATTGGATGGCACCTACTGTACCAACAGGGAAACAATGGATTGTGTATGTGAACTCACTCATATCAGGGAACAACTGCCAAATTGCCATAGAAATGGCGTGAAAAAATTTGAAGCTGTCTGGCAGCCGTGGATATCTGATCCAGCTCTTGCTCCCCCACAATTAGTAATGGATAGATTGCTACGACTTTAATAAAGAAAAGTGAGAAGCAAATGGAGGGAGGGGTTGAAAGGAGAGGGGAAGGGAAAACAGTTAAAAGTGTTAGGTTTGGTGTGTTAAACGCTTGTTATAGTAAAATCCGCTGGTAAAAAGAAAGAAAAAGACAGTGCTTCGATGCACAAGTGTTTAACCAAAGTGCTAAAAGTTTCCTTTAACAGTTATGGAATGGTGCAGTGCAACATATATGGCTGTGTTTGAAGATATGCTCTGTTTATTTCTGACAGATTGTGACTGTATTCAGCCTTATTACAGTTTGATTTGTATTTGTATGATTACTTGCTGCATCAACAAATAAAAAAGTTTTGATTAAAAAAAAAAAAGCAAAATAAATAATAAAAAATAAATAAAATAAGAACCCCCGGCCCCCTGTGCCCACACACAAAGGCAAATGCAAGCGTTGGTCTGGTGTCATATGTAAACAGCAATTGCACCATGTGAGGTATCACCATGAACATCAGATCGAGATCGAGGGCAGTAATTTTAGTTTGTCACCGCTGCACGTTTGTGCGCAATTTTAAAGCATGTAGTGTTTGGTATCCATGTACTCAGCATAAGATCATCTTTTTTTATCTCATCAAACATTTGGGCAATATAGTGTGTTTTAGTGCATTAAAATTTAAAAAAGTGTTTTTTTTCCCCAAAAAGTTGCGTTTGAAAAATCGCTGCGCAAATACGGTGTGAAAAAAAAAAGTTGTAAAACCCACCATTTAAATTGGTGGGGCCTTTGCTTTAAAAAATATATAATGTTTGGGGGTTCAAAGTAATTTTCTAGCAAAAAAAATATATTTTTTCATGTAAACAAAAAGTGTCATAAAGGGCTTTGTCTGTGGTTAGAAGAGTGGGTGATGTGTGACATAAGCTTCTAATGTTGTGAATGAAATGCCAGGACAGTTCAAAACCCCCCCCAAATTACCCCTGTTTCTAAAGTAGACATCCCAAGCTATTTGCTGATAGGCATGTTGAGTCCATGGAATATTTTATATTTTGCCACAAGTTTCGGGAAAATGTATTTTATTTTATTTTTTTTTTACACAATGTTGTCAGTAAATGATATATTGTTCAAACATGGCATGCTTATATGTGGGATTACCCCACAAAATACATTCTGCTGCTTCTCCTGAGTATGGGGATACCACATGTGTGGGACTTTTTGGGAGCCTAGCCGTGTGCAGGACCCGGAAAACCAAGCACCACCTTCAGGCTTTCTAAAGGCGTAAAATTGTGATTTTACGCCTCACTGCCTATCACAGTTACGGAGGCCCTGAAATGTCCAGATAGCACAACCCCCCCCCCCCCAAATGACCCCATTTTGGAAAGTAGACACCCCAAGGTATTTGCTAAGAGGCATGGTGAGTATTTTGCAGCTCTCATTTTGTTTTTTAAAATGAAGAAAGAAAAGAAAAATGTATTTTTTTTCTTTTTTCAATTTTCAAAACTTTGTGACAAAAAGCGAGGTCTGCAAAATACTCAACATGCCTCTCAGCAAATAGCTTGAGGTATCTTCTTTCCAAAATGGAATCGTTTGGGGGAGGTTTGGGCTATCTTGACATCTCATGGCCTCCGAAACAGTGATAGGTAGTGAGGAAGTGAAATCACCATTATAAGCCCATTGGAAAGCCTGAAGGCAGTGATTGTTTTTCAGTGTCCTGTACATGGCTAGGCTCCCAAAAAGTCTCACACATGTGGTATCCCCGTACTCAGTAAAAGCAGCAGAATGTATTTTGGGGTGTAATTCCACATATGCCCATGGCATGTTTGAGCAATATATCATTTAATGACAACTTTGTGCAAGTTTGTCATTTTCCCGCAACTTGTGGCAAAATATAAAATATTCCATGGATTCAACATGCCTCTCAGCAAATAGCTTGGGGTGTCTACGTTCCAAAATAATGGGGTAATTTGGGGTGGTTTTGTGCTATCTTGACATTTTATGGCCTTCGAAACTGTGATAGGTAGTGAGGAGTGAAATCAAAAATGTACACCCTTAGAAATTCTGAAGGCGGTGCTTGGTTTTTGGGGTCCTGTATGCGGCTAGGCTCCTAAAAAGTCTCACACATGTGGTGTCCCCATACTCAGGAGAAGCATCATAAAATATTTTGGTGTGTAATTCCACATATAACCATGGCATGTGTGAACAATATATCATTTCCTGTCGCATCATGGCAGCATACACTTTGGGTTGTGACTCCGCCCCTCACAACCTGATAGGACCACATAGCTATAAGTTGTAAAGATGGACCCCGCCCCAGTATTCTCTTATTTTTCCTCACCTGAGAAGGACTGAAGATGTCAGAAGCACCCCCTTACCGAATTCGCCCCAGCCAGGTTCTAGCCTCTCCTGGGTGGAAGTCCTTGCCTGTACAGCCTCTAAATGAGCTAGATGGAAGGAACCCCACTCTGGTGGTCTCAGGGGTATGTGCGGCTCCAGTATAAGCCTTAAATAGGCTTAGTTGTGTGCAGCGGTCTCCATCTGCCTTTTCCATTTTTGTGGTGCAGCTTGCTGGGCGTTGTGGTTCTCCCCTGTCTCTCCCCTGTGTGGTCGGGTGTCTCGGTGCTTCCGCGCATGCGCAGTGAGCGTTTTTAGGGCACCCTGGCACGTTTGCCAGATTCCAAGATGGCGCCGAGCGCGGCTCGGCGCTACTGCGCATGTTCGGACGGGACGTGACCCCGGCGGCCATGGCGGTTCATTTAAAAAGCTCAGAAATGTCATTCTCTGATGCCTCCAGTTTCCTGAGCATATCTGACACTGCTGTCAATTCTGCTATCAGCTCTGCCTCACCTCTGACGCTCCCTCCTTGGGGTAAGTGTTTCTCTCTCCCCCTGGTTCCTTTGTCTGTTTGCTTGCATGTTTATACCTGCCTGTATCCCTCCAGGGTATCACAGTTATCCTTTCTATGGAGACCGCTGCCCCAGCAAATCACCATCAGCCCAATAGGTAAGGGGGGGGGGTGTTCATGGTAAATAGTGAAGATTGAAAAAGAGAGCAGGATCGTACTAATGCTGCCTAATTGGTCAGCCCTACCAGGTCATCAAGATCGTCTAAATCAAGGCGAAGAGAGACCTCATGCAGGAGAAGCCGCTCCAGCCATAGGTGAAGCCGCTCACGCGGCAGAAGTCGCTCAGCCCACAGGGGAAGCCGTAGGAGGAGCCGTTCCTACTCCAGGCATAGACATTCCCATTACAGAAGATCCCCTGCTCATAGGCGTCAGTCTCCTGCACATCCTCCCCGTCCAGTGGGGAATGCTTGCTGGGTATGCGGGGCCACAGCTCTACCAGACAGATTGGCCTGCTGCAGATGTATGGATGAAGCCACCAGGGAGAAAGAGCTGGTCACTGTGGAACCTACCGGGGTCCCTGCTACGCATATCTCAACTCCAGATGTGGAGGCTACAGCCCTGAGCGCCTCACCATCCCATCCTACTACGTCTAGGGAACAAGAATTCCCGTCAGACGAGGAAGAACTGGAGGCGGCAGCAGGCTTTGATTTCTCTCTCATAGGGCCCTTTGCAAAATCGGTCAAGGAAGCGATTAACTGGGAGGAACCTGAGGAGGTACAGCAGAATCAAAGGAAGTATTTCCCGAATCTCAAGAAGGTGCCTGAAGCCTTTCCATTTATAGAGGAACTGGATGAGCTTATTAAGGAAGAATGGCAGAATCCAGAGAAGAAAGTAATGCCGCGTACACACGGTCGGACTTTACGGCGGACTTTGCCCGGCGGATTTTTCGACGTACTTTCCGACGGACTTTGTGAATGAACGGACTTGCCTACACACAATCCACCAAAGTCCGTCGAATTCGTACGTGATGACGTACGACCGGACTAAAACAAGGAAGTTCATAGCCAGTAGCCAATAGCTGCCCTAGCGTGCCTTTTTGTCCGTCGAACTAGCATACAGACGAGCGGACTTTTCGACCGGACTCGATTTCAACGGATAAATTTTAAACAAGTTTAAAATCTAAGTCCGTCCAACTTTTGAGAAAACAAAGTCCGCTGGAGCCCACACACATCGAATTGTCCGACGAAATCCAGTCCGCCGGGCAAAGTCCGCCGTAAAGTCCGCTCGTGTGTACGCGGCATTAGTCTTTCTAACAGACTTACTAAGCTATATCCTCTGAAAGAGCCCAGGGTATCTCCCCTGGTTTCCCCTCCAGTGGTGGACGCCTCTTTGATGCGCCTAGCCAGGCATGTGACGCTTCCCATTGAGGACGCAGTGACGTTCAGGGATGTCCTGGACAGAAAGGTGGATACGGACCTTAAGAGGGCTTACGTTTTTGCAGGAGGCGCCTGCAGACCAGCAGTGGCACTGGCCGCCGTCGGGAAAGCTATTTCCGGTTGGTCATCGAACACCGCGAAGCTCGTTGCTGAAGGCGCAGATCAGGACCAGATCGTTAAAGCCCTACAGGAACTCAGTCTCGCAGGAGACTTCGTGGCGGAAGCCTCTGTGGACACCATTAGGTCCGCTTCAAGGTCTATGCTACCAACGGTAATGGCCAGGAGGGCGTTATGGCTTAAGCCCTGGTCAGCCAACCCGGCCTCAAAGTCCAACTGGTGCAGGATTCCATATGATGGAGTTAACCTCTTTGGTGCAAAGCTGGATACAGCAATATCCAAAGTGACAGGCGGGAAGTCTGGTCTTATTCCCTCAGACAGAAGACCAAAACAACAAAGAGCGCCTCCCTTCAAGCGCAATCTCCCGGAGAGATACAGGGATGCAAAATCCTATAGGCCTGGGAAGGAGTACAGGAGAACTTGGAAGAACCCTCAGACTTCCTTCCTCAAATTCCAGAAAACCAAAACTCCTGCTTCCAATGAACAGAAACCTTTTTGAAGGTACGCCCGCCCAACCAGCGGTAGTGGGTGCCAGGCTCACAAGATTCAGGTTGGTTTGGGCGGAATTGATAAAAGACCCATGGACAGTATCCACCATCCGGGTCGGGCACAGGTGGTCGTTCAAGAACCGCCCCCCAAGGGGTCACTTCTGCGCAACCAAGCTTCCTCCCTCCAGGGAGAAAAGGCTGTCCTTGGTCCAGTATATCCAGGATCTGTTAAGGAAACAGGCAATAGTGGAGGTTGCACCATCCCAAAGAGGTCAGGGTTTCTATTCCCCACTCTTTCTAGTACGAAAAAAGTCAGGGGACTTTCATCCTGTCTTGGACCTAAAGAAACTCAACCGGTCAATCCGGGTAGAAACATTCAGGATGGAAAGCCTCCAATCGATCCTCCAAGCGATAAATCGGGGAGACTGGATGCTCTCGATCGATCTTCAAGACGCATACTTACATATCCCGATCCACGCAGAGTTTCAGAGATTCCTCCGCTTCACGATAAACAGCTGGCACTTTCAATTTCGAAGTCTTCCGTTCGGGATCTCCACCGCACCCAGGACATTCATGAAGGTCCTATTGCCCGTGATAGCCCACTTAAGAGAGAGGGGATTGAGAGTCCACCATTACCTGGACGACATCCTGCTTCTCTCAGACAACAAGGAGTCTCTCATCCAGCATCGGGAAATCCTGGTCTCCACTTTCCAGTCTCTAGGGTGACTGATAAACTGGAAGAAAAGCAGTATCCACCCCACTCAGAGGATGGTCTTTCTAGGGGCCGAGCTGGACACGAGAGAAAACACGGTGGAACTTCCACAGGAGAAGATTCCTCCCCTGATTCAGAAGGTGAAGAAGGCCATCTCAGCCAAGAGTCTACCAGCCAGAACATGCCTCAGTATCCTGGGCTCCTTGGCATCCACCATTCCGATGGTTCAGTGGGCGCAATGGAACTCGAGGCCTTTCCAAATTTCCTTCCTGCGCCAGTGGAACGGTGTTTCGATGTCTCAGTCGATTCACATCCCTCAAGAGGTGAAGCAATCATTGCTGTGGTGGACACGGCCTCGCAACTTGGGAAGGTGCAAGCACATAATCACCCCTCACCAGGAGACGGTGACCTCAGATGCCAGTCTGCAGGGGTGGGGAGCCCACCATCAGCACTTTGCCATTCAGGGCACAGGACGCAGTGTCAAATGTGTTAGAAATGAGAGCAGCACTCCAGGCGCTCCTGTCCTTCAGCTCGCTTTTGAGAGGAAAACATGTTCTTCTGAGAATGGACAACAAGGTTGCGGTTGCCTATATCAACAGACAGGGGGGCACCAGAAGCAGGTCCATGATGCAGGAGGTCTGTCCTGTTCTAGAGTGGGCACAACTGAACCTGTTAAGCTTAAGGGCAGTCTATGTTCCCGGAGTCCAGAATGTGTTGGCCGACTCGCTGAGCAGGAATCTCACCTCCAACCACGAGTGGTCTCTGAACCCACAGGCCTACGCCCTCATATCCCGGACTTGGGGTCCTCCAGAGATAGACCTGGCGGCAACCCCAGAGAATGCGAAATGTCGGAGATTTCTATCAAGAATACCATTCCCTTCGGCAAAGGGGACGGATTGTCTCCTGCACCCCTGGAATTTCCATCTAGGATACATCTTCCCTCCAACTCCACTCATAGCGAGATTTCTCCTGAGACTCAAGGAGTCATCGGCACTGGTGGTGGCAGTAATTCCCTTCTGGCCGAGGAGGCCATGGTTTACCACTCTGATGCAGCTGAATACGGCAGATCCCCTGCCCCTTCCGTTGTCGCCAGACCTACTCTCTCAGGGTCATCTTCTTCACCTGAACCCAGAGAAGCTACATTTGATGGCTTGGAGACTGAAAGGGCTAGGTACCTAGAGCAAGGCTGCTCCCAGAGAGTAGTGGATACCCTACTCCAGGCCAGGAGGCCTACCACGAATATTACTTACAGGCGAATCTGGGAGAAGTTTACCGCCTTCGCTCAACAGCAAGGTTGGGACTCATCCTCACCATTGGTGTCATAGGTCCTGGAGTTCCTTCAACTAGGCCTAGAGAAGGGTCTTAGATCAAGTACCCTAAAGGTCCAAGTCTCGGCCCTGTCCGCCTTGACAGGAGTCAGATGGGCACAAGATCCCCTTGTGGTTCAGTTCCAACGGGCCTGTCTAAAGCTGAGACCGCCTAGGAAACCTTCCTTCCCAGTCTGGGACCTCTCAGTTGTACTGGAAGCTCTATCTAAGGAACCCTTCTTTCCTAATGAAAACATATCCTTATGGGATCTGACGCTGAAAGTCTCATTCCTGATAGCCATAACATCGGCTAAGCGGGTGTCGGAGATGCAAGCCTTAATGGTCAGTGATCCATATCTGGTGGTATTGCCAGACAGATTAGTCTTAAAACCTTCAGACCGGTTCATACCCAAGGTATCCTCATCCTTTCACTTCAACCAAGAGATTAACCTTACGGCACTCACCACGGAACAGGGCGATCCTCACCCACTGGATGTCAAGGGTAATGTCCTGGAGTATCTCTCAGCTACCAGATCCATCAGGAAAATGGAAAGTCTCCTAATCATTCCGCATGGATTCAGGAGAGGTCAAGCGGCATCCTCACGCACCATTGCGTCATGGCTGGTGAAGACCATCAAAAAGGCCTATTCACTGAGTAGTCATCAAGTACCTGAGGGCTTAAGGGCACACTCCACCAGGCCAGTGGCAACCTCCTGGGCGGCATATTGTAGGGTCTCAGCGGAGACAATTTGCAGAGCGGCTACCTGGTCTTCCAGGAACACCTTTATGTCCCATTACAAGGTGGATTCCGCCTGCTTATCCACAGTGGATTTCGGAAGATCCGTTGTCCAGGCCAATTCTTCTATTCTTTGTTAATAAACTTAGTTTGAATTCCCACCCAGTCTTTGCGAGTTACTCCCCAAAAGTGTATGCTGCCATGATGCGACAGGAAAACGGAAAATTGTATACTCACCTTTCCGTAATTTTCCTTTCCTGTCGTATCTTCATGGCAGCATACAATCTCCCACCCGTCTAAGGTGATATATACGGAGAATACTGGGGCGGGGGCCATCTTTACAACTTATAGCTATGTGGTCCTATCAGGTTGTGAGGGGCGGAGTCACAACCCAAAGTGTATGCTGCCATGAAGATACGACAGGAAAGGAAAATTACGGAAAGGTGAGTATACAATTTTCCGTTTTAGTGACAACTTTGTGTAATTTTAATAGTTATTTAATAATAATTAGAGCCCTTGCACACTGGGGCGGTTTGCAGGCGCTATTGCGCTAATAATAGCGCCTGCAAACCGCCCCGAAAGTGCCGCTGCTTTCATTCCAGTGTGCAAGCCCCGAGGGCTTGCACACTGGTGCGATGCGCTGGCAGGACGGTAAAAAAAGTCCTGCCAGCAGCATCTTCGGAGCGGTGAAGGAGCGGTGTGTATACCGCTCCCTTACCGCTCCTGCCCATTGAAATCAATGGGACGGCGCGGCTATACCGCCGGCAAAGCGCCTCTGCATAGGCGCTTTGCGGTGGTATTTAACCCTTTCTCGGCCGCTAGCGGGGGGTAAAACCGCCCCGCTAGCGGCCGCATACCGACGGTAAAACGCCGCTAATAATAGCGGCGTTTTACCGCCGACGCCGCCCCCCGCCCCAGTGTGCAAGGGCTCTTAGTATAATGGGCTCAACATGCCTCTCAGAAATTTCCTTGGGGTGTCTGCTTTCCAAAATTAGGTCATAGGGGGGGGGGTTGTACTGCCCAGTCATTTTAGCACCTCAAGAAATGAGATAGGCAGTCATAAACTAAAAGCTGCGTATATTCCAGAAAATGTACCCTAGTTTGTAGACGCTATAACGTTTGTGCAAACCACTAAATATATGCTCATTGACTTTTTTTTTTACCAAAGACATATGGCTGAATACAGTGTATGACTTGGCCTAAGTGTATGACTAAAATTGTGTTTTTTTATAACAAAAAGTAGAAAATATCATTTTTTTTCTAAATTTTCGTTTTTTTTCCGTTTATATCGCAAAAAATATAAATAACAGAGGCAATCAAATACCATCAAAAGAAAGCTTTATTTGTGGGGAAAAAAGGACACCAGTTTAGTTTGGGTACAGACAATGCATGACCATGCAATTACCAGTTAAAGCAGCGCAGTGGAAAATTGTAAAAAAAAAGTGCTCTGTTCATTGAGCAGCCAAATCTTCTGGGGCTGAAGTGCTTAAATAAACCTACCATTAAAACTATAGACTGATCATTTGTTTGTCAGTGGGCAAACATACAAAATCAGCAGGGTTCAAATACTTTTTCCCTCACTGTATTTAGTAAGGGGCATGGTGAGTTTTTTGAAGTTGTAATTATTTATCACAATTTATTAAAAGATTAAAAAATTACATTTGTTTTTTTTTCCCTTAAGTTGTTTCACACACAGCATAGGCATACTTATAATTACACCCCAAAACACATTTTGCTATGCCCGAGCATGGGGATACCACATGTGTGAGACTTTTTCACAGCTTAAATGCAAGGAAGGGCTCATTCAAGGAGCACCTTTGGGCTCAAGGAGCATAAATTATGCATCTAATTTCCTGACTACCCATTACATTTTTGGAGACCCTGTAGCACCAGGACAGTGAAAACACCTACCCACACTATATGTTTAGTTTTTGGCACATGTTCATTCATTTATACCACATGATATATGTCATATTGTCATTATTTAAAATATTTATGTATTTGTTCACTATTTATTATTCATGTATTTTTTTACATAGTTATACATTTGGTTAAGTGTTGGAATATCAGTTGGTTTCACACACATTTTTGACATGCATTGGTTGGATCACTTAGGCTCATTATCAGCGCCCTCTGTATTCTGTTACTTGTGGTCATGTGATTGCTCACATCAATCACATGGTAACTGGGCCAATCACAACCTCCCAGTACTGAGCACCATGATCTGCTGTGTCCACTGGTCACAGATTGCACTGCTGTGCCCCGGGGGCACATGCAAGTTACGATGCGAACAGGAGGACATACCCGGAATAACAGATGACCTGCCTGGCCATTGTGTACGACGCCTTCCATTGCATCCATTCCAGCTGAGTGTAACGGTCTCCAGTGTGTGAGTGAGAGTGTGACTCACGCTGATGGAGCTGAAGGATAGAGCTATCGGGAGAGCAACTAGAAAAAAGAGATGGTCTCTGTGGATATGTACCTGGAATATATTATTACACAGGCGTTTTCTTTTTATGTTTAAGGTGAGCAGGTTATTCACCCGGGCGTCGATGAGCACCATAGAATAATTGTTGATGTGAAGACATTCTGGGTGTTTTTTTTCACCTGATCTATACTATTAAGGAGGATTGGACTGCGTGGATCATATTATATTGGACTATTATGAAAATGTGAAAGAACATGGGGATAATTACAGTATAAATTATATATTTGCACTATATTTGCACTTTTGTATTTTATGTTAGATACAAATGTTTACAGAGGAATTATTGCACTTTATGATGTAGTTTATTTAGATAGGTTGCGCAACAGTATATTATGTAATAGATTACTATACGTGGTGGGTGGAGCACTGTAAGTGTTTGAGATAGCAACCAGATATATAATTGTATAATTGTTGCGCTGATTACACTTCTTTCTAATCATGTTAGAACCAGTATTAAACTCCTCTCATGGGGGTACAACTTGACAGCAGTTGCTGAGCAGCAATTTTAAGCTATTGTTGGGTATCCATCAAAGAAAGCCTTGCTGCATGGGAGTTGCCTCGCTAGAGCTATTGAGCTGGTTTGAAGTTTTCCTTCATCTGTCTACACTTGCAAGTCTAAAAGTTCCCAGTGTGCCCCTTTCAGTATGTTGTTCTGCAGTTGCCTTGTGTTGTCAGGATTATTTAATTGAAAGAGAACTGTGTGAGCTGCATGCAGAGGCAGGGGCGGGTCAAAGTGACTGGGTGGTTGTCACATCCTTCATGTTTCCCCGCTTATTGGGGGCCAAGCAAGGGTCACATTGGAGGCCTGTTGGAGAGAACAACAGCATGGTTGCTAATAAACTGACAATACTGTATGCATTATATCTATCTATGCAGCAGCTGACACTGCAGTATTATAGTGTGTATTCTATGGTAATGTAATAACAGGATGTACCGTCTATCTAAGTTCAGTGCACTTGTTTGTGTTTAGTTCCTGTTCATGTTTCTTATGCTGTAAGACATGTATTGCAATCCTCCATAAAAGCAACACTTTTGCTGCAAACAAGAAGCTTCCGGTGCATGATTTAATTACTCTGCACAACAAGGCCTACCCCAGAGTTCTTCTAGGCTATTCTAGGCACTTTGTATAAGGTCACTGGTGTGCACATGGGGTACCTTTTACTTGAGCAACACTCATGACCAGGTAGGTTATAAACATGAATTAATTCTAATGAACGCTCTCTTAGTGTATTAAACATTACCCAGGTTACTTGTGAATTTAGGAGGGGCCAATATTTTTTCCACCTGCCCAGCATATCACCACTACCTTGCTCCCAGTAACAGTATGGGGTCCCACTGTGTACCTAGCACTGATTCCATGCGTGCATTTCACTTCACTTAACTCCCCCCAAGGTTGCAGATCTGCTCCCGTTGCTACAGTATGGGAGATGGATCGCAGCCAAAAGAGTGCCAACAACATCTCCCTCGCTGCAAGAGGCTATCTCACCTGTCACATGTACACACCAGGGACGTGGGGTGAGGTCAGTGTATGGTGAGGCACTGGCTAGTATCAGAGCCAGATACACACAGGTTACATATTCACAAGTTACATATTCGATTCTCATTGTGTAGGCGGTTGCAGTTCTAGTAGTTCTACTAGTTCTATTCATTTAACAAACATTGTTATATTAATAGTGAATAAGCCCCACGTCATCATTAATGAATAAACCCACATCACTATTTAGTGAATAAACCCCATATCACCGTTTAGCGAATGAACCCCCACATTATTTAGTGAATAAATCCCACATCACCATTTAGTGAATAAACTCCCACAGCATAACCGATCGTGCTGAGATTTTTCATCTTTAGCCAATTAGCTTACGCTTAAAAACCTGCACGTCAGGACGCAGGCAGTCAATCAGATTCCCGCAGAAAAAATGGACAGCAGATTTTTATTCTTTATTTCTGCATTCTATAACAGCCCTGTAAATGCCGATATTTCACTGGTCAAGTACAGGGCTGTTACAGAATTCAGAAATAAAAAATAAAAGTCACACTGTGCTCTATATAGCTACTGTACCAATAGTCCTGATTTTATTAAAATGAGTCCTTATGTTGGAAAAATTAGTAAACTATGAGAACTAATGAAAGTGCCATAAATAATCTATATAATAAAAGAATAGAACCTGAACAATTCTCTGATTCTATACTGTATAGGACGTTCATTAGTTCTCATAGTTTACTAATTTAACCAGCATAAGAACTTGTTTTAGCATATGTAAACAGCGTTCAAACCACACATGTGAGGTATCGCCGTGAACGTTAGAGCGAGAGCAATAATTCTAGCACTAGTCCTCCTCTTTAACTCTAAACATGTAACCCAACATTTTTTAAGTGTTGCCTGTGGAGATTTTTAAGTACTGAAGTTTGGCGCCATTCCACAAGTGTGCGCAATTTTAAAGTGTGACATGTTAGGTTTCTATTAACTCAGCATAACATCATCTTTCATATTATTCAAAAGAATCAGGCTAACTTTAGTGTTTTTTTTTTATTCACGACACCGTTTAAAAAAAAAAAAAAAAAGTCGCGCAAATACCATGTGACATAAAAAGTTGCAATGACCACCATTTTATTCCCCAGGGTGTCTGCTAAAATATATATATATATATATATATATATATATATATATATATATATATATATATATATATATATATATATATATATATATATATGTATATATATATGTTTGGGGTTCTGAGTAATTTTCTAGCAAAAAAATAATGATATTTACATGTAGGAAAGAAGTGTCAGAATTGGCATGGATGGCAAGTGGTTAATTACCATCAGTAAGTAATATACAAATACTTATTAAATATTGTTTTTAAGGTAATTTACTATATTTTCAGAAACTGTACTCAAGCAGGTGGCTTAACGGACAAATTACTGAAGTTATAACTTTAAACCAATAATTTCACAGTAAATAGATAAATAATAAATTATTATGTTATAACATATATAGCATAATAATATATTATTTAGCTTGATTAAAAAAGTACCTTTTCAGAAGCAGCAGATTCTCCCTCTTAACTGTGTTAGAAAAAGATAGGATTATGGGTAAACCTTGTACCCATAAACCCATGTTTTTTCCTTGTAGTTAGGAGGGCTGGGCTGGAAGGGAGTATTTGTCTTTTAGACACATGCCCCCTTCTATGACACTGCAGTGAGAGGAGAGCCTCTACTGCAGCATTTTTTTTTGGACAGCTTGGACCAATAGTGGTTTACTATTAGTCAAAGGCTCCAAGCTGTCCATTGAGCTCAGTGCCTCTGACAAGAAGTGAGAGGCACTGTGAGCTCATCCTCTCAGTCTGCTGCAAACAGTGTGTGCCAGCTTGTAATTAAACTGGCCACGCCGTATGTAGCTTCTGACAGGCTGCCCAAGGAGCCCCGTATCTCTGGAACCATAGGTCCTAGGAGCCCCAAATTTTGACTAGTAGTGGGGTAGGATTCCAGGTCACCACACTCCGACTCTTGAAGCTTGATCTTCTTTTCTTTTTCTTTTTTTTTAAGTTTATGGCAGATGAGGCTCTGCCTTACCTGCCTCCCCTGACTGCACATCCCTGGTACACACTTAAAGCGGACCTTCAGTCATTTTTTCTGCAAGTAAATACTTTAAAAAGTCCACTTCCTCTTTCTTGTCTGGTCATTAGCCAAGGCTTATGACACCACACACAGCTCTCTCTCTCACTCGCCTGAGAGTTTGCCAGGAAGGAAGGGGGGATGAGTCATAAGAGGGTCAATGAAAGCTGCAAGGCTGTAGAGCTGGAGGTGTGCCTTTGTGTGCCTGTGTATATCCAAGAAGTGAACAGACAGCAGTGGAGGAAGATTTCTGCAGCATATTTGGCAAGCACAGAATTACAGTATATATAAAATAATATGCAAAGTGGTTTGAGGGAAGCTTCAGAATGGCAAAGATGTTTTATTACAAATTATGTGAGCAGACTGCAGTTCTTCTTTAATGACAGGCTGCTAGAAAACCCTTTGTTACCCTTGGTAACCACTTCCTTCTTCACACTGCATGAACTCCTTGTACAGATGTCTTTATACCCCAATGTGTTTAATGACCCGAGCTGAAAAATATATGTTGGTTACCTACATTACACCCCTTTAGTAACTTTAGACCAGGCAAAGGCAAAGTTTTTCAAACATTTTACTTGAAGAATAAATTAACATGATGACAATGGCAATTGACTTTCCAAGATAAAGTGCAAACATTCCCTAACATCCTAGTCCATAAGTACAGGCTTGTGGCTGTCCTGGCATACCTGTTCATGACTGACGGATACAGATGTCATTTTACCCCTAATACCAACCCACATCCATCTTTTCCCCAATAACTCAAACCACACCGAGCTTGGAGTATAAAAGGCCGTAGTGGCCTAATTTATTTAACAAATAATCTTAAATATAAAAATATAACATATAAAACATTATCTATCATAAATAGAAAAACATCAACAACAAAACAACATCTGTTAAAACAACCTGTTTAATCATCAAGCGTTGGTCTGAGCAACATCTTAAAATCCTCCGTGTCCATAACAGGACTAGCACTGCGGTCCCATCAAATCTATCAAAATAGGCCTCAAGCCAACAAGCTGGCTCAGAGACTAGCAATGACCGCAGTGCCCCATTATCACTTCCCGGCTAACCTCCGTTAACCGGGAACCACCATGATGAGCCATATCAACACTAGCTCCCAACAAAAAAAACTCTTACTTTTTTACCATCACCTTCTTTTTGCCCAGACCAACGCCCGCCATCTCTCTTTATTTTTTATTTTTTTTTTTTAACTTTAACCATAACCAGATCAACTCAACCTTAATATATCAAAAATTGGGAGGGTGGGCGGGAACTTTCCTCAGCCACTGTTACTCCCCCCTGGGTGGGGTTAACATATAAAGCCCTGTTTGATACCTCCCCCTCGGTTACTTTTTAGTACCAACCCCCTAAATTATTAACTCCCCTGTTACCGCAGTCATGTGTGCCCTACGCTATGCATTACATGCTGTTGCTGCGGGCTTTTCTTGACTGACGGATACAGATGTCATTTTACCCCTAATACCAACCCACATCCATCTTTTCCCCAATAACTCAAACCACACCGAGCTTGGAGTATAAAAGGCCGTAGTGGCCTAATTTATTTAACAAATAATCTTAAATATAAAAATATAACATATAAAACATTATCTATCATTAATATAAAAACATCAACAACAAAACAACATCTGTTAAAACAACCTGTTTAATCATCAAGCGTTGGTCTGAGCAACATCTTAAAATCCTCCGTGTCCATAACAGGACTAGCACTGCGGTCCCATCAAATCTATCAAAATAGGCCTCAAGCCGACAAGCTGGCTCAGAGACTAGCAATGACCGCAGTGCCCCATTATCACTTCCTGGCTAACCTCCGTTAACCGGGAACCACCATCATGAGCCATATCAACGCTAGCTCCCAACAAAAAAAACTCTTACTTTTTTACCATCACCTTCTTTTTGCCCAGACCAACGCCCGCCACAGCACCCAAGAATAATACCTTAATCTTGGGTGCCCCTCCACACCCGAAGTGCTCTCTGTATGCCATCTTGTAGCCCCAAGGCCCACAAATCAATTCCAACCTCATTCAAATGCACTCCATCCGCTCGTAGATACCTCCATGTCTCGAACTCGAGTTCCAAATGTCTAACCGCCAGCCCACTATTATTCCCTACAAACTTGCTCACTTCCCTATTTATTTATTTTTTCGGGCCCTGTTGACCCCGTCAACTGATCTAGCCATCCTCCATGAAGTCCGGGCCACCATGTCCGACCAAACAATCACCATTTTTGGAAAGGCTTCTCTTAACCGCAAAACATCCAACTTGATGTCGCGCTTCAGGTCCACCACGGCTCTAATACCCAGGTCATTGCCGCCAGCGTGTATTACCAATACATCCGGCGGCCTATCGCGCTGCGCATAACGATGCACCTCCGACACCAATCTGCCCCACAACATGCCTGGGATCCCCAACCACTTTATGCACGCTTCCCTCCTGCTAAAGCCCAATTGCCTACCCTCACAGCGGGCGTCCCCTCTCCGAGCCCCCCATGCCACATAGGAATGACCCATGATCCAGACCATCCCCGGCAGCGAATCTGAAATAGACAAACACAGAAAACCATACTATAACCAACAACCCTATTAACACTTATCAACCCCATCACCCGTATCTCT
This sequence comes from Aquarana catesbeiana, assembly GCF_042186555.1. Taxonomy (NCBI): domain Eukaryota; kingdom Metazoa; phylum Chordata; class Amphibia; order Anura; family Ranidae; genus Aquarana; species Aquarana catesbeiana. The sequence continues at coordinate 625,037,775 of NC_133325.1, forward strand.
ATTACACATAAAATACTTAACCTACAAGCTAATAACCAGATTGGGCCGCACATTGGATTGAAACCTCTTGGATTCCCATCTGCCAATCCTCTTCACAGTCTCCTCCCCCAATCCATTCCTGGCTGCTTCTGTGGCTGCTCCTATCCTGAAGGAATGTGACGAGAAATCCTTCTCAGTCAGCCCCAATCCCCGTATACATTTTGCAAAAACTGCCCCAAATTGGAATCTGGATAAAAATTCACCACCTGAATGTACTAAAAAGGGGCCCATTCCCACCGGGGCGCAAACCCAAAAACTCCCGAACCGCCCCAACTGGGTACAACAAAGAACCCACAACCGGATACACCCTCACAATTCTGCCCCTTCCCAACTGATCAGTCTTAGATTTTCTCAAATACAACTGCAAAACGTCCGCCTCACACTTCACATCCTGATAACTCAGCCCTCCTTGTACCCTCTTGGAAGGGCTAACCAACTCCCCTATTCTAAAAGCCCCAAAAAACGCTAATAAAAAGGCTACTTCCAACAACAGCACTTCATAACCTGAGGAACACACCCTCTCCAGTTGCGCTATAACACCCTGCAAAATCTCAAATGTCACCGGCCTTCTCGCATCCTGCCTAACCCTAACCTTCTGTAACCCTTCATTGCCTGCCGTACCCAGAAGTCTTTCGTAAAATCCATCTGACCTTGCAGCTTAAACAGAAAGGCCAACCCAGATACATTCTTATTCACTACTGATGCAGACACCCCTCCTCCATTTTTCTGGCAATGTAGTATATCAACAGCAATCTCAACTCTCCACCAACCGGCTCCTCCCCAATTTCTTGCACAAAATCCATCCATTCCCGCCATACCCTCGTGTAAGCCGCCCACGTGGACCCACTTACCGAGTTCTTTATCCATCCAGCGATGAGGCCAATGCTATCCCCCACAGCCAGTCGGGACAAGGAACCCCGTGTTGCTCCGCCTCCGGCGCCAACTCCCGGAACCTTTCCCACTGGAAGCGAGACAACGCATCAGCTATAACATTTTCCACCCCTGATAAATGGACAGCGTGAATGAAAACATTCAGTTGCAAACAACGTAGTACCAGGTGTTGTAATAGCCTAATCACTGGCGGGGACGATGCCGTGCTCCTATTAATTACCTGTACCACACCTAGATTGTCCCCGTGGAAATGCACCTTCAGATCCCTGAATGATGCTCCCCATAACTCCCCCGCCAGCACTACCGGAAACAACTCCAGCAGCACCAGGTTTTTTGTAAATCCTGCTTCTACCCACGACTGAGGCCAAGGCCCAGCGCTCCACTGTCCCTGAAAAAAGGCCCCAAAACCTGTGGAACCGGCGGCGTCAGTGAATAGTTCCAAGTCAAAATTGCTGACCGGACCAGCCATCCAGAAAGCCCTCCCGTTAAAAGCTTCCAAAAAGGTGTGCCATACCCTTAAGTCCGCTCTATGTGTTTCTTTCAAACGAACAAAATGCCTTGGCGATCTTACGCCACTCGTGCTAGCCGCCAACCTGCGACAAAAAACCCTCCCCATCGGTAATATGCGGCATGCAAAATTAAGCTTGCCCAATACCGATTGTAGCGTCCTCAGCTGCACTTTCCGCAAACCCATGAGCCCCGCAATTTCCCTCTTCAGGTCCTCCAGTTTATCATCCGGCAACCGGCATTCCATTGCCTCCGTGTCCAGCACAATGCCCAAGAACGTGATGACCGTACACAGTCCCTCTGTTTTGTCAGCCGCCAATGGAATGCCGAATTTGTCTGCGATGTGTTCCAGCGTAGCCAAAAGCACCGCGCAGATCCTCGAATCAGCTGGGCCCATGCAGAGAAAATCATGCAGGTAATGAATTATAGAATTCACACCCGACACCTCCCATTCCACAAATGAGCTGAACTGTTCAAATATCGCGCACGATATAGAGCAGCCCATTGGTAAGCATTGGTTGACGTAAAATTCGTTGTTCCAATGACACCCAATAACCGAAAGCTGTCCGGGTGTACAGGCAGCAGTCGGAAAGCTGATTCCACATCTGCCTTTGCCATGAGAGCCCCTTTTCCGTACCGTCACACCCAACCCACTGCTGCATCAAATGATGTATAGGTCACGGAACACTCACCATGGTCTATAGCATCATTGACCGACCCCCCTTTTGGGAAGGATAAATGATGGATTAGCCTAAATTTTCCTGGCTCCTTCTTTGGAACTACACCCAGCGGCGACACCACCAAGTTATCCAACGGGGACCCCGAAAAAGGACCTCCCATCCGACCCAATGCAACCTCCTTCCTTAGCTTCTCTGAAACTACCTCCGGGTGTTGCATAGCTGACTTTAGATTAGGCGACACTGGCGGGATAACCACCAGATTGCACGGTATCCTAAAGCCCACTGAGAAACCCTCATCCAACAATTGCGCTGCCTTTTTGTCTGGGTACCTACCTAGAAATGGCCGCATCTTTTCCACTCTCACCGGGGTCCTCCCTTTTGTTTGCAGTTTCTCCTTGCCTACCCTTTCCCTGTTTGAAACACCGTGACCCCGGGTGGGCTCCCCCGCATCCTGAACACTCGTGTTTATACTTACGAGGCTCCGAACCTGCAGGTCCCGGTGTTATATTGCCAACAAACCCCCTTTTTGTTTCCGACCGTATGTCCCTGGGCGGAAGGTCCACCGGTCCCTCCTGGAAAAAACTGGTTGGGGGCCCTCGCCGTTGTCATCAATTTTATCCATAGACTGATGTCCTTGTGATCCCAACGCAGCTCCGGTCTGATCGCCCTCCGTTGACGGAACTGCTCATCATACCTCAGCCACGCCGTGCCCCCATAAACCCTGTACTCCTCCCCAATAGCATCCTGATAACAAAATAGCGCTGAGCAAAGCTCCGGATGCTTCTCACCTATCACACTTGCCATAATCGCAAAAGCTTGCAACCAGTTAGCAAATGTTCTAGGGATTAGCCTGTACCTCCTCTTCTCCTCGTCCTCCTTCTTCGAATCGTCCGGTTTCACCCTATCCAGATTAAATTTCTCTAAGGGCAGTAGAGAAAATATCTCAACATACCCTTCCACAGTTTTTCACGCACCTCCTGCTTCAAGTGCGCACCCAACGGTCCCTCCTAGCACACATACACCTCGCACTTGGCTGCATCTGCCAATCTGGTTATATCCTGCCTGCTTGTGGTCTCCGCTGTCTTGTCCATCCCCTGCGCCCCTGTACTCCCAGGCGTCACCGATGCAGGCGTGGCCACTGCTGCCGTAACCGATGGTCCCGCTGTTGTTCCTCCCGTGGGCGCCACTGCACCGGTGTCCCCTGTCGGCGGCACCCACGATGTCGCAGGGCCCGATGGAACTGTCCCTGCTCCCTCAAAGCGCTGAAGTAGCTCCTTGATACTCGCTAAAAATCCCCCTAATGCTGAAGCCCCCCCGCTGCCTGACACCCCCAACCCACTGCTGACCGTGCCCCCCACAGCACCCCCCATCCCCCCCACTCTGGCCTGACTAGAATTCAAGAATAAGACATTGGACTCACCAGGCTGCACAGGCGTAGCCTCATCAGCCGGACCAGGGATCTCCACCGCTGCTGTTCTCCTTTGCTGGGGTACTGATTCTTCCTCTGACCCGGACCATCTTCCTGCTCGATCGGCGCTTCTTCCTCCTTCTTCCTCTGACAAAAGCCCACCCGGCCTGGCTGCCGGAGTTGCCGTGACTATGGCCGTACGCCCCCGCTTCCGCGTGTCTCTTCCGCCCGCTGACTTGCTGGTTGCTTTGCCTGGACCGGTGTGCCTGACCTCAGCCCTGCTGAATGGTACCTGGGATGCCCCGCTAGGCCAACCCCTCTCGATCCTCCTGTGTGCCCCTGCCGTGGAACCGGACGGCCCAGGGCTCGCTGCACGTGTCCTCTCTCTTGCTGCTGAATCTCTCCTGCAGGGGGCGGGGCTCGCGCTCCTCACTCTGCCCGCTCTGTTAGGCCGCACTGCCGCTCCCATAACTTCCACGCGATCGCTCTGCCGGGACCCGCCTGCGCTCGCTCTCCCTCCATCCGCTCCAGCCATTCTTTTTGGTGGCGGGCCCACCGCGGGACCCGCAAGAGTCCCGGGCTGCCGCTGTCCAAACACACGCTGGTCGGGGGAGAACCGCTCAGGCGGCCGGGACCGCCCAGTTCTGGCACCGCTAGATCTCCCCAGCACCTCAGGCTGCTTGCTCTGCAACGCTGATGCTATGGTATCCTGCAGCCATGCTGCCCCACGAACCGCGGCCTCCTCCCTAAGCTGCTCGATCAGGCTATCCAGCTCCATCTTCCAAGAACTTTCCTCAGCCACTGTTACTCCCCCCTGGGCGGGGTTAACATATAAAGCCCTGTTTGATCCCTCCCCCTCGGTTACTTTTTAGTACCAACCCCCTAAATTATTAACTCCCCTGTTACCACAGTCATGTGTGCCCTACGCTATGCATTACATGCTGTTGCTGCGGGCTTTTCTAGCAAAGTCCAATATTGGCCAAGTCCATGTCTGGAATCTAGCTCTGGCAAGACACAGGTCATTCAGACTCCAGCAACGGCACCAGGCAGTGCATCCTTCTCTGAGTGTGTGTAAATTCCCCCCAGGGATCCGGGCTATTGTCCCCTTTATAGCACAAAAAACCTGCCAAGAAAAACCTGGGAGTGCAGTTAACCCTAAACTTCCCACTGGGGCAGCAGTAACCTCTACCTGACTAAACACCTACCCCTAAAATTCAAGCTGTCCCGGCTGCATAACCCCAACATTTTACACTTGCAGGGAATTACAACATACCAGTATGGCAACATCAATAAAATAAACAGAACTTTTGTAGGTGGGCAGTACTCAGGTGGACAGAACTCAGCAAAAAATAGGCAACTTTTAAACATAATAGTCCAGGCCCGGTAGTGACACAACTTCTCCTGTGATGGGGTGAGTACCCCTGATTCTGTGAATCACCGGGAAGCAACTGTCAGGCTTAACAATCTCAACACGGTCCATGAAAATATGTCACCCCATGTTGTAAAACTCGTACAGGCGGTGGAACTTTGCCTCAATGTGTTCATTTTGTTGTTTGACAGTTCTCCGGTGTTGATCTTGAGAGAAATTTTGTCAGCTGATAACTTCCTGTGCTCTCTGCTTGTGCTTATCAGTTTGGGTTGTTTCAAGTCATCTCTGAGCACTACAAAACCCTTTCCCCTATGTTTGGGAGAAGAGGATAGAGGAAGGTGCTCTGTAGTCCTGTCCTAGGGTGACAGAAGAGGAAGATCAGGGCTGCTCTGCACAAAACCGTTGCACAGTTCTGGTAAGTATGGCAAGTCTGTTTTTTTTTTTTTAAAAACAACCTTTTAAATCACTTTAGGAACAGGGATTTACTATGGTGCAGATGCATTAATGCATGTATCTTTGTGCATTTATCATTGATTTCAATGGGCCCGCTTAACTCACCTAAAGCAGAACCCCAGCCAAAAAAACAAGATAAAAATTAATTGTCTATTAAAACATAAAATAACAAAACTACTTTTGCTGCAATATACACTTTTAATCCAGAGATTTCCTGTAGTACTTTTTTTCTTCCACTGTGTCTGGCTAGCATCATCCAAGCCTCTTCCCCTGATCCCTGGTCGTCCTGCCCCGGCCTGTGACTGTAAAGTGAAAAAAAGAAGCAGCACCTTGATAAACTTGAGTAGGTGGAGAGTGTGCGGCGGGCAAAAAACGCACAATGTCTAAGTGCAGCAACAGGAATATATTGTAACAAAGGTCCAGTAGTACACAGCAGAACCAGTGGGAAGGCAACCCAGCCGGGAGCGTTCATAAGTTGTAACAGAGATGAAACAGTAGACCGAAGACTAGAAGTGCCGACAGCGTCTGTCTCGAGGAGAGAAATGCAGCCCGACCGGTCCAAACCCAGATGGAAAGGTTTTCAGGAAGGATGGTATGTCCCTGCATTTTCCCTGCTCTGAAACCTTTCCCGGATGCTAAGCACACGTCCCTGACGGTTTTCTTTCCCTACACTGCCACTCCCAAAAAATGTGCACCAAATCCGGGATGTTAAATAGACCCCTGAAGTCACATGGGGTTCCAGCATCCAATTGGATGGCTGCCTCACTGTGACCGAGGGAACCATAGAGGAACTAGGTTCCCCTTGACTTTCTCCTCCACCTGCACTCTGCTGCGATGAGGGGAGGAGCGGCGTGCTGACGTCACCACACATTACCACACTGATCCCGGAAGCGACAGGCAGCATATTGGAGCCGGCCGGCCGGCCTTTGTTTTTATGAGCTTGTGTTGTACAGCATAACTGTAAGTGCAATTCTTTTTTACCTTAATAAACTGTGTGAAACATATCACGCTATGAAAGCCTTTTTTGTCTATCCATTTATGGGGGATGAGTGCCCAACCACTACTTAGAATACCTATGGTGGAGAGATACAGTGGGATCCTTCCTTACCAAGACCCGCGGCTGGGGTTGATAGCCACATGCCTGTATGATCTCCGTAACAAGAGATCAAAGGAGCTGGTAAGGGGCAGCATTTATATTGGTGGAGGGGCCCTTCTGTCACCACGTTCTTCTCGGTGTTATAACTGTATCATTCACATCGCATGGATGCTTGTCTCACCCATCTCTGAAGGAGTATTCTGCCAGTGAACTTTTTCCCTTCCCCTTCATATTTTTTGGAATGGACTGAATTCACGCATTATTCCATGTTATATTTATTTTGTTTGATGTGGTTTAAATAAGTTTTTCTCGTTATTTGTCACTACATCACGGGTGCATAACCTTCACACTGAGAGGTGTTTCATTTGTTTCATTTTTTATTCAGTATATTTGTTTTTCAGCGCAGCTACTTTTGATTTTTGTGTATTACAGTGTGGGTGTCTCACATTTTCTAGTTGCAGCTTTATGTTATTTGATTTTTTTTATATATACTTTATACACTTGTTGTATACAGGTTCTATGGGGATAGCGCAGTAATTTTTTTCTGTTATAGTCGAAGACTAGAGGTGCCGACAGCGTCTGACTCGAGGAGAGAAATGCAGCCTGACCGGTCCAAACCCAGATGGAAAGGTTTTCAGGAAGGATGGTATGTCCCTGCATTTTCCCTGCTCTGAAACCTTTCCCGGATGCTAAGCACAAGTCCCTGATGGTTTTCTTTCTCTACACTGCCACTCCCAAAAAATGTGCACCAAATCCGGGAGGCAGGATGTTAAATAGACCCCTGAAGTCACATGGGGTGCCAGCATCCAATTGGATGGCTGCCTCACTGTGACCAAGGGAACCATAGAGGAACTAGGTTCCCCTTGACTTTCTCCTCCACCTGCACTCTGCTGCAGATGAGCACCAAATGCAGTGCCCCCTCACCCCCAGAAATGACATAAGCACCGAATGCAGTGGAGAAAATAGACTGCACCTGCCTACACTCCTCTCCCACCCCCTTCCCCGCACAGTAGAAAACAACATAAAAAAAAGCAATAAATATAGTGAAGGCAATATCAACAACATCTCAAACAATATAATCAGAGTACTTTCCAAGCAGTTGTCCACAGTTAGACCGCATTGGACAGTGAACCTCGCTGTCCTCTGCGGGGTCACTGTTTAGGTAGACACCTTCTGTCTGTGGGTGGTTGGGGCCAGCCTTGCCCCCTTCACCTGAGCTTGAGGTTGACCTCTCAGGAGAGTCAAGACCATAAGCAGGGCCCACAGGGGCTTCTGAACTGTCCACATGCACTATACTGAGGCTTCCTTCTTCTAAATCTGTGGTGGAGATTCTAGCACGAGATGGGGACAGATACCATTTTTCAAGGACTTCTTGTACTCCTAGAACATCTGCAGAGTCTCGTTCCTCTCTAACTTAGGCAAGCTTGGCAGAACAATTGCCACTCAACACGCAGTGTCACAGCAGGTTGCGGTGTAGTCACGTGTTAATTTGGTTGGGACCCTCCTGAGATCACGTTATACATTGGAGTTAAAGGGAAGGGCTGTTTCTGTACCTGATAGGGGGTGCACTCCCACTTGGGATCCAGCTTACTATCTCTTTTGCCCTTGGTGTTCTTCACCAACACCTGGTTCCCCGGTCACAATAGCAGCTCCTCTAGGGCAGAATCCTCGGCCAAGTCCTTGTGTCTATCCAGCACCACCTGGTTGGCTGTCTGTAACCAGTCCCAGTGTTCTTGTACCCAAGTGCTGGTCAGGCGGGATGTAGAGCACTCAGGGGAGCCCAGCAAGTGTGGCCTGTGGCTCGGTGTACCATGTTATTGTAGGCTCTTACTATATCCCCCACATGCTGGTACCATCGGTCTCTATGACCTTGTTCAAGAGTCCATTGCCAAAGGATGGTAACGGGTGGTATGCGAATTGCAGATACCACTGAGGCAGCACAGTTCAGACATGATCAGTGACTCAAACTTCGGGCCTTGGTCTGAGAGTATACATTTGGGACAGCCATATGGTTGGACCATGTGTTCCCAAAACAATTTAGTCATGGTGGGGGCCATCTGGTCTTTGGTGGGGACTACCACAGCGTGCTTGGTGAAGTGGTCAACAAGGACCAGAGCATAACAATACCCTGAGGGGGAGCTGGAGATCTTCAGGAAGTCCACTGTAACCAGCTCAAAGGGCTTGGAGGTGGTAATTGGGACCTACTAAATATTAGGTGAGTGGTCATATTGTTATGATAGGTGGTCATAATGTCATGGCTGATTGGAGTATATATTATTATTATATATGCATATACAGTGGGGACGGAAAGTATTCAGACCCCCTTAAATTTTTCACTCTTTGTTATATTGCAGCCATTTGCTAAAAGCATTTAAGTTCATTTTTTTCCTCATTAATGTACACACAGCACCCTATATTGACACAAAAACACAGAATTGTTGACATTTGTGCAGATTTATTAAAAAAGAAAAACTGAAATATCACATGGTCCTAAGTATTTAGACCCTTTGCTCAGTATTTAGTAGAAGCACCCTTTTGATCTAATACAGCCATGAGTCTTTCACACCTGGATTTGGGGATCCTCTGCCATTCCTCCTTGCAGATCCTCTCCAGTTCTGTCAGGTTGGATGGTAAACATTGGTGGACAGCCATTTTTAGGTCTCTCCAGAGATGCTCAATTGGGTTTAAGTCAGGGCTCTGGCTGGGCCATTCAAGAACAGTCACGGAGTTGTTGTGAAGCCACTCCTTTGTTATTTTAGCTGTGTGCTTAGGGTCATTGTCTTGTTGAAAGGTAAACCTTCGGCCCAGTCTGAGGTCCTGAGCACTCTGGAGAAGGTTTTCGTCCAGGATATCCCTGTACTTGGCCGCATTCATCTTTCCCTCGATTGCAACCAGTCGTCCTGTCCCTGCAGCTGAAAAACACCCCCACAGCATGATGCTGCCACCACCATGCTTCACTGTTGGGACTGTATTTCACAGGTGATGAGCAGTGACTGGTTTTCTCCACACATGCCGCTATAATTAAGGCCAGAAAGTTCTATTTTGGTCTGAATGAATGAATAAATGAATGAATGATTTGTAAAGCACTGCAAATGCGAACTGAATAGCCTCAAGGCGCTAATGCGTTTTGTGTTGTCAGCTTCTTAAAAGAGGTAAGTCTTGAGTTTTTTCCTGAAGGCCTGATGGTTTTCTTCCATGCAGATGTGAGTCGGAAGAGAGTTCCATAGCCGAGGTCCCTGGACTGCGAATTTTCGTTCTCCCCTTGCTTTGTAGCGGTATTTGGGAATGAGGAGGAGGTTTTGGCTAGATGATCGCAGATTGCAATTGGGTGTGTAGTGTTTTATGTTCTCTCTGAGGTATTGAGGGGCGTTACCTTGTATGCATTTGTAGGTGAGGCAGAGGGTCATGAATGTGATCCAATTCTTTACCATTAGCCAATGTAGGCTCCTCAGGGATGGGGAGATGGACTCCCAGGGTTTTTTTCCTGTTAGCAGTGTTGCCGCCGCATCTTGAATGGCCTGTAGGCGCGCAAGCTGATATTGGGGTAATCCTATGTAGAGTGAGTTTGCGTAGTCGAGACGGGAATTGATGATTGTTCCAACTACTGCTGCTTTGTCCTCTTCTGGGATGAAGGGGATGAGTCTGCGTAGCAGGCGGAGGAGATGGTGAGATCCGCTAACTACTGATCCTATTTGTGCATCCATTGTCATTTATGAGTCAAAGATAACTCCAAGACTTTTGGCTTTGGTGCTCGGAGAGATGGTTTGTCCAAAGATGGCGGGAGGTGTCCATGGAGTCTTGGTTTTGGGATTTTGGTTAGCGTGTAGGTAGAGAAGTTCTGTTTTTGACCCGTTGAGTTTGAGGGAACTAATGGTCATCCAGTCATCTATCAAAGTGAGGCATTTCTCTAGTTGCTGATGGTGGTCTTTTTGTCCGGTGATGCGAAAGTAGATTTGGGTATCGTCAGCGTATGAGTGGAAGCAGAGGTCTGATTTTTTGATGATTTTGAGGAGAGGGCGGATGTAGATGTTGAATAGCACTGGCGACAAGGGTGAACCCTGAGGGACTCCACAGGAGATTGCCCGGGTTTCCGAGGTGAATGCTCCTAGTTTCACTGTCTGAGAGCGGTTCTCTAGGAAGTCTCATCAGACCAGAGAATCTTATTTCTCACCACCTTGGAGACCTTCAGGTATTTTTTTAGCAAACTCCATACAGACTTTCATGTGTCTTGCACTGAGGAGAGGCTTCCGTCGGGCCACTCTGCCATAAAGCCCTGGCTGGTGGATGGCTGCAGTGATGATTGACTTTCTACAACTTACTCACATCTGCCGACTGCATCTCTGGAGCTCAGCCACATTGAGCTTTGGGTTCTTCTTTACCTCTCCCACCAAGGCTCTTCTCCCCCGATAGCTCAGTTTGGCCCGACGGCCAGCTCTAGGAAGGGTTCTGGTCATCCCAAATGTCTTCCATTTAAGGATTATGGAGGCCACTGTGCTCTTAGGAACATTAAGTGCAGCAGAAATTTTGTTGTAACCTTGGCCAGATCTGTGCCTTGCCACAATTCTGTCTCTGAGCTCTTCAGGCAGTTCCTTTGACCTCATGATTCTCATTTGTGCTGACATGCACTGTGAGCTGTAAGGTCTTATATAGATAGGTGTGTGGCTTTCCTAATCAAGTCCAATCAGTATAATCAAACACAGCTGGACTCAAATGAAGGTGTATAACCATCTCAAGGATGATCAGAAGAAATGGACAGCACCTGAGTTAAATATATGAGTGTCACAGCAAAGGGTCTGAATACTTAGGACCATGTGATATTTCAGTTTTTCTTTTTTAATAATCCTGCAAAAATGTCAACAATTCTGTGTTTTTCTGTCAATATGGGGTGCTGTGTGTACATTAATGAGGAAAAAAAAATACTTAAATGATTTTAGCAAATGGCTGCAATATAACAAAGAGTGAAAAATGTAAGGGGGTCTGAATACTTGCCGTCCCCACTGTATATATATATATATATATATATATATATATATATATATATATATATATATATATATATATATTAATTTTTTTTATTTTTTTTGGACAGTTAGTGGATTCGTGGATATAAATTTTGAAGGAAATAAATGGGGATACTACAATATGTTTTTTGACCCGTTGAGAACTGGATTATGTGTTCAGATGTGTAATGTTCAGGCTGTTAGTTAATATCTCTACGTACAGCTCAAAGGTGTTCAAAGTGACCTTTCACACACAAGGCATTTGTATTTGGCTAACAGTTTCATTTTAAACTGTGAGCCATTTGGTCTGAGTACAACAGTCTTGTTTAACTATGGTTAAACAATTTCCAACAACTTACATGCAAGGGAGCTTCCCCTTTATAAAGTTAGCTATTACTGTTCTGCTGGTTAGATGTTAGAAAATCTACATTCTTCAATGTAAAGCCCATAAACATATACTGTACAACTATATATATCTGAAACTCCTCCCAGGCTAAACACAGCTGAAAAGAGCAGACAGTCAGTCTTCAGATATCTTGTAAGTACGATGTACCTCTCATTTCCATGATTAGAGCTGCATATAAATCTGACACCCATAGGTATAGAGCCTCCAGGGCCAGAATATCTAAAGCCAAAACTTTGTTATTGGTTATGAATAGAGCGTGAAAGTGTTTAGATTTTTCTTGTTGTCTGCGTCCTCGTTGGAAAAACTCGCGATTTGTCCTAGTGACCTTTTTCACAGAGAGATAGCAAAGGGAACTAACAAATGTTACAGCTTTTGCCACAATAGGAAGAGAGGGACAAATCCTTTTCTTAATGTTAGAGAGATTTCCTTTCACCTACCGTTCTGTCTCTTAGATAGGAAGTGAAAGGAAATCTCATCAATTCGTTTTTAACCATTTAGTACTCTAAAAACATTTTTAAACATTTTTTTTTTTTTTAGGTATACCACTAGTACATTTTTGTCATTATTTTGACGTGAAATACTATTGTTATGGCAGCAGCTAGCTGCCATAACCCTGGAATTTTTTGGAATGTGAGTGACTCTGCATATGACAGCCCGGAGCCGATTCGATCCGTCGGGTGCCTGGGCAGGAAACCGAGTGAGGCCAAGATAGCCCCCACTCGGCTCTATGACCTTGGAGGACTGGAGCGACGTCTGATCTCACTTCTGCCTTTTGGCTTTAAAGGGATGGGGTATTTTTCCCCTTTTTGACCTCAGATCTCTCAATAAAGAGGACCTGTCATTCCTATTTCTATTACAAGGGATGTTTACATCATTAGAAGGGGAGAAATTATTCTAGCACTAGACCTCCATTGTAAAGCTAAACAGGTAACCTGTAAAAAAATGTAAGCGCCACCTATGAAGATTTTTAAGTACAGTAGTTTGTCGCCATTCCACGAGCGTGCGCAATTTTAAAGCATGACATGTTAGGTATCTATTTACTTGACATAACATCATCTTTCACATTATACAAAAAATTGGGCCAACTTTACTGCTTTGTTTTTTCTTTATTCAAAAAATTTTATTTTTTCCCCAAAAAATTGCTTTTGAAAGACTGTTGCGCAAATAGGGTGTGACATAAAATAATGCAACGATCGCCATTTTATTCTCTAGGGTCTCTGCTAAAAAGAATATATAATGTTTGGGGATTCTAAGTAATTTTCAAGCAAAAAATACTCATTTAAACTTGTAAACAAAATGTTCCAGAAAAGGCCTGGTCTTAAAGTGGTAAAAAAAGAAATCCAGTAAAAAAATAATAATAATAATAATTAAATTGTAATAGATCAATCTTTGTTGCAATGCTCATCTTAAGTGAATGGCTGTCTAGTTCAGTTTGGGGCAGATTTAGTGAACAACACCAAAGATCAGGTGCCAAACCCAATTGAAGCCAAGTGTAAAAAAAAGTACCATAATGGCCATTTTCTAGACTAAAAGGGAAAATTGAGTACTGTCCGTGATACTTTTTTTATTTGCACTAACATATCATTTTTCATGGACGAGCTTTCAGGGTGTGTCCCCTTCTTCAAGGTCCAAGCAGTACTGATTCACAAAAGTTTTAGCAGAAGGTAAAATGTTAAAACAAAGCAAAAAAAAAAAAAAAAAAATCTCTCAGAGTGCAAATAAAAAAAATCCCGGACAGTACTCAATTTTCTCTGTCACAATTGCACTAATACAGCTACAATCCCCTTTAGACTAAAAGGCAAAGGATTGTCCAGCCAATGCCATAGGATGGCTGGGCACTGCCCTGGAGAACATGTATGTATCAAGGAAAACATTTTTTCTAAATTCCATTTGGCGGTAAGCAGCAATTGTAGCAATGCTTAAAGTGAAACGCTGAAAATGCTAAATTTCTTTAACCACTTCTGCCCCGTTAGATTTGGCTGCTCAATGACCAGGCCATTTTTTGCGATACGGCACTGCGTCACTTTAACTGACAATTGCGCGGTCCTGCAACGTTGTACCCAAACAAAACTGACAACCTCTGTGGTTGGTTTTTATTTTTTGCACTATAAAACAAAGAAGAAGAGCGACAATTTTGAAAAAAACACAATACCTTTTACTTTTTGCTATAATAAATATCCCAAATTTAAAAAAACAAAAACAAATGTTTTCCTCAGTTTAGGCCGATATGTATTCTTCTACATATTTTTGTTAAAAAAAAAAATCGTAATAAGCGTATATTGATTGGTTTGCGCTTAAGTTATAGCTTCTATAAAATAGGGGATAGATTTATGGCATTTTTATTATTATTTTTTTTTTTTTACTAGTAATGACAGTAATCAGCGATTTTTATTGGGACTGCGATATTGCGGCGGACACATCGGACACTTTCGATACATTTTTGGGACCAGTGACAATTATACAGCGATCAGTGCTATAAAAATGCACTGATTACTGTATAAATGTCACTGGCAGGGAAGGGGTTAACATTAGGGGGGCAATCAAGGAGTTAAATGTGTTCCCTAGTGTGTGTTCTAATTGTCGGGGGGTGGGACTGACTAGGAGGAGAGAGAGATCAGTGTTCATACTCAGCGCGCGCCCCCTAGTGGTCAAAAGGCGAAGCGACGTAAGCTAACGTCGTTTCGCCCAGGGGAGCCAACCTGCCGCAGTACAACTGCGGTGGCTGGTAGGGAAGGGGTTAAATAACATGCCTGGGAAATGCCCTGACCCTGCCTGTGAAGTGGAGCATCTGTGCAATATATACAACCTACTACAGCAAAACTGACATATACAAAGAAAAATTGTGTTTAAATAGCCGGCAAAATGACAGTTCCCAGCTGCTTTGTCCTGTTTGTAAATCGAATGGGCAGGGATTCCATCCATCTATACCAGACTTTTATCCTAGATAAGTGTCTGATATAGGGAGAGACTGAGGTGAGTAAGGAGGAGGGACAGATTTGTGCCCCTTTCGTGTGGCTTTTAGGTGCTCCTGACAACGGGCTGAGTGGTGGTAGGTTAAATTCCTTGTCAAGCATGTGGTACCCAAAGGTTGGTGTTTTTGCCACACTTGATGTGCTTGAGACAAAGTTTGCAAATAGCACTGTTGCTATCGGGAGATAACAGCTCCATAATGTGATGGAATAGGGTGCTTGCTCTCTACTCTTCCATGATGACTGCCTTGTTGGGGTTGTGCCTAATCCTCACTTAGCTCCTCTGCTCTATCTGGCACCCAAGTCAAGTCATCATCATCCCCTCCATCCTCGATACCACTGGAAACAACTTGGCAATAGGCTGCGGCTGGGGGAACATGACTGCCAATTTGTGTACCAGTGTTCTCCCCTCTCTGTAGGCTCATGATCCTGCCTTCTCAACCTCAGAACCAACATCTGAACCGAGTAATGGCTGTGCATCATCAAGCAGCAAGTGGCTGACGCTGTGTTCAAATAACTCTGCTGACTCCTCCATGCCTGATGCTGGGCTATGGCAAGAATAACTGTGGACAAGGAGGCAGGTTTTGCCACTCTGCGGGTGCAGGGGTCTGCACAATAGTCTCTGCTTGGGTGACAGAGGATGAGGTGAGTGAGGACAGTTTAGTAAGTCAGTCCACCACTTCCTCTGCATGCTGTGGTGGGATAGCATGGGCAACATCACTAAACAGAGGAAATGATGCCCTGCCTGAGGACTGACCACCACGTCCACCTTTGCTTGTGGATACATACGCTGATGGCCCCCTTACAGTGCCAAGGTAACGTCTGCCTCTCCTTGTTGTCCTCCCAGACATGATGGGGGGAGAAGGGGTGCTTATTAACAAAATGTAATAAAGATATGTAAATGTGTATGTGGATGCACTTTAATCAATGGAAAGTGGTGTTTGGTGCACTTTAATTTGAGTTTAAACGACACAGACACACTCCACGGATACACTATAATATACTGCAATATACTGCGTCAAATGTGCAGTAAGGCACAGAACTATAGGGAGTTAGGCAATGAAATATACAGAGTTAAACTTACAGTAACGCACAGAACTATATGGCATTAACCTTGCAGTACGACCATCCCTATAATTCAGTTGTTCGGAGACTCTCCGAACAGTCAATGTTCGGCCCGAACTCATGCTCGGTCCGAACTGTTCGCCCATCCTTACTTCTAGCGAATCAGATTAACACGCATCAGGAAACTTATCTATTTTATTTAAGGCATTTAATTGAGTCATGACATCTTCATGGAAAAACTGAAAAGGGATTTATGTGAAAAAGCAGTCAGTATGATAGCCACTATCTATTACAAACCGCAAGGAATTTTTTTTTTTTTTATTTAACTGGATATCAAATAAGTACACCTGATAACAGGATAAAGGGGTATCAGCTGAGGATGTGTTCTGTCTCCACTGCTGTTCAATACTATGCAGGTGAAATATTTCAAAGTATTTGTAAGGGTGTTGGCACCTCCAGTGGATAATTTAAAGATCATATAGAAAATAAACTATGCAGAAGATACAATTTTGCTTGCAGAATGCAAGGAAAATCCCAGCTGCAATAAAATAGCAGGAAAGGGCAAGAAAGTCTCCAGACAAATAAACAATCAAATTACATAAATTATGGTTTTAACCATCAAAGGACACAAAGAAGTAAATCCAATGTTTGAAAAAGAAAGCATAGAGCCAATGTTACCTTTGAATATGGATCAATGAAAACCTGAAGTATGTTGACTTTAGAGCTGTGTAGCACCCTCCTAGATAGGTGCTACAATTGGGGTAGATTAAAGTGTTTGTTAACCTATGCTGTGCTGTGTAATTTGGCCCATTCTATCACCTAAAATACCTGGCTGATCCTGTCAATTTCTACCCTCCCCACTGTAAACTGACCATGGTACATCATGGCTGCTGAGCCCTAACACCATGGTCATGTGCCTCCGTCATCCACAGCTTTCCTGTCCTCCTCTGTCTACTCTCCCTCCTCCCTCCCTGTCAGCTCATGACTGTGCCCGCTTCCCCCCTCCTGCTGCTGGAATAACATGTACATATTTATACTATCAGTGCTGTCTCTTAATGCAGTGTGCCCCTGTGTGTGTGATTTATTTAAAAAACGCAGATTATATCTAATTTCTGAGCGCCGATCGGCGATTACGTGACCGACTGGCTTTCTCCTCCTCTCCTCCTCCCCTCCCAACTGATGTCAGCAGGGGAATCTTGGTCCCGCCCTTTGCATCTGTCAGACGGGGAGAGGAGAGATCGCCGATCGACGTTCACAAATGAGGTATAATCGCCTTTTTTTTTTATAAATCACACACACAGGGGCACACTGCATTAAGAGACAGCGCTGATAGTATACATATGTAAATGTTATTCCAGCAGGGGGAGGGGGAGGGCACTGTCACGAGCTGACAGGGAGGGAGGGGAAAGAGAGAACAGAGGAGGACAGGCCTGGATGCTGAAGCTACAGAAAGCTGACTAAGGGGCTGTCATCTGAAGATCTAGTCTGGCATCACAAGAGAAAGATATAGACTAAAATATTTCCGCGCTTAGGACGGTATGTAAAGGAGAACTGCAGCCCCCCCAAAAAAATGGACAAACACCGAAGTGTAATCCAAAGAAAAATGAAGAACGCTAGTGGGGAATGTGGCGCTGTTCATAAGGTGTGTATTGGTAAGAAGTGTATAATATTAAAATAATGATATGAAAAAAAACAATACATGAATATAAAACAAAACCTATCAAGTGCATATCTTATTTGTCAAGCATCACATGGTGTGAAAAGCAGAGGTGCAGAATGTGTGTTAGATAATCATATAGGAAATACGTGCAATCAAGAAATATTAAATTGTACCAACAGGTGAATGTGAGTGTTGGTGACGTGAGTAAGCAAAAATGTAAAAAAACACATAAAAATGTCAAAATAAAACACAAATAACAACAATGGTGTGGTGAATAATCATGCACCAAAATGTTCATAAATCAAGTCCACATGATGTGAGTATCCAAAACTAAAAAACTAAAAAACTAAAAAACAGTGTCACGTGGTCACGTTGGTACGCATACGTCGCTGCACATCCTATTGTTGGTCTGATTCCGGTTTTCGGCTGCCCGACCGTGGAACGCACGCCGTTGCCTTGCCACTGTTTCCCCCATCGGCTTTGCTTAGCTGGCGGAACAGTGTCGTTTTTAGCTACTTGTACTTGCATTTATCCAAATTAGCTGATTGGCTATAATAAAAACCTATTTTTTTCGGATTCACACTATAAGGCTCATTTTTTCTCCATACATACGGAAACGCTGTGGTGGACGATTCTAAAGGAATTGAGACAACACACAACAGGAAGGGGATCCTGGATCCATAGAAGGAGATACTGACCGGATCTCAGGAGGGGATTTATCTACACTTGCCCATTACCCCTGCAGGGGTTGGGTCTTTCGGTGAGTGGGGACACAAGTGGGGGTTCCAGAAGAAGAGTCACTAACCACGAATATCACATATATAGATACTTTATGAAATATTTTTTGGTTCTTTGGGACTGCCAAGATTTTCCACACTGTTTTTTAGTTTTTTAGTTTTTTAGTTTTGGATACTCACATCATGTGGACTTGATTTATGAACATTTTGGTGCATGATTATTCACCACACCATTGTTGTTATTTGTGTTTTATTTTGACATTTTTATGTGTTTTTTTGCTTTTTTGCTTACTCACGTCACCAACACGCACATTCACCTGTTGGTACAATTTAATATTTCTTGATTGCACGTATTTCCTATATGATTATCTAACACACATTCTGCACCTCTGCTTTTCACAGCATGTGATGCTTGACAAATAAGATATGCACTTGATAGGTTTTGTTTTATATTCATTTATTGTTTTTTTTCATATCATTATTTTAATATTATACACTTCTTACCAATACACACCTTATGAACAGCGCCACATTCCCCACTAGAGTTCTTCATCACAAGAGAAAGGTTTTGCATGGATGTTGGGAGGAGACAACAAACTTTCCTTGGATTTTTGTGAGTACAGACTGCTGTGAGAGATCTTAAAGACTTTTGGGCTGCTGTCACCCCTCTGGTGTTGGAGATTTAACTGTGTGTTTTTCTAAAGGGCACTGAAGGGTCCTGAAGAGTTCAGTCTATCTAGTTCTTCGTGAAGGGACTCTGCTCTGATTACTTTAAAGAAAGAAGCTTTTGCTGTTTTTAATTCTTCTATTACAAAAACAAGTCCATAATCTTCTTGTGCAAGAACTTCTGCTTCAGCTCTACAGAAGGAGGTTTATTGTCCTCAACCTGTACATCATTCTTTTTTGGAGTATCCCACTCTATTCCCTCAACTCCATCCCAGTTAGTCCAAAAATGAAAAAAAAAAAAGAATACCCGTAGACTTGTTATTGAGCCAAAAAGTGACTGTGATAGTGTGTGCCTGGCTGGGGGGGGGGGGGGGCAATTCACTGGGTAAAGGAATCCTGGCAATTTCCAACAGCTCCTTTATTCTCTGGATATCTGACAACCAGTTCTTAAGGCTTTCCCAGCACCTTAGTAGCCCAAGCAGGTTTTACGTAGAAGAGATTATTTCATTTGAGATATCGACTGGTTGAGGTCACACACCCCATTTAAAGTTCAGGACATCTTGCCAAATTCACCACAGCAGCAGTCAATTAAAAGTACCCACATTTACCATAGTGCGGGAATAATTCACAACATTATAATAACATGTTTTCCCTCAAGCCTAGTACACACGGGCCGAATGTCGGGGCGACGTAGGGCAGTTCAATAAAAAACATCCAACATTCCGAATGTGTGCATGGCAGCCAGTCTGACAGAAGGTGGCTGTTCGGCCGGCTTCTGTTGGACATGCATACTGGAAAACCAGCAGCCGACTAGCTCCCAATCAGCGCTCTCAGTCAATGGCTGAGAGCGCTAACCGGAGTGCGTAGGTGGGGGAACGTCCCCCTGTAAGAACACAATAGCTCAGTGGGGGAAATCGCTGTTTTAACATTGGATTGTTAATACAGTGGCTTTGAACAGAGCTCAGTTTTTTCATTTAAGCCGCTGGGGGGGACTGTGATAGTATGGCGGACAGTCTAACACTAACAAACACCAACTGACACTAACTGACTCTGTTAACCGTTGCCCTAAACTATCGATCATCTTCTATCTCAGTGTTTCTCAACGCCAGTCCTCAAGGCGCCCCAACAGGTCATATTTTCAGGATTTTCCCCAGATGAAATGGCTGTGGTAATTACTAAGGCAGTGAAACTGTTCAAATCACCTGTGCAAAATAATGGAAATCCTGAAAACATGACATATTGGGACGACTTGAGGACTGGAGATGAGAAACACTGTTCTATCTTTCATTTTTTCCACTCTTTTTTAGAAAATTAAAATTTATAAGCTGATAAATTGCACTGCAGTTGAGACAAAGGGGGGTATTTACTAAAGGAAAATCCACTTTGCACTGAAAGTGCACTTGGAAGTAAAGTCGCTGTAGATCCGAGGGGGACATGCAAGGAAAATAAAAAACAGCATTTTAGCTTGCACATGATTGGATGATAAAATCAGCAGAGCTTCCACTCATTTCAGATCTACCCCTTTAGAGTGACTGCACTTCCAAGTGCAATTTCAGTGCAAAGTGGATTTGACTTTCGTAAATAACCCCCAAAGTTTAATGAACAATTGGATTGTATCATAGCACAGATTGATACTGTGGATACAAGTAAGGTAAAAGAGTGCCACGTCCTAGGAATTAATTGTATAGATAAGGGGAGGGACTTTGGACCTTTTAGGTACAGTATTAATTCCTGTTTTACTGTGCCTAAAAAGTCCAAAGTCCCTCCCCTTATCTATACAACCCCCAAAGTTTGCACTATAAACAAAAAACACAGAAAATTCTGAAAAAAACAATATGTTTTACTTTCTGTTATAAAACAAAAAATTTTAAAAAAAATCTAATTTCTTCATAAATTGAGGCCAATATTTATGTATTCTGCTACATATTTTTGGTAAAAAATCCCAATAAGCGAATATTGATTAGTTTACATGAACGTTATAGCGTCTATCAAGCGACTTGTGGTGGGACTGTAATAGTATGGCGGACAGTCTGACACTAACTGACACTTTGTGGGAACCAGTGACACTAATACAGTGATCAGTGCTAAAAATATGCACTGTCACTGTACTAATGAAACTGGCTGAGAAGGGGTTAATATCTAGGACGATCAAAGGGTTAAATGTGTACATAACCTGTGTTTATGAGTGTACTGTGTGTTGCTTTTACCAAAGCATGTGACGGTTTTTCTTCCCTGCTTTCCAGGAAAACAAAAACCGCCACATCCCCACTGACAGGACAGAGCTCTGTATTGTTTACACTCACAGAGTTTGCCCTGTCTTCTTCCTCCTCCCTGATCAGCGGGCATTGGTGGTCATCCATTGGCCGGCGTCTGCTGATCGGCTTGTTCTGTGACTAATCACTGCACAGGTGGCGAGCGTTTGCACACCCCCTACTCAGAAGTGCTCGATCACGTACTAGTTATGTGATCTGGCACAAGCGAGAGGCGCTCTGCGCTTAGAAAAAAGCATGTTTTGAACTGTTTAGTACTACAGGACAAACTTGAAAATCAGCTAAACAGACTTGGTATGAATGAACAGGTGCTGTAAAGAGTTAATTGGGTTGATTTACTAAAGTCAAATACACTGTTCACTTTGCAAATGAAGTTCTATTCTGCAAGATTTTACACAAGAAAATGTGGTTAATCCTCATTTTGCAAAGAATACCCAATCACTTTCAAGGAAAGAAATGCATTTTTGTTTGCACATGAAAGGATAATGGGCTTCACCTCATTCACTTATCTCTGAGGATAATTCCCTTGCAGAGTTTAACTGCAATTGCAAAGTGAGCAATTTATTTGCACCCCAATCAAGCAAAACCACTTCTAATAGATTGATGAGGAAATGCCAATTTTCTGGCCATATCGCAAGAAGCATGGCTAGAGAGAAGCTATGCAATGTTGTGGAAGCACAAGATAAAGAAAGGGAGAAGAACATAGTGGGTGGATGACATCCATGTGTAAGAAAGTGGGGGGGTAGTTAACAAATATTAATAAATAATATCAATAGTATTGTTCCACTCCCACTTCTCACTGTTCTTTTAGGGGTAGGTCAGCAATGAAACACATAAACTGTAGGTGGAAAAGATTATATTATACAAAGAATTAGTATGAACAGCTTTGTTACTGATAAGGAAATATTACTTAAACGACATAGTAACAATAACCAATTTTCAAGAGGCATATAAATCACAGGCAAAAATTAGCAGCAATAAGACCCTATACCAGTGGTTCTCAACTTCGGTCCTCAGGACCCACTAACAGGCCAGAATTTAAGTATTACCTTGGGGAGATGCAGACTAGAATACTGCAATCACTGAGCAGCAAATGATATCACCTGTGATGTATTTCAGTTATCCTGCAAACCTGGCCTGTTAGTGGGTCAGGAGTTGAGAACCACTGCCCTATACCATCAAGCAATACAACTTCTGCCCCATGGAAGACATACCTAAGAAACCAAAGACAAAAGTCCAGCAATCATAAACTGGCAAGATATCTAGCTAGCAAGCGCATCCAATATTACCACTCTCCATAGACAGCCTCCAGTCAAGGTCTTCCAATCAAGTCTCTAGTCAAGCCTCCCATCAAGTCTCTCCTCCATCCAGTCTACAGTCCAGCTTTCCCCAAGTGTCCCTTCTCTGGCATTATTATACCAGTTCCCTCCATTTGGCTTATGACACAATCATAACTCTCTCAAGAAAGGATGGAACTCTAGTCCTACTTTGCTATGATGCTTATCCCATATTAATTATTAGGGATGAGCCGAACACCCCCCGGTTCGGTTCGCACCAGAACCCGCGAACGGACCGAAAGTTCGCACGAACGTTAGAACCCCATTGACGTCTATGGGACTCGAACGTTCGAAATCAAAAGTGCTCATTTTAAAGGCTAATTTGCATGGTATTGTCCTAAAAAGGGTTTGGGGACCCGGGTCCTACCCCAGGGGACATGTATCAATGCAAAAAAAACTTTTAAAAACGGCCGTTTTTTCGGGAGCAGTGATTTTAATGATGCTTAAAGTAAAAAAAAAAAAAGTGAAATATTCCTTTAAATATCGTACCTGGGGGGTGTCTATAGTATGCCTGTAAAGTGACGCGTGTTTCCCATGTTTAGAACAGTCCCTGCACCAAATGTCATTTTTAAAGGAAAAAATCTCATTTAAAACTGCTTGCGGGTTTAATGTCATGTCGGGTCATGGCAATATGGATGAAAATCAGTGAGACAAACGGCATGGGTACCCCCCAGTCCATTACCAGGCCCTTTGGGTCTTGTATGGATATTAAGGGGAACCCCGCACCCAAATTAAAATAAGGAAAGGTGTGGGGCCACCAGGCCCTATATACTCTGAACAGCAGTATACAGGCGGTGCAAACAAGACAGGGACTGTAGGTTTGTTGTTAAGTAGAATCTGTTTGTAATTTTGAACATTTTTATCGTGTTTAGCTCCAGCCAAAAAATCTTTTCTAAGCTTTTTGGAAAACATAGGGAAGGGTTATCACCCCTGTGACATTTGTTTTGCTGTCTTTCCTCCTCTTCAGAAGATTTCACCTCACTTTTTTGTCCCAATGAAAAATGTTTTTTGAAAATTTGGGTTTTTTTGTGGAACAAGGATTGGAAAGCATCAGTGGAAAGGAGAAATTGTTTTCCCATATTAACTCTTACAGGAGAGAATTTCCCTTCCTAGGGGTAGATTTCATCTCACTTCCTGTTGTCTCCTTCCGTTTGCAAGTAGGAGTCGTTTGTAAGTTAGATGTTTGAAAGTAGGGTCCTGCCCTATATACTCAGCAGAAATTTGGGCCTTAGGTGTTGCTGTGGCCACAACACTGTAAGCCCTCACAGGGCCCTGCTGTGAAATATTAGATCAAGAATTGTAATTACATGCCCCTGTTGAACAGGAGCTGAAAAATTAGGCCTTAGGCACTGGTGCTGGTGCCACAACACTGCAACCCCTCACAGACACTCTAGTTGGAACGCAGGAACGAGCCCTGCTGCAAAGTATTGCTTCAAAAATTGTAATTACACGCCCCTGTTAGACAGGGGCAGAAAAATTGGGCCTTAGGCACTGGTGCTGGTGCCACAACACTGCAACCCCTCACAGACACTCTAGTTGGAACGCAGGAACGAGCCCTGCTGCAAAGTATTGCATCAAAAATTGTAATTACACGCCCCTGTTAGACAGGGGCAGAAAAATTGGGCCTTAGGCACTGGTGCTGGTGCCACAACACTGCAACCCCTCACAGACACTCTAGTTGGAATGCAGGAACGAGCCCTGCTGCAAAGTATTACATCAAAAATTGTAATTACACGCCCCTGTTAAACAGGGGCTGAAAAATTGTGCCTTAGGCACTGGTGGTGGCGCCCAGAACCAAAAATGTTCTTACAAGCTATCAGCGTGATGATTGAGGAGGAAGAGGATAATTACTCAGGGATAGTCACTCAGCATCAGCATAGGCAGTCTTTGAAGGGATCTGAGATTTCAAAAAAAATTATTCGGTTACATCAGCATCAGGTGCTTGGTAGCTGGTGGTGATCCAAGACTCATTCATTTTTATGAAGGTCAGCCGATCAACCGAGTCGGTGGACAGACGCACCCTGTGATCGGTTACCACGCCTCCAGCAGCACTGAATGTGCGTTCCGAAAGAACGCTGGATGCAGGACAGGCCAGTAGCTCAATTGCATACTGTGCAAGCTCTGGCCAGTGATCCATCCTCAAGACCCAGTAACCCAGAGGATTTTCGGTGGGAAAGGTGTCCAAGTCTGATCTTGCCCCTAGGTATTCCTGCACCATGTAAAACAGACGCTGGCGATGGTTGCTGGAACCGATCATACCTTGGGGCTGCGGACCAAAAAATTGTCTGAACGCATCGGTCAGACGGCCACCTTCTCCACCGCTCCTTCTTTGACTGACCGAAGCCTCAGCAACACGTTGTCCAGAAACAGGAGTTTGTAACCTCCCAGTCTCTGGGAACGCGTTGCACAGACCTTTCTGCAAGGCCTCCCGAAGATGTTTCATCCTCTGCTCCCTCTGCGATGGCAAGATAAGGTCCGCAACCTTACCCTTGTAACGTGGATCAAGGAGGGTTGCCAGCCAGTATTGGTCCTTCTCCTTGATACCACGAATACGAGGATCCTTACGCAGGCTTTGCAGGATCAGGGAGGCCATGCAGCGTAGGTTTGCTGAGGCATTCGGTCCGGAGTCCTCTGGGTCACTAAGAATGACATAGTCCGCAGCCACCTCCTCCCAGCCACGTACAAGTCCATGTGTTTCTTGGGACTGATCCCTTAAAGACTGCTGCTGATGCTGAGTGCCAGGCTCCACCTCCATACTGACACAATCTTCCTCCTCCTCCTCTTCCTCCTCGTCCTCTTCCTGTGTGATCGGCGGGCACGCAGGAACACTGTCTGGATAAAGGGGGCCTTGAGAGCTAAGGAAGTCCTCCTCTTCCTGCCTCTGTTCTGCCTCAAGTGCCCTGTCCATTATTCCACGCAGCGTGTGCTCCAACAGGTGGACAAGGGGGACAGTGTCACTGATGCATGCACTGTCACTGCTCACCATCCTCGTGGCCTCCTCGAATGGTGACAGGACAGTGCATGCATCCCTGATCATGGCCCACTGGCGTGGGGAAAAAAAAACAAGCTCCCCTGACCCTGTCCTGGTGCCATAGTCGCACAGGTACTCATTGATGGCCCTCTGCTGCGTGTGCAGCCGCTGCAGCATGGCCAACGTTGAGTTCCACCTGGTGGGCATGTCACAGATTAGGCGGTTCTTGGGCAGGTTAAACTCCTTTTGGAGGTCCGTCAGCCGAGCACTGGCATTATATGACCGGCGGAAATGCACACAGACTTTCCTGGCCTGCCTCAGGACATCCTGTAAGCCCGGGTACCTGCCCAAGAACCGCTGCACCACCAAGTTAAGCACGTGAGCCAAACAGGGCACATGGGTCATTTGTCCCTGTCGGAGGGCAGAGAGGAGGTTGGTGCCATTGTCGCAAACCACCATTCCTGCCTTAAGTTGGCATGGCGTCAACCACCTCTGAACCTGCCCCTGCAGAGCTGACAGAACCTCTGCCCCAGTGTGGCTCCTGTCCCCCAAGCACACCAGCTCAAGCACCGCATGGCATCTTTTGGCCTGCGTACTTGCGTAGCCCCTTGAACGCCTACGGAGCACCGCTGGTTCCGAGGAAGAGGCCATGGAGGAAGAAGAAGAGGAGGGGGTGGAGGAGAGAGGTGTGTCACAATCAGCATTTTGGAGGCGTGGTGGCGGAACAACCTCCAACACTACTGCACCTTGTCCTGCATCCTTCCCAGCTGCCAGCAGAGTCACCCAATGCGCCGTGAAACTTAGGTAACGTCCCTGTCCATGCCTGCTGGACCATGAGTCAGCGGTAATATGCACCTTACCGCTGACCGCCCTGTCCAGCGAGGCATGGACATTGCCTTCCACATGCCGGTAGAGAGCCGGAATCGCCTTCCGTGAGAAAAAGTGGCGTTTGGGTACCTGCCACTGAGGAACCGCACATTCCACAAACTCACGGAAGGGGGCAGAGTCTACCAACTGAAAAGGCAGCAGTTGAAGTGCTAGCAATTTTACCAAGCTAGCATTCAACCGCTGGGCATGTGGATGGCTGGGAGCAAACTTCTTTCGGCGGTGCAGCAGCTGGGGCAGGGAAATTTGCCTGGTACAATCTGACGTCGGTGTACCAAAAGCAGATTGCCCACAAGTACTTGGCTGTGACACACCTAATTCTACACCTTCATTCCTCTCACTGCAGGTCTCAGAGAGGACTGAAGGTCTAGTGGGGTTGGAAATCTCAGCTGATGAGGAGCAAGGAGAGATCCTCTTTGTTCTTTGGTGTGGGTCTTTTAGATACGCTTGCCAACGAACTGCATGGCAGGTCAACATATGTCTGGTCAAGCATGTGGTACCCAAGCGGGAGATGTTTTGGCCACGCGAGATACGCTTGAGACATATGTTGCAAATAGCAGCGGTGCAATCTGATGCACTCGTCTCAAAAAAGGCCCACACCAAAGAACTTTTTGAATAACGCGCAGAGACTGCAGCGCCCTGCACATGTGGAGCTTTGGGGTGTGATGCAGTCAATGTGCTGCCCTTAGGCTGGCCCCTGGAGGGCATCCTGCCTCGTTGGTGATGTGCCGCCGCCTCCTCCTCCTCCTCCTCCTCCTCCTCTCTCCTATCAGGTACCCACGTTGAGTCAGTGACCTCATCATCCCCTCCCTCCTCATCACTGGAGCAAACCTGGCAGTATGCTGCAGCAGGGGGAGCATGACTGCCAGATTGCTGTCCTTCTTGGGCACCCCCTCTGTCCGTGCTCATGTTACTGCCTTCATCGAGCTCAGTATCGTCATCAGAGCCTTCCAAACGCTGGGCATCCTCCTGGAGCATGTACCCAACACTGTGGTCAAACAGTTCGAGGGAATCCTCATGAGGACATGGTGGAGCTAGGGAAGGAGTCACTGATGACATTGAGCTGAGGGAAGAGGCCGCTGCTTTGCCAGACAAAGCACCCTGGGCATGGGTGAGAGAGGATGAGGAGGATGAGGACGGCTTGGTCATCCACTCGACCAAGTCTTCCGCATGTTGCGGCTCAACACGGCCAGCTGCCGAAAAAAAGGCCAAGCGTGTCCCATGGCCACGTGCTGATGAGGATGCACCGTCTCCACGACCAGCACTAGACACAGAGCCTGCTTGCCCTCTCTTATTGGCTTGTGACTGTCTGCCTCTACTTCTTGGCCTTCCAGACATACTAATGGCCTGTAGCTGCACTAAGCTGGGATAGAACACCTGTAATTTTCTTCAAGTAGCTTTATATACTGTAACCAGACAAGCCTGCCTGTCAGTAGGAAGATAACAGGAACGGATCTAGCTGAACACTGTGAGCAGGACGCACTGTACTAAATGTAAATAGTCTAGCTGCCTGACCGTGGTACTAATAGGATCAAATAGAACACCTGTAATTTTCTTCAGGTAGCTTTATATACTGTAACCAGACAAGCCTGCCTGTCAGTAGGAAGATAACAGGAACGGATCTAGCTGTACACTGTGAGCAGGACGCACTGTACTAAATGTAAATAGTCTAGCTGCCTGACCGTGGTACTAATAGGATCAAATAGAACACCTGTAATTTTCTTCAGGTAGCTTTATATACTGTAACCAGACAAGCCTGCCTGTCAGTAGGAAGATAACGGGAACGGATCTAGCTGAACACTGTGAGCAGGACGCACTGTACTAAATGTAAATAGTCTAGCTGCCTGACCGTGGTACTAATAGGATCAAATAGAACACCTGTAATTTTCTTCAGGTAGCTTTATATACTGTAACCAGACAAGCCTGCCTGTCAGTAGGAATTTAACAGGAACGGATCTAGCTGAACACTGTGAGCAGGACGCACTGCACTAAATGTAAATAGTCTAGAAGATAACAGGAACGGATCTAGCTGAACACTGTGAGCAGGACGCACTGCACTAAATGTAAATAGTCTAGAAGATAACAGGAACGGATCTAGCTGAACACTGTGAGCAGGACGCACTGCACTAAATGTAAATAGTCTAGAAGATAACAGGAACGGATCTAGCTGAACACTGTGAGCAGGACGCACTGCACTAAATGTAAATAGTCTAGAAGATAACAGGAACGGATCTAGCTGAACACTGTGAGCAGGACGCACTGCACTAAATGTAAATAGCAGGAACGGATCTAGCTGAACACTGTGAGCAGGACGCACTGCACTAAATGTAAATAGTCTAGAAGATAACAAGAACGGATCTAGCTGAACACTGTGAGCAGGACGCACTGCACTAAATGTAAATAGCAGGAACGGCTCTAGCTGAACACTGTGAGCAGGACGCACTGCACTAAATGTAAATAGCAGGAACGGATCTAGCTGAACACTGTGAGCAGGACGCACTGCACTAAATGTAAATAGTCTAGAAGATAACAGGAACGGATCTAGCTGAACACTGTGAGCAGGACGCACTGCACTAAATGTAAATAGCAGGAACGGATCTAGCTGAACACTGTGAGCAGGACGCACTGCACTAAATGTAAATAACAGGAACGGATCTAGCTGAACACTGTGAGCAGGACGCACTGCACTAAATGTAAATAGCAGG
The DNA here is from genome assembly GCF_042186555.1 of Aquarana catesbeiana. Classification (NCBI taxonomy): domain Eukaryota; kingdom Metazoa; phylum Chordata; class Amphibia; order Anura; family Ranidae; genus Aquarana; species Aquarana catesbeiana. The sequence continues at coordinate 625,066,889 of NC_133325.1, forward strand.
AACGGATCTAGCTGAACACTGTGAGCAGGACGCACTGCACTAAATGTAAATAGCAGGAACAGATCTAGCTGAACACTGTGAGCAGGACGCACTGCACTAAATGTAAATTGCAGGAACGGATCTAGCTGAACACTGTGAGCAGGACGCACTGCACTAAATGTAAATAGTCTAGAAGATAACAGGAACGGATCTAGCTGAACACTGTGAGCAGGACGCACTGCACTAAATGTAAATAGCAGGAACGGATCTAGCTGAACACTGTGAGCAGGACGCACTGCATTAAATGTAAATAGTCTAGATAGAAGATAACAGGAACGGATCTAGCTAAACTGAATACAGTGTATATATATATATGCAACACCTGGGATGCATATATATACACAATACACTGTAAGTGCAGCTAACTGACTGACTGTTCTGCCTAATCTATCTAACTCAAATCAAATGACACTGTCTCTCTCTCTCTCTATCTCTCAGCACACCGGAACACACACTACACAGGGCCGCCGTGCAGGCGGCCTTATATAGTGTGGGGTGTGTACTAAATCCCCTGAGCCATAATTGGCCAAAGCCACCCTGGCTTTGGCCAATTACAGCTCTCTCTACTGACGGCGCTGTGATTGGCCAAGCATGCGGGTCATAGTGCATGCTTGGCCAATCATCAGCCAGCAATGCACTGCGATGCCGCAGTGAATTATGGGCCGTGACGCGCCACACGAATTTAGCGCGAACGGCCCATAACGTTCGCAATTCGGCGAACGATCGAACAGCCGATGTTCGAGTCGAACATGGGTTCGACTCGAACACGAAGCTCATCCCTATTAATTATGATTGACCTGATGTCTACAGCATATATATGTGTGTTTAGTCTGCCACGTTCCTAGACTTTTGGGTAAACAGTCCTCAAATTAGTATGCTAAAGCCCTATAACCAAATGGAGACACCTAGTCACCACCTTTTTCACCCAACGTCTAAAGACAAAGGGGCAATCTTATTACAATGCTTTTACAATGCCTAACGTTTGGCTTTGACATACTAATGAAGGCAGGAAAGACTAGTTCTTTTAAGAAACAGGAGGCAATCTTGTCCCGTATAGTATACAAACATACTTTAGAACAGCTATGTTGATAGTCATCTCACTATGTATTTCCTATAAATATATATTTTATTGGGTGTGGATGAATGAGAAGATCTGGACAGCCGCACACCGGGATAAACAGATTAAATTCTTCTTTTTATTTGTAAAACAGGATCATAGGGTACATGAGACACCACTGGATTGGTACAGCACAACAGCTGATGTGTTTCACACTTATACAAAGTGCTTACTCATAGCTGACTAACATGGGAGTGATAAGCACATATATACTTGAAATGCTAAAAACATGTGATCAAATGAGGATGAGATAATACAAAACAGCTGAAGACCAACCGTGTGAGATCTCAGCGCTCGTTACTAAGTGGCTGATATAAAGTCGAGACACCCATGATGTGATAGATATAGAGACAACGGACAAATAAATAAAAAGAAAAAAATTGAATGAAATACTTAATTTATATGTTAATATATGTAGCGCTGGTAGATTTACAATCTACCATTTGATAGGTAAATTTAGTGAATTGCTCGTTATAGGAAGTTAGATTTGCCTCTGTTCCAGCTTGGCTGACATTGCGTGTGGTTCCACATTGTGCCGGTGGGTGTCATTGTCACCATCGGCGGGTGTTGGAAAAGCAACGTGTTGAAGCGAATGAGTGCTCCTCTGTCCCGGAGACAACTCGGTGGAGGTGGTCCTCCGAGTTGCATTCTGGGAGAGGGTATTTATGGGACAGACACCATGTTCTGGGGTTCATTTTCAGCCACCTGCTGGCCCTCCTGTCACAATGTTATGGGCACAAGGCGAGGATGTCGCCTCTGCTATGACTTTCCCTGAATGGACAGCCCTGAGTTCTGGGAAGACGTCATCCTGTGTGGAGCCACACAGCACTGTAAATGAGACATTGCCAAAAGTTGTTAGTTCACTTCAGACACCGGCTGGGTCTATGGTGAGCAAATCATTGGATTCATGTGTGCCTCCTGGCATGGGGAAAAACAGATCCTTGTCCAAACTTGCACGTTTGCAGAGAATGTTGAACAAGCGTGTAGCTACGGAATATGGCTTGGAGTTCCCTTATGTCCCTCAGGATATAATGCAAGTGATTGAAGTTAACCGGGAACTTTGGTACAGTGAATCTGTTTGGGACTATTTGCCTGTGCCTAAGCCTTTCCGAAAGACTGGATGTTCTGTTAAAATGGATGAACGTTTTAATGGATGTTTTATGCACTGGAACTTCGGTCGGCACATCTATGCTGACAAAGTAGTTATCTGCAGGCCCGGAAAAGAGGACGTTGTATATTTCATTACCACAGTAGATAAACTGGGAAAGACACTGACCTTGCCAGATCCCCAGTTTTATTGGTGATTATGGACAAAAGAACTTTGGCATTAGTTAGTTAGTGTCAGTATAAAGAGATCTTCGTGGTCAAGATCTGGATATTCATCTCAGTGTTTCAAATCCAAGGACTTCTTTTTGCTAGCTGGATTTCTTTCATTTGAAGAAAAAAATTTATACAGGGATGGACTCCTAAAGATTATTTTTGATATAGATTATGGGAAGAGAGTCTCACAGGATATATGTGTGTTAATATGCTTTCCTTTTCAGGAACCATTTGATCCTCTATCAAGCTGTTAGGATTTTCAGCTAGATAGACAGTGAGGTTATGTACACTCATAGGATGGTTTTGTTTACGGACGTGAACATATTGTTTTATAGATGTTAATCTTATAATGTATTTCCACTGTCTTTCCTTCTTCTTTATCTAATCCAAGTTTTAAAGCTCAAATACCTACTCCCAGGCTTGGGAGCTATTATCATTATTTTTGGACAGACGTTGGGAACAACGTCTATTGTAGTGGGGGGAGTATGTAGCGCTGGTAGATTTACGATCTATCATTTGATAGGTAAATTTAGTGAATTGCTCGTTATAGGAAGTTAGATTTACCTCTGTTCCAGCTTGGCTGACGTTGCGTGTGGTTCCACATTGTGCCGGTGGGTGTCGTTGTCACCATCGGCGGGTGTTGGAAAAGCAACATGTTGAAGCGAATGAGTGCTCCTCTGTCCCGGAGACAACTCGGTGGTGGTGGTCCTCCAAATTCCATTCTGGGAGAGGGTATTTATGGGACAGACGCCATGTTCTGGGGTTCATTTTCAGCCACCTGCTGGCCCTCCTGGCTGACAGGTATGTGTACTACCTCGTGGTCCTCCGTTCCGGAGGCCCATGTTGCTGCGGCGTGTGGGTGGGCCCAGAAGCCTGTCTGGGGCCTACCACAGCAGCTGAGGAATGGTCCTGAGCTGTCTTTCCAGAGTGAAGAAGCTGGACAACCGAGGAGATCCCAGGGGAGGACCCATCATGGAAGGATCATGCAGAGTGCTGGTCTGGAGAGGGGCCTGGTGACTCGGTTGGAGGACGTATCCTAAAGTGATCCTACAGCATAGTACTGCGTTGGCTTAGAGGTCCAAGTACTGTGTCTGACATTCATTGTGAACCAATACATCCTGTGGCAGAGGATCGTACAGGTTTGTTTCAAGCAAGTCTGTGGCAGAGACTTTTGTTCGTGCTACGTACTGGCTGCTAGGCAAGTGAGAGTGATGAAGACACGTGACCCTGTGTCAAACACGCGTAGGGGAGGGGCCAGGATGGAGCACGGAGCCTTTCACTCCACTGAGATGAGATGCACAGCTTATCCCTCCTGACAGGCAAACTTTGAGGCAAACTTTGGAGACTGTTATCAGATTGGTGCACTCACGCACCTTGCAAATGTGAGTACCCTAATGTGGGGAGCTTTTATTCCAATAAACATTTATAAACGATATCACACTATCCAGTTTTTCTTTTTCTTTTCCTTTATTCATAACTGTGGAGCTGCTGCTGAATACTGTGTATCTGGATTCCATCACTGAGCCGTGGGATGGCTCATAAGCGTGTTTAGATTCAGTCTCACAGCTGAGTTGCATGCTCTGAGGTGAACGGCTGTCCCCAGGGGGTCACTGGATGGCACTTGAGCATGGAATTCTGAGCACTAAGCACTAAGATTAATGCACGCACCTTGGATTTTTTATGAACCGTTTTTATGGACTTTATGTGCATTTCTTTCATAAACTGGACTTTAATAACCACGTATCACATCTTGGATTTGATATTCACACTCATTGTGTGGCACTTGGCACTTTGTTGTATTTTTTGCACTTATCACTGTGATATTATTTATATATATTTTTTACACGGTAAATTTCAGATTATTTACATAATTTACATAATTTTTCATTTATTATATATACAGTTAGTAGTTTAATCATCACTACTCCTATTCTAATGGTATACATCTAATATATTATTTACACATTGCACCTTATAATCACTTTTAAATTTTTTTTTTTATACATATATCCTTTGTGCCTTGCTGTGGCTGGATAAGCCGCTTATGCGGTATTTTAAGTAAAAAATATATAACTAGTATATGGTGTTACCAATAAAACTGTGTCAAATATACATCATTACCTATATAAAGCTATATGAATGATGAGAACAATATATATGAATGAAGAACGAAAAATGTGTATAGTGACGGGCATATATTGGTATGAACTATGTTCAGATCTGTACAGAAAATTAAAATACATAGTTGTAAATAAAAAATCGATGTAGTGCAAAGAAGGTGAGCTAATGCAACAGAAAAGAATAGATATCTAATTGTGTCTAAAGATGGAGATTGTAACAAAATATTGATTTGTTGGAAGCATGGGTGAGTAATTCATAAACAAATATATAATGTGTTCAAAAATTAATTACAACAGTAAATCCCCATAACCAGTGCCGAGATCTCAAACGGTTTAAACGGACATAGAGAAAAAGAGACACGCAATAATTGATATAAATAGTCCATAGTCTCTTGGCCCAGGATCTAGGGAGAAACACAGGTATATCACAAACAAATACTCCAAAATAATAATATAAACAAGAATAATGTTTACAAAACTTTAATAAACTGAAAAATAATAAACAATCCAACACAGATACACAGTTAAAAATACTGCACTATAAGATATACAAAATGTATATATAATCATCCGAAACCTAAATCTAAGATATGGGGCGTTTGAATGAAGTGTATAAATGATAGATGAAATCACTCTACACCCCATAAAAGGAACTCTCTTGGACGGTTCTGATAATGTGGCTGTGCTATAAATATAATTATAGATATAAATATTAGTGCCATTACATGAGAACCTAAACGGAATCCAACCAAACAGCACCTCAGAATGAAACCAACAAAGAGGAGGAGAGGAGGCATTGTCATGTATTCAAAATAATGAGCAACCATAATGGTGCCTATAAATATAGCTATGTCGATAATATGGACAAACACATTACTGACAGTAACAATCAATAAAATGGATTTGAAAAAATGTGTATATATATATATATATATATATATATAGGGGTAAATATGATAATAGCATGATTGATATATAAACAGAAACATGTATATATATGTATGGATCTCCAAGCTTATGAAAGAAAAATAGTAGTAGGAGAGGGAATGTTAATCAGGAAAAAATGAATCATAAAAATGGGAAACGTCCCATTCATAATTTAAACCTGACGGAATTCTAGTGTCCAAAAAGAAAATCCAATATACTTCATGTTTGCGTAGTAGTTGGAATCTGACCCCCCCCCCCCCCCCCCTTACTGGAACTGTAACAATTTCGATACCTTGAATAAAGAGACTTGATGTATCTTTATGATGTTCAAAAATCCAATGTTTAGCTACAAGTTGTCCTTTTCAATGTCATGTAGGTGGTCATACAAACGGTCCCTAAGGCAACGTGTTGTACGACCTACATATTGGATCTGGCAGATCTCACAGGTAATTACATATATCACATATCTGGTGTTGCAATTAATAAAAGAAGATATTTGAAACTCTCTGCCGTTACTACAAGACTGAATCTGTTTGGCTGTTTTAATGTGGCCGCAATAGTTGCAGCTTTTAATTCCACATCTGAAATTACGAGTAAAACTCAGCCAGTTGGGTTTTGATCGATTTGTGAGTAACAGACTGGGTGAAAGGGAACGACCCAGGGTGGGTGCTCTACGAGAGACTACCTGAATTCCTTTGGAAAGGATGTTACTGTAAATCGGATCATTGTATAGAATGGGATGATACCTAGTAATAATTCTTTTTATTTTAGTAAATTCTGAACTGTATGGTGTTGAGAAGACTGGAATATGAAAAGATTTGTATGTTTTTTGTGTTGTCTTCTTATATGGTTTCTCTTTTAAAAGAATGAGTGTGTCAGAATAACCCCAGGCTTTGAATCTATGTGCCATGTTGCTAGCCTCAATGTCAAAACTTTCCGGTGTACTACATAAATGTTTTAATCTTAAAAATTGTCCTTATGGTACCCCTCTGACAGTGTGACTAGGGTGTGCAGAGTCGGCTCTGAGTAAAGTATTACCTGCAATAGGTTTTCTATAGAGACTGGTATGGACCATTCCTTCTGCACCCCCTAATCTCACATCTAGGAATTCAATGGAGTTGGTTTGTAAGACTCCTGTAAATCTCAGATTTAAAGCATTGTCATTGAAGTATGAAAGCCAGGCATCCAAATCTGCGTTTTCATCAGACGTAATGAACAAGAGATCGTCATTGAAACGACAAAAGAACACAGTGTCTGCACGGCGGGGGCTATCTGATCCAAAGATGCGGGACCTTTCCCACCAACCCATGAATAGGTTGGCTAATGAGGGCGAGAATTTCACTCCCATGGAGGCCCCGCATCTCTGGAGGTAATAGCCCCCGTCAAACATGAAAAAGTTATGTGTTAACAGGTATTCTAAGGCTTGTAAAATAAACTCCTGGAGAACCAAAGAAAATTTGCCTGACTTTTTAAGAAACCAGGAGACCACTTGAATACCTAAATGGTGTGGGATACTAGAGAACAAACTGGTGACATCACAACTAATCCACCTGTAGCTGTCTTCCCATTGAAAATCCTGAAGTTTGCTAAGCAAATGTTTAGTATCCCTTAAATAACTGGGCAGGCTGGTTGTCAGAGGTTGCAGTTAGGAATCAACCCACTCTCCTAAGCACTCATTAAGTGAGCCAGTGACGGCTACAATCGGTCGTCCTGTAAGGGGATTTAACCCTTTATGGACCTTCGGTAAATGATGAAACACTGGCATAATAGGATGTTCCGGAATGAATGATTCTTTATCCTTTTGTGTAAAAAGATCTGCCTGCACTGTTCTGTCTAGTAGGGCTGAGAATTCTTTTTTAAAGGGATCAGTGGGATTGGAAATGAGTGTTTGGTATGTGTGTGTCGGATAGTTGGCGTAAAGCCTCCTCTTTATAGATTTCTGAATCTAATACTAGTACCATCCCACCCTTGACCACATTCCTAATGACAATACTATTATCTGCTGATAATTCTTTGAATGCTTGTCTTTCATTCAAAGATAAATTATCGTTTACTGACTTTTTATGGCAAATGCGAGCCAGGCGCATTAAATCACCTTCCACCATTTTTTGGAAAAGATCAAGATCTTTCCCTCTGGACGCCACTGGATAAAAATCTGATCTAGTTTTGAATGATATATTGTTTTGTATATCCGTGGGGTCCAAGAGAGACTGGTCTGATTCATTGGCCAAATCAATCAAATCTTGCAATGCACAAACTTCAGTGAACAATTTAGGTGAAGGAAGGGACTCACCTGTATCGCAGTCGTCTAAGGGGATCTCTATTTCCTCTGATGGACAATTGAAGTAGTGTTTCCTGAGTGTTAAAACTCGTGAAAATTTATTAACGTCAAAAATGTTTTCAAATGAATTAAAGTGTCCGTTGGGATAAAAGTTCAGTCCTTTTGCTAAAAGGTTGAGTTCTTCCTTATTTAACGGTCTTTTGAAGAGGTTGATGACACTGCGATTCATTTTCTCAATTTGTCTTGCAGTGTGTAGCACGCGTGGCTTGAAGTTCTTGTGTCTCCTGCCCCCTCTTCTTGTCTTTTTGTGGAAGATTTCTTTTTCTTGGTTTGTCCGGATCTGCGAGGGTTTCCATGAGTCCGATCATTGCTTGATCTGGCTGGTTCAGGAGAGGCCATAGATCTGTCAAAGGAGGACTCCGACATGGTGTGTGCTAGAGTATCAGCTGCTGGTTCACCCTCTTGATCAGAGAAGCTGACCTGTTTGCCCCGATTTCTACGTGGTCAGGTAGGGACAAATTTTGTTTTTTTCCAAGTGTAAACTTTGTTGTTTTCGTAGTCATTTTTGTCCCGGGCTATTTTACCTTTCTTACTGTCAATTACAGATGGGTAATGATTTATATAGGTAATGATGTATATTTGACACAATTTTATTGGTAACACCGTATACTAGTTATATATTTTTTACTTCACTTCTTACCCTGGATTCTTTAAGTTTCATATACTTTATAAATACTCTGTACATTCACCATTTAGATCACATATCATTTTCACACCTTGGTCACACGACACGAGATTTTGTGAGATTCATAGTTCTTTTGAACATTAATCCCTCTTCACAGCAAAAGAATTTATCACTTCTCCTTATCTTTTACATTACCCATATATCACTATCACCTTACATCTTTTTTGCACTTTTGTTTTTATATTATTTTTACATTATTATTTCCCTCTTCTTTATTCAAGTTTATTACTTTATTTATCCATTATGTATATTAACATATAAATTAAGTATTTCATTCAATGTTTTCTTTTTATTTATTTGTCCGTTGTCTCTATGTCTACAATGGGGACAGAAAGTATTCAGCCCCCCTTAAATTTTTCACTCTTTGTTATATTGCAGCCATTTGCTAAAATCATTTAAGTTCATTTTTTTCCTCATTAATATATATATATATATATATATATATATATATATATATATATATATTCGGTTTAGCTAGATCCGTTCCTCTTATTCTCTTTCTACTGACAGGCAGGCAGGTGTTTTTACAGTATATACAGCTACCTGAAGAAAATTGCTGGTGTTCTTCTGCTCCTATTAGTCCTATTAGCTACAGTATTTACAGTTAGTGTAGTGCGTCCTCTGCACAGTGTCCGCCTAAAGCTACCTGAAGAAAATTGCTGGTGTTCTTCTGATCATATTAGTACCACAGGCAGCTGCAGTATTTACAGTTAGTGTAGTGCTTCCTCTGCACAGTGTGCACCTAAAGCTACCTGAAGTAAATTGCTGGTGTTCTTCTGATCCTATTAGTACCGCAGGCAGCTCCAGTATTTACAGTTAGTGTAGTGCGTCCTCTGCACAGTGTGCACCTAAAGCTACCTGAAGAAAATTGGTGGTGTTCTTCTGATCCTATTAGTACCATAGGCAGCTGCAGTATTTACAGTTAGTGTAGTGCATCCTCTGCACAGTGTGCACCTAAAGCTACCTGAAGAAAATTGGTGGTGTTCTTCTGATCCTATTAGTACCATAGGCAGCTGCAGTATTTACAGTTAGTGTAGTGCATCCTCTGCACAGTGTGCACCTAAAGCTACCTGAAGAAAATTGCTGGTGTTCTTATGATCCTATTAGTACCGCAGGCAGCTGCAGAATTTATAGTTAGTGTAGTGCATCCTCTGCACAGTGTGTACTTAAAGCTACCTGAAGAAAATTGGTGGTGTTCTTCTGATCCTATTAGTACCATAGGCAGCTGCAGTATTTACAGTTAGTGTACTGCGTCCTCTGCACAGTGTGCACCTAAAGCTACCTGAAGAAAATTGGTGGTGTTCTTCTGATCCTATTAGTACCACAGGCAGCTGCAGTATTTACAGCTAGTGTACTGCGTCCTCTGCACAGTGTGCACCTAAAGCTACCTGAAGACAATTGCTGTTGTTCTAATCCTATTAGTACCACAAACAGGCAGCTGCAGTATTTACAGTTAGTGTACTGCATCCTCTGCACAGTGTGCACCTAAAGCTACCTGAAAACAATTACTGTTGTTCTGATCCTATTAATACCACAGGCAGGAAGCTGTAGTATTTACAGTTAGTGTACTGTGTCCTCTGCACAGTATGCACCTAAAGCTACCTGAAGAAAATTGGTGGTGTTCTTCTGATCCTATTAGTACCACAGGCAGGCAGCTACAAAATTTACAGTTAGTGTACTGCGTCCTCTGCACAGTGTGCACCTAAAGCTACCTGAAGACAATTGCTGTTGTTCTGATCCTATTAATGCCACAGGCAGGCAGCTACAGTATTTACAGTTAGTGTACTGTGTCATCTGCACAGTGTGCACCTAAAGCTACCTGAAGACAATTGCTGGTGTTCTCATACTAATAATACTACAGGCAGTCAGTTGATTCTGCTAGCTGCAGTATCAGTATATATATATACATCCCAGCTTTGTGCAGCTACATCTCACTGCAGGCCATTAGTATGAAAGGCCAACAAGGAGAGGCAGACAGTCACAAGCCAATAAAAGAGGGCAAGCATGCTCTGTGTCTAGAGGAAACAGTGCTAATCATGGAGACGGTGCATCCTCATCAGCACATGGCCGCGGGACACGCTTGTCCTTTTTTTCGGCAGCTGGCTGTCTTGAGCCACAACATGCGGAAGACTTGGTGGAGTGGATGACCAAGCTGTCCTCATCCTTCTCATCCTCTCTCACCTAGGCTCAGGGTACTTTGTCTGGCAAAGCAGCTGCCAACGCCGCCTCTTCCCTCGGCTCAATGGCATCACTCACTCCTTCCCTAGCCCCACCATGTCCTCCAGAGGAGTCCCCCGAACTATTTGACCACAGTGTTGGGTACATGCTCCAGGAGAATGCCCAGCGTTTTGACTGCTCCGATGATGGTACCCAGCTAGAAGAAGGCAATAACGTGAGCCCAGAGAGAGGGGGTGCCCAAGAAGGACAGCAATCTGGCAGTCATGTTCCCCCAGCTGCAGCATACTGCCAGCTTTGCTCCAGTGATGAGGAGGGAGGGGATGATGAGGTCACTGACTCCACGTGGGTGCCTGATAGGAGAGAGGAGGAGGAGGCACATCAACGAGGCAGGATGCCCTTCAGGGGCCAGCTTAAGGGCAGCACACCAACTGCATCACACCGCAGAGCTCCGCATGTGCAGGGCGCTGCAGTCTCTGCGCGTTATTCTAAAAGTTCTTCGGTGTGGGCCTTTTTTGAGACAAGTGCATCAGATCTCACCGCTGCTATTTGCAACATATGTCTCAAGCGTATCTCGCGTGGCCAAAACATCTCCCGCTTGGGTACCACATGCTTGACCAGACATATGTTGACCTGCCATGCAGTTCGTTGGCAAGCGTATCTAAAAGACCCACACCAAAGAACAAAGAGGATCTCTCCTTGCTCCTCATCAGCTGGGATCTCCAACCCCACTATATCTTCAGTCCTCTCTGAAACCTGCACTGAGAGGAATGAAGGTGTAGAATTAGGTGTGACACAGCCAAGTACTTGCGGGCAATCTGCTATCGGTACACTGACGTCAGATTGTACCAGGCAAATTTCCCTGCCCCAGCTGCTGCACCGCCGAAAGAAGTTCACTCCCAGCCATCCACATGCCCAGCGGTTGAATGCTAGCTTGGCTAAATTGCTAGCACTTCAACTGCTGCCTTTTCAGTTGGTAGACTCTGCCCCCTTCCGTGAGTTTGTGGAATGTGCGGTTCCTCAGTGGCAGGTTCCCAAACGCCACTTTTTCTCATGGAAGGCGATTCTGGATCTCTACGGGCATGTGGAAGGCAATGTCTTGGCCTCGCTGGACAGGGCGGTCAGCGGTAAGGTGCATATTACCGCTGACTCATGGTCCAGCAGGCATGGACAGGGATGTTACCTATCTTTCACCGTGCACTGGGTGACTTTTCTGGCAGCTGGGAAGGATGCAGGACAGGGTGCAGTAGTGTTGGAGGTTGTTCCGCCACCACCCTTCCAAAATTCTACTAGTGGTGATTCTGCCACACCTCTCTTCTCCACCCCCTCCTCTTCTTCCTCCGTGGCCTCTTCCTGTGCCGATTTGTCCTCGGAACCAGTGGTGCTCCGTAGGCATTCAAGGGGCTATGCAAGCACGCAGGCAAAAAGATGCCATGCGGTGCTTGAGCTGGTGTGCTTGGGGGACAGGAGCCACACTGGGGCAGAGATTCTGTCAGCTCTGCAGGGGCAGGTTCAGAGGTGGTTGACGCCACACCAGCTTAAGGCAGGTATTGTGGTTTGCGACAATGGCACCAACCTCCTCTCCACCCTCCGACAGGGACAAGTGACCCATGTGCCCTGTTTAGCTCAGTCCTTAACTTGGCGGTGCACCGGTTCTTGGGCAGGTACCCGGGGTTACAGGATGTCCTGAGGCAGGCCAGGAAAGTCTGTGTGCATTTCCACAGGTCATATATTGCCAGTGCTTGGCTGGCTGACCTCCAAAAGGAATTTAACCTGCCCAAGAACCGCCTAATCTGTGACATGCCCACCAGATGGAGATCAAAGTTGGCCATGCTGCAGCAGCTGCACACGCAGCAGAGGGCCATCAATGAGTATCTATGTGACTATGGCACTAGGACAGGGTCAGGGGACCTTAGTTTTTTCCCCACGCCAGTGGGCTATGATCAGGGATGCATGCACCGTCCTGTCACCATTTGAGGAGGCCACAAAGATGGTGAGCAGTGACAGTGCATGCATCAGTGACACTGTCCCTCTTGTCCACCTGTTGGAGCACACGCTGCGTGGAATGATGGACAGGGCACTTGAGGCTGAACAGAGGGAGGAAGAGGAGCACTTTCTTACCTCTCAAGGCCCCCTTTATCCAGACAGTGTTCCTGCGTACCCGCCGATCACACAGGAAGAGGATGAGGAGGAGGAGGACTGTGTCAGCATGGAGATGGAGCCTGGCATTCAGCATCAGCAGCAGTCTTCAAGGGATCATTTCCAGTTCAAAGAAACCCATGGACTTGTACGTGACTGGGAGGAGGTGGCTGCGGATCATGACGTCCTTAGTGACCCAGAGGACTCTGGACCAAATGCCTCAGCAAACCTACACTGCATGGCCTCCCTGATCCTGCAAAGCCTGCGGAAGGATCTTCGTATTCGTGGTATCAAGGAGAGGGATCAATACTGGCTGGCAACCCTCCTTGATCCACATTACAAGGGTAAGGTTGCGGACCGTATCTTGCCATCGCAGAGGGAGCAGAGGATGAAACGTCTTTGGGAGGCCTTGCAGAAAAGTTTGTGCAACGCGTTTCCAGAGCCTGGGAGGTTACAATTTCCTGGTCCTCCTGAACAACATGTTGCTGAGGCTTCGGTCAGTCACAGAAGGAGCAGTGGAGAAGGTGGCCATCTGACCGATGCGTTCAGACAATTTTTTAGTCCGCAGCCCTGATCGGTTCCAGCAACCATCGCCAGCGTCTGATTCACATGGTGCAGGATTACCTAGGGGCAAGATCAGACTTGGACACCTTTCCCACCGAAAATCCTCTGGGTTACTGGGTCTTGAGGATGGATCACTGACCAGAGCTTGCACATTATGCAATTGAGCTACTGGCCTGTCCTGCATCTAGCGTTCTTTCGGAACGCACATTTAGTGCTGCTGGAGGCTTTGTAACTGATCACAGGGTGCGCTTGTCCACCGAATCGGTCGATCGGCTGACCTTCATAAAAATGAATCAGTCTTGGATCACCAGCTACCAAGCACCTGATGCTGATGTAACTGATTGATTTTTTTTTAATGTGAGATCCCTTCAAGACTGCCTATGCTGATTCTGAGTGACTATCCTGTTATACTGAGTCACAATCCTCTTCCTCCTCAATTTTCGTGCTGATAGCTTGTAAGAACATTTTGGTTCTGGGCACCGCCACCAGTGGCCAAGGCTCAATTTTTCTGCCCCTTTTTAACAGGGGCGTATAATTACAATTTTTGATGCAATACTTTGCAGCAGGGCTCATTCCTGCGCTCCAACTATAACATCTGTGAGGGGTTGCAGTGTTGTGGCACCAATGCCTAAGGTCCAATTTTTCTGCTCCTGTTCAACAGGGACATGTAATTACAATTCTTGATCTAATATTTCACAGCAGGGCCCGTTCCTGCGCCCACCAAGAGTAACTGTGAGGGCTTACATTGTTGTGGCACCAGCACCACCACCAAAGGCCCAATTTTTCTGCCCCTGTTCAACAGGGACATGTAATTACAATTCTTGATAAAACATTTCACAGCAGGGCCCGTTCCAGCGCCCACCAAGAGTAACTGTGAGGGCTTACAGTGTTGTGGCACCAGCACCACCACCACCAAAGGCCCAATTTTTCTACCACTGTTCAACAATGGCATGTAATTATAATTCTTGATCTAATATTTCACAGTAGGGCCCGTTGGTGCTCCCACCAAGAGTAACTGAGGGCTTACAGTGTGGCAACACCAACACCTAAGGCCCCAATTTCTGCAGCGTATACAGGGCACGCCTCTACTTTCAAACATCCAACTTACAAATGACTCCTACTTGCAAACGGAAGGAGACAACAGGAAGTGAGATGAAATCTACCCCTAGGAAGGGAAATTCTCTCCTGTAAGAGTTAATATGGGAAAAATGTGTCTCCTCTTCACTGATGCTTTATCACCAATCCTTGTTTCACTAAAAACCCCAAATTTTCAAAAAACATCTGTCATTGGGACAGAAAGTGAAGTGAAATCTTCTGAAGAGGTGCACAGACAGCAAAACAAATGTTACAGTGTTTTGCTTGAGTCTATCTAGCAAGGTTACTCTGTGGTATAATCAAGGAAGCTGAGATTTCTGCAGTGTGTAAATGTGCTTTACTATACAAAGATGCTGTACATACAAAACTATTACAATATTAGGAATACAATACAAGACTGACAGATATCTATAACAAGCAAAATGCCTAGCAAACTGAACAGCCTATGGTCTATAATAGTACAAATACACTTAAAGGTTACTTCTGTTATTGTATGTTCGTGATCTCCATTGGCAACGATGCTTCTTGGACACCAGGCAATGTTCTTGTATGATGAGTGGCGGCTTCTGCTGTTACAGCATGATGGTGTGTGTGTGTGTCCCTACTCACCCTCTTTTATGTGTCAGGCTGTTTGCCATAGCTACCAAACAACAGAAAACATTCCTGTTTACTGTAGCTGTTGAAACAATGGACTGTTGAAAACTGCATCTATGTACCCATTGTCTAATCAGGCCAACACCTGACAGTAATCTAACAGTCATTATTTCAGTTTGAGAGCTGAAAGGACCTCAAACAACTAAATCTCTTTCTTGTGTACTGTATCAATAGAGACAATAGCCTGTTGAAAACTGGCAATACAATACAACAATGATATTTACCCCCATTGTATAAAACAGCATTTGTTTGAGAAATCTACTCAAGACAAAAACTGACAATATTTCTATGACCAACCACTACTGTGTAATGTTATGTCCCATGTATCATAAGTCTGATTAATAAAAAAAAATCATATTGTAACAAAAGCAACACATACGGGGGTGATAACCCTTCCCTATGTTTTCCAAAAAGCTTAAAAATAGATTTTTTGGCTGGAGCTACACTTTAAAAATGTACCAGTTCAAAATTACAAACAGATTCTACTTAACAAACCTACAGTCCCTGTCTTGTTTGCACCGCCTGTATACTGCTGTTCAGAGTGTATAGGGCCTGGGGGCCCTTTCCTTTTTTTAATTTGGGTGCAGGGTTCCCCTTAATATCCATACAAGACTCAAAGGGCCTGGTAATGGAATGGGGGGGGGGTACCCATGCCATTTGTCTCACTGATTTTCATCCATATTGCCAGGACCCGACATTACATTAAAGCCGCAAGCAGTTTTAAATGACTTTTATTACTTTAAAAATGTCATTTTGTGCAGGGTCTGTTCTAAGCACGGGAATCACGCGCCACTTTACAGGCATACCATAGACACCCCCAGGTATGATATTTAAAGGAATATTTCACTTTTTTTTTTCACTTTAAGCATCATTAAAATCACTGCTCCCAAAAAAAACGACCGTTTTTAAAACTTTTTTTTGCATTGATACATGTCCCCTGGGGCAGGACCCGGGTCCCCAAACCCTTTTTAGGACAATAACTTGCATATTAGCCTTTAAAATGAGCACTTTTGATTTCGAACATTCGAGTCCCATAGACTTTAATGGGGTTCTAAAGTTCGCGCAAACTGGTAACACTGCTTGTCTACTATCCACAATGCTAATAGAACAATGACAGATTGCCATCACAATGCCATGATACCAATAACAATTAATTTTTTTCACCTTTGTGGGAATTATGCTACATTTCCAGCTCAAATCTTGTTACTAGAGTCATGCCACTTTACCAGTAGGAGCAAGCTACCATTTTACCAAAATCAAATTGTTATTATGTTGTTATTAGACAGGTACTACATCCTTTAGATACTGTAGTTGTATGCCAAGGTTGTTGTGTCCACAACCTCACACAATATATCTTAATCTCAGTGCAACAAGCAGGAGTTATTATACCACATAACAGAATTAGTGTTTTCCTTCATCTTATGCTAAGATCAAATTCAATAGTATAGTAAATAGGTATTCTGATATTTGGGAACATATTTAAACCATTAGCGCATTTCTGCATTGTACCGCTTTTATTGTCCAAATTGGTGTTGCTGGAATATTTTTCTACTTCAAAGACCTGGCCATTGTTTTTCCTTGTCACATATCACATGGATTGTAAACAGAAGCCCTATATTGATTCTTCAATCAGGCTGCACCTAATATTCACTTGCTGGGTGTAGTGACCAATTAGGGAGCATTACATTAGTCACTGTACAGAAAGGAGAGGGGATATAATGAATTGTTACCAAGCTTCCTGGCTCTCTATATCCTGGGACACAAAAGCACTCAGTATGACCAGACCTGAAACAGAGAGGTAAACTAACCCCATAATTGTACTGTACATTGCATTGTAAATATGTTTTGTCTGTAATTGGTAAATATCATATAACCCACGACTCACGATTTTCATGGTCATAGAATAATTTTCCCCACTCTTGTCTTTGTGCACCCTTTGGTGATTGGAGAGTATTCACACATACATTTCAAAGAGAAGTTTGGGATTTAGAAAAAAATATATACTCACCTAGGTGTATACAGCATCAACCCACGGGTCACAGGAGTTTAGAGCAGTGTTGCCAACCTACCAGATTGAAATTTACTGACACGATACCCAAAATTTACTGGCACAGCCGAGTTTTTACTACCTTTTCCAAAAGTTACAAAATTACAAATGCAAATTTCAATATTTAGGTACAAACAAATACAAAATGCAATTAGCAATGTGATGTAAGGTAGATATTAAGGCAAAAAACATATTTCTTATTTTATTTTAGTAAGTAGCTTAGGGACAAGACAAGAAAGGGACAAGAAAATACAATGGGCGGCACACACATGAAATTGACTCTCACAGTGACACTGACAGCAGTGTGCAGCATCACAGATGAAGATGACAGCTCACGGACACGACACGTCCCCTCCTGAGCCACAATGACAGTCTCTCCATGCCAGGTGGTCCCTTAGGTCCACTCCCATCCAAACAGCACTGACAGTCCCGCTCCCGGCTTGCTTTGCTCCTGTACCGCAACTGAACACGAGGCTCTGGCCACTCCGCTCAACTCCCCTGCGCCATGACATCTCATGGCACACTCAGGCACCATCGGTGCCACCCAAACACACTGTTAGGCCTCATGCACAAAAATGTTTACGCAATAGCGTTTTTTAGCTGTTATTTGCGTTTTTAGCGTTTTTCCGCGTTAGAATTTTTTTTTTTTATGAAAAAAATTTTTTTTTTCAATGGATTAAAAAAACGCTAGTGAGCAATGTTTTTGAGCGTTTATCAGTGTTTATCAGCGTTAGAGCGTTTTTACAGCTAAAACAGCGTCTCTCAGAACCCACTAAATTTGTTTTTTTTTTACTGCTCAAAAACGCCACTGCCCAAAACTGCTGTGTGCATGGACACACATGCCCCGTACACACGGTCTGATTTTCCAACGGAAAATGTTCGATGGGAGCTTGTTGTCAGAAATTCTGACTGTGTGTAGGCTCCATTGGACATTTTCCATCGGAATTTCCGTCACAGAAAATTTGAGATCTGGATCTCAAATTTTCCAACAACAAAATCCATTGTCGTAAATTCCAATCGTGTGTACACAATTCCGACGCACAAAGTTCTACGCATGCTCAGAATCAAGCAGAAGAGCCGCACTGGCTATTGAACTTCATTTTTCTCGGCTTGTCGTATGTGTTGTACGTCACTGCGTTCTTGACATTCAAAATTTCCGACAAGATTTGTGTGACCATGTGTATGCAAGACAAGTTTGCTCCAACATCCGTCGGAAAAAAATCCATGGATTTTGTTGTCGGAATGTCCGATCGTGTGTACGGGGCAATAGGATAACATGATGGAGAGTTTAATGACTGTAGAAAAAAACATCTACAGCCAAAAACAGCTGCTGTAAAAACGTCAAAAAACGTCCAGTGTGCATGAGGACTAATAGGCACATGGATGGTCTTGGCCGGCTTCAAGCATCACAGCTATTTTTTTAACTGCCATTCTTTTGCGGTCACTGGCATTTACTAGCAGGCGAAAAGTGCTTGTTTTTTACTGGTTGCCAGTAAAAATACTGACAGTTGGCAACACTGGTCTAGAACAAACTGAACTCCTGTGATCCATAGGAGAAGTATAGCCAGAAAAGCTTTGGCTGTACTTCTCATTTAACCTAGTTAACAGGTGGTGATGGTTCATTGGATGCTTGGTGATTTCCTTCAGCAATATTTTCATTTGTTTCAATATTACAAAAGCACACTACTGAAGGGTTTTCTTTTGAATGGTACCAATGAACATTGGATACTCTACTTGCTTGATATAGAAATGGGCTATAACAAATAGCATGAAAAAAAAGCAAGGGGCAGCATCACATAATCCTGGAGGGATTGTTGTAAGGCTGGGTTCACACTAATGCGAATTGGATGCAGAAGACAGTGACCAGCTCTCAATGAAGCCGGTTCACACACCTCCGGGGCAGACGTGATCCGCACTGAAAAAGAGTCCTGTGTGTCTTTGGCTCCATTTCAGGCAAAAAATTCGGACCTGATTTGCCCCTGAAACGGAGAACAGGGACGCACCAGACCGGATCACTCTTAGATAACATTGGACTGCACACACACCACCCCTATCCACATTTTCTGCTGCTGGGAGATGGGCAGCCCTTGGAAGAGAAAGGGGACGTTGTGTGTGCCTGCAGTCCAATGAAATCTAAGACTCATGTGCTGTATAGACGAGTGCTCTTCTGACAGGAGGGGAGAGCACAACACAGTGCACCTACTTCTGGCTTTGTAGAGGCTTTTCCCTGTAAGCTGGGGGAGGGGGGGTGGGTGGTTACCTGTGCTGGGAAGTGTAATAGGGATTTGGGGAGGGGGATATGTGCTAGAAGGAAGAATGGGAGGGATATGTGATAGGAGGAGGTTTGGGGGGAGTATGTGATAGGAGAAGGGTTTGGGGGGGGTTTGAGCCAGGAGGGGGAATGTTTGTGTTAGGAGAGGGGTACGGGATTTGGGTAGGGAGGGAGGATTTGTGCTGGGGGGGGTAATTTAGAAGGGATTGGGCAAAGTGGAGGGATTTGTGGGAATTTGTCCTAGGAGGGGGTTTGGAGAAAGAAGATTTGTGCTAGGAGGGGAGATGGGGGGGGGGTTGTGTCGGGGGGGATTTGGGATAATAGGGCAGATTGGGGGGGATTTGTGCTGGCAGAGGGGATTTGGGGGAGAAGATTTGTGCTAGGATATAAAGTTTGAGAAGAAAGAGGATGTATGATAGGGGAGTGATTTTCTGGGGTGAGGGAGATTTGTGCCATGAGGGGGATTGGGGGTGGTATTTGAGTTGAGGGGGTGGGATTGGGGGGGGGGGCAAAGATTTGTGCTGGGAGGGGAGATTTGAACTGAGAGTTGGGGGAAAATATGCATTATTGTTTGGGGAGAATTCTGGCTTTCAGCCAGAATTTATGTTTTTATGTATGATGGAATGTTTGTGTCCACTGGTAATTAAATTTGTGTATTATTAATCAAAATATAATTTTGATATTTTTGCAGGGGGAGCTGTGAGGTAGGCTGTATGGCAGTGGCGGCCTGTGCATTGTGGGCGCATGGGCGCTGCCCCCCGACACCTCTGCCGTCCTCCCTATTCATGTGTCCGGCCTCTTTCAGGAAGTCGGGCACATGAAATGCTATGGCGGGGATAGGCAGGGGGTGTGTATTTTGAAGCATGTGATTAGAGCCAGAGGCTCTAATAGGCTTCAAAGTAGGGTGGGTTCACCCAGTTGTGTGGCATAGTGAATTAATTTTCGCTATTTTCACACTAACGTTCCTCCCTGCATATGATGGGCACAAGTGGCTGCATATGACAATCAGCAGGCAGGTCAGTGAGACCTGTCTCCCGATTGGCCAAAGCATTAGGTGATCCTATTGGATGCCTAACGCTTTGGCGGAAGAGGAGACACGGCAGAGGAAGCCTGAGGAGCCGAGCGGACACAGGAGCCGCAGCCACCGCTTACCAGCTCTACAGAAGAGGAGGAGAGCCCCGTCACTCCAGGAGAGGAGCGGAGCCCCGCCACACGAGCGGCAAGTGCCGCCAGACCCGCCGCGGGGGGGAGTTAGTGAAGTGACAGCCGGGGGACGCGACTCCTCTTATTGGCTGAGGTGGAGAGGTGGGCTGATGACATCACGCTCTCTGACTGAGTGAATCAGAGGAAGCTTTGTATTCATTCACAAAAAGCAAGCACCCAGAATGGACACTGCAGCGGCAGAGTTTATGTCCGTCATCCACAGGGATTTAAGGATTAAGGTACCTGGAGACACTGAGAAATACTGTCAGTGCTGGTAACGGTATCAGTGAGGTGTGTAATCTATTACTGCATGTTATGCTGAATGATGATTTTATTGCTGAGGGTAACTGCAAAAGGGTTAATGAACCTAAAAGACCAATGATGGTGGTTAAAACCGCTACAAGTGAGCTGGAGAAATGTATGAGGGAAGCCAGTGCTCCTCCAGAAATTAAGGATGAGCCCAAGAACACCAAGCAAAAAGGGAGAAGAAGGCTTAGTACAAAGAACAGAAGGACCCTGTTTAGATTTAAGGAATTGCATATGTGGAAATGTACCTGGAAAAAGAATTGGGACTACATGGATGACAGCTGGCAAAGAGGTGTCCCAATCAACAGTACAGGCTCATATTTCCTGAAACAAAGGGGGGCGGGGTTATGTGACAATAACAGGTCTTGTCATAGTGAAAATAGTTGCAGAAATGGTACAGGGTTTGCACATATGCAGAGTGGTGACTCCAGAGTATTGATTATGAGCAGAGAAAACTCGTTTTTACGTCTTTCTCCGGATTTTGGTATTCCCATATTGGGCTCTGTAGTTTGGAGAAGGGAAGAAATCTCCAACCCAGTGTCCAGGTCTTGCTGAAGACAAGCAGAGTGTGTGTCTAGGTGCATACAGCCCTTACAATGATAGGTTGGGGCATAGCTCAGGACTCCTGTTTGGAGAGAGGTGTGTGCTCCTGTTAGACAGAAGTGCTGTACTCAAGAGACAGCACTCCATGCTGAAAGAGAAATTCTATGCCCATAGGACTGGGAGAGTCGAGATGGCTAAGCAAGACTGGGAGACAGAGAGAGCAAGGAAATCTGGATGAGTTCAGAGGACTGAGAAAGTCTGGGGTGTCAGGAGAACCACTATTGAGAGACAAATATGTGGGCTGTTCAGCAGGGTGCTGCATCTATGAGGCTGAGAGCCAGGAGAGCCCAAATAGCAAAGAGAGCTGGGTAAGATGGCCTGAGGGACCAGTGAAAGGAGCAGTGATGCTGCTGAAGAGAGAACCAGGTGGCTTGGTATTTTATGTTATGTTTTGCTGATAAAAATCCTCTGCTTGGGTAACTGTTTCAGCGGGCTGAAGGAAAAAAACTGAAGCGCTCAGGGAGGAGATCCTTTACTAACTATGCAATGTTATTACAGAAATACCCATAATAGGGTAGGAGAGCCTCCTCGCCAGATCACCCTGGTCAGCATTCTCAGCCATTGGCAGGGAGCACTAATCGGATGCCTATCAGCAGACCTTTTTTGGTTATGCCCCTTTGCCCAAAAACAGCCGAACGGCCAGCTTCTGTTGGACCAGCTGCTGTGCACATGGGCCGAATGTCCGCCGGTTTCTATTGAATCGGCCAATGCAGCCCGACATTCGGCCGTATGCTTTAGTATTTTTCTACTTCAAAGACCTGGCCATTGTTTTTCCTTATTACATCTCACATGGGTTGTAAACTTTACTTAGACCCTCCAATCAGGCTGCACTCCATATACATTTGCTAGGGAAAGGAACTAAATAGTGTGCATTACTGTATATTAGTCACTGTACAGAAAGGAGAAGGGATTTAAAGAATTGTTAGCAAGCTGTATTATCTCTTTGTCCTGGGACACACAGGCACTCAGTATGAACAGATCCCAAGCTGAGAGGTAAGGTAACTCCATACTTTACTCCTTACTGTACATTGTACTGTAAATATGCTTTGGTGTGCAATGGTAGATATCATACAACCCACCGTACTTATATAATGTACATTGTGTTGTAAATACTGTTTAGCATGTTAATTGTAAATTTTATGTGACCCTATTAATACATGTATATTGCAGATTGAACTACTTTTATCTAAAGGCCTGTACACACGATCAGAGAATTGTATGAAAAATACTGATTTCTAAGCAATCGTACGATAATCTGATCGTTAGTACACAGCTTTTGAGGGCCGATCAGGACAATTTGTGCAAAATTAGCAGTTGGATACCAGATGATATGATTTTCGTTTAATCAGTACAGTTTTCGTCCGAAAATATAATACGAATACAATACAATACATTACATAACTTCCGGATTTTTATTCTGTCATACAAGAATTTTCTTAACTTGAGTAACCTCATAATATTCATTTTCAATATGGAGACTAGCATGCAAAAAAACCCCATTCATCATGTGTTTGTTCACCCTTTGACTCTGTTGGCTCATAGCAGTCAATAAGTTGTAGGAAAGCCAAATCAGGCCATAGACGAGTACAAAAACTAACGATCCGTCAAATGGAAATCAAAATTGTTCAATTTTTCATCTGATTGTGCCATAATTTTTTGGGTAGTTTTCCCTGCAAAAACATTTTTTTTCTTCATCTGATGCAATGTATTTTGACCTATTGGCTTGAAATAATAAAAATAATAACACTAACTTTATTATGTTGAATAGCTTTGCTTGACATATTTCTAGCGCCACCTGTCTGAATTCCTTGTGATAACAAGGCTGTAATACACAAAATGTTGAATTTGCTTGTCCCCGTGGTTGCATGAAAGAAATTTGCTCCGTGTATGGCTGATCTAAGTCGCCAGCCCCCCTCCTTAAAGTGGTTCCAAAGGTTAAAGGTTTTTTACCTTAATGTATGCTCTTCCTTTTTCTCCTGATGCTGTAAGTCAAATCCAGGTAGCAGATGCAGTGGGCTTGCTCCCGAGCTGCCTATAGACACACATAACGCAGCTCAGTGCCGCTTCCCACTCTCTCCTTACTGGATTTGACTAACAGGAGCAGGAGAAAAAGGCAGAGCATACATTAACCACTTAAGGACCAGCCTTGTTTTGGATTTTAGGTGTTTACATGTTTAAAACAGTTTTTTTTGCTAGAAAATTACTTAGAACCCCCAAACATTATATATGGTTTTTTTTCTAACACCCTAGAGAATAAAATGGCGGTTGTTGCAATACTTTTTTTTGCACCGTATTTGCGCAGCGGTCTAAAAAGCGCACTTTTTTTGGAAAAAATTCACTTTTTTGAATAAAAAAATAAGACAACAGTAAAGTTAGCCCAATTTTTTTTTTTATATTGTGAAATATAATGTTATGCCAAGTAAATTTATACCCAACATGTCACGCTTCAAAATTGCGCCCGCTCGTGGAATGGCGTCAAACTTTTACCCTCAAAAATCTCCATAGGCGACGTTTAAAAAATTCTACAGGTTGCATATTTTGCGGTACAGAGGAGGTCTAGGGCTAGAATTATTGCTTTCGCTCTACCGGTCGCGGTGATACCTCACATGTGTGGTTTGACCACCGTTTTCATATTCGGGTGCTACTCGCGTATGCGTTCGCTTCTGCGCGCGAGCTCGTCGGGACGGGGGTTTTAAAAAAAAAAAAAAATTGAATTTTTATTATTTATTTTACATTATTTTATTTATTTTTACACTGTTTTTAAAAAAAAAATGTGTCACTTTTATTCCTATTATAAGGAATGTAAACATCCCTTGTAATAGAAAAAAGCATGACAGGACCTCTTAAATATGAGATCTGGGGTCAAAAAGACCTCAGATCTCATATTTACACTAAAATGCAATAAAAAAAAAAAAAAAGTCATTTAAAAAAAGTGCCTTTAAGAGGCGTGGACGGAAGTGATGTTTTGACGTTGCTTCCGCACAGTAATGTCATGGAGACGAGTGGGCGCCATCTTAGCCTCACTCATCTCCAGGCACAGGATGGAGACGGATGCGATCCGACGGCTCCAGTAAGTGGCGGAGGGCACCGGATTGCGGCGAGAGTGGGGGGGCCCCTCTCCCGCCACCGATAAAAGTGATCTCACGGCGAATCCGCCGCAGGGACCACATTTATCAGAAAGCCGTCCGCTGCACGAAAACAGGGATACCGGGGTTATGGCAGCTAGTTGCTGCCATAACAACGATATACCCCTTCAAAGTTTGGATGTACATCGTCGTGCGGCAAGTGGTTAAGGTAAAAAACCTTTAGCCTTTAGAACCACTTTAAAGAGGGGGCTAGGGACTTAGAGGGAGCTGGTTTCCCCACATCCAATTTGCATAGCAGAAGATTGTGACCTGCTCTCTAAGGAGCCGGTTCACACATCTCCAGAGCGGCTCCAGTGTGAATTGCACAGGTGTCCTGTGTGTCCTTTGGCCCATTTTAGGTGCGATTTCAGCCAAAAATCCGAGCTGAAATCTGACCTGATTCAGTGAATGGAGACGCACCGGACCCCTGCTGTGAGCCGCTTCATGCTCTAATGTGAACCCAGCCTTAGTCAGTGTCCCTCCCATACAGTGTCAGTTAGTGCCAGATTGGCCACCACATTATCAGAGTCACGCTACAAGTTGCTGATCTCCGCCGTTACTAGTAGAGTGTCTGTACAGATCAGCATCTTGATCACAATCAGAACTATACTAGTGTCCCCAAAAATGCAGTTTGGTTTTTACCAAAGACATGTAGCAGAATATATTTTGGCCTAAGTTCATGAAGAAATTAGATTTTATTCGTTATGTTATATAACAGAAAGTAGAAAAAAATATATATATATATATAGATATAGATATAGATCTATATAGATCTATATCTATATCGATATAGATATAGATATATATCTATATCTATATATATATATATATATATATTTTTTTTTTTTTTTTCATTTTCAGGTTCTTTTTGTTTATATATTGAAAAATAAAAAACCCAGTGGTGATCAAATACTACCAAAAGAAAGCTCTATTTGTGTGAAAAAAATGATTTAAATTTAATTTTTGTATTGTGTTGCATGACCAAGCAATTGACAGTTAAAGGGGCTGTAAAGGTTCATATATATTTTTTTAACTAACAAATATGTTATATTTACCTCCTCTGTGCAAGGGTTTTGCACAGAGCGGACCCAATCCTCCTCTTCGGGGGTCAACCAGCGGTTGGCTCCTCCCTGCATTGAGTGCCCCCACGGAGAGACGCTTTCCTTGGGGGCACCAGTGCAGGCACACGCCCAAGTCATGCTGCAGCATCCATTGACACAGACAGCAGGCCCCGCCCCTGGCTCCTGTGTCACTGGATTTGATTGACAGCAGCGGGAGCCAATGGCTCCTGCTGCTATCAATTTATCCAATGAGGACCTGAGACAGCGGCTGGAGCTCCTGTGCTCGTCCCCGTCGATGGAACGATTGGGTTCAGGCAAGTAAAAGGAGGGCTCTTGGGGGGCATTAAGGTGAAAAACCTTGAGGGTTTGCAACCACTTTAAAGTAGCACAGTGCTGAATAAAAATAAATGCCTTGATCAAGTGGTTAAACTCATTTCATCTTTGAAAATGTCAAATTCCCTGCAGTAGGTTGGATACATCACATAGATGCACTACTTACAGGCATCTTCCAGGAGATGCCCTGACCTTGCCTGTAAGTGGTGTATCTATGTGATGTATCCAACCTTCCATTATTTAATGGAATTTTGCATTTTTAGTGTTTCGTTTTAAGCATTGATAAAATCACTGCTCCTCACCAAACTAAAATTCTTTTAAACACATTTTTGCTTTGGTACATGTTCCCCAGGGCAGTGCCTGGCCCCCCGTGCCATTTGTTTGACAACCCCCTTGCCTCTTAGCCGAGAAATGGGCATTAGTTTTTGTTACACTCAGCTCCCATTGACTTCAATGGGGTTCGGATTCAGCATCCAAACATTAGTCGTGTTTGCTAAGCCCTGCTTGAACCAAACTCAGGTATGTCCAGCTCATCACTAGTCCTCAGTCTTCTGGGTTGAATGATGGTTAAAACTTAGACTTCTACTTTAACCAATCCAGTAATCCAGTAACATTTGCAATTTGTATTCTTTTTCAGGAATGTCATGGACACTTTGGCATTTCTACTTTACTTTCTCCTTATTTGTTCATATCCTACAAATGGTCACAAGCCCAACATTTTACTGATCATGGCCGATGATCTTGGAATTGGTGACATAGGATGCTTTGGGAATAACACAATAAGGTAACCATTAATTGACCATTTATTAGGATTGTGATGTTGTTTTGTCTTACATGAAAGGAAATACAGTTTTTCTGTCTCTTCTACCAAATTTCTATTCTTTTGCCTGCAAATTCTTTGGTACGTTTTGAAATTTATGAGGGTTTTAAAGTGGTCCTAAAGGCATGGTTTTCTCTGTGTTAAGGTAATAAAAAACTTCTATAATCATATGATTAGCTCCCTAACCCCTTAAATACTTACCTGGCTCCTCTTTTGATCCAGCGTTGTGCCTGTCTGCAACAGCGCTGCTCTCTCTCCCTGTATTCACGGGGCACAGAGGCAGCAGATGGAGCACTGCTGTCAGTCAAATCCTGTAAGGATGGAGCAAGGGACTGACCCGAGCTGTACTGTGTGTGTCTACAGATGCACACAGCCCAGCTTGGCAGCGCGACTGCACAAGTTCCCCCATAGCACACAACTTGCTATGGGGGTACTCAGAGAAGAGTAGGAGCAGACAGCGCTGGCCAGAAGAGGAAGTAGGAGGCCACTCTGTGCAATACCATTACACAGAGCAGGTACAGTTAGGTCCATAAATATTGGGACATCGACACAATTCTAATCTTTTTGGCTCTATACACCACCACAATAGATTTGAAATGAAACGAACAAGATGTGCTTTAACTGCAGACTTTCAGCTTTAATTTGAGGGTATTTACATCCAAATCAGGTGAACGGTGTAGGAATTACAACAGTTTTTATATGTGCCTCCCACTTTTTAAGGGGACCAAAAGTAATGGGACAATTGGCTGCTCAGCTGTTCCATGGCCAGGTGTGTGTTATTCCCTCATTATCCCATTTACAAGGAGCAGATAAAAGGTCCAGAGTTCATTTCAAGTGTGCTATTTGCATTTGGAATCTGTTGCTGTCAACTCTCAATATGAGATCCAAAGAGCTGTCACTATCATTGAAGCAAACCATCATTAGGCTGAAAAAACAAAACAAACCCATCAGAGAGATAGCAAAAATATTAGATGTGGCCAAATTGAACTGTTTGGAACAGCCTTAGAAATAGAGAACGCACCGGTGAGCTCAGCAACACCAAAAGACCCGGAAGACCACAGAAAACAACTGTGGAGGATGACCGAAGAATTCATTTCCCTGGTGAAGAAAACACCCTTCACAACAGTTGGCCAGATCAAGAACACTCTCCAGGAGGTAGGTGTATGTGTGTCAAAGTTAACAATCAAGAGAAGACTTCACCAGAGTGAATACAGAGGGTTCACCACAAGATGTAAACCATTGGTAAGCCTCAAAAACAGGAAGGCCAGATTAGAGTTTGCCAAACAACATCTAAAAAAGCCTTCACAGTTCTGGAACAACATCCTATGGACAGATGAGACCAAGATAAACTTGTACCAGAGTGATGGGAAGAGAAGAGTATGGAGAAGGAAAGGAACTGCTCATGATCCAAAGCATACCACCTCATCAGTGAAGCATGGTGGTGGTAGTGTCATGGCGTGGGCATGTATGGCTGCCAATGGAACTGGTTCTCTTGTATTTATTGATTATGTGACTGCTGACAAAAGCAGCAGGATGAATTCTGAAGTGTTTTGGGCATTATTATGTGCTCATATTCAGCAAAATGCTTCAGAACTCATTGGACTGCGCTTCACAGTGCAGATGGACAATTACCCGAAGCATACTGCGAAAGCAACCAAAGAGTTTTTTAAGGGAAAGAAGTGGAATGTTATGCAATGGCCAAGTCAATCACCTGACCTGAATCCGATTGAGCATGCATTTCCCTTGCTGAAGACAAAACTGAAGGGAAAATGCCCCAAGAACAAGCAGGAACTGAAGACAGTTGCATTAAAGGCCTGGCAGAGCATCCCCAGGGATGAAACTCAGGTGATGTCTATGTGTTTCAGACTTCTGGCTGTATTTGATTGCAAAGAAATTGCAACCAAGTATTAAAAAGTGAAAGTTTGGGGGACAGGAGGCGGAGCCTAGCGGAGCAGACATGCATTGTTAGAGCTCCGCACCGCTGAGGAGAGAAGAGAAGGACAAAGCGGAGCCTGCAGGCTCAAAAGGTATCCATTTGAACCTTTTTGCCCCAGGGAACAAACTGTGAAAGTTTGGGCAGGAAATATGGTACTGGGAGGAAGCCGTGGCAGAAATAAAAATCACCTTACAAAGAGCTCACAGGCACTCACTGCAACTAAAGCAGCTCCAGTCACCTCACAATATACAGCATCAGGGCGCTCTCACAGACAGAAAATGTCACAGCAAGACTCTCCATTTGAGTCAGATACAGAACAAATCCTCTCACAAACTTCTCCACAAGCCTCCTCAGCATCCCCAGTAATATTATTACAATTTGAAAAGATGCTTCATAAGGCTTTAAAACAAACCTCAGACCAAATAACAAAAAGCCTAACCAAAGAAATAAGAGAGCTGGGAAATCGCACCGCAGCCTTAGAAATAAAAATGGATGAAATTGAAATTACAACCCAAGTAAATATAACAGAATTGGAACAATTAAAAGAAGAGAATTTAATACTTCAAACTAAGCTCGAAGATTACGAAAATAGAGCCAGACGTTCAAACTTGCGCATAAGGGGAATACCTGAAACTGTGACAGACCTGCAATCTACTATTACTGCTCTATTACAAGAACTAAAGCCAGATATCCCTATTGAACGTTTAGAACTGGACAGAGTACACAGAGCCCTCACAGCCAAAAAGAAAGATGGACCCCCACGTGATATAATCACAAAATTTCATTATTACAGAACGAAAGAACAAATACTAATTGCTGCAAGAGAAAAAAAGGAACTTAATTTTCAAGGACACAATTATCACATTTTTGCTGACCTATCCCAACTTACTATTACTAAAAGACGATCCATGAAACCCCAACTAATGGAACTGCAACGCCACAACATTATGTATCAATGGGGCTTCCCCTTTTCAGTCAGATTTAACTACCAAGGTACAATTTACAGAAGCAGATCAGCAGATGAACTACAACAAACCCTTTTAAAATTAAATCTGACAGAACCCACAAGCAGCAACACTCGCACACGCAGAAGAATGGCATCATCTTCACCTTCAGGCAGCACCCAGAAAATTTCAGAACAAAATGGGAATCATCATTCTCACAAAAGAGGCCGTTATGCCACATCATCCATGGACCAAGAAGATTCAATGGACTGACATCCTAATTCCTGATATCTCTTCATTTATTATACTAAGAGATGGTTCTCTATAAAAAAACCTGTATTTATAACTGAATGTAACTGCATTCTGATAGTCACACACTGTATGGGATCAAGTTACATTCCAGTTATATTTCTTATTACTTCTGATTCATATAGTCTTAGAATATATAAGTGAAATAAGGAAATTCTTGTTCAGTTATATATTTTCAGGTAATAACAATAGATTTTTTACTTTTTAGGACAAATATGTTCAATAATCCAGAAGTAATGGAAGCTTTTTCTTTCTTTTCTTAAAACAAATATATTAGTACCTAACTAGTTCCTAGAACTATGTTTTTGTTTATTCTAATCTGAAGCAATACAACCTCAATTTTATGAGTTAACATATCTAAACAGTTACATATGAATAAAATATGTAATTGTTTACTCTAAAAGGGTTAAAATCCCAAAATAATTCAAACTATCTTCATCAATACCAAACTTATTAACAGTACCTTTCTAACTGAATTATTTAGCCTAGGGCAAGACTAACCATATACAACCACCCTGGAATAAATAATTTCAACAAAAACTATATTCTGCACTCCAATTAATGAATCATCATTTTGATGTCTTTTGACATAGCACTTCTCTCCTGTAAGCGGAAGATCCGTGTACCCCCATTAGCCCTCCTCATTCTCCCAACCATATTATGTGGGAGTGTGACGAAGGCACTTATTCCCCCGAGAGAGATATTTATTCTCTTTCACGGGTAAATTGTGATTACTTGCAAAAAATAATTTATACAATGTATCATCTAATCTCATATGTTTTTTGTTTACTCTTTACTCCAGAATTCACTGGTTTCTTTTCTATCTTTTCATCTCTTCAGTCCACACAGGTTGATCTGCGCAGTCAGCTCTGCATAACAAAAAGTAAGTCAAAACTATTTGATCTGTTGCCATGGCACCACTGAATATACTTTCCCTGAATGTTCAGGGAATAAATGTCCCTCAAAAAAGGACCAAAGCCTTCCGTACTTTCCATAACAAGAAGGCTCACATAGTATGCCTCCAAGAAACACACTTCACCAAAGATTCTACTCCAAAATATATTTCTCCTTTTTATCAACAAATTTACACGGCTTCTGCCTGTACCAAACAAAGGGGTACTCTAATTGCATTTCACCGATCCACACCATTCACCTTATCATCAGAAATTAAAGACCCAGAAAGTAGATACCTGATACTCATGGGTTATATAATGGATACAGCAATCACGGTGATTTCCTACTACGCTCCTAACAAACAACCTACACCATTCCTCTCACATATATTACAAGTGATTAATACACACAAAATAGGAACAGTGATAATGTGCGGGGATTCGAACCAGGTCCTCCTCCCATTTCTAGATAAATCACCTTTTACACCATCCAAAATAACCTCTAGATTACCTTTTTCTCAACTTCTTTCCAAATACAATCTGGTAGATCCGTGGAGAGAAAGTAACCCAATGAAAAAGAAATTCACTTATTTCTCGCACCCTCATCAAACCTTCACCAGAATAGATCATATTTTTCTAACAATAGGAATGATACCAGAAATGATTGCATCAGATATAATTCCGATTCCGTGGTCTGACCATAATGCAGTATACACTACTATAGCCTCAGCCATACCAAAAGCGCATGACCCAACGTGGTACTTACCGGACATAATGCTCAAACACCCACTACATCAGATGGCCATTGAACAAGCTTTAAAGGAATACATATCAATTAATAATACAACAGACATTTCCCCAATAACACTGTGGGAAGCTCATAAGCCTGTCTTGCGTGGTACAATACAAAGACAAATGGCACTATTTAAACGGGAACGCAAAAATCTAGCAAAAAAACTAGAACTCAATTTTAATGCAGCCTACATATCATTCCAAGATAATCCATCTTAGAGTACAAAATCTCATCTGGAAAAATCTAGATTGGAATACGATCTATTTCTCACTGAGTCAGTTGATAAATCCCTCAAACGCTCCAAACACAATTTCTACATGAATACAAACAAACCAGGTACATATTTGGCTCGGGCATTAAATTCAACTAACAAATCTTTCAAACCAATACGTTTGAAATTATCAAAAAATGTTTATACTTGTAATCCAGTTAAAATAGTCCATAAATTTCACTCACATCTCGCAACTTTATACACGACAAACAATGAATTTAATCCTACAGAGGCTGAATCCTTCTTCTCAAAAATAACCTTACCTGAGTTGTCTCAGAATCAAAAAAGCAGTTTGGATGAGCCTATAACTATAGATGAAGTTGCTAACGCCATAAAAGACCTAAAACTTAACAAAAGACCAGGCCCAGATGGCTACTCGGCTTTATACTATAAAACATTCTCAGAAATACTCTCTCCCATTCTCACTGAAACTTTTAACAAACTTCTAGAAGGACATTCTTTTCGGCAAGAAACACTAATGACAATTGTTTGTATGATCCCAAAACCCCTTTCTGATGATACTTCCTGTGTGAATTATCGGCCTATCTCTCTGTTAAACCTTGATATTAAATTATTAGCAAAAATAATAGCAAAACGCCTCAATAGCATTATAGGAAAATTAATACACAGAGATCAAGTAGGCTTCATGCCAAATAGACAGGCAGGCGATAATATACGCAGGGCAGTGTTATTGGCACATATTGCTAAAAAACGGAAAATCCCTTTATGTTTTCTATCTCTCGATATTAAGAGGGCATTTGACACAGTATCCTGGCAATATTCATTACAAAAATGGGGTTTTGGACCCCACTTTTTAACATGGATCAAAGCATTATATAATAAACCCAAAGCCTATATAAAATATGCTGGATACAAATCTGATGCCTTTAATATCGAAAGAGGTACCCGACAGGGTTGCCCATTATCTCCCTTATTATTTGCCCTTATACTCGAACCCATGGCCCAATACATCAGAACAAACCAAACTATAACTGGCATTGAAGTAGGAGGTATTACACACAAATTATGTATATTTGCAGACGATATATTACTTTTTCTATCATCACCACAGGTCTCTGGTCCTAACTTAATACCAGCTCTTGATGGATTTGCAGCCCTATCCGGCCTTATGATTAATCCTAAGAAATGCCTAGTGCTTAATATTTCGCTCACAAACATGAAATTGATCCCGGCTAGGGCTGCACTCCCATTCACATGGGCAGAAAAATCAATCCCATATCTTGGAATTCATTTAACAGCATCTCATTCTGACTTATTCTCAACCAATTATTCTCCTGTATTAAGACAGATCACAAATCTAATAAAACAGTGGTCGCAACTTCCTTTATCCTGGATAGGGAAGATTAATGCAATCAAAATGACTATTCTACCCAAATTGCTTTATCTATTCAGAGTCCTCCCTATTCCAATTCCTTCCTATTTTTTGAGAATAGTACAAAAAAGAGCAACTTCATTTATATGGGGCTCTTCTAAACCACGTATACCTATACACACACTACATCTTCCCAAAAATAAAGGAGGCCTGGGATACCCTAATTTTACTAACTACTACAGAGCAGCACATTTGGCCAGTCTGTCCAAATACCATGCAAAACAGGAAATCCCATTATGGGTATTTATAGAGGCTTCAGAAAATGACCCTCTATTAATATCAAACTTGTTATGGCTTGATCCTAAAGACCGCTTTAAAATTCATAATCCCATAACTAAACACTTCTTATCTCTCTGGGATAAACTAAAAACCAAATATCAGTTACAATCTCCACACAATCCTCTCCTTTCTTTTATCAGAAATCCGGCCTTTTATCCGGCATGGATCTACCCAAATTCTTTTAAAGCTTGGACAACATCAGGCATTCAGACACTAAATGACTTCATAGTATCTAAATCATTCCTTTCATTCCCATCGCTTAGAGAAAAATATGATCTACCAAACTCTGAGATATTTAGATATCTCCAAATCAAAAATTTCTATACACCATTCCTAAAGGGGGATACACCATTATCCCAATTATCCATTTTTGAATCAATCTGTACAAAAGATCCATTTGCTAAAGGTACAATTACATCACTTTATAATCAATTATATGGAGTAGTAAATCTTAATAGACCCTCTTACGTTCAGAGGTGGGAGGAGGACCTGGGACGAACTTTAGAAGACACGGACTGGTCTAACATATGGCTCACATCTAAGTCATCTTCACCCAACATCTTAGCACTGGAGACAAATTATAAAGTCCTAACTCACTGGTACCTTGTACCCGCTAGAGTGGCAAAATATTCACCTAATACCTCAGCTCTTTGTTTTTCGAGGATGCCCAGAAATAGGCACACATTTACACATATGGTGGACGTGCCCAGTAATCTAAACCTTCTGGAAGGAAGTCTTCGTGATTGCATCTAAAATATTTAAAAAAATAATACAACCTGATCCATATATAACTTTACTTAATCTAAAACCGGAATGGTTAACACTCTCTCAATTCAAACTTATGATCCAACTAATAACGGCTGCAAAACAAACAGTGGCCAAAGCATGGAAATCTCCTACGTTGGTACTAGCAGAAACAATTCACAGAATTAATAATACAATGTCCCATGCTAAGATGGTAGCCATCGATCAAAATCAAATTCCAAAATTTGAAAAACTTTGGCATCCTTGAATAAAACAACAGTTCCTGTCAAATTTCAATGACTCTGTCCTGTTGCCATGGTAACAGATTAAATGACTTACAGAGACACCCATTCTAAGGCTTCAAAGAGAACTAAAAAGAATAATAAACTGACGAGCGGGACA
Organism: Aquarana catesbeiana; assembly: GCF_042186555.1. Lineage (NCBI taxonomy): Eukaryota > Metazoa > Chordata > Amphibia > Anura > Ranidae > Aquarana > Aquarana catesbeiana. Next base: position 625,101,799 of record NC_133325.1, read on the forward strand.
ACCTTGTGGACCATACCTCTGCCTTTCTACCCTTTTTCTTCTTTCTCTTTCCTTTTCTCCACCTTACGATTAAAGCTCATTATCAGAATTTATTTGACCTATATACACTCTACCTGTAAACAATATGTATAGTAGGTATAAATCATTTAAATACCTACAAAAGTAACTAAGGAAATGATATATATCTTTAATTTAGGTTTACGTGAACCCAATGTTTAATATTTGAAATTTCATGATATTTACCTATATAATCCCTACTGTAAAACAATGAGCTTACTTTATAGATCCTTGTAAACTTACTTACTGTATGTATCTTTATAATATTGTATACTCAATAAACTTCTTTTGACAAGGAAAAAGTGAAAGTTTAATGGCTGATTGTTAATCTGTCCCATTACTTTTGGTCCCTTAAAAAGTGGGAGGCACATATACAAACTGTTGTAATTCCTACACCGTTCACCTGATTTGGATCAAATTAAAGCTGAAAGTCTGCAGTTAAAGCACATCTTGTTCGTTTCATTTCAAATCCAATGTGGTGGTGTATAGAGCCAAAAAGATTAGAATTGTGTCAGTGTCCCAATATTTATGGACCTGACTGTAAGTAGTACATGTTTGTTATTATTTAAATCAGATAAAAAAATATGCCTTTACAACCACTTTAACCTTCAGAAAATGAATTGTACAGTAAATATAGAATCCTGATCTATACACCCATCTCAGTGTTGTGGCCTGCCTGGATCTGGTCAGTGTTAAGTTTGCAACTCTGTGCTTCTGCTTTCAGATGCTGCATATTTGAATGGGGCAAGCACTGTTTTATTTTACATTTCTCATTTTATTTGTTTTTATTTCAGGTATGAGTTACTAACTTGGGCATTGTAATTTTCAGGACTCCTAACATTGACAGATTAGCAAAGGAAGGTGTGAAACTTACGCACCATATTGCTGCAGGCGCTTTATGTTCCCCAAGTAGATCAGCCTTTCTGACTGGTCGATATCCTATAAGAACAGGTAATATACTGTATTGGTAAATGTAACAGAATATTTGGCATTTGGAACATTTGCATATATAAAATAAACCTGCATTTTTCTTATTCTAACAAGAATGCGTATTAGGGCAAATGATCAGACAGAGGGTAGATTTAAAATGAACTTCACTAAGTGGGTGCATTGCAGGGGTAGCAATACAAGCAGGGTCAGAAAGGCAAAAGGAGTATGCATTCCGTATAGAACCATGTTACACAGCCCACGTTGCAAATAGGAGCTCCTGAGCAATTCCTCTCTTAGACCCCTTTCACACTGATAGCAGGCCGCATCAGCGGGCCGCTAGTTTTAGGGAAAATGTTTTAGTGGTGCTTTACCGCCATTTTAACAGCGCTTTTCGGCCACCGAAGAAAGGGTTAAATACGCCCGAAAAGCGCTACTGCCAAATCGATTTGCAGGCGATTCGGCAGCGATGCCCATTCATTTCAATGGGCAGGGGCCGTGGACAACGCTGTATCCTGGCCTAGGCTGACAAGGCCCAGGCCTAGGGCAGCACTTTGCAGGGGGGCAGCACAGAAAGAGTCCCAGCCGGCTTGCACTGATAGTGTAGCACCAGTCTTATGGGGTGGACTGGGCTGAAAGGCAAATAAGTCTAGCCCTCCCCCATAAAGCGGCCGCACTGCTTCCTGTATGCAAGCGGCCAGCATTCCGCAACTGTGGGGGAGACGCCACTTCTAATTTTGACTGTCCTATCTTCCTGGACCACAAACCTTCCTCACTGTGCTATATGTTTAATACTGCACCATTGGCATGGTTATATCTTCTTAGTCCTTTCAGTTTGGAAAGGGTAAGGGAGGGTTATAGGTTCAGTTGGTTTATTTTTTACCATCCCTGTCCCATTGCAGAGATTTCCCTTCACTTCCTGCCCCATAGCCATACAGGAAGTGAGAATAATTTTATGAAAATTAAGGGAATCCATTGCTCCCCCAGGCCCTCGGAACTAGTGTCCCCACTTAAAAATTTCAGTGCGGGTCTTAAAGAGCAAGGGGTGGGGCCTTGACAGGAAGGGGTGGGTCATATTTAAATTGGGGGGTGCAAAAGTTTAGTCAGGCCTAGGGCAGCACAAAACCTAAATACACCACTGACCGTGGAGGAGTGGTGTATACATCGCTCCTAAACCGCTCCAAAGATGCTGGTTGCAGAACTTTTTCTCCGGCTCTCACACTGGGGCAGCAGGGTATGTGTTTTTCTGGCGTTTTACGGGAGCTATTTTTAGCCCTTTAGCGCCTGAAAAACGCCTCCAGTGTGAAAGGGGTCTAACTGAATAAGGACACTAGGTAGCAGTCCCTGTGAAACTCTATAGCACAGTCTTTGTGAAACTCTACAAGGACAGAATATAGAGAGGAGCTGCTACAGAAATGAACTGTACAGTAAAGTGCAAAAACATCTACTTGCATATATTTTCACAGGGCTACTGCCTGGCTTGGACTGGCTACACTAGGACAACCAATGTAGTACTGCACACCTGGCTGCAATTCACATACCCAGCCACCTCTGCCTCATCAGGTGTGGTCTCTCTGAGCTGCTTATGGCAGAAAACTGGGACACTAAGGCCCCTTTCACACTGGGGCGGTAGGGGGCGTCAGCGGTAAAACAGCGCTATTTTTAGCGCTGTTTTACCGCGGTATTCGGCCGTTATCTGTGCGGTTTTAACCCCCCCGCTGGCGGCCGAAAAAAGGTTAAAACCCCTCATATCGGGCGGCTATAGCCGCGGTATTACCGCGGTATAGCCACGCTGTCCCATTGATTTCAATGGGCAGGAGCGGTTTAGGAGCGGTGAATACACCGCTCCTTCACCGTTCCAAAGACGCGGCTTGCAGGAGATTTTTTCTTCTCCTGCCAGCGCACCGCTTCAGTGTGAAAGCCCTCGGGCTTTCACACTGAACAAACAGTGGAGGCTGTTTAGGGGCGGTTTGCAGGCGCTATTTTTAGCGCAATAACGCCTGCAAACCGCCCCAGTGTGAAAGGGGCCTTAGGCTCCATTCACACTAGCGCGTTTTTTGATGCATTTTGCATTTTGCAGAAATGCATGGGAATTTTTTAACATGGGTTCCTATGGAACATGTTCACATCAATGCCTTTTTGTACCTCTGCATTTTTGGAAAGGGTCAGGGACTTTTTTTCATGCAAAATGCAGCGTTTTGCATGTAATAGAATTCAATGGACCAGCATCAAAAACGCAAGTGCACCGTTTTTGCAGCGTTTTTGCAGCGTTTTTACAGCGTTTTTGGCGGTTTTTTGTAAACTGTAAAAAAAAAAAAAAACACAAAACGCAGCAAAAATGCCGCAAAAATGCTACAAAAACGCTGCTCAAAAACGTGGCAAGAATCACAAAAAAAACTCCAAAAACGCTCAAAAGCAACATGCATAGATGTGAATCGAGCCTTAAGCCTAGTACACGCCACTAGTTTTTTTTGCATTCAACCCAGCGGTTTGAACGAAAAAAAAACTGACAGCTCCAGTCAGGACCGCTGTACTAACATGGGATTATAAGCCCCATACACACTATTAGATTTTCTGCAGATTTTTGTCTTCAGATTTACCAAAATCGTGTAGTGCAGGGGCCTGCCTGATTGCATACAAATTGAAACTCTTAAGGTTTGACCTCATATTATATGGTTTTGGTAAATCTGAAGACAAGAATCTGCAAAAAATCTAATAGTGTGTATGGGGCTTAAGATGCTGTTCTATGATGTTTTGACAGGAGGTCAGCCTCCACACCAGAATATTTCAGTCAGCGCTCTCAGCCATTGGCTATGAGCGCTGATTGAGAGCTGGTCGCCTGCTGGTTTTTCAGCATGCTCGTTCGATAGAAGCTGGCCAACAGCTGGCTTCTTGTCAGGCTGGCAGCCATACCCACAGACCAAATGTTGGCCGTTTTTTATTGAACCTGCTGAATAATCCACCAGTGTAATGGTGGGCAACTTGCTAAATATAAGGTGCCTTAAGTGCAGCTCCCGACATGTCCAGAGCGTTTAATTTTCAAGTTTGCTATTATTATTTATTAGGATTGTATAAGCTAGATATTAAAATAAAATCATTTTACACCTATTTTGGGCAAACTGGTGCTCTTTTAGAATACTTTTTGAAACCTTCTGTTCCCAAATCCTTCTCTGGTGAAAAAGTGATAAAGCAGAAGTTTTTTAATTGAGGGGATTTTTTTCCCCCTATGGATGTTGCATTGTGATGCACACAGGAAAGAAATGTGTTAAAGTTATTACATCTCTCTGTTTTGTCTTCTAATTGTTTTAATTACCAAAATTCTTTTACTATTATTACTTACCTTCCTTGTTCTATTTGTCCTGTCTGTAGGCATGTCAGGTCACAGTGGTTCTAGGGTTTTGCAGTGGAACGCTGCATCTGGTGGTCTCCCCAGTAATGAAACAACATTTGCAAAGATATTAAAGCAACAAGGTTATTCTACAGGAATTATTGGTGAGTATTGCTGAGAAGTATCCATATTTTATGTATGTAATATTTCAGCGTGTCCCAGTGGTGTATTTAGGTTTTGGGCTGCCCTAGGCCTGACTAAACTCATGCACCCCCCTAATTTAAATACGACCCACCCCTTGCTGCCGAGGCCACACCCCTTCCTGTTTAAGACCCGCCCTATCATCTGTAAACCACACCCCTTCCTCTTTAGGCTCATTTGGCACCTTTCAGGGGGGAGGGGGGAACAGGTACCCTTCCCCACTCCCTGGAGACTGCAACTAAATGTGGACTGTTTAAAGGGTTTGCTTTGATTTTAGCATGCATGGAGCACATTGCTCATGCCAGTGGCGGCTGGTGCTCAAAATTTTTTGGGGGGTGCAAACAAACTAAGAAATTCAGAAAAAAAGACATCAATTGCAGCCTCACTGTGCCCCATCAAATGCAGCCACTGTTCCATCAAACGCAGCCACTGTGCCCACCAAACGCAACCACTGTGCCCATCAATTGCAGCCACTGTGCCCACCAAACGCAGCCACTGTGCCCCACCAAACGCAGCCACTGTGCCCCACCAAACGCAGCCACTGTGCCCACCAAACGCAGCCACTGTGCCCACCAAATGCAGCCACTGTGCCCCACCAAATGCAGTCACTGTGCCCCACCAAACACAGCCACTGTGCCCCACCAAACGCAGCCACTGTGCACCACCAAACGCAGCCACTGTGCCCCACCAAACGCAGCCACTGTGCCCACCAAACGCAGCCACTGTGCCCCACCAAACGCAGCCACTGTGCCCCACCAAACGCAGCCACTGTGCCCCACCAAACGCAGCCATTGTGCCCCATCAAATGCTGCCATTGTGCCCCATCAAACGCTGTCACTGTGCCTTTAAACGCAGCCATTGTGCCCCATCAAACGCTGTCACTGTGCCCCACCAAACGCAGCCACTGTGCCCCACCAAACGCAGCCACTGTGCCCCACCAAACGCAGCCACTGTGCCCCACCAAACGCAGCCATTGTGCCCCATCAAACGCTGTCACTGTGCCTTTAAACGCAGCCATTGTGCCCCATCAAACGCTGTCACTGTGCCTTTAAACGCAGCCATTGTGCCCCATCAAACGCTGTCACTGTGCCCCATCAATTGTAGCCACTGTGCCTTTAAACGCAGCCATTGTGCCCCATCAAACGCTGTCACTGTGCCCCATCAATTGCCAACACTGTTCCCATAAAACTCTTATAATTTTTTTCAATAACTTTACCTGCTGTGCCGAGGAGAAGGGTCAAGCAGTGTGGAGGAGGGTAGGCGGAGCATAAGGCTCCACCTCCGCCAGTCATCAGACACTTATGGGGGCGTGAGTCACATGCCGCCCCCCCCGCATGAGAGAAAGTCCCCCCACCCGTCTTCCTGATTCCCGGCTCCCGCGCCCGCCCCCCGCACACATGCAGCCCACGGCAGCCGCCTTGCTGTAGCGGGCGGCGCTGCTGTGTATGGGCGTGCTTGTCAGAGGGTGGAGGGGCGTGAGCTCTGCTAAGCACGCCCATACACACGCCCCTCCACTCTCTGCCAAGCACGCCCATACACAACAGCGCCGCTACAGCAAGGCGGCCGCCGTGGGCTGCATGTGTGCGGGGGGCGGCCGCGGGAGCTGAGAGTCGGGTGGGGGGACTTTCTCTCATGCGGGGGGGCAGCTTTTTTTGCCGCCCCCCACAAAGTGCCGCCCTAGGCCTAGGCCTTGTCGGCCTAGGCCAAAACACAGCCCTGGCGTGTCCACCTTACTTAATCCAACCTCTGTGTAAATTCACTGTCTGCCTTTTTAACCGCTTCTCGACCTGCCGCCGCAGTTGTACTGTGGCAGAATGGCATGGGCAGGTGAATCCCCGTTATGTTACGGCGGCCGCGATGATCGGATTTGATCCAGAACTGATCAATCTCCAGGCCCAGGCCAATGAGATCCTTCCCCTGCATGTGTAAGTGTAAACACAGCAGGGGAAGTGATGTCATTTCTCCTCATGTCTGTCTTTTCTATTCCAGACCGAGGAGGGAGCATCTCAGAGTAAGTGCACCAACACTTTACTAACACCAGTTCGCGTAGGAACACATTTCACCCCCCCGATCACCCCCCAGTTAACCCCTTCACCCCCTGTCACTGTGTCACCAAGTGCAGCATTCAGATTTTTTTTTATCGCTGTACTGGTGTCATTAGTGACACTAATCAGTGTTAGGGTAATTAGTGGTAGGCCCAGATAGGTCTAGGGACCCCCCCTAACCCCCCTAATAAAGATTAAACCCCTTGATCACCCCCTGTTACCAGTGATCACTGTATAAGTGTCACGGGTGACGCAGGTTAACTAGATTTTTTTTTATAGCGTCAGGGCACCCACCATATTTTACCCAATAAAGGTTTAACCCCCTGATCACCCGGTGGGTGATCAAAGTTAGGTTTTAACATCAGAGGGTCTGCATTGCCCCATGCAGCGTCAGATTAGTGCTAGTAGCACTAACACCCACACACGCACCATACGCCTCCCTTAGTAATATAGTGTCTGAACAGATCAATATCTGATCTGATCAGAACTATATTAGCGTCCCCAGTAGTTTAGGGTTTCCAAAAACGCAGTGTTAGCAGGATCAGTCCAGATACCTGCTAGCACCTGCGTTTAGCCCCTCCACCAAGCCCAGCCCACCCAAGTGCAGTATCAATCGATCACGGTCACTTACAAAAACACAACACACATAACTGCAGCATTCGCAGAGTCAGACCTGATCCCTGCGAACGCTTATGCCCTGTATACACACGGTCGGACTTTCCGACATAAAATGTGTGATCGCAGCATGTTGTCGGAAATTCCAACTGTGTGAAGGCTCCATCGGACAGTTTCCATCGGAATTTCCGTCGCACAAAATTTGAGATCTGGTTCTCAAATTTTCCAACAACAAAATCCGTTTGCGTAAATTCCGATCGTGTGCACACAATTCCGACGCACAAAGTGCCATGCATGATCAGAATAAATTACGAGACGGAAGCGCTCGGTCTGGTAAAACTAGCGCTGGTAATGCACATAGCACATTCGTCACGCTGCAAATTTTGAAATCTTTTAATGCAGCGCATTCTCTTTTTCTTTAGAATGCTAGAAGAATGAAGTTGTTTTGCTGCTCATATTCACACAGAGTTCTCACAAACTTCTTCTTTCTAATTTCTCGTGATCTCATGAATAATATATTTTTTTTTTTTGTCAGATCTCCATAATACTTTTTATTTGTTTTTTTTTATCAAGATCTGCATTTTTTTATTTTTCTAGTGCTCTCCATAATATTATTTCTCGTTTTGTGTGTCAAGTTACCACAACACCATTATTATCTTGTATTTTTTTTACCTCAAGGAGGTTGGTTTGTGTCCCTTGATAATTTGACAAAGTGTTTTTGAAATGTACCTGCCTACTCACAAACAAACTGTCCTTTTTGAAGTAAAACACATAGGCAAGTATTTCTGAAAAATAAATATCCATTTATTCTGGGTCATAACAAAATAAAGAGGAAGGCAACGCTGGAGAAACTGCTGAAATTTGCGAAGCCTTTGTACCCCAGGGCAGACATCAATAATTTTACAGTCAAAATTAGTGGCCTGAGGAGTCCATATAATAGTGAGCACAATCCGGTCCAGGACTACAAAAGATCAGGAACAGCAGCAGATGACATATCTGTCCCCAGGCTGTGGTCTTACCATAGCCTGCATCTTTTGTCAGACCAGACTGAACCCAGGCCATCACTCTCTGGTCTTCCTTACACGCTTCCTTCCAGGCTTTGGCTCTGGTGTTGGAGGTGTGGCAGGAGGTGGAGGAGGAGGAGGACCTGGAGGAGGAGGAGGGCCTGGAGGAGGAGGGGAAGACCATGGTTCAACTCACAAATGTTGCTTTGGCTTGTGAGTTTGCCCCTCAACCCCTTATTTAGGGCTTGCAAGATCACTTCCTCACATAAGAGGCGTTGGCCCTCCTCCATTTCCAGCATTTTGCAGGCTATTATGTAGGCATAGTCCTCTTGAACACTGGGGGGGGTTCTGAGGGCCGCAGCAGCCTTCAGAAATAGGCCAATTGCTGCCTCCTTCAGGTTACTCCTCTTCCTGGCACATTTTTGTGGAAGGCTGAGGGGAGGGACCTGGGATTCGGGCAGGCTACTGGACCCGGCCACCTCCTGGCTGCTACTTACCCCTGCCACCTCCTGGCTGCTACTTTCCACGGTCTCCTCCTGGCTGAGACTTTCCTGTGTATGAAAAAGGGACATGGTTTTAGTTTTTAGTTTTTTCAATCACACACAATTTTCAGCTCATGACTGTTGCAAATTGAATGTTAATAAATAGAAAAGACTATCATTCTGACCCCAGCATATTTCATTTTTGTCCCAATCATTTGTGGCCACTACTGTCTATTGATATGTAAAACACTTTGGGAAATCAGAAATTACTTATCAAAACTAACATATATTTAACATCATTAATTTCGCAACCAAAAATATTTTGAAGAATGCTATACCTGACTCAAGCTGGGCTCCTCCACATGTGGCTGCCTGGAAGGCCCAGGTTGGTCGTTGGAAGCTTCAGCTGGAGGGTAAGGAAGCCTTGAAGGAAGACTGGAGAGTGCTGGCCTGGGTTCAGTCTGGCCTGCCAGAAAATGCAATCTGTCATAGTACCACAGCCTGGGTACATAAATGTCATCTGTTGCAGCTCCTGATCTCAGGGAATCCTGGACCTTCTTGCGCTCGCTATTATAAGTGCTCCTCATGCCACCAATTAGGGCCTTCAAATAGGGGATGTCTGCCGTGGGGATCACCGGCTTCACAAATTCCAGCAATTGATCCAGTGCTGCCTTCCTCTTTGGTTTATTGTTATAAAAGGGGGGGGGGTTATAAAAGGGGTGGTTTACCTGCCACAGACAGGGCAGCTCCCTGTACATATCAATGAATATAGGGATAAATTCCTCATTGTTGAATAGATCCATTTTCTCTGCAAGACACAACACAAGACAAACCCTAATGTCAGCTGAAACTCTCCTAATCTTGACCCAATAAAGGCCTCAATCTAGAAGCAGTATAGGCCACTGATGCACCAACTTAAAATTGTACCTTCATTATAACAATCGTCACTTCCGTTACTTAGTCCCCCGCTCACAGATCGTACGTACTACACACACGTGTTCCTCTTTATATACACTGCGCATGCGTGAAACTCCGGCCGCCCCTTATGTTCTTTCTAGTGTATTCCCTGCCCCTTGTCTTTCAATGCAGTGGGAGAGAACATGGCGGAGAGATAACATGTGCATGCAGAGGACAGCAGCAAAGACAAAAGGCCGGAGCCCCGAACCTCACGATCCCGGAGAAGATTGAAGGCCTCAATTATGTCCTTTACAGAGATGGTGGAGATGGTAGACATCTTGAAGAGGGACGACTATGATGGGAAGCATGGACCTTACCCAAATGTGAAAAAGGCCAAGATCATGCCTAAAGTTGTGAAGAGTCTGCACAGGCATTTTGGGGTACGGCGATCCAAGGAGAAATTGAGGAAACGCTGGTCAGACCTCAAATTGAGGGAGCAGGATCAGTACAGAAAAATCAAGAGAGTGCTGCAAAAAAGTAAGTATTTTGTCGTGTGTTCCTATTCTTCTTCTTAACATCCGTGCTGCTCCATATGCTTTTCTTTACTGTTGTACATTTTAAAATGGCAACTTTCATGTTCATGGGCACAGTAATCGGTCGTAGGAAACATCATTCGTTCGCCCACTTATAAGATGTTTTAGGCAGATACAGGTTAACTACATTAGTTCATGCCTATTTGTCCTAAAATAAGTTTGTTGTCTAGATGAGTTTGTAACTAGAATGAAATGGAAACTTGATTCAGTGTAAGGAGAGGACACTCAGCAGCTGTTTACACATCTGGACGCAGGAGCACTAGTGTGGGACACCAGAATCAAACTTTTTAGGGTATCCCACACAGGTGCTTAGGTGGGTACAATAGGGGTGTCTCCATATCTGAAAATTGAACAAAAAAGGTGAGTATTCCAGCTTTGGAAATTAAATAAAAATGTCTTCGGCTTGGAACTCTGCCAAAACAGACAATTGTATGACACCTCCAAGCAATGTTTCATATTCCTATTTCTGCCCTCCAATATCTGTGTGCGAAGTATACCTTTTTTTCTTCACACAGGGGAGAAAAGACTCTGAGGACACCAGGGACCCCCCATCTCCGAAAGAAGGAGAAATCACCAAAACACAAGCAGAGGATGAGGAAGGAGAGGTTTTGGAAGTGGGCGAAATTGTCACCACAACAGGTGAGTGTCTGAGACCACAGCTTCAGGTAAGAGATCTGTTCCTGCATATTTATAATACATGGTTTGTTTTTTTGTTTTTTTTAGGTGATGTGGATGTTGTGGAAGAAGAATCTCATTTCACCAGTGAAAGTGCCCAGATCCTCAGCGGAGAGAATGGGGTGCAATCACAATTTTGAAAATGTAAAGCAAAACATCAATGATGTTAAAAAAAAATGAAAAAAAGAACATCATTGATGTTTTAGGCAGAATATAAAACACACAAAAATTTTACCCTTTTTTTCGTGTATTTTGGATTTTAAAAAAAGGTTTTAAAGTATTTTAAAAGCCAAATTTTGAAGATGCACACAGTGTGTCAACATGCTATCTGCCATCATGGGATATTAATGTACGCGTTTTGTCGGTACAACCCCTTCCTCGTTACTAAAGTAGCTGAGAGGAAGGGGTTGCACCCCCTAAATATGTCCATTTATCTCCCATGACGGGAGCTAGCAAATGTTGACATTAGGCATGGGATCAGAAGGGAAATACCCATTTTGAATCCCAATTTGTGTGCATCTTCAAAATTTGGCTTTTAAAGGGGTGACATCACCCCATCTGATGAAGGCAATATCAACACATTTTGGACATACTAATGTCTGATATTGCCTTCACTTTGTCAAAGTTGAACTTTGTAAGTTCCTGAGTTCTGTATGTTATGTTTTGAAACATGCCTGTTTAACCAAAAAAGGCTATTTCTAATTAATGTGACAAAAAATAATGTTATACACCAAAGATGTTTGTTTGTTCAAAAACACTTTTCTAAACGCACATGTGAATGTGCTTTGAGTAAAAAGTTTTCTACTCAACAATATGTGGCTACTTATTTCAATGATCAAAAGCAGTTTTTCAAGTAAAAGTTGGCGTTTACAGTGACAATGGGGGTTATTTACTAAAGGCAAATCCACTTTGCACTACAAGTGCAGTTTCAGTGCAGTTTTAAGTGTACTTGGAGTGCAAAGTGGATTTTCCTTTAGTAAATAACACCCACAGTGCTTTCTAATTTGCCTCAATCATGCCATTTTCCTTGTCAAAAAAAGTTTATTGAGTATACAATGTTATAAAGATACATAAAGTAAGTTTACAAGGATCTATAAAGTAAGCTCATTGTTTTACAGTAGGGTTTATATAGGTAAATATCATGAAATTTCAAATATTAAACATTGGGTTCACGTAAACCTAAATTAAAGATATATATCATTTCCTTAGTTACTTTTGTAGATATTTAAATGATTTATACCTACTATACATATTGTTTACAAGTAGAGTGTATATAGGTCAAATAAATTCTGATAATGAGCTTTAATCGTAAGGTGGAGAAAAGGAAAGAGAAAGAAGAAAAAAGGTAGAAAGGCAGAGGTATGGTCCACAAGGTTGTCCCACTCGTCAGTTTATTATTCTTTTTAGTTCTCTTTGAAGCCTTAGAATGGGTGTCTCTGTAAGTCATTTAATCTGTTACCATGGCAACAGGACAGAGTCATTGAAGTTTGACAGGAACTGTTGTTTTATCCAAGGATGCCAAAGTTTTTCAAATTTTGGAATTTGATTTTGACCGATGGCTACCATCTTAGCATGGGACATTGTATTATTCATTCTGTGAATTGTTTCTGCTAGTACCAATGTAGGAGATTTCCATGCCTTGGCCACTGTTTGTTTTGCAGCCGTTATTAGTTGGATCATAAGTTTGAATTGAGAGAGTGTTAACCATTCCGGTTTTAGATTAAGTAAAGTTAAATATGGATCTGGTTGTATTATTTTTTTAAATATTTTAGATGCAATCACGAAGACTTCCTTCCAGAAGGTTTGGATTACTGGGCACGTCCACCATATGTGTAAATATGTGCCTATTTCTGGGCATCCTCGAAAACAAAGAGCTGAGGTATTAGGTGAATATTTTGCCACTCTAGCGGGTACAAGGTACCAGCGAGTTAGGACTTTATAATTTGTCTCCAGTGCTAAGATGTTGGGTGAAGATGACTTAGATGTGAGCCATATGTTAGACCAGTCCGTGTCTTCTAAAGTTCGTCCCAGGTCCTCCTCCCACCTCTGAACGTAAGAGGGTCTATTAAGATTTGCTACTCCATATAATTGATTATAAAGTGATGAAATTGTACCTTTAGCAAATGGATCTTTTGTACAGATTGATTCAAAAATGGATAATTGGGATAATGGTGTATCCCCCTTTAGGAATGGTGTATATATATATATATATATATATATATATATATATATAAATTTTTGATTTGGAGATATCTAAATATCTCAGAGTTTGGTAGATCATATTTTTCTCTAAGCGATGGGAATGAAAGGAATGATTTAGATGCTATGAAGTCATTTAGTGTCTGAATGCCTGATGTTGTCCAAGCTTTAAAAGAATTTGGGTAGATCCATGCCGGATAAAAGGCCGGATTTCTGATAAAAGAAAGGAGAGGATTGTGTGGAGATTGTAACTGATATTTGGTTTTTAGTTTATCCCAGAGAGATAAGAAGTGTTTAGTTATGGGATTATGAATTTTAAAGCGGTCTTTAGGATTAAGCCATAATAAATTTGATATTAATAGAGGGTCATTTTCTGAAGCCTCTATAAATACCCATAATGGGATTTCCTGTTTTGCATGGTATTTGGATAAACTGGCCAAATGTGCTGCTCTGTAGTAGTTAGTAAAATTAGGGTATCCCAGGCCTCCTTTATTTTTGGGAAGATGTAGTGTGTGTATAGGTATACGTGGTTTAGAAGAGCCCCATATAAACGAAGTTGCTCTTTTTTGTACTATTCTCAAAAAATAGGAAGGAATTGGAATAGGGAGGACTCTGAATAGATAAAGCAATTTGGGTAGAATAGTCATTTTGATTGCATTAATCTTCCCTATCCAGGATAAAGGAAGTTGCGACCATTGTTTTATTAGATTTGTGATCTGTCTTAATACAGGAGGATAATTGGTTGAGAATAAGTCAGAATAAGATGCTGTTAAATGAATTCCAAGATATGGGATTGATTTTTCTGCCCATGTGAATGGGAGTGCAGCCCTAGCCGGGATCAATTCCATGTTTGTGAGTGAAATATTAAGCACTAGGCATTTCTTAGGATTAATCATAAGGCCGGATAGGGCTGCAAACCCATCAAGAGCTGGTATTAAGTTAGGACCAGAGACCTGTGGTGATGATAGAAAAAGTAATATATCATCTGCAAATATACATAATTTGTGTGTAATACCTCCTACTTCAATGCCAGTTATAGTTTGGTTTGTTTTGATGTATTGGGCCATGGGTTTGAGTATAAGGGCAAATAATAAGGGAGATAATGGGCAACCCTGTCGGGTACCTCTTTCGATATTAAAGGCTTCAGATTTGTATCCAGCATATTTTATATAGGCTTTGGGTTTATTATATAATGCTTTGATCCATGTTAAAAAGTGGGGTCCAAAACCCCATTTTTGTAATGAATATTGCATATATTGCCAGGATACTGTGTCAAATTCCCTCTTAATATCGAGAGATAGAAAACATAAAGGGATTTTCCGTTTTTTAGCAATATGTGCCAATAACACTGCCCTGCGTATATTATCACCTGCCTGTCTATTTGGCATGAAGCCTACTTGATCTCTATGTATTAATTTTCCTATAATGCTATTGAGGCGTTTTGCTATTATTTTTGCAAATAATTTAATATCGAGGTTTAACAGAGAGATAGGCCGATAATTCACACAGGAAGTATCATCAGAAAGGGGTTTTGGGATCATACAAACAATTGCCATTAGTGTTTCTTGCCGAAAAGAATGTCCATCTAGAAGTTTGTTAAAAGTTTTAGTGAGAATGGGAGAGAGTATTTCTGAGAATGTTTTATAGTATAAAGCCGAGTAGCCGTCTGGGCCTGGTCTTTTGTTAAGTTTTAGGTCTTTTATGGCGTTAGCAACTTCATCTATAGTTATAGGCTCATCCAAACTGCTTTTTTGATTCTGAGATAACTCAGGTAAGGTTATTTTTGAGAAGAAGGATTCAGCCTCTGTAGGATTAAATTCATTGTTTGTCTTGTATAAAGTTGCGAGATGTGAGTGAAATTTATGGACTATTTTAACTGGATTACAAGTGTAAACATTTTTTGATAATTTCAAACGTATTGGTTTGAAAGATTTGTTAGTTGAATTTAATGCCCGAGCCAAATATGTACCTGGTTTGTTTGTATTCATGTAGAAATTGTGTTTGGAGCGTTTGAGGGATTTATCAACTGACTCAGTGAGAAATAGATCGTATTCCAATCTAGATTTTTCCAGATGAGATTTTGTACTCTGAGATGGATTATCTTGAAATGATATGTAGGCTGCATTAAAATTGAGTTCTAGTTTTTTTGCTAGATTTTTGCGTTCCCGTTTAAATAGTGCCATTTGTCTTTGTATTGTACCACGCAAGACAGGCTTATGAGCTTCCCACAGTGTTATTGGGGAGATGTCTGTTGTATTATTAATTGATATGTATTCCTTTAAAGCTTGTTCAATGGCCATCTGATGTAGTGGGTGTTTGAGCATTATGTCCGGTAAGTACCACGTTGGGTCATGCGCTTTTGGTATGGCTGAGGCTATAGTAGTGTATACTGCATTATGGTCAGACCACGGAATCGGAATTATATCTGATGCAATCATTTCTGCTATCATTCCTATTGTTAGAAAAATATGATCTATTCTGGTGAAGGTTTGATGAGGGTGCGAGAAATAAGTGAATTTCTTTTTCATTGGGTTACTTTCTCTCCATGAATCTACCAGATTGTATTTGGAAAGAAGTTGAGAAAAAGGTAATCTAGAGGTTATTTTGGATGGTGTAAAAGGTGATTTATCTAGAAATGGGAAGAGGACCTGGTTCGAATCCCCACACATTATCACTGTTCCTATTTTGTGTGTATTAATCACTTGTAATATATGTGAGAGGAATGGTGTAGGTTGTTTGTTAGGAGCGTAGTAGGAAATCACCGTGATTGCTGTATCCATTATATAACCCATGAGTATCAGGTATCTACCTTCTGGGTCTTTAATTTCTGATGATAAGGTGAATGGTGTGGATCGGTGAAATGCAATTAGAGTTCCCCTTTGCTTGGTACAGGCAGAAGCCGTGTAAATTTGTTGATAAAAAGGAGAAATATATTTTGGAGTAGAATCTTTGGTGAAGTGTGTTTCTTGGAGGCATACTATGTGAGCCTTCTTGTTATGGAAAGTACGGAAGGCTTTGGTCCTTTTTTGAGGGACATTTATTCCCTGAACATTCAGGGAAAGTATATTCAGTGGTGCCATGGCAATAGATCAAATAGTTTTGACTTACTTTTTGTTATGCATTGCTGACTGCGCAGATCAACCTGTGTGGACTGAAGAGATGAATAGATAGAAAAGAAACCAGTGAATTCTGGAGTAAAGAGTAGACAAAAAACATATGAGATTAGATGATACATTGTATAAATTATTTTTTGCAAGTAATCACAATTTACCCGTGAAAGAGAATAAATATCTCTCTCAGGGGAATAAGTACCTTCGTCACACTCCCACATAATATGGTTGGGAGAATGAGGAGGGCTAATGGGGGTACACGGATCTTCCGCTTACAGGAGAGAAGTGCTATGTCAAAAGACATCAAAATGATGTTTCATTAATTGGAGTGCAGAATATAGTTTTTGTTGAAATTATTTATTCCAGGGTGGTTGTATATGGTTAGTCTTGCCCTAGGCTAAATAATTCAGTTAGAAAGGTACTGTTAATAACTTTGGTATTGATGAAGATAGTTTGAATTATTTTGGGATTTTAACCCTTTTAGAGTAAACAATTACATATTTTATTCATATGTAACTGTTTAGATATGTTAACTCATAAAATTGAGGTTGTATTGCTTCAGATTAGAATAAACAAAAACATAATTCTAGGAACTAGTTTTAAGAAAAGAAAGAAAAAGCTTCCATTACTTCTGGAACATATTTGTCCTAAAAAGTAATAAATCTATTGTTATTACCTGATAATATATAACTGAACAAGAATTTCCTTATTTCACTTATATATTCTAAGGCTATATGAATCAGAAGTAATAAAAAATATAACTGGAATGTAACATGATCCCACACAGTGTGTGACTATCAGAATGCAGTTACATTCAGTTATAAATATAGGTTTTTTATAGAGAACCATCTCTTAGTATAATAAATGAAGAGATATCAGGAATTAGGATGTCAGTCCATTGAATCTTCTTGGTGCATGGATGATGTGGCATAACGGCCTCTTTTGTGAAAATGATGATTCCCATTTTGTTCTGAAATTTTCTGGGTGCTGCCTGAAGGTGAAGATGATGCCATTCTTCTGCGTGTGGGAGTGTTGCTGCTTGTGGGTTCTGTCAGATTTAATTTTAAAAGGGTTTGTTGTAGTTCATCTGCTGATCTGCTTCTGTAAATTGTACCTTGGTAGTTAAATCTGACTGAAAAGGGGAAGCCCTATTGATACATAATGTTGTGGCGTTGCATTTCCATTAGTTGGGGTTTCATGGATCGTCTTTTAGTAATAGTAAGTTGGGATAGGTCAGCAAAAATTTGATAATTGTGTCCTTGAAAATGAAGTTCTTTTTTTTCTCTTGCAGCAATTAGTATTTGTTCTTTCGTTCTGTAATAATGACATTTTGTGATTATATCACGTGGAGGTCCATCTTTCTTTTTGGCTGTGAGGGCTCTGTGTACTCTGTCCAGTTCTAAACGTTCAATAGGGATATCTGGCTTTAGTTCTTGTAATAGAGCAGTAATAGTAGATTGCAGGTCTGTCACAGTTTCAGGTATTCCCCTTATGCGCAAGTTTGAACGTCTGGCTCTATTTTCGTAATCTTCGAGCTTAGTTTGAAGTATTAAATTCTCTTTTTTTAATTGTTCCAATTCTGTTATATTTTCTTGGGTTGTAATTTCAATTTCATCCATTTTTATTTCTAAGGCTGCGGTGCGGTTTCCCAGCTCTCTTATTTCTTTGGTTAGGCTTTTTGTTATTTGGTCTGAGGTTTGTTTTAAAGCCTTATGAAGCATCTTTTCAAATTGTAATAATATTACTGGGCATACTGAGGAGACTTGTGGAGAAGTTTGTGAGAGGATTTGTTCTGTATCTGACTCAAATGGAGAGTCTTGCTGTGACATTTTATGTCTGTGAGAGCGCCCTGATGCTGTATCTTGTGAGGTGACTGGAGCTGCTTCAGCTGCAGTGAGTGCCTGTGAGTTCTTTGTGAGGTGATTTTTATTTCTGCCACGGTTTCCTCCCAGTACCATATTTCCTGCCCAAACTTTCACAGTTTGTTCCCTGGGGAAAAAAGGTTCAAATGGATACCTTTTGAGCCTGCAGGCTCCGCTTTGTCCTTCTCTTCTTTCCTCAGCGGTGTGGAGCTCTAACAATGCATGTCTGCTCCGCTAGGCTCCGCCTCCTGCCCCCCCAATCATGCCATTTTCATGACTCCACCAAATTCATTCATGGTGCTGAAAATGGTGAATATTTTTGTTAGTAATGCATTGCATACATTAACAACAAAAACAAGGTGTCTGTAGCAGACCCACAACATAATAATAGTTCGCTGAAGAAGAGATTGTCACCTCATGTATCAAATAAATTACATTTGCACTATTGAAGAAAATGTCCAAAAAGAAAAGCCCATTGGAGAACCTAGGAGACAGCTAAAAGAAACCCAGGCACTAAATCAAAGGAAATCTTATTTCAGTTTGAGTTCAAAAATTGTTGATAAAATGTTTCTTAATCAGTTTCTGACATATCAATGGCCCCCCTACCCGCAAAGTACTCAACATACTTCTGTCTTACTTCGCGGGCGCTTTGGGGGGGCAAGCCAGGACAGACAGCTTCAAGCGCCGTCAGGGTTTCTTGTTGAAGTCCGGCCTCAGGCCCAACTGAGGCCACATAATTCATTGAATTTCTCTTTAAATAGTTGTGTAGAATGCAGCATGCAAGGATTATATGGTTAAGTTTATATTCTGCCATGTAGATTGGCGGAACCGGCTGGCCATTATCCTGAAAACGTTTTCCACTACTCTTCTGGCTCTGGCCAGGCAGTAGTTATAAACCCTCTGGTCCGGGGTGAGGGTCCTCATGGCTTCAAAACGGTCGGCTGGTCAGAACAAACTAACAGAAAGCACAGAAAAACAGAAAGGCCAGAGCTGAAAATCAGATACGAGCAGACAAGAACGCACTGAAAATCAAATATGTAATATAAATACGAACCCACAAGCACAAACTGAAGAGCAGTAATGATCGTAAAAGCAGGAGGCTGAAAAGCTGGAATCGTCTGTCACCAAACTTCTATTAACACGAGATTAGCGGAAGGAGCCCAAAGGGTGGCGCACTTGGTATTGAACTTCCTCTTTCTAGTGCCGTCGTACGTGTTGTACGTCACCGCGTTCTTGACGTTCGGAAATTCCGACAACTTTGTGTGACCGTGTGTATGCAAGACAGGTTTGAGCCAAAATCCATCGGAAAAAATCCATGGATTTTGTTGTCGAAATGTCCGATCAATGTCCGATGTGTACAGGGCATTACAGTTTTTTTGGTAGCATTGAATCAGTCGCTGACAGTCAGGTGCTTTTTTTCTTGTGAGTCTCACTATGCTACCAGTAAATTTAGAGACCAATATGTCAATACATGCATGAGAGATAGTGAAGAGGAAGTCACTCATCTGTCAGATTCGGGCTCAGAATACGAACCTGTAGACAGCAGCGGCACCCTGACAGATAGCTCTGACGACGGAGTTGTGGTCCCTGCCAAGGTCAGGTGTACCCGACCTCGTTCTTCTGCTGTCATTGAGGTGCAAGAACCGCAGTGCTCTCCTATTAAGCCAGTACTAGCACCGCTCATCCTTCTGGTAAACTGGCAAGCACCAGTGGCCTAGTACATCCTGGTCGTACATCCAGTACTGCAGTATCACTTGGTGACGTGGCGAGTCCCATAAGTGCAGTTCAAGCTGGCAAGGTGGCTAGCACGAGTAGTGTCCTGCTGCCACCAAGAAGAAGACAAAGACAGGCCCCTCAAGCCCATAGTGTCCTTCCTGCTGCATTCACCAGTCCTAATTGGGAGCCCACCACTTCTGCAGCACCCGTACTTCCCAGTGGCGGCTCGTTTATATGCAGTCACAAAAAAAAAATTTTTTAAATGGCCCTTTAAAAAAAATTTTAAAAAGTCCTTAAATGCACTGTGTTCGGGCACCAGAGACAGTGCACTATGGGAAGCGTCACGTCTATGCAATCACAAGATTGCAGACGAGGCGCTTCATTTGCGGGGTTTTAACCCACCTTGCGGCACAATCCAAACCGCCGATCGGCATCCACCCGGTGCCCATAGTATGTATTACTATAGCCGTGTGCTTTGAGTGACAGACTAGTTAGTATGTCACTTCCGGTTTTCCCTGTGTCAGACCAGTGCGCCTGAGCGTAGGAGCTGACTCCTCCACTGCCACTATCTTCAACTTCAAAGAGAAACAACATGCATCTAGTTGGAAATCCACAGGAGGGGTGCAAAGCCGAATCATTCCACTGATAATAGAAGCATTGATGATCACGCAAGGCTGGTCTCCTTATTTCTACAGGATGGATGGATGGGGAGGGTTCACATGGGCTGTGTGTTTAACAAGTGCCGACCGTCAATGCTTATATTATCTCCACTGGTGTTGCTGTGTCTCAGTTTGGCAGTGTCAGTGGAGGCACTTGTTAAACACACAGCCCATGTGACGCCTCCCCATCCATCCATCCATCCTGTAGAAATAAGGAGACCAGCCTTGTGTGACTGAATACACACACAGATAAGACATCCTTCCCAGCCAGCCTATGGAAGGACGGAGGCAGAGGAGGTGTTAGGACAGCTGTCACTAGCCATGGATTGCAGCCTGCTCAGGACAGATCGATCTATCTATCTATCTATCTATCTATCTATCTATCTATCTATCTATCTATCTATCTATCTATCTATCTATCTATCTATCCATCCATCCCACCCACTGTTTATCTATCTATCTATCCTATGTCTATCTAAAATTTTAAAAAAAATGAAAGGAACAGTTTAAAAATAAAACAAAAAAGCAAATTAAATAATAAAAAAAAAAGTACCCCTGTCCCCATGT
The DNA here is from genome assembly GCF_042186555.1 of Aquarana catesbeiana. Classification (NCBI taxonomy): domain Eukaryota; kingdom Metazoa; phylum Chordata; class Amphibia; order Anura; family Ranidae; genus Aquarana; species Aquarana catesbeiana. Next base: position 625,122,736 of record NC_133325.1, read on the forward strand.
GCTCACGCGCAAAGGTATACAAGAAGCTGAGCGTCAGCGCAATGACGTCATGGCTGACGTCATGCGCACGGCGTAACCCCTGTCATACAAGCAGCGTGACAGGCGTGGCGCCAATGCGCGAAGGGGCACCTGCCCGATCCTCCCGAGCACAATGCGTACAAGGGGAGGAGGGGGAGGGGCCCACTGGGCGCATCGCAGCTCCCATGATGAAGAAAGGATCCCAGCCGCAACCCTGCGCCAAACAATCCACACACAACAGATGGCCCAAGGCAGAGAGAGTGTGTGTGTTGGACATGTAGGTGGAAGCAGTCAGTGTGGGTATATTAGACCTGTGTCAGAAATGCTGCATGTGAATAATATTATGTACAATACTCGCAGACATAGATGTTCATAAACAATATAAACCAATGTTGATAATATCCATATATAAATGTATAAACCTTAACAAAAGGTACCCTATAAATGAGGGCAACCTCACACAAGGATGGCAGGGGAACACTGCCAATCCCAAATATTCAATTGCTTCCATCCCGGTATCTGAGTACAATAAAGGGGGAAACTGGGACTTTAAATGAGGCACCCAAAGGTGCCTCCATCCCGATAATGAATACAAGAAAAAAAGGGATTTGGGACTTTATATGAAGCAAATGAATAGTGGAGGAAGATTAATATAAAGTATTTTATTAGCATTGATCTCACAGCATTAAATCATTGTTCATTTCATGTATATACATATGGAGCATGCAAAAACTGAGCAAGATAAATAAGAACAATACATACATAACAACGCATGATCAGAATAGTAGATGTATAAATAGGTAAAAAAGGGGAGATGGTTCAAGCACGTGCCACAGGCACCATGCCCGCCGCTGGCACGTGCACCCACAAGATGTCTGCGTAGCTACGAAATAGTATAAAAACATCATAAAGTATACTGGTAATGGATGAATGAATATCAGTCCGTGTGGAGTGCAGCTGTGGCATCAAGTAAAGCTCTACGCGTTTCGTGGGTTTTCCCACTCGTCAGGAGCGGATGCGGCAAGCATTCCTATGGAATATATGTAAAAAGATATAAAAAACTGTATTCTAAAAGGAAAATTTCTCAAAAATGTTCTTTAAGAGTAGGATGATTAACTAACATCACTCACCCACCCGGACAGCAAATGCAACGCGGGATAGCTGGCACATGGCCAGCCGAGAACACAACCCCACCACGGGAGCTGAGGCGGCATAGTACAGGGATGCAACATCAGAGGGTAAAAAAGCGTGCAAGAAATGGATAAGAACTCCATGTGGCAAAGTTTAAGGTATACTTCATAAAGCAAGAGTATCTAGGAACAAAATATTGAATATGTGTATAATTATAACAACATCATATTCTGAGTAATAGTAGTAATTTTATATATAAGTGAACCCAGTGTAGCTCCACAAGAGATGGTGATGAAGTGGGAGTGGTGCCCGAGAGTATGGGAATATATGTAAAGTAATGAATGGATACATGGGTCTATAAAAAATGTGAAAAAAACCACAAAGGTGAACGCAAGCGTCGGTCTGGTGTCATGTGTAAACAGCAATTGTACCATGCATGTGAGGTATCACCACAAAGGTCAGATCAAGGGCAGTAATTTTAGCAGTAGACCTCCTTTGTAAATCTAAAGTGGTAACCTGTAAAGGTTTTTAAAGGCTTTTAAAAATGTATGTAGTTTGTCGCCTCTGCACGTTTGTGCGCAATTTTAAAGCATGTCATGTTTGGTATCCATGTACTCGGCATAAGTTCATCTTTTTTATTTCATCAAACATTTGGGCAATACAGTGTGTTTTAGTGCATTAAAATTAAAAAAAGTGTTTGTTTTTTTTCCAAAAAAAATTTGTTTGAAAAATCGCTGCGCAAATACTGTGAGAAAAAAAAAAGTTGCAACACCCACCATTTTAATCTGTAGGGCCTTTGCTTTAAAAAAATATATAATGTTTGGGGGTTCAAAGTAATTTTCTAGCAAAAAAAAAAACATATTTTTTCGTGTAAACAAAAAGTGTCAGAAAGGGCTTTGTCTTCAAGTGGTTAGAAGAGTGGATGATGTGTGACATAAGCTTCTAAATGTTGTGCATAAAATGCCAGGACAGTTCAACCCCCCCCCCCCCTCAAATGACCCCTTTTTGCAAAGTAGACACCCCAAGCTATTATTTATGAATATTTTATATTTTGCCACAAGTTTTGGGAAAATTACATTTTTTTTTTTTTTTTACACAAAGTTGTCACTAAATGATATATTGTTCAAACATGGCATGCTTATATGTGGTGGAATTACACCCCAAAATACATTCTGCTGCTTCTCCTGAGTATGGGGATACCACATGTGTGGGACTTTTTGGGAGCCTAGCTGCGTATGGGACCCCAAAATCCAATCACTGCCTTCAGGCTTTCTAAAGGCAAAAAATTGTGATTTTACTCCTCACTACCTATCACAGTTTCCAAATGACCCCATTTTGGAAAGTACACACCCCAAGGTATTTGCTAAGAGGCATGTTGAGTATTTTGCAGCTCTCATTTATTTTTGAAAATGAAGGAAGAAAATAAAAATGTATTTTTTTTTCTTTTTTTAATTTTCAAAACTTTGACAAAATGCGAGCTCTGCAAAATACTCAACTTGCCTCTCAGCAAATAGTTTGGGGTGTCTACTTTAGAAAAAGGGGTAATTTTGGGGGGGGGGGGGGTTGAACTGTCCTGGCATTTCATGCACAGCATTAGAAGCTTATGTCACATATCACCCACTCTTCTAACCACAGACAAAGCCCTTTCTGACACTTTTTGTTTACATGAAAAAATATATTTTTTTTGCTAGAAAATTACTTTGAACCCCCAAACATTATATATTTTTTTAAAGCAAAGGCCCACAGATTTAAATGGTGGGTGTTGCAATTTTTTTTTTTCACACCGTATTTGCGCTGTGATTTTTCAAACTCAACTTGCCTCTCAGCAAATAGCTTGGGGTGTCTACTTTACAAAATGAGGTGATTTGGGGGGGGGGGGGGGTTGTGCTATCTGGGCATTTCATGGCCTCTGAAACTGTGATAGGCAGTGAGAAGTGAAATAAAAAATTTACGCCCTTAGAAAGCCTGAAGGTGGTGCTTAGTTTTCGGGATCCTGTACGCGGTTAGACTGCCAAAAAGTCCCACACATGTGGTATCCCCATACTCAGGAGAAGCAGCAGAATGTATTTTGGGGTGTAATTCCACATATAATCATGCCATGTTTGAACAATATTTCATTTAGTGACAACTTTGTGTAAACTAAAAAAAAAAATTGTAATTTTTTTTAAACTTGTGGCAAAATATAAAATATTCCATGGACTCAACATGCCTCTCAGCAAATATCTTGAAGTGTCTTCTTTCCAAAATGGGGTAATTTGTGGGGGTTTTGTGCTATCTTGACATTTCATGGCCTCTGAAACTGTGATGGGTAGTGAGGAAGTGAAATTACCATTTTACGGCCTTAGAAAGCCTTAAGGCGGTACTTGTTTTTCGGGGTCCTGTACATGGCTAGGCTCCCAAAAAGTCTCACACATGTGGTATCCCCGTACTCAGGAGAAGCAGCAGAATTAATTTTGGGGTGTAATTTCACATATGCCCATGGCATGTTTGAGCAATATATCATTTAGTGACAACTTTGTGCAAAGAAAAAAAAATGTAATTTTCCCGCAACGTGTGGCAAAATATAACATATTCCATGGACTCAACATGCCTCTCATCAAATAGCTTGGGGTGTCTACTTTCCAAAACGGGGTCATTTGGGGGGGTTTGTGCTATCTTGGCATTTTATGGCCTTCGAAACTGTGATAGGTAGTGAGGAGTGAAATAAAAAATTTACGCCCTTAGAAAGCCTGAAGGCGGTGCTTGATTTTTTGGGGTCCTGTACACGGCTAGGCTCCCAAAAAGTCTCACACAAGGGGTATCTCCATACTCAGGAGAAGCAGCAGAATGTATTTCGGGGTGTAATTCCACTTATAACCATGGCACATGTGAGCAATATATCATTTAGTGACAACTTTGTGCAATTTATTTTTTTATATTTTTTTAGTAATTTTTCAACTACTTGTGACAAACAATTCCAAAATGGGGTCATTTGGGGGGGGTTGTGTAGAACTGCCCTGCCATTTTAGCACCTCAAGAAATGAGATAGGTAGTCATAAATTAAAAGCTGCGTAAATTCCAGAAAATGTACCTTAGTTTGTAGACACTATAACTTTTGCGCAAACCAATAAATATACCCTATTGACATTTTTTTTTTACCAAAGACATGTGGGTGAATACATTTTGGCCTAAATGTATGACTAAAATTGAGTTTATTGGATTTTTTTTATAACAAAAAGTAGAAAATATAATTTTTCTTCAAAATTTTCGGTCTTTATCCGTTTATATCACAAAAAATAAAAATCGCAGAGGCAATAAAATACCATCAAAAGAAAGCTCTATTTGTGGAAGAAAAGGATGCAAATTCCGTTTAGGTACAACATTGCATGACTGCTCAATTACCAGTTAAAGTAGTGCCAAATTGTAAAAAGTGCTCTGGTCATTGAGCAGCCTAATCTTCCAGGGCTGAAGTGGTTAAAATATTAGTCTACACAAAATAATATTTTAGTTTTGAATATATGCTAGCAGGCTGAATTGCATACTAGCTTGTTTATATTTCTCTTGGTTTTTGCATAAGCCTAAATGATGCCTTTCAACCAGCAATCCAAAAATAATATTGCAATAATAACAAACAGTAATCAACACATTGTGGGCAAGTACATTGGTAGAGGGTTATCTAAGCTAATCTAAATTTAGGATTTTGGTAGACTCGGGAAGCATAATTAATTCAAAGTTTTTTTTTCCTGTCTGTGACCTTTAGGCTCCATGCACACTGGCTTAAAAAAATGTTGCTTCTACAGGAGTTTTGTGTTCTGCCTGTAGAAGCAGCTCAATGTTATCCTATGTGTCCATGCACATTAGGACGTAGGGAGGCATATTTTGAGTTTAACGTTTAGAGGCAGAAAAAAAAAAAAAACTTCTGATTCGTGTTTCTGATTGGAGCTTTAAGGCAGAAAAAATGTAAAACTCTCCTAAATTTGTCTAAACTTTGTAAAAAAATGCTCTATATGATCGTTTTTTACTTCCGAGAGAACAGATGTTTTAAATGATAAATGATAACAAACAATAATGTAATATAAATGTGCAAAAATGGTGTATTAAATCAAGTCCCAAAAACATCTAATCCATATGGTTCTTCATGCTAGGGATGTCTCTAATACGTATTCTTTTCGTGCCTTCACACACCTGTTATGTGCTCACAGAACTCTCATCTTAAAACAGTGAATATCCAGCCTCAAATTACAAATAAATATCCAGCCTTCAAATGTATCACTCCAGGATCCTCTTACTGGTATATTCACGCCTTCCTGAAACCCATAGGGTAAACCAGCATCCAGACTCCAAACCACCAGACTTTAAACTGCTACCAAATCTCTATAGGCTCCAGTTGGAATAAAAAAAAAGAAGAAAAATGCCCTCCATAGTGTAATAAATTAAAATACAGGGATATTTATTGCAAATAAGTGGACTCTTACATCAAAATAAGCATTAAAATCACATGAGGATAAAAACACGACATTTGAGCACCTTCTCACTTCACTTCCGGTCTGCGTCTGTCTCTGGTCACGCCCTACGCAATACGTCACAACACGTGACTCCATAGGGGGAACCGGATTGGCGGTTAAGAGATTATATTTATATTTATATGCTCCAGACAGAAAGTGATGCTGTGGCCATTTTCTTGAAGTTCATTTCTAAAACGAGGCATCGCGGCCATTTTCTTAGTGATATGTCTGTATAATCAATGTGTCTAGCGACCATTTTCTTGTGGTCAATCTCAAAATGTATTATTCCAGCACATGCCAGAAATGTAACTGTTTTTGAAACTGTTAATGGATGGGTTTATTTCCGCTTTAAGGATACATCAGGTGTTTTAGACCACAAATATCACTCTGTAACTTTGTTGAAGTCAATCAAGTATAGATTGCAATCAATCAGCTTCTTCCCCAGCCAGAGCTACTGAGATTTAATTGCTTTGGAAATGGCTATATTTGAAAAAGGGGGGGGGGGTCATAGGGGGGCAGTAAAAACAAGTGGTTGAGCCACATTTTACTGCACCCCAACTGCTCCCCTTTAAGCTGCACAGGCACCTTATGGGGGTATGCATATGCCATGGGTGCAATGCTTATCCTCCCTGTCACGTTCAGTGAATGATGAATATACAATGGACGTCATTGTGGTGCTGATGTTAAAATAGGTGGTGAGGAAGTGATAGAACACTTCAACAATGCCCGTCAAACTCCTTGTAAAAAGCACTCTATCGCTAATCATTCTTCAGTGATTTTTACACTCCAGCGGTATTTTAAGGTACTGTACATTGGGTGTCTGGGATCTATCTTTTTCCTTTTTAATAATTCTTTTTATTTTGTCTTGTTCTAACAAATCTGAAATGTTTTTTCATATTTGTTTTTTATTTGTTTTAAAACAGGAAAGTGGCACTTAGGTGTAAATTGTGAATCAAGGAATGACTTTTGCCACCACCCATTAAATCATGGCTTTGATTATTTTTTTGGTACTCCTTTTACTCTTATAAATGACTGTGAAGCCTCAAGACCAAGTGAAATGCTATTGAATGACAAGAAAAAAATTAAGTTTTATGCACAGATTTTCACCATCACTGTGCTTACATTACTAGTTATCAAACTTTTACATCTAATCATTATTCCATGGAAGCTTTTTATTTTTGCATTTTTTGGTTCAATTTTTTTCCTATATTGGTATGTAGCCCTTGCATTTCTACCACACTGGAACTGCATATTAATGAGAAACTTTGACATTGTGGAACAACCAATGGATTTGGAGTTAAAAGTTGGCCAAATAGTTGAGGAGGCCAAAGCATTTATTACCAGGTAAGAATAAACATATTATTGTTACAATAAAGCACCAGTATAGGTTTATAGATTTTAGAGTTTTATATTTAAAGTGGACTGGTGCTTTGTCTATGAAGCGCAAAGCAACAGGTTCACTTCCTTTCTTTTTTCTTCTTTTCATGAGTGAGGAAGCATTTGCCCTGTATAAGCTCTATTCTGGAGCTTGCACAAGCCAGAGAAGTCTCCCTCCTCCTATGTGACAGCCCTAGCCTATCGTTTGTCACATGCTTCCCAATGCCTGGAAATGATGGATAGATTTCTTCACCGTCCATCAAGAGAGGTTGAGTATATACTGCTGGTGTAGCTGTCCTCCATGGACAAAACAGTGCCTTTTAAGTCCAGCTAAAATAATTGTCTCTGGCAAAATGGCCTGAAGAAAATTATAGAAGGTAAGAAAGGTACCAAATGAGTTTAAGTCATTCTCGCTTTCAGACTTAAACACTTGAATTCAGCCTGTATTCACCAATTTAAAGGGTTCTTAATTACATTGAAATCTCACCCCCAAAAGTAAACATGTGCTTCTCCATGCAAAGAAAAGCAACAGGTTCATTTAAATATCAGCCTCCCCAATTTACTGTCCTTTTTTCTCTGCCACTGCTTAGTTTACCTACAGGAGTGAAGAGAAGTCATGTGCAAGCTCTAAGATGCTCTGGTCAGAGCTTAGACCAGGCTAAGGTTTCTGTTCACACTCATTTGACTGTACTAGGGCCTGGAAATTGCCACTTACGCAACCTATCTTGGGAGGAAAGGAAGAGAGTCACATTCTCCACATACTCCCCTTTTTTTAGCCCTAAACATAGCAAATAAAAAAATGTGTACAAATTATATACATGCCTTTCATGGTGCTTTGTCAGGAAGTACTATGACAGTAGATGATATCCTACCAAAAGGACACTGACTCGTTACCCAGTGTTCACTAGTAGAAATAAGCTTGACGCGTTTCATGGACTTCTATCCACTCATCAGGAGCCAGGTGCATCCATGTTCTATAGAGAAATGTGGGTAACCCATATGGTCTGGTTAGTATACCCTTATGTGGAAAGACGGAAAAATGAGTATGAAAGAGTGGCCATGCCAAATTGTAACATAAAACCTGACAATGTAAGTCAGTAAGAAAGTCTTAAACTAAACAGGGCAATGACCCTTTTTTCCGCACCAATTGGGTGCGGGGGTTTGGGTGGGCGTCCCCACCGTGTATCTGCGCCACGCCCCTGACACTGTGCGTATGATGCCCTATTGGGCGGCTGGTCACGCACACGTCTGTTATATCACCAGGTTTGACACGTGGGGCGTCACTCCGGCGTCCTGCCGCGGTACCTCTCCTTCTGTACCGTACCATCGTGACGCTGGGGGGAACCGTCTGGCATGATGCGTTTGCATTCCATCCCCCTTTCTACCATCTCTGCACCGTTGACCCAGTACAGAGCCTGTACTTTTAGATCCCCGTCCCTTCTCCACCTGGCTTTCCATCCCATTTGGACTCATAAGGTAATCCCATGGTACTTACCCCACTATCAGGGTCATGGCCCTGTTTAGTTTAAGACTATCTTACCGACTTACATTGTCACAGATATACATTATTTCTACTTTGTACACCCTAGAAGTCCTATTTATAAATGGGGGATAGCGTGCGTTTCCCTGATTTCAAGCTGTTTTCCCTCCTCAACTCCCGGCCCGGGCTCAATGATGGACCCCCAGTAGAAATAGTAGCATGGATAGTACAGTTACAGTGCATCCGGAAAGTATTCACAGCGCTTAACTTTTTCCACATTTTGTTATGTTACTGCCTTATTCCAAAATGGATTAAAGCAGAGCTCCACCCAAAAGTGGAACTTCCACTCATTTGTTTCCTTCCCACTCTGGTACCACAATTGGCACCTTTCGGGGGGGGGAGGGGGGACAGGATACGACAGGTATCCTGTTCCCACTTCCAGGAGCCACAGCCGCGGATATTGACGTCATGGCTCGGCTCCCTCCTCTCCCCTCTGTGACTGGCCCAGTAGGAGAGAGGAGCAGAGCCTCGCGCATGCACAGTAGGGTTCCCGATTTGAAGCAGTAAGGCTACACTGCTGGGTTCCCTTACCTGAAATGGCAGCGACAGCGGCAGCGGCAGTACCCGACAGCTGATAGAAACATCAGCTGCGGTGCCGACATTGCTGGACTCCAGGACAAGTAAGTGTCCTATTATTAAAAGCCACCAGCTGCAGTATGTGTAGCTGCTGCGTTTTTAGTTCTTGCCGTTGGTGGGCAGAACACCGCATTAAATTCATTATTTTCCTCAAAATTCTACAAACAATACTCCATAGAACCCTTTCACACTGAAGGTGCTTTACAGGCGTTTTAGCGCTAAAAATAGCACCTGTAAAGCACCTGTAAACTGCTTCCCCCATCTTCCCAGTGTAAAAGCCTGAGTGCTTTCACACTGGGGAGGTGCGCTTGCAGGACAGAAAAAAATGTCCTGCAAGCAGCGTCCTTGGGGCTAAACTGCCTCTGCCATTGAAATCAATGGGCAGCGCTGCCGAAGAGCCTGCAAAGCGATTCAGCCGTGGAACTTTTCGGGCGCTATTAACTCCTTCTTTGGGGTTAAAAGTGCCCCGCTCCCGCCCGCACAGCGCCACTAAGGCAGCCTGTACCCCAGTGTGAAAGGGCTCATAATGACAGCATGAAAGAAGTTTGTTCGAAATCTTTCCAAGTTTATTAAAAATAGAAAACGAAAAAATCCCATGTACATAAGTATTCACACCCTTTGGCATGACACTCAAAATTGAGCTCAGGTGCATCCTTTTTCTATTGATCATCCTTGAGATGTTTCTACAACTTGATTGGAGTCCACCTGTGGTAAATTCAGTTGATTGGACATGATTTGGAAAGGCACACACCTGTCTATTTAAGGTCCCACAGTTAACAGAGCATGTCAGAACACAAACGAAGCCATGAAGTCCAAGGAATTGTCTGTAGACCTTAGAGACAGGATTGTACCAAGGCACAGATCTGGGGAAGGGTACAGAAATATTTCTGCAGCATTGAAGGTCCCAATGAGCATAGTGGCCTCCATCATCTGTAAATGGAAGACGTTTGGAACCACCAGGACTCTTCCTAGAGCTGGCCGCCCAGCAAAACTGAGCAATCGGGGGAGAAGAGCCTTAGTCAAGGAGGTGACCAAGAACCCGATGGCCACTCTGACAGACCTCTGGCATTTTTTTGTGGAGAGAGAAGAACCTTCCAGAAGAACAACCATCTCTGCAGAACTCCACCAATAGGTCCTGTATGGTAGAATAGCCAGACGGAAGCCACTCCTCAGTAAAAGGCACATAACAGCCCACCCATAGTTTGCCAAAAGGAACCTGAAGGACATATATGACCATGAGAAAAAAAATTCTCTGGTCTGGTGAAACAAAGATTGAACTCTTTGGCCTGAATAGCAAGTGTCAGGTCTGGAGGAAACCAGGCATCACTCAACAGCTGGCCAATATCATCCCTACAGCGAAGCATGGTGGTGGCAGCATCATGCTGTGGGGATGTTATTCAGCAGCAGGAACTTGGAGACTAGTCAGGATCGAGGGAAAGATAAATGCAGCAATGTACAGAGACATCCTTAATGAAAACCTGCTCCAGAGCACTCTGGGCCTCAGACTGGGGTGAAGGTTCATCTTCCAACAGGACAACAAACCTAAGCACCCAGCCAAGATAACAATGGAGTGGCTATGGGACACCTTTGTGAATGTCCTTGAGTGGTCCAGCCAGAGCCCAGAATTGAACCCAATTAAACATCTCTGGAGAGATGAATGGGAAAACTGCCCAAAAATAGGTGTGCCAAGCTTGTAGCATCATACTCAAAAATACTTGAGGCTGTAATTGGTGCCAAAGGTGCTTTAACAAAGTATTGAGCAAAGGCTGTGAATACTTATGTACATGTGATTTGTTTCGTTTTTATTTTTTTTTAAATTTGCAAAGATTTCAAACAAACTTCTTTCATGTTGTCATTATGGTGTATTAAATAAAACAGGAAACCGCGCTAAAACAATAATGAGTAAAGTCCAATTGACAATCGATGAGACAAAGTCCAATTATAATCCAGAACAAAACAGCAGATTTCTCTATGTGATGAGATGGAGAAAATATATGAAAAATAGCTGTGTGGTGAACTGCTTACCAGAACGTAAGCCAAATCAGACAGATGGCTTAAACCCAGCCCAGGCCTTTAGGAGCGCTCCAACGGGCAGGATCCATCGCGCTCATGCAGCAAAACGGGTTCACATAGGGTTTAATCAGAAAAAAATACAAAGACCATAGCGTGATATTGACATAATAATGTATTAGATCAAAAAAAAGGGAAGAAAAATGTGTTCCCACAAATAATCATGAAATCATAAATGCACCCTGAATGCACAGCATGTACAGGGACGTGAAAAATGGTGACATGCAACATGCAATAAGTGGTGCCCTTGGAAGTGAAATTTAAAACACCAAGTGTATCTGTTTACCAAAAGATAAAGTTGGAAGAGCAGACAAAAAACGCCAAAAACAGAAAAAACACACCAGGTGCACAGACACAAGAGGCCGCTTACCAGATGGCAAACTGGTGAAGATATAATGAGCTGTAGGCTTACTGCCTCTGTGTGACCCAGAGTACAAACTAAATTGAACCCATAGGGGTTCCTGTTCACCGGAAAGTTGATTGAAAATGGCCCAAACGAAACCTTGGCAGAGTCACCGCGATCTCGTCCTGGCAGGCCCTCCACAGGCTCAAATATGCAGATGTTTTCAAAGAGGAGAAACAGCCATTTTCAGAAGTGATCAGTCTCCTTCCTGTGCCCGTTGGTTTGTCCTCAGTCTCCTCTGGATTGGCTAGCCTTTGGGCCTAGCCTCATGCTCCACGTTGGGCGCCAGATGTTTTGGACCTGTGAAGGGGCTACCTATTCTGGCAATTAGCAGTCTCCAAGCCTTTCCAGGCAAACAACCCTCTTTAGACTCTTCCAAAGAGAAGATACAGATGAAAATGACACACAATCATTTTCATCTGTATCTTCTCTTTGGAAGAGTCTAAAGAGGGTTGTTTGCCTGGAAAGGCTTGGAGACTGCTAATTGCCAGAATAGGTAGCCCCTTCACAGGTCCAAAACATCTGGCGCCCAACGTGGGGCATGAGGCTAGGCCCAAAGGCTAGCCAATCCAGAGGAGACTGAGGACAAACCAACGGGCACAGGAAGGAGACTGATCACTTCTGAAAATGGCTGTTTCTCCTCTTTGAAAACATCTGCATATTTGAGCCTGTGGAGGGCCTGCCAGGACGAGATCGCGGTGACTCTGCCAAGGTTTCGTTTGGGCCATTTTCAATCAACTTTCCGGTGAGCAGGAACCCCTATGGGTTCAATTTAGTTTGTACTCTGGGTCACACAGAGGCAGTAAGCCTACAGCTCATTATATCTTCACCAGTTTGCCATCTGGTAAGCGGCCTCTTGTGTCTGTGCACCTGGTGTGTTTTTTCTGTTTTTGGCGTTTTTTGTCTGCTCTTCCAACTTTATCTTTTGGTAAACAGATACACTTGGTGTTTTAAATTTCACTTCCAAGGGCACCACTTATTGCATGTTGCATGTCACCATTTTTCACGTCCCTGTACATGCTGTGCATTCAGGGTGCATTTATGATTTCATGATTATTTGTGGGAACACATTTTTCTTCCCTTTTTTTTTGATCTAATACATTATTATGTCAATATCACGCTATGGTCTTTGTATTTTTTTCTGATTAAACCCTATGTGAACCCGTTTTGCTGCATGAGCGCGACGGATCCTGCCCGTTGGAGCGCTCCTAAAGGCCTGGGCTGGGTTTAAGCCATCTGTCTGATTTGGCTTACGTTCTGGTAAGCAGTTCACCACACAGCTATTTTTCATATATTTTCTCCATCTCATCACATAGAGAAATCTGCTGTTTTGTTCTGGATTATAATTGGACTTTGTCTCATCGATTGTCAATTGGACTTTACTCATTATTGTTTTAGCGCGGTTTCCTGTTTTATTTATTCTATTGGTGTGCCCCACTTATAACCGCAGCTATATAGAATTTGATTTTTACTGTCAATTTTTCACGATATTTCATTATTTGTACCTAGGAGGTATTTATCCTTAATCCTATTTTGTTTTCTTTTTTCATTGGTGTAAATTTTTTCCTCTTCATTGGCATTTATTTTTCCAAGCGCAATTTTATTTAGTTTTATTATGGTGTATTGTTTGTATAATTTTGAGGAAAATAATTAATTGAATCCATTTTGGAATAAGGCTGTAACATAACAAAATGTGGAAAAATTGAAGCGCTGTGAATACTTTCCGGATTCACTGTAAGTGGATCCATCCATAAAATGAGAAAACTGGGTAACCCTGATATTTTCTGTGTCCATTTCTTCAGAATATGTGTATTCAGATTGCCAAATTGAAGACATTCATGTGGATTATAAATCCAGGTTATCAGGATTCATGAAACACATTACTCTACTGATTGCGTAAATCGATATATACATATTCAGAAGAATCCAGAAAAAAGGCATCAGTTTTCCTATGAGGGTCATGTTTTTGGAGATTTGACGACACACACACACACACAAATACCCTTGTGTAATTTCGAAGGTTGACAATAACTGTCTTGCTTCTAAGAGTACATGCATGTGGCTGTAAAAAAAAATGACTGATCATCTACGTAGGGTCTTTCTGGAAGAAAGATCCTGTTAAAAAAAAAAAAAAGCATAAAATGATATGTAGATGTGTAAAGTACTATTTTCATTACATTCGTCGAAGACCCGAATTTGCAGAGTGTTCGCCCCAAAAAAAACACTGTGCAATGCACTGAGCACTGCACAGTGTCTTTTTTACAACCTCACCTACTATGTAACAGTGCATGCTGCACCCTGATTGGTCAAAGCTTTACCCAATCAGGGCACAGTGTAAGCTGGTTGTTAAGGAGTGGGGCCGGGAAGCCAGCCACGGCATCCTTAACAGCCGATGAGTCATCAGCTATCAGTGGGTTTCCCCGTTGACATCTGAATAAGAAAAAAAAAAGTGACGGTTAAAAAATAAAGAAGAAAACGGCGTGAGGTCCCCCCCCCTCCAGTCCATACCAGGCCCTATGTGTCTGGTATTGATTTGGAGGAGAACCCCAGCCAAAATATAAAAAAAAAACGGTGTGGGGTCCCACTCAGAAGTGCCCACCTCTTCTAAACCATACCAGGGTGGGTGCCTTGGGGCAGAGGGCCCCCAGATCCTGGTCCCTTCTATGTGAATGAGCATGGGGTACATAGTACCCCTACCCAGTCACCAAAAAAGTGTACAAAAAGTAATCAAACAAGAGACAAGTTTTTAACAAAGCCTTTATTAAAAAAGAGAAAAATAGTGTCTCTCGATGTAAATTCATCATCAATGACGCCGCCCGCTGACCTGGGACGGCCTCTCACTGAATTCCTCCGCTGCGCTTTGACAGTTCTTATACAGATAAGGGAGGGGGGGCACCTGGCAACATCACCTGGTGGCCCCACCCCTTGTAACGTCACATGCCCAGCATGCATCAGTCTGTGAAGTCAGAGAGGGCGGTACCACAGGGCGCAGGTGACATAGCCAGGTGGTCCCACCCCTTACCTATATAAGAGATGTCAAAGCACAGAGCAGGCATTCAGTGGGAGGACATCCCAGGAGGTGGAGCATTTTTGTTTTTTGGGTCAGTGGTCGGCGTGATTAATGATAGATTTACATCGAGGGACAAAAACTTGTTTCTTGTTTTTATTACTTTTTGACACTTTTTTTGTGAATGAGTAGGGGTACGATGTACCCGATACTCATTCACATGGGGGGGGGGCATCTGGGGACCCCCTTGTTCTAGATAAGGATGAGCTTGATGTTCGGGTCGAAAATAAGTTCGTCTCGAACATCGGGAGTTTGCCCGTTCGCCGAAGAGCGAACACTATGGGGCATTCGTGGCAAATTCAAGCGCCGCGGAATGTCCTGCGAGATTTCAGTGCATTGCTGTATGATGATTGACCAAAGCATGCACCTGACCTGCATCCTTTGGCCAATCACAATGCCCTCTGATAAGAGGGGCATAATTGGCTAAAGGCAGGGTGCCTTTGGCCAATCAGGTAGACTAAGTCCACGCCCCACAGAATATAAGGCTGCTTACACGCCGCCGTGTGTAGTGTTGTTGGTGTGGACAGAGAGATAACTTGATTTAGATTAAGCAGGCACTATATATATTTAGTTAGTGGCAGTGTATTTGATATATATATCTCCACAGTCACTCCTTCCGTAGCCCCACCATCATGCACGGAGGAGTCCCCAGAATTATTTGACCACAGTGTCTGGTACATCCTGCTGGAGGATGTGCAGCGATTTGAAGGCTCCGATGTTGGTTCGCAGGTTGAAGAAGGGAGTAACGTGAGCCTAGAGAGAGGGGGTGCCCAAGAAGGACAAGAAACTGGCAGTCATGTCCCCCCAGCTGCAACATACTGCCAGGTTTGCTCCAGTGACAAGGAGGGAGGGGATGATGTGGTCACTGACTGTACTTGGGTGCCTGAGATAAGAGAGGAGGAGGAGGCACAACTCCAATGAGGCAGGATGTCCTCTAGGGGACAGCTTAAGGGCATCCACCCTATTGCATCACACTGCAGAGCTCCTCAGGTGCAGGGCGCTACTGATGCCCTGCTGACTTTTAAAAGTTCTTTGGTGTGGGCCTTTTTTGACACGTGTGCAGCAGATCGCACTATTGCTGTTTGCAACCTATGTCTGAAGCGGATCAAGCAAGGTCAGAACAGCAGCCACTTGGGCACCACATGCTTGACCAGACATATGACGACCTGCCATGCAGTCCGTTGGCAACAGCACTTTAAGGAAACTCACATCAAAGAAAAAGACGGACTTCTCCTTGCTCCTCATCTGGGATCTCCAACCCTACTATACCTCCAGTCCTCTCAAAAACCTGCACTGAGAGGAATGAAGGTATAGTAATAGGTGTCCCAAGTACTTGCAGCCAATCTTCTAGTAGTACACCACCATCTGATTTTAGCAGGCAAATTTCCCTACCCTAGTTGCTGAACTGTAAAAAGAAATTCGGTCCCAGCCATCCACATGCTCAGCATCTAAATGCCAGCTTGGCCAAATTGCTAGCACTGCAACTGCTGCCTTTTCAGCTGGTAGACTCTGCCCCCTTTCGTGAATTTGGGGAATGTGCTGTACCTCAGTGGCAGGTTTCAAAACGGCATTTCTTTTCACGGAAGGCCATTCCAGCATGTGGAAGGCAATGTTTTGGCCTCGTTGGACAGGGCGGTCAGCAGTAAGGTTCATATTACCGCTGACTCATGGTCCAGCAGGCAGGGGCAGGGGCGTTACCTTTCCTTCACAGCGCACTGGGTAACTCTGCTGGCAGCTGGGAAGGATGCAGGACAGGGTTCAGTTTTGTTTGAGCTTGTTCTGTCACCACGCCTCCAAAATTCTAGTGGTGATTCTGCCACAGCTCTCTCCTCCACCCCCTCCTCTTCTTCTTCCTCTATGGCCTCTTCTGCAAATTTTCCTCTGAACCAGTGGTGCTCTGTAAGTGTTCAAGGGGCTATGCAAGCAGTCAGGCTATAAGATGCCATGCAGTGCTTGAGTTGGTCTGCCTAGGGGATAGAAGCCACACTGGGGCAGAGATTCTGTCAGCTCTGCAGGGGCAGATTCAGAGGTGGTTGACGCCACGCCAGCTTCAGCCAGGAATGATTGTATGCGACAATGGCACCAACCTTCTCTCCGACCTTCCGACAGGGACACTTGACCCATGTTCCATGTTTGGCACAGGTCCTGAATTTGGTGGTGCAGCGGTTCTTGAGTAGGGATGAGCCGAATAACCCCCCGGTTCGATTCGCACCAGAACCTGCGAACGGACCGAAAGTTTGTGCAAACTTTAGAAACCCATTAAAGTCTATGGGACTCGAACGTTCAAAATCAAAAGTGCTAATTTTAGAGGCTGATATGCAAGTTATTGTCCTAAAAAGGGTTTGGGGACCTGGGTCCTGCCCCAGGGGACATGTATCAATGCAAAAAAAAGTTTTAAAAACTGCCGTTTTTTCAGGAGCAGTGATTTTAATGATGCTTAAAGTGAAAAAAAAGTGAAATATTCCTTTAAATATCGTACCAGGGGGTGTCTATAGTATGCCTGTAAAGTGTCACGTGTTTCCTGTGCTTAGAACAGTCCCTGCACAAAATGACATTCTTAAAGGAATAAAAGTCATTTAAAACTGCTTGCGGCTTTAATGTAATGTCGGGTCCCTGCAACATGGATGAAAATCAGTGAGACAAACGGCATGGGTAGCCCCCCCCCCCCAGTCCATTACCAGGCCCTTTGGGTCTTGTATGAATATTAAGGGGAACCCCGTACCCAAATTAAAAAAAGGAAAGGCGTGGGGCCCCCAGGCCCTATATACTCTGAACAGCAGTATACAGGCGGTGCAAACAAGACAGGGACTGTAGGTTTGTTGTTAAGTAGAATCTGTCTGTAATTTTGAACTTGCGAAATATTAGATCAAGAATTGTAATTACATGCCATTGTTGAACAGGGGCAGAAAAATTGGGCCTTTGGTGGTGGTGTTGCCACAACACTGTAAGTCCTCACAGTTACTCTTGGTGGGCGCTGGAACGGGCCCTGCTGTGAAATATTATATCAAGAATTGTAATTACATGCACCTGTTGAACAGGGGAAGAAAAATTGGGCCTTTGGTGGTGGTGGTGTTGCCACCACACTGTAAACCCTCACAGTTACTCTTGGTGGGTGCAGGAATGGGCCCTGCTGTGAAATATTAGATCAAGAATTGTAATTACATGTCCCTGTTGAACAGGGGCAGAAAAATTGGGCCTTGGCCACTGGTGGCTGTGCCCAGAACCAAAAATGTTCTTACAAGCTATCAGCATGAAAATTGAGGAGGAAGAGGATTGTGACTCAGCATAACAGGATAGTCACTCAGCATCAGCATAGGCAGTCTTGAAGGGATCTCACATTAAAAAAAATCAATCGGTTACATCAGCATCAAGTGCTTGGTAGCTGGTGATCCAAGACTGATTCATTTTTATGAAGGTCAGCCGATCGACCAATTCGGTGGACAGGCGCACCCTATGATTGGTTACAAAGCCTCCAGCTGCACTGAATGTGCATTCCGAAAGAACGCTGGATGCAG
The DNA here is from genome assembly GCF_042186555.1 of Aquarana catesbeiana. Taxonomy (NCBI): domain Eukaryota; kingdom Metazoa; phylum Chordata; class Amphibia; order Anura; family Ranidae; genus Aquarana; species Aquarana catesbeiana. Next base: position 625,140,917 of record NC_133325.1, read on the forward strand.
GGCAGGCCAGTAGCTCAATTGCATACTGTGCAAGCTCTGGCCAGTGATCCATCCTCAAGACCCAGTAACCCAGAGGATTTTCGGTGGGAAAGGTGTCCAAGTCTGATCTTGCCCCTAGGTAATCCTGCACCATGTAAAACAGATGCTGGCGATGGTTGCTGGAACCGATCAGACCTTGGGGCTGCGGACTAAAAAATTGTGTGAACGCATCGGTCAGACGGCCACCTTCTCCACCGCTCCTTCTGTGACTGACTGAAGCCTCAGCAACACGTTGTCCAGGAGGACCAGAAAATTGTAACCTCCCAGGCTCTGGAAACGCGTTGCACAAACCTTTCTGCAAGGCCGTCCGAAGATGTTTCATCCTCTGCTACCTCTGCGATGGCAAGATAAGGTCCGCAACCTTACCCTTGTAACATGGATCAAGGAGGGTTGCCAGCCAGTAATCATCCCTCCCCTTGATACCACGAATACAAGGATCCTTCCGCAGGCTTTGCAGGATCAGGGAGGCCATGCAGCGTAGGTTTGCTGAGGCATTCGGTCCAGAGTCCTCTGGGTCACTAAGGACGACATGATCTGCAGCCACCTCCTCCCAGCCACGTACAAGTTCATGGGTCACAGGACAGTGCATGCATCCCTGATCATAGCCCACTGGCGTGGGGAAAAAAAAACCAAGGTCCCCTGACCTTGTCCTGGTGCCATAGTCGCATAGGTACTCATTGATGGCCCTCTGCTGCGTGTGCATCCACTGCAGCATGGCCAACGTTGAGTTCCACCTGGTGGGCATGTCACAGATTAGGCGGTTCTTGGGCAGGTTAAATTCCTTTTGGAGGTCAGCCAGCCGAGCACTGGCATTATATGAGCTGCAGAAATGCACACAGACTTTCCTGGCCTGCCTCAGGACATTCTAAGCCTGGGTACCTGCCCAAGAACTGCTGCACCACCAAGTTAAGGACTGAGCCAAACAGGGCACATGGGTCAGTTGTCCCTGTCGGAGGGCGGAGAGGAGGTTGGTGCCATTACCACCATACCTGCCTTAAGCTGGCGTGGCTTCAACCACCTCTGAACCTGCCCCTGCAGAGCTGACAGAATCTCTGCCCCTGTGTGGCTCCTGTCCCCCAAGCACACCAGCTCAAGCACCGCATGGCATCTTTTTGCCTAAATGTCTATGGAGCACCGCTGGTTCAGAGAACAAATCGGCACAGGAAGAGGCCATGGAGGAGGAAGAAGAGGAGGGGGTGGAGGAGAGAGGTGTGGCAGAATCACCACTAGTAGAGTTTTGGAGGTGTGGTGGCGGAACAACCTCCAACACTACTGCACCCTGTCCTGCATCCTTCCCAGCTGCCAGAAGAGTAACCCAGTGCGCAGTGAAAGATAGGTAACATCCCTGTCCATGCCTGCTGGACCATGAGTCAGCAGTAATATGCACCTTACTGCTGACCGCCCTGTCCAGCGAGGCCAAGACATTGTCTTCCACATGCCGGTAGAGAGCTGGAATCACCTTCCGTGCGAAAAAGTGGCATTTGGGAACCTGCCACTGAGGAACCGCACATTCCACAAATTCATGGAAGGGGGCAGAGTCTACCAACTGAAAAGGCAGCAGTTGAAGTGCTAGCAATTTGGCCAAGCTAGGGCATGTGGATGGCTAGGAGCGAACTTCTTTCGTCGGTGCAGCAGCTGGGGCAGGGAAATTTGCATGGTACAATCTGACGTCGGTGTACCGATAGCAGATTGCCCGCAAGTACTTGGCCATGACACACCTAATTCTACACCTTCATTCCTCTAAGTGCAGGTTTCAGAGAGGACTGAAGGTATAGTGGGGTTGGAGATCCCAGCTGATGAGGAGCAAGGAGAGGTTCACTTTGTTCTTTGGTGTGGGTCTTTTAGGTACGCTTCCAACGAACTGCATGGCAAGTCGACATATGTCTGGCCAAGCATGTGGTGCCCAAGCAGGTGATGTTTTGGCCACGCGAGATACGCTTGAGACATATGTTGCAAATAGCAGTGGTGGGATCTGATCCACTGGTCTCGAAAAAGGCCCACACCAAAGAACTTTTGGAATAACACGCAGAGACAGCAGCGCCCTGCACATGCGGAGCTCTGCGGTGTGATGCAGTTGGTGTGCTGCCCTTAAGCTGGCCCCTGGAGGGCATCCTGCCTCATTAGAGATGTGCCTCCTCCTCCTCCCCTCTCCTATCAGGCACTCACGTGGAGTCAGTGACCTCATCATCCCCTCCCGCCTCATCACTGGAGCAAAGCTGGCAGTATGCTGCAGCTGGGGGAACATGACTGCCAGATTGCTGTCCTTCTTGGGCACCCCCTCTCTCTGGGCTCACGTTACTGCCTTCCTCTAGCTGGGTACCATCATCAGAGCCTTCAAAACGCTGAGCATCCTCGCGGAGCATGTACCCAACACTGTGGTCAAACAGTTCGGGGACTCCTCAGGAGGACATGGTGGGGCTAGGGAAGGAGTGACTGATGCCATTGACCCGAGGGAAGAGGCCGCGTTGGTAGCTGCTTTGACAGACAAAGTACCCTGAGCCTGGGTGAGAGAGGATGAGGGGGATGAGGACGGCTTGGTCATCCACTCTACCAAGTCTTCCGCATGTTGCGGCTCAACACGGCCAGCTGCCGAAAAAAAGGACAAGCGTGTCCCACGGCCACGTGCTGATGAGGATGCCCCGTCTCCACAACCAGCGCTGTTGCCTCTAGACACAGAGCCTGCTTGCCCTCTTTTATTGGCTTGTGACTGTCTGCCTCTCCTTGTTGACCTTCCAGACATACTAATGGCCTGCAGTGAGATGTAGTTGCACAAAGCGGGGATGTATATATATACTGATACTGCAGCTAGCAGAATCAACTGCCTGCCTGTAGTATTAGCTGTGTAGCTGTGATTGGCCAAGCATGCGGGTCATAGTGCATGCTTGGCCAATCATCAGCCAGCAATGCACTGTGATGCCGCAGTAAATTATGGGCCATGTCGCGCCACTAGAATTTGGCGCGAACGGTCCATAACATTTGCAATTTGACGAACAGTCGAACATGGGTTCGACTCGAACTCGGAGCTCATCCCTATTCTTGAGCAGGTACCCAGGTTTACAGGATCTCCTGAGGCAAGCCAGAAAAGTCTGTGGTCATTTCCGCTGCTCATACAATGCCAGTGCTCGGCTGGCTGACATTCAAAGGGAATGCAACCTGCCCACCAACCGCCTCATTTGTGACATGCCCACCAGGTGGAACTCAACGTTGGCAATGCTGCAGCAGCTGCACACACAGCAGAGGGTCATCAATGAGTACCCGTGGGAGTATGGCACCAGGACAGGGTCAGAGGAGGCTTCTTTTCACCACACCAGTGGCTACTGATCAAGGATGCGTGCACTGTCCTGTCACCATTTGAGGAGGCCACAAGGATGGTGAAGTGCGACATGCATGTATCAGTGACACTGTCCCTCTAGTCTTCCTGTTGGAGCACACGCTTCGTGGAATCAGGGAAAGGGTACTTGAGGCAGAACAGCAGAAGGAAGAGGAGGGCTTACTTACCTCTCAAGGCCCCCTTTATCCAGATAGCATTCCTGCACACACAGGAAGAAGAGGAGGAGGAGGAGGAGGAGGATTTTGTTAGCATGGATGTAGAGGATAACACTCAGCAGCAGTCTTCAAGGGATGGTCTTCAGTCCCCAGAAACCCAAGGAGTTGTACGTGGCTGGGAGGAGGTAGTTATGGATCATGTGATCCTTAGTGAACCAGAGGACTCAGAATCGAATGCCTCTGCAAGCTTACGCTGCATAGCCTCCCTGGTTCTGCAAAGCCTGTGAAAGGACACTAGGATTCGTGGTATCAAGGAGAGGGATCATTACTGGCTGGCAACCCTTCTTGATTCACGTTACAAGGGTAAGGCTGCAGAACTAATTCTGCCTTCGCAGAGGGAGCAGAGGATGAAACATCTTCAGGAGGCCTCGACGAAAGGTTTGTGCAATGCATTTCCAGACCCTGGAAGGTTCCAATTTCCTGGTGCTGGACAACATGTTGCTGAGGCTTTAAACAATTTTTCAGTCCTCAGCGCCAAGGTCTGATTAGTTCAAGCAACTATCGCCAGCGTCTGCATTACATGGTGCAGGAATATCTAGGGGCAAGAGCAGACTTGGAGACCTTTCCACCAGAACATCCATTGGGTTACTGGGTCCTGAGGATGGACCACTGGCCAGAACTTGCTCAATATGCAATTGAGCTACTGGCCTGTCCTGCATCCAGCATGCTTTCTGAATGCACATTCAGTGCTGCTGGAGGGTTTGTAACTGATCAAAGAGTGCGCCTGTCCACAGACTCCGTTGATAGGCTCACATTCATAAAAATTATTCAGTCTTGGATTAGCAGCTATCAAGCACCTAATGCTGATGTAACTGATTGAATTTGCTATGGACCTGGGATCCCTTGAAGACTGCCTATGCTGACTATCCTATTCCTCCTCAATCTTGATGATGCTGGCTTCCAACAATATTTTTGATTTAGGGCACCACCACCACCTCCCAAGGCATGTAATTACAATTTTTGATCTAATATTTCACAGCAGGGCCCGTTCCTACTCCCAACAAGAGTATCTGTGAGGGGTTACAGTGTTGTAGCACCACCACCACCCAAGGCCCTTTTTTTTTGCCCCTGTTCAACAGGGGCATGTAATTACAATTTTTGATATAATATTTCAATGCAGGGCCTGTTCCTGCGCCCAACAAGAGTATCTGTGGGGGGTTACAGTGTTGTGAAACCCCCATCACCACCCAATGCCCAATTTTTCTGCCCCTGTTTAACAAGGGCATGTAATTACAATTCTTGACATAATATTTCACAGCAGGGCCCGTTCCTGTGCCCAACAAGAGTAACTGTGAGGACTTACAGTGTTGTGGCACCACCGCCACCACCACCAATGGCACAATTTTTCTGCCCCTGTTTAACAGGGAACGTGTAATTACAATTCTTGATATAATATTTCACAGCAGGGCCCATTCCTGCACCCACCAAGAGTAACTGTGAGGGCTTACAGTGTTCTGGTACCACCAACACCTAAGGCCCAATTTTATGCAGAGTATATAGGGCAGGCCGTATAGTATATATACTGCTGTTCAGGGTATATAGTGACTGGGGGCCTGGGGGACCCCCACACCATTTTTTTTTAATTTGGGTGCGGGGTTCCCCTTAATATCCATACCAGACCCAAAGGGCCTGGTAATGGACTGGGGGGGGACCCATGTGTTTTTTTTTTTCAATGATTGCCGGGACCTGACAATACATTACAGCCACAAGTAGCTTTTAATGACATTTTGCTGTGGTATTGTTCTAAACATGGGATAAATGTGCTACTTTACAGGCATACTAAAGACACACCCCAGGCATGATACTTAAAGGAATATTTAATTTTTATTATTTCACTTTAAGCATTATTAAAATTACAGCTCCCGAAAAAACGTCAGTTTTAAATCTTTTTTTTGCATTGATCCCTGGGGCAAGACCCGGGTCCCCAAACACATTTAATGGCAATAACTTGCATATAAGCCTTTAAAATTAGCACCTTCGATTTTTCACATTAGTGTCTCATAGACTTTAACGATGTCCGCGTGTTCAAACAAATTTTTTGCCTGTTCGCATGTTCTGCTGCAAACATTTCCCCTCCTGGACTGGATGGGGGACCCCACGCCCTTTTTTTCATTATTTTTTCGATAGCCGGGTGCTGGCAATTGTAACCGAGTCATTTAAAATGGGAATTGACCCATTTTTTTTTTTTTCTTTCGAAATGTCATTTTTGCTGCAGCATGTGTTATGCATGCTACAGGCGCGCCACTTTACAGGCACATTAATCACTTCAGCCCAGGAGGATTTTACCCTCTTACTGACCAGAGCACTTTTTGCGATTCGGCACTGCGTCGCTTTAACTGACAATTGCGTCGTGCGACGTTGTACACAAACAAATTTGACGTCCTTTTTTTCCCACAAATAGAGCTTTCTTTTGGTGGTATTTGATCGCCTCTGCGGTTTTTATTTTTTGCGCTATAAACAAAAAAAGAATGACAATTTTGAAAAAAAACGCAATATTTTTTACTTTTTGCTATAATAAATATCCCCCAAAAATATAAAAAAAAAACATTTTTTTTCCTCAGTTTAGGCTGATACGTATTCTTTTACATATTTTTGGTAAAAAAAATCGCAATAAGCATATATTGATTGGTTTGCGCAAAATTTATAGTGTCTACAAAATAGGGGATAGTTTTATGGCATTTTTATTTTTTTTATTAGTAATGGCGGCGATCTGCTATTTTTATCAAGACTGCGACATTATGGGGGACACATCGGACATTTTTGACACATTTTTGGGACCATTGTCATTTATACAGCAATCGCAGTGACACTGGCAGTGAATGGGGTTAACTACTAGGGGCAGTGAAGGGGTTAAGTGTGTCCTAGGGAGTGATTCTAACTGTGAGGGGGCTGGGCTTGAACACACAGGACAGTGATCACTGCTCTCGAGAGCAGTAGATCACTGTCCTGTCACTAGGCAGAACGAGGAAATGCTTTGTTTACAAAAGCATCTCCCCGTTCTTCCTCTCTGTGACACAATCGCGGGCACCCGGCGCTCGTGACACCGCTTCTTAAAGGGGACGTACCTGTGTGCCATTCTGCCAACGTACATCGGCGTGCGCTGGTCAGCAAGTGGTTAATAAGACCCCCAGGCACTATATTTAAAAAAAAAATTTAACTTTTTATTGTTGCACTTTAAGCATAATTAAAATCCCTGATTCTGAAAAAAACATTTGTTTTTAAAAAAAATGTTTGCATTGATAGGTGTTCCCGAGGGCAGTAATCAAATAATTTTTATTAAGTTTTTCCAATTTACAACAAAACTCAAAACATACAAAACATTTCCACCAAACAATCCCACAAAACAACAATAAAAACAATATAAATATCCCTTCCAGATTATATTAACAATATTAAACTAACCAACATAATCAGTTTAATTGCTACGCCTTAACGGCATATATATATACATTAGTTATCTCCCTCCTGAAATCTGTCTCTTTATTAAAGTGGTTGTAAACTCTCCCCCACAACTTTGTCCCATGTAAATCAGCATAAAAAACCCTAATGAACACTGCTTGTAGATATTTCCTTACTTGCTTAGTATTGTTGTAATCCTTTTTGTTCTTTAGAATGACGTCACTGAGCATGCCCATATCTCCCCTGATTTAGAGCACACTCTGTGTGCTTGTCTGTCTATTATCAGGACTTCCTATGGCACAACACTGAAATCCCACAAGACTGCATAATCACTCAGAGCTTCCTACTACACCCCATGTGACCACGTCCTGGGCATCGGACAGCATTATTGCAGTCTTATCAGCTGAAGCTGAAAAAAATGACATAGGCAAACACTAGATAATCGGCACAAGTAAATACTATGGAATAAAACAAGTCAGCTATGAGCAGGGAAGCAGGTTTGCCATAGAAACGTTGGATTGAGAAGGAGGCTTGGTTAACAGTACAGAAAGTGTTCAATGTAAGGGCGGAAATACACTCTACTGTGGACTCATAGAACAATACTTAAGATGGCGCTGCCTTACCCCTGGAAACGAGTTTTTTAAGGTTTCTTTAAACAGTAAGTAATATGTGATTTGGGCTGGATTACAGTGGCTATAGTTTGATAATTACTTATTATAATGGACTAAATGAAAAGAAGCATCAGAGTGGGACCGTTTACTTCCTCTTTAACTTTCCTTTTAGTAGTATATTTTAACAAAGTAGGATAGACTTGATTAAATTAAGCGTGTATTTTAGAATCCATAATATGTACACACTAGGAATTAATACAGCACTGGTAGGGAGAAATCTTCCTTTTTTTTTTTTTTTTTTATGTCCTTCTTCTTTTTTTTTCTTTCTCTTTCTCTCCTCTTTTTCTCTTTTTTTTTTTTTTTCTGTTTTTGTTTTCCTCTCCTGAGTAAAGAAGCGCATAAATTTCACTTTATAAAACAATGAGACATGTATGGCAATACTAGCTGTGACAAGGCAGACTCCTTAGAAACTTGATGCTAGCTGGGGCCCTGAAAATAGGTTCCTGGAACATTAGGGGCCTGGGTTCATCTCTTAAGAGGCTGACAGTGTTTTCTGTGCTGGAGAGTTCGGGGGCAGATCTGATCTGTCTGCAGGAAACTCACTTAACTAAGGATACCAGCCAGCAGCTACAGACGAAAAAATTTCAATACCAAGTTCACGCATTTCATTCCTCTTTTAGTAGGGGGGTGAGCATCTTTGTGAAAGCTGGCGTAAAATTTTCCTGCAGACAGACCAGTATAGACGATCTAGGTAGATATATTTTTTTATTTTGCTCTCTTGATGGGGTCCTGTTTGTGGTGGCAAATATATACATCCCTCCCCCCTTTAATCTGGACGTATTGTTTAAACTACATAAATTCCTGTTGGATAAAAAGGAATGCCCGACAGTAGTCGTCGGGGACTTTAATGAGGTCCTAGATAGGAAACTGGACAGATTCCCGATACGACAACTTCCAGAGGCATCAGGGAAGAGCCGTTTGAGTTTATTTCTGGAAGAAGTAGGGTTGGTAGATTTATGGAGGGTGCGAAATCCAGGCGCGTTGCAATATACGTGCTGCTCTGTATCCCACTCCACGCTCTCAAGGATAAACCTAGTCCTGGGAAATTCCAGGGCACTCCAACTGCTAAAAAAAATCGTATACTGGCCAAGAGGCATTTCAGATCACTCCCTTGTGGTGGCTACACTAAGTGTAGGAGAGTCTAAATCCAGGAGGAGTTGGAGCGTGAGCCCACACTGGTTCGAAGTAATTAAAAAAACGGGTGGGATTCTCCCCACCTTAAGGGAGTTCGTGGAGCACAATCAGGGCTCGGCGGCTCCCCCTGTGATATGGGACACCCTCAAGGTATTTCTTAGAGGGGTCCTAATACAGCAGATGGCTAAATATAATAAAGAGGCTAGGAGTGAGGAAGAGGGTACTTTGAGAGATGCTCTTGAGGCCGAGGGTAACTTTATCAGAAACCCAACCCCGGAGCTGGAAAGTATCTGGCAGGAGAAACAACAAAAGTACAAATTAGTAGTCATGCAGAAAGCAGAGACTAGGCGCCTTCTCCAGAGACAGGAATTTATGATGGAGGGGGAAAGAGTAGGAAGAACATTGGCTATGCTCGTAAAATCAAACGCAGCACCATCCACGGTCCTTGCTATTAGGTTACAGAGCGGAGATATAACATCAAGCACCCCAGAAATTGTACAAACCTTTAGGGAGTATTATAAAAAACTCTACTCTTCGCAAAAAAAGGGTAAAGAGGCTATGATGGAGGACTTCTTGGAGGGGCTAACGATTCCTATTATATCACGGGAAGAAAGAGCCATACTAGACTCCCCAATAACGGCAGCAGAACTACAACAAGCAGTAGCGAGCATGGCAAGCCTCAAGTCACCTGGGCCCGATGGCCTTCCAACTGAGACATATAAGCAGTATGGCGAAGTGCTGATCCCTGAACTACTAAAAACTTTGGAAGGGTCACTTGAGGGGGGCCAGTTGCCGGCTTCAATGTTAGAAGCGACAATTACAGTATTACAGAAGGAAGGGAAAGACCCATTGGATGTAGCCGCCTACAGACCAATTTCCCTACTTTGCACTGATGTAAAAATTCTTGCCAAGGTACTAGCAGTTAGACTGAACGGAGTTATCCACAAATTGATACACGAGGACCAGGCGGGCTTTATAGCCAATAGATCCACGAGCCTGAACATTAGAAGAGCGTTTCTGAACTTACAGTTACCATCGGAAAATGTAGGCTCGAGAGCGTTAATGACCCTCGACGTCTCCAAGGCTTTTGATAGCGTGGAGTGGGGCTACATATGGCGAGTGCTGGAGAAATTCGGATTTGGTATGTCTTTTATAAGGTGGATTAGAATGTTATATATCCGTCCTAAGGCAAGACTAAAAATTAACAACGAATTCTCGGACTGGTTCGAGCTGGAAAGGGGGACTAGGCAGGGGTGTCCTCTTTCTCCATTGTTGTTCGCATTGGCTATGGAACCCCTGGCCATCTCCATAAGGGAAAGCAGAGCGATAACTGGATTTCTGCGAGAATCGGGTGAAGAAAAAATAGCGTTATACGCGGATGATATTCTGCTATTCCTGGGGGACTCGAGAAACTCATTACGGAGCGCGATGAGGATAGTGAAGGACTTCGGCAGCTTCTCTGGTTTAGAGATAAACTGGGAGAAGTCCAAGTTTATGCCGATAGACCCCATCAGCGAACCAACAGCACGCGATACTCCCCAGGTGGTAATCGTGGATGCCTTGAAATACCTGGGAATAGTCCTGACGAAGGACCCAACCGTGTATATCAGTACAAACCTCCTCCCTCTCTTAACAAAACTGAAACAAAAAATAGGAATTTGGAGACGTCTGCCCCTGTCTGCCGCAGGAAGATGTAGTTTAATAAAAATGGTTTGGATGCCACAATTGCTGTACATCTTGCACAACTCGCCAGTCTGGATAGGCAAGAAGTGGTTTAAGAGAATCGATAGCCTCTTCAGGGAGTTGATTTGGAGAGGGAAGCAAGCCAGGATTCGCCTCCGCGTGCTTCAGCTCCCTACACGGGAGGGAGGCTTTGCCCTCCCACATCCCGAGCGTTACTTTCTAGCAACTCAGCTACAGCAGCTGCTAGGATGTGGGATACCGAAAGGCGGTACCCCCAATGGCAAATTGTTATTGCTATGCACTCCTCACAATACCCTAGTTGAAGCCCTAGAGGCGGATATGTTCCATGACAACTACCCAACTATCAAGCTGTTAATCAAACTTTGGAAAACAGTCAAGAAAATGATGGGATATGATGATCTAACAGTTTATTCTCCTATTTGGAATAACCGTAATCTACAGGAAGTTCTAAAAATAGGTATTTTTGGGGAATGGGTGAACCTTGGCATCAGAAGGCTAGGCCAGCTTTATAACGACACTAAGCTAAAGAGTCTCCCGGAATTGGTAGGGGAATTCAAGCTACCTCAGAGCTCCTTCTTCTCATATTTCCAACTAGAACATGCTCTTAAAGCACAATTTAAAGCTCAGACTCCGCGATGGGAAGAAATGCCTCTACTTCGGTGCATAATGCAGGTAATCCCTACCAGAGGCCTAATTTCAAAAATTTATGACCAATTATGTAAACCAGACAACAGTGGGGAGACACTCCACAGACTAAAAGCCAAATGGGAAGAGGATATAGGGGGAATGACCCAGGAACAATGGGCGAAAATTTTGGAACTGAGTATACAGGTCTAGGTTTCCCCTTCACAGCGGCTCTCTCACCTACTTCTGCTGAACAGATCCTACTATACACCTAGGAGACTTTTCAAATTTGGGGGAAGGCCTAACGATAACTGCCCCAGATGTCAGAGGTCGGGAGACCTCATCCACATGTTGTGGAGGTGTCCCAAGCTATTTAGATATTGGGAAGAAGTGACTGGACACTTGGGAAGTATCTTTGGCACTATAGTAGTAAAAGAGCCCATAACCTGTATTCTGGGATGTAGAAGAGCTCCGGGGGAGAGACTGAGCACTACAGTGGCCATCACGCGGGCCCTGTTTCAGGCTAGGAAGATGATAACACTAAGATGGCAATCAAAAGCCCCCCCCTCTGTGAAAGGATGGATTTCTACTACTAATGACAGTCTGAGTAGGGAAAGAGTGGAGTACATAAAGAGAGGTAACCTTCAGGAATTTGAAAGCATGTGGAAGCTATGGTTAGAGAAAGTAAATACTCAAGGTCAAGAAGCGCTACAGCGAAGTGATTTTTGACGCGCATAGTTTCTTTCCTTCTTTTCTTTCTTTCTGTGTGTCATACTTTTCCTTCTTTTTTTTTTTTTTTTCTTTTTTCCTTTTTTCTTTTTCTTTTCCTATTTTGATTAAATAAATAATTTAGATGGTTGTAGGCTAAATGTTGATAAGGGACCGGGGGGGTATGGTTGATTTGGGAATAGGTAAACGTTTTGTATAATCTTGGGCAGTTCAGCAAATAACGGGCAGGGGAAGCCCACACGTCTTCTATTATATATCTCTCTCCGGTTTCTCTTTCGTCTTTTATACGCTTTTTGCTCCCTTATACGAGACCCTCCCCCCTCTAACTTGACCCAGAAAATGATAAAGATCCACCCGCCACAGGGATCTAGGGCCACTGCAGACTAGGCCTAAGTGTTGGGAACAAGGGAGGGCCTGCTGGTAAAGCGGGATATTAATATATCCAGAGAGATGACACAAAAGGAATCAGAGGTAAAGCATGATCCACTATGATGAAAACCAGAGAAGGCATTTAGTCAATGAACATCGAGCTGATTTTGCCCTCTGATTATTGGTTTCTGAAGTGGAAAAAAAAAAAAAACTTTCCTCAACATCATTGGCATGTTTAACAGATTGTTCAGACAAGTTAGAGACTAACCACCAAGACCATATTTTTAAAAAATTTTTAGGGCTTCTCCTATGTTTACAGTATTTGCCAATTCCTCCCATCTTAAATTAAAGCAGTTGTATACCCTTTTACATTTACCTACAGGTAAGCCTATACCTGTAGGTAAAATTAATATCTCCTAAAACTGTACGGTTTAGGAGATATTTACTTTGCATGCAGCCGCTGACATCACGGCGCATGCGCTGTGAAGGCCCCTTGAAGGTCCGGCAGACGCTGCCGGACCTTGCTGGGAAGAAGACTCCCACGCGCATGTGACGCAATCGCGGCTTTGGCCACTCACAGAGCCAGAGCCGCGATACCTGGAAGAAACGCCAAAGGAACATGTCAGCTCACTTGACGGGGACCGGGATCAGATGTCGAGACCTCATTCTAAGGTGAATATTTCATAATGAGCTAGTATGCACTGCATACTAGCTCATTAAGGTAAATAAAGATATGTGCAGCTAACTCAAAGTGCATAAATGTGATGAAATAAATATAATCCAATTCTTCAAGTAAAGTGCATATGCGTAAAGAGCAAAATCACATAAATAAAGACATTTTGTCTGTATGGACATGTTTTTTGGATGTCCAGTGGCAAATGCTACTGCAAAGGCCACAGTAAAAAGTGTTATCAGAAGTAGTTTGTAAGTACAGAGTGCCAGGGAGTACAGAGAGTAACAGAGGAAATCATTTTTATAGGAGAGTCCTTACTAGAAGTTTTGAGGTTTTATTTTTACACCCCCTACTGTCTACAATGTAGCGGACAAAGTAGAGTAAGAAACTAGAAAACTTTTGCCTGAATGTTTTCTTATATTTTATGAAGCCCCTAAGGGGGATATTGGACTCTCTCCCTATGAGATTTTGTTTGGGAGTGTGTTACTCACTTGCTTATATTTTGTCTCAGCAGCTGAAGTCCTTCATTCGGATCTCACAGAGAATGTTGCTGATCTTTTAAGGTTTTTTACAAACTCATTTATGTGTTTTCTCCCCAATTCCAGATCCTAAAAGTTTGGAAGGATCTAAAACTAAAGCCAGGTGACTTTTGGATTGTTAAGAGACATTTATATATAAGGAAATGTTTGGAGACTCAATACAGCATCTATTTCATGTACAGTTTTTGCAAAACTTGAAGGAAAAGTCACCTGGATCCACACCAGACACTGCAAAAATGACTAAATTAAAGAAATCTCTGTGTTTGATTTGTTTCCCTCTTGTGATCACAGTCTAGGGTACTTTTTGATTCAATTACTTTAATTGTAAGGGATATATATATATATATTTGAAAAGTAGTTCAGCCAAGTTGAAGTCATATTTGTCTTTTGTGCGTCTTCCATTTTATGTAGAATTGTCTGTGTTTACATATGCTGATAAGTCAGCATGTCCACAATTCAGCTAGAAGGCCATTCTGGCCACAGGAGTGTACAGCCAGTACTCTGTAAATATGTCTTATCAATCATTTGTTTTTCACAATGAAAAATCATTTTGGTAATGAAAAAGTTGCTTAGCTATTATTTTCTCCACAATGGAGTTTTTGCTTCTTTGGCCAGGACTACCTCCACCTAAGCGTGTGGAGGTTCCAGGTTAAAGGTGATAGCAGGTATGGTTAGTGATCAAAATATTGATCAAAAGAGGGGAGACTGTAATGGAAATTTGTAAGTTCTGTATATAATTGTATTGTATTTTGTATGTATTGCACACTGCCCTCACTGTGCAACAGCACTAATAATGTTTTCAGTAAATGTTTACATTCTTTCGAGTCCTGATTAGAATAAGCCTGCCTATGTAACGCCCCTTGTTACGATAAACCTACGTAATCATGTGCATAAAAACCTTCAATTGCGTCATAATAAAGCAGAACAGTAATTTGGAAAGATGCTGAGTGTATCTTTTGTGTCTGTTCCCTACTGCAGTAGTTATTATTAATTTGGAACCACTAATCAATATGAGGATAGGAGTTGCCTATCATCAATTCAACCGAGTCAGCATTAAATTCAGAAGAAGTGACATCAGATAAATAATAGTGAAAATTAATGAAATATGACATCAAATAAATACATAAACAAATCCAAATGAAGGTTCCGGATCCAGTATATTGGTAGAACGAAAAGAGAACTTTGGAGGAGATTGAGGGAGCATGTCCAGAATATTAAAAAGGGGTTTGTTAAACACAGCCTGTCAAGTCATTATGCAGAATTTCATAATAAAGACCCCTCATCCCTTTTGGTTTGTGACATTGAAAAATATAAACCCCATTGGAGAGGAGACAATAAAGTGATTAAAATTAGACAGCTTGAGTCAAAATGGATACATGAAATACGGACTCTGACTCCTTTGGGTCATAACGTTGAATTCAACCTCAACTGTTTTATTTCAAATTATTAATTTTTCATTTTCTACTTTTTTATAGTACTTTTTTTATACTACTTTTTTATTCCCCTCCTCTTTGCTGTTACATGCTCCTTCCCTGTTGATGATATTTTATGTGATTATTACTAGGTTATACCCTATCTGGTTCCCTGTATTTACCTCCCTTGTTTGTGTTGTATGTTTTTATTTTCTCACATTTACCTATAGTGTGGAATTTTTTTTATCATTATCACTATCTATCCACTAGATGGCAATATAGGTGAATTAGAACAAGTATTTTTGCTCATGATTATGTTTCATTAACGAGATTCAATTGTTTTACCACTAGATGTCATCTGTCTGCCGGGTTTTAAGGTGTTTCTTGATGAATTACCACCAGATGTCGTCTTATGGACATTTTATATAAGCTCGCTTATATGCTTTTATTTTCCTTTCTTTTATTCTTTACATTTTTTTATTTTTTATTCGGATCTGTTATTAGGGGGTCTTTTTATTATAATTTCTCATATGGTTATTTATGGCATCTACTGAGTGAGGATACACCTATTAGTATTCCAATCCAATCTACTGAGTGAGGAAACACCTATTAGAATTCCAATCCACTTTGCTGATTAAAAACGGACTATACAAATAGACACCTGATGCCTGACTCCATTACCCTTTGAGAAAGTCACGTGTGCAGTGACGATACACGTCAGAGAAGAGTCAGGTGTCATCACTTCTGGCCGCGGCCGAGACCGGAAGTACTGGGATCTGTGCTGTTTTTTTTTTGTTGTACATGTAAGTTACTATGTTGTTTTGAATAAATCGTTTTGAATACTGCACAATGGGGATACTACTTTCTATTGCATGCCTCCACCCAACTTGCAGAACTTGAGGCCTTCCATTGGAGATTTGCCAGACCTGTGACGATCGGAGGAGACTGATCGATTGATGGTGTTTCATCCACTTCCTGATTGCAGGCTCGACTTGACCCTAGGGGTGTGGCGCACCATGGAGTACGGTTGTTAAAAGGAATCTGTCACCTATCATCGTTTGCACTTTTTTCATCTATTTTTTGCACAAACTGTTTTATGAAGACTCTATTTGTTCACGTTGGAACTGTATTACATTAATTGGATCGACTTGTGGCTATTTTTATAGTGTTTCTGCACTTTTTTGCACTTTATGCGATTTGTGTTATTGCATGCGACTTTTTTTATCTCATGCAATTTTTTTTTTTTTTTCTAAATTTTCTGAATAATTTTTTTTTTTTTTTTTTTTTTTTTTTTTCATCTTGATGCACTTTTAGATTATTTTTGGATTTATTCACCTTCATTTGGATTTGTTTATTTATTAATTGGATGTCATATTTAATGAATTTTCACTGTTATTTATCTGATGTCACTTCTTATGAATTTAATGGATGTTTAGTCACTTTATTTATGTGATTTTGCTCTTTACGCATATGCACTTTACTTGAAGAATTGGATTATATTTATTTCAGCACATTTATTCACTTTGAGTTAGCGCCACATAGCTTTATTTACCTTACTGTTTTTCTGTGTGGGAATACTGCCGTATGTGTGGCAGCTTCTTAGTCCTCTTTAGCTGCTTTGGCTCGCCTTGGTTTTGCGCATTTGTTTTCTTCTTTGATACTAGCTCATTAAGCCTTTGCCTTGCAGCTTTTTTTGTTTAAAAAAAATAAATAAATAATCTGTGCGGGTATATAACCGCTTTAAGATTAATCGCTTCGGGCCATTGAGCTATTGTTGGCAGAAATTTTGATATCCATTTTTGTAGTATAAGTTTGCGGGCAGTATACATAGACCTTAGCCACATCACATGCATTTCAACCGGGAGAATATCTTCTGATACAATCCCTAGCAAGGCTATTTTGTGATTCAAATAAACATGTGTGGAACATAAGGTATTTAACCGCTTGCCGACCGCCCACCGCAGTTAAACTGCAGCAGAATGGCACAGGCAGGTGAATCACCATCATTGTATTGCGGCTGCGACAATCGGATTAGATCAGGAACTGATCAATCCCTAGGCCCAGGCCAATGAAATCTGGCCTGGACCTGGTGATCGGTCCTGACGAATGATATCCTTCCCCTGTCTGTGTAACTGTAAACACTGACAGGGGAAGTGATGTCATCTCTCCTCGTGTCGGTCTTTTCGTTCCAGACCGAGAGGAGAGAAAACATGCACTAACACTACACTGACACCAGGTCACGTAGGCATACAATTCAACCCCCCCCCAATTAATCTCTTCACCACCTGTCACTGTATCACCCAGTACAGCAATCAGATTTTTTTTTTGATCGCTATACTAGTGTCATTAGTGACACTAATCAGTGTTAGGGTAATTTAGTATTAGGCCCAGATAGGTTTAGGGACCCCCCTAACCCCCCCCCATAAAGGTTTAACCCCTTGATTACCCCGTGTCACCTGTGATCACAGTATAAGTGTCACGGGTGACGCAGTTTAGCTAGATTTTTTTTTTTATAGCATCAGGGCACCCGCTGTATTTTACCCAATAAAGGTTTAACCCCCTAATCACCCGGCGGGTGATCAAAGTTAGGTTTTAGCGTCAGATAGGGTCTGCGTCGCCCCAGGCAGCGTCAGATTAGTGCTAGTACCGCTAACACCCACGCACGCACCATACACCTCCCTTAGTAGTATAGTGTCTTAACGGATCGATATCTGATCAGATCAGATCTATATTAGCGTCCCCAACAGTTTAGGGTTCCCAAAAACGCAGCGGGATCAGCCCAGATACCTGCTAGCACCTGCGCTTAGCTCCTACGCCCAGCCCACCCAAGTGCAGTATCGATCGATCATTGTCACTTACAAAACACAACACACATAACTGCTGCGTTCGCAGAGTCAGGCCTGATCCCTGCGAACGCTAACAGTTTTTTTGAATCAGTCGCTAACAGTCACAAGCTTTTTTACCTGTGAGTCTCACTACTGTACCAGTAAATTTAGAGCCCAAAATGGCAAATCGAAGGTACGGTAGTGAAGAGGCCTACACGTTTCTGAGCATGGCAGATAATGAAGAGAAAGTCACTCATCTGTCAGATTCAGGCTCAGAATACTAACCTGTAGACAGCAGTGGCACCCTGACAGATAGCTCTGACAACAGAGTTGTGGTCCCTGCCAGGGTCAGGCATACCAGACCCCGATCTTCTTCTGCTGTCCTTGAGGTGCAAGAACCGCAGGTCCCTCTTGTCCCTCTTGTGGAGAGCCAGTACTAACGCTGCTATTCCTTCTGGTGAACTGGCAAGCACCAGCGGCCTAGTACATCCTGGTCGTACATTCAGCACTGCAGTAACACTTGGTGGTGTGGCGAGTCCCATAAGTGCAGTTCAAGCTGGGGAGGTGGCAAGCATGAGTAGTGTCCCACTGCCACCAAGAAGAAGAAAAAGATAGGCCCGTCGACCCCTTAGCGCCCTTCCTGCTGTATTCGCCAATCCTAATGGGGAACCCACCAATTCTGCAGCACCCGTACTTCCCCCATTTACTAGCCAACCCGGAATTCAGGTGGAAACGGTTGATTTTACGTCACATGATTTTTATTCGCTGTTTTTCACTGAAGATCTCTATAGATCTATTGTGGACCAAAGCAATTTGTATACTGGTCAATTCATTGCCACTAATCCCCAGCTAACCCTTGCCAGAGATTGGAGATCAATTACCGTCTCCGAATTTAAGACCTTTCTGGGCCTATCCCTCCTCATGGGCGTAACTAAAAAGAGTGAGTTGCAGGTCATATTGGTCCACTGAACCAATTCACCATACGCCCGTGTTCTTTGCCTCCATGACCAGGACCTAATACAAGCAGATCTTGCAGTTCATGCATTTCAACAACAATGAACTCTGTCGTCCTCGGGGTGACCCTGAATTTGATAGGGTCTACAAAATTCGGCCCCTCTTAAACCACTTCAACCAACGTTTTGCAGCCTTGTTTACTCCCCATCAAGTTGTCTGTGTTGATGAGTCCCTGATTACGTTTTCTGGACGCTTGTCATACAAACAGCATCTTCCCAGCAAGCGTGCCAGATACGGGGTCAAGATGTATAAGCTCTGTGACAGAGCCACAGGCTATACATGTAGTTTTATGGTTTACGAGGGAAGAGATAGTACCGTAGAGCTGGAGAACTGCCCTGACTCTACATAGTGAGCGCTGGTAAGATTGTGTGGGACTTGGTGTCACTCTTATTTGGAAAGGGGTACCACTTGTATGTGGACATTTATTACACAAGCGTGCCACTTTTTAGTCACATGTTTGATCATTAAATTGGCGCATGTGGCACTGTGCAATCTAATCGCTGGGGCTTTCCCCAGCGGCTTGTAGATTCCCACCTTAGGCTGGGGGAGAGAGCCTGCTTGACATGTAATAATTTGCTCGCTGTGAAGTGGAGGGATAATGAGAATGTTTTCGTTCTGTCCTCCCTCCACGCAGGCACAACTGTCCAAATTTCTACAGCGACTAGTGTTATGGAGAAACCTCTCTGTGTCCATGAATATAACCTCAATATGGGAGGGGTGGACCTCAAAGACCAGTTGTTGGCACCGTACCTAATTGTCCGTAAGGCCAGACGCTGGTATAATAAAAGTGTCTGTATACTTATTTCAATTGGCTTTGCTGAACGCTCATGTGCTATACAGAGCTTCAGGACAAACTGGATCCTTCCTTAAATTCCAGGAAGAGATCATCAGAGCCATTCTGTTTCCAGACGGTGCTCTGGCCCAACTTCCCAACACAAATGCAGTAAGCCGGCTGCATGAGAGATATTTTCCGCATGTCCTCTCTGGTACCCCTACCCAAAGAAACCCCCAAAGAAGTTGTTGTGTCTGTAGAAAGCGCGAATTTAGGCGTGACACCCGCTTTTATTGTCCCTCCTGTCCTGACCAACCTGGTCTTTTCATTGGTGACTGTTTCGAACGTTATCATACACTAGTTGAGTATTAGCGTAGGGTACAGCACCACACAGTCATAGGCACACGTACACAGGGTCTCGGGGTCTCGAAAGATGTGATGGCCATTAAATTTTGAGAGAGCCTAATCTGCGACGTTCAGTTTATAGTTTTTTTTACAGTTTTTATAAAAGTGAAAAAAGTGAAAACAAAAAAAAAAAAAAAACAAAAAAAAAAAAAAAAGGCAAAAATAGCTGTGGTTGTATTTTTCTTCTCTCTCTCTATTGTTCGCTCTTTTTTGTTTGCTCTCTACTGTCCACTCTACTGTTCGCTCACTATTGTTCTATATCTATTGTTTTATTTTTACTATGTTTTATTGTATTTGCTTTACAGGTATGGTATGTCATACTGTAATGTTTGTTTTATTGTTAACCATCATTTGCTTAGCAGGTACGCCATTCAGTTGCAGCGCGGATTTATTTATCTTGACAGCAACAGCGTTTGCTCCCACGATACATAAAGCCATGACTCCAGCGCTGTAGGAGATGATTTCACCACCACAGTTTAAAAAAAGAGCATATATGCTGAAGCATGGGGGCAGCAGGGGTGGAGGAGCGATTTGCTTCTAACTTTTGGGGCAGATGCCCCCATGCTTCAGCATTAGGGATGAGCCAAACACCCCCCCAGTTCGATTCGCACCAGAGCGAAAATTTGCACAAACGTTAGAACCCCATTGACGTCTATGGGACTCGAACGTTCGAAATCAAAAGTGCTAATTTTAAAGGCTAATTTGCATGGTATTGTCCTAAAAAGGGTTTGGGGACCCGGGTCCTGCCCCAGAGGACATGTATCAATGCAAAAAAAAACTTTTAAAAACGGCCGTTTTTTCGGGAGCAGTGATTTTAATGATGCTTAAAGTAAAACAAAAAAAAGGGAAATATTCCTTTAAATATCGTACCTGGGGGGTGTCTATAGTATGCCTGTAAAGTGGCGCGTGTTTCCCGTGCTTAGAACAGTCCCTGCACAAAATGACATTTTTAAAGGAAAAAAAGTCATTTAAAACTGCTTGCGGCTTTAATGTAATGTCGGGTCCTGGCAATATGGATGAAAATCAGTGAGACAAATGGCATGGGTACCCCTCAGTCCATTACCAGGCCCTTTGGGTCCTGTATGGATATTAAGGGGAACCCCGCACCCAAATTAAAAAAAGGAAAGGCGTGGGGCCCCCAGGCCCTATATACTCTGAACAGCAGTATACAGGCGGTGCAAACAAGACAGGGACTGTAGGTTTGTTGTTAAGGAGAATCTGTTTGTAATTTTGAACTGGTACATTTTTAAAGTGTAGCTCCAGCCAAAAATCTGTGTTTAAGCTTTTTGGAAAACATAGGGAAGGGTTATCACCCCTGTGACATTTGTTTTGCTGTCTCTGCTCCTCTTCAGAAGATTTCACTTTTTGTCCTAATGACAAATGTTTTTTGAAAATTTGGGGTTTTTAGTGAAACAAGGATTGGTGATAAAGCATCAGTGGAAAGGAGAAAAGTTTTTCCCATATTAACTCTTACAGGAGACTCTCTGGCCGCCCCCCCCCCTTTCGCCCCTGTCCGAACGGCGTTGTCGGTTCCGGCGGTCTCGGCTCCCGGTCTCTCGTCCTTGGGCTCCAACGGAGGAGGGTGGAAACGGGGGGAGCGGTGCCCTGACTCCTTAGTTACAGCGGCCGCTGCAGACAGGATTTTGGACGGCTCCACTGAACCTCCGCAAACGGGGGAGAGGAGGGGAGAGGAGAGGAGACATGCACGGTCCATTACCCATCAGAACCTAATGGGACGGCTCGCCGGGATCGAAGGGGAGAGGAGGGATTGAGAGTAGCAGAGAGTGATAACCCGATACAGAACCTGATACAGAAGCTTGATGGTAAAGTCAAAGAAATCGCATGGAACAGGCGCATGCCCCAGGAGAGAAGAAAGTGGGTAAGACTCTGGTTCTTTTAGCTGCCTGAAGATGGGTAAGTGATGCATTAAATCACTTGTTGCTAAAGTGCAAGGATACCTGCTCATATTGTGTCAGTTACTGCGACTTTCCACTTGCGACTATATCGCATCAAAGTAGCATCAAGTATAACATCATTCCCTACACTAATCTTGGTCTGCTGTTGTATTTAAGATGGCTAAGTGAGGCCTCGGACTATTTCCAACATTGCTAATCTGCCAAGCTGTATAGAAACATTGCCTTATATGTGTCTTTATATTGCCTTATTAGTATACGTGACTCTACCATAACAAGACTCCTCTCTCATATGAAACTATTTCATACTAATAAGCTGGTTTATATCGGTGCTGGGGGGTGGGTAAGGGACGCAAAGAAGTACTCTCAGTAGTGTCAATCTATATGGATACTGCACACTTCTGTTTGACCAGTACACTGCTGCACCTGCATATGCGACTTTGCTGCAACTTGAGATCACAAATACACAATATCTCACTATAACAATAGGCTGACTTATTCCTGTGTCGGAAGTTGGGTGTATGATATAGCGGACTAATCCCATTGATGTAAGCAGTATGGAAATAATCGCATTCTAGGGGACTGCCGTACTGATCCACATACAAAAGTGACTGTAGTATAATAATATATCGCTAAAATATAACACTATAAGTGGAGTAAATACTACGGTGCAACAAATTAAATATTTTGGGGGATCAAGGTAATCCCCAGTGCCATAGGGAAAGTCAGAAAACACACCACACATAATAGAGGAGGAACCACTAACCAGGTATAGGTAGAAAAAATGAGAGGAAGATCAACAAAAGGACCTGCAAATCCACCCAGAACAAGTGCAAGCCCGGGAACCATCAGAAAATATATGATGAATGAAAGTAACAAAGAAAGTAATTCAACAGGTGCAAAGAATAAAACGCCAGATCGAACGGCTAAAATGGGTACAAGAAAACAAATGGCGGAGATGGATTCAAGACCCCCCAGTAACGAGGTAGAAGTAGAAATTGCAGAAGAAATCCAGCAGGCAAACCAGCTCCCTACCAAGGGAGAAATCGCTGAAATGTTTGCGAAACTGGAGGCCTCAATCAGAGGTGAGATCAGCGCTGTAAATGAGAACATGAGCCACCTATTAACCAGAGTGGAGGAAGTTGAAACAACAGTGGACAAACAAGGAGAAGAAATAAGAAACTTGAGACAGCAGATAGAAGTGCTGCAGAAGGAACAGAGGTATATAAGGTACAAAATGGAAGACCAAGAAAATCGCAGCAGAAGAAAAAACCTCCGGATTAGAGGCCTCCCAGAAGCGCATGGTGAAAAAGAAAACCTACAGGAAAAAATGGAGGAAATTTTCAAAGATTTGAAGAGCCCTTGCAATATCAGCGGTAATTTAAACCTAGACAGAGTCCATCGAATTAGGAAACCAGCCGAAATTAGGGGAGACACTCCGCGGGATGTAATAGTGCGATTCCATAGCTTCCGGGACAAAGAACAGATTAGCATGAATTTAAGGAGAAACCCACAGGTGAAGTACGGTGAAACAAATTTACACATCTTCCAGGACCTAGCCGCAGAAACTCTAAGCAGAAGAAGAATTTTGAAGCCATTACTAGCTGCCTTAAAGGCGAACGAGGTCCAATACTCCTGGGGCTTCCCTGCCAATCTTACTGGACGTAAGGACGGCCGAAAGGCGGTGCTGAGATTTCCGGAGGAGACCCAGAATTTCTGCGATCGACTTGGAATCCCAGTAATGGAGATCCCGGGGTGGTGGGAGAAAAGCGGAAGTCAGGAACACTTAGGGGACCCTGTCACTTGGAAACCAATACTAATGACAAAAGAACACAGGGACTGAAAGAGGCCTCGAATGTTAAAAGTGATTGAAAATGGATTTGTCTTTCTCTCTCTCTCTTCCCTCTTTGTTTCTCTCTCTATACGATCTATTGTCGGTGGGGGCGGGGGGGGGGTGGGTGGGTGGAGGGTGTGTGGGAGGGATGGCTGGGATTACACCCAGGGGGAAGCTCTTGGCCAGACTAGACCCTCCTCTGAGCTCAACCTCTGGGGAGTAAACTGTGTGGCCAGGTGGAGTGGGTAGGCCAGGGTTTCTTTTTTCTTCATTTAGGGGGCTCATGTGGCACCCCAATACTCCCCCCAAATTGATGGGAAAGGGGAAAAGGCGAGGGGCTGGGCGGGAGGGATTTGGGGGGAGGGAGGTGGGTGGGCAGGAGGAGGGGGGGGGATGGGGGGGGTACACGGGTGGAGAGGGAGGAGGGGGGTTGAGGGAGGGTTAAGGGTAGGACGAGACCAATCCAATCCTTGGTGGATCCGACTACTCAGCCAGGAGGGGCTACGTAAAGGTGTAAATGGGGCTAAAATAACAGGATGGCTGGGATAAATATAGTCACATATAATGTGAGGGGCATCAACTCCCCCATCAAATGTGCGAACATAATGGGAGAATTGAGATCCCTGAAAGCAGAGGTGGTCCTCCTTCAGGAGACCCACCTATACCTAGGCAAAAGCAAGAGAATAGCTACAAGCGAGTTTCCGTACTGGATCTATGGAGACTCCCCGATAAGAGGGGCAAAAGGAGTGGCGATTGGTTTTGCAAAGGGAGTTGGGTTCACAATAGAGGAGAGAGTAATTGACCCGGAGGGTCGCTTCTTGTTCATAAGAGGTAGCTTGAAAGGGATGGAATGTTCCCTGGCAAATATCTACTGCCCAAATAATAACCAAGCAAGGTTCCTAGTGGGAATCTTGGCAAAGTTTGAAACCTTTAAGAGAGGTAGGGCCATTATCGCAGGAGACTTCAATATATGTTTAGAGCCAGGTAAAGACAGTACGTCGCGTGCTCGGGGGTCCGAAGGCAAGTGGATGAAAAAACTCAGGAAAAAACTGCGTCATCAGCAGCTGGTAGATATATGGAGGATGCAACATCAGAACATAAGAGATTATACCTTCTATTCCCCCGTTCACGCGACATACTCTAGGCTGGACTTATTCTTCGTGGAGCATCGATATGTGGAAGAGGTTGAGGGTACAAGCATAGGGCCAATGACGTTCTCGGACCATGCCCCGGTTAGCCTACAAATAAAATTAAGCAAGCATGAAACACGGAGCAGTAGCTGGATACTTAATGAGGACCTCCTACATGATGAAAAGATAGACAAACTTATTAAAGAAGAACTAGAATTTTACTTTAAAGTTAATACCGCTGAGGAAACATCAGAAACTATGGTCTGGGAGGCCCATAAAGCCTATATCAGAGGGATCATGATTAAGGCGGGTGTAGAGAAAAAGAGAAGCCAGGGAGAGACCTTTCGCGTGCTTCAGGAGGAAATCATTAAATTAGAGCAACATCATAAGAAAAAGGGGGATAGCGAAACACTGGCAAAACTATTTAGGAGCAGGGAGGCTATACGGCAGTTAATTGAACAGGAAAATAGGAAGAAGTATAACCTTGTTAAAAAAGAAAGGTATGTAGGCAGTAACCGACCTGGTAGGGGGGGATGGGTAAAAGGGAAGCATTAGCTATCATTGGGATAATTATGTATCCTCTTTTGTTTTGTAATATACTAAATTGGAGTACCAAGCAAATGTAAAGCCACGATGATGTGACGATAAGATGGGAAAGAAATTTGAATTTTAATATTTGAAAAATCTTTTCCCGGGAGAAACCTTCAAGCTGAAGTGGCAAAAAAAAAAAAAAAAGAAAAAAGAAAAAAAAAAAACTCTTACAGGAGAGAATTTCCCTTCCTATGGGGTAGATTTCATCTCACTTCCTTTTGTCTCCTTCTATTTGCAAGTAGGAGTCGTTTGTAAGTTGGATGTTTGAAAGTAGGGGCCTGCCCTATATACTCAGCAGAAATTTGGGCCTTAGGTGTTGTTGTGGCCTCAACACTGTAAGCCCTCACAGGGCCCTGCTGTGAAATATTAGATCAAGAATTGTAATTACATGCCCCTGTTGAACAGGGCCAGAATAATTGGGCTTTTGGTGATGGTGGTGGTGCTGGTGCCACAACACTGTAAGTCCTCACAGTTACTCTTGGTGGGCGCTGGAACAGGCCCTGCTGTGAAATATTAGATCAAGAATTGTAATTACATGCCCCCGTTGAACAGGGGCTGAAAAATTGGGCCTTTGGTGGTGGTGGTGTTGGTGCCACAACACTGTAAGTCCTCACAGTTAATCGTGGTGGGCGCAGAAACGGGCCCTGCTGTGAAATATTAGATCAAGAATTCTAATTACATGTCCCTGTTCAACAGGGGCTGAAAAATTGGGCCTTAGGCACTGGTGCTGGTGCCACAACACTGCAACACCTCACAGATACTCTAGTTGGAGCGCAGGAACTAGCCCTGCTGCAAAGAATTGCATCAAAAATTGTAATTACACGCCCCTGTTAAACAGGGGCTGAAAAATTGGGCCTTAGGCACTGGTGCTGGTGCCACAACAGTGCAACCCCTCACAGATACTCTAGTTGGAGCGCAGGAACTAGCCCTGCTGCAAAGAATTGCATCAAAAATTGTAATTACATGCCCTTGTTAAACAGGGGCTCAAAAATCTGGTGGTGCCCAGAACCAAAAATGTTCTTACAAGCTATCAGCATGATCATTGAGGAGGAAGAGGATAATTACTCAGCATAACAGGATAGTCACTCAGCATCAGCATAGGCAGTCTTTGAAGAGATCTGACATTTCAAAAAAAATTATTCGGTTACATCAGCATCAGGTGCTTGGTAGCTGGTGGTGATCCAAGACTGATTCATTTTTATGAAGGTCAGTCGATCGACCGAGTCAGTGGACAGACACACCCTGTGATCGGTTACAAAGTCTCCAGCAGCACTGAATGTGCGTTCCGAAAGAACGCTGGATGCAGGACAGGCCAGTAGCTCAATTGCATACTGTGCAAGCTCTGGCCAGTGATCCATCCTCAAGACCCAGTAACCCAGAGGATTTTCAGTGGGAAAGGTGTCCAAGTCAGATCTTGCCCCTAGGTATTCCTGCACCATGTAAAACAGACTTTGGCGATGGTTGCTGGAACCGATCATACCTTGGGGCTGCGTACTAAAAAATTGTCTGAACGCATCGGTCAGACGGCCACCTTCTCCACCGCTCCTTCTTTGACTGACCGAAGCCTCAGCAACATGTTGTCCAGAAACAGGAGTTTGTAACCTCCCAGTCTCTGGGAACGCGTTGCACAGACCTTTCTGCAAGGCCTCCCGAAGATGTTTCAATCTCTGCTCCCTCTGCAACGGCAAGATAAGGTCCGCAACCTTACCCTTGTAACATGGATCAAGGAGGGTTGCCAGCCAGTATTGGTCCTTCTCCTTGATACCACGAATACGAGAATCCTTACGCAGGCTTTGCAGGATCAGGGAGGCCATGCAGCGTAGGTTTGCTGAGGCATTTGGTCCGGAGTCCTCTGGGTCACTAAGGACGACATGGTCCGCAGCCACCTCCTCCCAGCCACGTACAAGTCCATGTGTTTCTTGGGACTGATCCCTTAGAGACTGCTGCTGATGCTGAGTGCCAGGTTCCACCTCCATACTGACACAATCCTCCTCCTCTTCCTCCTCCTCCTCTTCCTGTGTGATCGGCGGGCACGCAGGAACACTTTCTGGATAAAGGGGGCCTTGAGAGCTAAGGAAGTCCTCCTCTTCCTGCCTCTGTTCTGCCTCAAGTGCCCTGTCCATTATTCCACGCAGCGTGTGCTCCAACAGGTGGACAAGGGTGACAGTGTCACTGATGCATGCACTGTCACTGCTCACCATCCTCGTGGCCTCCTCAAATGGTGACAGGACAGTGCATGCATCCCTGATCATGGCCCACTGGCGTGGGGGAAAAAAAACAAGCTCCCCTCACCCTGTCCTGGTGCCATAGTCGCACACGTACTCATTGATGGCCCTCTGCTGCGTGTGCATTTGCTGCAGCATGGCCAACATTGAGTTCCACCTGGTGGGCATGTCACAGATTAGGCGGTTCTTGGGCAGGTTAAACTCCTTTTGGAGGTCTGCCAGCTGAGCACTGGCATTATATGACCGGCGGAAATGCACACAGACTTTCCTGGCCTGCCTCAGGGCATCCTGTAAGCCTGCGTACCTGCCCAAGAACCGCTGCACCACAAAGTTAAGGATGTGAGCCAAACAGGGCACATGGGTCAGTTGTCCCTGTCGGAGGGCGGAGAGGAGGTTGGTGCCATTGTCGCAAACCACCATTCCTGCCTTAAGTTGGTGTGGCGTCAACCACCTCTAAACCTGCCCCTGCAGAGCTGACAGAACCTCTGCCCCAGTGTGGCTCCTGTCCCCTAAGCACACCAGCTCAAGCACTGCATGGCATCTTTTGGCCTGCGTACTTGCGTAGCCCCTTCAATGCCTATGGAGCACCACTGGTTCCGAGGACAAAGCACAGGAAGAGGCCATGGAGGAAGAAGAAGAGGAGGGGGTGGAGGAGAGAGGTGTGTCACAAACATTAGTAGTGGCATTTTGGACCCGTGGTGGCGGAACAACCTCCAACACTACTGCACCTTGTCCTGCATCCTTCCCAGCTGCCAGCAGAGTGACCCAATGCGCCGTGAAACTTAGGTAACGTCCCTGTCCATGCCTGTTGGACCATGAGCCAGTGGTAATATGCACCTTACCGCTGACCGCCCTGTGCAGCGAGGCCAAGACATTGCCTTCCACATGCCGGTAGAGAGCCGGAATCGCCTTCCGTGAGAAAAAGTGGCGTTTGGGTACCTGCCACTGAGGAACCGCACATTCCACAAACTCACGGAAGGGGGCAGAGTCTACCAACTGAAAAGGTAGCAGTTGAAGTGCTAGCAATTTTGCCAAGCTAGCATTCAACCGCTGGGCATGTGGATGGCTGGGAACGAACTTCTTTCGTCGGTGCAGCAGCTGGGGCAGGGAAATTTGCCTGGTACAATCTGACGTTGGTGTACCGAAAGCAGATTGTCCACAAGTACTTGGCTGTGACACACCTAATTCTACACCTTCATTCTTCTCAGTGCAGGTCTCAGAGAGGACTGAAGGTATAGTGGGGTTGGAGATCTCAGCTGATGAGGAGCAAGGAGAGGTCCTCTTTGTTCTTTGGTGTGCGTCTTTTAGATATGCTTGCCAACGAACTGCATGGCAGGTCAACATATGTCTGGTCAAGCATGTGGTGCCCAAGTGGGAGATGTTTTGGCCATGCGAGATACGCTTGAGACATATGTTGCAAATAGCAGCGGTGCGATCTGATGCACTCGTCTCAAAAAAGGCCCACACCAAAGAACTTTTGGAATAACACACAGACAGAAGCCCCCTGCACATGAAGAGCTTTGCGGTGTGATGCAGCCAGTATGCTGCCCTTAGGCTAGCCCCTGGAGGGCATCCTGCCTCTTTGGTGATGTGCCTCCTCCTCCTCTCTCCTATCAGGCACCCACGTTGAGTCAGTGACCTCATCATCCCCTCCCTCCTCATCACTGGAGCAAACCTGGCAGTATTCTGCAGCAGGGGGAGCATGACTGCCAGATTGGTGTCCCTCTTGGGCACCCCCTCTGTCCGTGCTCACGTTACTGCCTCCATCTAGCTCAGTATCATCATCAGAGCCTTCTAAACGCTGGGCATCCTCCTGGAGCATGTACCCAACACTGTGGTCAAACCGTTCGAGGGACTCCTCAGGAGGACATGGTGGGGCTAGGGAAGGAGTCACTGATGCCATTGAGCCGAGGGAAGAGGCCGCTTTGGCAGCTGCTTTGCCAGACAAAGTACCCTGAGCATGGGTGAGGGAGGATGAGGAGGATGAGGACGGCTTGGTCATCCACTCGACCAAGTCTTCCGCATGTTGCGGCTCAACACAGCCAGCTGCCGAAAAAAAGGCCAAGTGTGTCCCACGGCCATGTACTGATGAGGATGCACCGTCTCCATGACCAGCACCGTTGCCTCTAGACACAAAGCCTGCTTGCCCTCTTTTATTGGCTTGTGATTGTCTGCCTCTCCTTGTTGGCCTTCCAGACATACTAATGGCCTGTAGCTGCACTAAGCAGAGATGCGGAGATATATATATATATATATATATATATATATATATATATATATATATATATATATATATATAATACATTGATACTGCAGCTAGCAAAATCAACTGCCTGCCTACAGTATGAGAACACCACCAACCTTCTACAGGTAGCTTTAGCTGAACAGTGCAGAGGTCGCACTACACTAACGTGTAAATAATTTAGCTGCCTGCGGTAGTGATAGGATCAGGTAAACACCACCAACCTTCTACAGGTAGCTTTAGCTGAACAGTGCAGAGGTCGCACTACACTAACGTGTAAATAATTTAGCTACCTGCGGTAGTGATAGGATCAGGAAAACACCACCAACCTTCTACAGGTAGCTTTAGCTGAACCCTGTGCAGAGGTTGCACTACACTAACGTGTAAATACTTTAGCTGCCTGCGGTAGTGATAGGATCAGGAAAACACCACCAACCTTCTACAGGTAGCTTTAGCTGAACACTGTGCAAAGGTCACACTACACTAGCTTGTAGCTTTAGCTGAACACTGTGCGGAGGTCGCACTACACTAACTTGTAGCTTTAGCTGAACACTGTGAGGAGGAAGCACTACACTAACTTGTAGCTTTAGCTGAACACACTGCAGAGGTCGCACTAAAATAACTTGTAGCTTTAGCTGAACACTGTGCAGAGGTCGCACTACACTAACTTGTAGTTTTAGCTGAACACTGTGAGGAGGACGCACTACACTAACTTGTAGCTTTAGCTGAACACTGTTCAGAGCACGCACTACACTAACTTGTAGCTTTAGCTGAACACACTGCAGAGGTCGCACTAAAATAACTTGTAGCTTTAGCTGAACACTGTGCAGAGGTCCCACTACACTAACTTGTAGTTTTAGCTGAACACTGTGAGGAGGATGCACTACACTAACTTGTAGCTTTAGCTGAACACTGTGAGGAGGACGCACTACACTAACTTGTAGCTTTAGCTGAACACTGTGCAGAGGTCACACTAAACTAACCTGTAGCTTTAGCTGAACACTGTGAGGAGGACGCACTACACTAACTGTAAATAGTCTAGCTGCCTGACTGTGGTACTAATAGGTTAAAAAGAACACCAGCAATTTTCTTCAGGTAGCTGTAAATACTATAACAAGACAAGCCTGCCTGTCAGTAGGAAGATAACAGGAAAGGATCTAGCTAAACTGAATACAGTGTGTGTGTGTGTGTATGTATGTGTATATATATATATATATATATATATATATTATACATATACAACACCTGGGATGCATAGATGCATATATATATATACACAATACACTGTAAGTGCAGCTAACTGACTGTCCTGCCTAATCTATCTAACTCAAATGAAATGACACTGTGTCTCTCTATCTGTCAGCACGCCGGAACACACTACACAGGGCCGCCGTGCAGGCGGCCTTATATAGTGTGGGGCGTGTTCTACACCCCCTGAGTCATAATTGGCCAAAGCCACCCTGGCTTTGGCCAATTACAGCACTCTCTACTGACGGCGCTGTGATTGGCCAAGCATGCGGGTCATAGTGCATGCTTGGCCAATCATCAGCCAGCAATGCACTGCGATGCCACAGTGAAT
This sequence comes from Aquarana catesbeiana, assembly GCF_042186555.1. Classification (NCBI taxonomy): domain Eukaryota; kingdom Metazoa; phylum Chordata; class Amphibia; order Anura; family Ranidae; genus Aquarana; species Aquarana catesbeiana. Next base: position 625,172,286 of record NC_133325.1, read on the forward strand.
TATGGGCCATGACGCGCCACACGAATTTGGCGCGAACGGCCCATATCATTCGCAATTCACAAACGGTCGAACAGACTATGTACGAGTCGAACATGGGTTCGACTCGAACACAAAGCTCATCCCTATTCAGTGTGTGTGTGTGTATATATATATATATATATATATATATATATATATATATATATATATATTTTAGGCACAGATTGCCTTAAAAAATGTTTTATTTTTTTTGTATTTGCTTTGCAGGTATGGTATGTCTTATTGTTATGCTGTAATGTTACTTTGTTTTATTGTTAACTATATTTGCTTAGCAGGTACGCCATTCAGTTGCAGCGCGGATTTATATATCTTGACAGCAACAGCGTTTGCTCCCACGATGCATAAAGCCGTGACTCCAGCGCTGTAGGAGGTGATTTCCCCACCACAGTTAAAAACACAATGGTGCATGTATGCCCATCATTAGAAGTGGGTGGATGAAGGGAGGTATTTCAATGGTGGACATACCCACCAATCAATCTCTTTTTTTCGTTCAGCACACAGGCTGCATGAAACAAAATATTACAATATATGCCCAACAAGGACCAGCAACGTACTGGTATATTGCTGGACTTTGAGTGGTTATACCAGAATGATGCCTGCGGGTTTAGGTATCATCTTGGTATCATTCTTTTCAGCCAGTGGTCGGCTTTCATGTAAAAGCAATCCTAGCAGCTAATTAGCCTCTGGACTGCTTTTACAAGCAGTGGGAGGGAATGTGTCCCCCCCCCCACCATCTTCCATGGTTTTCTCTGGCTCTCCTGTCCCCAACAGGGAACCTGAGAATGCAGCCGGTGGTTCCGCCAGCTGACCATAGAGCTGATCAGAGACCAGAATGGCTCCAATCATCTCTATGGCCTAAGAAACCAGAAGCTACGAGCGAGGAGAGATCTAGGGTCTACTAGACCCCAAAAAAAGCAAAATAAATAATTAAAAAAAAAAAAAAAGGCACCCCTGTCCCCCCTGCTCTCGCGCAAAGGCGCACGCAAGCGTTGGTCTGGTGTAATATGTAAACAATTACACCATGCATGTGAGGTATCACTATGAAGGTCAGATCGAGGGCAGTAATTTTAGCAGTAGACCTCCTCTGTAGATCTAAAATGGTAGCCTGTAAAGGCTTTTAAAAATGTATGTAGTTTGTCGCCGCTGCACGTTTGTGTGCAATTTTAAAGCATGTTGTCTTTGGTATCCATGTACTTGGCCTAAGATCATCTTTTTTATTTCATCAAACATTTGGGCAATATAGTGTGTTTTAGCGCATTAAAAAGTGTATTTTTTCCCAAAAAAATGCGTTTGAAAAATCGCACCCACCATTTTAATCTGCAGGGCCTTTGCTTTAAAAAAAATATAATGTTTGGAGGTTCAAAGTAATTTTCTTGCAAAAAAAAAAAAAATATTTTTTCATGTAAACAAAAAGTGTCAGAAAGGGCTACAAGTGGTTAGAAGAGTGGGTGATGTGTGACATAAGCTTCTAAATGTTGTGCATAAAATGCGAGGACAGTTCAAACCCCCCCAAATGACCCCATTTTGGAAAGTAGACACCCCAAGCTATTTGCTGAGAGGCATGTCGAGTCCATGGAATATTTTATATCTTGACACAAGTTGCGGGAAAAAGACAATTTTTTTTTTTTGTTGCACAAGGTTGTCTCTAAATGATATATTGCTCAAACATGCCATGGGCATATGTGAAATTACACTCAAACATACATTCTGTTGCTTCTCCTGAGTACGGGGATACCAAATGTGTGAGACTTTTTTGGAGCCTAGCTGTGTACAGGACCCCAAAAACCAAGCACCGCCTTCAGGCTTTCTAAGGGTGTACATTTTTGATTTCACTCCTCACTGCCTATCAGTTTCGAAGGCCATGGAATGCCCAGATGGACATTTTTCTTTTCTTTCTTCATTTTCAAAAACAAATGAGAGCTGCAAAATACTCACTATGCCTCTCAGAAAATAGCTTGGGGTGTCTACTTTCCAAAATTGGGTCATTTGGGGGGGGGGGGGTTGTGCTATCTTGCATTTTATGGCCTTTGAAACTGTGATAGGTAGTGAGGAGCGAAACCAAAAATGTATGCCCTTAGAAAGCCTGAACGCAGTGCTTGGTTTTCGGGGCCCCGTACGCGACTAGGCTCCCAAAAAGTCCCACACATGTGGTATCCTCATACTCGGGAGAAGCAGCAGAATGTATTTTGGGGTGTAATTCCACATATGCCCATGGCATGTTTGAGCAATATATCATTTAGTGACAACTTTTTGTAAATTTTTTTTTTTTTTTTTGTCATTATTCAATCACTTGGGACAAAAAATAAAATATTCAATGGGCTCAACATGCCTCTTAGCAATTTCCTTAGGGTGTCTACTTTCCAAAATGGGGTAATTTGGGGGGTTTTGCACTGCCCTGTCATCTTAGCACCTCAAGAAATGAGATTGCCAGTCATAAATTAAAAGCTGCGTAAATTCCAGAAAATGTACCCTAGTATTCCAGAAAATGTACCCTAGTTTGTAGACGCTATAACTTTTATAAACCAATAAATATACGCTTATTGACATTTTTTTTTTTTTTTACCAAAGACACGTGGCTGAATACATTTTGGCCTAAATGTATGACTAAAATTGAGTTTATTGGATTTTTCTTATAACAAAAAGTAGAAAACATAATTTTTTTTTCAAAATTTTCAGGCTTTTTCCGTTTATATCGCAAATAATAAAAATCGCAGAGGCAATCAAATACCATCAAAAGAAAGCTCTATTTGTGGGAAAATAAGGACACAAATTTCGTTTGGGTACAACATTGCATGACCACGCAATTACCAGTTAAAACAGCGCAGTGCCAAATTGTAAAAAGTGCTCCGGTTATTGAGCTGCCAAATGGTCCAGGGCTGAAGTGGTTAAAGTATCAAATACATACTCGCACTATTGATGCAATTTGGGGCATCGCCACAGCATATGCATAATTGTACGTTACGGAACTTGAAGGCTGATTTTTCTATTTTTAATCTGTCATTGATTAATATAAGCATGTGTCCATATAAGGGGAATGATGTCATTAGCATCCCGCCCCTTATACCCACTCACTGCTCTATCCCAAAAAAAAAAATAGAAAAGAAAAAAGTTTTGGCGTCAGATGCACTTTAAGTACAGAAAGTAAAATTGAATTTTTTTGTTGTCTTTTAGGAATAAAAATGGGCCCTTTCTACTGTTTGTATCTTTCTTGCATACACACACTCCTTATTATACCACTAAGAGGTTTAGAGGAAGAAGTAAACATGATTTGTATGGAGACAATATAGAGGAAATGGACTTTATGATTGGTAAGTTAATTTCTGCTCTGTTTAAAAGAAATGTATATTCTTTTAATGTTTTTTTAGAAATAGGAAAAGTAATTTAAATAGTCTTATCAATATATGTAATTTTGTTTTTTTAAACTTTGCTTCTATGTGTAATTTTTTATTTTATGTGTACATGAGGATAGTCATATTTACTCATTAAAATGCAGTCTCTACTGGAATGGTTGTGCTTTGCTGTTCTATCTCACAATGCACCAAAAAGTTGGTCCCCTCATAGCTGAAAACTGTGGAGGACTGGGCTGGGGGGCAGTACTAAAAAGGTATGTTGGGCCAGAGAGATCTTTTCATTAAGGCCAGGTTCACATATGTGCCAGTTCACCGGTTTAGGTGCGATTCAGGTCCGAATATGTGAACCCAGCCTAAGTGAAAACAAAAGTGATATGCTAGTAAACTAATGCAGCCACCACATCTGGTAAGGACTGGTAAGATGTATTACATTTTTGTTTTGTGGCTTTATTAGCTGACTCGATACAAAAGTTATAAACGTTTTTTGACATTTAAGGGGAAATCCTAGAAGCCATTGATAAAGAAGGCATAGTGAATAATACGTTTACCTACTTTACGTCAGACCATGGGGCACATTTGGAAGGAATGGAAGGAAGTCCTCATCTGAAAGGCCACAATGGAATTTACAGAGGTAACGACTCATCTGCCATAATGAATCCTTATTTTCATTATTTTTTTTAATTAAAAAGATGCGCTGTACTGAAGCTACTGTAGTGATATCATGAGTGCTTGGTGGTGCCGCACCAGGCTGAGGTGTAGGGCCCTGTTGGCACTCAGGATACAAGGGATGCCAGCATAAGAAAACCTCCAGTGAGCAATTGACATTTAAGCATAAGACTGCCGTTCACCATAGCCGATCCAGGTATGGATGTATACATGTGAAAGCTTCAGTCAATGCCACTCTCCGGAACATGCCCCCTGCCATGTTTTGCCCCACCCACGGGGTCACCTGTTTTCACATGTATAAATCCATACCAGGATCAGCTAAGGTGAGCGGTGGTCTTATACTGTAGTGATGTGATCATAGCTCTGTCTGTTTATTTAGTATGTGTATCCAATGACCTCTGATGTGTGTTTTTATTTTGCTCTTTTCAATTTTGGCCCCTGTGCCATTGCCCTTTGGGCTGAGGTCATCATGTGTGACCTGCCTATTACAAGGTTTTATTGGGTAAGCCCTTTGGAAGAGCACATGGAAAGGAAGATGGAGGGAAGTGGATCTCTATTCATGGGGCACAGAATGTATGTTAATGTATCATCCTACCATTGAGACATGTTCTGAGGGGGGCGCATGTGCGGCAGCCTGAGGTGAAGGTAATGTTACTTAGAGCTCCGCTCCTCTGGAGTTTTCATCGGAGGACTACAGGTCCCAGTGAACCAGCAAGTATCCCAAAACTGCAGAAAATCCTACCTAATACTGTCAGCTTCACTGACAATGGTCTTGAGAGCTCCTAAAACGAAAATTAAAGCAAGAAAAACAAAGGAAACGGCACACAGGCTGGCGGCTGGAATGGCGGTGGCATCCTCTCCCCCACAGCACAGCGGTGAATACACTAAAAAATCTTTACCTCACAGTCAGCACAGCGGTGAATACACTGGAAAATCTTTACCTCACAGTCAGCACAGCGGTGAATACACTGAAAAATCTTTACCTCACAGTCAGCACAGCGGTGAATACGCTGGAAAATCTTTACCTCACAGTCAGCACAGCGGTGAATACACTGGAAAATCTTTACCTCACAGTCAGCACAGCGGTGAATACACTGGAAAATCTTTACCTCACAGTCAGAAGACACAGGCTGCTAACGGTGAGTCTGAGTCTGAATATGAATACTGTGAATTACAAGCTGCTTCACAGTCTGACATCTTCAAAAAAATTGAATGTATGCTTCAGAAAGCCCTCAAACAGACTTATGATCATATAACTGGCAAACTGACTAAAGAAATTAGAGAACTAGGTCAGAGAATAGCTGACTTAGAACTGAGGGTTGATGAAATTGATCATTTTACACAGAACTACATGTCTGAGATGAAGGTACTAAAAGAGGAAAACCTTACATTACAAAATCGTTTAGAGGACCAGGAGAACAGAGATCGTCGATTGAATCTGCGAATCAGGGGAATCCCTGAATCTGTTCTAGACCTGCAGGCTAATATCACGGCGCTCTTTCAAGAATTATTACCTGGAACCCCTATTGACAGGTTCGAAATGGATAGAGTGCATAGAGCGTTAGCCCCACGCAAAATAAATGGTCCCCCGAGGGATATTATAGCTAAATTGCACTTTTACAGAACCAAAGAACAGATACTAACAGCTGCCAGAGGGAGAGAATCTCTTAGCTTCCAGGGCAATACCTATCAACTCTTCACAGATTTGTCCCCACTAACGGTTGCAAAAAGACGTGCACTTAAACCTCAACCCCAGGTACTCCAGAGAAATCAAATTTCCTATCAATGGGGATTACCTTTTTGTCTCAGATTTACTCATTTGGAAACAAAATATGTTTGTCGCTCTTCAGAGGACTTGAAGTCAGCCCTATTTGATATGGGCCTAGCCGAAGCAATCTTACCAAATGACCAGTCTCATAGGCGCTCAGCTTTTCGTTCTACACAGCAAAACAAAGACCCAAAACCCAGCTATTCCACATCTTCCCATCAAAATCTTAACAAGCGAGGTCGATATGAACATTCACCACCAAACAATGAGGATTCAATGGACTGACAATCTAAGCCAGACTAGTTATTTGTCCTTGCTACTTTTTTCCAGCACAGTATGCTAACAGAGTTAATTAACTGGCCATATTCATGACTAAAATGAGTTATGGCTACATACTACTGTTATGTTACAAAAATATTTTTTTTTTTTTTAAATATTTTTTTTTATTTTTTTATATTAACTTTTTTCTGTTTTTCCTCTCAAGTTTTTGAACTTTATTTTTTCTTTTTTTGTAACAATTTAAGCGAAATTTTTCCATGATAGTAATGGAATAGTTCCTGTGGTCCTCCGATGTTATACATCCCTTAGGAATTTCTTGTTGCCCTTTATTCCACCTAAGGACTCCTACCATTGTTATGGGGGTCTCTATTGGTGGTCCCAGACCCTCTCAGAGAGTTCTAAAAAATCTCCTGAGATGCTCCTACACCCTATTATTTAGCCTTTATATACTGCTAAATTGTCTTCATATTGGGTTTGTTCGATTCTCCTCTCCTTTTTTTCTTTTTCTATTCTATTGCTTCTTTCTTTAATCTTTGCTATTCCCTCCTGACTCTCGGGTTGGTGATCCTGGCTCTCGGTGAGTACTCTGCTTGTTATGCTATAATATTCGCATTCGTTGTTTTATGGCTACTATAAATATCTTGTCATTAAATGTACAGGGGTTTAATACTCCACATAAGCGAACCAAGGCTTTACGCTCTTTTGCTATGAAAAAAGCTAATATTATATGCTTGCAGGAAACGCATTTTACTGACAAAGTTTATCCCAAATTTCTTTCATCATCATATCCACAATTCTATACTGCTTCAGCTACGGTTAAACAGCGCGGAACTCTCATTGGTTTTCACCGTTCCACTCCGTTTAACCTTGTATCCAAAATAACAGACCCTGAAGGACGATATGTTCTCCTAACAGGATTTATTTCTGATAATCCTATTACTATTGTGTCTTATTATGCCCCTAACAAACGCCCAACTGCTTTCTTATCCCACCTTTTTCAACTTATAGAAGTACATAAGTTTGGTACTGTTGTTATTTGTGGGGATTCTAATGCTACTATTTTCCCGTTCTTAGATAAATCTCCCCCTGGACCTACCACAAACTCAATAAACCTAACTTTTCAACATCTACTCACCACTCATAGCCTGGTAGATACTTGGCGAGAGATGAACCCTATTAGTAAACGCTTCACTCATTATTCTTATCCGCATAACTCTTTTTCACGAATAGATCATATTCTAATCCCGTCAAGTATGCTACCAGAAATCATATCATCCAAAATCATTCCTTTTCCATGGACAGACCACTGCGCAGTATTCATTACCATTGATTCCACAATTCCTAGATCACACGATACCACTTGGTGTATAAACGATTCAATTCTGACCCACCCTTCTCATCGTGTTGAGATTGAAAAAGCACTTTCTGATTACCTAAAATCCAATGATACAGACGATGTCTCTGCTATTACATTATGAGAGGCGCACAAGGTAGTCATTAGGGGTAGACTGATACAACAAGCAACTAACCTTAAAAGAGAACGCAAACTGTTGTTTGCAAAACTTGAATCTACCTTTAATGACTGTCATCAAACTTTTCAAACCTCCCCGAATGCTACCAACAGTACCAAACTAGAAAAAGCCCGCCTGGATCTAGATCTTTTCCTTACTGATACCGCAGATAAACTTATAAGTAAACGCCAGCATGTTCAATATCGCAGGGCAAATAAACCTGATACACCTATGGCCAGAATTTTAAAAAATTCACAACATATACATACGCCTATCAGATTGAAGGTATCCCGGGAATCTTACACTAGTAACCCAGTGAAAATACTTGAAATTTTTCGCTCTAAGTTATCTAAACTATATTCTTCTGCCTCAAATTTTGATAAAACTAAAGCAGACACACTGTTCTCCAATATCACGCTTCCTAACCTTGATCAACAACAGAAAGATCTTCTTGAATGTCCAATTACAGATACTGAAGTCCTTAACGCAATAAAATCTTTAAAATTACGTAAAAGACCAGGCCCAGATGGATTTTCGGCAACATATTATAGACAATTTGCATCAATCTTAACATCTGTCTTAACTAAAGCCTTCAATTCGATCCTTAAAGGTAACTCATTTAGAACAGAGACTCTCACCTCTATAATAGCAATGATCCCCAAACCACATTCTGACTCCACCTCCTGGACTAATTATCGTCCTATATCCCTCCTAAATCTCGATATAAAATTAATTGCTAAAATTTTGGCCACTAGACTGAATAATATTATTGGCCTACTAATCCATAGAGACCAAACAGGCTTTATGCCTAAACGCCAAGCTGGAGATAATATCAGGAGAGCACTCTTACTTATTAATGCAGCTAAAACTAGACGGATCCCAGCTTGCCTTGTATCCTTAGACATAAGGAAAGCATTCGATTCGGTTACGTGGCCTTATATGGAATATGTCCTTGGTAAATGGGGATTTGGAAACAATTTTTTAACCTGGGTCTTATCCTTATACAATAATCCTAGAGCATATATCAAATATGCAGGCTATAAGTCAACAATGATTGATATCAAAAGAGGCACTAGACAAGGATGCCCTCTTTCCCCTCTACTTTTTGCCCTAATAATAGAACCCCTGGCACACCTTATTAGAACCAATCCTGACATTAAAGGTATCGAACTAGGTGGTTATCACCATAAACTATGCCTCTTTGAGGATGACATTCTCATATTTTTGTCTCATCCCCATATATCCACCCCTAATCTACTAAAAACGCTAGATAATTTTGCCCAAATATCAGGACTACATGTTAATACAACAAAATCAAATGCATTAAATATTTCCTTATCTCAATTAGAACTTCAGCAGGCACAAACTTCCTTACCCTTTACTTGGGTTCCAAAGCAGCTTCCATACCTAGGAATAAAACTCACAATCTCTCTTAAAGACCTTTTTGCGGCAAATTACTTACCCCTCCTTAAACAAACTTCCGGCTTCCTGAAACAATGGGCTCTTCTATCATTGTCATGGTTGGGAAGGATTAATGCGGTAAAGATGTCAATCCTGCAGAAATTCTTATATTTATTTAGGGTACTCCCTATTTCTTTACCATCTTACTTTCTTAGACTTACTCAACGTAGAGTTATGTCCTTCATTTGGGGTACCACCAAACCTCGTATACCTAAATCTACGCTTTACCTTAATAAATTGAGTGGTGGTTTGGGATTGCCCAACTTTTCCTCCTATTTCTACGCTGCACAGCTAGCACTTATACCCAAGTATCATACTTCTGTAGAAGCTCCCCTATGGGTAGCTATTGAATCAGTGGAAAGTGACCCTATCTCAGTGGCAAACATGTTTTGGCTCTGTCCTGCTGATAGAATACATCTTTCTAATCCTATCACGAAACAGACCCTAGCAGTATGGGATAAATGTAAATTTGCACATAATCTTCAATGAACACATAATCCCTTGCTTTCATTTCTTAATAATCCAGCCTTTTATCCTGCCTGGAAATTCCCAAAATCATTCTCTGCATGGACCTCTACGAACCTGACTCGTTTATACAATCTTTCCTCGACTAAAGCTATTTATACATTTCCTGTACTATGTGAAACCTTTGGGTTACCTAAAATTGAAATATTTCGATATTTACAAATTAAAAATTTTTATGAACCACTTCTTTGTACAGGCTCAACTCTTAATCAAATGACTCAATTTGAGCGGATTTGTATAAGTGATCCACACATTAGAAGACTTATCTCAATATTATATTTCCAACTTAATATGATATCTAGTGAGTTTCTACCCTCATACACAACTAAATGGGCACAAGATATGAATCGAGTGTTTAATAAACAAGATTGGTCGAATATATGGTCAGCCACCAAAACTTCCTCACCAAATTGTTTTGCTGTAGAAACTAATTACAAGGTTCTAGCACGCTGGTACCTTGTACCAGCTAGAATAGCTAAATTTGTCCCCACATATTCACCTAATTGCTTTAGAGGATGTGACACAGCAGGAACACATTTTCACATATGGTGGTAATGCCCCGTAGTTGAAGAATTCTGGAAGAATATATTTCTTATGGCTTCTAAAGCCCTGGAAATCACAATTCCTCCAGATCCTGCAACGGCACTCCTAAACCTTAAACCCACAATACTCACCCATACTCAATTCCAATTGTTTATCCAACTTAGCACTGCAGCTAAACAAACGATTGCCAAGGCGTGGAAGTCCCAAAATCTAATTCTTGCTGAAGCTAAACACAGAATGAACAGAGCACTTTTATACGCCAAGATGACAGCTATTGACGAAAATAAAATAAATAAATTTCGCAAAATTTGGCAACCATGGGTTAAAAACTACCTCCCTACAGATTTTGACCAATCTCTGTTGTTACCACACTAAGATATATATCATATTATTACTGAAATATATATATTATATTTGTATACCTAATGAGAGCTGGATCATCATCCCGGGAAACTCTTTTTTTTTTTTTTTCTCTTCTTTCCTTCTTTCCATCTTTATCTCTCCTCCCTCTCCTTTTCTTTTATTATTTCCTAAAATATTCCTATGGATACTTAGTCTAATAACTTGATTTATTTCTCTAATCTTACATCTAGAATCCCAACTAGTGTATAGTAAAAATGGTTGTAAGATATCTCTGAAATTTCTTTATTTTATTAACTTATTTATTTATCTTTTTTATCATACTGCAAAGATCTTCTGATGATTGATATGTATCCATGTATTGTATCATTTTATTTCTTCTTCTGTGAAAACTCAATAAATATATTTAACAAGAGACATGTTCTGAGGACTGTACAATGTATTAATGTTCCTGTTTGGAAAATATATAAAGTTTGTTGGTTCACTGGATGGTACTTATTCCTAACATTTTAATATATAGGCTTTTGATTACACTACCATGTGGATTATTCTCTGTGGTATTGACATATTTTCCCAATCGGAACTGCATTTATTATACACACAACCCAGTTGATTGGAGGTACAGGCTTCTATTGGAGATTTAGGAAACTATTGAATAAAAATGGACTACTTGCTCTCTAGGTGTTATTTACTAAATGCTATAGAGCATTAAAAAATCTTTGTTGTACCAAATATAAAAACACAAACAAAACACACTAACATCTGACAGCTGCTCTCATTATATAATAAACATCATACCATGCCCATCAAAGGTCCTTACTCATTATATACAGTATATATACCCTGGATATAGATGTAGCCCAAAATTGAAAAGTATACAGATGTATGACTTATCTAATGTAGGAGTTATCTTCAAATTAAATACAAGTGATGTCCATAAGGTAATGTTTCCTTGTTTTTCTTTCTTTCCAATATGGTGGCCCTGCTGTGCGTGTGACGTCATGCCACTGCACATGCTCAGCGCCATAGGTGCTTTGTGACGTTATCATACACGACGCACATTGACGTTCGCTCTTAGCGGGCCACCTGTAAATTGCATTGCAGCACATGGTCAAGCTTATACTTTTCTTTTGCCTCTGTTCAGCCGGTTGGAGCCGGCGAAACCTGTCCGGCAGTTTTTATAGGCCAATTTGCCCTCTCTTCACCCAGTGTATGGAGCCCTAATGTGGATTTACAATATGTACCCAGGGGACTGATAAGTATACCTTTATGCCTTGCACTGGTAACTTGCATTCCACAAGAGCCAATACTGATGATACTAATTTATAAACAGTATGTCTTTTTTCCTCACCTTTGGCTGGAATTGAATGTACGAGGGAGGCTAGATGTGGCTGCCTACTTTAATATTATCACAAGTGAGAGACTTAAATTGGTCTTGGCTTGAATAACTACAGTTCAACAGCCTTCTCGGAACCACAGAGACTTGGTTCAAGTGCGGGAGGGAGTTTGATTTAAGCTATCCTAATATCACTTCATGTGAACGGACTTGATATCTAGGTTTATCAATGACAACAGCTATATCGCCTCCTCTTGACCACATGGGATATTCTTGAAGTTCAACACCTTATCAATCATTTTACAACAGTGAAATATTTTGAGTATATGATATACAATATCTCTTTATGGTTACATAGTGAGCTATTTGGGAACTATATGGACATCACTTGTATTTAATTTGAGGATAGGGTACTTCTCCAATGTAGAAATTCCCAATCTGTATACTTTTCAACTTGGTAGTACATCCATATCCAGGATATATATATATATATATATATATATATATATATATATACCCATCTGGTTGAGAATTCTTTTTAAACCCTGGCCCGGCAACGGTCTGCCACAATAATGAGGGCAGCCAGTGGATTTTATATATGTGCATTTTGTTTGTGTTTTTATATTTGGCACAATAAAGATTTTTGTAATTATATCTGTCTGGAGATGCTTATCTGTTGGATACACAGTATTTAGTAAATAACACCCATTAGGGAGGTATAAAGAGCATATAGTCCATATTTATTGAATAGTTTCATAAGTAAATTTTGGGGAAAGCTTTCCTTCCCTCCATAGGGGTAAAATTGAATACACATTGTCTAAGGAAGCTATAGGGCTATTTTTTATGTGAATTGTCTCATTAGTTATTCCGTCCTGTTCTTACAGATAAAGTGAAGGCTCTGCTCCTTAACACATACCTACCTCATACGTGGTGCCAAAACTGATCAGTATGTAAAGTGGGTTTCCCTTTAGGCTATAGGCATATCCCCTCAAGGTGTGTGTGGTACTCAATAAGCCAGACCTCTCACTATATTAGAAGAGAGAAGCAGTTAAGGGTCCTGGTCTATGGGCAGTCATGAAAAGAGAATAGAGTTATAGCATGTCCTCTTCTGGGGGAAAGGTATATATGGGCCTCAGGCCTGAAGAGGAATATCTTGTACTCTGTACTGATACCAAGCTGGCTGCTCCTCCTTTCCTTTACTTCACCATCACCCAGAAGGTTAACATGAAGGTTATACTTTGTTCTTTAGTCCCATCCACTGTAGGAGCACACTGTCACTTTCTTTGTGAGTAAATCAGACCAGTCATTGCTACTAAATCAGAAGTTTCTTTACTTGAATAAAAGTGCATTAGGGTAACAGTTCCATTTCATCAGTTACATTACGGTTCTCCAAATGTTACATAAGTACAGCAATATGTCAAACATGGTGGTACTCCTTCTCCCTTTTTCATAAAGGCAATATTGCTACCAGCCACTACAACCAGAAGTAGTATGGATTCAACCTTTAGACCCCTTTCACACTGGGGCGTTTTTCAGGCGTTTTTCAGGCGCTTTAGCGTTAAAAAAAAGCATCTATAAAGCACCTGAAAGAAGCCTCATCTGCAATCCCAATGTGAAAGCCCAAGTGCTTTCACACTGGGGCGCTGCGCTGGCAGGGCGTCAAAAAAAGTCCTGCAAGCAGCTTCTTTGCAGCGCTTTCGTGTTTTTGCCACCAGACTGGGTGCGCTGATGGGCCGAGCCCTTTCACACTGCCAGCGCCCGAAAAACGCCTGAAAAACGCCCCAGTGTGAAAAGGGTCTTAAGCGGCGCTTTACCAGCGTTTTTCGGGCGTTGGCAGTGTGAAAGGGCTTGGGCTTTCACATTGGGATTGCAGATGAGGCTTCTTTCAGGCGCTTTTTTAACGCTAAAGCGCCTGAAAAACGCCCCAGTGTGAAAGGGGTCTTAGTCTTATTTCAGGGTCCCGCTAAGGGGTAACCCCACTCTTGGTGCAATGTCACATCTCCACGTGTATGGTCTTTTCAACTCCCATGATCAACAACCCTCAAACCCAACCTCCTACTGCTAAATATCCCCTTCCCGCCGATCGTACGCAGATGTGCGGCCTCGGCCTTCGGGGGTTATACAGGGTTGATGCCCGCAGCTGCAGGCATCATCCCAGTACCGTTTTTTAGAGCGGGCAATCAGCTTTCCAGGAATAACAACCGATGCAGCTAAAAGCCACTCGATTGTTATCCTGGCGGAGTAGGAGGGGACGTCCCCCCCCCCTAACCAGGCCTCCCGTCCCACCGGGAGACCCGATCCACAGTCTGTCACTCCCGACGGCTAGGGACAGACTGGCACAAAGTCAGAAATGGCTTCGTTCCAGTCTCCTGTTTGTAAACAAGGAAGCGATGTCACGGCGTCACTTCCTGTTTACTCGGCTGCCAATGGCACCGGTTTAAAAAAAATATACAGTATTCAGAATCGCCGAAAATGGCGATCTGAATACTTTGAAGTGCAAAGGAGGGATTCCCCGATCCCTTCATAAAGAGTACCTGTCACCACCTATTACTGTCACAAGAGATGTTTATATTCCTTGTGACAGCAATAGTGACCATTTTTTAAAAATTTTTAAACACAGTTTAATAATATAAAAATAAATAAAATAAGAAAAAAAAATCTTTTTAAAGCGACCCCGTCCCCGCGAGCTCACGCAGCAAAGAAAGCGCATACGGAGGTCGCGCCCGCATATGTAAACAGTGTTCAAATCACACATGTGAGGTATCGCCGCGATCGTATAAGCGAGAGCAATAATTCTATAATTATTATTATTCTATAATAATTCTAGCACTAGATCTCCTCTGTAACTCTAACCTGGTAACCGTAAAAAAAATTTAAAGCGTCGCTGATGGAGATTTATAGGTACCGTAGTTTGTTGCCATTCCACGAGTGCGTGCAATTATAAAGCGTGACATGTTTGGTATCAATTTACTCGGCGTAACATCATCTTTCACATTATACAAAAAAATTGGGCTAACTTTACTGTTTCGTTTTTTTTAAATTCATGAAAGTGTTCCTTTTCCCAAAAAGTTGCGTTTAAAACACCTCTGCACAAATACCGTGTGACATAAAATATTGCAACAATCGCCATTTTATTCTCTAGATTCTCTGCTAAAATATATATATATATATATATATATATATATATATATATATATATATATATATATATATATATATATATATATATAATATATAATGTTTGGGGGCTTTAAGTAATTTTCTAGGATTTTAACTAAATCAACCAAATGTCAGAAATAGGCTTATGCCGTGTACACACGACCGGACTGGCCTGACAGAACGAATCCGTCGGACAATCTGACCGTGTGTGGGCTTCATCGGACCTTCAGCAGACTTTTTCTGTCAAAAATCAGACGGACCTTAGAATTGGAACATGTTTCAAATCTTTCCAACGGACTCGAGTCCAGACGAAAAATCCATTCGTCTGTATGCTAGTCTGACAGACAAAAAAGGACGCAAGGGCAGCCATTGGCTACTGGCTATGAACTTCCTTATTCTAGTCCCTTCATACGTCATCACGTTCAAACCAAGGGATTTTTGAACGGACTTTAGTCCGTTCGTGTGTGGGCAAGTCCGGTCGTTCGTCGTAACTCTGTCGAAAGTCCGTCGGAAAGACCGGACCTTTGAAGCTGAAAAGTCTGCTCGTGTGTACGCGGCATTAGTCATGAAAGGGATATACACTGATCAGCCATAACATTATTACCGTTTACCATAACCCATTGAGGCATGGATTTCACAAGACCTCTGAAGGTATTCTGTGGTATCTGGCACCAAGTCGTCACCAGGAGATCCTTTAAGACCTGTAGGCTGCAAGGTGGGGCCTCCATGGATCGAACTAATGTTTCCAGCACATCCCTCAGATGCTCAATTAGAATGAAATATGGAGAATGTAGAAGTCAATAACTTTGTTGTGTTCCTCATACCATTCTTGAATTCATCAGACCAGGCCACCTTCTTCCATCGCTTTGTAGTCCAGTTCAGGTCAGTTCATGCTCATGTGCCCATTGTAGGTGCTTTTCGGTGCAGACACAGGTCAGTATGGGCACCTTGGCCGTTCTGCAGGTAGGCAGCCCCATACACAACAAACTGGGATGCAGTTTTGACACCTTTTTATGGGAACCAGCATTACATTTTTCAGCAAATTGAGCTACAATAGCTCTTCTATTGGATTGGACTACACAGGGCAGCCCTTCTCCCCATGTGTGTCAATCAAGCTTATTACTGTACAACATCAATCTGAGATATCTAAAGCCAAAGTAATGTAAATAATTAAATGTTATTCTTTAAATAGTTTAATGGTTTCTATTTTTTTTTTAAGACAGCTTTATTTACCGCTGTATTTTTATTGGTCATGTATAATTTATACTTGTTGTTTTGATCTGTACATTCCAGGTGGTAAAGGTATGGGTGGGTTGGAAGGTGGAATACGAGTACCAGGAATACTTCGCTGGCCGGGTATTCTTCCTACAAATACCTCTGTTGATAAGCCGACAAGTCTAATGGATATATTCCCCACTGTAAGTAAGCTTGGTGGAGGCACTCTTCCCCAAGACAGGTATGATATTTTAATAAACCATTATACTACTATTACATTTTAGTAAAATGTATGCATATGTATATGTGACAACAGTAGTTAAGTGCAGCATGTTTTAAAAGCTGCAAGTACCTGTGTTATTCTTTAAATTATTCCCTTTGTCCCTGTAGAGCATCCTGTACCCTGTTTCTGTCATTCAACTGTAAAATGTCAGACTCTACTTCCCACTAAAGTTCTGGCACTTAACAAGTGAATGATGGGAATGGAGCTTTGCATTGGATGGCAAGGGCTAATTTCAATTTAGGTGGACATTGAGGTTCTGTGTATAGCCTCAGCCTACCATCCTAAGGATTCCTCAGAAGCCCAGTGAACAGTCCATGACTTTGTTATTTATTGAGGGTTAATAACTTAGATAGGGATGGGAGGTTATGGGATGCCCACTTGACTAGCAAAACTTCAACAATATCTTCAGAGACATCTTCCTATATACAGTCTATATACAGTCTCCTTCAATTGCCTCTTGCACACCTTTGCGTGTTCCAGCTGAATCACTGAAGAGTAATCTGACAGGCTCCCAGTCAGATTTGTAGCAATAGCCCTTTACAGGCAGGAACTCCTAGCCCCTTGTTGTGTAGCAAAAAAAATGTAGTGAAACAGCTTGTCACTCCTCTTCTGTGGCCACTGCTATCTGCACCATCTCTTCAGGCACTGCCAACCCACCTGGCTGCAGCTGCCCCTTTCATTAGCCCTCCAGGCTAACTCTCACACCAGTCTGCCTGACTAACTCTTCACCAGCCCACCCGGCTGATCACGCCAGATCACAGACCTAGTATGTGAACCATGCGCTGTAGTAGACAGCACCCCCACTGCCCCGGTTGTGCTGTGATTGGCTGCAGCACCAACTAATCAGTGGCTACGGCTACTGGTCGCTGGCACCTGATGATCGGCTCCGGACATTACCTGTGTAGGTAAACAAACACAGGGCTCTCTTCTGAGATGTGCTGTTTTTTTCTTCCTGCAAAGCTGGAAAGATGTTAACCTCTTCCCTGCCAGTGTCATTAATACAGTGACAGTGCATATTTTTAGCCCTGATCACTGTATTTGTGTCACTGGTTCCCAACAAAGTGTCAGTTTGGTGTCCGCCATAATATAGCAGTCCCGCAGTTGCTGATTGCCGCCATTACAAGTAAAAAATAAATAAAAATTCCATATATATATATATATATATATATATATATATTCTATAGTTTCTAGATTGGCGCAAACCAATCAATATATGCTTATTGGGATTTTTTTACCAAAAATATGTAGCAGAATATATTTTGGCCTAAATTGATGAAGAAGATTTTTACATTTTTTTTATTGGATGTGTTTTATAGTAGAAAGTTAAAAAATATTGTTTTATTTTTTTAATTTTTTTTTAAATTGACGTTTTTTTTTTTGTTTATAGCACAAAAAATAAAAAACACAGAGGCAATCAAATACCACCAAAATAAAGCTCTAGTTGTGGGAAAAAAAGGACATAAATTTTATTTGGGCAATGTTGCAAAACTGCACAATTGTCAGTTAAAGTAACATATCCCAAAAAATGGCCGGTCATGAAGAGGGGTAAATCTTCCGCAGCTGAAGTGGTTAAAGTGGTTTTAAGGCTCAAGGAAAAAACTTTCTATGTGCAGCAGCCCCCCCCCCCCCCAGCTCTCTAAGGCCTCATGTACACTGCTGCTGGTAAACAGACGTTTAGGAACAGTTGGGCATTTTTTTCAGCTGCCCCTGAACTCTCCTCTATGTTATCTTATCAGTACATGTACACAGGGTCGTTTATAGTAGTTTCTAGGCAGTTGAGTTTAGAAGCTTTTTTGGAACGCAAAAAAAATGGGTTCAGATGGATGTTCAGGGGCATTTGAAACGCCAAATGCCTGTAACAGCTTGTAAACACTGCTAAACGCGGTAACTCACGTTTAGCAGCATTTCGTTGACAGACATTTTTCATTTTAACAATAAATAAAAAAATAAATATTTTTTTTTTTACAAACGCTTCTAGACGCAAATGCGGCATGTAAACGCGGCTAAACATCCGTTTTTAGATGCCAGTTTCTAGCTAGATCTAGTTAGATTGTTCAGGAGAAGTTGAACAATGTCCCGTGTACATGAAGCCTAATACTTATCTAAGTCCCATCTCGATCCAGCAAAGTGCACAAGAGCAGTGGCTCTCCCAGGAGCAGTTAATTACAGCCAGAGAGCCAATGAGGAGAGAGTGAGGGTGGAGCCAAGCCATGCTCCATGTATGAATGGATACACAGAGCAGTGGCTTGGGAGCGAGGCACTTGGCAGGAGGAAGGGGCCAGGAGAACCGACAGGGGACCCGAGAAGAGGAGGATCGGGGCTGCTTTGTGTAAGGTATGACGTGTTTGTTGTTTTAAAAATAAAATCTGCCTTTAATATCACTTTATGTTCATGTTCTCATTTATGGCAGTACATGCTAATTTTGGTAGTAGTAAGTTATTATTTTCTTGGTTCTAGGACCATTGATGGAAAGGATCTAATGCCTCTTGTGCAAGGAACTGTACCTAATTCAGAACATGAATTTATGTTTCATTATTGTGATGACTACTTGCATTCAGTACGATGGCACGACACAAGCAGTAAGTAAAATACAATCAAGAAAATTAACTTCTTATCATTAATTCAAACTTATACACTGGAGGATTTAATTGCTGCCCCTTCCTCTTATATCAAGTAGAGGGAGCTTCAAGTACCATCTATGGCTATATCATGTAAAAGCATGCAGGATCAGCTCTAAGAGTTCCTTATCTGGAACACATCACAATTCAGCATCCACAAACAGGAACGTCTGTAAGCTTTTTTTCATGAGATGTGCAGATAGCCATGGCATTAGCAAGTGCCAAGTATGGAAGGCATGTGTATTACAGGACGCACCCCCAGGTAGAAGTCTGGCCATAATAAGGAGGTTGAAGATAGGAAAAAAGGGGTGTGGTACAATAACAGACCTTTGAGAGCTGCCTGACAGTGATGGTAGGTTCACTGGAAAGGGTATAGAGGATGTCAAGAGCAGGATCAAAATTCCCTTTTGAAACAAAAAAATCTGTAATTGTTTGGAGGTTACGTATTGTCCTAAGAAACTGAAGAGAGAGGAATATGCTCAATGTTGGTTTACCTAATGCAGACCTTCTCAACTCCATTAAAGAAGTCCAGCCTGAGCCTGTTTAGCTGGGCTTCTCCTATGGATCACAGGAGTGCAATTCATTTTGCACTACTGTGACCTGTTTTCAGCAGAGAGCGGACTGAAGTCCACTCTCTGCTGACGTCGCACAGATCTGTCCAGGCACTGTGTCATCCCGACTCTGGGAGTCTGGATCCACCAGGTGCCTGGACTGATGCTTGTCTCAGCCTCTCAGCCAGCCGCTGAGAGGCTGAGATGGCAGCTTCCCGCCCCCTCCACAGCTCAGCGCTCCAATGAGCGTGGAGGAGCAGAGCAGGAGAGCTGCTGACTGACAGGCAGCAGCTCGCCACTCGGCTAGCTCTTCGATCGCTCGGTTCTCAGTGCAAAGGCACCAGGGGACAGATGCAGCATCGGATCAATGCTGCATCCACCTAGGTAAGTATGATTATGGGAAAACACTTTTTTCCATACTTCTCTTTTGAGAACCTAAAGTGCAACTAAAGGCAAAACATTTTTTTAGTTTTGGATAGAGCGGAGAGGGATTAGAACCCCTGTCAGTTTTTATTGCTGTCTGTGCCCCTGTTAGGGAGCTTCACCCCCTCTATTTGTTCTGTTTATCATTATCATTGAAAGTAAAAGAAAATTTCAAATGTTGGGTTTTCCCCAGAAAAGTAATAGAGGGGAAACCTTCCAACGGGGACACTAGTTCTGGTGACCTAGGAGTCCCCCAAGGCATTCCCTTTATTTATAATATTTATATTTATATTTCCTGTTTTGACTATGGGACAGAAAGCGAAGGGTAATCTCCCCAATGGGACACAGATGGCAAAAAAATAAACCCTCTCTTACTCTATCCAAAATGGGGGGGGGGAAAACAGTTCGCCCATAGTGTTACTTCAATCATTTTTTTTTGCATAAGAAATGGTCTCTAGGAGAATTGGTTATTTAAAAATATCATTGGTCATTAGATGTGAGGAGCTCAAGAGCTCAGCCCCAGGAAAAAGAATATTATCCATGCGTGGATTCTACTAAAAGCACAGACTGAGCATCCAATTTGATAGGAGAGATAACAAAAAAAATTACGCGATTGGCATGAATTCCCAAGACCTGCACAAGGGGGAAAAAGGGGGAACGGGAGTCTTCCCAAACATCCATACTAGGCCCTTTAGGTCTGGTATTGATTTTAACCGTTTGCCGACCACTGAACAAACATTTACGTCAGCAAAATGGCACAGACAGGCAAATGGGCATACAGGTACGTCCCTTTAAATTTGCATTAGTGTGGTCTCGCGCACGCTGCCAGCGGCGCACCCATGACCCTGCCGTGACCCTGCCGCGAGCTCCGTGAGTGTGATCGCAGGTCCCGCAGACTCAATGTCCGCGGGGATACCCGCGATCGTCTCACAGAGAGGAAGAACGGGGAAATGCTGATGTAAACAAGCATTTCCCCATTCTGCCTAGTGAGACTGACACTGATCACAGCTCCCTGTGATCGGGAGCGGTGATCAGTGTCGAGTCACACGTAGGCCACCCCCCCCCACACAGTTAGAATCACTCCCTAGGACACACTTAACCCCTGCAGCGCCCCCTCCTGCTTAACCCCTTCACTGCCAGTCACATTTACACAGTAATCAATGCATTTTTAATCGCACTGATCGCTGTATAAATGTGAATGGTCCCAAAATAGCTCCAAAAGTGTCTGATCTGTCTGCCATAATGTCACAGTCATGATAAAAATCGCTGATCGCCACCATTACTAGTACTAGTAAAAAAAGTTATTAATAAAAATGCCATAAAACTATCCCCTATTTTAGAGACGCTATAACTTTTGTGCAAACCAAGCAATAAACACTTATTGCGATTTTTTTTTTTTACCAAAAAATATGTAGAATACGTATCGTTCTAAACTAAGGAAAAAAATGTTTTATATATATATATATATATATATATACACACACACACACACACACACATTTTTTTTTGGGGGGGGGGGATATTTATTATAGCAAAAAGTAAAAAATATTGCTTTATGTTCAAAATTGTCACTCTTTTTTTGTTTATAACGCAAAATATAAAAAATGCAGAGGTGATCAAATACTACCAAAAGAAAGCTCTATTTGTGGGGAAAAAAACGACATCAATTTTGTTTGGGAGCTACGTTGCATGACCGCGCAATTGTCAGTTAAAGTGACGCAGTGCAGAATCACAAAAAACCCTCTGGTCTTTGGCCAGCCAAATGGTCTGGGGCTTAAATGGTTAAGGGGGACCCCACGTCAAAAAAAAAAAATGTTGTGAGTTCTCCTCCAAAATCCATACCAGACCTTTATCCGAGCATGCAGCCTGGAACCGAACCATACCAGGCCACATGTCCTCAACATAGGGGGGACTCCCCCAGCAAAGGACCTTGTCCCCATGTTGATTAGTACAAGGCCTCTTCCCTACAGCTCTGGCCCGGTGGTTGTTGGAGTTTGCGGGCGGGGGCTTAACAGAATCTGGAAGCCCCCTTTACCGATAAGGGGGTACACAGATCCCTGCCCCTCCTATGTGAATGAGTAAGTGGTGCATAGGTACATATTTACTAAAAGAGTCGGTGGTAGATAAAAACACAACACAGTGTTTGACAAGTCCTTTATTAAAATTAGTTTTCTAAATGTCCCCAGTCAATCACATTGTCCAGCGATGTAGGACCACGTCAATCACAGTGAATGATAGCCACCGACCCAAATAAAAAATAAAAAACCTGCCACCCGCCAGCACTTGATGACTCGCACATTTCCCCCACACCATTTCCTAGGCATCACCACAATTAGTGGAGACGTAGTTTTTAATTCAGGCTACAATTTTGACTAAGCAAATATTTCAAAACCACTTGTTTAAAGTGAGCCATGAGCTTGGTACTTTAACAAAATGGGACCTGTCCTCACACTGCCTTGTCATATAGTGACTACACTTAGCAAAAAAAGCTTCAGCTTGGTCTCCTTCCCATGGGAGAACTCCTCTTACCTGTTTTATCCAGTATCAGCTTACGATATAAGATTAATTTCCTACTGTGTGTAGTCCTTGATGTGTTTGCAAACCAGTATTCTACCTGACCAGCACCTGCAAACATTGTGGCCAGTCCAACAGACTGGAGCATTTGAACGGTATCAATGTTATTTGGTTTTTGGGGAGCTTGGTACTGTTTTGTTCTGTTGGCTAACAGTTATCCAGTAAAAGTGATTTGGGCGGTTATAGTACCGTGAAGGTACCAGTAAAATAACAAATTTAATTTGTGGGTCTTCAGATTAAAGAGTTTAAAAATCTCTGGTCTAATCCTATGTTGGTAAACACAATAGAGATAAATGATAGCATCATATACTCTGACTTGCCATAGTTTTTTTTACAGTTCTTCATACTATCTGCAGCAGTTATTTACCAGTCACAGGCAAATCAGAGACCAATAATCACTCACCCTAAAACCAGCTAGTCTGATTATTGCATTTTTACATACTTAAGTCCAAATCCTTGCTACAGTGATATCAAGTTGAATAAAAGTAGTGTGCCTTCAACTTGAATAAACGCACAGTAAGCTCTTGACTTGCAAAGCTTTTGAAAAGAATGAATTTGATTTGATGATTTTGGATTAATTATACAATCTGTTTCTTTGTATTTGTCAATAGGTAATACCACTTGGAAAGTCCACTATATTTCTCCAAAATTCCCAGCAGGAGCAAATGCATGCTATAGTTCCAAGCTTTGTTCTTGCAGTGGAGAAAACGTTGCATACCACATTCCCCCATTACTTTTCAACCTCTCCAATGATCCTTTTGAGGCAAAGCCTCTGCCCAATGACTCTGTGTTCTATAAGGAAGTGCTGCAGAAAACACAACTGGCTACAGCGCATCATAATGCAACGTTGCATCCAGTGCCTCAACAGCTCTATGGGCTAAAAAACATTTGGGACCCCAGACTACAACTGTGCTGTGGAACATTTCCATTCTGTTGGTGCAATGACAAAAGCAGAAGCTAGATCGAGCCATACACATTATTTCATCTGCTATGACAATAATCTACTCACTGAAATTTACAGAACTGGTGTAATGAGAGCCAAAACTGTGATATGTACTGTACCTGTTTTATTACTATCACCTGCTGTTATTTTAAGTTCTGCTGTGAAGAGGAAACATATTAAAGTGGAAGAAAACCCTAACTATAACTATTCCTAACAATGATCTCTTCCCCCTCTTCCTACCTATCCTGTCTAAGGATGAGCCGAACACCCCCCGGTTTGGTTTGTACCAGAACTTGCGAACAGGCAAAAAATTTGGACGAACAACGTTAAAGTCTATGGGACACGAACATGAAAAATCAAAAGTGCTCATTTTAAAGGCTTATATGCAAGTTATTGTCATAAAAAGTGTTTGGGGACCTGAGTCCTGCCCCAGGGGACATGTATCAATGCAAAAATAAATGTTAAAAACGGCCGTTTTTTCGGGAGCAGTGATTTTAATAATGCTTAAAGTGAAACAAAAATGAAATATTCCTTTAAATATCATGCCTGGGGGTTGTCTATAGTATGTCTGTAAAGTGGTGCAGTTTTCCCGTGTTTAGAACAGTACCACAGCAAAATTACAGCAAAATGACATTTCTAAAGGAAAAAAGTCATTTAAAATGGATCGCGGCTGGAATGAATTGTCGGGTCTCGGCAATATAGATAAAACTCATTGAAAAAAACGGCATGGGTTTCCCCCCCCATCCCAATCCATTACCAGGCCCTTTGCCCAATTTTTTTTAAAATTGCGTGGGGCCCTTAAGGTCTGGTAAGAATTTTAAGGGGAACCCTGCGCCAAAATAAAAAAAATGGCGTAGGGGTCCCCCCAAAATCCATACCAGACCATTATCCGAGCACGCAACCTGGCAGGCTGCAGGAAAAGAGGAGGGATGAGAGAGAGCCCCCCTCTTGAACTGTACCAGGCCACATGCCCTCAACATGGGGAGGGTGCTTTGGAGTAGCCCCCCAAAGCATCTTGTCCCCATGTTGATGGGGACAAGGGCCTCATCCCCTCAACCCTTGTCTGGTGGTTGTGGGGGTCTGCGGGCGGGGGGCTTATCGGAATCTGGAAGCCCCCTTTAACAAGGGGACCCCCAGATCCCGGCCTCCCCCCTATGTGAATTGGTAACGGGTACATTGTACCCCTACCATTTCACAAAAAAAAGTGTCAAAAATAGTAAAAAAGACAGGAGACACTTTGTCTCCTGTCTTTTTTACTATTTTTGACATTTTTTTTGTACAATGTACCCATTACCAATTCACATGGGGGGGCGGGATCTGGGGGTCCCCTTGTTAAAGGGGGCTTCCAGATTCTGATAAGCTCCACACCGCAGACCCCCACAATCACCGGGCAAGGGTTGTGGGAATGAGGCCCTTGTCCCCATCAACATGGGGACAAGGTGCTTTGGGGGGCTACTCTAAAGCATGTTGAGGGCATGTGGCCTGGTACATTTCAGGAGAGGGGAGCGCTCTCTCGCCCCCCCCCTCTTTTCCTGCGGCCTGCCAGGTTGCATGCTCGGACAAGGGTCTGGTATGGATTTTGGGGGGACTACTACGCCATTTATTTTTTTTTTTACATTTTGGCGCAGGGTTCCCCTTAAAATGCATACCAGACCCAAAGGGCCTGGTAATGGACTAGAGGAGGAACCCATGCCATTTTTTTTAAATGAGTTTTATCAATATTGCCGAGACCTGAAAATTCATTACAGCCGCGATCAGTTTTGAATGACTTTTTTTTTCCCCTGGGGCAGGACCCGGGTCACCAAACACTTTTTATGACAATAACTTGTATATAAGTCTTTAAAATGAGCACTTTTGGTTTTTCATGTTAGTGTCCCATAGACTTTAACGGAGTTCTGCAGCTTTCGAATTTGCTGCGAACACCGAGTAATGTTTGTTGTTCGCCAAACGTCCGAACAATCAAAGTTCGGGCCGAACCATTCGCCCATCCCTAATCCTGTCTAACCTGTGAAAAAAACAAAAGGCTGCACTTACCTATTTTTGAAACTGCTCCAGTCCGGTTACGTGATCCTGCAGCTCTGTGTAAAGCCTGGTACACACATTTAGAAAAATCAGAAAGAAAATAAAACACATTTGGAGCAATAATCTGATTGTTAGTACACAGCTTCCAATGTCCGATCACGACAGTTCAAAATTTTTTTGGCCATCTCCAACCATTCTTCAGGGTTTCTTAGAAACTGCAAATAAATATATGTAATGCCCTGTACACACGACCGGACTTTCTGGCAGACTAGGTCCGACGGTCTTCCCGACGGACTTTCGGCGGACTTCCGATGGACTTTCTGAATGAACGGACTTGCCTACACACGACCGGACTTACCAACAGACTAGGTCCGCCGGTCTTCCCTACGGACTTTTGACGGAGTTACGGCAGACTTCCGAATGAACGGACTTGCCCACACACGGACTAAAGTCAGTTCATTTTGAACGTGACTCGGGTACGACGGGACTAGAAAAGGAAGTCAATCTCGCCGCTTTTATCGGCGAGATTGATATATCTTGCGAGCCCCGTCGCAGAGCATGCCAGGCCCCTAGGTCTGGTATGGGTTTCAAGGGGAACCCCCTACGCCGAAAAAATGGCCTGGGGGTTCCCCCCAAAATCCATACCAGACCCTTATCTGAGCACGCAGCCCGACCGGTCAGGAACGGGGGTGGGGACGGGCGGGCGCCCCTCCCTCCTGAACCGTATCAGGCCGCATGCCCTCAACATGGGGAGGTAGATGCTTTGGGGGAGGGGGCGCCTTGCGGCCCCCGCACCCCAAAGCACCTTGTCCCCATGTTGATGAGGACAAGGGCCTCTTCCCGACAACCCTGGCCGTTGGTTGTCGGGGTCTGTGGGCGGGGGGCTGATCAGAATCCGGGAGCCCCCTTTAATAAGGGGGCCCCCAGATCTCGGCCCAACACCCTATGTGAATGAGTATGGGGTACATCGTACCCCTACCCATTCACCTGGGGAAAAAAGTGTCAATAAAAAAACACACTACACAGGTTTAAAAAAAGTAATTTATTAGGCAGCTCCGGGGGTCTTCTTCTGACTTTGGGGGTCTTCTTCCGACTTCTCTGCTCTCTCTGGCCTCTTCTCCCATTGTCCGGTTCTTCTCCCGCTCTCCGGCCTCTTCTCCCGGTGTCCAGTCCTTCTCCCGCTCTCCGGCCTCTTCTCCCGGTGTCCGGTTCTTCTCCCGCTCTCTGGTTCTTCTGCCGCGCTCCTTCGCTATCTTCTGCTCTTTTGCTAGCGGTGGCCCTTGTTCCGATGTTGACATGACGCTCTCTCCCGCTGTAATGCTGTGTGAGCGGTGCGTAATGACTTATATAGGCATGGGGCATGGTCACCGGGTGATGTCACAGTCCTGGGGCATGCTGGGACTGTGCCGTCATAAGGGGCGGGTCACCACACAGTGTGGTGGAAGTCGGAAGAGACCCCCCCCCCCCGAAGTCGGAAGAAGACCCCCCGGAGCTGCCTAATAAACTACTTTAAAAACCTGTATAGTGTGTTTTTTATTGACACTTTTTTTTCCCCAGGTGAACGAGTAGGGGTACGATGTACCCCATACTCATTAACATAGGGCAAGGGGCGGGATCTGAGGGGCCCCCTTATTAAAGGCCCAGCCCGCAGACCCCGACAACCAACGGCCAGGGTTGTCGGGAAGAGGCCCTTCTCCTCATCAACATGGGGACAGGGTGCTTTGGGGTGGGGGGGCCGCAAGTCTGATCTTGCCCCTAGATATTCCAGCACCATGTAATTTAGACGCTGGCGATGGTTGCTGGAACCGATCAGACCTGGGAGCTGAGCACTGAAGAATTGCCTGAAGGCATCGATCAGCCAGCCACCTTCTCCACCGCTCTTTCTGTGACTGAACGAAGCCTCAGCAACACGTTGTCCAGCACCAGGAAATTGTAACCTCCCAGGCTCTGGAAACGCATTGCACAAAGCTTTCTGCAAGGCCTCCCAAAGATGTTTCATCCTCTGCTCCCTCTGCGAAGGCTGGATAGGTTCTGCAACCTTACCCTTGTAACGTGGATCAAGAAGGGTTGCCAGCCAGTAATGATCCCTGTCCTTGATACCACGAATCCTAGGGTCCTTTCGCAGACTTTGCAGGATCAGGGAGGCCATGCAGCGTAGGTTTGCAGAGGCATTCAATCCTCAGTCCCCTGGGTCACTAAGGATCACATGAACCTCAACCACCTCCTCCCAGCCACGTACAACTCCATGGGTTTCTGGGGACTGCAAACAATCCCTTGAAGACTGCTGCTGATGCTGAGTGTTATCCTCCACCTCCATGCTGACACAATCCTCCTCCTCCTCCTCCTCTCCTTCTTCCTGTGTGATCGACGGGCCTGCAGGAATACTAGTATCTGGATAAAGGGGGCCTTGAGAGGTAAAGAAGTCCTCCTCTTCCTCCCTCTGTTCTGCCTCAAGTGCCCTGTCCATTATTCCACAAAGCGTGTGCTCCAACAGGAAGACAAGAGGGACAGTATCACTGATGCATGCACTGTCACTGCTCACCATCCTCGTGGCCTCCTCAAATGGTGACAGGACAGTGAATGCATCCTTGCTCAGTAGCTACTGGCATAGTGAAAAAAGCCAAGCTCCCCTGACCTTGTCCTGGTGCCATGCTCACACAGGTACTCATTGATAGCCCTCTGCTGTGTGTGCATCCGCTGCAGCATTGCCAATGTTGAGTTCCACCTGGTGGGCTTGTCACAAATGAGGCGGTTCTTGGGCAGGTTGCATTCTCTTTGAATGTCAGCCAGCCGAGCACTGGCATTATATGACCGGCAGAAATGACCACAGACTTTCCTGGCCTGCCTCAGGAGATCCTGTAAGCCCGGGTACCTGCTCAAGCACCGCTGCACCACCAAATTCAGGACGTAAGCCAAACAGGGAACATGGGTCAAGTGCCCCTGTCGGAGGGCGGAGAGAGGAGTTTGGTGCCATTCTCGCATGCAACCATTCCTGGCTGAAGTTGGCGTGGCGTCAACCACCTCTGAGCCTGCACCTGCAGAGCTGACAGAATCTCTGCCCCAGTGTGGCTCCTGTCCCCTAAGCAGACCAACTCAAGCACTGCATGGCATCTTTTTACCTGAGTGCTTCCGTAGCCCCTTGAACGCCTACGGAGCACCGCTGGTTTAGAGGAGAAATCTGCAGAGGAAGAGGCCATAGAGGAAGAAGAAGATGAGGGGGTGGAGGAGAGAGCTGTGGCAGAATCACTACTAGCATTTTGGAGGCGAGGTGGCGGAACAAGCTCCAACAATACTGAACCCTGTCCTGCATCCTTCCCAGCTGCCAGGAGAGTTACCCAGTGTGCCGTGAAAGAAAGGTAACATCCCTGTCCATGCCTGCTGGACCATGAGTCAGCAGTAATATGCACCTTACTGCTGAACGCCCTGTCCAACAAGGCCAAGACATTGCCTTCCACATGCTGGTAGAGAGCCAGAATAGCCTTCCGTGAAAAGAAATGGCGTTTGGGAACCTGCCACTGAGGTACCACACATTCCACAAATTCACAAAATGTCACGTACCTGGTGGTGGAGCCCAGAATGCAAGGAGTAGCCTCTCGTGTGCCTCTGGTTCAAAAGCCCATGATAGAGAAGACAGGGACTCAAGAGCGCAGGGGGCCACAAGTGCTTGGCAAGTGGCAGGTGTAGAGTTGTTCCGGACCTATGGTGCAGCAGCAGGAAGACTGACAGGAACACTGGATCCACTGATAGAGTAGAGAAGAACTATAGCTGGCAGGAACTCAGGAACAACAGGCAACAGGGAGGTGTTCTGTAGTACAACTGGAGCACTGGAACAACTGGTAGATGAACCGGAACTCTTGGCAGGAACACTGGAACTGTTGACTGGATAGAGAAGCACTGAAACTAGCAGAAACCCACGAACAAGCAGGCAGCAGGGAGGTGTTCTGTAGTACCACTGGAAGCACTAGCAAAGTCAGACAGGCCGGGTCAAACGCAGGCAAGCAGAGCAGGTACAAAACGGAATCAGGAGAGTAGTCAGGGCACGGACCGGATCGGCAACAGACAGGCAGGTAATAACTGAAGGATGAGGCAGGAGAATCGTCAGACAAGCCGAGGTCGGGGACTGGCAGCAAACAGGAGAAGTCAGGAACAAGCCGGGTAACAGGAATCAGGTAAACAGGTATACTGGATAGCTTAGGGTCACAGGGAACGCTGTAGAACGGACAGCAAGGAAGCATGCTGACAGGCACCCTTAAATAGGCCTAATGGCGCCAAAGGCTGTAACACTGCACGTCTGCGCACCTCTGCGTGCACATGTGCACGCCCGAGTACCGATCGTACGTGCCCGTTCGTCTCATCGTGTATCCACGTACACCCGCTCGTATTAGCGCGCACCCGCATGCGTCCGTTCGCGCCGACGCACCTCCGAACGCGTCCTCTGGCTCTATTGACAGTAGTTCTGTTAACCGATCTTCCGCCGACGGCTGAACTAACAGGACGTCTTTCATGACATTGCCCCCCCCAAGGGGCAGCCTCCGGATGCCCAACTGTGCCATCTTACTTGGATGAGATCTTTTAAAGGCAAGAATCAACCTCCTAGCATGGATGTTGGACTCCGGCTCCCAGGAGTTTTCCTCAGGCCCATACCCCTTCCATTTTACCAAGAACTGGACTTGATTACATCTCTTCCTACAATCCAGAATGGACTCAACCTCATATTCAGTTTCTCCGTCAATGATCACGGGTTCAGGGGGATTGACCCTCCGGTTGACTAAAGGATCAGGAACTGCAGGTTTGAGTAGGGCAACATGAAAGACTGGGTGAATCCGGAATGATTCTGGTAGCTTTAGTTCGTAGGCCACATTATTAATTTTTCTTATCACTGGAAAAGGACCCACGAACTTGGGACCTAATTTTTTGGAAGGACAAGCCAATCTTAGATTCAAAGTGGATAGCCAAACCAAATCTCCAGGTTTAAGAACAAGCTCCCCCCTTCTCTTCTTGTCAAACACCTCTTTGTTGTAGTTCTGGGTCCTTGCCATAGTCTCTTGCAGAAGCTTATTATTTGATTCGAAGAAGTTTAGGTTTTCTTGAACAGCTGGTACTGGACACTCCGGAATGTTAGTGGACAAGAACAGAGGATGGAACCCATAATTTGCAAAAAATGGTGTTTGTTTTGTAGCGGAATGAACAGAGTTGTTGTATGCAAATTCGGCAAGGGGAAGAAGCGGAGCCCAATCATCCTGGGAGAATGAGGAAAAGCAGCGCAGATACTGCTCCAGCGTCTGATTCGTTCTCTCCGTCTGGCCATTTGTTTGGGGGTGACAGGCAGAAGAGAAGGCAAGCCTCACCACCTCCTTAATAAATGTCCTGGCGGTTTCAGCAGCAGTAGGGGTACCCTTCATTGGTAGGAAATGTGCCATCTTGGATAATCTATCCACTATTACGAAGATCGTAGTGTAGTTTTCAGAAGGTGGCAACTCGACAATAAAATCCATGGAGATCATCCTCCATGGCTTCTCCGGGACAGATAGTGGTTTTAACAGGCCCCAGGCTTTAGACTTGCTGCCTTTATTTTGGATACAGGTGACACATGCTTCCACATAGTCCTTACAGTCCTTTCTTAATGATGGCCACCAGAACGTGCGCTGAAGAAGTTCAGATGTTTTATGTACTCCGAAATGGCTGGCTAACATATGGTCATGGCAAGAACTAAGAGCTGCCGTTCTCCTCATCTCCTGAGGTACGAAGATCCTATCCTTAAACCACAGAAGATCATCTCTGGCCTGTAGAGTTGTATCAGGTGGAGTGGAAATGTTCCTGGAGGCTTGCTTGATCTGTGACAGTAGATCCCCTTGAAGTAACAGGAAGTTCCCTGAGGACAAGATGGTATCTGGCGGAGAAGGTGCTTCTGAATCACTGTACATCCGTGACAGAGCGTCAGGCTTGATATTTTTTGACCCGGGACGGTAGGTGATATGGAAAGAAAATCTAGTAAAGAACAGTGCCCATCTGGCCTGTCGTGGTTTCAACCTCTTGGCAGTCTTTAAATATTCTAGATTCTTGTGATCTGTATAAACAAGAATCGGGTGGGCTGCTCCCTCTAACAGGTATCACCATTCCTCCAGCGCAGCTTTGATCGCTAACAATTCTCGATCACCCACGTCATAGTTCCTTTCTGCTTCCGATAATTTACGGGGAAAAAAAGCGACTGGGTGCAGAAGAGCCCTAGGCCCCTGTCTTTGGGAGAGTACTGCACCAACCGCTATCTCCGAGGCGTCCACCTCCAGGATGTAGGGTAACGTGGAATCAGGATGTTTTAAAACTGAAGCTGAGACAAACAGATCTTTCAGTGTAGTAAAGGGCATCTGAGCTTCCGTAGACCAGTGGAACTTGAGGCCCTGTTGGGTAATCTTGTAATGGGAGAAATGATGGTGGAGAATCCCTTGATGAATTTTCTATAAAAATTCGCAAATCCCACGAAACGTTGAATCCCTTTTTTGTCAGTAGGAGCGGGCCAGTCCAGAATGGCGGAGACCTTCTGAGGGTCCATTTTGATGCCTTCCACAGAAATAATAAGACCAAGGAACTGAATACTCTCTTGTTCGAAGACACATTTCTCAGGCTTGGCGTAAAGGCCGTGCAGGCGAAGTCGGGTCAAAACGTTTCTGACATGTTCACGGTGTTCAACTAGGGAAGAAGAGAAGATTAGAATGTCATCTAGATAAATAACAACAAACAGGTCGAGGTAGTCTCTGAAAATGTCATTTACAAAATGCTGAAATGTAGCAGGAGCATTACAAAGTCCGAAAGGCATGACTAAATATTCGAAGTGCCCAAACCCGGTACGGAAAGCAGTCTTCCATTCGTCTCCCTTGCGAATGCGGACAAGGTTGTAGGCACCACGAAGATCTAACTTAGAAAACACTACTGCAGACCCCAGCCTCTGAAAAAGTTCTGGCACTAATGGTAAGGGATAACGGTTCTTGATCGTGATTTTATTGAGTGCCCGATAATCCACACAGGGGCGCAAGGAATGGTCTTTCTTTTCCACAAAAAAGATTCCTGCTCCTGCCGGGGACGTGGAAGGTTGGATGAAGCCTTTCTTTAGATTGTCATCAATGCAAGTTTTTAATACTCCTAGTTCTAACTCTGATAAAGGAAATATTCTCCCAAAAGGAATCTCTGCCCCTGGGAGAAGCTCAATCAGACAGTCATATGGCCGGTGGGGAGGAAGGGTCTCGGCCCCTTTTTGACTGAAAACATCCAGAAAGCTATGGTAGACTTCGGGTACAACTTGACGGGTCTCGGCATCAGTTTCCATGCACAACAGGGCAGAGGGAGCTTGAGTAACTTCTGGTAGACAGTGTTGGTGGCAATAAGAGGAAGGAAACTCAATTTTCCCTGAGGCCCAGTCAACTTGCGGGTTATGGACCTTGCGCCATGGCATGCCCAATATGATGGGGAATAGAGGAGATTCAATGACATCCAGACAAAGTAGCTCTTGATGAGTGCCAGCAATGGTGGTGAGCATGGGTACTGTTTCCTGGGTTACTGGTCCTGATCTGAGGGTAGAACCATCGGCCAGATATACTGAAAGTCCTTTCGCCCTGGGCCGGATGGGAATGTGATGTCTGGAAGCGAAGGACGAGTCTATAAAGCCACTGCAGGCCCCGGAATCAATGATAGCGCTGGTTGGTATATTCCCTCCTGGGAGCTGTAAAAGAAGCGGTACAGCCAGGTGAGACATATCATTCAGTGCAGCTGGGGTAAAAGCAGGAGAGACAGAGAGGCACTTACGAAGCTTGGCCGGGCATGTTCGTACAAAGTGTCCGGGTTCCCCGCAGTATAGGCACAGGTTACCAGCCCGGCGGCGTTGACGCTCTTCAGGAGTGAGGGATGGCCGTAAGAGTCCCAGCTGCATTGGTTCCGGTGTATCTGAGGTCATGGTAGTAGAAGCTGGAGGAGCGGAGTGGGGAGAACTAGGCACTCGGGGCAGCATCCAGACAGGACGAGCAGGACCAGAAGATCGCTCCGTACATCGTTCTCTCAGGCATCTGTCTATTTGGATGGAAAGGTCTATGAGGTCCTCTAAAGTCTCAGGAATGCCCACTCGGGCTAGTTCATCCTTCAAGGATTCTGAAAGGCCCATACGGAACTGATACCGTAGGGCGGCATTGTTCCAATTTGTGTCGGAACTCCAGCGTCTAATTTCCGACACATAGTCCTCAACAGGTCTGCGGCCTTGCTGTAGGGTGTGCAAGGCTGCCTCCGCCGTGGCGGTCAGCTGTGGGTCTTCATATAATGATGACATAGCCCGAAAGAAGGTATCCAGGGTATCAAGTGAGGTATCTTTCTTTTCTAATAAGCGATGGGCCCAGGACTGGGGCTCGCCGGTCAGCAGCGAGATCACGAACCCCACCTTGGTGGCCTCCAGGGAGAAGGTCCTTGGTTGAACCAGCTACCAGCTGAAAAGGCAGTAGTTGCAGTGCTAGCAATTTGGCCAAGCTAGCATTCAGACACTGAGCATGTGAATGGCTGGGACCAAATTTCTTTCGACTGTTTAGCAACTGATGTAGGGAAATTTGCCTGTTAAAATCAGATGGAAGTGTACTGATAGCAGATTGGCTGCAAGTACTTGGGACACCTATTGCTATACCTTCATTCCTCTCAGTGCAGGTTTCTGAGAGGACTGGCGGTATAGTGGGGTTGGAAAACCCAGCTGATGAGGAGCAAGGAGAGGTCTGCCTTGTTCTGTGATGTGGGTTTTTTAAGTGCTGTTGCCAATGGACTGCATGAGAGGTCGTCATATGTATGGTCAAGCATGTGATGCCCAAGCGACTGCTTTTTTGGCCACGCTTGATATGCTTCAGACATATGTTGCAAACAGCAATGGTGTGATCTGCTGCACACGTGTCAAAAAAGGCCCACACCAAAGAACTTTACAAAATATGTGGGGAGTCAGCAGCGCCCTGCACCTGCTTAGCTTTGCGGCGTGATGCAATAGGGTGGCTGCCCTTAAGCTGCCCCCTGGAGGGCATCCTACCTTGTTGGAGATGTGCCTCCTCCTCCTCTCTTCTATCAGGCACCCAAGTTGAGTCAGTGACCTCATCATCCCCTCCCTCCTCGTCACTGGAGAAAACTTGCTGGAGAAAAAGCTGCTACTAACAAAGCAAACAGAATATTGGCATGCATTAAAAAAGGGGATCAAGTCAAGAGATAAAACGATAATTCTCCCACTCTACAAGACTCTGGTCCGGCCGCACCTGGAGTATGCTGTCCAGTTCTGTGCACCAGTCCTCAGGAAGGATGTACTGGAAATCGAGTGAGTACAAAGAAGGGCAACTAAGCTAATAAAGGGTCTGGAGGATATTAGTTATGAGGAAAGGTTGCGAGCACTGAACTTATTCTCTCTGGAGAAGAAACGCTTGAGAGGGGATATCATTTCAATTTATAAATAAATACCATACTGGTGACCCCACAGTAGGGATAAAACTTTTTTTCAGAAGGGAGTTTAACAAGACACGTGGCCACTCTTTTTAAGAATTAAATTAATTATTAAATTAATAAAAATTAGAAGAAAAGAGGTTTAACCCTAAACTACGTAGAGGGTTCTTTACTGTTATGCCCTGTACACACGGTCGGACTTTCCGATGGAAAATGTGCGATCGGAGCTTGTTGTCGGAAATTCCAACCGTGTGTGGGCTCCATCGGACATTTTCCATCGGATTTTCCGACACACAAAGTTTGAGAGCAGGCTATAAAATTGAATGGAACAGCTCGGTCTGGTAAAATTAGCATTCGGAATGGATAGAGCACTTTCGGCAGGCTGCAATGTTTAAAATAGTTTAATACAGTGCACTCTCTTCTTCTTTATAATGCTAGAAGAATGAAGTAGTTTTGCTGCTCATATTCACACAGACTTCTCACAAACTTCTTTCTTTATTATTTATCGTGATTCCCTCAATATATTTTGATTTGTCACATCTGACAAAAAATATATATATTATTCTTTTTTTGGCTGGTATTTTTTTCAACGCTGATCTTTTTTTGTTTTTATTTTATTTGTTTATTCCAGAATATTTTTGTGTGTGTTTTGTGTGTCAAGTTACCACAACACCATTATTATCTTGTATTATTTAATCTCAAGGAGATTGCTTGGTGTTGGTGTCCCTTGTTAATTTCACATTGTATCTTTGAAATGTACCTGAATCCTCACAAACAAATTGTCCTTTTTGAAGGAAAACACACATAGGCGAGTATAATTGAAACAAAAATTCCTTTATTAAGGGCTCAGAACCAAACAAAGAGGGAGGCAACGCTGGAGAAACATCATAAATTGGCGAAGCCTTTGACCCCCAGGGCACACATCCATTATTTTACAGCAAAATTGGTGGCCCGAGGAGTCCATATGTAAGGGAGTGCAGTCTGGTCCAGAAGTCCAAGAGATCCTGAAAGCAGCAGATGACATGTATGTTCCCAGGCTGTGGTACTACAAGAGCCTGCATCTTTTGCCAGACAAGACTGAACCCAGGTCATCACTCTCTGGTCTTCCTTCCACGCTTCCTTCCACGCTGTGTCTGTGGTGGTGGAGTTGTGGCAGGAGGAGGAGGGGGAGGAGGAGGATGGTCCAACTCACTCAGGTGGGTTTTGTGTGTGATTTCGCCCCTCACCCCCTTAGTTAAGACTTTATAAAGAAGGTCTTCACACAGGAGGCATTGGCCCTCCTGCATGCCCTGCAGTTTGGTGGCAGCCATGCAGGCAAAGGCCTCTTCAGGAGTGGGGGTGGCTCTGAGGGACGCAGAAGCCTCCTGAATGAACCTGAGCGCTGAATCCTGCACGTTACTCCCCTTCCTGGGTCTTTTGTTTGGAAGGCGGAGGGGAGGAACCTGCGATTCAGTCAGGCTCCTACTGGGCCCGGCCTTCTCCTGGCTGCCACTTAGCCCCGCCTCCTCCTGGCTGCCACATTCCACAGCCTCCTCCTGTGTGGCACATTCCACAGCCTCCTCCTCCTGGCTGAGGTCTTCCTGTGTATGAAAAAGGGACATAGTTTTAGTTTCTTCTTCATCAATCACACACAATTTTCATCTGATGACTGTTGCCAATTTAATGTTATCAAATATAACAGACTATCATTCTGAGCCCAGCATTTTTCATTCTTGTCCCAATTATTTTTGCCCACTACTGTCTATTGATATGTAAAACACTTTCTTAAATCAGCAATTAGTGATCAATAATAACATCTAGTAAACATCATTTATTGCTTGCCCAGAAATCTGTAGAAGAATGCTATACCTGGCTCCAGCTGGGCTCCTCCACTTCTTCCTGGCTAGAAGTCCCAGGTTGGACATCGGAAGCCTCAGCTGGGGTGGAAGATGGGGTGGAAGGAAGAGTGGAAGGAAGAGTGGAGAGGGATTCCCTGACTCCAGTCTGGTCTGACAGAAATCGCAGTCTCTCATAGTACCACAGCCTGGGGACATAAACGTCATCTGCTGCAGCGCCTGATCTCTGGGAATCCATGACCTTCTTGCGCTCCCTAAGATAAGTGCTCCTCAGGCCACCAATTTTGGCTTTTAAATAAGGGATAATTAGGGGGAAGAGACAGATGGAGACCAACCAGGACTAAGGGAACCCTTCATTCTGTGTCACATCCCAATTAATAATATACAAAAGAGAATAAGCCCCAGGGGATAATACGGACACAGAGGAGTAGACAGATAGGGATACACCTCAATTACGTAAAAATTTTCACTTTATTATTATAAAATGATAACTATAGCAATGCGAATACAAAAAAGATAAAAACAATAATACATCTCAATAGAAAAAATTGCTAGACTTGTATCACCGACATGTTTCGGAAGCCAAAAGAAAGTGCTTTTGACATTTTATATGTCCTTCTTCAAGGTTAATAGTGTAGCAAACTTTTCAGTATTCTATCAAGGAAGGGGAAGAGAGGGAAAAGGGGAGAGTATTATGTCAATATTGTAAAAAAGTATTTATCAAAAAGCAATTGATTGAAGCACAGTGGTAATATAACACATGTATAATTTGAAAAAAATATACATAGATAAGAAAAATCTATATGAGCATGTGTACTTACAGATATATATTCAAGTCTGATAGACATGCACACCAGTAGATGTAAACGTCAGGCCAAGGGTATTTGTTCAGCCGTGTCTAAATAGCTCAAATCATGGGATATGAGCTGAGGAATGAGTCCCCTCAGTCTTACACATGAGAAGTAGATTTAAAGAAGCTGTATTTGTGCTCCAAGGAAAGGGTGGCAAGTATGTTGTATATCCCAAAGACAGCACATCAATGCTCGCAAGGATACCCCAAATGGGGGAGACAGATGTCTGGGAATGTAATAGAGTGCAGATATTACATTCCCAGACATCCGTCTCCTCCATTTGGGGTATATTTTTACGTAATTGCGGTGTATCCCTATCTGTCTATTCCTCTATGTCCGTATTATCCCCTGGGGCTTATTCTCTTTTGTATATTTAAATAGGGGATGGTTGCCGTGGGGACCACCGGCTTCACCACATCCAGCAGTTTCTCCAGCGCTTTGCCGTGGTTGCCGTGGGGACCACCGGCTTCACCAACTCCAGCAGTTTCTCCAGCGCTGCCTGCCTCTTTTGTTTATGATTATAATGAGGATGTTTCACCTGCCACAGACAGGGCAGCTCCCTATATTTGTCTATGAACAGGGGGAGGAAGTTGTGGTCATTGAAGCCATCCATTTTATCTGCAAGACACAACACAAGACAAACCCTAAGTTCAGGCTAAAGTCTCCTAATCTTGTCCCAATATAGGCCTCAATCTATAAGCAGTATAGGCCCAATTTTAAATCTTACCTTCGTTATCACGATCGGCGCCTCTGATACTGCTTCCTCCGCTCACAGATCGTACGTAAGACGCACGCGTGTTACGCTTTATATACACTGCGCATGCGTGAAACTCCTACCGCCCCTGACGTTCTTTCTAGTCTATTCCCTGCCCCTTCTCGTTCGGCGCAGTGGGGAAGAGCACATGGAGGAGACACAGCAGGTGTCAGATAATTACACCAACAAAGAGGAGGAGGAGGAAAGCTCGGAGCCTGAAACGTCTGGATCCAAAAAGAGACGATTTAAGGCCTCAAATATGTCCTTTGGGGAGATGTTGGAGATGGTCGACATCCTGAAGAAGGTCGACTATGACGGGAAGTATGGACCTTACCCCAACCCCAATGTCAGAAAGGCCAAGATCATGGCGAAAGTGGTCAAGAGTCTGCACCGGAATTTCGGGGTACAACGATCCAAGGATCAGCACAGGAAGCGGTGGTCGGACCTCAAATTAAGGGAGCATGAGCAGTACAGAAGGATCAGGAGAATGCTGCAAAAAAGTAAGTAGTTGTCCTGTGTTCCTATTCTTTCTTTTTATTATGTTCGTGCTGCTCCATGTGCTTTTCTTTACTGTTGTACAGTTTAAAATGGCAACTTTCATGTTCATGGGCACATTGTTCGTTCGTATGAAACATTGTTCGTTCAGCCTAGAAAACACCATTGTTTTGGCCATATGATTTGAATACATTTTATCGGCCCTACTTCTATTCAAATCATTTTGTTGTCTAGATGGGTTTGTAAGTAGAATGTAATGCAAACTAGATTCTGTGTAAGGAGAGGACACTCAGCAGCTGTTTCCACATCTGGACGCTGGAGCACTAGTGTGGGACACCAGAACACCCTTTTTATTAGGGGGCCCACACAGGTGCTCCAGTGTATACTATAGGGGTGTCTCCATCTGTGAAGCTTGTACAAAACAGGTAAGTATTCAAGCTTGACAAAAGGAAAAAAATATTTCTTCATCTTGAAACTCTGCCCAAATAGACAATTGTACCCCACTTCCAAGCAATGTTTCATATTCCTATTTCTGCCATGAAATATCTGTGTGCTAAGTATACCTATTTTTTTTTTTTACATAGGGGAGAAAAGACTCGGAGGACACCCCTCATCCGAGGAGACCACAGACCCCCCACCTCAGGAATAAGTAAAGACCCACCAAAGACAACAGGAGGAGGGGGGGAAGGAGATGTGGTGGAAATTGTCACCACAACAGGTGAGTGTCTGCGACCACAGGCTCAGGTAAGAGATGGATGCCGGCATATTTATAATACATGGTGTGTTTTTGTTTCTATCTTTTTAGGTGATCGTGATGTTGTGGATCCAGGGCATTTCACCAGTGAAAGTGCACAGATCCTGATCGGGGAGATCATGGGGTGTAATAGGGACTTGGAAAACATCCAGAAAAACATCAATGATGTTCAAAAAAAATGAAGAACATCATTGATGTTTTAGGGCGAGTTTGAAACACCTCCAAATCCCTTCCCTCTTTGGTGCTTTTTGTAATCTCAAAATTTCTCTTCTTTTTTGACATATTTGAGAAAAGCCAAATTTTGAAGATGCACACAGTGTGTCAACATGTGCTATCTGCCATCACGGGAGATCAATGTATGCGTTTTGGGGGTGCAACCCCTTCCTCAATAATAAAGTAGCTGGGAGGAAGGGGTTGCACCCACAAAACACGTCCCTTGATGCCCCGTCATGGCAGGTAGCACATGTTGACATTCGGCAATTTCTGTGCATCTTCAAAATTTGGCTTTTCCAGGGGTGACTTCACCCCATCTGAACGCAATATCAAACACAGTTTATAAATACTCAGGGCTGATATTGCCTTCAATTTCTTTAAAAGTTGAACTTTGTAAGTTCCAGATTTGTGTCTTTCTTGTTGGTTTTAAACATGCCTGTTTTACCTTAAATGGACATTTCTACTTTTAGTAATGTGACCCAAAAAATTGTTATACAACAAACATGTTGGTTTGTTTTAAAAACCTTTGATAAATGCACATGTGATTGTGCTGGTATTAAAAAGATTGATAATCAAGAATGTGTGGATTATTGTTTCAACGCTGCCAAACTTTTGTTGTGCTCAAATTGGTGTTTTCTGTGACAATGGGGGTTATTTCCTAAGGGAAAATCCACTTTGCACTACCAGTGCAATTTCAGTGCAGTTTCAAGTGCACTTGTAGTGCAGAGTGTCCTTGCCTTTAGTAAATAACACCCAACAGTGCTTTGTAATGTTACACAATCACGCCATTTTCAGGACTCACCACATTTCTGTCAGGGTCAGTTAAAAGAAACACAAGCAGTAAATGTCACCAAAGATTTTAGTAGTTAAAATGATTTTTTTATTTTAAAAATGTTTCAGACATTGTCTGGCATAGTGATGGCCCCCCTACCCGCAAAGTAATCAAGGTATCTAAGACGGACCTCACGGGCACTCGGGGGGGGCAAGCCAGGACGGCCACTTTCAAGCGCCGTCAGGGTTGTTCATTATGAATTCCGGCCTCAGGCCCAACTGAGGCAACATAGTTGGCAGAATTTTGCCTTAAAAAGTTGTGTAGAACACAGCACGCCAGGATGATATGATTCAGTTTGTACT
Organism: Aquarana catesbeiana; assembly: GCF_042186555.1. NCBI lineage: Eukaryota > Metazoa > Chordata > Amphibia > Anura > Ranidae > Aquarana > Aquarana catesbeiana. The sequence goes on from NC_133325.1 coordinate 625,213,392, forward strand.
CCGCCATGTGTATGGGTGTAAGAAATAGGCGGAACCGGCTGGCCATGATTCCAAATGTGTTCTCCACCACTCTTCTGGCTCTGGCCAGCCGGTAATTAAAAACCCTCTGGTCCGGGGTGAGGGTCCTCATAGAGAATGGCCGCATAAGATGGTCCCCCAGCGCAAACGCTTCATCAGCAACGAAGATGAATGGGAGTCCTTCCACATTGTCTTCTGGAGGTGGCAAGTCCAAGCTGCCATTCTGGAGACGCCTGTAGAACTCCATCTGGGCGATGACTCCACCGTCGGACATCCGGCCATTCTTCCCTACCTTCACATACAGGAACTCATAAGTAGCCGACACCACCACCAACATCACAATACTATTGAACCTCTTATGCCGCGTACACACGGTCGGACTTTACGGCGGACTTGGTCCGGCGGACCAGAGTGTGCCGGACAATCCGCCCGTGTGTAGGCGCCAGCGGACTTTTTCCCCAAAGTCCGCCGGACCAAGATTTGAAACCTGTTTTAAATTTATCCGACGGACTCAGTTTCGGGCGGAAAGTCCGCTCGTCTGTGTGCTGGTCCGACGGAAAGTCCGCTGGTGTGTATGCTGGTCCAACGGACCAGATACGACGCGAGGGCAGGGTATTGCATCTCGCGCTCGCTGCAATAGGAAAAACAGATTTTCCTATTGCGGTGAGCGCGGGGCATACCAGGCCCTTGGGTCTGGTATGGATTATAAAGGGGAACCCCCTACGCCGAAAAAACGGCGTGGGGTCCCCCCTACAATCCATACCAGACCCCTATCCGAGCACGCAGCCCGGCCGGTCAGGAAAGGGGGTGGGGACGAGCGAGCGGGGCCCCCCACCCCAAAGCACCTTGTCCCCATGTTGATGAGGACAAGGGCCTCTTCCCGACAACCCTGGCCGTTGGTTGTCGGGGTCTGCGGGCGGAGGGGCTTATCGGAATCTGGGAGCCCCCTTTAATAAGAGGGCCCCCAGATCCCGGCCCCCCCACCCTATGTGAATGAGTATGGGGTACATGGTACCCCTACCCATTCACATAGGGAAAAAACGTCAATAATAAAACACACTACACAGATTTTTAAAATAATTTATTAAACAGCTCCGGGAGGGTCTTCCTCCGGCTTCGGGGGTTCCTCCGGTTCCTCTTCTCCCGGCGTCCGGTTGGTTCTTCTCCGCTCTCTTCTCCCGGTGTTCCAGTTCTTCGGCCGGCTCCTCTGCTGTCTTCAGGTAGCTCTCTTGCCAGCAGAGGTCCGGGCTTCTGGGCTTCTGGGCTTCTTGGCTTCTTCCCTCTTCTCTTCTCCAGATGTTGACACGACGCTCTCTCCGGCTGGACTGCTCTCTGAGGGCTCCGTTGTGACTTATATAGGCGGAGACCCCGCCCCCTAATGATGTCACAGTCCCTGGGCATGCTGGGACTGTGACATTTTAGGGGGCGTGGTCAACATCGCCCGGTGACCACGCCCCCTAAAACGTCACAGTCCCAGCATGCCCAGGGACTGTGACATCATTAGGGGGCGGGGTCTCCGCCTATATAAGTCACAACGGAGCCCTCAGAGAGCAGTCCAGCCGGAGAGAGCGTCGTGTCAACATCTGGAGAAGAGAAGAGGGAAGAAGCCAAGAAGCCCAGAAGCCCGGACCTCTGCTGGCAAGAGAGCGGCCTGAAGACAGCAGAGGAGCCGGCCGAAGAACTGGAACACCGGGAGAAGAGAGCGGAGAAGAACCAACCGGACGCCGGGAGAAGAGGAACCGGAGGAACCCCCGAAGCCGGAGGAAGACCCCCCCCAGAGCTGTTTAATAAATTATTTCAAAAACCTGTGTAGTGTGTTTTATTATTGACACTTTTTCCCTAGGTGAATGGGTAGGGGTACCATGTACCCCATACTCATTCACATAGGGTAGGGGGGCGGGATCTGGGGGCCCTCTTATTAAAGGGGGCTCCCGGATTCCGATAAGCCCCTGCCCGTAGACCCCGACAACCAACGGCCAGGGTTGTCGGGAAGAGGCCCTTGTCCTCATCAACATGGGGACAAGGTGCTTTGGGGTGGGGGGGCCCCGCAGGGCGCCCCCCTCCCCCAAAGCACCCCCCATGTTGAGGGCATGCGGCCTGGTACGGTTTAGGAGGGGGGCGCTCGCTCGTCCCCACCCCCTTTCCTGACCGGCCGGGCTGCATGCTCGGATCGGGGTCTGGTATGGATCTTTGGGGGGAACCCCACGCCGTTTTTTTCGGCGTAGGGGTTCCCCTTTATAATCTATACCAGACCTAAGGGCCTGGTATGCCCCGCGACGGGGCTCGCAAGGTGTCAATCTTGCCGATAAAAGCGGCAAGATTGATTTCCTTTTCTAGTCCCGTCGCACATGAGTCACGTTCAAAATGAACGGACTTGTCCGTGTGTGGGCAAGTCCGTTCATTCTGAAAGTCCGCCGTACCTCCGGCGAAAGTCCGTCGGAAAGACGGGCGGACTTAGCCCGCCGGAAAAGTCCGGTCGTGTGTGGGCAAGTCCGTCCGTTTTAAAGTCCGGCGCACCTGGCGGACAAAGTCCGTCAGAAAGTGTGTCGTACCAAGTCTGCCGGAAAGTCTGACCGTGTGTACGTAGCATTATAGTCTTAATAGTATGACCCAGAGTTGGGTGGTGGGACTATGTGGACGTTTTATGGTAAAGCACTACTATGGAGCTGACAAAATACACTGTTAAGTGACTACATGAGGTGAATATAGGGCCAGGAGAGCATGCTAGGGAGGTAAGTGAAGGCAAATATGCATGAAGGACAAAAAAAATAAGTACATAAAAATCCAGCATGCATGAGGACAAAGGGGACATTCACAGCATATTCCAATCATGGTAATTAGGGAATGAGGAAAGAAATACAATATATTATCAAATATTAAATAAAATAAAATATGATATTAAAGGATAAATCTTACCTTAATATAATCCTTCTGCAGGATCTGGATGATGGCAGAACAGGTCTCTGGGATAATGATCCCCAGAGCCTGGGGGGAGATGCCTGTCGAGAACTTCAAGTCCTGCAGGCTTCTCCCCGTCGCCAAGTACCGCAGGGTGGCGACTAGCCTCTGCTCCGGAGTGATGGCTTGCCTCATGCAGGTATCCTGCCTGCTAATATAAGGGGTCAGCAAAGCCAACAAACGGTGAAATACGGGGTCCGTCATCCGGAGAAAGTTCCTGAAATCATCAGGATTATTCTCACGGATCTCACGGAGCAAAGGCATATTGACAACCAGGAAGTGATTTGTTCCCCTGGACGCCGAGCCGGCTGATCTTTTGAATGGTGACACGCAGCCTTTTCTATTCTGCTTGATTGACTGTTTTATATGTACGTATATAGATTGAAGGGTTTTCTTGAAGATTGTGGGTTTTGACTTCAATAAACAGAATTATGCTATGTGCACATTTTTCTTTCTTTTTACTCATCTGTGTGGAGTTGTGACCCCCCCTGAAAACCCCCCGGAGTGGTATTGAGAGAGAGATGTTGAGGAGATCTTTTTGCTCTTGGAGGCTTTTATGATTTGCAGATCTGGTGAGTCTGACCCCCTAGGGGGAGAGTGTCAACACAGTGTGAAATTTCATTGACCGGTGGAAGGCGCACACTGGGATACGGCTGTATTGTCACTTATGGACATTCCTCTGACCACTTCACGGACTCTCTACTTCTCTGTCTGATTTTTTTTTTATGCGTAGTTGGCCGCATGATTTCTTATATAGTTTTGCTCAACATTAGCGCTGTTTTATAGTGTATGTTTACTCCTATAGTTTATGTATGCTATTATGGACATTCTCATGTTATATTTTTAAAACGGCTGCTGCCTTTTAAGTATTCAGTTTAGATACTGTAAGTCTTTTTATCCTTTATATATTCCAGTCTGTAGTTCTATCTCTGTTAAAACATTAGCTTATCCATTTGGCGCTGAGTGGTGTGCTGCAGGCCTGAGCAAACCTATCCCCATATGGCAGAACTGGTCACGCTGGAGCAACCGATTCTTGGTCCATGAACGCCTCCTCGCCCTGTTCATGGACTAGACTTGTGTCAAGGTAAGGACCCCAACACCAAGCCCCCGCACAGCACGAACTCTACGAGGAGTACGTATACGCAACATGGCTAGAAAACGGTCGGCTGCTCAGAACGAAGTAACAGAACACACTGAAGAACAGCAAGGCCGATACAAACCCACAAGCACAAACTGAACAGCAGAAAACGATCTGAAAACCACGAGTCTGAAAAAGCGCGAATCGTCTCTCACCAAACTTTTACTAACACGAGATTAGCAAAAGGAGCCCAAAGGGTGCCGCGCTTGGTTCAGAACTGCCCTTTTCTAGTCTCGTCGTACGTGGTGTACGTCACCGCGTTCTTGGCGATCGGAAATTCCGACAACTTTGTGCAACCGTGTGTATGCAAGACAAGTTTGAGCCAACATCCGTCAGAAAAAATGCATGGATTTTGTTGTCGGAATGTCCGATCAATGTCTGATCGTGTGTACAGGGCATAAGAGTGGCAAGGATGTGGAATTCCCTTCCACAGGCGGTGGTCTCAGTGGGGAGCATCGATAGTTTCAAAAAACTATTAGCTAAGCACCTGAATGACCACAGCATACAGGGATATACAATGTAATACTGACATAAAATCACACACACAGGTTGGACTTGATGGACTTGTGTCTTTTTTCAATCTCACCTACTATGTAACTATGTAACATTTTATACAGGCTAGGCAGGCTTGGTACAAGAAGGGAAAGAATATTTTAAAAACTTTTATATTTTGTCTTTTCTTCCACTTTAAGTGGTTTAAACCCAATTTTATATTGAAATATTGAACCACTAGGGAAAATGCAATTTTAATGTTTTTTTTTATTAGTTGTATTACAAAAATATTTTTTTTAAATATTACTTGGGCAAAGTTTCAAACATTTGTAATTCGCTTGGAATTAGTTTTAAAAAATGTGTTTTGCGTGATAATATGGTACTAACTAAAGCTCAAGCATCCAGAGATGTTCTGAAGTAACAGTCTAGACTGCAGTGCATGGCGTGCTTCAGAAGCAGGGCCGGACTGGGAATGAAAACCAGCCCTGGAAAAAATGTCATACCAGCCCCATAACATTAATATACCCACCCAACAGCATAACGTTATTATTTTCTTGTTCATAAAATGGAAAACCATGCATTTTAAAGCACATTTGAAGAGTGCATTATATATAGATAAGACACATATAAAAGCCCACCTTCTTTTTATAGGGCACACAGTGTATAGGGACGTATAATGTAAAACATGGTGGTATTTCCCCACCCAGGGGAAATACAACTGGGCAGTGGCGGTGCGTCCATTGCAACCGTCAATCTTCAATAGATAGATTCATGCGTTGCATTAATCTAACTATTGTCGCTGCTGCTGCCCCCTATTCAGGTGTCCAGCCCCTTGTCGGGCATCGGGCATCTGAATTACAGCGGCGGGGTGTTTTTAGAAGTGCCTGATTAGAGCCGTCGGCTCTAATAGGCTTCTAAATTGGTAAACAGCGGGCACACTGCTGTACGTTCGCTGCTTACACAGTGCTGTGTTAGGAAATCAAATAAATCGCTTCCCTAACACTGACCCGCCTCTCAGCCAATCAGGTGCACTGGGTCTGGTTACCTGTCACCTGATTGGCTGAAGGGGAGGGAGCGTGGAGGAACTCGCTGACCTGAGACAGGTAAGTGCCGGGCGGGGGGAGGGGGGACACTGGCAGCATTTGATGGGCAAACTGGTGGCAATTGATGGGGCAAACTGGGGGCAATTAATGGTTACAATGGCTGCGTTTGATGGTAGTGGCACATTGGCTGTGCTTAATGGCACAGTGGCTGCGTTTAGTGGGCACAGTGGTGGCAATTTTTGGGTACAGTGGCTGCGTTTGATAGTACAGTGGCTGCGTTTAATGGGCACAGAGGTGGCAATTGATGGGTACAGTGGCTGCGTTTGATGGTACAGTGGCTGCGTTTGATGGCATAATGGCAGCGTTTAATGGGCACAGTGGTGGCAATTTATGGGTATAAACTGCAGACAAATGAGACTGCCACAAAAATTGATGGTTACAGTGGCTGCGTTTGATGGTAGTGGCACATTGGCTGCGCTTAATGGCACAGTGGCTGCGTTTAGTGGGCACATTGGTGGCAATTTTTGGGTACAGTGGCTGCATTTGATAGTACAGTGGCTGCGTTTAATTGGCACAGAGGTGGCAATTGATGGGTACAGTGGCTGCGTTTGATGGGCACAGTGGTGGCAATTTATGGGTACAGTGGCTGCGCTTGAAGGCAAAGTGGCTGCGTTTAATGGGCACAGAGGCTGCGTTTGATGGGCACAGTAGCTGCACTTGATGGCAGTGGCTGCGTTTGATGGGCACAGTGGTGGGAATTTATGGGTTCAGTGGTGGGGAAATAAAAGTACTCCTTCTCAACTTCTCCTATTCTCCGTGCAGATTAGTGGGCGGTGCTGGTGCCGCACGGGACGAGTGACGAATGGAAGGGGAAATCAAGCAGCACAGCGTTCTCCTGCTCCTCCCCAGTGGGCAGCGCCGGATCGGAGGAGGAGGCACACACACACATTGCATAGTGCAGCGGCCGCCGCTGCTCTTTATTTCGCTGACACAGCCAGCCAAGCTCTGAGCCAAAAGCGGCCCCACGGCACTAAGTGCAGACAGTGGCCTACCGGGATTCTCTCTCTCTCTCTCTCTCTCTCTCTCCTCTCTCTCCTCTCTCTCCTCTCTCTCTCTCTCGTTTTATTCAAGTGCAAAAGCTGTATACAGAAACTATATATTAGTCTTATGAGTGCTAATTATATATTGTATAAGCACAAAACTTTACTTTTATTTCCCCACCACTGAACCCATAAATTGCCACCACTGTGCCCATCAAACGCAGCCACTGCCATCAAGTGCAGCTACTGTGCCCATCAAACGCAGCCTCTGTGCCCATTAAACGCAGCCACTGTGCCATCAAGCGCAGCCACTGTACCCATAAATTGCCACCACTGTGCCCATCAAACGCAGCCACTGTACCATCAAACGCAGCCACTGTACCCATCAATTGCCACCTCTGTGCCAATTAAACGCAGCCACTGTACTATCAAATGCAGCCACTGTACCCAAAAATTGCCACCACTGTGCCCACTAAACGCAGCCACTGTGCCATTAAGTGCAGCCAATGTGCCACTACCATCAAACGCAGCCACTGTAACCATCAATTTTTGTGGCAGTCTCATTTGTCTGCAGTTTATACCCATAAATTGCCACCACTGTGCCCATTAAACGCTGCCACTATGCCATCAAACGCAGCCACTGTACCATCAAACGCAGCCACTGTACCCATCAATTGCCACCTCTGTGCCCATTAAACGCAGCCACTGTACTATCAAACGCAGCCACTGTACCCAAAAATTGCCACCACTGTGCCCACTAAACGCAGCCACTGTGCCATTAAGCACAGCCAATGTGCCACTACCATCAAACGCAGCCACTGTAACCATTAATTGCCCCCAGTTTGCCCATCAAATGCTGCCAGTGTCCCCCCTCCCCCCGCCCGGCACTTACCTGTCTCAGGTCAGCGAGTTCCTCCACGCTCCCTCCCCTTCAGCCAATCAGGTGACAGGTAACCAGACCCAGTGCACCTGATTGGCTGAGAGGGGGGTCAGTGTTAGGGAAGCGATTTATTTGATTTCCTAACACAGCACTGTGTAAGCAGCGAACGTACAGCAGTGTGCCCGCTGTTTACCAATTTAGAAGCCTATTAGAGCCGACGGCTCTAATCAGGCACTTCTAAAAACACCCCGCCGCTGTAATTCAGATGCCCGATGCCCGACAAGGGGCTGGACACCTGAATAGGGGGCAGCAGCAGCGACAATAGTTAGATTCATGCAACGCATGAATCTATCTATTGAAGATTGACGGTTGCAATGGACGCACCGCCACTGCCCAGTTGTATTTCCCCTGGGTGGGGAAATACCACCATGTTTTACATTATACATCCCTATACACTGTGTGCCCTATAAAATGAAGGTGGGCTTTTATATGTGTCTTATCTATATATAATGCACTCTTCAAATGTGCTTTAAAATGCATGGTTTTCCATTTTATGAACAAGAAAATAATAACGTTATGCTGTTGGGTGGGTATATTAATGTTATGGGGCTGGTATGACATTTTTTCCAGGGCTGGTTTTCATTCCCAGTCCGGCCCTGAGTGCAGACAGCCTACCGGGAATTTCCCCGGTATCCCGGTAGGCCAGTCCGGCACTGTTCAGAAGGTACCGCCCACTTCTGCTTGTGTCCTGGGGTGAGATGCATTTCAGAAAATTCCTCCCCTTCATCAGCCTGCTAAAACACACCCTGCCTTTAGGCCACTGTGCATACTCTCTTACCCTACTTACCTTCACCCATGGGAGCATCCTGTGTAAGCTCTGATTTGCAACTTTTATGGTTTCAAAGAAACTGCTGTAAACACTATAGCATTTAGTAAATTTTTGTACATTTTGCGTTTTTATGGTTCAGTCTGGAGTTTATTAGATACAAGTTTGCTACATTTACAGTATTTATGTCACATCAATGTGCCTTTCTACTGCCACTGAGAAAGCTGGGCGTTCAGAACCCTGCAAGAATACGCTGCGCTGAAACACATTCACATGGGATTTCAACCAGTGTCTCCAGTAAGTAGACAGAAATCAAGGTCCGAGGTTTTTTTTTTAATGCTTTTTTTCAGAGGTCATTATTTATTTTCTATTTTTTATTTTGGGAGTTGGAGAAATGGTGGCATAAAATAACACATACAGTTTAAAGTCAATAAAAAATTATTGAAAGCATTTTTACCTCATTGGAGACCAGAAGTGACAGCCACCAGGTCATGTTCACATTGTTCAATTGACTTTACATGGCTGTGTTACATGCATGTAATGTTACACAGTGCTTCCTGTTATATACCATCCCCATAACTTCCAACTGTCCCTGGTTTTGAGGGACTGCCCCTGATTTGGAACAAAGTCCCTCTGTCCATCTTTCCTCCTCATTTGTCCCTCATTTTGGTCTGATCTATATAGTTGTATATTAAATGCACTATTTATATTTCAAAAGTGTTTCCCAGTGCTTTCATGCAATTTCTAAATTGCTGCATTTGTAAATTTCAAAAGCCAATATAAAGGAAATGTAGCGGTAAAAAAACTGGGTTTAACTAATCTTTTTTTTGAATAATTCTCTTTTAAGGGGGCATGGCAGGGGGCTATCCTAAGCCTACATACTTTTGCTAATAGGTGTCCCTCGTTCTTATCGAAAAAGTTGGGAGGTATGCATACTGTATACCGGGGCTCAAAATTTCAACTCCTGAGCTGTACTAGCCAGACCCCTACCATGCCCACCCATAATGATCTCATAAAATTGCACTGTTAAATGTTTTATGCAGAATTAAGTTACAAAAATAAATATTAACAACAACTTTATCAGTGCCCATCAGTGCAGCCTAATCAGTGCCCATTGATGCAGCCTATCAGTCCAGCATATTACTGTCCATAAGTGCAGCATATCAGTGCAGTTTATTAGTGCCCATCAGTACAGCCTCATCAGTGCCCATTAATGCAGCCTCATTAGTGTCCATCAGTGCAGCCTCTCTAGTGCCCATCAATGCAGCCTCACCGGTATCCATCAATGCAGCCTCACCAGTGCCCATCAGTACAGCCTCACCAGAGCCCATCAATGCAGCCTCACCAGTGCCCATCAATGCAGCCTGATCAGTGCCCATCAATGCAGCCTCTGCATTGCCCATCAGCGCAGCCTCATCAGTGCACTGAGATCAAAGAAAGGAGAGTTGGGCCGGATCATCAAACAGAGTGTGGATCTCCCGCTGTGACACATCTTTGATTTGAATTGCCTTTAGGCCACTGTCAAATGAAGTCCCGCCTCCTGCATTGGCTCCTATGATAGACGTCAAATGTCCTAGCATTGGACCAGTGTGCTGTCTATCATAGGAGCCGGTCCTGGAGGCGGGACTTTGGTTTTATAGCGGCCGCCCGGCAATTCAAATCAAAGCTGTGTCACAGCGGGAGATCCCTACTCTGTGTGATGATCCGGCTGGCTCTCCTCTTCCTCTCCTCTCTCTTTCCCTGGCCGATCGCTGGGAGAACGGCTCCCATTCAGCCCCACCTGCTAGGGGCACTCGCCTCCCCCCCCCCGAGGCAGCCCCACACCCACCCTCAAGTTTTTTCCACTCGCCAAATACGAGCAGGCGAATGGAAATTTTGAGGGCTGCTATATACTATTACTATTAGCTATGAGGACTGGTTCACACTACTATACATGCATATGCACGTGCAATGCCTTTTGTCAACCTACTCATTTGAATGGAATTATAACAAACTGGACCGTTGAAAATGTTGTGCTTACACTACTTTGTGCCTAACATGTGCCTATCATGTGTTTGTGTGTGTACCCTGTGCTGCTTTTACTGTTGATCTAGTTGTTTTCATTCTATGCTTAGCAGGGAATGAAAAACCAACTAGATCCCCTGTCACTGAACACAGATCTGTGCTGCTTACACTGACAGAGCTGTGATCCGTGAGACTCTGAGCCGATCGGCAGGTGCATCCGTCAGTCACTGGCTGGCACCTGGTGATCAGCATGTGCTGTGACGATTCACAGCACAGCTGAGCAGGCAGGCGCCGGGAAATGCAGAATCACATATATTCATGATTCTGTGCAGAGTGGCCGCCCTGTAGCAGTAAAGCTGCAATGGACCGGTCGCTAAGTGGTTAAAGAGGGGAAAAAACATAAGCACAAACTGAAGTTGCAATCCTGCATTGTACTTTAGGAAGACAAGGAATTGATCACATTCCAGGTAGGGATGGGCCGAACACCCCCTGTTCGGTTCGCATCCAGAACATGCGAACAGACAAAAAATTTGTTCGAACACGCGAACACCGTTTAAGTCTATAGGACATGAACATGAAAAATCAAAACTGCTCATTTTAAAGGTTAATATGCAAGTTATTCTCTTCAAAAATGTTTGGGGACCTGGGTCCTGCCCCAGGGGTCATGTATCAATGCAAAAAAAAGTTTTAAAAACAGACGTTTTTTCGGGAGCAGTGATTTTAACCACTTCCCGACCGCCGCACGACTATATACGTCCTAAGTTTGAACGGGGATATCGTTGTTATGGCAGCAGCTAGCTGCCATAACCCCGGTATCCCCGTTTTCGTGCGGCGGCCGGCTTTCAGATAAAAGTGGTCCCTGCGGCGGATTCGCCGCGAGATCACTTTTATCGGTGGCGGGAGAGGGGCCCCCCCCTCCCGCCGCGATCCGGTGCCCTCCGCCACTTACCGGAGCCGTCGGTAGCGGCGGAGGCGATCGCGTCCTCTGCCGTTGTGTGTCAGGAGATGAGTGAGGCCAAGATGGCGCTCACTCGTCTCCAAGATACTGCTGGGCGGAAGCGACGTCAAAACGTCACTTCCGTCCACGCCTCTTAAAGGCATATTTTTTTAAATGTCATTTTTCTAAATGACTTTTTTTTTTTTTTTTTTTTTTTTTTATTGTATTTTAGTGTAAATATGAGATCTGAGGTCTTTTTGACCCCAGATCTCATATTTAAGAGGTCCTGCCATGCTTTTTTCTATTACAAGGGATGTTTACATTCCTTGTAATAGGAATAAAAGTGACACAATTTTTTTTTTTTTTTTTTAAACAGTGTAAAAATAAATAAAATATTTTAAAATAAATAATAAAAATAAAAAAAAAAATTTTAAAACCCCCCTGTCCCGACGAGCTCGCGCGCAGAAGCGAACGCATATGCGAGTAGCGCCCGCATATGAAAACGGTGGTCAAACCACACATGTGAGGTATCACAGCGACCGGTAGAGTGAGAGCAATAATTCTAGCCCTAGACCTCCTCTGTAGCGCAAAATATGCAACCTGTAGAATTTTTTAAACGTCGCCTATGGAGATTTTTGAGGGTAAAAGTTTGACGCCATTCCACGAGCGGGCGCAATTTTCAAGCATGACATGTTGGGTATCAATTTACTTGGCGTAACATTATATTTCACAATATTAAAAAAAATTGGGATAACTTTACTGTTGTTTTATTTTTTTATTCAAAAAAGTGAATTTTTTCCAAAAAAAGTGCGCTTATAAGACCGCTGCGCAAATACGGTGCAAAAAAAAGTATTGCAATGACCGCCATTGTATTCTCTAGGGTGTTAGAAGAAAAACCATATATAATGTTTGGGGGTTCTAAGTAATTTTCTAGCAGAAAAACCTGTTTTAAACATGTAAACACCTAAAATCCAAAACGAGGCTGGTCCTTAAGTGGTTAATAATGCTTAAAGTGAAACAATAAAAGTGAAATATTCCTTTAAATTTCGTATCTGGGAGGTGTCTATAGTATGCCTGTAAAATAGCGCATGTTTCCCATGTTTATAACAGTCAGAGAGCAAAATGACATTTCTAAAGGAAAAAAAAAGTCATTTAAAAGTGCTAGCGCTAGTGCTGGCTATTAATGAATTGTCGGTCCCGACAATACACATAAAAGCAATTGAAAGTCATTGAAAAATAAAAAAAAAATGCATGAAGGTCCCTCAAAATTCCATTACCAGGCCCTTCAGGTCTGGTATGGATAATAAGTGGAACTCCGTGCCAAAATTTAAAAATAAAATGGCATGGGGTTCCCCCCAAAAATCCAGAAGGGCCTGGTATGGATTTTAAGGGGAACTCCGCGCCAAATTTTTTTAAAAAAATAGCATGGGGTTCCCCCAAAAATTAACACCAGACCCTTAAAGAGGGGGGACGAGAGAGCGCCCCCCCCTCCTGAACCACACCAGGCCACATGCCCTCAACATGGGGAGGATGTCCCCATGTTGATGGGGACAAGGGCCAGACCCCTACAACCCGGTGGTTGTGGGGGTCTGTGGGCGGGGGGCTTATCAGAATCTGGAAGCCCCCTTTAACAAAGGGGAGATCCAGATCCTGCCCCCCCTATGTGAATTGGTAAAGGGTACATTGTACCCCTACCATTTCACAAAAAGAAAGTGTCAAAATGTTAAAAAAAAACACAGGAGACAGCTTGGGACAAGTCCTTTATTAAAAATAAAAAAATAAAAAAGAGATTCCAGCAATGTAATCCAATAAATCCATGCTCCTACTCCAACGATGTAATCCAATTCTCGATCTCCAGCGATGGATGATCTCCAGCGACTCCAGCGAGGAACACACACAGGATTCTGCCTCCACTGGAGGCACCCAGCCAATGACGCGGCGCTAGCTTGACAGCTCTTATGTAGATGAGGGCGGGGCCACCCGTCATGTGACCCCGCCCCCCTCTGACAAGGGAAAACGCTGGGTTTTCCCAGTGACGTGTACGGGTGACCCGGCCCCCCTCTGATGCAACGCAGGATTCACGTCAAGGAGCGAAGAAGAGCCCTGATTACTGGGGACATGAGGAATAAGGTAGGAACTTTAAGGCTGGGTTCACACTATCTGCAGCCGTGGCTCACAGCAGGGGTCCGGTGCGTCCCTGTACACCATTTCAGATGTGAACAGGTCCAAATTTTTTGCCGAATTCACACCTGAAACAGAGCCAAAGACACACAGGACCCTTTCCCAGTGCGCTCCGTGGCCTCCCCAGAGCTGTGTGAACTGCTCCATGGAGAGCCAGTCACAGTCTCCTGTCATGCGAATTGGATGCAGGGAAAGCCACATCCAATTTGCATCAGTGTTAACCCAGCCTAATAGTCAAATAAAATAAAAAGTATTCTGCGCTTAGTGCTAAAAAGTGTGTGTTCAGACCTGCACCAATCATCCAAATACTAGATGTCAAGCTTTCAATATATGCAAATAATAGGTGCGCATCTCAACAGAACAAGTTATTAAAACACTGCATATGATATGTGTAATATAATAAAAGCCCAAAAGTGAACTATTTTTTCATCAGACAATTGGTTGGTAGTGTCCCTTTAAATTAGAACTTGCACCATCCACTGATGAAGTGACTCAATCTTGAATAAGGATGGATAAACACCTGGTGCCCACCACTGCAAATAAAAATGGCCTCTTACCAAAAGGAGTAGGACTGGGCGAACGGTTTGACTCGAGCATGAATTTGGGCCGAACATTTGCCTGTTCGGTCGTTCGCCGAATACCCAAATTTTCAGGGTGTTCACCTCAACAAACACCCTGCAATGCACTCAGCACTGCACAATGCATTCTGCGCCCTGATTGGGCAAAGCTTTGCCCAATCAGGGCGTAGTGTAGGCTGGTTGTTAAGGAGCCAGGCCGGGAAGCCAGCCACGGCGTCCTTAACAACCGATGAGTCATCAGCTGTTAATAGGTTCCCCGCTGACAGCTGAATAATAATTTTAAAAAAGTGGCGGTTAAAAAAATTGAGAAAAAAACGCTGTGGGGTCCCCCCCCAATTCCATACCAGATCCTTAAAGTCTGGTATGGATTTGAAGGGGAACCCTTTGCCAGAATGTAAAAAAAATGGCGCCCCCCAAAAAAATCTGTACCAGACCCTTATCTGGGCATGCAGCCTGGCAGGTCAGGAAAGGGGGGGACAAGTGAGCGCCTCCCCCTCCTGAACCATACCAGGCCACATGCCCTCGACATGGGGGGTGGGTGCTTCGGGGGGCAGATCCCACCCCCCCATGTGAATGAGTATCAGGAATATAGTTCCCCTACCCATTCACCAAAAAAGTGTACAAAAAGTAATGAAAACAAGAGACAAATTTTTGACAAATCCTTTATTAAAAAATAAAAAAAGTGTCCCTCGATGTAAATCCATCATCAATCACGATGCCCGCTTGTGAAGTCACAGGGCCAGCATGCACCAGTCTGTGATTTCAGCAGGGGGCGGTGCCACTGGGTGACGTAGCCAGGTGGCCCTGTCTCTTACCTATATAACAAATGTCAAAGCGCAGAGTAGGCATTCGGCGGGAGGCCTTCCTAGGAGGCGGAGATTTTTTTGTTTTCTTTTTTTTGCGGGTCAGCTGGCGGCATGACTGACAATGGATTTACATCGAAGGACACTATTTTTTTATTTTTTATCAAAGGAATTGTCACAAAACTTGGCTCTTGTTTTTATTACTTTTTGTACACTTTTTAGTGAATGAGTAGGGGTACTATGTACCCGATACTCATTCACATAGACAAGGGGGCTCCCTTGTTAAAGGGGGCTTCCAGATTAAGATAAGCCCCCTGCCTGCAGACCCGCACAACCACTGGCCACGGTTGTGGGGATGAGGCCCTTGTTCCCATCAACATTGGGGACAAGGTGCTTTAGAGTGGGGGGGCTGAGCCCCCCTGCCTCAAAGCACCCACCCTCCGATGTTGAGGGCATGTGGCCTGGTATGGTTCGGGGGGGGGGGGTGCTCACTCGTCCCACCCTTTCCTGACCTGCCAGGCTGCATGTCCGGTTAAGGGTCTGTTATGCGTTATGGGGGGACCCCACGCCGTTTTTTTATTACATTTTGGCATGGGGTTCTGCTCCAAATCCATACCAGACCCAAAGGGCCTGGTATGGACTGGTTGGAATAACTGGGTGTCGGCAATTGTAACCATGAGTCATTTTAAATGGGATTTCACTCGTTTTTTTTCGCTTTAGAAATGTCATTTTTGCTGCAGCATGTTTTATGCATGCTACAGATGCGTCACTTTACAGGCACATTAAGGGGACTCCCCAGGCACTATATTTAAAGGAATTTTTCATTTTTATTGTTGCACTTTAGGCATAATTAAAATCACTGCTCCAGAAATTAAATTGTTTTAAAAAAAAAATGTTTGCATTGATAGATGTCCCCCAGGGCAGTACCCAGGCCCCCATATCCCTTTTATAGCCAATTACTTGCATATAAGCGTTCAAAATGGGCACTTTAGATTTTTCCTGTTCGGCTTCCAAAGACTTCAGTGGGGTTAAAACATTTCCCCTGTTCGGGAGTTCTGCTGCAAACCGAACAGGGGGTGTTCAGCCCATGTTTAAAAGAAATTACACCAGCACGTTTGATCCAAAAACTCCAG
Organism: Aquarana catesbeiana; assembly: GCF_042186555.1. Lineage (NCBI taxonomy): Eukaryota > Metazoa > Chordata > Amphibia > Anura > Ranidae > Aquarana > Aquarana catesbeiana. Next base: position 625,229,423 of record NC_133325.1, read on the forward strand.
ACATTCAACAATATCCACAGTAAACTTCCACTACCAGGATTCAGTGACCCCAGAGGTCAGTGAGCCAGGCTAGCACATGATGGTTTATAAAAAGGAACAAAGACCGCACATAGTGTGAAACCGCTTAAAACTACTTTATTAAAAATGTGACAGGTACTCAGGGGCGGGTGCAGAGGAGCTCCATGGATGCTCCTATATGTGTGTGAGTTGGCAAGCTGCTGCTCTGTCATTGAGCTGACATCGGGCTCTTTACTGCCACCTCTGGCCAATTCCTCCATGTGCACTGCACCCCTCTGCATGTGAAAACAAGAGCTGGGACTAGGAGGACCACCTTACAAGTAAGGGCTGCTGTGCAAGGGAGGGGGGCTGTGGGTGTGTGTGCATGCCGGTGTTTGTGTACATGCCTGTGTGTGTGTGTGCATGTCTGTGTGTGTGTGCGTGTGTGTAAGTTCATGTCATATATATATATATATATATATATATATATATATATATATATATATATATATATACATACACAGTTGTGCTCATAAGTTTACATACCCTGGCAGAATTTATGATTTCTCAGCCATTTTTCAGAGAATATGAATGATAACACAAAAACTTTTCTTTCACTCACGGCTAGTGTTTGGCTGAAGCAATTTATTATCAATCAACTGTGTTTACTCTTTTTAAATCATAATGGCAATAGAAACTACCCAAATTACCCTGATCAAAAGTTTACATATCCTAGTTCTTAATACCGTGTATTGCCCCCTTTAACATCAATGACCGCTTGAAGTCTTTTGTGGTATTTGTGGATGAGGCTCTTTAACTTCTCAGATGGTAAAGCTGCCCATTCCTCTTGGTAAAAAGCCTCCAGTTCCTGTAAATTCTTGGGCTGTCTTGCATGAACGGCACCATTTGGGATCTCCCCAGAGTGGCTAAATGATATCGAGGTCAGGAGACAGATGGCCACTCCAGAACCTTCACTTTATTCTGCTGTAGCCAATGACAGGTTGACTTGGCCTTGTGTTTTGGATCATTTTCATGTTGGAATGTCCAGGTACGTCCCATGCGCATCTTCCTGGCTAATGAATGTAATTGTTCCTCCAGTATTTTTTGATAACATACGGCATTCATCTTGCCATCAATTTTGACCAAATTTCCTGTGCCTTTGTAGCTCACACATCCCTGAAAGATCAGTGATCCACCTGATCATTTCACAGTAGGAATGGTGTACTTTTCATCATAGGCCTTGTTGACTCCTCTCCAAATATAGCAATTATGGTTGTGGCCAAAAAGCTCCATTTTGGTCTCATCACTCCAAATGACTTTGTGCCAGAAGGTTTGAGGTTTGTCTCTGTGCTGTTTGGCATATTGTAAGCGGGATACTTTGTGACATTTGCGTAGTAATGGCTTTCTTCTGGCGACTCAACCATGCTGCCCATCTTTCTTCAAGTGCCTCCTTATTGTGCTTCTTGAAACAGCCACACCACATGTTTTCAGAGAGTCCTGCATTTCACCTGAAATTATTTGTGGGTTTTTCTTTGCATCCCGAACAATTTCCTGGCAGTTGTGGCTGAAATTTTAGTTGGTCTACCTGACCATGGTTTGGTTTCAACAGAACCCCTCATTTTCCACTTGATTAGAGTTTGAAAACTGCTGATTGGCATTCTCAATTCCTTGGATATCTTTTTATATCCCTTTCCTGTTTTATACAGTTCAACTACCTTTTCCCGCAGATCCTTTGACAATTCTTTTGCTTTCCCCATGACTCCGAATCCAGAAATGTCAGTGCAGCACTGGAAGAAAGATGCAAGGTTCTGTCAGGAGTCCAGGAACTCATTGACCTTTTATACACACACACTAATTACAAGCAAACAGATCACAGGTGAGGATGATTACCTTTAATAGCCATTCAAACCCCTTTGTGTTAACTTGTGTGCATGTTATCAGGCCAAAATCATCAGGGTATGTAAACTTTTCATCAGGGTCATTTGGGTAGTTTCTGTTGCCATTATGATTTAAAAAGGGTAAACACAGTTGATTGATAATAAATGGCTTCAGCCAAACACTAACCATGAGTGAAAGAAAAATGTTTGCGTTATCATTCATATTCTCTGAAAAATGGCCAATAATCATACATTCTGCCAGGGTATGTAAACTTATGAGCACAACTGTATATACACACACACATGTGATGGGGGGCTGAGAGCATACAGATGTGAGGGGGAGGCTGAATGTGTACAGGTGTGAGGGGGGCTGAGGGCGCACAGGTGTGAAGGGGGGCTGGAAGAAAGATGCAAGGGTCTGTCAGGAGTCCAGGAACTCATTGACCTTTTATACACACACACTAATTACAAGCAAACAGATCACAGGTGAGGATGGTTACCTTTAATAGCCATTCAAACCCCTTTGTGTTAACTTGTGTGCATGTTATCAGGCCAAAATCATCAGGGTATGTAAACTTTTCATCAGGGTCATTTGGGTAGTTTCTGTTGCCATTATGATTTAAAAGGAGTAAACACAGTTGATTGATAACAAATGGCTTCAGCCAAACACTAACCATGAGTGAAAGAAAAATGTTTGTGTTATCATTCATATTCTCTGAAAAATGGCCAAGAAATCATAAATTCTGCCAGGGTATGTAAACTTATGAGCACAACTGTATATACATACACATGTGATGGGGGGCTGAGAGCATACAGATGTGAGGGGGAGGCTGAATGTATACAGGTGTGAGGGGGGCTGAGGGCGTACAGGTGTGAAGGGCGGTTGAGAGCGTAGAGGTGTGAGGGGGGCTGAGAGCGTACAGGTGTGAGGGGAGCTGAGGGCGTACAGGTGTGATGGGGGGCTGAGAGCATACAGGTGTGAGGGGGGCTGAGAGCATACAGGTGTGAGGGGGGCTGAGAGCGTACAGGTGTGTGGGGGGGCTGAGAGCGTACAGGTGTGAGGGGGGCTGAGAGCGCACAGGTGTGAGGGGGGCTAAGAGCATACAGGTGTGAGGGGAGCTGAGGGCGTACAGGTGTGATGGGGGGCTGAGAGCGTACAGGTGTAAGGGGGGCTGAGAGCGTACAGGTGTGTGGGAGGGCTGAGATCGTACAGGTGTGAGGGGGGCTGAGAGCGTACAGGTGTGTGGGGGGGCTTAGAGCGTACAGGTGTGAGGGGGGGCTGAGAGCCTACAGGTGTGAGGGGGGCTGAGAGTGTACAGATGTGAGGGGGCTGAGAGCGTACAGGTGTGTGGGGGGGCTGAGAGCGTACAGGTGTGAGGGGGGGCTGAGAGTATACAGGCTTGTTGTCCTTGCTTACATTGATATCATGGTGAATAAAAGTAGTGTGCCTTCAACTTGAATAATAGCACAGTAAGCTCTTAACTTGCAAAGTTCTCAGAAAGAATTAGGCTAATTTGTTGCCTTTGGATTAATTGTGCAATCTAATGTGTATTTGTCAATAGGTAATACCGCTTGGAAAGTCCACTATATTTCTCCAAAATTCCCAGCAGGAGCAAATGCATGCTATGGTTCCAAGCTTTGTTCTTGCAGTGGAGAAAATGTTGCATACCACATTCCCCCATTAATTTTCAACCTCTCCAATGATCCTTTTGAGGTGAATCCTCTGCCCAATGAATCTGTGTTCTATAAGGAAGTGCTACAGAAAACACAACTGGCTACAGCCCATCATAACTCAACGTTGCATCCAGTGCCTCAACAGCTCTATGGGCTAAAAAACATTTGGGACCCCAGACTTCAACCATGCTGTGGATCCTTTCCACTTTGTTGGTGCAACGAAGAAAGCACAAGTTAGATCTAGCAATAAACATTATTGTATCTGCTATGAAAATAATCTACTCACTGTAATTTACAGAACCTGTGTATTGATAATCCAAAACTTTGATGTGTACTGTACCTTTTTTGTATTTTTTTACTATCACATGCTGTTCTTTCAAGTTCTGCTGTGCTGGGGAAACAAACTAAAACATGGTAGTCTTATCATATTGGCAGAAAGATTTAAAAAATTGATCAATTTATTATCAAATTGGTGATAAAAAGTTTTAAATAAACTCAATTTTATATTGAAATGTTTTCCAATTGGGAAAATACAATTTTAATGTTTCCTTCTTTACTTTTAGCTTTTCAAAAATATTTTTTAAAATACTACTTAGGAAGTCTCACACGTTCACAGATTGCTTACGATTAGTTTAAAATGTGTTTTGCTTTATACAGCACTAATCAAACACAAGCATCCAGAGATGTTCTGGAGTAACAGTCCAGACTGCAGTGCATACTGAGGTTCAGACAGTAGCTCCCACTTCTGTAAGTGTTCCTGGGTCTGGCACTTTTCAGGGAATTACCCTCCTTCATCAGCCTTCTAAAACACACCCTGCCTCTCTAGACCAGTGTGCCTTCTCTCTTAGGGCTTGTTCACAATTGACTAAATTTCCGACGCTCAACAAATGCTTCTATAGCATTTGTATGGCATTAGTTTGGAGTGTCAGACAGGAGTCAATGAGCTTTAGAATGGGGCGTTTTACAAGCGTTAAAAGGCTCCCTAAACGCCCTATGCACAGTTTCATAGAGTTTGATGAGTGTTAAAACTGCTCCACAATGGAAAGTGACAGAAATAAACAAATTTTAACGCGCCGCAACCTCACCAAAACTGCACCGAAAACGCCTGCCAGAGCGTTTGCGGAGCGTTACCATAGACTTGAATGGGACATGAGGCACAATGTGCTTTCTATTATATTTTGTTTATAGACATTTCAGGGGCATTTTTAACGCCTGTCAAAGACCTCTCAAATGCCTGCTCTTAATGCCAGTGTGAAGCCTTATACTTACCTTCACCCATGGGAGCATCCTGTGTAAGCTCTGAATTGCAACTTTACTTTAGGGCAGGGGTAGGCAACCCCCGGCACGCAAAGCCTCTTTAGCCGGCCCTCGGCTCCCTCCTCATCAGCAGAGCAGCGCAGGGAAGTGTCAGTGAGACACTAATACATTCCAATTTCAGAATTCCCCACACAGCACCTGCACTGAGGGGGAGGCACTGTGCCCCCACACATTGTAAAAGATGGGAAACATTATTTGGTTCTCTAACTTTGCTGTAGTTGCAATCGTCAGCTTTTGTGATGCGGAAGAGATTGGGTGCAGTTTTGCTAGGGGGGTCACTGTTTCCAGGAGGAGGATTGTCATTGGCCACTGCTAAAGCCAATCACAGTCCTGCTAGCCCTGCCCACCATCTGGAGGAAGATGACTCAATTGGTTGCCACTACCAATCTCAGAAAGAAGGGATTTCGCTATGATTGAGAAAACCACAATCAGGTGACAGTTTGTGCAATTACTGTTGAGCTTCTGGGAACTTTGCTGAAATTATTCCTGAACCTTTGCATCACTTACTACTGAACCCCTACACTCTGTGTCCGTTTAAGCCAGAGCCAGTATTCAGCGCAATGAAAATCACACCCAATTTTTCTTGTGGAGCAGAGCGCCACACTTTTTCTCAGCTGCAGGGGCCCAACTTATGTTCCTGCACACAGGCCCTGTGCTTTCAGAAAATGCCCCTGACCTGAGCTCATCATTGCGCATTCATTCCAGGTGCTTGTATGTGACATCTCATACATCACATATAAGCGGGTGGGCTGGATGTGAGAGTTGGATCAGCAGGATGAGTGTGCCAGGGCAGGTAGATGCGTCTCATCTCTGCTTCCTTTAGTCACTCTGCATATCATAGATGAGAAGAGAATACAGTGGTGGGACAGAAGAGCAGGAGGGTACAGCGGTGGAGCAGATGTTCAGGGGGGTACAGTGGTGGAAGAGATGAGAAGGGGGTTCAGCAGTGGGACAGAAGAGCAGGGGGGTACAGTGATGGGTCAGATAAGCAGGGGGGGTTCAGTGTTGGGTCAGATGAAAAGGAGGTTTAGTGGTGGGACAGAAAAGCAGGGGGGTAAAGCAGTGGGGCAGATGTGAAAGGAGGTGTATTGGTGGGACAGATGAGCAGGGGGTTACAGTGGTGGGGCAGGAAAGCAGGGGGAACAGAGGTGAGACAGATGTGCAGGAGGTAAATTGGTGGGGCAGATGAGAAAGCGGGTTACAGTGGTGGGTCATATGAGAAAGCGGGTTACAGTGGTGGGGCAGATGAGCAGATGGGTTCAGTATCAGGACAGATGAGAAGGTGATTCAGAAGTGAGACAGAAGAGCATAGGGACACAGAGGTGGAGCAGATGTGCAGGGAGGTACAGTGGTGGGGCAGATGAGAAAAGGGGTACATTGATGGGGCAGATGAGCAGGGGGGTTACAGTGGTGGGACAGAAGAGCAAGGGGGTACAGTGGTGGGGCGGATGTGCAGGAGGTACAGTGGTGGGAGGGATGAGTAGGGGGTTACAGTGGTGGGGCAGAAGAGCAGGGGGAACAGAGGTGGGGCAGGAGCTACAGTGGTGGGGCAGACGAGCAGATAAGTTCAGTGTTAGGACAGATGAGAAGATGGTTCAGCGGTGAGACAGAAGAGCATGGGGGTACGGCGGTGGAGCAGATGTGCAGGAAGGTACAGTGGTGCAGCAGATGTGTAAAAGGGAATATTGGTGGGGCAGATGAGCAGGGGGTACAGTGGTGGGAGGGATGAGAAGGGGGTTCAGCGGTGGGGCAGATGAGCACGGGGTTACAGTGGTGGGAAAGATGAGCAGGGGGTTCAGTGTTGGGGCAGATGAGAAGGGGGTTCAGCGATGGGACAGAATAGCAGGGGAGTACAGCGGTGGGACAGAGGAGAAAGGAGGTGTATTGGTGGGACAGATGAGTAGGGGGTTACAGTGGTGGGGCAGAAGAGCAGGGGGAACAGAGGTGGAGCAGGAGCTACAGTGCTGTGGTGGAGCAGATGAGAAAGGGGGTTACAATGGTGGGGCAGATGAGCAGATAAGTTCAGTGTTAGGACAGATGAGAAGATGGTTCAGCGGTGAGACAGAAGAGCATGGGGGTACGGCGGTGGAGCAGATGTGCAGGAAGGTACAGTGGTGCAGCAGATGTGTAAAAGGGAATATTGGTGGGGCAGATGAGCAGGGGGTACAGTGGTGGGAGGGATGAGAAGGGGGTTCAGCGGTGGGGCAGATGAGCACGGGGTTACAGTGGTGGGAAAGATGAGCAGGGGGTTCAGTGTTGGGGCAGATGAGAAGGGGGTTCAGCGATGGGACAGAATAGCAGGGGAGTACAGCGGTGGGACAGAGGAGAAAGGAGGTGTATTGGTGGGACAGATGAGTAGGGGGTTACAGTGGTGGGGCAGAAGAGCAGGGGGAACAGAGGTGGAGCAGGAGCTACAGTGCTGTGGTGGAGCAGATGAGAAAGGGGGTTACAATGGTGGGGCAGATGAGCAGATAAGTTCAGTGTTAGGACAGATGAGAAGATGGTTCAGCGGTGAGACAGAAGAGCATGGGGGTACGGCGGTGGAGCAGATGTGCAGGAAGGTACAGTGGTGCAGCAGATGTGTAAAAGGGAACATTGGTGGGGCAGATGAGCAGGGGGTTACAGTGGTGGGGCAGATGTGCAGGGTAGTACAGTGGTGGGGCAGATGCGCAGGGGGTTACAGTGGTGGGGCAGATGTGCAGGGGGTTACAGTGGTGGGGCAGATAAGAAAGGGGGTACATTGGTGGGGCAGATGAGAAAGGGAGTACAGTGGTGGGGCAGATGAGAAAGGGGGTATAGTGGTGGGGCAGATGTGCAGGGTAGTACAGTGGTGGGGGAGATGTGCAGGGGGTTACAGTGCTGGGACAGAAGAGCAGGGTGGTACAGTGGTGGGGCAGATGTGCAGGGGGTTACAGTGGTGGGACAGATGAGCAGGGGTACAGAGGTGGGGCAGTTGTGAAGGGGGGTATAGTGGTGGGACAGATGAGCAGGGGGTACAGTGGAAAAACAGATTTGTAGGGGGGACAGTGATCTGAGGTGTGAAGGTGCAGGAATTGGAGATGATCTAAGGTGTGAAGGTGCATGAATTGGGGCTGATCTGAGGTGTGAAGGTGCATGAATTGGGGATGATCTGAGTTGTGAAGGTGCATGAATTGGGGCTGATCTGAGGTGTAAAGGTGCAGGAATTGGGGCTGATCTGAGGTGTGGAGGTGCATGAATTGGGGTTGATCAAACATAATGAGCGTTGAGTAACACAGGCATTTACAATAACATGCATTGGGCATTGACACAGAAAAAGTCATAGCAACCAGAATAGAGGAGGGCCCTGAGGGGGGTACTCAAGAACTTACGATTATTTTAAAATATTAAAGGGGTTGTAAACCCTCATGGTTTTTCACCTTAATGCATTCTATGCATTAAAGTGGTTGTAAACCCTCCCTCCTGACTTTTAACTATAGGTAAGGCTAGAATGGCATCCTGGGGAGCAAACAGGTCTGGTGTGTTGGAGATAAAGGAACATTCCTTACTGCACCGGAGGTTTATCTGCTTTACTACCGCACTGGAGAGATGATTTTCGGTGACCACAGAGGATATTCTGAGGGGCCGTGCAGCATCCATCCAGCTCCTATGGAACCCATGCCCGTATGACCTCCTGTAATTAAGAGGTCCACCTTTTCTGGTAAGCACATTCATGTGTCTGGGTGGAGATTATCAGTGTTTCATGTAGAAGGACTGGCTTCCCTTTTACCACGAGAAATCCTTCATCTTTGACCACATGGACTGTTTTTATAATAATTTGCGCTGCACTAATATTGTTTTATAGTTTGATACATAGGTTTGGTGAATCCCTATAGTGTTCAGCTTGCTCCTATTCTGTATTCTTTAGTTTGCGCTGATTGTTCCTAGTTTACAAGCCTAGAATAAGGCTTGCCTATAGGTGGTGGAATTATCTCCTAAACTTGCGCCGTTTAGGAGAAATTTCACTTGTAGTGCGCCGATGATGTAATCGGCGCATGCGCTGTGAAGAAACTGATTTTTCCCCCAGCATGTGCCGCTACTGACGGCTCCTGCGCGGGAGTGACGTCACGCGGCTTCGGCCACAGAGCCGGAGTCTGCGGCCCCTGCAAGGAAGAGGGGCGAAGATGGACGCAGCCTGCACAGGGGACAGCGATGGGTTTGTTTGCAGGTAAGTGTCACATAATGGGTTAGTATGCGATGCATACAAGCCCATTATGCTTTAAATTTGCAGGCTTTGCTGGGAGCAAAAGAGGAAGTAAAACACATCGGGGTTTACTTCCTCTTTAAAGTGAAAAACCTCCTGTGGTGATGCAGACCCCACGAGCCCGTGTTTTACTTACCTGACCCCGATCCTTCGCCGGCTGGGAACAAGCAGACCAGCTCTAGCTGGTGTCTCGTGTCCTGATTGGATAGATTGATAGCAGCGCAGCCATTGGCTCCTGCTGCTGTCAATCAAATCCAAAGACGTGGCCCTGGGGGGCAGGGCCGAGTACTGCATTCTGTGAATGGACATAGATGCAGGACTCGGGAGCACGCCTGCATGAGTGTCCACCATAGGAGAGAGCTTCTCCAACATGGACACTCGATGCGGGGAGGAGCCAGGAGCGCCGCTGAGGGACCCCAGAAGAGGATGTTCGAGCCCACTCTGTGCAAAACGAACTGCACAGTGGAGGTAAGTATGACATGTTTGTTATTTAACCACTTGCCGACCAGCCACCGCAGCTGTACTGCGGCAGAATGGCACGGCTGGGCGAAACAACGTTACCTTAGCTCGCTTCGCCCTGTGGCCACTAGGGGCGTGCGCGCTCCCGCTGCTTGCACCCGGAACAGATGCGAGTGCCCAGCGGTCGCGATAACCACCGGGATCCCGCGATCGCTCGTGACAGGGCGAGAACCGGGATCTCTGTGTGTAAACACAGAGATCCTGGTTCTCTGAGGGGAGAAGAGACTGATCCTGTGTTCATACAAAGTATGAACACCGATCTATCTCTTCCCCTAGCAAGTCCCATCCCCCCTTCAGTTAGAACACAGAGAGGGAACACAGTTAACCCCTTGATCGCCCCCTAGTGTTAACCCCTTCCCTGCCAGTGACATTTTTACAGTAATCAATGCATTTTTATATCACTGATCGCTGTATAAATGCCAAAGGTCCCAAAAATGTGTCAAAAGTGTTCGATGTGTCCGCCATAATGTCACAGTCACGATAAAAATTGCAGATCGCCGCCATTACTAGTAAAAAAAAAAATAATAATAAAAATGCTATAAATCTATCCCCTATTTTGTAGATGCTATAACTTTTGCGCAAACCAATCAATATACGCTTTTTGCGATTTTTATTACCAAAAATATGTAGAAGAATACATATCGGCCTAAACTGAGAAAAAATTAGCTTTTTTTAAAAAAAAATGGGGATATTTATTATAGCAAAAAGTACAAAATATTGCAGTTGTTTCAAAATTGTCACTCTTTTTTTCTTTATAGCGCAAAAAATAAAAACCGCAGAGATCAAATACCACCAAAAGAAAGCTCTATTTGTGGGGAAAAAAGGACATAAATTTTGTTTGGGTGCAGCACCACACGACTGCGCAATTGCAGTGCTGAATCGCAAAAAATGGCATGGTCATTCAGCAGTCAAATCTTCCAGGATTGAAGCGGTTAAAAAAAAACAACAAAGCTTTACAATCTCTTTAACAACATCAACTACTGTTTTTTTTTTTAATTTGTTGCTCTATAAACTAAAAAATACCAGAACTTTTGAAAAAGAACATGTTTTTCTTAGTGTATATTAATTAGTCTGTGTGAAAATTATAGAGTCTACAAACTATAGTATATACAGTATATTTGAAAATTGATCAATCCTGATGTACTGACTGCCTATCTATTTTCTTGAAGCCCTAAAATGCCAGAACAGTACTAATACCCCCCCAAATTACCTTTTTTTGGATAGTAGACAGTCCAAGGTACAGTGAGGAAAAAAAGTATTTGATCCCCTGCTGATTTTGTACGTTTGCCCACTGACAAAGAAGTGATCAGTCTATAATTTTAATGGTAGGTTTTTTTTAACAGTGAGAGACAGAATAACAAAAAAAAAAAAACGCATTTCAAAAAAGTTATAAATGAATTTGCATTTTAATTAGTGAAATAAGTAAATGACCCCTTCACAAAACAGGACTTTGTACTTGGTGGCAAAACCCTCGTTGGCAATCGCAGAGGTCAGACATTTCTTGTAGCTGGCCACTAGGTTTGCACACATCTCAGGAGGGATTTTGTCCCATTCCTCTTTGCAGATCCTCTCCAAGTCATTAAGGTTTTAAGGCTGATGTTTGGTAAGTCGAACCTTCAGCTCCCTCCACATATTTTCTATGGGATTAAGGTCTGAAGTCTGGCTAGGCCACTTCAGGACCTTAATGTGCTACTTCTTAAGCCACTCCTTTGTTGCTTTGGCCGTGTGTTTTGGGTCATTGTCATGCTGGAATACCCATCCACAATCCATTTTCAGTGCCCTGGCTAAGGGAAGGAGCATCTCACCCAAGATTTGATGGTTATTTTGTGTTTCTTCCATTTGCAAACTGTTGTCACCCTCTCGCCAAGCTGCTTGGCGATGGTCTTTTAGCCCATTCCAGGCTTGTGTAGGTCTACAATATGGGTGTATATCCTGTGGCCCTCCAGCTGTTGCGTAACTACAATACCCATCATACCTCTTCCTTTGGGAGTCATGCTTGTAACTGTCAGTGGCTTGCAATGCCTCATGGGACTTGTAGTTCTGCAACAGCTAGAGGGACACAGGGTGAGAACCCATGGTTTACAATCTTGTCCCTGACATCCTTGGACAGCTCTTTGGTCTTGGCCATTGTGGAGAGATTGGAATCTGATTGATTGATCGCTTCTGTGGACAGGTGTCTTTTATACAGGTAACAAGCTGAGATTGGGAGTACTCCCTTTAAGAGAGTGCTTCTAATCTCAGCTCATTACCTGTATAGAAAACACCTGGGAGCCAGAAATCTTGTTGATTGATAGGGGATAAAATACTTATTTCACGCATTAAAATGCAAATCAATTTATCATTTTTTGAAATTTTTGTTGTTATTCTGTCTCTTACTGTTTAACCAGTTCCGGACCAGCCGCCGCAGTTGTACTGCGGCAGGTTGGCTCGGCTGGGCGAAGCAAAGTTACTCTACGTCGGGCACGTGGCCACCTAGGGGGCACGCGTGACGTTCCGATTCACTTCAGTCTCCAGGCCCTTGCCAATTATGTCTGGCCTAGGCCTGGTGATTGGTTCTGAGGAATAAAATCCTTCCCCTGCCTGTGTAAGTGTAGACACAGGCAGGGGATGTGATGTCATCTCCCCTCGTGGAACTATTTTTGTTCCAGAGAGAGGAGAGAAGACATCTCACAGTAAGTTGCACCAACACTACACTGACACAGTACACATAGGCACACTTGCCACCCTCCAGATCGCCCCCCAGTTAACCCCTTCACTCCCTGTCACAGTGTCACCCAGTGCAGTGTTCATATTTTTCTTTGATCACTGTTCTGGTGTCATTTGTCACAATAATCAGTTACGGTACTTAGTAGTTGGCCTAGACAGGTCTAGGGACCCCCCTAAACCCCCCTAATAAAGGTTTAACCCCTTGATCACCCCTGACACCAGTGATCACTGTATTAGTGTCATGGGTGACGCTGGTTAGTTAGTTTTTTTTTTAGCGTCAGGGCACCCGCCGTATATTACCTAATAAAAGGTTTAACCCCCTGATCACCCAGCGGGTGATATTGGTTTTAGCATCAGTTAGGGTCTGCGTTGCCCCAGGCGGCATCAGATTAGTGCCAGTAGTGCTAACACCCATGCACACACCATACACCTCCCTTAGTAGTATAGTGTCTGAATGGATCGAAATCTTTGATCTAATCAGAACTATATTAGTGTCTCCAATAGTTTACCGTTTCCAAAAACGCAGCGTTAGTGGGATCAGCCCAGATAACTGCTAGCACCTGCGTTTAGCCTCTCCGCCCAGCCCAGCCCACCCAGGTGCAGTATCCATTGATCACTGTCACTTACAAAACACTAAACACATAACTGCAACATTTGCAGAGTCAGGCCTGATCCCTGCTAATGCTAACAGTTTTTTTGGTAGCGTTTGAAGCAGTCGTTGACAGTCAGGTGCTCTTTTTTCCTTTGAGTCTCACTAGTTGTACCAGTAAATTTAGAGGCCAAAATGTCCAATCGAAGTTACACTAGTGAAAAGGCCTACACGTTTCTGAGCCTGACAGATGAGAGTGAAGAGGAAGTCACCCATCTGTCCGATTCAGGCTCAGAATACGAACACGTAGACAGCAGCGGCACCCTAACGGATAGCTCTGACAACGGAGTAGTGGTCCCTGCCAAGGTCAGGTGTACGCGACCTTGTTCTTCTGTTGTTGTTGTTGAGGTGCAAGAACTGCAGGGCTCTCGTATGGAGCAGAAAGCCAGTACTAGTGCCGTCCATCCTTCTGGTGAACTGGCAAGCACCAGCGGCCTAGTACATCCTGGTTGTACATCAAGCACTGCAGTAACACTTGGTGCAGTCCAAGCTGGTGAGGTGGCTAGCACAGTAGAGTCCTGCAGCCACCAAGAAGACAAACACAGGCCCGTCTAGCCCATAGTGCCTCTCCTGCTGCATTTGCCAATCCGAATTGGGAGCCCACCACTTCTGCAGCACCCATACTTCCCCCATTCACTGGCCAACCCAGAATTCAGGTGGAAACAGTTGATTTTACGTCACTTGATATTTATTCGCTGTTTTTCACGGAAGATCTCTACAGATCTGTTGTGGACCAAAGCAATTTGCATGCTGGTCAATTCATCGCCGCTAATCCCCAGTTGCCACTTGCCAGAGATTGGAGACCTATTACGGTCTCCGAATTTAAGACCTTCCTGGGCCTATCCATCCTCATGGGCATAGTTAAAAAAAGTGAGTTGCGGTCATATTGGTCCACTGAACTAATTCACCATATGCCCGTGTTCTCTGCCTCCATGACCAGGACATGATACGAGCAGATCCTGCGGTTCATGCATTTCAATGACAATGAACTCTGTCATCTTTGGGGTGACCCTGGATACGATCAGCTCCACAAAATTCGGCCCCTCGTAAACCACTTCAACCAACAGTTTGCAGCCTTGTTTACTCCCGATCAAGTTGTCTGCGTTGATGAGTCCCTGATTAAGTTTTCTGACCACTTGTCTATCAAACAGGATCATCCCAGCAAGCGTGCCAGATATGGGGTCAAGATGTATAAGCTCTGTGACAGGGCAACAGGCTATACATATACCCTCTTTCCCCGAAAATAAGACCTAGCGTGATTGACGATGATGGCTGCAATATAAGCCCTACCCCCCAAATAAGCCCTACCCTGTTTCCCGGAAAATAAGCCATACCCTGAAAATAAGACCTACAAGGACTTTAACTAGGGCTTCTTTGCGGGGTAGGGCTTATATTGCAGCCATCACCGACAATCACGCTAGGTCTTATTTTCGGGGAAACAGGGTTTTATGGTATATGAGGGAAGAGATACACACGGGGAGCACGAGAACTGCCCAGATTACATAGGGAACGCTAGTAAGATTGTGTGGGACTTGGTGTCACCCTTATTCGGAAAGGGGTACCACATGTATGTGGACAATTATTACACAAGCGTGCCATTTTTTTAGTCACCTTTTTGATTGTGGAATTGGCGCATGTGGCACCGCGCGATCTAATCGCTGGGGCTTCCCCCAACGGCTTGTATAATCTCGACTTAGACAGGGGGAGAAAGCCTGCTTGAAATTTAATAATTTGTTAGCAGTGAAGTGCAGGGATACAAGGAATGTTTTCGTTCTGTTCTCCCTTCACGCAGATACGACTGTCCAAATTCCTACAGCGACTGGTGTTGTGGAGAAACCCCTCTGTGTCCATGAATACAACCTTAACATGGGAGGGGTGGACCTCAACGACCAGTTGTTGGCACCATACCTAATTACTTCATAAGGCAAGATGTTGGTACAAAAAAGTGTCTGTATATTTATTTCAATTGGCTCTACTGAATGCTTATGTGCTATACAAAGCTTCAGGACGAACTGGATCCTTCCTTAAATTCCAGGAAGAGATCATCACAGCCCTTCTGTTTCCAGACGATGCTGTGGCCCACCTTCCCAACACAAATGCAGTGAGGCAGCTGCATGAGAGGCATTTTCCACATGTCCTCCCTGGTACCCCTACCCAAAGAAATCCCCAAAGAAGATGTCGTGTCTGCAGAAAATGCAGATTTAGCCGTGACACCCGCTTTTATTGTCCCTCCTGGCCTGACCAAAATGGTCTCTGCATTGGTGACTGTTTCAAATGCTACCACACACTAGTGGAGTATTAGCATAGGGTACAGCATTGCACAGTCCAAGGGCACATTTACACAGGGTCTTGAAAGATGAGAGGGCCATCACATTTTGAAAGACCCTAATCTGGAACGTTTACAGTTTACAGTTTATATAAAAGTGCAAAAAAAAAAAAAAAGCACACAAAAACACAATAAAAAAGCCAAAAATAGTTGTGGTTTTATTTTTCTTCTCTTATGTTCGCTCTCTATTGTTCGCTCTCTATTGCTCGCTCTCTATTGTTACTTTATTTTAGAACTGTAATGTTTTATTTTTACTTTGTTTTATTGCATTTGCTTTGCAGGTATGGTATGTCTTACTGTTATACTGTAATGTTACTTTGTTTTATTGTTAACCATCATTTGCTTAGCAGGTACGCCATTCAGCTGCAGCACGGATTCATTTATTCTGACAGCAACAGTGTTTGCTCCCACGATACGTAAAGCCATGACTCCAGCGCTGTAGAAGGTGATTTCACCACCACAGTTAAAAAAAGAGCATATATGCGGAAGCATGGGGGAAGGGGTAGAGGAGCGATTTGCTCCTAACATTAGGGGCGGATTCCCCCCATGCTTCGGCATATATTTTTTAGGCACAGATTGCGTTAAAAAATCAAGTTGTTTTATTGAGTTATGTTTTATCGTTACCATTGTTTGCTTTTCAGATACACCATTTAGCTGCTGCACTGATTTATTTATCTTGACAGCAACAGCGTTTGCTCTCACGATACGTAAATCAGCAACTCCAGTGCTGTAGGAGGTGATTTCACCACCACAGTTTAAAACAAAAAATGGGGCATGTATGCCCATCATTAGAAGTGAGTGGATGAAGGGCAGTATTCTAATGGTGGGCATACCCATCGATCAATCTCTTTCTTTCATTGAGCCCACAGGCTGCATGAAAAAAAAGAACATTACAATATATGCCCAACAAGGACCAGTAATATACTGGTATGTTGTTGGACTTTGAGTGGTTATAACAGAATGATGCCTGTAGGATTAGCTATAATCCTGGTATCATTCTTTTCAGCCAGCAAGCAGCTTTCATGTAAGAGCAATCCTAGCAGCTAATTAGCCTCTAGACTGCTTTTACAAGCAGTGGGAGGGAACCCCCCTCACCTTCTTCCATGGTTTTCTCGGGCTCTCCTGTCCCAACAGGAAACCCAAAAATGCAGTGGTGGTTCTGCCAGCTGACCACAGATCTGATCGGAGACCAGAATGGCTCCTATCATCTCTATGGCCTAAGAAACTGGAAGCTACAAGCATTTCATGACTTAGGTTGCGCCAGATATAAACAGCGCCATTGAGAAATTGAGAAAGCATTTTATCACACTGATCTTGGTGTGGTCAGATGCTTTGAGGGCAGAGGAGAGTTCTAGGGTCTAGAGTACCTGTCACTACCTATTGCTATCATAGGGGATATTTACATTCCCTGAGATAACAATAAAAATGATTAAAAAAAAAAAAGGAAAAGGAACAGTTTAAAAATAAATTTAAAAAGCTAAATAAATGAAATAAACAAAAAAATAAGCACCCCTCTCCCCCTATGCTCACGCGCAAAGGCGAATGCAAGTATCAGTCTGATGTCATATGTAAACAGCAATTGCACCATGCATGTGAGGTATCACCACGAACATCAGATCGAGGGCAGTAATTTTAGCAGTAGACCTGGTAACCTGTAAAGGCTTTTAAAAATGTATGTAGTTTGTCGCCGCTGCACGTTTGTGCGCAACTTTAAAGCATGTCATGTTTGGTATCTATGTACTCGGCAAAAGTGTTTTTTTTTTCCAAAAAAATTACATTTGAAAAATCACTGCGCAAATACTGTGTGAAAAAAAATTTGCAACACCCACCATTTTAATTTGTAGGGCCTTTGCTTTAAAAAATATATAATGTTTGGGGGTTGAAAGTAGTTTTCTAGCAAAAAAACACATTTCATGTAAACAAAAAGTTTCAGAAAGGGCTTTGTCTTCAAGTGGTTAGAAGAGTGGGTGATGATGTGTGACATAAGCTTTTTTTTTTTTTTTTTATTCTCTATTTTATTTTATAAAAATGTCATCATACAGTAATAGAAAATACATATTTCTTGTATCATAAATCTTACATAACATTTTTCTTATCCCCCCCCCCCCCCCCCCCGACACCCTGCTTCACAACTTGGAGACCATTCCATTAGCTGTTGTTATCACCCTTTTTTAATCCTCATTAACCCCTGCTCTTATTAACTTATTACCTCAACGTATCTCCATGTCTTTTTGAACACTTTCCAACTTTCCCATTTATCCTTTCGGTCTACTCCATCTTCTTCTTCCCACCTATAGTCTAAACTCTCCAGGTAATATATTTCATTTATACCGAATAACCAGTCCCGAATTTTTGGGCTATCAACTTATTTCCATTTTTTCGGTATAAGACTTTTTGCTACGTTGATCAAAGTGGGGATTACAGATGCTTTATATTGTTTAACGGAACTTTCCACTCCACGGAACAAGCATATCCATGGGTCTTCCGGTATTTCTTTGTTGGTAATTTCCTTTATTAAATGTAAAACCTCCTTCCAATATTTTTTTATTATGGGGCAATTCCACCACAAGTGGGCCATTATTCCTGCTACCTTATACCCTCTCCAGCACTCTGAGGATTTCCCCGGTTGAATTTTACTAATTTTATCTGGTGTCGCATACTACCTTGCCAGGCACTTGTGATTCATCTCAATCGTCTTTATATCAACAGCAGAGCTATGTGTTAATTTCATAATCTTATCTATAGTGTATTTATTCCTTCGTGACCCCAATTTGTTCTCCCATTTTTTGGTGTATGGCGGAGCCTCCAGGTCATCCCTGGCTGATATTATTTTATCTATACGAACTATATTGTTCTTTGATTTTTCCCTCATACATAGTCGCTCCAGCTGCCTGTAATCTTCCCAGTATCTTATTGGGTGGGGTAATTTCTCCACGAAATGCCTTAACTGGAGGTACCGCCATCCATCAATCACCATTAAATCCGTGTCAGATCTTAATTCTTGATAAGTGCTTATTTTAACCCCTCTTTATTATATCTTTCAAATGTGCATTATCTTTTTTAATCCAATTCCCCCCGATAGACTTTTTCCCAGGTGCAAAATAATCATTATCCTTTAAGAAAATCAGGGGTGAGTTATATGCCCATTTATTTTGTGTATGAATCACCTTCCAAATTTTTAGTGTGTTACGTGTAATTTCGTGCGTATTCACTCCCAGTGCCCTATGTTGTGGGGGATTCCATATTATACACGTTAATTGTGTGCTACTCATTACATTTTCTACATTGACCCACCTCTTTTCATTTGCCTCCTTTGCCCATTCTACCACCCGTGTGAGTGTCACAGCATTATAGTACTTTTTAAGATCTGGAACAGCTAGGCCCCCCTGTTTTTTCCCCTTTGCAAGTATGGCAAGTGCAATTCTTGTTTTTTTATTTTGCCATATGAACTTCAATATTATATTTTTTTAAAGTTTAAAAATATTGTTGTGGAAGTGATAGGGAAACATTTGAAACTTATATAAAATCTTTGGGACCAGCACCATCTTGACCGTATTAATACGCCCTATCCAGGAAAGAGGTCTAGTTGATATTTTTTTTATTTCCTGCTTGATTTCATCTAACAAGGGAATGTAATTTATTAAATATATTTTCCTTAGAGAGGTAGTTATTCTGATACCCAAATATTTTATATCCTTCCTCCATGGAAAATGGAATACTTTTTGCAGTTTTGTTTCTTTTAGACTCCTGATATTTATATTTAAGATTTCAGACTTACCAGGGTTTATCTTAAATTTTGAAATTTCTCCAAACTGTTTCAGTATTCTTAGCAAATTTGGAATCGTAATCCTTGGGTTTGAGATATAGAACAGCACATCATCAGCAAACGCTGCCAATTTATGCTCTTCCTACCCCCGTCTTAATTCCTGTAATATCTGGATTATTGCGAATTGAAGCCAACAGGGGTTCCAGAGTCAACACAAACAGAAGTGGTGACAACGGACACCCCTGTGTCCGACATGCCATTCACCTTAACAGAGGTGGAAGGGTGGTTATACAGTACTTCAAGCCATTGGATCATTCTTGGGTCCACGCCCATGACTTCTAATGTTTTTATCATGAGTCCCCAGTCTACCCTGTCAAATGCTTTCTAAGCATCTATCGACAGGAATAGACCTGGGGACCCACTAGTTTTAATAGTCTTAATAGTCTGAAGGAGGAGCAACGTTCTCACTCCGTTGTCTCTCCCCTCGCTCCCTGGAATGAATCCGCTCCTTCAGCCTCGTTGCCAATAACTTTGCATACAATTTGGTATCTGCATTCAATAAGGCTATTGGCCTATAATTTGAACAAAGTGTACTGTCCTTCCCCTCCTTCAAAATAACCATTATCGACGCAGATAATGCCTCCCCGCCCACTTCATAATTTACACCCAACCCATTCATGTACTGACAAAGCTTCAGGACTAGAATCTCTTTGTATTTTTTGAGATAGTAGGCCGTAAACCCATCTGGTCCTGGGCTTTTGCCCAGGGCAGACTCCTTTAGTGCTTTATAGATTTTCTCTTCTGTTATGGGTCTGTCCATTAAAGACTTATCACTTACAGACAGAGGAGGCAATCTGGCATTTTTTAAAAATTCTTTGGTTTTCTCTATTTCCTCTTGTCCCTTCTGACCTACGGAGTATAGAGCCCCATAGTAGCTGCTAAACACATTCGCTATTGCTAGTTGTATATATACAATTGCTATTGCTATTGCTAGTTGTATATACCATTTCACCGGTTTTATTTTGGATTTTTTCAATATAATTAATTTCTCTTTTCTTTTTCAACATTCTTTTGCAATTCTATTGAATGTCCTTTTTGACTCCTGTTCCATGATATCCTTAAGTTCTTCTCTCTTGTTAATTAATTGGTGGAATGTCTCCTGGTGTTGTCCCTTGTGTTTTTTATGTCCTTGTTCTAGTCTGTGTATCTCTTCTATTAAAACATTCATTTTTTTATTCTCTCTTTTTTTTTCCCCCCACACCAATGGAGATGAGGACACCCCCGATGTATGATTTAAGTGCCTCCCACAGGGTAGCACTTGAAATTTCCCCCATATCATTAGCTAGAAAATAAAGTTCTATTTCTCTATGCACTGCTTCTGCTACTTTCTCATCCTGAAGGAGGGCTTTATTGAGTCGCCATGTACATGACAGTCTTTGGGTCTCAAGCGTCCTCAGCTTCATTGATACCGGGGAATGGTCAGATAACGTAGATATTTCTATCTTGGTTTCCCTCACCTGATCCAACAACCTATGGTCCACCATTATATAGTCCAGCCTTGAGTACGTCCCGTGCACAGGGGAGAAAAAGGTATATTCATATGTCTTTGGATGTGACATAAGCTTCTAATGTTGTTCATAAAATGCCAGGACAACCCAAACCCCCCCCCAAATGACCCCTTTTTGTAAAGTAGAGACCCCAAGCTATTTGCTGATAGGCATGTTGGCATGAGTAAGTGAAATCACCATTTTATGCCCTTAGAAAGCCTGAAGGCAGTGATTGGTTTTCGAGGTCCTGTACACGGCTAGGCTCCCAAAAAGTCTCACACATGTGGTATCCTTGTATTCAGGAAAAGCAGAAGAATGTATTAAATAAAAAATAAAAATTGCAGAGGCAATCAAATACCATCAAAAGAAAGCTCTATTTGTGGGGGAAAAAAGGATGCAAATTTTGTTTGGGTACAGCATTGCATGACCGCGCAATTACCAGTTAAAGCAGCGCAGTGTAAAATTGTAAAAAGTGCTCTGGTCATTAAGCAGCCATATCTTCTGGGGCTGAAGTGGTTAAATAAATCTACCATTAAAATTATATACTGATCATTTCTTTGTCAGTGTGCAAACTTACAAAATCAGCAGGGTTGAATAACTTTTTCCCTCACTGTATTTAGTAAGGGGCATGGTGAGTTTTTTGAAGTTGTACTTGTTTATCACAATTTATTGAAAGATGAAAAAATTACATTCGTTTTTTTTCCACTAAGTTGGTATAGGCATGCTTATAATTACACCCCAAAACACATTTTGCTATGCCTCCGGAGCATGGGGATACCACATGTGTGAGACTTTTTCACAGCCTAGGGGGGGCTCATTCAAGGAGCACTTTTGGGCTTTCAAGGAGCATAAATTCTGCGTCTAATTTCCTGACTACCTATCACATTTTTGGAGGCCCTGGAGCACCAGGACAGTGGAAACACCTACCCACACTATATGTTTCGTTTTTGGCACATGATCATTAATTTATACCACATGATATATGAATTGTCATTATTTTAAATATTTATGCATTTTTTCACTATTTATTATTCATGTAATTTTTTACATATTTATACATTTGGTTAAGTGTTGGAATATCAATTGGTTTCACACACATTTTTGACATGCATTGGTTGGATCTTTAAGACTTATTATCAGCACCCTCTGTATTCTGTTACTTGTGGTCATGTGATTGCTCACATCAATCACATGGTACCTTGGCCAATCACAGCAACCCAGTACTGAGCACCATGATCTGCTGTGTCCACTGGTCACAAATTGCACTGCTGTTCCCCAAGGGCACATGCAAGGTACGCAAACAGGAGGACATACCCGGAATAACAGATCACCAGCCTGGCCATTGCATGCCACGCCTTCCATTGCATCCATTCCAGAGTGACGGTCTCCAGTGTGTGAGAGAGAGTGTGACTCACGCTGGTGGAGCTGAAGGATAGAGCTATCGGGAGAGCAACTAGAAAAAAGAGCTGGTCTCTTTGGACGTGTATGTGGAATATATTATTACACGGGCGTTTTCTTTTTATGTTTAAAGTGAGCAGGTTATTCAACCGGGCGTCGACACTCTGGGAGTTTTTCTTCACCTGATCTATACTTTTAAGGAGGATTGGACTGTGTGGATTGTATTATATTGGACTATTATGAAAATGTGAAAGAACTTGGGGATAATTACAGTATAAATTATATATTTGCACTATATTTGCACTTTTGTATTTTATGTTAGATACAAATGTGTACAGTGAAATTATTGCACTTTATGATGTAGTTTATTTAGATAGGTTGTGCAACAGTATATTATGTAACAGATTACTATACGTGATAGGTGGAGCACTGTAAGTGTTTGAGATAGCAACCAGATATATAATTGTAGTTTTTATATTTTATTTAGGTTGATAGCGCTGATTACACTTCTTTCTAATCATATTAGAACCAGTATTAAACTCCCCTTATGGGGGTACAACTTGACAGCAGTTGCTGAGCAGCAACTTTAAGCTACTGTTATGGATCCATCAAAGAAAGCCTTGCTGCATGGGAGCTGCCTAGGCTAGAGCTGTTGAGCTGGTTTGAAGTTTCCCTTCCTGAAGTTTTCCTTCATCTGTCTACACTTGCAAGTCTAAAATGTCCCAGTGCCCCTTTTAGTATCTTGTTCTGCAGTTGCCTTGTGTTGTCAGGATTATTTCATTGAAAGAGAACTGTGTGAGCTGCATGCAGAGGCAGGGGCGGGTCAATGTGACTGGGTGGTTGTCACGTCCTTCATGTTTCCTTCCTCGTTGGGCGCCAAGCAAGGGTCACATTGGAGGCCTGCGAAACAGTGAAAAATTGGTAAAAATACCTACTCGCGCATGTGGAAAAATTAATTTGTTGGGGAGCAGCACGTTATAATGGTAAACAAGGAAAAATAGAAAAAATAATTAGCTGTCTAATTACAAACTGCGCTCCTGTGCAAAATCAATCTATGTAAAACAACATAATATAAATAAAAAATAAAAAATCGTGAATTACTGTCTTCCAACTAAATATTGAATCATCAAAGTGAAAAATAACAAGCAAAAAATTGATCAAATTATTCAAATGTGCAAAATTCTAAGAAAAAGTCCACCATTATTATCCAATGTGTACAACAGATATGTGTCAAAATAGTGTTCAAAAATTGAAAAATATATATGTAAAGCCTGAGTTCCAGCACCTGAGTTCCAGTACCTACACCTGGCCGTGACCGGGAGAAGCCTCGTTGGTTGACCCCAAAGCGTATTTGACTCCTGTCATGGGAGTCACCTCCATCTGGTGAGTAGGCTGTGTGGCTGGTGATGGCGATTGAATACTGCTATTTGATGGTTCGCTGTATCCAAGAAAGAATTGTCTAGAAGTTCCATCCACCCAGAAGAGACCGGGATACTTTAAAGCTGATAGATCATGTATCCAGCGTGCCTCCTGCTGTAGAAGCAACCTGTCATATTAACCTCCTCTGTCTCCAGGGGGAATGTGCTCTAAGGCAAAAAAGTGCATTTTGCTGCTGTCGAAATTACAATGCCCATCGATTGACATGTTGCTGAAAAACTAGAAAAACATAGAATGCATTAAGGTGAAAAAACGTTTACCTTTACAACCCCTTTAAACATACGGCCATTAGAGAGAGAAATACATTGTGCAGCGTGAATGAACCTGCAGAAATTGCACTTATGGCAAAGCCTAGTGCCTTTACTGGATTCCCTGGAGATCTCAGTTTGAGAAATATGGTGGCTGTGTATCAAGCTATCCCTGAGGGATTGAGATTGTTTAAAGGTAATTTCAGGGTATGGTTTCAGGTGTTTCAGGTGTTTGGAGACCTTTTTGTCCCCCATCAGGAGGTACCAATACTTTTTCATGATGTCCCGTACCTTTCGGTGCTGACCCGAAAATATGGTAATTAAGTGAACACCAGGGTTTGCCTTACTAGATTTAGTATGAGGAAAGTTCTATTTTGGTTTTTGGCCTTGATGTAAGCTTTTTTAAGACATTTGTTACTATAGCCACGTTGCTGCAAACGTGTTTGCAGCAACTTGGCTTCACCTTCAAAGTCTGAGTCTGAACTATAGTTTCGCTTTAATCTCATGTATTGCCCACTTGCTAAGAGGGATGCAGGGTGAGATCTGGCAGTGTGGAGCAAAGAGTTGCCCGTGGAGGGTTTCCGATAGAGGGTTTTTCCAATGTTGCCATCCTCATTAACCAAAATTTGGACATCCAAAAAGGTCAATTTCTGTTGGCTTAGCTCAAATCTAAATTTTAAATTATAAAGATTGATTTTTAGACTTTCAAGGAACAAGAGAAGGGTATCCTTAGTTCCCAGCCAGACAAAGAAAATGTTGTAGCTAAAGCGTCTCCAAACAGGGATCTGCTCAAAGTAAGATTGCATATCATCCCTAAAAAAGAGATCACGCTCCCACCCCCCCAGATACAGGTTGGCATAAGAGGGGGCACATTTGGTCCCCATAGCCACCCCCTGTATCTGGAGGTAGTGGGAGCCGCCAGACAGAAAAATGATGTTGGATAAAATAAATCTGAGCAGATCCAAAATAAACTTATTGTACTGCTTGGGCACCTCACGGTTTTCAGAGATAAAGACCTCCACAACATCCACCCCCAAATCAGCAAAAAAAACTCTGTTTTAGGTCTTGGTCTGACCATTTGCCCCATGCAAAGGGTGGATCAATTCGAATTAATCAAAGATCTGAATCTATTCTCTCACAAACTAATGTTCAAGATTTTGTATGATAGGCCTGAACCATCAACCCAGACCCATACTCTAGATAACCCTCTCTGGAAAAGATGACTATTGGGGATATCGAGGCCATGGAGGACTTGATGGAGCTGTGGAAAGAGGGGTGTTTAGATGAGACCGATTTCCTTGAGGCTGAGGGCCTTTGGTCTGGCTCTGACTCTTCCCCTCCCGCCCCCTATCTGCTCTTCTTCCTCCAATAATTTCCAAACCCAAAGATTACAAACCCAAATCCCACGTTTTTCCAACTTTACAAGGGAACCCCGATGTGTGGGCATTTACTAATCAGGTGACCAAAGAAATCACCAAGACCAAATGGAGGGATTTGTCCCAATCCAATCTAACTTCTTCTCAAATAGAGGCCTTGAGATCCCTACAGCAAAACAAAAGTGTTACCATTAAACCTTCTGACAAGGGGGGAAACTTGGTTCACGGATAATCACCAATATGAGTCTATGGTCATGGCCATCTTGCAGAATCAGGAATGGTACCGCAAAGTTTCTCCCAGTCATCTTACCCTAACTATTACTCGTTATCAACATCTTATTGGTTCAGCCTATCACCAAGGCCTTATCAATAAAAAAACTTGGGAATTTCCCCCCGGACACCAACTCTATATGCACTCCCCAAGATCCACAAAAACCCTAGTCGCCCCATAGTTTCTGGGAATGGCTGCCTCACCGAAACAGCGAGTCAATTAATCGATTACTTCCTAAGATCCCATGTTGAAGGTCTTGTGTCTTATTTACAAGACGCCAGTGACCTCCTCAGGATCCTTGATGGGATCTTCATCCCCAAGGGAGCCTGGCTAGTGGCCTTTGATGTTTAGGCCCTCTACAACTCCATCCCCCATGATTTGGGTGTGGATGTTGTGGAGGGCTTTACCTCTGAAAACCGTGAGGTGCCCAAGCAGTACAATAAATTTGTTTTGGATCTGCTCAGATTTATTTTATCCAACAACATTTTTCTGTTTGGCGGCTCCCACTACCTCCAGATACAGGGGGTGGCTATGGGGACCAAATGTGCCCCCTCTTATGCCAACCTGTATTTGGGGGGTGGGAGCGGTGGGATCCCTGATTGGAGACGCTTTATCAACGACATTTTCTTTGTCTGGCTGGGAACTAAGGATACTCTTCTCCTGTTCCTTGAGAGTCTAAAAATCAATCATTATAATTTAAAATTTGCACTTGAGCTAAGCCAACAGAAATTGACCTTTTTGGATGTCCAAATTTTGTTTAATGAGGATGGCAGCATCGGAACAACCCTCTATCGGAAACCCTCCGTGGGTGACTCTTTGCTCCATGCTGCCAGCTCTCACCCTGCATCCATCGTAGCAAGTGTGCTCTGCGGGCAATACTTGAGATAAAGCATAACTGTAGTTCAGACTCAGATTTTGAAGGTGAAGCCAAGTTGCTGCAAACACGTTTGCAGCAACGTGACTATAGTAACAAATGTCTTAAAAAAGCTTACATCAAGGCCAAAAACCAGAATAGAACTTCCCTCATACATGATCCAAAATCTATTAAGGCAAACCCTGGTGTTCGCTTAATTACTAGATTTTCGGGTCAGCACCGACAGGTGTGGGACATCATGAAAAAGTATTGGTACCTCCTGATGGGGGACGAAAAGGTCTCCAAACACCTGAAACCGTACCCTGAAATTCCCTTTAAACGATCTCGATCCCTCAGGGATAGCTTGGTACACAGCCACCATATTTCTCAAACCGAGAACTCCAGAGAATCCAGTATGGGATCCAGTATCTAGGCCTTGCCATAAGTGCAGTTTCTGCAGGTTCATTCACGCTGCACAATGTTTTTCTCTCCCTAATGGCCTTATGTTTAGACCTAGTTTTTCAGCAACATGTCAATCGATAGGCATTGCATACATCATGCAATGTGAACGCGAAGCGTTCTACATTGGTAAAACCACACAAACCTTCTTCTGCCGTATCCAGGACCATGTCTCCCTGATACATAAAAAAAGAATGGAAACCCCGATAAGTCGGCATATTGGCCTATATCACAATTTCAACAGCAACAAAATGCACTTTTTTGCCTTAGAGCACATTCCCCCTGGAGACTGAGGAGGTGACTATGACAGGTTGCTTCTACAGCGGGAGGCACGCTGGATACATGATCTATTAGCTTTAAAGTATCCTGGCCTCAATGATGCCTTCAGTTTCAAATCTTTTCTTTAAGATATATTCCTTTCCTTCCTTCTTACTTATTTACATTCGTTCTTAGTTTCATTCATTTTATTTACTCACTTTCTCTATTTTCGATCAGTTTATCTATGACCTTAGTACTTGTTTACAATTATACTGACATTGTATATATGTACGTTTCCCCTAATTCATATGTCAGGTACCTTATGATTAAGGATGGGCTTGGGCGTGTTCGCACACCCCACGTGCAGAGCCCGCCAGGAAGTCGGCACGGCACTGTGCTAATCACAAGCAGTGAGACATTTTCCCGATGTGCGGCTGCAGAGATCGGGAAATGTCTCACTGCCTGTGATTAGCGCAGCGCCGTGCTGCTGACTTCCTGGCGGGCTCTGCACGTGGGGTGTGCGAACACGCCCAAGCCCATCCCTAATCATGAGGTACCTGACATATGAATTAGGGGAAACATGTACATATATACAATGTCAGTATAATTGTAAACAAGCACTAAGGTCATAGATAAACTGATCAAAAATAGAGAAAGTGAGTAAATAAAATGAATGAAACGAATGAAACGAAAACGCCCAAGCCCATCCTTACTCATAATCTATTCCCAGGTTGCCTACAAACTCATTCTTGATTCATCATTATGTCATTATTTATATGCATCAATTTAATATTCTTTTTTCTATCCATGTGTTGCTCTGTCCCTATTGGCTCACACAGACGCCAGGGGCACTCAGTGAATCGAGCGAATAATCAATCGCTCTTTACCTGGGAGCCCTAGAGGTTTTAGTCTCATGGCAGGTTTTGTGTGGATGTTATACCCCGTCTCACCCTACCAATCTATTGGCGGAATCAACTGTGTTGCCAATATGGACCAATCTCCCCTTAACGATATTAGGTAGGATAAACATCTTTAAAATGATTTTCCTCCCACGTTTCCTATATCTCCTGTGCAACTCACCGGTATACGTTACCAAAATTAAATTTAAAGAGATTGATTCGATCCTTATCACCTTCATTTGGAAGGGGGGAGCAGTGAGAATTGCAAAAAATACTCTTCAACTGCCGGTGTTGGAGGGAGGACTGGCATTACCATGCCTCCAGACATACTACATTGCCGCACAACTGGTTCATGCGCATTGGTGGTTTTTCCCTGAAGCCAACAATGCGGCTACGACCCTAGAAGCAGCCATACTTACCTCTTACGAATCCCTACAATATCTGGTCCACCGTCTATCTCTTAGAGGGAGGGAAAGCACTAAAATCCTTGAAATGACTCTACAAATTTTTAAACTAACTAAAATGTTGCCAGATACTGAGCATCGTATCTACTCCCCAAATACTCCATTATGGGGGAACCCAAATCTACAGGAGTTCGCCCGTAGGACAGATGGGGAATACTGGTCGAAAAAAGGGGTAAAGACCATAATGCATTTGTTCTCAAACAATACGTTTCGGTCATTTGAGGAATTTCGCCAGGACTACCAGCTGCCACGCACAGCCTACTTTCTTTACTTGCAAATATGCCACACGGCAACCACCCAGTTCAGGCTGCATAATATAACTGTTCAATTATCTCCGCTAGAGCACCTACTAATAGATCCTTCTCATGACAAACTGATCTCCACATACTATAAAACCCTATTGCACACCACAACGCACAGACTTAGTAACACGTTTAATAAGTGGAAAATTGATATCCCCGAGCTGACGGAGGATATCTGGCAGGACATACTCCCCCTCCAGGTCCCCTCTGTCATCTCTTCCAGGGACAGGGTCATACAGACCAAACTATTATATAGAGCATATTTTACGCCATCCTTATTATTCAAACTCAGAAGACTTCCATCGGCAGTGTGCTCTAGATGCAGCATTGTGGATGCCACCTTTTTCCATCTGATGTGGGAGTGCACCGAGATCAGGCGGTTCTGGTCAGGGGTCACTGCTTTTGTCAGTTCCTTGACTCAATTGCCTAATATCTGCAACCCCCTGAGATGTTTACCAGGATATGTGGACGATGAGAGTATATCCAAAAATAAGCAAACATTCCTAAGAATTGTACTGTTTTATGCCAAAAAATCGATCACTATCCATTGGAAATCACAATCCCCACCTACGATAGCATTCTGGTTGAACATTGTTAATCAGGCTATACCGCTATACAAACTAACATATGAAGCCAGAGGATGCCCGAAAAAATTTCACAAAATATGGGGTCTGTGGACTAGTTCTGAAAATACTATTACATCTACCGTATAAAGATTATAAAGAAATTCCAGCTAATGATACAAAGTTTAATAGAAACTGAACAGATATATGCAACTGTACAATATGAAAACATGTGTGCCAAATGTATACTAGTGTCTTACACTCTGTATTGGATTGAGCGACGTTCGCTCAGAATATGTGTATTTATGTTTGTTTGTCTGTTTTGTACCAAAAAAACAAATAAAAATTTACCTTTAAAAAAAAAAACTGTGTTGCCAATAGATTATATATTCCTTAACTAATGCCATTAGTATTTGCTTGCACATAGATCGTTCCGTTTTTCAAGATGACGCCGCCGGCTTCTGCCATGACGGTTAGTACGTTCTCGTACATCTCGTCACCTGGCGCATGCGCACTCCAAGCTGTGATGCTCTCAGCCTTACTCCATGGTGTTCCGCCTCCAATACTATCCACACAGCTTCCCTTGGGCTTCTTCGCCGCATGTCTGCATCCCGGTTGTGACGTCAGATGCCACCGGGATGGGAGGACTATAAGAATGAGGTTTTACACTGCGATCCTCTGTCGTAGGCTTTTCATCAAAGGGAGAGGGTACTTCTCTCCCACCCTCCGCCATATGGACTGACAAACCACTTCAGGTGTCGTTTATGTGCTTCCGCTTGATGTACTAAGTGGTCACATATATGGACATAAATTAATGCTATATTATCCATCCATTAAATCTAGATGTATCTCTATGCATTTGCCCTCCTTGAAATATCAAGATCTTCTTATCAAATCACTTGCTGGATGTGATTTTTCTACCACTTAGATGTATAAATTGCCTCCAAAACCTGCAGCGAGGAATTTCCTCTAGCATAAGATTTTTTGATTCTATCTTGAACCTATGAAGGTAACCTCTCATTCACTAAATGATAGCTTGGTGTTCACATTTGATGCCACATTAAGCATCATCGGTTGACACCTGATCTGATTCCAACTTCCCCATTTTTCATTTTACTATTAAGGATATGCAAATTCTCTGTCCTCCTGTGGCCATATTAGATGGGAACACATGGTTGAAAAAGCTTGCTTGATGTTCTTAATTTCTGGTGTTTCCCATCAGTGATGCTACTATATCAATTCAATCTCTGTCCGATTTTGGCAACCTGGGTAAGATCTATTTTTGACCCTTTCTATTCATGTATAATCTCATGCGATATGTTCATGTATATATACATATTAACTATTAATATTTTCACCTGTGGCTATCTTTGTATTCAATATGAAACCTTATCCATGTCTTTTTATCATTTCTAGCACACCATACACTGTACCAAAACTCTTGAGGAAATTGAAATGAGCGAAACATGTTGAGTGGTATCTATTAAATGGTGTTTTTTGCTCCAATTATTTGTTGTGTCACGTACAGAACTTGATGTGGATATTAATATCTTTTATCTTGTTATGTTGTTTGCATCAACTGTAATAAAAACTTTTTTATGGATAACTTTAGAGTGTCTATTTACCTTATATTTTAAACACCTTAAAAGTCCCGGGGTTTGTTTACCCCACCTTCCCCCTTCTTGTCCTTTAATATATGGGATGTGGTGTTTAGTTTGATGTTTCTGCTCTCATCATTGTTCTTCTTAATTGTTTGGGTGTTACCCACCCGTCACTGCTCGAGGGCAGTTACAAGTATCAAATTGTCTCAATTACTACTTTTTTGATGTGCCTTGATCGTTAAGGAAACATGTTCAATTGTATTTTCATTTTGTTACTTTTTGTGATTTAAAGTAGGGATGAGCTTCGTGTTCGAGTCGAACACATGTTCGACTCGAACATCGCGTGTTAGGCCGTTCGCCGAATTCCGACCGTTATGGGCCGTTTGCGCCAAATTCGAGTGGCGCGGCATCGCAGTGTATTGCTGGCTGATGATTGGCCAAGCATGCTTGGCCAATTACAGCGCTGTGTGTACAGAGAGCCGTAATTGCCCAAAGCCAGGGAGGCTTTGGCTAATTATGGCTCAGGTGGTTTAGTACACGCCCTACACTATATAAGGCCGCCTGCACATCGGCCCTGTGTAGTGTGTTGTGGTAGGGAGAGATAGATAGATAGACAGAGAGACCGTGTCATTTGATTTACGTTAGATAGAGTAGAGTAGATAGAACCGCAGAAAGAAGTTTGCTCCCAGCCATCTACATGCCCAGCGGTTGAATGCTAGCTTGGCAAAATTGCTAGCACTTCAACTGCTACCTTTTCAGTCGGTAGACTCTGCCCCTTTCCGTGAGTGTGTGCAATGTGCGGTTCCTCAGTGGCAGGTTCCCAAACACCACTTTTTCTCACGGAAATCAAGATTGTTCTGGAATAAATGGTATTTTGCCAAGTACACTGAAGACAATATCTCCCCATGGGGTTTGAGGATACAAACTTTCCCCACCATTACCTAATTGGAACTAATTGGAGTTCAAATTGGAATGGGAAGATAATCTCCAGCTATGATCCATGAAAATGATGGAACTACTTAGCAAACATTATGCCACTGAGTTAACATCATTAAAAAAAAGAGATTGAAAAATGATATGAAGATAATCAATCGATTATCTTGGAGGAGCTCTTCTCCGCACAAGAGAGCACACTAAAAGCTAACCTTGAAACTTATGTCACAGAAAATTTGGAAACAAAGGAAAAGGAATTCATCAGGGACAAATTATCCTATGATAATAATCAGGTCTACAATTGGGCTCAGACCAACAACAAGGGTAGAAGGCGTACTAACAAAACACGTTACCCTAGAGTATCTACTAATGAACCCAAATGATTCTGATTCTTCTGTTTCCTCTATTTCTTCCTCACAGGCACAGGATCCTATTACAATCACCAAAATTCAGGGAACTTTGAAGCCCAGGAATGCTAAAGACAATGCACCCACCGGCACCACAAGACGCACTCCGAGCGCTAAAGCACCCATGACTACTCGGGCAGGTACTGCCAAAACTTTATCCACTAGCACACCGGGTCACTTTGAATTAACTGCCAACACTATTTTAACCATTGTTTCACAAACACCAGTTTCCCGTACACAGGTAAGCAACGCGAACCTCACTTCTTCACAATCGGATTTTCTATGATGAAAGTTATGTGATACTGCACCACAGAATCCACAAATACAGTGTGAGAATGCAAATAAAATAGGATATAAAATGAAATAGAGGTAGTGTAAATGGGCAAAAAGAATGCCCTGATGTTCCAAAAGAGAAGTTGCTGCCTCTACAAATTACTACCACTTAAGTGGAGCACAAACTAAATAGAGAAGGTGTAGGCGTGGCACTACTTCTCATTTGAACTATTTGTAAATAAATATAAAATAGAGATATATATATGAAAGTGGAAGGTGGTTGGTGGTGATGATTTATTGAGGGTTAGGACCTGGTGCTATGCCTCAATGAATAGGTATGAAAGTGGGAGCTGGATAATAATGGCCTATTTAAAGACCATCCCACAGGTAAAACCTTTTAATCAGAAGCAAAAGGAGGTTAATGTGTTCCACCCTCTGCCTTTACCAAATCAGAGGGACATAAAAGTATAAAAAGTGAACATAAATCTACATGGTGTAGAATACTGATGTAAAATCACATGTGGGTATGTTGTACCCTGAGTGCTAGAAAATAAACCTTATTAAAGGTGTTACACCCTCTGCCTGTTGATCACGGAGTGTATTTGGAAAAATAGGTGCCAAGCTTCAAAGCAAAAATAACCAACTGACGTGTTACAACCTCTGGTGAAATAAAACCATTAATATGTTACATCCCCTGAGGTGTGTGAACCAAAAACTATCCTGCACAAATAAGATATAAAAGTGTCACATCCTCTGCCTGTTGATCACAGAGTATTTTGCAAAAATAAGTGCTGAACTTCAAATAGGTGTACCCGACTAACGTGTTACACCTTCTGGTGTGATACAACCATATGGTGTGCTACACCCTCTCTGGTGTGTAAACCAAAACCTATTCTGTGCAATAGGCTTACATTTTCAGAGGATGGGGGTTCTCTAATCCCCAGTGTGTACGAAGTGATCAATGTGATTGACCCTCTGTATCAAAACCCAGAGGCAAATATGCAAATGTGGATTCTCAGAAAAATATTAGAAAAAGAAATTTATATATGAAAAAAATTAAAAAATAGAAAATTTAAATATAGAAATAGATAAATGTATGTCTCTGTGCTCCACCACAGTACAAACCCCCCCCAAAAAACCAAAACAAATAATAAAATGCTTCAAACACTAAATCAGTGGTAATTAGTCCATTCAATAAATAAAGTGACTTGTGCTCAAAAAACAGTGTCCAGTGCTTCATCAAAAAATTGGTGCTGGTTATCCTTTCAAGTGACAGTGGTGCCGAGTGATATTATCTGTATTGATAATGTGATTGCACTCACCAGATGACATGAATTGTGCAGCACTATTTTCATTATGATGTCTGTCTGAGGTATTTTTTGAATTAGCCTTGAGTGTTTGCTAGCAGTTCATCTTTATTTGTGTCCTTGTATGTCAGCGCTGAATATCTTTTTTGTATTTTTAAATAAATGGGAATACCACAATATTTCAGCCATACCACAAAACTGTATTATGTGTTCAGATGTGTAATGTTCAGGCTGTTAGTTAATATCTCTTGGTACAGCTCAAAGGTGTTCAAAGTGACCTTTCAAACACAAGACATTTGTATTTGGCTAACAGTTTCCTTTTAAACTGTGAGCCATTTGGTCTGAGTACAGCAGTCTTGTTTAACTATAGTTAAACAATTTCCAACAACTTACATGCCAGGGAGCTTCCCCTTTATAAAGTTAGCTATTACCGTTCTGCTGGTTAGATGTCGGAAAATCTACATTCTTCAATGTAGCGCTCATAAACATATACTGTACAACTATATATATCTGAAACTCCTCCCAGGCTAAACACAGCTGAAGAGAGCAGTCAGTCTTCAGATACCTTGTAAGTACGATGTACCTCTCATTTCCATGATTAGAGCTGCATATAAATCTGACACCCATAGGTATAGAGCCTCCAGGGCCAGAAAATGTATCTAAAGCCAAAACTTTGTTTTTGGTTATGAATAGAGCATGAAAGTGTTTCGATTTTTCTTGTTGTCTGCGTCCTTGTTGGAAAAACTCGCGATTTGTCCTAGTGACCTTTTTCACAGAGAGATAGCAAAGGGAACTAACAAATGTTACAGCTGTTGCCACAATAGAAATAGAGGGAGAAATCCTTTACCTAATGTTAGAGAGATTTCCTTTCACCTACTGTTCTGTCTCTTAGATAGGAAGTGAAATGAATCAATTCGTTTGGAACCATTCAGTACTCTAAAAACATGTTTAAACTTTTTTTTTAGGTATACCACTAGTACAATTTTTTCATTACTTTGACGTGAAATACCGTTGTTATGGCAGCAGCTAGCTGCCATAACCCTGGAATTTTTTGGAATGTGAGTGACTTTTGGTCTGACAGTCTGGAGCCGATTCGATCCATCGGATGCCTGGGCAGGAAGCCGAGTGAGCGCAAGATAGCCCCCACTTGGCTCTATGCCTTTGGAGGACCGGAGCGACGTCTGATCTCACTTCCGCCTTTTGGCTTTAAAGGGATGATTTTTTTCCCCTTTTTGACCTCAGATCTCTCAATAAAAAGGACCTGTCATGCTTATTTCTATTACAAGGGATGTTTACATTTCTTGTAATAGGAATAAAAAATGATAAAAAATATAAAAATAAAGGGACAGTGTAAAAGTAAAATAAATAAGAAAAAACATTTTTTTTTAAAGCGCCTTGTCTCTCTGTGCTCGCTCGCAGAAGCAAACACATACATAAACGGTGTTCGCGCCACACATGTGAGGTATCGCCACGATCATTAGAGGGGGAGCAATCACTCTAGCACTAGATATCCTCTGTAACTCTAAACAGGTAACCTGTAAAAAAGTTTAATGCCACCTATGAAGATTTTTAAGTACCGTATTTTGTCGCCATTCCACGAGCGTGTGCAATTTTAAAGCATGACATGTTAGGTATCTATTTACTTGACATAACATCATCTTTCACATTATACTAAAAATTGTGCCAACTTTACTGTTTTTTTTTTATTCTAAAAAAGTGTATTTTTTCCAAAAATATTGCATTTGAAAGACCGCTGCACAAATACGGATTGACATAAAATATTGCAACGATCGCCATTTTATTCTCTAGGGTCTCTGCTAAAAAAGAATATATAATGTTTGGGGGTTCTAAGTAATTTTCTAGCAGAAAATACAAATTTGAACTTGTAAACAAAAAGTTCCAGAAAAGGCCTGGTTTAAAGTGGTAAAAAAAAGAAATCCAGTAAAAAAAAAAAAAAATAATAATAATAATTAAAATGTAATTGGCCAGTGTTTGTTGCAATGCTCATCTTAAGTTAATGGCTGTCTAGTTCAGTTTGGGGCAGATTTAGTGAACAACACCAAAGTTCAGGTGCCAAACCCAATTGAAGTTAATAAGAGCCAAGTGTAAAAAAAAGTACCGTAATGGCCATTTTCCAGACTAAATGGCAAAGGATTGTCCAGCCAATGCCATAGGATGGCTGGGCACTGCCCTGGAGAACATGTATGTATCAAGCAAAACATTTTTTCTAAATTCCATTTGGCGGTGAACAGCAATTGTAGCAATGCTTAAAGTGAAACACTGAAAATGCTAAATTTCTTTAACCACTTCAGCCCCGGAAGATTTGGCTGCTCAATGACCAGGCCATTTTTTACGATACAGCACTGCGTCGCTTTAACTGACAATTGCGCGGTTGTGCGACGTTGTACCCAAACAAAATTGACATCCTTTTTTTCCCACAAAAAGAGCTTTCTTTTGGTGGTATTTGATCACCTCTGCAGTTTTTATTGTTTGTGCTATAAACAAAAGAAGAGCGACAATTTTGAAAAAAACACAATATCTTTTACCTTTTGCTATAATAAATATCCCAAATTTAAAAAAAATGTTCTCCTCAGTTTAGGTTGATATGTATTCTTCTACATATTTTTGGTTAAAAAAAAATCGCAATAATCGTATATTGATTCGTTTGCGCAAAACTTATAGTGTCTACAAAATAGGGGATAGATTTATTGGCATTTTTATTATTTTTTTTTTTTTACTTTTAATGGTGGTAATCAGCGATTTTTATTGGGACTGCGATATTACAGTGGACACATCAGACACTTTTGACACATATTTGAGACCAGTGACAATTATACAGTGATCAGTGCTATAAAAATGCACTGATTACTGTATAAATGTCACTGGCAGGGAAGGGGTTAAAACTAGGGGGTGATCAAGGGGTTAAATGTGTTCCCTAGTGTGTGTTTTAACTGTAGGGGGGATGGGACTGACTAGGAGCAGAGAGAGATCGGTGTTCATACTTAGTATGAACACATGATCTGTCTCCTCTCCCCTGAGAGAACCGGGATCTGTGTGTTTATGAAAGCGGGTGCACGCGTGCCTCCGACGGCACGCACTCCCTAGTGGTCAAAAGGCGAAGCGACGTAAGGTAACGTCGTTTTGCCCAGGGGAGCCAACCTGCCGCAGTACAACTGCGGTGGCTGGTCGGGAATGGGTTAAATAACATGCCTGGGGAATGCCCTGACCCTGCCTGTAAAGTGGTGCATCTGCGCCATATATACAACCTACTACAGCAAAACTGACATTTACAAAGAAAGATTTTGTTTAAATAGCCGGCAAAATGACAGTTCCCAGCTGCTTTGTCCTGTTTGTAAACAGAGTGGTCATGGATTCCATCCATCTATACCAGACTTTTATCCTAGATAAGTGTCTGATATAGATGTTAATAGGGGATCTCCCCCAAAAAACTATTAATATCAAGCCTTTCAGGTTTGGCACAAATTCTAAGGGGGCTCAATGAAAAAAATACAGCTTAAGGTTCCCCCAAAATTTTATACCAGGCCTGTCCAGTATAAAATTCCAGGGGGAACTCCCACAAAAAAAACAAGAAAAATAAAAAGCATGAGGTTTGTCAAAAATCCACCCCAGACCCTTATGTGAGCATGCAGTAAAGAAGGTAGACAAGTATGTATCAATCGCTCTTGAACCATACAAGACCATATGCCCTCAACATGCGGGGGTACCTTGCCATGTTGATGAAGAAAAGGGTCTCTTCTTTACAACCCTGCCATGGTTGTTTCCAAATTCTGTGGGTGGGGGGCAAAATATGGAATCCCCTTTTAAGCATAAAGGGGAATCCAGATATCACCCCCTTTCCAATGTTGGGTATTACTGGACTAAAAGGTATTCACAGTGCACACATTATTACTTGAGTGCATTCAGTCCAGGAGAAAGACTGCCCACTGCCACCATCAGAGGAGAAGAGGAAGAACCCAAAGGGGTTGATTATCTCTAAGCTTCAGGTTGTGAAGAATTCTCCCTGGATCTTCCACTTTCATATACTCTTCCACTTTCATATAGCTCTTCCATGTAGTCTTTTCATCTGCATCTGACAATATATACCACACGATAAAGGTTTTATCAAAAGTTAGCTACGCCCACATAATCTCCATGACAAAATAGACCCTTCGCAATACAGCTCCTGGCCACAAGTTGGCAACATTGAGAGCATATCAACACAGAAAAAACAAAAACAAATAGATCTCCACACACCTTCATGAGTTAAACTACAATAATTTATTAGCCTTAAAAAACGCGATACATATGGAAAAACACCAATCCTTATATCCCCCTATATGTTAGGCTCGAGGGGAACATCGATGGGGCATGTACAAGCTGTAAGTAGTTGATACACCCCTGGATGATTAGCAGTTAACTTTAAAAAGTGTCATTTTCTGCTTGTGGGCATGAACAGCATAATATATGTGCTTGCAGTTTTGAAATGCATGT
Organism: Aquarana catesbeiana; assembly: GCF_042186555.1. Taxonomy (NCBI): domain Eukaryota; kingdom Metazoa; phylum Chordata; class Amphibia; order Anura; family Ranidae; genus Aquarana; species Aquarana catesbeiana. Next base: position 625,267,563 of record NC_133325.1, read on the forward strand.
TGTTATATTACATGTTTGAAAGGTTTGAGCATAGTGCATATGTGCTTGGTATCCTACAGGTATAAGTATAGGACCACCTGCAGTTGAGCAGGTGCTTGCTTGCTAAAATCACATAGTTGCTAAATACATACAGATGCTGATATGCTTAGTTGCTAAAATCGCACAGTTGCTAAATACACACAGACCCGGTTACGTCAGACGCCGCCAACGGCGGTGCGCGTCTGACTTCCGGGTTGTGGAGCTCATTTAGCGGGCCCCAATCGGGACCGCTCTCTGAGCCTGATCGGACGCTTCATGCTGGGCTGGTCCTTTTGGATCTTCCTCCCTCTCAAGGTCGGTATGCCTGATGGCTGTGGACGCTGTCATCTTTTGCTATTCCTGTCTCTTCTTACATTCTTTACTCTGCATGCTAACTGGGTTCTGTTAATGGTGGAGGGATGAGCCCTTACCATTCCCCACACTTTCCCTCTTCCCTTGTCTGTGTGCTAATGTTCTCCCCAATCTAAGCGCTGTTTCTTTCTCTGTTGTTCACACATTCTGGTCAGCCCTTGGGGACTTATCTCTTTTCACTCCCTTGTCTCTTTCTCCTCATTGTTCCTCCCTGTTCTTCTCTTCGATCCACCCCTCTTGGCCGCTGACCTTCTGAGATTTGATCTCATATCCTTTGTATATTACAGACTTGGTTGTTATCTGAGGGTTCCACTCATTGTACCTGGTCCTGCTTTACTGCATCCCCAAAACTTGATTATTCATCTGTCGTTTTGTTTTGGGACCACTCTCAATTTTCTACCAATTTTATACATGATATCCTGATACAGACAGCCCATGCATTACTACTGATTAGCCAACTATGTGGTGAGTGCTTACAGCTCTGCTTACTTGTTCTAATATTGTATGTTTTTGATCACTGGATGTCTAGGGTGAGTTTGGGATATTTCTCTTTACTTCCTTCCTTTGCTTCCCCCTCCCTGTCCCCCCTGTCCCCACTCCTACCCCCCCTTTCCCCCCCTCCCTTCCTTTCCTTCCCCCTCCCTGCCCTCCCTGTCCCCACTCCTACCCCCCCTCCCCCCCCACCATTAAAGTCTATGGGACTCGAACGTGAAAAATCAAAAGTGCGAATTTTAAAGGCTAATATGCAAGTTATTGTCCTAAAAATTGTTTGGGGACCCGGGATGTATCAATGCAAAAAAAAGTTTTAAAAACAACCGTTTTTTTGGGAGCAGTGATTTTAATAATGCTTAAAGTGAAAAAATAAAAATGAAATATTCCTTTAAATGTCATACTTGGGGGGTGTCTATAGTATGCCTGTAAAGTGGCGCACGTTTCCCGTGTTTAGAACAGTCCCTGCACAAAATGACGTTTAAAAAAGGGGAAAAAAGTCATTTAAAACTGCTTGCGGCTGTAATGTAATGTTGTCCCCCCCAGCCCATTAATGGGCCCTTTGGGTCTGGTATGGATATTAAGGTGAAACCCGCAAACAAATTTTTAAAAAAAGGCATGGGGCCCCCAGGCCCTATATACTCTGAACAGCGCAGTATACAGGCGGTCCCCGGGTTACAAACAAGATAGGGACTGTAGGTTTGTTCTTAAGGTTAATCTGTTTGTAATTTGGAGCAGGTACATTTTCTAAGTGTAGCTCCAGCCAAAAAATCTATTTGAAAGCTTATTGGATAACATAGGGAAGGGTTCTCATCACCCCTGTAACATTTGTTTTGCTGTCTGTGCCCCTGTTCAGAAGATTTCACCTCACTTTCTGTCCCAATGAGAATTGGATTTTGAAAATGTTGGGTTGTTGTAGAAACAAGGATTGGTGATAAAGCATCAGTGGAGAGAGTGGACACCTTTTTCCCATAGTAACTCTTACAGGAGAGAATTTCCCTTCCTAGGGGTAGATTTCCTCTCACTTCCTGTTGTCTCCCTCCATTTTGTATACTATACAGCCTGCCCTATACACTCTGCGTAAAATTGGGCCTTAGGTGTTGGTGGTACCAGAACGCTGTAAGCCCTCAATTTTATGCCCTGTACACACGATCGGACGTTGATCGGACATTCCGACAACAAAATCCATGGATTTTTTCTGACGGATGTTGGCTCAAACTTGTCTTGCATACACACGGTCGCACAAAGTTGTCGGAAAATCCAATCGTTCTGAACGTGGTGACATAAAACACATACGTCGGGACTATAAACGGGGCAGTAGCCAATAGCTTTCATCTCTTAATTTATTCTGAGTATGCGTGGCACTTTGTGCGTCGGATTTGTGTACACAATATGTGTACACATCTGAATTTAACCGATCAGATTTTGTTGTCGGAAAATTTTATAGCCTGCTCTCAAACTTTGAAAAATTCAGACGGAAAAAGTCTGATGGAGCCCACACACGATCGGAATTTCTGACAACACAATCCGATCGCACTTTTTCCGTCGGAAAATCCGACCGTGTGTACAGGGCATTACTCTTGGTGGGCGCTGTAATGAGCCCTGCTGCAAAATATTATATCAAGAATTGTAATTACATGCCCCTGTTAAACAGGGGCAGAAATATTGGGCCTTAGGCGGTGGTGGTGGTGGGAAAACACTGTACAGCCACAGATCACAGATACTCTTGCTGAGCGCAGGAACGGGCCCTGCTGTGAAATATTAGATCAAAAGTTTTAATTATGCGCCCCTATTAAACAGGTGCATAAAAATTGGGCCTTAGGTGGTGGTGGTGGCATAACACTGTAACCCCTCACAGATACTCTTGTTGGGCACAGGAATGAGCCCTGCTGTGAAATATTAGAGCAAATATTGTAATTATATGCCCCTGTTAAACAGGTGCATAAAAATTGGGCCTTAGGTGGTGGTGGTGGTGGCACATCACTGTAAAGCCTCGCAGATACTCTTGTTGAGCGCAGGAACGGGCCCTGCTGTGAAATGTTAGAGCAAATAATGTAATTACATGCCCCTGTTAAACAGGGTATTCCTGCGCCACGTAAATCAGACGCTGGCGATGGTTGATGGAACCAATCAGACCTTGGGGCTGTGGACTAAAGAATTGTCTGAATGCATCGGTCAGTCGGCCAACTTCTCCACCGCTCCTTCTGTGACTGACCAAAGCCTCAGCAACACGTTGTCCAGGAGGACCAGGAAATTGTAACCTCCCAGGCTCTGGAAACACATTGCACAAACCTTTCTGCAAGGCCTCCCGAAGATGTTTCATCCTCTGCTCCCTCTGCGAATGCTGGATAAGTTCCGCAACCTTACCCTTGTAACTTGGATCAAGAAGGGATGCCAGCCAGTAATGATCCCTCTCCTTGATATCACAAATCCGAGGGTCCTTTCGCAGGCTTTGCAGGATCAGGGAGGCCATGCAGCGAAGGTTTGCTGAGGCATTCGATCCGGAGTCCTCTGGGTCACTAAGGATGACATGATCCACAGCCACGTACAAGTTCATGGATTTCTGGGTACTGAAAATGATCTCTTGAAGACTGATGCTGAGTGCTAGGCTCCACCTCCATGCTGACACAATCCTTCCTCTTCCTCCCTATGTTCTGCCTCAAGTGCCCTGTCCATTATTCCACGAAGCATGTGCTCCAACAGGAAGACAAGAGGGACAATATCACTGATGCATGCACTGTCACTGCTCACCATCCTGGTGGCCTCCTCAAATGGTGACAGGACAGTGAATGCATCCTTGATCAGTAGCCACTGGCGTGGCGAAAAAAAGCCAAGCTTCCCTGACCTTGTCCTGGTGCCATACTCACACAGGTACTCATTGATGGCCCTCTACTGCATGTGCAGCCGCTGCAGCATTGCCAACGTTGAGTTCCACCTGGTGGGCATGTCACAAATGAGGCGGTTCTTGGGCAGGTTGCATTCCTTTTGAAGGTCAGCCAGCCGAGCACTGGCATTATATGACCGGCGGAAATGCCCACAGACTTTCCTGGCCTGCCTCAGGAGATCCTGTAAGCCTGGGTACCTGCAAAAGAACCACTGCACCACCAAATTAAGGACGTGAGCCAAACAGGGAACATGAGTCAAGTGTCCCTGTCGGAGGGCAGAGAGGAGGCTGGTGCCATTGTCACAAACCACCATTCCTGCCTGAAGCTGGCGTGGCGTCAACCACCTCTGAGTCTGCCCCTGCAGAGCTGACAGCATCTCTGCCCCGTGTGGCTCCTGTCCCCTAAGCAGACCAACTCAAACACCGCATGGCATCTTTTTGCCTGAGTGCTTGCATAGCCCCTTGAACGCCTACGGAGCACAGCTGGTTCAGAGGAGAAATCTGCAGAGGAAGGGACCATAGAGGAAGAAGAGGAGGGGGTGGAGGAGAGAGGTGTGGCAGAATCACCACTACTAGCATTTTGGAGGCATGGTGGCGGAACAAGCTCCAACAATACTGCACCCTGACCTGCATCCTTCCCAGCTGCCAGCAGACTTACCCAGTGCGCCGTGAAAGAAAGGTAACATCCCTGTCCATGCCTGCTGGACCATGAGTCAGTGGTAATATGCACCTTACCGCTGACTGCCCTGTCCAACGAGGCCAAGACATTGCCTTCCACATGCCGGTAGAGAGCCGGAATGGCCTTCCATGAAAAGAAATGGCATTTGGGAACCTGCCACTGAGGTACCGCACATTCCACAAATTCACGAAAGGGAGCAGAGTCTTGGCACACCTAAATTTACACCTTCATTCCTCTCAGTGCAGGTTTCTGAGAGGACTGAAGGTATAGTGGAGTTGGAGATCCCAGCTGATGAGGAGCAAGGAGAGGTCCACCTTGTTCTTTGATGTGGGTCTTTTAAAGTGGGGGTCCACCTATCTATCATTTTTTTTTTTTTGGAGTTCATTCACAAACTTTTCTTCTCATGATTATCTACTCACATGTTCTGTGTAATAAGTCCGCCTGTGTCCGATTTCGTTGTAAAGAATAACTTATAAAATTCACTGAAGGCGGTTTCCATCTTCATTGTGGGCATTTGAAGCCCACAAGCATGTATTTCCTGGATGCGGTGAATGCTGTGCTCCCAGCATTGACCGAGATGTTGTGATGACGCTGTTGCACAATGCATGCTGGGAAGCCTGAGACTAGCTCCCAGGGGACTGTGGGAGGTCTGGGAGAGGCTAGAAACACGCCTACTCCCATGGGAGGAAAACCAGGAAGTGCTAAGAAGATTAGAAAAAAAAAGGTAATTACGGCGATTTAAATTTTTTTACACAGCATGTCAGCATCTAGGCAAGGAAGAGAATGCATAGAGATAATGTTCAAAATTTGGGTGGAACCCCGCTTTAAGTACTGTTGCCAAAGGACTGCATTGGAGGTCCTCATGTGTCTGGTCAAGCATGTGGTGCCCAAACGGCTGCTGTTTTGGCCTCGCTTGATACGCTTCAGACATATGTTGCAAACAGCAACGTTGAGATCTGCTGCACACGTATCAAAAAAGGCCCATACCAAAGAGCTTTTCAAAATACGCGGGGAGTCAGCATCGCCCTGCACATGCGGAGCTCTGCGGTGTGATGCAGTTGGGTGGCTGCCCTTAAGCTGGCCCCTGGAGGGCATCCTGCCTTGTTTGAGATGTGCCTTCTCCTTCTACTCTCTTCTATCAGGCACCCACATAGAGTCTGTGACCTCATCATCCCCTCCCTCCTCATCACTGGAGCAAACCTGGCAGTATGCTGCAGCTGGGGGAACATGACTGCCAGTTTCTTGTCCTTCTTGGGCACCCCCTCTCTCTGGGCTCATGTTACTGCCTTCCTCAACATGGGTACCATCATCGGAGCCTTCAAAAAGCTGCGCATCCTCCTGCAGCATGTACCCAACACTGTGGTCGAACAGTTCGGGGGACTCCTCCGTGTATGATGGTGGGGCTAGGGAAGGTATGATTGATGGCATTGAGCCGATGGAATAGGCCGCTTTGGCAGCTGCATTGGCAGGCAAACTGCTCTGGGCCTGGGTGACAGAGGATGAGGAGGATGAGGATGGCTTAGTTATCCACTCTACCAACTCTTCTGCATGTTGTGGATCAACGCGGCCAGTTGCCAAAAAAAAGGACAAGCGTGCCCCACGGCCACGTGCTGAGGATGCACCGTGTCCATGACCAGCACTGTTGGCTGTAGACACAGAGCCTGCTTGCCCTCTTTTAGTGGCGTGTGAGCGTCTGCTCTCCTTGGTAGCCTTCCAGACATGCTGTAAAATTTTATTAGCAAAACACCGCCCGAAGTTTACTAGAAAAAGTACACCAAGAATAGCCTGCAGTTAGATATAGGCTTGGCTAGACTAGAATGCAGTGGATATATATATGTAAGAGACTGTATATACAGTAGGTGACCGCGATATTGTGTCAATCTCGCCGCACTTCTCGGCGAGATTTGACACCTACGAGCCCCGTCGCAGGAGCCAGCGCCGAGATGGCTCGCTCATCGGGAAAGGAAAACGTTGTTTTCCTCCCGCGATGAGTGACAGGCAGCGCTGACAGCTGTCTGGTATGAATCCTGAGGCGGGAACACCGCGCCAAATTTTAAATGAAAAAACCGGCGTGGGTTCCCCCTCGGGGGCATACCAGGCCCTTAGGTCTGGCATGGATTGTAAGGGGAACCCCCTATGCCGAAAAATCGGCGTGGGGGTCCCCCCCAAATCCATACCAGACCCTTATCCGAGCACGCAGCCCGGCCGGCCAGGAAGGGGGGTGGGGACGAGCGAGCGCCCCCCCCCCTCCTGAGCCGTACCAGGCCGCACGCCCTCAACATGGGGGGGTGGGTGCCTTGGGGGAGGGGGGCGCCCTGCGGCCTCCCCACCCCAAAGCACCTTGTCCCCATGTTGATGAGGACAAGGGCCTCTTCCCGACAACCCTGGCCGTTGGTTGTCGGGGTCTGCGGGCGGGGGGCTTATCGGAATCCGGGAGCCCCCCCTTAATAAGGGGGCCCCCAGATCCCGGCCCCCCCACCCTGTGTGAATGAGTTTGGGGTACATGGTACCCCTACCCATTCACCTAGGCAAAAGTGTCAATATAAAAAAAACACACTACACAGGTTTTAAGAATAATTTATTAGTCAGCTCCGGGGTCTTCTTCCGACTTCGGGGGGTCTCCTTCCGACTTCTCCCGGTGTTCGGCCTCTTCTCCCGGGCCCCGCCGCTATCTTCTTCCAGCTCTATTGCCAGCGAGGGGCCCGGTCTGCTGCCGCTGTCTTGTCGCCGCTGTCTTGCCGCCGCTATCTCTCCGCTTCTTCTCTTCTTTTCTTCTTCCCCGATGTTGACACGACGCTCTCTCCGGCTCGAATGCTGTGTGCGAGCTGCGGAGCCATTTATATAGGCGGTAACCCCGCCCCCTTACGACGTCATGGTCCCAGCATGCGCAGGGACATAAGGGGCGTGGCCCCAGAGTCCCTGCGCATGCTGGGACCATGACGTCGTAAGGGGGCGGGGTTACCGCCTATATAAATGGCTCCGCAGCTCGCACACAGCATTCGAGCCGGAGAGAGCGTCGTGTCAACATCGGGGAAGAAGAAAAGAAGAGAAGAAGCGGAGAGATAGCGGCGGCAAGACAGCGGCGACAAGACAGCGGCAGCAGACCGGGCCCCTCGCTGGCAATAGAGCTGGAAGAAGATAGCGGCGGGGCCCGGGAGAAGAGGCCGAACACCGGGAGAAGTCGGAAGGAGACCCCCCCGAAGTCGGAAGAAGACCCCGGAGCTGACTAATAAATTATTCTTAAAACCTGTGTAGTGTGTTTTTTTTATATTGACACTTTTGCCTAGGTGAATGGGTAGGGGTACCATGTACCCCAAACTCATTCACACAGGGTGGGGGGCCGGGATCTGGGGGCCCCCTTATTAAGGGGGGGCTCCCGGATTCCGATAAGCCCCCCGCCCGCAGACCCCGACAACCAACGGCCAGGGTTGTCGGGAAGAGGCCCTTGTCCTCATCAACATGGGGACAAGGTGCTTTGGGGTGGGGGGGCCGCAGGGCGCCCCCCTCCCCCAAGGCACCCACCCCCCCATGTTGAGGGCGTGCGGCCTGGTACGGCTCAGGAGGGGGGGGCCGCTCGCTCGTCCCCACCCCCCTTCCTGGCCGGCCGGGCTGCGTGCTCGGATAAGGGTCTGGTATGGATTTGGGGGGGACCCCCACGCCGATTTTTCGGCATAAGGGGTTCCCCTTACAATCCATGCCAGACCTAAGGGCCTGGTATGCCCCCGAGGGGGGAACCCACGCCGGTTTTTTCATTTAAAATTTGGCGCGGTGTTCCCGCCTCAGGATTCATACTAGACAGCTGTCAGCGCTGCCTGTCACTCATCGTGGGAGGAAAACAACGTTTTCCTTTCCCGATGAGCGAGCCAGCGCGACATTCACAGTACCCTGTCGCCGAGAACCAGCGCGATGGTATCGCGCTGGAAACACAATCTCGCGGTCAGGTACTGTATATATATATTTTATGCACTGCAGATCACTGAATCACCTGCCTGAAGTATACTAGAAACTGTACACCACCAGGAACGGACCGCAGTGAGATCTAGCTAAACTGTATGCAGTGGATATATATATATATATATATATATATATATATATATATATATATATATATATATATATATATATATATATACAGTGGGGACGGAAAGTATTCAGACCCCCTTACATTTTTCATTCTTTGTTATATTGCAGCCATTTGCTAAAATCATTTAAGTTCATTTTTCTTTCCTCATTAATGTACACACAGCACCCCATATTGACAGAAAAACACAGAATTGTTGACATTTTTGCAGATTTATTAAAAAAAGAAAAACTGAAATATCACATGGTCCTAAGTATTCAGACCCCTTGCTCAGCATTTAGTAGAAGCACCCTTTTGATCTAATACAACCATGAGTCTTTTTGGGAAAGATGCAACAAGTTTTTCACACCTGGATTTGGGGATCCTCTGCCATTCCTCCTTGCAGATCCTCTCCAGTTCTGTCAGGTTGGATGGTAAACATTGGTGGACAGCCATTTTTAGCTCTCTCCAGAGATGTTCAATTGGGTTTAAGTCAGGGCTCTGGCTGGGCCATTCAATAACAGTCATTGAGTTGTTGTCAATCCACTCCTTCGTTATTTTAGCTGTGTGCTTAGGGTCATTGTCTTGTTGGAAGGTAAACCTTCGGCCCAGTCTGAGGTCCTGAGCACTCTGGAGAAGGTTTTCGTCCAGGATATCCCTGTACTTGGCCACATTCATCTTTACCTCGATTGCAACCAGTCGTCCTGTCCCTGCAGCTGAAAAACACCCCCACAGCATGATGCTGCCACCACTATGCTTAACTGTTGGGACTGTATTGGACAGGTGATGAGCAGTGCCTGGTTTTCTCCACACATACTGCTTAGAATTAAGGCCAAAAAGTTCTATCTTGGTCTCATCGGACCAGAGAATCTTATTTGTCACCATCTTGGAGTCCTTCAGGTGTTTTTTAGCAAACTCCATGCGGGCTTTCATGTGTCTTGCACTGAGGAGAGGCTTCCGTTGGGCCACTCTGCCATAAAGCCCCAACTGGTGGAGGGCTGCAGTGATGGTTGACTATCTACAACTTTCTCCCATCTCCCGACTGCATCTCTGGAGCTCAGCCACAGTGATTTTGGGTTCTTCTTTACCTCTCTCACCAAGGTTCTTCTCCCCCGATAGCTCAGTTTGACCGGACGGCCAGCTCTAGGAAGGGTTCTGGTCATCCCAAACGTTTTCCATTTAAGGATTATGGAGGCCAATGTGCTCTTAGGAACCTTAAGTGCAGCAGAAATTTTTTTGTAACCTTGGCCAGATCTGTGCCTTGCCACAATTCTGTCTCTGAGCTCTTCAGGCAGTTCCTTTGACCTCATGATTCTCATTTGCTCTGACATGCACTGTGAGCTGTAAGGTCTTATATAGACAGGTGTGTGGCTTTCCTAATCAAGTCCAATCAGTATAATCAAACACAGTTGGACTCAAATGAAGGTGTAGAACCATCTCAAGGATGATCAGAAGAAATGGACAGCACCTGAGTTAAATATATAAGTGTCACAGCAAAGGATCTGAATACTTAGGACCATGTGATATTTCAGTTTTTCTTTTTTAATAAATCTGCAAAAACGTCAACAATTCTGTGTTTTTCTGTCAATATGGGGTGCTGTGTGTACATTAATGAGGAAAAATTGAACTTTAAATGATTTTAGCAAATGGCTGCAATATAACAAAGAGTGAAAGATTTAAGGGGGTCTGAATACTTTCCGTCCCCACTGTATATATATATATATATATATATATATATATATATAATATATAAATTAGACTGACTGTACATATCTATGGAATACACTGCAGCTAACTGAATAATCTGCGATTGACCAAAGCATGCAGGTCATGGTGCATGCTCTGGCCAATCATCATACAGCAATGCACTGCGCTCCCTCAGTGCATTATGGGCTGTTACGCACCGCTCGAATTTGGTGCGAACGGCCCATAATGTTCGGTTTTCGACAAACGGGTGAACAGCCAATGTTCGAGTCAAACTCATGTTCGACCCGAACAGAAAGCTTATCCTTAGTCAGGAGAACCACTATTAAGATGTGGGCTGTGCAGCAGGGTGCTGCATCTATGAGGCTGAGAGCCAGGAGAGCTCAAATAGCCAAGAGAGCTGGGTAAGATGGCCTGAGGGACCAATGAAAGGAGCAGTGATGCTGCTAAGGAGAGAACCAGGTGGCTTGGTATTTTATGTTATGTTTTGCTGATAAAAACCCTCTACTTAGGTAACTGTTTCAGTGAGCTGAAGGAAAAAAACTGAAGCACTCGGAAATCCCCATAATAAGGTAGGAGAGCCTCCCCACCAGAACACCCTGTTCAGTGTTCTCAGCCATTGGCTGAGAGCACTAATCGGATGCCGATCAGCAGACCTTTTTTGGTTATGCCCCTTCGCCCGAAAACAACCGAACGGCCAGCTTCTGTCGGACCAGCTGCCGTGCGCACATGGGCGTCCGCAGGTAGGGGAAAAGTGGGTCAAGTCCCCCCCCCAGAATCAGCAAGGTGTCTGCACACAGACACTGGTGTCCATGAGCAGTCCTTGCATGCGTGGCGGGGAGGAGGGGGCACACTGAACTGAGGCTGTACTTGCCTCCTTCTCTGGAGCTGCAGCCGTACCAGACAGGAGAAGGACGATCCTCCCAGGTTTGGCTGCTGTCCAAGTCAGAGTGTTCAGTCAGAGCAGCAGTGAGGGTAGGTGGAGCAGGAAGATAAAATTCACTCAGCAGCCACTGTCAAGCCCAACAATCACCAGAGCTCACCCCAGGCCAGCTAAGAAGTTTATGAATCAAGCCATGGAAGCTGCCATTAAAGTGGTTGTAAACCCTTACAACACACTTTTTACTACAGGTAACCCTATAATAATGCTTACCTGTAGCTACCCTGGACATCTCCTAAACCTCCACGGTTTAGGAGATATCCCCTGTATTTGCATATGCTGACGTCATCGGCACATGCGCACTGAAGCAACGGTATGTACGTGCCATTGCTTCAGTGAGTATGCCATTACCGGTGGCTCCCACGCGCATGCGTGGGAGCCGACGTCATCACGGCTCCAGCCAATCACAGCGCCGGAGCCCGCGATACCCGGAAGTAACTCCGGGAGCGATGTCGGCCACCGGAGCGGTGTACGAGGACAGCTGCAGGGGCTTCGATCTCAGATAAGTAATTCATAATGAGCTAGTATGCTACGTATACTAGCTCATTATGCCTTTGTCTTGCAGGTTTGTTTGTTTTTTTTTGTCCTAGGGCTTACAACCACTTTCAGGTGAAGTGCTAAATTATATTTGCAGAACAAGCTGGGTTAGTGTCAGCTTGTTCTGTCATGGTCTGTCTCTAATTAGTGCTTGCAGATTAATTTTTAATTATCAGTATCCAGCAACTCTGATAACACCCCAGACCAGGACAAGTATACTACTTCCCAGGTAGGGTTGCCACCTGTCTGGGATTCACCCGGACAGTTCTGGTTTTGGAATCATGTGTCCTTGTTTCAGATTGCCTGAAACCCGGACACATTATTCATACTGGACCATGGCTTCCCAGCAGAGTTGCTGGCTGCAGTTGTCTAAGCTGAGAGTGTCGGGTACACTCTTTCAGACTGCCCAAAGCCAGCACTAACAACCCCCCCCCCCCCCCAAACACACAGACGGTAGAGGAGAGAGGGCTCAATCTGCATCTCTTCCCTCCACCCCTACACCTCTGTGTCTGCCCACACTCCAATCCCCATCGCTGTGCCTCAGAAAAGTCCAGCAGCCTCAGATATATTTGGATGAGAAGTGCTGACTGCGAAGAGGTGAGTGAGCTCACCATCCATTCCTGTCCATGACTGAAGTCTCCCCCTTCTAACACCTGCCTCTGAGTGAGTACACTAAGGTAAATCAGGGTTCTCAGAGCACCCCTTACTTTAGAGTTCCTCTTTACACCAGAGGCCACAGGTGTTCCCCCTTCAATCAGAGTCCTCTCCGTACATCAGAGTTCTCAGGGTTCCCAGAGCATCCCTTATGTTAGAGTCCCCAGAGTTCTTCCTTACATCAGAGTCTGCAGAGTCCCCCCTTATAGTGAAAGGGAACTCTGTGAGTTCAAATGTAAAAAGGGAACTGTGTGGACTCTGATGTAAAGGGGAACTCTTGTTATGAACTTCACATGATTATAAATGCTTTTTATTAGCAAAATATATGTATAGTTTATACTACAAAACACAATTGCTGTGCTCCACGAAAGTGTTCGGGTTTGACTTGAAGAAAAGGTGGCAACCCTATTCCTAGGCTCATTACAAATCTGTAATGGACATTTTTAAGGCTACATGTTTTGAATGCAAAGGAAGTGAGCGTCTGCAAGAATTAATTTCTGACCAAGCATGTGATCAGTTACATATTCTTTAAGGTCAGTTACAAATGTCTAAAAATCTCTCACTCAGTATAAATCATTTTGGGCATTCTGTATGAAGCTGTTAATATTTTACAAGAAATCTGTATTTTAGGCTAAACTAAAGACACCCAAAATTTAGCGCAGTTTGACATCTTCGCCCTGATCACCAGATAACCTTGTCCCGGCACTGGCAGTGCTGCAAGGTCAGTGTCACTGGGCACAATAGGAGACAGCATTTGTATGGCCACAATAGGAGTTATATAGTATGGACAGAATATCATCTTTATGCTATTGTGCCCATATAACTGCTATTGTGCCTATATAGATGCTGTTGCACCCATATAGAGGCACTGCAGCACCTATATGGGCACAAAGCAGCCGATGACGTCGTCACATGCAGATACAGGGGATATCTCCTAAACCATGCAAGTTTAGGAGATATCTGGGGTAGCTACAGGTAAGCCTTATTATAGGCTTACCTGTAGCAAAAAGTGGATTGTAAGGGTTTATAACCACTTTAATGAATTGTTAGCAAGCTGTATTATCTCTTTGTCCTGGCCTCCTGGGACACACAGGCACTCAGTATGAAGAGGTAAGGTAACTCCATACTTTACTCCTTACTGTACATTGTACTGTAAATATGCTTTAGTGTGCAATGATAGATATCATGCAACCCACTGTACTTGTATAATGTACATTGTGTTGTAAATACTGTTTAGCGTGTTAATTGTAAATTTTATGTGACCCTATTAATAAATGTATATTGAAGATTGACCTACTTTTATCCAAAGGCCTGTACACACAATCAGAGAATTGTATGAAAAATACTGAGCAATCGTACGATAATCTGATCGTTAGTACACAGCCGAACAGGACAATTTGAGAGCCGAAGAGCCGAACAGGACAATTTGTGCAAAATTATCAGTTGGATACCAGATGATATGATTTTCATTTAATTAGTACAGTTTTTGTCCGAAAATATAATACATTACATCACTTCCGGATTTTTATTCTGTCGTACAAGAATTTTCGTAACTTGAGTAACCTCATAATATTCATTTTCATTCTGGAGACTAGCATGCAAAAAAAACAGACGATCATGCGTCCGATAATCTCATCATGTGCACCAGGCATAAGAATCACCAGATCTAGCTGTATTCATGTACTGTGAATACTCCTATAGTGATTATAGTGTATTCGCATATACACTTAACAAGTATTTACATCAGCTCAGTGTTGAGAATAAAATCTGGGTCATAATAATTCAACCTCAATTTCCACTTTTCAAATTTGATAAAAATTTGGGAATTTCATGTTCGTGGATGTTTTCCCCCATTCATCATGTTTGTTCACGCTTTGACTCTGTTGGCTCATAGCAGCCAATAAGTTGTAGGGAAGCTAAAGCAGGCCATAGACGAGTACAAAAACGAACGATCCGTCAAACGGAAATCAAAATTGTTGTTCAATTTTTCATCCGATTGTGCCATAATTTTCTGGGGAGTTTTCCCTGCAAAAACATTTTTTTTTCTTCATCTGATGCAATGTATTTTGACCTATTGGCTTGAAATAATACAAATAATAACACTGAGTTTATTATGTTGACATATTTCTAGCGCCATCTGTCTGAATTCCTTGTGATAATAAGGCTGTAATACACAAAATGTTGAATTTGCTTGTCCCCGTGGTTGCAGGAAAGAAAATTGCTCCGTGTATGGCCGATCTAAGTCCCCAGCCCCCCTCCTTCAAGTGGTTCTAAAGGTTAAAGGTTTTTACCCTAATGTATGCTCTGCCTTTTTCTCCTGCTGCTGTTAGTAAAATCCAGGTAGCAGATGCAGTGGTCTTGCTCCCGAGCTGCCTATAGACACACATAACACAGCTCAGTGCCACTTCCCACTCTCTCCTCATTGGATTTGACTAACAGCAGCTGGAGAAAAAGGCAGAGCATACATTAAGGTAAAAACCTTTAGAACCACTTTAAAGAGGGGGCTGGGGATTTACACGGAGCAGGTTTCCCTGCATCCAATTTGCATAGCAGAAGATTGTGACCTGCTCTCTATGGAGCCGGTTCACACATCTCCAGAGCGGCTCCAGTGTGAATTGCACAGGTGTCCTATGGGTCCTTTGGCCTGTTTTAGGTCCGAATTCAGCCCAAAATTCGTGCTGAATTCTGACCTGAATCAGTGAATGGAGACGCACCGGACCCCTGCTGTGAGCCGATTCGTACTCTAGTGTGAACCCAGCCTTAGTCAGTGTTCCTCCCATACAGTGTCAGTTAGTGCCAGAATGGCCACCACATTATCAGAGTCGCGCTATAAGTTGCTGATCACCGCTGTTACTATTATAGTGTCTGTATAGATCAGCATCTTTTTTTTTTTTTTTAATCAGAAAAAAAGTTTTATTTTGTTTGTTCATTGTGTCAAATACATATCATACAGGATATTACAGAATATAGTAGAAAAAGCGGTTATTGACACATGTAATTTAGTCAAACTTTGTATCATACATTCCAAATATGTGGCAGAACTTAAAAATATTGTGCAATGCGTGAGAAAAAGCATAATGAATAAAAAGAAGAAACCCATTTGGAGCATCAAAGACTCTGCATAAAGAAAAATAAAACAGTTAAATATTTTGGACGGGTTCTGCATGCCCCCAGGTCCCTGGGGACAGGCCGTTCCCGACATTCTAACCGACCCACCAAAGTTATGAATGCTATTACATTTCACAATTGTGCAAGTATTCTTTCCAACCATTTAAAGCAGTTTTTCATAGTTATTAGCCCTGTCAAAGTCTATCTTTAACTAATTTATGTGGCGCTAAACCATTGGCACCTAGTGGGAACCCTGGAAGTTATCCAAAGTTGTGCAATTAGTTTGCGTGCAGTATATAACAGGCGGAGAATCGCCGTGTGTGCTGAGGGGGATAACATCCCGAAGTCCAGGGTACCCAGTAGGTATATCGTAGGGTTTCATGGAATGGTGAAAGCGTATACCTGAGAAATTGTGTCAAGGATTTCCTTCCAATAACGGAAGAGTTTGGGGCACTTCCAGAGCATGTGCAAAAGGTCGCCATTGTCCCCCTGGCATTTTGGACATAGGGGTGTGTCACGTACTCCCCATTTGTGTATGCGTGCTGGCGTTCTGCATTCCCGATGTAACAAATAAAGATGGGACATTTTTTGAGAGGCGGATACTGAGAACAGGGGGGCGGAGTCGAGGCAAAGATTCCACATCTCCCTATCCATGCTCCCACATCCTCCTCCCATTTATGTCTACAAGGCAGACTGGCTGGGTCCTGAATTGTGTTGAAAAGCATGTGGTAACATTTAGAGATCATGCCTTTCTTTTCACTTTCCATTAGGATCCCTTGTATCAGTGGGTGGTCTATCAATCTAAGCTCTGTTTGTCTTGACTGCACCTGTAGTGCATGACGCAGCTGCAAATACTTGTAGATATTAGTACGTGGTATATTAAATTCTGATTGTATCTCCAGGAATGATTTAAGGGTAGTCCCATTGTACAATTGTGTAATGTATCTTATGCCCATACTTTCCCAGTTCCCAAAGCCTCTAAGTTTGTACAGTTCTTTTATAGTTCATATTTCACCACAAGGGAGTATGGGACAAATAGCCCCTTTTCCCGGGCAGCCTTTTAATATAGGACCATAGTGTTTTTAAAAGGAGTATAGTTGGGGCCCCGGGATCTAAATGTGGATAGCCCGCTTCCAAACATGTCAGAGCCGTCGTGTCAACGTCGGCCGTGACATGGAGGAGCATGCGGATCGGATCTGGCGTATCCGTTAATCCCCAACCTCCCAGCTGTTGTAACTGTGAAGCAAGGTAATAGGCTCTAGAGTGAGGTGCCGCTAGTCCCCTTTTATCTATATTATATTGCAACATCGATAGGCTAATTGTTGCTGTTTTTTTATGCCATATTAGTTCCCTAAACTGGGAGTCAATCCTATCAAACCAATGCCGAGGAATTCATACCGGGGAGTTATTAAAAATGTACAGTAATTGGGGTGCCCACACCATTTTTATGAGATTAATTCTTCCTACTACGGATAGAGGCAGTTTACACCTTTAGCTTTATCCTGAAATTTAGCAAGCAGGGGAAGTAAATTAATGAGAAACATCCGGAGATATTTGGATACCTAAATAACGAAAGGAGGACACTACCTGTACCGTTGTCGTGCACTCCGGAAAGGGGGTTGTAATGGGGTCTATTGACATTAGCACCGACTTGCTCCAATTAATGGAAAAGCCAGACAGTGCACCGAAGGCTTTGATTAGAGTCATCACAGCTCTCAGTGAGTTCTGTGTGTCACCGTGATAGAGCAACGTGTCGTCGGCATACAAGGACACTACATCAGTACCCGTTGCACGCTTAAATCCCACAATGTCACTGTCACCCCTTATTCGTGACTAGGGATGAGCCGAACACCCCCCGGTTCGGTTCGCTACAGAACCTGCGAACGGACCGAAAATTTGTACAAACGTTAGAACTCCATTGACGTCTATGGGACTCAAACGTTCGAAATCAAAAGTGCTCATTTTAAAGGCTAATTTGCATGGTATTGTCCTAAAACAGGTTTGGGGACCCAGGTCCTGCCCCAGGGGACATGTATCAATGCATAAAAAGTTTTAAACGGCCATTTTTTCGGGAGCAGTGATTTTAATGATGCCTAAAGTAAAAAAAAAAAAAAAGTGAAATATTCCTTTAAATATCGTACCTGGGGGGTGTCTATAGTATGCCTGTAAAGTGGTGCGTGTTTCCCATGCTTAGAACAGTCGCTGCACAAAATTACATTTTTAAAGGAATAAAAGTCATTTAAAACTGCTTGCGGCTTTAATGTAATGTCGGGTCCTGGCAATATGGATGAAAATCAGTGAGACAAACGGCATGGGTACCCCCCAGTCCATTACCAGGCCCTTTGGGTCTTGTATGGATATTAAGGGGAACCCCGCACCCAAATTAAAAAAAGGAAAGGCATGGGGCCACCAGGCCCTATATACTCTGAACAGCAGTATACAGGCGGTGCAAACAAGACAGGGACTGTAGGTTTGTTGTTAAGTAGAACCTGTTTGTAATTTTGAACTGGTACATTTTTAACGTGTTTAGCTCCAGCCAAAAAATCTATTTTAAGCTTTTTGGAAAACATAGGGAAGGGTTATCACCCCTGTGACATTTGTTTTGCTGTCTTTGCTCCTCTTCAGAAGATTTCACCTCACTTTCTATCACAATGACAAATGTTTTTAGAAAATGTGGGTTTTTTAGTGAAACAAGGATTGGTGAGAAAGCATCAATGGAAAGGAGAAACGTTTTTCCCACATTAACTCTTACAGGAGAGAATTTCCCTTCCTAGGGGTAGATTTCATCTCACTTTCTGTTGTCTCCTTCCGTTTGCAAGTAGGAGTCGTTTGTAAGTTGGATATTTGAAAGTAGGGGCCTGCCCTATATACTCTGCAGAAATTTGGGCCTTAGGTGTTGGTGTTGCCACAACACTGTAAGCCCTCACAGGGCCCTGCTGTGAAATATTAGATCAAAAATTGTAATTCCTGCACCTGTTGAACAGGGGCAGAAAAATTGGGCCTTTGGTGGTGGTGGTGCTGGTGCCACAACACTGTAAGTCCTCACAGTTACTCTTGGTGGGCGCTGGAACGGGCCCTGCTGTGAAATATTAGATCAAGAATTGTAATTACATGTCCCTGTTGAACAGGGGCAGAACAATTGGGCCTTAGGCACTGGTGCTGGTGCCACAACACTGTAACCCCTCACAGGTACTCTAGTTGAGCGCAGCAACGAACCCTCCTGCAAAATATTGCATCAAAAATTGTAATTACACGCCCCTGTTAAACAGGGGCTGAAAAATTGGGCCTTAGCCACTGGTGGCGGCGCCCATAACCAAAAATGTTCTTACAAGCTATCAGCATGATCAGTGAGGAAGAAGAGGATAATCACTCAGCATAACAGGATAGTCACTCAGCATCAGCATAGGCAGTCTTGAAGGGATCTGACATTTCAAAAAAAATTATTTGGTTACATTAGCATCAGGTGCTTGGTAGCTGGTGGTGATCCAAGACTGATTCATTTTTATGAAGGTCAGTCGATCGACCGAGTCGGTGGACAGACGCACCCTGTGAACGGTTACAAAGCCTCCAGCAGCACTGAATGTGCGTTCTGAAAGAACGCTCGATGCAGGACAGGCCAGTAGCTCAATTGCATACTGTGCAAGCTCTGGCCAGTGATCCATCCTCAAGACCCAGGAACCGAGAGGATTTTCGGTGGGAAAGTCAGAGCTTGCCCCTAGGTATCCCTGCACCATGTAAAACAAACGCTGGCGATGGTTGCTGGAACCGATCATACCTTGGGGCTGCGGACTAGAAAAATTGTCTGAACGCATCAGTCAAACGCCCACCTTCTCCACCGCTCCTTCTTTGACTGACTGAAGCCTCAGCAACACATTGTCCAGGAACAGGAGTTTGTAACCTCCCAGTCTCTGGGAACGTGTTGCACAGACCTTTCTGCAAGGCCTCCTGAAGATGTTTCATCCTCTGCTCTTTCTGCGACGGCAAGATAAGGTCCGCAACCTTACCCTTGTAACGTGGATCAAGGAGGGTTGCCAGCCAGTATTGATCCCTCTCCTTGATACCACGAATACGAGGATCCTTCCGCAGGCTTTGCAGGATCAGGGAGGCCATGCAGTGTAGGTTTGCTGAGGCATTCGGTCCGGAGTCCTCTGGGTCACTAAGGACGACATGATCCGCAGCCACCTCCTCCCAGCCATGTACAAGTCCATGGGTTTCTTGGGACTGTAAATGATCCCTTAAAGACTGCTGCTGATGCTGAGTGCCAGGCTCCACCTCCATGCTGACACAATCCTCCTCCTCCTCCTCTTCCTGTGTGATCGGCGGGCACGCAGGAACACTGTCTGGATAAAGGGGGCCTTGAGAGCTAAGGAAGTCCTCCTCTTCCTGCCTCTGTTCTGCCTCAAGTGCCCTGTCCATTATTCCACACAGTGTGTGCTCCAACAGGTGGACAAGGGGGACAGTGTCACTGATGCATGCACTGTCACTGCTCACCATCCTCGTGGCCTCCTCAAATGGTGACAGGACAGTGCATACATCCCTGATCATGGCCCACTGGCATGGGGAAAAGAAACAAGCTCCCCTGACCCTGTCCTGGTGCCATAGTCGCACAGGTACTCATTGATAGCCCTCTGCTGCGCGTGCAGCCGCTGCAGCATGGCCAATGTTGAGTTCCACCTGGTGGGCATGTCACAGATTAGGCGGTTCTTGGGCAGGTTAAATTCCTTTTGGAGGTCTGCCAGCCGAGCACTGGCATTATATGACCGGCGGAAATGCTCACAGACTTTCCTGGCCTGCCTCAGGACATCCTGTAAGCCCGGGTACCTGCGGGCACATGGGACAGTTGTCCCTGTCGGAGGGCGGAGAGGAGGTTGGTGCCATTGTCGCAAACTACCATTCCTGGCTTAAGTTGGCGTGGCGTCAACCACCTCTGAACCTGCCCCTGCAGAGCTGACAAAATCTCTGCCCCACTGTGGCTCCTGTCCCCCAAGCACACAAGCTCAAGCACCGCATGGCATCCTTTGGCCTGCGTACTTGCGTAGCCCCTCGAGCACCGCTGGTTCCACCGCTGGTTCCAAGGACAAAGCACAGGAAGAGGCCATGGAGGAAGAAGAGGAGGGGTTGGAGGATAGAGGTGTGTCAGAATCACCAGTACTGGCATTTTGGAGGCGTGGTGGCGGAACAACCTCCAACACTACTGCACCTTGTCCTGCATCCTTCCCAGCTGCCAGCAGAGTCACCCAATGCGTCGTGAAACTTAGGTAACGTTCCTGTCCATGCCTGGACCATCAGTCAGCAGTAATATGCACCTTACCACTAACTGCCCTGTCCAGCGAGGCCAAGAAATTGCCTTCCACATGCCAGTAGAGAGCCGGAATCGCCTTCCGTGATAAAAAAAGTGGCGTTTGGGAACCTGCCACTGAGGAACCGCACATTCCACAAACTCACGGAAGGGGGCAGAGTCTACCAACTGAAAAGGTAGCAGTTGAAGTGCTAGCAATTTTGCCAAGCTAGCATTCAACCGCTGGGCATGTGGATGGCTGGGAGCGAACTTCTTTCTGCAGTGCAGCAGCTGGGGCAGGGAAATTTGCCTGGTACAATCTGACGTTGATGTACCGATAGTATATTGCCCGCAAGTACTTGGCTGTGACACACCTAATTCTACACCTTCATTCCTTTCAGTGCAGGTCTCAGAGAGGACTGAAGGTATAGTGGGGTTGGAAATCCTTGCTGATGAGGAGCAAGGAGAGGTCCTCATTGTTCTTTGGTGTGGGTCTTTTAGGTACGCTTGCCAACGAACTGCATGGCAGGTCAACATATGTCTGGTCAAGCATGAGGTGCCCAAGCGGGAGATGTTTTGGCCACGCGAGATACGCTTGAGACATATGTTGCAAATAGCAGCGGTGCGATCTGATGCACTCATCTCAAAAAAGGCCCACACCAAAAAACTTTTGGAACAATGCGCAGAGACAGCAGCGCCCTGCACATGCAGAGCTCTGCGGTGTGATGCAGTCAGTGTGCTGCTCTTAGGCTGGCCCCTGGAGGGCATCCTGCCTCATTGGTGATGTGCCTCCTCCTCCTCCTCTCTCCTATCAGGCACCCACGTGGAGTCAGTGACCTCATCATCCCCTCCCTCCTCATCACTGGGGCAAACCTGGCAGTATGCTGCAGCAGGGGGAACATGACTGCCAGATTGCTGTCCTTCTTGGGCACCCCCTCTGTCTGGGCTCACGTTACTGCCTTCCTCTAGCTGAGTACCATCATCAGAGCCTTCAAAACGCTGGGCAACCTCCTGGAGCATGTACCCAACACTGTGGTCAAGCAGTTTGAGGGACTTCTCAGGAGGACATGGTGGGGCTAGGGAAGGAGTCGCTGATGCCATTGAGCCAAGGGAAGAGGCCACATTGGCAGCTGCTTTGGCAGACAAAGTACCCTGAGTCTGGGTGAGAGAGGATGAGGACGATGAGGATGGCTTGGTCATCCACTCGATCAAGTCTTCCGCATGTTGCTGCTCAACACGGCCAGCTGCCGAAAAAAAGGCCAAGTGTGTCCCACGGGCATGTGCTGATGAGGATGCACTGTGTCCACGACCAGCACTGTTGCCTCTAGACATAGAGCCTGCTTGCCCTCTTTTATTGGCTTGTGACTGTCTGCCTCTCCTTGTTGGCATTCCAGACATACTATTGGCCTGCAGTGAGCTGCACAAAACTGGGATGTGTGTATATATTTATACAGATTATACTGCAGCTAGCAGAATCAACTGCCTGCCTGTAGTATTATTAGTATGATAACACCTGCACTTGTTTTCAGGTAGTTATACTGTAGGTGCAACTGTGCAGGGTACACAGTACAGTAACTGGAAATAAGTCAAGAGCCTACACAAGCACTTGGCTGCAGGTAGCTATACTGATGGTGAAACTGTGCAGGGTACACAGTACAGTAACTGGAAATACTTCAAAGAGCCTACACAAGCACCTGGCTGTAAGTAGCTATACTGTAGGTGCAACTGTGCGGGGTACACAGTACAGTAACTGGAAATACTGTAAAAACACCTGCCTGTCAGTATATTAGGAAGAGAAGAACAGGATCTAGCTAAACTGAATACAGAATATATATATATATATATATATATATATATATATATATATATATATATATACACACAACACCTGGGATGCATATATATATACATATATATATATATATATATATATATATATATATATATATATACACAATACACTCTAAGTGCAGCTAACTGACTCGACCTGCCTACTCTATCTAACTTAAATCAAATGACTCCTTGGCTTTGGCCAATTATGGCTCTCTGTACACACAGTGCTGTGATTGGCCAAGCATGCGGGTCATAGTGCATGCTTTGCCAATCATTAGCCAGCAATGCACTGTGGTGCCGCAGTGAATTATGGGCCGTGACGCGCTACTCGAATTTGTCTCGAAAGGCCCATATCGTTCGTAACATGGGTTCGACTCAAACACGAAGCTCATCCCTATTTGTGACGCAAGAGGTTCCAGGGCCAGGGCAAACAGCAGGGGCGACAGTGGTGACAGGGGCGACCCCTGTCTGGTGCCCTGGAACAATGGAAAGGGCTCTGATAGTTCCCCATTTACCCTGATCCGGGCCGAGGGTTGGGCACACAACAGTTTAACCCAGCTAATAATGTAAGTACCCAGGCCTAAATGGTCCAGCACTTTCCACAGGTAAGGCCACTTGACACTGTCGAAGGCCTTAGCTGCATCCAGTGAGAAGATCGCCCTATTTCCTGTATTACTGGTAGGGATCTGTAGGTTTAGAAAGTCTCCTAAAATTTTGAGCCGTGGACCTAGTGGGTATGAACCCTGACTGGTCACTGTGTATAAGCTTGTGTATCACTTGTGCCAACCTAGTGGCCAATACACTGCCCAGTAGCTTGACATCAGTCGTGAGGAGAGAAATGGGCCTGTAGGAGTCTGGTAATCTAGCATCCTTGCCTGGTTTCAGTAGTAGGATAATAATAGCCTCATTCATAGAATTGGGCAGTGTTCCCTCCTTCAACGCCTCATTGTACACCTTCAGTAGTGTGGGTAATAATGTGCACGCATATCTTTTGTAAACGTCGGACGGAAGGCCATCAGCGCCCCGGGGATTTGTTATTATGAGTTTGTGCTATTGCTGTGGCTAGTTCTTCTTCCGTTAGTGGGGCATTTAGTAAGGCCATGTCTGAGGCTGACAAATGAGGTAATGTACATTTTTCTAAAAAGTCCTCTATTTCCTTTTCTGTAGGCTACACTTTAGATGAATAGATATCCATATAAAATGTTGTAGTACTGTGGCAGTTTGCGTTTGAGTGACACCCTGCGCATCACGTATGGCCGAAACTGTAGGGGTGGAGTTCTGCGCATGCGCTAGAATAGCTAGTATGTGCCCAGTAGACTCCCCCTCCTCAAAACGTCCCCGTTGCAGGAAAAAAAGTTTCTTTTCGGCCAACTGCAATGCCAGTTGTCTGGACATAGATTGTGCTCCTGCCAAAATTCACTTTGTATCCTCCATAGGGTTGGCAATATATTTATCCTCAGAATCCTTAAGTGTCTTGCAAACCTCAGTCTTCCATGCTTTTGTATTAGTTTTGATCTGATTGATTGCGGTAATAAATTGCCCTCTTATAAATGCCTTGGCTGCATCCCAACCCACATTCAAGTGAGCTGAATGAGTGTTGACCTGAATAAAGAATTTTAATTGTTGTTCTTATGGGGTCTGGTTCAGGAAGCAGTGAAAGCCAGAAGGGGTTAAGTTTCCAACATTTACGTTTGGCCACATTAGGTAGTGATATCGATACCCATAATGAGGAATGGTCAGATATGTCTATCATTGTACCCTGCATCTACCAACAATGGGATTATGAGATCATTACCCAGACCTAAATCTATCCTGGATAGGCTCCCATAGGTGGCTGAGCAGTATGAGTAATGTTTTACCAAAGGATGTCCCAATCTCCATAAATCCGTTAATCCGAATTCCTCAAGTAGGCCTGCAAAGGATGTCTGTCCCCCTTTACTTAGGGGTAGGTTAGGTGGAATGGGTAGTTTATCTAGTTGATGATTCATATAGTTATTATAATCACCCACTGCCAAGATTGGTACATTAGGGAACTGGGCCATGAAATTCGCAAGGCGTTTGAGGACCTCGGATGGTGGGATGTATATTGCAGCTAGTATACAAGATAAACCTGAAACATTACATAGCAGAAAAATATATCTACTCTCCTGATCCACAAGTTTTCGGGTGCAGTGGAACTGAGTGTCCCGACGTATCAGGACACTAACACCCCTGGAATAAGCTGAGTGCGTGGAGTGCAATTGGGTACAATATACCCGAGGGCTAAAGCTAGGTATCTGATCTGGTGAGAAGTGAGTTTCTTGTAAGCACACAATATTGGCCCCCCGTAGATTTGAGGTGTCTGAGGACTGCCAGTCTTTTCACAGGGTTGCTAAGTCCTCTCACATTCCAGGACACTATTTTCATTTTATCCGCCATTTGGGTTGGTAAAGAGCAAAAATGTGGTCTTGCGAGACCTGAGAAAGCGGTGTATAATCACCCTTCATCTTGGCCTCATAAAATGCGTGTAGGACGTACCTGTCAAAAATATTACCTGTATCACACGTGGTTGGTTTGACGTTGTCCGTGGGTATGGAAGTCCATGGCTGGAGGCCTGGTGGGCCAGATAGTGAACAGAGATTGGAACTTGTGCTTGAAGAAAAAAGAAACAAATATGTCAATGACAAATTAATGAGTGGAGTCAACAGGGCTCTCAGCCAACAGGGCTGAAGTGTGTTTTTCCCCCTAGCATACATTCCGGGGGGGTATGCTGTGGAAACACCCGCAGAGGAGCAAGTCTCTGGATGGTGGTTGGGGTTTCACCACTGCAGGGTGAATAGTACGAACCATATAATGGAAAATGCAAATTTCTCCTTTTTGTCCGCCTGACCTAGACGAAACGGTTGGTGAAGAGGAAGGGGTGAGGGGGGGGAAGTACAGTTCCAAACCTCCACCCCCCTCCAAACCCCTCACGTAGCAGGATTAGGGACCCTCATGCTGGAGTTGGGCATTGCAATCTAGCAGCTTTAAGTGCTCTATTCTCACGATCCAGCCATTGTGCGGCTGCAGTAGGTCGATCAAAGAAATGCACTTCTCCCAGTGCAACCACTCTAAGGCGTGCAGGGTATAGCATTGCATATTGCAGGTTATGTTCTCAGAGCCTCTTTTTAACATCAATAAATTTTTCAAGTTGTTTTTGCATCTCTATCTTTATAATTTAGCAACTTGAACAGGAAGGCGCGGGGATGATTGCCCGGTGGTAGAGGGCGTGAGGGCACCCTATGTGCCCTTTTAACGGCAAACAGTGGGGAGAAAGCGTCTGCCAAACGTAGAAACAAGCCATTGCTCTATAAAAGCTATAGGGTTTTTTCCCTCCGCCCTCTCAGGAATGCCCAAGGCATGCACATTATTGCATCTCATGCAATTTTCTAAATCATCTAAATGTGCAGCATGCTTTTCAGTGAGGTGGCAGTTAAAGTTTAAGTCCCTTTGCATAGGAGCCATGTCATCCTCTACTGTGCTCATTCTGCCTTCTAGAGCAAATGTCCTCTCTGTTAGGAATGTAGATTGTCTAGGGGTACTTTTAGACCCTCGATAACTCTGCATAAGGTGTACCTTACAATCCCCACAGGCCTGTGAGTTTAGCCCATTGAGACAATGATAAAAAACAATGACAAAGTCTCACCGAGCAAATCTAAAAGTTTATTCTGTCTCAATGAATATAAAGGGGGCTTTCAGAAAGCACAGCCCCCTGAACATTATCCAATATTATCCAATCAGATACAAAGACATTTTATGACAAACCTGAAACTCAACAGAAATATTTATAACAACGTCATTTCTGAGAAATCACGTGCTTTACGAGAAATGGAAAGTAAGGAAAGATAACAAGAACAATGAACAGTACATGCAGCTGTCTGTAAAATAGAGTACAGGATAAAACACAAAATGGAAACTGATTATTGTAAAATGGATGTGGTTAAGCTAAATATGCTTTCACTCTCCCTCAGTTTTTGCATATCATGACGCACATAAGAGATCTCTGCCTTCACCCCTTTAATCTCATCTGAGAGTGGTGTGATGGACAGATTGCATGATGTTACAGCTGAGAAAATATCCCTAAGGGTGGGTTCTGGCTCCTCGCTGTTAGGGGGGGAGGATGCCTGTGGCCCAGTAAAAATGACTCTAGGAGTACTCACTGTGTTTCCATTCAAGAGACAATCCGCCTGCATCCTCCAATGGGACGGTGTCATCCGCTTCCGAAAGGCCCCCCCAAATAGGAGCTTCTGAGCGGCCTCTTTGTATTTCTCCCTGAAGGAGCGCTGCGGGCCGGCGCCACCTTGGCATGCATCATCCACAGCTCCTTTCACGTCTTTGAGCTTTCTAGACATTACAGTGGTGATCAAGGGGGATTGATCATGCGGCGCTATCCCCAGGGTACTGGTGCTGTGTTTTATGGGTCTGGTTCAGTCTGATAATGTGCTCCACAGGATCAATGTCAGGATGTTCGGCGGAGAGGAAGACAAACACGTCCTGTTACATGCGCTGCTTAGCCACGCCCCACAGATCAGCATCTTGATCACGATCAGAACTATACTAGTGTCCCCAAAAACGCAGTTTGGTTTTTACCAAAGACATGTAATTTTATTGGTTATGTTATATAACAGAAATTAGAAAGTATAGTTTTTTTTTTTTCATTTTCAGGTTCTTTTTGTTTACATATTTAAAAATAAAAAACCCAGTGGTGATCAAACACCACCAAAAGAAAGCTCTATTCATGTAAAAAAAAATTATTTAAACTTCATTTTTGTACTGTGTTGCATGACCAAGCAATTGACAGTTAAAGGGGCTGTAAAGGTTCGTATTTTTTTTTAAAATAACAAACATGTTATACTTACCTCCTCTTTGCGGGGTCCCCCAGTGGCACTCCTGGCTCCTCTCTGCATCTAGTGCCCCCACAGAGAGCAGCTTTCCATGGGGGCACCAGTGCAGGCACGCTCCCAAATCCTGCTGCTGTGTCCATTGACTTGGCCCTGCCCCCTGTGTCACTGGATTTGATTGACAAAGCCAATGGCTCCCCCTGCTATCAATCTATCTAATGAGGACCTGAGACGGCGGCTGGAGCTGCTGTGCACTTCCCCGTCGATTAGAACGATCGGGTTTAGGTAAGTAAAAGGGGGGCTCTGGGGGGCTGCTGCATTACAGAAGGTTTTCCAGCTTAATGCATAGATTGCATTAAGGTGAAAAACCTTGAGGGTTTTCAACCACTTTAAAGTAGCACAGCGCTAAATAGCAAAACATGCCTTATTTATGAAAGATGTAAAACTTTCCAGAGGTCAAGTGGTTAAACTCATTTCATCTTTGAAAATGTCAATTCCCTGCAGTAGATTGGATACATCACACAGATGCACCACTTAGACCCCTTTCACACTGGGGTGCTTTGCAGGCACTGCAGCGCTAAAAATAGCGCCTGCAAAGCGCCCTGAAAGAGCTGCTCCTCACACTCCAATGTGAAAGCCCCAAGGGCTTTCACACTGGAGCGGTTCGCTGGCAGGACAGTAAAAAAAGTCCTGCTAGTAGCATCTTTGGAGCAGTGAAGGAGCGGTGTATACACCGCTCCTTCACTGCTCCTGCCTATTGAAATGAATAGGACAGCGCAGCTATACCACCGGCATAGCACTGCTGCAGCGCTTTGCGGTGGTTTTAACCCTTTCTCGGCCGCTAGCAGGGGGGTAAAATCGCCCCGCTAGCGGCCGAATACCGCCGCTAAAACAACGGTAAAGTGGTGCTAAAAATATCGCCGTTTTACCGCTGGTGCCGCACCACCCGAGTGTGAAAGGAGCCTTACAGGCAAGGTCAGGGCATCTTCCAGGCATATTATTTAATGGAATTTTGCATTTTTGGATAAATTCACTGCTCCTCACCAAACTAAATTCTTTTAAACAAATTTTTGCTTTGGTACATGTTCCCCAGGGCAGTGCCTGGCCTCGTGTGCCATTTGTTTGACAACCCCCTTGCCTCTTAGCCTAGAAATGGCCATTACTTTTTGTTACACTCAGCTCCCATTGACTTCAATGGGGTTCGGATTCAGCATCCAAACATTAGTCAGGTTTGCTAAGCCCTGCTTGAACCAAACCCAGGTATGTTCAGCTTATCACGAGTCCTCTTCTGGGTTGAATGATGGTCAAAACTTATGCCTCGTACACATGGTCGGATTTTCCGACGGAAAATGTTTGATAGGAGCCTTTTGTTGGAAATTACGACCGTGTGTAGGCTCCATCGGACATTTTCCATCGGAATTTCCGTCACACAAAATTTGAGATCTGGATCTCAAATTTTCCGACAACAAAATCCGTTGTTGGAAATTCAGATCGTGTGTACACAATTTCGATGTACAAAGTTCCACGCATGTTTGAAATCAAGCAGAAGAGCCGCACTGGCTATTGAACTTCATTTTTCTCGGCTCGTCGTACGTCAATGCGTTCTTGCCGTTTGCAATTGCCGACCAACTTTGTGTGACCATGTCTATACAAGACAAGTTTGAGCCAACATCTGTCGGAAAAAAAACATGGATTTTGTTGTCGGAATGTCCAATCGTGTGTACGAGGCATAAGACTTCCACTTTAACTATAACACTTGCAATTTGTATTCTTTTTCAGGAATGTCATGGACACTTTGCCATTTCTACTTTACTTTCTCCTTATTTGTTCATATCCTACAAATGGTCACAAGCCCAACATTTTATTGATCATGGCCGATGATCTTGGAATTGGCGACATAGGATGCTTTGGGAATAACACAATAAGGTAACAGTTAATTGACCATTTATTAGGATCGTGATGTTGTTTTGTCTTACATGAAAGGAAATACAGTTTTTCTGTCTCTTCTACCACATTTCAATTCTTTTGCCTGAAAATTCTTTGGTACATTTTTAAATTTATGAGGTTATAGGCACAGTTTTAAAGTGGTCCTAAAGGCATGGTTTTCTCTGTGTTAAGGTAATAAAAAACTTCTATAATCATATGATTAGCTCCCTAACCCCTTAAATACTTACCTGGCTCCTCTTTTGATCCAGCGTTGTGCCTGTCTGCAACAGCGCTGCTCTCTCTCCCTGTATTCACGGGGCACAGAGGCAGCTGAGGGAGCACTGCTGTCAATCAAATCCTGTAAAGTTTGAGCAGGGGACTGGGCCGAGCTGTGCTGTGTGTGTCTATAGACGCACACAGCCCAGGTTGGACGCGCGACTGCACAAGTTCCCCCATAGCACCCAGCTTGCTGTGGGGGCACTCAGAGAAGAGGAGGAGCAGACAGCGCTGGCCAGAAGGGGAGGTAGGAGGCCGCTCTGTGAAATACTATTACATAGAGCAGGTAAGTTGAACATGATTGTTATTATTTAAATGAAATAAAAAATATGCCTTTACAACCAAATTAACCTTCAGAAAATGAATTGTGCAGTAAATATAGAATCCTGATCTGTACACCTGTAGCGGTACCCCCGTAAGTGCTGCTGACTGACTCTATATCCCACTGGCTACCCCGACTCCTCAGATCCTCTCTTACCTCTGACACCTCGGGTTCCATGTTGTTATTCAATGCTACCAATAAAGATCATACACAAACTGTAAATTAACCACATAAACAGTTTACTAGGAGAACTTGGTTAAATACGTTAATCACAGCGGTAATTCTAATATAAGAAAATGGCACTGATAACAATCAGGGTGTATGTGAAATCCCAACGTCAATGGTCACTCCAAAGCGTATGCAGACAGGCTAAAAGTGGAATCTGTACTCAACATGGTAGATTCTTTATACTGAACACACTCCACTTCCTCCTCAGAGCATACACACATTAAACCTGCAGTGTACTATGAAACACTTTGCAGTAATATAATACAGTACATATACTCAAGGGCTCCCCCTGGGTGGTAATGCAGTCCTCAGAGTGTGTATAAAGAAAAGTAAAAGCACTTTATAGTGAGTAGTAAAGTCTTTGGTCTTCTTTCTTCAGCTAGCTTATTATACTGCAGTATTTGTGATCCAGGAACTGAGTAAATAATAATTACGGCAACAATGTATTGGTATCTGTGTGCTTTGTTATATAGAATCCTTGGGAAACCTCTTTCTTCTGAAGGATGCAACACTGCACTCACTTGTAGTAAAAGAAGGACAACTCTTAGGCCTCACTGTGCTACAGGTTTCACAAGCCTTCTGGGACCTATTTGCACAGTAACAAAGTATTAAATCAAAGTGGGCAATTGCCCGCTCACCACACAGGGCCCAGATGCTTGTACTGTTCTGCTTCTGATATTTCGGTCCCGCTCCAAGCTGGCGCCGTCACTCCATACCACTCCGTCTGATGACCGGCAAACTGTAATGCAGGAACCCTCGGGTTATCTCGAATCCTCCAATCCGTCCACAAGCTGAACCAGCTCACAGTGTTCCGGAGCTCCTTGGAGACCGCATGATTCTGTTCCGCGCCACACAAGCAGCAGTCACCCGATCACACACCCACAGCTCAATGCAGGCAGGTCTTTAATGGCGTCGAAGGAAGAAGAGAGCGAAGCATGGCCGCACTGTCCCTTTTATTTCCCTACCCAGCAGGCCATGCTGTTCCCTGGCATTGTGGGTAGGCAAACAGGCATTGTGGGTAGGTAGTTCCCAGCCTGGGTTAAACATATGAGTCACTTCCTCATTAAACTACACAGTCTAATGCATAATTGTAGCGGCCACTAGAGGGAGTCATTCCCTTACTTAAGGAATAACATATCACCCAGTACAATTACTTGATAAACCCCTGCGTTACATACATACAGAATTTAGTACAGCATGGCTACACACCCATCTCAGTGTTATGGTCTGCCCATCTCTGGTCAGTGTTAAAGTGGATGTAAACCCAATGTCATCCTTTCTAAACTACTGCCATAGGGGTTATCTATAAGGATATACATGCCTCCTGCATGTATCTTTACCTGTCAAATGTCTCCCCTCTGTCTGTTATGAGACCCGAAAAACTGCATATTCTGTGGGTGGGTCTGTTGTCTGGAGCTCGGTGGGTGGAGTCGTGATGTCAGTAGACTCCCCGCCCACCACTACACTCCCCTTGTCAATATGCATTTTCTCTGTGTATTTCTAACACTGAACTTCTGCTGAACTTCTGCTATGATGTCTAACATCCAGTGAAAAGACAGGAAAGTAACCACATGACTTCAGCATGCCAAATCATGGTGAGGTGTGGAACAGCCAATCCTTGCAGAGCTGCTGAAGAAAGGAGTGGGAGGGAATTTAAAAATACTGCATGTCTTAGGCTAGTGCACGAGATGTAAATCACCTGTCACTCACAGCAAGGGGGAGTATTTGACAAAGTTTTTCTCAGTTTGTCAAGAATTGTCTCACTGAACAATAAAAGAGGATTGCTCAGAGATGGATTAACTCTGTGTGGCAAGACTGGGCTCAAATGATAGCAAATCTTATACTCTACAGTATGATATAAAAAAAAAAAAAAAAAATTTCGGGTTTACATCCACTTTAAGCTTGCAACTCTGTGCTTCTGCTTTCAGATGCTGCATATTTGAATGGGGCAAGCACTGGTTTATTTTACATTTCTTATTTTATTTGTTCCTATTTCAGGTATGAGTTACTAACTTAGGCATTGTAATTTTCAGGACTCCTAACATTGACAGATTAGCAAAGGAAGGTGTGAAACTTACACATCATATTGCTGCAGCCTCTGTATGCACCCCAAGTAGATCAGCCTTTCTGACTGGTCGATATCCTATAAGAACAGGTAATATACTGTATTGGTAAATGTAACAGAATATTTGGCATTTGAAACATTTGCATATATATATAAAATAAACCATGCATTTTTCTTATTCTAACAAGAATACGTATTAGGGCAAATGATCAGACAGAGGGTAACTTTAAAATGAACTTTACTAAGTAGCAATACAAGCAGGGTCAGAAAGGCAAAAGGAGTATGCATTCAGTATAGAACCATGTTACACAGCCCATGTAGCAAATAGGAGCTCCTAAGCAATTCCTCTCTTAGACCCCTTTCACACTGATAGTGGGCCGCATTGGCGGTAAAGCGCTGCTAGTTTTAGAGCAAATGTTTTAGCGGCGCTTTACCGGCGTTTTAACGGCGCTTTTCGGCCGCCAAAGAAAGGGTAAATGCGCCCGAAAAACGCTACAGCCGAAGCACTTTGCAGGAGCTTCGGCAGCGGTGCCCATTCATTTCAGTTGTCAGGGGCCGTGGAGGAGTGGTGTATACACTGCTCCTAAATCGCTCCAAAGATGCTGGTTGCAGGACTTTTTCTGATGTCCCGCAAGCTCACCACTCCAGTGTGCAAGCACTCCGGCTCTCACACTGGGGCTGCAGGGGATGTGTTTTTCTGGCGCTTTACAGGCGCTACTTTTAGCCCTTTAGCGCCTGAAAAACGCCACCAGTGTGAAAGGGGTCTAACTGAATAAGGACACTAGGTAGCAGTCCCTGTGAAACTCTATATCACAGTCTTTGTGAAACTCTACAAGGACAGAATATAGAGAGGAGCTGCTACAGAAATGAACTGTACAGTAAAGTGCAAAAACATCTACTTGCATATATTTTCACAGGGCTACTGCCTGGCTGGGACTGGCTACACTAGGACAACCAATGTAGCACTGCACACCTGGCTGCAATTTACATGTCCAGCCACCTCTGCCTCATCAGGTGTGGTCTCTCTGAGCTGCTTATGGCAGAAAACAGGGACACTTAAGCCTAGTACACGCCACTAGTTTTTTTTTGCATTCAACCCAGCGGTTTGAACGAAAAAAAACTGACAGCTCCGGGGCGGAGCCGCTGTACTAACATGGGATTGTTAGTGAGTTCTCCCCTGCTGTTCTATTGTGTTTTGACAGGAGGTCAGCCTCCCCACCAGAACATTTCGGTCAGCGCTCTCAGCCATTGGCTATGAGCGCTAATTGAGAGCTGGTCGCCTGCTGTTTTTTCAGCATGCTCATCCGACAGAAGCTGGCCAACAGCTGGCTTCTTTTCGGACTGGTAGCCATACGCACAGGCCAAATGTTGGCCGTTTTTTATTGAACCGGCTGAATAATCCACCAGTGTAATGGTGGTCAACTTGCTAAATATAGGGTGCCTTAAGTGCAGCTCCCGACATGTCCAGAGCGTTTAGTTTTTAAGTTTGCTATTATTATTTATTAGGATGGTATCTAGCTTACTAGATATTAAAATTAAAATCATTTTACACTTATTTTGGGAAAACTGGTGCTCTTTTAGAATACTTTTTGAAACCTTCTGTCCCCAAATCCTTCTCTGGTGAAAAAGTGATAAAGCAGAAGTTTTTTAATTCAGGGGATTTTTTCCCCCTATGGATGTCGCATTGTGATGCACACAGGAAAGAAATGTGCTAAAGTCATTACATCTCTCAGTTTTGTCTTCTAATTGTTTAAAGTGGCGTTCCACCCAAAATAAAAAAAATTTCATTTATATGCATAAAAAATAAAAAAAAAAACATTTGGAGAAATTTTTTTTTCACTCACCTCTAAATGCCTGTTGCTAGGGGGTGCCTCATAGTCTGCCTCCTTCAGCACCTGGGCTCTTCACGTCACTTCCCTCGGCGCAGGAAGGGAGATCAGCTCTGCCCCCTCCCTCTTTGCAATCATCTGGGACACATCACAGGTCCCACATTGCACGGCAAATCACGGCGCGCGGCGCAGCTCACGCATTCGCACAGCCAGGCCCACAGTTACAATGGCGGCGCCACCGAGCGGAGGGGGAGATGAGCGGGGCTTCGTTCCCCCGCATCGCTGGACCCTGGGACAGGTAAGTGTCTGATTTATTAAAAGTCAGCAGCTGCAGTATTTGTAGCTTCTGACTTTTATTTATTTCTTTTTTTTAAGCAGAACTCAGCTTTAATTACCAACATTCTTTTCCTATTATTACTTCCCTTCCTTGTTCCATTTGTCCTGTCTGTAGGCATGTCAGGTCACAGTGGTTCTAAGGTTTTGTTGTGGATTGCTGCATCTGGTGGTCTTCCCAGTAATGAAACAACATTTGCAAAGATATTAAAGCAACAAGGTTATTCTACAGGAATTATTGGTGAGTATGCTGAGAAGTATCCATATTTTATGTATTTAATATTTCAGAGTGTCCAGCTTACTTAATCCAACCTCTGTGGAAATTCACTGTCTGCCTTTTTAAAGTATTATGCCCTGTACACACGGTCGGACTTTGTTCGGACATTCGGACAACAAAATCCTAGGATTTTTTCCGATGGATGTTGGCTCAAACTTGTCTTGCATACACATGGTCACACAAAGTTGTCGGAAAATCCGATCGTTTTAAACGCGGTGACGTAAAACACGTACGTCGGGACTATAAACGGGGCAGTGGCCAATAGCTTTCATCTCTTTATTTATTCTGAGCATGCGTGGCACTTTGTCCGTCGGATTTGTGTACACACGATCGGAATTTCCGACAACGGATTTTGTTGTCGGAAAATTTTATCTCCTGCTCTCAAACTTTGTGTGTCGGAAAATCCGATGGAAAATGTCCGATGGAGCCTACACACGGTCGGAATATCCGACAACACGCTCCGATCGGACATTTTCCATCGGAAAATCCGACCGTGTGTACGGGGCATTAGTCTACACAAAAATATTATTTTAGTTTTGAATATATGCTAGCAGGCTGAATTGTATACTAGCTTTTTTATATTTCTCTTGGTTTTTGCATAGGCCTAAATTATCCCTTCCAACCAGCAATCCAAAAATAATATTGCAATAATAACAAACAGTAATCAACACATTGTGGGAAAGTACATTGGTAGAGGGTTATCTAAGCTAATCTAAGTTTAGGATTTTGGTAGACTCGGGCAGCCTAATTAATTCTGTCAAGTTTTTATTGCTTATAAACTGAATTCACCAAAAGAAAATTATGGATGAAATAGTGGCACTAATCCCCAGGTGGGGAGATGCCAGACACTCTTATCCAGCCAGTGAGCTGAATACAGACGTGAAAAAAAAAAAAAAACATATATTGCTAAATATCCCAAAAAGTAAAAATTAATATTAAATAAAATAAATTATTCAATAAATTCAATATGAGCTAATATAAATTATAACACTCAGTGAAAGTGATATACAAATATATAAATCCAAGACAAAATATAAGATACAAATTGAACACAGTGAATGTCTATAAAGTCCAGAAACCAATCAATCGTGAAAAATAATTGTGAAAATATTTGAAGAAAGTCCAAAAAAAGAGTGAGGGTGACTCCAAAACTGCTCAGCTGTGTTTTCAAACATCCACCACACCTCTGTGACGTAAATCCACTCCCTGCTGAAATTCAAACTCACCAGCTGTAAAGGCCTCCCACTCTCGTGTTTGGCCTGACAGAGCCTCTAACCCACTTACATGGGGGTTAACATGCAAGCATACACCTCCACTGCTCCATAGGAACACCGCTTTTCTCAGGTTGGTAGTATGACATAAAAATAAAAGAAGCTCCAATAGTATGACATAAAAATAAAAGAAGCTCCAACCGACCTAAGGGTCGGTTCACACTGGGACGACTTGGGATCCGACTTGTACGCCCTCAAGTCGCCCCAGAAAGAGATTCACATTTAAGTGAATGGGAGCGTCTTAATAGACACTACTGAAGTCGCTCCGACTTCAGAGCGTACTCCCTGTACTACTTTGATCCGACTTTGATCCGACTTCAGCCTATTGACTATCATTGAAGTCGGATCGCCGTCTCGCATGATCCGACTTCGGCATGCGACTTGTGCTCAGATGATCTTGAGGGGGAACTCCGCGCCAAATTTTAAATAAAAATCCGGCATGGGTTCCCCCTCCAAGAGCATACCAGGCCCTTGGGTCTGGTATGGACCTTGAGGAGAACCCCCTATGCCGAAAAGGCGGCGTGGGGGGTCCCCCAATCCATACCAGACCCTTATCCGAGCACGCAGCCCGGCCGGACAGGAATGGGGGTGGGGGACGAGCCAGCGCCCCCCCCCATCCTGAACCGTACCAGGCCGCATGCCCTCAACATGGGGGGGTTGGTGCCTTGGGGAAGGGGGGCGCGCTGCGGCCCCCCCACCCCAAAGCACCTTGTCCCCATGTTGATGAGGACAAGGGCCTCTTCCCGACAACCCTGGCCGTTGGTTGTCGGGGTCTGTGGGCTTATCGGAATCCGGGAGCCCCCTTTAATAAGAGGGCCCCCAGATCCCGGCCCCCCACCCTATGTGAATGAGTATGGGGTACATCGAACCCCTACCCATTCACCTAGGGAAAGTGTCAATTAAAAAAAAAACACTACACAGATTTTTAAAGTAATTTATTAGACAGCTCCGGGGGTCTTCTTCCGACTTCGGGGTCTCTCCGGTTCTTCTCCGCGCTCTCCGGGTCTTCTGCCGGGCTCCTCCGCTATTTTCTGCTCTTTTGCCGCTCTTTTGCTATAGCGGAGGAGCCCGGTCTTCAATCTTCTGCCTTCTGCCCTCTTCTCCTGATGTTGACACGACGCTCTCTGGGGCTGGAATGCACTCTGAGCGCTCCGCTCTGACTTATATAGGTGGTGACCACGCCCCCTTATGCCGTCACAGTCCCTGGGCATGCTGGGACTGTGACGTTTTAGGGGGCGTGGCCAACACCCAATGACCACGCCCCCTTATGCAGTCATAGTCCCAGCATGCCCAGGGACTGTGACGGCATAAGGGGGCGGGGTCACCGCCTATATAAGTCAGAGCAGAGCGCACAGAGAGCATTCTAGCCGGAGAGAGCGTCGTGTCAACATCAGAAGAAGAGGAGAGGGCAGAAGACGGAAGACCGGGCTCCTCCGCTTTAGCAAAAGAGCGGCAGAAGAGAGCGGAGGAGCCCGGAGGAAGATCCGGAGAGCGTGGAGAAGAACCGGAGAGACCCCCGAAGTCGGAAGAAGACCCCCGGAGCTGTCTAATAAAATACTTTAAAAATCTATGTAGTGTTTTTTTTTAAATTGACACTTTTTCCCTAGGTGAATGGGTAGGGGTACGATGTACCCCATACTCATTCACATAGGGTGGGGGGCCGGGATCTGGGGGCCCCCTTATTAAAGGGGGCTCCCGGATTCTGATAAGCCCTCCGCCCGCAGACCCCGACAACCAACGGCCAGGGTTGTCGGGAAGAGGCCCTTGTCCTCATCAACATGGGGACTAGGTGCTTTGGGGGGGGGCCCGCAACGCGCCCCCTCCCCCAAGGCACCAACCCCCCATGTTGAGGGCATGCGGCCTGGTACGGTTCAGGAGGGGGGGGGCGCTCGCTCATCCCCACTCCCATTCCTGTCCGGCCGGGCTGCGTGCCCGGATAAGGGTCTGGTATGGATTGGGGGGACCCCCCACGCCGTTTTTTTCGGCGTAGGGGGTTCCCCTCAAGGTCCATACCAGACCCAAGGGCCTGGTATGCTACTGGAGGGGGAACCCATGCCGGTTTTTTATTTAAAATTTGGCGCAGAGTTCCCCCTAAAGATTCATACCAAACACAGTGGCGGGGATCCAAGTCGGATCCCCGTTCATTGAAAGTCGGACACATGTCGCAGGGCAAAGTCGGATCCACAAGTCGCGTTGAAGTCGCGTTGAAGTCGTGTTGCAAAGTCGCGTTGAAGTCGTGTTGCCCCTGTGTGAATCGAGCCTAAATCTTTTCTGACACTTGTTGCTTACAAGTAAAAATCCTGTATTTTCTGCTAGAAAATCACTTAGAACCCCCAAACATTATAAATATTTTTTTTAGCAGAGACCCTAGGGAATAAAATAGCGGTTGTTGCAATATTTTATGTCACACGGCATTTGCGCAGCGGTCTTTCAAACGCAATTTTTTTTTTACAAATACACTAATGAAATAAAAAAAAAAAAAAAGCAGTAAAGTTAGCCCATTTTTTTTCGTCCAAAAGTTTTGATTACCTGTTTTTGTGTATTTAATATTTAAGATATAGTTTTTTTTTTTAGCTAAATTCTACATACAAGTGAACTGATTGGAGGTTTGTTTTGTTTAATAAATGTTTAAATATAAAAAATTTTCTGTATCACTTATTACTTAAGGCTGCTTTCACACTGGAGCGGGCATGCGTTGACGGTAAACCGCTGTTAATTTTAGCGGCGCTATTCGGCTGCTAGCGGGGCGCTTATAACCCAGCTAGCGGCCGAAGAAGGGGTTAAATGCACCCCTGAAGCGCTGCTGCCGAAACGCTTTGCAGGCGCTTCGGCAGTGGTGCGCATTCATTTCAATGGGCAGGAGTGGTGGAGGAGCGGTATACACCGCTCCAAAGATGCTGCTTGCAGGATTTTTTTTAACATCCTGCCAGCGCATCGCCTCAGTGTGAAAGCACTCGAGCTTTCACACAGACTGCAGGGGAGCTGTTTTACAGGCGCTATTTTTAGCACAAAAGCGCCTGAAAAACGCCCCAGTGTGAAAGGGGTCTAACTGTTAGATTTTATGAGATGAAGGGAAAAAAAAAAAAATCGGCCTAATATATCGGCCCAAAAAAATCGGCATCATATATCGGCCATCGGCCACCGCGATTTCTAAATATCGGCTTTGGCATCGGCCAGAGAAAAACCCATATCGGTCGACCTCCACCTGGGGATTAGCACCACTATTTCATCCATAATTTTCTTTTGGTGAATTCGGTTTATATACATTTTGTTTTTAAGTGGCAGCTTTGGTAGGGTTTTGACATTTATTAACATAGCGCGGAGGTGGTAATACAGGTCAGGGGTGGCGTAATTTGCACCTGGTTATCTCCGGTTTTCAACAAGTTTTTATTGCTGTCTGTGACCTCTATAGCCCTTTCACACCGAGCCGCCTATAGCGTCGGCGGTAAAACGCCGCCACTTTTAGCTGCGTTTTACCGTCGGATTATCGGCGTTAAAACCGCCCGCAATTCGCCACAATAGCGGCGTTTTGTCGGCGGTATCCCAGCGCTGCCCCATTGATTTCAATGGGGAGCAGCGGTGGAGGAGCGGTAAACACACTGCTCCTTCACCGCTCCAAAGAATCTCCTGACGTCCTGCCAGTGCAGCGCTCCGGTGTGAAAGCCCGAGACAATGCTGCAGCTGTTTGAGGGCGGATTACAGGCGCTATTTTTAACGCTATAGCGCCTGCAAAATGCCCTCGGTGTGAAAGGGGTCTTAGGCTCCATGCACACTAGCTTCACCACTTCAGCCCCGGAAGAATTTACCCCCTTCCTGACCAGAGCACTTTTTGCGATTTGGCACTGCGTCGCTTTAACTGACAATTGCGCGGTCGTGCGACATGGCTCCCAAACAAAATTTACGTCCTTTTTTTTACCACAAATAGAGCTTTCTTTTGGTGGTATTTGATCACCTCTGCGGTTTTTATTTTTTGCACTATAAACAAAAAAATAGTGACAATTTTGAAAAAAAAACACATTTTTTACTTTTTGCTATAATAAATATCCCCAACAAATATTTAAAAAAAAAATGTTTTCCTCAGTTTAGGCCGATACATATTCTTCTACATATTTTTGGTAAAAAAAAAAATCGCAATAAGCGTTTATTGATTGGTTTGCGCAAAAGGTATAGAGTTTACAAAATAGGGGATAGTTTTATGGCATTTTTATTAATAATTTTTTTTTTACTAGTAATAGCGGTGATCATTTTTGGGACCATTGTCATTTATACAGCAATCAGTGCTATACAAATGCACTGATTCCTGTGTAAATGACACTGGCAGTTAACCACTAGGGGGCAGTGTAGGGGTTAGGTATGTCCTGGGGAGTGTTTCTAACTGTGGGGGGAGCGTGGCTACGTGTGACACATCACTGATCTCTGCTCCCGATCACAGGGAGCAGAGATCAGTGACACTGTCACTAGGCACAACGGGGAGATGCTTGTTTACATTAGCATCTCCCCTTTCTTCCTCTCCATGAGGCGATCGCGGTTATCCCCGTGGCGATCATGTCCACGGGACCCGCGACCCAACTCGCAGGGCTCCCAGCCGGCGCACGCTGCCGGTGTCGCATACACAATGGCACGGCGGCAAATTTACAGGGACGTACGGGTACGCCCATTTGCCCAGCCGTGCCATTCTGCCGACGTACATCGGCGTGCGCCGGTCAGGAACTGGTTAAAAAACGTTGCTTCTACAGTAGTTTTTTGTTCTGCCTGTAGAAGCAGCTCAATGTTATCCTATGTGTCCATGCACATTAGGACGTTAAGAGGCATATTTTGAGTTTAACATTTAGAGGCAGAAAAAAAAACCCTTCTGGTTTGTGTTTCTGATTGGAGCTTGGAGGCAGAAAAAATGTAAAACTCTCCTAAACTCGTCTAAACTTTGTACAAATAATGCTCTATATGAGCATTTTTTACTCCCGAGAGAACAGACTTTTTTTTAAGTCCAGTGTGCATGGGGCCTTAGCAGGATGACAAATGAGAAAAGCAGTGGTGTTTGGGATAGGAAGATGTGACAGACCTAGCCGGGAGAGAGACTTTTGGAGGGGACTATATGCTAGCCTCTTGCCGATCGATCGGGGGCCCTTGCATTTGGGGGAACGGTGCTCTTTGTGAGCTGTATGCCTGGGGACCCTTGAGGTGGTATTACTGTGGATTCGGGTCCTGGTCCCCCAGGACACACAGACTCTGGGGACCCTGGATTTGCCATATTGGAATAGTGGCTGATTCATAATGCTGGGACAGATACTGTTAGGAGATGCTGATGTAAATTCCAACACCTGTCTGTCTATTGTCTGCTAAAATGTGTATTGTAAATAAGTCTACTATGGGATCTAAGAGTCATTAGATCCCCATTGTTATTTGTGTTAATTAACTCTGCTATTGTGTGAAGAAGAGTCTATGTTGATTGTGATAATGTTGAATGGATTTTCTGAACTACAAGACGGCCAGTCTGGCCTAACGGTCATGTCTGAGTCATCTAGGCTGTCTAAAGGGATTAGTTAATTAGCTCATGTTAATTAGGTTAATTAGGTTACAGCTGTATTGTTAGAGTAATATGAGCAGGAGGTCTGCACCTCCACTTTGAGTGTATAAAAGCTGGTATTTTGCAATAAAAGAGATTCCTGTTTGAACTTACATACAGCCTGCCTGGTGTTTGTTCTGAGCTATCACAACTGGACTAGAACGGCACAGAGCTGTAGTTCTAGTCCCGGAGCATCGGATGATCGAACCGTCAGACGTTACAATCTGATTCAATAGCTTCAGAGGAGTGTCGGGAGAGTGGAACCGAGCGAGCAATAGGCTCGTTACAGAAGAATCAGCCAATTATAATACCCTGACAGAGGTTCTTCTAATGCTTTAATATTTTACTGAAAATAAATGTTTTGGTGCAGTCTGTGTCCCTACAGACACAGACTGATTTCTCATCACTTCCTGTCCCTAAAAAAGTTTAAAAAAAATTTCCCCCACCCGTTGAATAAATAGATATAATATGTAATTGAGGGGGAAGGTCCTTCACGCTACCAAGTGAACTGATACTAAAAACTTGAATAAATTAACAAAACTGTGATAATCCGAAACTCAAAACTGGCTGCAAAACTTATTTGTGTTCACAATACACAGATAAAAAATGAATAAACAAGTGATCTTGCACAGTAATAAAAAATATCACAAACATTAATGTAATATAAATGTGCAAAAATGGTGTATTAAATCAAGTCCCAAAAGCATCTAATCCATATGGTTCTTCATGCTAGGGATATCTCTAACATGTTTTCTTTTTGTGCCTTCACACACCTGTTATGTGCTCACAGAACTCTCACCTTAAAACCGTGAATATCCATTTTGATGACTCTTGCATCAAAATAAGCATTAAAATTGCATTAGAGTAAAAACACAGCATTTGAGCGCCTTCTCACTTCACTTCCGGTCGCCCTACGAAATACGTCACAACGTGTGACTTCATCAGGGAAACTGAATCAGCTGTTAAGAGATTATATTTATATGCTCCAGACAGGAAGTGATGCCGTGGCCATTTTCTTGTAGTTCATTTCTAAAACAAGCATCATGGCCATTTTCTTAGTGCTATGTCTGTATAATCAATGCATCTAGCAACCATTTTCTTGTGGTCAATCTCAAAATGTATTATGGTCAGTCTCAAAGTATACTTTCCCGACCTGCTTATAAAAAATGCAAAGATAATGCACGAACTTCAAATACAAAACTAAAATATGTAAATAAAAAATAGAGAAAAAAGTTCTGCAATGATTAGGCCAATCTAAGTGAGGTCATCATATAATCGCAGTACGTTCTCCATATGTCAGCCATATTCTTGTAGTATTATGATAAAGAAAAACCTTATTAGAACCAGATTTAAGAACAAGAGGTATGATCAATCATCCATACAGAAACAAATAGATTACGTTAATGGAATGGATTAAACATCAATGTTACAAACTCATAGTAAAAGATCATACCATCCAGAAGCACCATGTCTGATATTGGACTATAACATTCAACATAAAGAGGTGGAAAGACTAGTGAAACGACACTGGCACATCCTGAGAAATGATAAACATCTGAAAAGTATGCTCCCAGATAAACCCAATATCATTTACAAAAGAACACCAATATTTAGGGATATGATTGTAAAAACAGTAGTCGAGCCACCCCCAAAGTGGGCTATACATTTTTTGCAGGGAAGGGATTCTAT
The DNA here is from genome assembly GCF_042186555.1 of Aquarana catesbeiana. Classification (NCBI taxonomy): domain Eukaryota; kingdom Metazoa; phylum Chordata; class Amphibia; order Anura; family Ranidae; genus Aquarana; species Aquarana catesbeiana. Next base: position 625,310,757 of record NC_133325.1, read on the forward strand.
CCCTGTAAAAATTGTTATACTTTTCGTCATTCACAGAAACCACGGAAGAAAAGAATGGAGTTTGTAGCCATTACAACAGGGCAAACCTACCCATTTAAGGACTTTATTTGTTGCCACACTGAGGGAGTTGTCTATGTTCTCCAGTGTAGTTGTAATCTACAATATGTTGGAAGAACGAAAAAAGCATTAAAAGTAAAGATACAGGAACACATCCAAAACATAGTAAATGGTTTCCCCAAAAACAATATATCGAGGCACTTTGCAGCAGTTCATAATAAAGACCCTACACAATTACAATTTTTTCATATAAAAATATAATAAATCATGGAGAGGGAGTCATAAGGTGAGAACAATCAGCCAGAAAGAGTCTAAATGGATACACACAGTGTGGACTTTCACCCCTGAAGGTTTGAATGTAGAGTTCGACCTTAACTGTTTTTTAAGTAACTTTTAAGATACTTTGTTGTTCATTTGATTTCATGTTACGATTCGCACTTCGTTTCCCGTTGTGCAACATTTTAGTAATTTTTTCTACAAAATTTCTGTGCAATAGTAGCTCCACAATAGGAATAGGATTTTTATTTTTATTTTTATTTATTTTTATTTTCATTTTATTTATTTATTTTTATTTTATTTTTCTTTATCAAAATACTACAATATTATGGCCGACGTATGGAGAACGTGCTGTGATTATAAGATGACCTCATTTAAATTGGCCTAATCATTGCAGCCACAATCTGAACTTTTTTCTCTATTTTTTATTTACATATTTTTTTATATATTTTATTTATTTTAACTCTGTTTTGTATTTGAAGTTCGTGCATCATCTTCGTATTTTTTAGAAGCTGGTCGGGAAATTATACTTTGAGACTGACCATAATACATTTTGAGATTGACCACAAGAAAATGGTCGCTGGACATTGATTATACAGACATATCACTAAGAAAATGTCCGGGATGCCTTGTTTTAGAAATGGACGACAAGAAAATGGCCGCGGCATCAGCCCTCTCAACTGTTACTATTACCCTTGTTAAGGGATTGCATGGATGACCTATCTGTGATGCCGCGGCCATTTTCTTGTAGTCCATTTCTATCTGTTAGTTCAGAGGTCTATTCATTAAGGTGAGTGGCCTGTACCTTTGGTGGTGGACAACACTGAAGTGGATGCACAGTGGTTAATACTGTTTTCTGGTACAATGTTTTTATTGGAAAAAAAAAGAAGGGAAAAACCCCAGATAACGAATTCCCACGCAGGGGATATGTACAAAAACATAAGAAAGAGGTTTACATAAAAGTACATAATGAAACATATTTTAAGAGTGTATTATATCAACTGACATTGACCTACCAGTTAGGGCCGTAGGTCAGTGCGCTATGTCCAGGCCATGGGGCTCAGGGGCTGAGGCAGACAAAGGTGAGCAGAGTTGTCCGCAAAACAGGGAAGAGGGTGACAGACAAACACGAGGAGAGAAAAAAGAAAAAAGAGAAGGGGGGAAATAAATAAGTATGTAGCTAGTTTCTGTTGATGAGAGAAAAGGCCCGGGAGCGGGCAATGAAGTAATGCAAATTTGGGGTCTTTGCGGAAGTGAACATGAAATAGGGAGGAAAGTAGGCCAAAGACCCTTGACCAGAAGCCTACAAGACGGGGGCAAGACCACCATGTGTGCAGTTCATCTCCTCTTTGACCACAACTTCGGAAGCATCTATCATTGCATGATGGGTTTGATTTGGCGATGCGGGCTGGAACCCAGTACCAGCGCAGGAGGACCTTATAGGCCGCTTCCAACGTGGCTGTGTTAAAGGAGCATTTTGCTATGCTGGACCAGGCTTTACTCCAATCCGCTAGATCTATGGGGGATAGGTCGCGTTCCCATTTAAGCACATAGGAAAGGGTAGTGGAAGTGTTGCCAGCAGTTAGTAAGGAGTATATCATGGAAATGGTGCCGCGAGCACCCGGGCATTGTTGGCAGAAGTGCTCAAAGGCAGTCATTTGATACGGGAAGGAGCCTAGGCGCCGGAGGGAAGTTATCCAGTGTCGCAGTTGAATGTAGCGGAAAAGTTCAACAGGTGGAGCATCATGGGTCTCTTGAAACGAGGACCACGCAGGGAAGGCGCGGGTACGAAGAAAGTGACGAACCAGGGAGAACCCATGGGCGGGCCACCACGAAAAAATATGGGGTTGTTCCAGGCCCGGTGGGAACATAGGGTTATTCAAGAGGGGAAGCAGCGGTAAGAATGGGGACATAAGTTTGCCTGAGTATCGAATCGAGTCCCACAATTTCAGACTGTGCGTCATGAGGGGGCTAGCAGAAGGCGGTCGCATTTTAGGGGGTAGCCACAATAAGGCCGAGATAGGGACAGGCGCGCAATTGGGTATCTCCAGGAGAACCCATAGGGGGGTATCAGAGGTCGCGTGGAGCATGGTGAGTTGGGAAATTTGGGCTGCTTGGTAGTACTTTGCAACGTCCGGAACGCCTAGTCCACCCCGTAACCTATGGGCATAGAGAGTGGAGCGGGAAACTCTGGGGCGTTTATGTGCCCAGATAAAGGAGAGAAGTCTGTTCTGGAGTAGCCGCAGATAGAAGGCAGGGACCCGGACAGGAAGGGTTCGAAAGAAGTAAAGAATCTTTGGGAGAATGGTCATCTTGACCGCATGGATACGACCGATCCAGGATAAAGTGGGAAATCGCCAAGAAGTCATGAGGGCCGTGATTGTGCGTAAGAGTGGGTAATAGTTGGCGGAGAAAAGGGAGGCGTAAGAAGGGGTCAACTTAACGCCCAAGTAGTCCAGAGAGGGACTTGCCCATCGGTAAGGGAAGGAAGATTGGAGATGTAAGACTAGGGGGCCTGGGAGAGTGACATTCAGGGCGGTAGTTTTGTGTGGGTTGATACGGAGGCCAGAGATAGATGAAAATCGGGTTAGAAGGGCCTGGAGATTTGGTAGGGTGACGATGGGGTTGGTGAGGGTTAGGAGGGCATCGTCAGCGAATATATTCAGTTTATAGTTGTCACCTGCGTAAGGGATGCCCGTGATATTAGGGTCTGCCCTGAGGGCAGTAGCTAGCGGCTCAAGGGCAAGAACAAAAAGGACCGGAGATAGAGGGCAGCCTTGCCTCGTTCCTCTAGAGATAGGAAAAGAGGACGAAAGGCAACCAGCATAGCGGACCGAGGCAGAGGGGGTTGAGTAAAGGGCCGTCAGCCACGATAGAATCGAGTCGCCAAAGCCCCAACGTTGTAGCACGTAACGAAGATAGTCCCATGAGAGGGTATCGAAAGCTTTATAAACGTCAAGAGAGAGGAGAAAGCCTGGGATTTTGCGTTGCTGCAGTAGGGTGATCAAGTGAACAACTTTCCGGACATTGTCCCCCGCCTGACGGCCAGGTACAAAGCCCACCTGGTCTCTATGAACCAAGGAGCGCAAGTATTTGTTAATGCGAAAGCATAGGATTTTCCCCAAGAGTTTCACATCCTCATTTAATAGAGAGATTGGGCGAAACGCCTGGGGTTCGTGAGCCTCCTCTGTGGTCTTAGGAATCATGGAAATGTGAGCTCGTAATGAGTCCGGGGAGGGCAGCGCACCTTGTTTCATGCAGTTGAAATAGGCCGTCAGATGGGGGAGCAAGAGGGGAGAAAGCTTACGGTAGTATAGTCCGGTGAAGCCATCTGGGCCCGGGGCCTTCGAAACACGAATACCCTTGATGGCCTGAGTCACCTCCAGTTCGGTAATGTCAGCATTAAGAGTCGCACAGGCTTCTGAGGAGAGAGGCGGAAGATGAAGATCACGGAAGAAATCGTCCGCGAGATTAAGAGGGAAGGGGGAGGGTTTGCTATAAAGTGAGGCTAGGAAATCTGCCAGGGCTGCAGTGACTTTGCTCGGATCTGAAGTGAGGTCTCCATTAGCAGTACGGAGGCGGATAGGTTTATGGCTGCGAGATGTAGCATTGAGTTTCTTAGCCAGCATTGCGCCCGGTTTATTCGCGCAAGAATAAAATTTATGTTTAGCCCACCACAGGGCCCTCTCGGTTTGGTCGGAGGCCAACAAGTCTAATTCGGCTGCAAGGGTGTCCCTAGCTTTCTTATTTGCTAGCGTGGGGTGGGATTTCCACTCTGCATCAGCGGAGGCCAAAAGAACTGTGGTTAATACTGTTTTCAAGCACCCTGTTCACTATCAAGGAGTCTTCTTTCTTTCTGCTGGTTTATCAGTTGATGACACCTTTCTGCTTCAAGAAACTTCACACTCTGAGACTTTCTGTGGTTCTGTGTTTTAGTAGTAGTTTCATCTGAGCACTGCACTGCTTTTTTATCTATGTTTGACTGAAGTATTGTTTTATATTGACTTTCAGTGTTCAGCTGCATACTGTTAGTATTGGTTTTGCGCTGTCTGATTTTTTTTTTTTTTTTTTTTTAATGTAATTGAGCAAAAATGTTAAAATGTTTGAAGACATCTTTTAAAAAGTAAATCATAGATTATCCATAATATAGTTTGTTATTTGACATGGTTACTTAATTAGTTAGCTAGTTAGAATTTGTGTGAAATTATATATATATATATATATATATTTATATATATATATATATATATATATATATATATATATATATATATATATATATATATATATATATATATATACATACATACATACATACATACATACACACAGTGGGGACGGAAAGTATTCAGACCCCCTTAAATTTTTCACTCTTTGTTATATTGCAGCCATTTGCTAAAATCATTTAAGTAAATTTTTTTCCTCATTAATGTACACACAGCACCCTATATTGACAGAAAAACACAGAATTGTTGACATTTTTGCAGATTTATTAAAAAAGAAAAACTGAAATATCACATGGTCCTAAGTATTCAGACCCTTTGCTGTGACACTCATATATTTAACTCAGGTGCTGTCCATTTCTTCTGATCATCCTTGAGATGGTTCTACACCTTCATTTGAGTCCAGCTGTGTTTGATTATACTGATTGGACTTGATTAGGAAAGCCACACACCTGTCTATATAAGACCTTACAACTCACAGTGCATGTCAGAGCAAATGAGAATCATGAGGTCAAAGGAACTGCCTGAAGAGCTCAGAGATATAATTGTGGCAAGGCACAGATCTGGCCAAGGTTACAAAAAATTTCTGCTGCACTTAAGGTTCCTAAGAGCACAGTGGCCTCCATATTCCTTAAATGGAAGACGTTTGGGACGACCAGAACCCTTCCTAGAGCTAAACTGAGCTATCGGGGGAGAAGAGCCTTGATGAGAGAGGTAAAGAAGAACCCAAAGATCACTGTGGCTGAGCTCCAGAGATGCAGTCGGGAGATGGGAGAAAGTTGTAGAAAGTGAACCATCACTGCAGCCCTCCACCAGTTGGGGCTTTATGGCAGAGTGGCCCGACAGAAGCCTCTCTTCAGTGCAAGACACATGAAAGCCCGCATGGAGTTTGCTAAAAAAACACCTGAAGGACTCCAAGATGGTGAGAAATAAGATTCTCTGGTCTGGTGAGACCAAGATAAAACTTTTTGGCCTTAATTCTAAGCAGTATGTGTGGAGAAAACCAGGCACTGCTCATCACCTGTCCAATACAGTCCCAACAGTGAAGCATGGTGGTGGCAGCATCATGCTGCGGGGGTGTTTTTCAGCTGCAGGGACAGGACGACTGGTTGCAATCGAGGGAAAGATGAATGCGGCCAAGTACAGGGATATCCTGGACGAAAACCTTCTCCAGAGTGCTCAGGACCTCAGACTGGGCCGAAGGTTTACCTTCCAACAAGACAATGACCCTAAGCACACAGCTAGAATAACGAAGGAGTGGCTTCACAACAACTCCATGACTGTTCTTGAATGGCCCAGCCAGAGCTCTGACTTAAACCCAATTGAGCATCTCTGGAGAGACCTAAAAATGGCTGTCCACCAACATTTACCATCCAACCTGACAGAACTGGAGAGGATCTGCAAGGAGGAATGGCAGAGGATCCCCAAATCCAGGTGTGAAAAACTTGTTGCATCTTTCCCAAAAAGACTCATGGCTGTATTAGATCAAAAGGGTGCTTCTACTAAATACTGAGCAAAGGGTCTGAATACTTAGGACCATGTGATATTTCAGTTTTTCTTTTTTAATAAATCTGCAAAAATGTCATCAATTCTGTGTTTTTCTGTCAATACTTAAATGATTTTAGCAAATGGCTGCAATATAACAAAGAGTGAAAAATGTAAGGGTGTCTGAATACTTTCTGTCCCCACTATATATATATCAAAGAAGTTTAAAAGACTTGCCAGCTATTAGCAAAGTGAACATTTAGCACCACTAATACAATCACTTCACCTCTAGCTCAAGCTATATATAGTTATAGCTACAGTTTGCTGATTTGTAGATTTGAAATAGTATAAAAACAGTAGTACACAAGGCTTGAGGACTCTTCCACACTCACACTTCTACTCACACACTTCAAGACACTCCACCTTCACGCACACACAGAAGGAGACACTTCTTCACACACACAGAAGGAGACGCTTACATTTTACACTGAAGAAGACATCTTGCTTACTTTAGGCCTATATACAGCCTAACTCCTAACAGCTGTTCTAACAAGAAACCTCTCTGACAATAGAGAAAGCAAGAACCTAATTATCTTCCTGTATTGTCTACTACAGTTTTTGTTCATAATATCCTTTGCTTTTCTTCAACAAGCTGTATAAAGTTTTAACTCTGTATTTATTTTCAAGTTGATGCCAAGTGTGATCAAATAAACTTACACTTTGTTTTAAGACAGCCTGGCTATTGAACTATTGAACAAAACGCCTACAAAGACACTGTTGACATTACACGTGTCTGTGAGAAGTTTTATCCTACATTTTACACCTTGTAAAAAGCACTCCATAGCTAATCATTATTCAGTGATTTTTTTTTCCCAGGGATATTTTGCCCAAGCTACTTAAAAAATATTTTTTTTCTACAAAATAATACCAATAGCAAGATTGGTTTGACCAGTTTGGCCAAAATCACTCCGCTCATCCCAAATAGCAACATATTGTTCTTAGTTTGGTGCTTTTAACCCTGACATGAAAATACTGTATCTTGTTTTTAAATGTTACACTCCAGCGGTATTTTAAGGTATTGTACATTGGGTGTCTGGGATCTATCATTTTCCTTTTTAATAATTCTTTTTATTTTGTCTTGTTCTAACAAATCTGAAATGTTTTTTTCAAATGTTTTTTTTATTTGTTTTAAAACAGGAAAGTGGCACTTGGGTGTAAATTGTGAATCAAGGAATGACTTTTGTCACCACCCATTAAATCATGGCTTTGATTATTTTTTTGGTACACCTTTTACTCTTATAAATGACTGTGAAGCCTCAAGACCAAGTGAAATGCTTTTGAATAAGAAAAAAATGACGTTTTATGCACAGATTTTCACCATCACTGTGCTTACATTACTAGTTATCAAACTTTTACATCTAATCATTATTCCATGGAAGCTTTTTATTTTTGCATTTTTTGGTTCAATTTTTTTCCTATATTGGTATGTAGCCCTTGCATTTCTACCACACTGGAACTGCATATTAATGAGAAACTTTGACATTGTGGAACAACCAATGGATCTGGAGTTAAAAGTTAGCCAGATAGTTGAGGAGGCCAAAGCATTTATTACCAGGTAAGAATAAACTTATTATTGTTACAATAAAGCACCAGTATAGGTTTATAGATTTTAGAGTTTTAAATTTAAAGTGGACTGGTGCTTTGTCTATGAAGTGCAAAGCAACAGGTTCACTTTAATGATGATGCCTTAAGCTATGAATCCTTCCTTTGTTTTTTCTTTTCCTCTCCTGCTCCATTCAGCTGTCATGAGTGAGGAAGCATTTGCCCTGTATAAGCTCTATTCTGGAGCTTGCACAAGCCAGAGAAGTCTCCCTCCTCCTATGTGACAGCCCTAGCCTATCGTTCGTCACATGCTTCCCAATACCTGGAAATGATGGGTAGATTTCATCACCGTCAATCAAGAGAGGTTGAGTATATACTGCTAGTGTGGCTGTCCTCCATGGACAAAACAGTGTCTTTTAAGTCCACCTAAAATATTTGTCTCCGGCAGAATGGCCTGAAGAAAATTATAGAAGGTAAGAAAGGTACCAAATGAGTTTCTCGCTTTCAGACTTAAACACCTGAATTCGGCCTGTATTCAACAATTTAAAGGGCTCTTAATTACATTGAAATCTCACCCTCAAAAGTAAACCTGTGCTTCTCCATGCAAAGAAAAGCAACTGTTTCATTTAAATGGCAGCCTCCCCAACTTACTGTCCTTTTTTCTCTGCCACTGCTCAGTTTACCTGCAGGAGTGAAGAGAAGTCATGTGCAAGTTCCAAGTCGCTCTGGTCAGAGCTTAGACCAGACTAAGGTTTCTGTTCACACTCATTTGACTGTACTAGGGCCTGGAAATTGCCACGTACGCAACCTATCTTGGGAGGAAAGGGAGAGAGTCACATTCCCTAAACATAGCAAATAAAAATATGTGTACAAATTATATACATGCCTTTCAAGGTGCTTTGTCAGGAAGTACTATGACAGTAGATGATATCCTACCAAAAGGACACTGGCTCGTTACCCAGTGTTGACCAGTAGAAATAGGCTTGACGCATTTCGTGGACTTCTATCCACTCATCAAGAGCCAGGTGCATCCATGTTCTATAGAGAAATGTGGGTAACCCATATGGTCTGGTTAGTATACCCTTATGTGGAAACATGGAAAAGAGTGGTCATGCCAAATTGTACTCACATAAAACCACAGCTGGAAATGTGCAAAACCACATGCCGGGGGTCCATCATTGAGCCTGGCCCGGGAGCTGTGACAATGTAAGTCAGTAAGATAGTCTTAAACTAAACAGGGCCATGACCCTTTATTCCGCACCAATTGGGTGCAGGGGTTTGGGTGGGCGTCCCCACCGTGCATCAGCGCCACGCCCCTGACGCTGTGCGTATGATGCCCTATTGGGCAGCTGGTCACGCACGCGTCTGTTATATCACCGGGTTTTACATGTGGGGAGTCACTCCGGCATCCTGCCGTGGTGCCTCTCCTTCTGTGCCGTACCAGCGTGACGCTGGGGGGAACCATCTGGCATGATGCGTTCGCATTCCATCCCCCTTTCTACCATCTCTCCATTGTTGACCCAGTACAGAGCCTGTACTTTTAGATCCCTGTCCCTTCTCCACCTGGCTTTCCATCCTATTTGGACTCCTCAAGGTAAACCCATGGTACTTACCCCACTATCAGGGTCATGGTCCTGTTTAGTTTAAGACTATCTTACTCACTTACATTGTCACAAATATACATTATTTCTACTTTGTACACCCTAGAAGTCCTATTTATACATGGGGAATGGCGTGCGTTTCCCTATTTCCGGGTGTTTTCCCTCCTTGTTTACTATATACTTCGATTGATAAATTTTCAAAATTTATGTATGCTATACTGTTCTTTATGCTGTGTCGATCATTGGTCTCAATAAACATACATATGTTTGGGCTTAAAGAGAAAAAGATTCACCCATGGGACTTTGAATGAGGTGTCTATGATGATCACAAGTAATTGAATAGAATAGTATAAAAAATATATCAGATTTATTAGAATCATTGTCATACAATACAGGTCATGCATCTGGATGGCAATTCATAAGAACGGCAACATAACATAATGGTCCTAAAAACATAACCAAAATAACATTGATCAGAGTAAAATGAATACAGATATACATAATACATCTCTAACCCGACGCGTTTATGATTCTAATAAATATGATATATTTTTTATACTATTCTATTCAATTACTTGTGATCATCATAGACACCTCATTCAAAGTCCCAAGGGCGAATCTTTTTCTCTTTATGTGCAAATTAGGGATGGAGGTGCCTCATGTTAGGGAGCAGTCTTCAGCCTCTTCTCTTTTTCTATGTTTGGACTTATGTGAATTTGATTGGTCCCATCATGCACACCTCATTCAAGGTCCCAACCTCCCCCCTCTTATATACGCAATAGGGATGGGGACGTGAGCTTTTCCTCAAGTTCCATTTAAAATCCCAGGTTCGACCTTTCCCCCATTTTTTCTACCAGTAGAAATAGTAGCATGGATACAGTTACAGTGCATCTGGAAAGTATTCACAGCGCTTTACTTTTTCCACATTTTGTTATGTTACAGCCTTATTCCAAAAGTGGAATTTCCACTCATTTGTTTCCTCCCCCCCCTCCGGTGCCACAACTGGCACCTTTCGGGGGGGGGGGGACAGGATCTTCCGGGTGCCGCGGATATTTACGTCTAGGCTTCCTCCTCTTCCCCCTGTCACCTGGTCAGTGGGAGCGAGGAGCGGAGCCTCGCGCATGCGCAGTAGGGTTCCCAACGTGAAGCCGTAAGGCTACACTGCTAGGTTCCCTTACCTGCAATGGCAGGAGTAGCACCCGACAACCAATGGAAAAGTCAGCTGCGGTGCCGACATCGCTGGACTCCAGGACAGGTAAGTGTCCTATTATTAACAGCCAGCAGCTGCAGTATGTGTAGCTGCTGGGTTTTTAGTTTTTGCAGTGGTGGGCGGAACACCGCTGTGAATTCATTATTTTCCTAAAAATTCTACAAACAATACTCCATAGACCCCTTTAAGGCGCTTTACAGGCATTTTAGCGCTAAAGATAGTGCCTGTAAAGTGCGTGTAAACCGCCTCCCCTGTCTCCCCAGTGTGAAAGCCTGAGTGCTTTAACACTGGGGTGGTGCACTTGCAGGACGGGAAAAAAAAGTCCTGCAAGCAACATCTTTGGGGCGGTGCAGGAGCGGCGTATACACTGCTCCTAAACTGCCCCTGCCATTGAAATCAATGGGCAGTGCTGTCGAAGCGCCTGCAAAGCACTTCAGCAGCGGCGCTTTTCAGGTGCTATTAACCCCTACTTTGGGGTTAAAAGTGCCCTGCTCCCGCCCGCACAGTGCCGCTAACGCAGCCTGTGCCCCAGTGTGAAAGGGCTCATAATGACAACATGAAAAAAGTTTGAAATCTTTCCAAATTTATTAAGAAAAGAAAACGAAAAAATCCCATGTACATAAGTATTCACACCCTTTGCCATGCCACTCAAAATTTAGTTCAGGTGCATCCTTTTTCCACTGATCATCCTTGAGATGTTTCTACAACTTGATTGGAGTCCACCTGTGGTAAATTCAGTTGATTGGACATGATTTGGAACATGTCTATGTCTATTTAAGGTCTCACAGTTAACAGTGCATGTCAGAACACAAACGAAGCCATGAAGTCCAAGGAATTGTCTGTAGACCTCAGAGACAGGATTGTACCGGGCACAGATCTGGGGAAGGGTATAGAAACATTTCTGCAGCATTGAAGATCCCAATGAGTACAGTGGCCTCCATCATCTGTAAATGGAAGAAGTTTGGAACCACCAGGACTCTTCCTAGAGCAGGCTGCCTGGCAAAACGGAGCGATCGGGGGAGAAGGGCCTTAGTCAAAGAGTTGACCAAGAACCCGATGAACAGAGCTCCAGCGTTTTTCTGTGGAGAGAGGAGAACCTTCCAGAAGAACAACCATCTCTGCAGCACTCCACCAATCAGTCCTGTATGGTAGAATGGCCAGAGGGAAGCCACTCCTCAGTAAAAAAGGAAAATAACAGCCCACCTGGAGTTTGCCAAAAGGAACCCGAAGGACTCTCAGACCATGAGAAACAAAATTCTCTGGCCTGATGAAACAAAGATTGAACTCTTTGGCCTGAATAGCAAGTGTCAGATCTGGAGGCAACCAGGCATCGCTCAACATCTGGCCAATATCATACAGTGATAAAAAGTGATTAATGCGCTACCTTCAACTGATTCAGGAAAAGAGCTGCTACAAACAATGTGACAAACATAAATAAATGGAATAGATAAATTGTAGCGCTTAAAGCAGAACAACATAAACACTGTATGTGATATAAAGTAAATGTCTCTACAAACATATGTAAATACCCCACTGGAGGGGTGTAATCAAGAATGAAGAAAAGTCAGTGACAAAAAGATAATTAAGTGAAGTCAGGACTGGGGTTCCATCAACATTCCAGGTATCCAATCAGAAGTCATCAAAACAGTAAGTAGATGTAAATACGCTTACCAGAACTGTTGGACTCTACTGCCATCAACATAGAGTCAATCGAGCAGTGTACCACCACGGGCGGATGCACGGATAGCCAAGGACCGATGGAACACCTGCAGGCCGGGATGTCACCGCTGAATCACCAGGATAGAAGCAAGGACCAGTTCCAAGGTTCAAACATTTTCTCATATCCAGGAAGTATGTGGAAAAAAAGGGGAATGCCTCCACATAGTGCAAATCAGGGTTGTTTATTGCTAAAAAAACGTTGTACATAAAAGTGATCACAAGTATAAAAACAGAGTGGCAATGTAGAAAGTTAAAGCCGCCCTACGCGTTTCGATCAATAGACCTTCAACAGGGGCATAAAAAACTTCTACTACACTGCCTAAATATATAGAATATCCTTGAAATTACAATAATACTACTAGACCAATCAGCTGTGAGAAAACTAAGAAAATGAATATCATTGGATGAATGATGGTCATGTGATTAGACGTGGCCAACCTCGTCTCAAGATCCAATCACTAAATGGATGGTTGGATACATATACATGAATTTCCCAATGAAAAGGGCATGCGTCACCAAGGCCAGGTGGTCAGCTGACAAGTCCCAAGTCAATGTCTCGTGCAAAAGCCCGCGAAAAGGCAGGGCAAAGCATGTGACACTGTCGTCTCCCAGAAGTACACACACTGCACAATGGGACAGCCAGACAACAGTGAACGCCGTGTCAAAAAGCCCACGAATATGTGGGTGTGTCCGTACGGCGGTCACCTGACACGTGACCGATCCTCATGTGACGCCGACGTCAGCCGGGGGCGTATACCAGGTCACTGAACGATCGGCAGCGTGCGTCACGCTGAAAGGCCCACGTGAACGTGGAACTGCTCATGTGACCCTCACGTGATAAAGTAAATACATGACAAATATCAAATGACGTCACATGAATCAATGTAAATAAGACAAATAAATGTAAAAAACGGAAAATGGGACGGGCAAGGCAGGCCACCCCGCTTGAAATAAACTTCCCGTGGGGTCCCTATTGTGGTGTAATAGGTAATGACGGGGTACCGTGTGTTTGCTTTTGCCACTCTTTATGCCCGCAATATGTTCGTTCACACGTACAGTGAACTTTCTGATGGTCCGACCCACATATTGCTTCTTGCATGGGCAAGTAAGCAAATATACCACATATTGGGTGGCACAAGTGGCAAATTGTCTCATACAGTAGGTACGTAAGGTCATAGTGGAACTAAAGGTATCGATTTTGCGTCTCTCTGCAACATTGTGCACACACACATTACACCTTCGACACGGGTAGAAGCCTTTACATTGTTGAAAAAAATTAGACTTTTTTTGGGGGGTCTATAATATTAGGAGCAATTTGTCCTTGTATAGAGCGGTCACCTCTAAAAATAACACCAGTGTGCTCTGGGAGCACAGGGCCCAGGAATCTATCGCTCCTAAGTACCTTCCAATGTTTCCTAAAAATCTTTTATTTGTCTGGACTGCGTGGAATACGTGGTGAAAAAAAGACCATCTAAATTTGGAATCAGAAGAAACGGTAGGACGTTCAACCAAGGTAGAGTTCCTATCAATCAATGAAACTCTATTGATTTCTACATCCAATTCTTTCGGATCATACCCCTTAGCAACAAATCTATCTCGAAGTACTTGAGACTGTGTAAAGTAATCTGAAATCCTTGAACAGTTACGGCGCAGTCGTAAGAACTGGCTGCGTGGAACCGACTTTAGCCATTGGGCATGGTGACAACTATTCGACGGGATATATCCATTTCAGTCGGTAGGTTTAAAATAAGTTCTAAACTCTAAATGTTGATCTACCATCATAATTTCGAAATCCAAAAAATGGATCGAACTCGAACTGGCTTCATAGCTCAAGGAGATACCGCGGTCGTTAAGATTGAGAGTGGCCATAAAACAATCCAAGGACTCGCGGTTCCCATGCCATAGGAGGAGGATGTCGTCAATGTACCTAACCCAGAGGACCAATTCTGGTCTCCGGGAGGCATAGACGACATCCTCCTCCCATTGTGCCATGAAAAGGTTGGCCAAACTGTGGGCAAATTTAGCCCCCATGGCCACCCCCTTCTGCTGTACATAGAACTGATTTTGGAACCAAAAATAATTGTGGCACGTGGCGAACCCCAATCCTGGCCAATATCATCCCTACAGTGAAGCATGGTGGTGGCAGCATCATGCTGTGGGGATGTGGATGTTATTCAGCAGCAAGAACTTGGAGACTAGTCAGGATCAAAGGAAAGATAAATGCATCAATGTACAGTGACATCCCTGATGAAAACCTACTTCAGAGCGCTCTGGGCCTCAGACTGGGGTGAAGGTTCATCTTTCAACAGGACAACGACCCTAAGCACCCAGCCAAGATATCAAGGGAGTGGCTACAGGACAACTTTGTGAATGTCCTTGAGTGGTCCAGCCAGAGCCCAGACTTGAACCCGATTAAACATCTCTGGAGAGATCTGAAAATGGCTGTGCACCGACACTCCCCATCCAACCTGATGAAGCTGTAGAAGTCCTGCAAAGAAGAGTGGGAGAAACTGGCCAAAAATAGGAGTGCCAAGCTTCATACTCAAAAATACTTGAGGCCAGTGGCGGCTGGTGACGTTTTAGGATGGGGGACAGACCCCTCCCTTCCTTTTTGACCCCTCGCACTTGGTGAAAATGGGCGTGGTTTCAGCGAAATAGTGGACGTGGCTCTAAGGTGCTGTAGTTAGCGTCTGAGATGAACGAGGGATGGAGGGAGAGGGAGAGAGAGATGGAGGGACAGCAGGCCCAGATCCTACACAACAATAGAAATATGTGTATTCTAGAAAGTTTAACAATCAGCAGATAAAGATATTCCAAACACCTGGTGTTAGCACTTCAATCATCCCGGCACCATGGTTGTTATGGTGTCAGGATGATTGAAGCGCATTATTTCTATTATTACATTGCAATATAAAATTATATCATTCAACTCAACATAATGCAGAGTCAGTGGGAGCCCTGAGCGTGTCACTAGCCACGTCGCCTGCCACCAGATGCCATCAGGTGTCCCCAGCGGAGTCCGTCCTTACATGGAGCCTGTGTCACACCAAATGCAGACTGTGTCCCCCAAATGCAGCCTGCTGTGTCCCCCAAATGCAGCCTGCTGTGTCCCCCAAATGCAGCCTGCTGTGTCCTCCCAAATGCAGCCTCCTGTGTCCCCCCAAATGCAGCCTCCTGTGTCTCCCAAATGCAGCCTCCTGTGTCCCCCAAATGCAGCATTGCCTGTACTACTTACCTTGCTGTGTGTTGTCCTCTCCTGTCCTGCGGTGTCCTCTTCCACAACGGCGATGGAGGGGTCCGTCCGTTCCTCTCATACTTCCTGTTTCCTTTCTCCCGGGCGCAATGGGAGAAAGAAAACAGGAAGTGACATCAAACTGAGATGTCAATCAAACCGCCCAGCCGTAGTAATATATACTACAAGCGCCGGGCGGAAGCTACTCGGCACTTTGGAAAGCGCCGCGAGGCGGGCTAAACGCCCGCAAATGAAGCGCCACGTCTGCAATCTTGTGATTGCATAGATGTGGTGCTTCCCATAAGTGCACTGTGTCCAGCATCTGAACACAGGGCACTTGTTTTTGTTTTTTGTTTTTAATTAAAGGGCCAGTGTTTTTTTTTGTGACTGCCTGGATGGGGGGCAGCGCCCATGCGCCCCCTACGGACGGTCCACCACAGCTTGAGGCTGTAATTGGTGCCAAAGGTGCTTCAACAAAGTATTGAGCAAAGGCTGTGAATACTTATGTACATGTGATTTGGGTTTTTTTTGTTTTTTTTTGTAAATTTGCAAATATTTCAAACAAACTTTTTTTCATATTG
Organism: Aquarana catesbeiana; assembly: GCF_042186555.1. Classification (NCBI taxonomy): domain Eukaryota; kingdom Metazoa; phylum Chordata; class Amphibia; order Anura; family Ranidae; genus Aquarana; species Aquarana catesbeiana. Next base: position 625,326,743 of record NC_133325.1, read on the forward strand.
ACAACAGTGTGAAAGATCCTGCGAGCCACACAAAACTTAACAAAGCACTACTCAGCTGCGTGCGTTAAACACGTCTCATACGTGTGCAAATGACAAATATAAAAAGGATTACGCTGCGCTAGCATGATAGAACAACTGCTTCTAAATAAACGCATGTGGATGTGGGAAACACAATAACTCTACAAGGTAAGTGGACCTAATAATAGATAAATACTCTGAATACAAATGTAAAAATTGACAAATGCATATAAACGCATCAAAGTATAAATGCAGATTCAAATGTGAAATATGACAGATTAATGCATCACTGTGCACTTTGATGCGTTAATCTGTCATATTTCACATTTGAATTTGCATTTATACTTTGATGCATTTATATGCATTTGTCAATTTTCACATTTGTATTCAGCGTATTTATCTATTGTTAGGTCCGCTTACCTTGTAGAGGTATTGTGTTTCCCACATCCACATGCGTTTTATTTAGATGCAGTTGTTCTATCATGCTATAATTTTAGTAGCATGTCTAACACACTCTAGCGCAGCGTAATCCTTTTTATAAACTTCTTTCAAGTTGTCATTATGGGGTTTTGTTTGTAGAATTTTGAGGAAAATTATTAATTGAATCTGTTTTGGAATACGGCTGTAACATAAGGAGGGGCGTGACCGGATGTGAAAGAAGCAGGACGTGTTCCCGGTGAGCTCCACATCTCTCCTGCAAATACATCCGTTTCTCTGGAGTAATATAGCCTGATTTTCGGTACATAAGTACCGGATAGTGTGGACTGCATCCTGGTCATAAAAAAAGGAGCTGCAAGGGCTGGGACGCAGGCTCAGAAGTGCCAACTCAGGACCCGTGCTGCACGAGGCTCTCATACGAGTCCCGCCGCCGCCATCTTGCCTCCTCCCTGCTGTACTAAGCAGGAGTATACACAAGCCGTGAGAATGGCGTCTCCAGCCGCTGCGGCTAAAGAATCGGGATCTGATGATTCTCCCTCGGTCTCCCTGGTCCCAGGGACAACACAGGATGCTATTACCAGACCTATTTTAGAAGCAATAGCAGCAAGAAAGGCGGCGGTCATGGTGAGCATAGACCATCTTACTACAGAGTGCACTTTGATCAGACATGACCTGGACAAGATAAGGGGCAGACCTACAGTTGCTGAAGACAGAATATCTGAGGTGGAGGATTTATCTCATTCTCAGGGGAATCAACTGACAGAATTGCACACCATGGTGAAGTCACTGCAAAGCAGACCCGACGACGCAGAAGACAGGCAGAGGAGGAATAATGTACAGGTGGTAGGCCTGCCAGAAGGGGCTGAGGGTTCCCAAACTACTTTATTTGCAGAACAGTTTTTCAAGCAATTGCTAGATCTTGGGGAGCTCCCCCCAACATATGTGGTAAAACGAGAGTATCGTGTGCCCACAGGCAGACGCCCGCCAGGGGAATACCCCCGACCATTTCTGTTACGGTTCTTGAATTAGAGACCGCGACAGGATTCCGGCTGCTTCAAGAAAACACCCTGAGTTAAAGTTTGAGAACGCCAAGGTGATGCTGTTTCCCGACTTTTCAGCAGAGACTCAGAGGAAAAGGCGCTCTTTCAATGATGTAAGGAAGAGGTTGAGAGAGAAAAATATTCAGTACAGTATGCTCTACCTCAGCAAGCTGCGGATTCAACATAATGGCGCAGTCAAGTTCTTTGATAATCCGAGTGAGGCCTGCGAATGGATGGATCGGAACCTGTGAGGACTGCTGCAGTCTGGCGAAGTACTGAATATACACTATACACCTGATGCACCGTAAAATGTTCACGATTTAATACGGGCAAAATGGGAGGTAAAGAGCAACTCCGGATTAAAGAACCTCTCTCCCCAGGTTTTATTTTTTCTTTTTCCTCAGGGTTTTTTTTTTCTTCCTCATTCTTGTGTTGGTACTGTCTAACATTTGAGTTAAATTGCATATTACAGAATGCTGGTGTCTCTGCTCTAATCTTTGATACATTAATCCTGAGGATTGTATATACAGTGCCATACAGAACTGGATGCTCCTACGTATACATTCATATGTGCTTAAATTTTTGTGTCTTTATTGTGTATTTTTTATCTTTTATTATTTTAATTTGTCTTTATCTGCTTCATGCTCCTTCTATTGTTTTATGATGCAGAGTTTGCAGAAACCATTGGAATTTATTACTAGTTCTGCTGGACACTCGCACAGACGGTTGACCTTCTAAACTGTTTTTCTTCCCTTTTTTTGGGAATTTTTTCAATTTGGGATTTAAAGCTACATACCGGACATAGTTTTTTTGTTTTAAGTTTTTGTGTTTTTTTTTTTTTCTGGTATAATGGCAGGGGGGGTATGGTATAGTCTAAGTTTTTATAAGGGGATTAATATTTGCTCAGTTCTCTGCTCTCGGTTCGTAATAATGGGGCTGCTAGCTTCACAGTTCACATATACTGGTTACTGCTGGGGATTGGTAGGCCTATATAATGCAAAAATATTGACAAGGTACTATGGCTAATCCAATTAAATCCTTATAAGTACATCTGTTCCCTGCACAGTTAATCAAGTGGTGTCAGATCCAGGGGGAAGATATGTGGCCTTGGTATTAGATATCTGCTCCAGTAAAGTGTTGCTGGTGAACGTATATTTGCCACCTCTATTCAATGTGCAATGTTTATATGATATGTTAGTCAAACTAGCGCCTCATGCTCATCTCCCGCTGTTAATCATGGGGAACTTCAACGCCATCTTGGGGGCGTTGGACTCCTCTAATATGGGATGGTTGTCTTCGGTGGATCTTACATCCTGGGTAAACATGGCAGGTTGGCTACGGAATGATCGGATAACTACTCTCTTTGGGGACTCGATTACAAATTATTGGAAATCAAATGAGGAATCCGCTGACCCTTCAATGGTTTGGGATGCATTTAAGGCGGTAACCAGGGGAGATTGTATTTCAGCCATAAAAAAGGAAAGGGTGGAACAAAATGCTGAGGTTAAATTGTTGCAAGACAGAGAAAGGGAATGCGCGGAGAGCAATGCCAGCTGTCCCTTCGGATTCCTCCTATGTGGCCCTGTTGGAGGCTCAGAGGTTGTTCAACCTGCACTTCAACAATCTGGCACATACAGAATCAAAGCATAGGACAGAATCACTGTTTGTGGAGGGAGACAAAAATGAGAAGCTCCTGGCCAGGCTGGTGGCAGATTCCCACCAACTAGCAAACATCCCAGTTGTCAAACATAGGGGCGGGAACTGGTTAGCAATCCAATAAACATAATGTCTGAGTTTCGGGACTATTTTTCGACCCTGTATGCACCCATTCCCCACTATATCCACTCGGCCCTGGAGGACTTGTTGGGAGGTCTCCCTCTTCCCAGACTATCTGACATGGACAGGGGGGCCTTAGAGGTGGACATCACTAACAAGGAGGTGATGTCAGCGATCTTTGCATTTCCTCCTAATAAAGCGCTGGGCCCAGATGGGTTTCCAGCGGACTTTTACAAGATCTATGCTGATCAGATAGCACCCAGACTCACAGCATTATTAGCTAATTGAAAGTAATGTCAGCAATTACCTGCGTATATGCTAGATGCTTATATGATTCTACTTCCCAAGCCTGGCAAGGACCCACTAGACTGTTCATCATATAGACTGATCGCCCTATTAAACATGGATTTGAAAATCCTAACGAAGGTTTTAGCAAAGAGACTGGCGGGAATCATTTCTTCCTTCGTGGATATTGACCAGATGGGGTTTATGCCCGGCAAGTCAACAGACACCAACCTAAGAAGGCTGTTCACTCACTTGCAGCTCCACAATTTCGACTCGCCCACTAGAGTTGTGGTGTCCATCGATATTGAAAAAGCTTTCGACTCTATCACCTGGCACTATATGTTGACGTGCTGGAGAAAATGGGTTTTGGTCCAACATTTAGAGGATCTCGATGCTCTATAGCAATCCCAGAACAGTAGTCTGCATGGGAGCACACGCTTCCCCATTTTTCCAAATTGGCAGGGGCACTAGGCAGGGATGTCCCCTGTCGCCTTTTTTGTTTGCTCTCATGATGGAACCTATCGCAGTAACATTGAGGGCTGCCGGGGAAGTTAAGGCGATTAGGGTGAGCAACATAGATGAAAGCCTGGCACTTTATGCGGACGATATGTTGCTGTTTCTGAGAGACCCAGGGGGGTCACTGATAGCTGCACTACACATTAAGAATGAGTTTTCTCAGTATTCTGGGTTAAAAGTCAACTGGTCTAAATCATCTATTCTACCGATTGATATGGGTGCGAAGGACATTGCAGACCCGGCTTTGCCTTTGAAGTGGGTATCACAGATCACTTATTTTGGGGTCAAAATTACAGCAGATGTGGCGGATTATATATCGCTTAATCTGACACCTCTTCTGATATTTCTTAAACAGAAAGCTCAAGCCTGGCAAAAACTCCCCTTGCCTCTTTTATAGGACGGATTAACCCTTTGAAAATGAAAATTCTCCCTGTCATACTATATTTTTTGTGAAACGCTCCCATTTGGATTCCCAAGTCCTTTTTTAAAAAATTAGATAGCCTCACTAGCTCCTTTCTTTGGGCTCCTAAACAGCCAAGAATAGGTCTGAAAGCATTACAAGAACCATGGGGTGGGGGTGGACTGGCCCTCCCGGACTGGCGAAAATATTATATAGCCGGACAAATGGTGGTGGTGGTACATAGATGGCTGACATCGGACGATGGGGACTCAGCAACGATCTTGGAAGCTGCACACCTGGGCTCCTATGAGTCCCTGCGGATGGCCATACATAGAGGAACCATAATGGATCTTCCTCTTACTGCTTCAATGAAGGCCATGATTAAGGCATGGGGGGAAGCAGTTGGAATGGCATGTCCTAGTTACCAAGGTCTCTCTCCATCCACTCCCCTGTGGATGAATCCCAGACTGTCACATTTCTATTAATTTCATGATCCCATGGGATGGGCAACAAGGGGAATCAAAACTCTTAAGGACATTACTATGGACAGGAAATTGCTGACGTTTGACCAGCTTAAAGCCAGACACGACTTACCTAACACTCAATACTTCTGGTATATCCAGCTGCGCCATGCGTTTCACTCGCAATTTAAAAATAAGACGATAGAATCATTTCCCTCAGACCTAGAAAACCTGTTATCCACAGAGGACCTTCCCAAGACGCTTTCAGTTTCCTATAAGGAGTTGTTTAAGACCAAGCCGAAGGCAGTAAACAAGTGTAGGGAGCATTGGGAAGCTGAGGTCCCAGATATTCAAGGAGAGGACTGGGATGATATGTGGACACACCCGTTTCAACATTTAATTGCTGCTAGAGATAGACTGATTCATTTTAAATTCTTACACAGGATTTATTATACGCCAGCTAGACTGGCTTCCATTTACCCAACAGTGCAGGCGGAGTGCTGGAGATGCTCTTTTGCTCCAGCGGCGGCTGAACGCATATTTTGGAGCTGCCCAGATCAAACAGTATTGGTCTGGGGTCACCTCCTGTATCTCGGAGGTTCTGATGACTCCGATCCCAATGACGGTCAAGGTGTGTCTCCTGGGATTGGTTGAGGAGGTGGTACCTTCGCGGGCCCATAGAACTCTCCTCGCCATCCTCTTGTTCTATGGAAGGAAGGCTATTCTGTTGCGGTGGTGTAGGCCGGGGGCTCCTGACCTGCGCTTGTGGAAGGGACTGGTTAATGTTATGATGCCCTATTACAAAGCAATGTATTTATCTAGAGATTGTGGAAAGAAATTCGATAGAGTTTGGCAGTCATGGTACAACTCTGAGCTAACGGTAGGCTAACACGAGTACATGGGGGTAGGCTGATATGAAGCCCTTTAAGATTACTAATCCTGTTAACAAGGTCCAAGGCCCCGCTCTGGAGTTCTGGTCATGGACTATGGTGGGGCACGGCTGCTGCAATCTGGTTGTTTCATGGGGAACGGAGGGAGAGAGAACTGAGCAACGGGGGTTGGTTAAGGGATGGGGGTGAAGCTTTTGTAACTACTAATAGGTAGTTAGAATACTGTTGTCAGTTAGACAGTCATGTAATTGAATATAAATGTACATGTTGGCCATGTTAGCCTATACTAACTCAGTAACGATGAGTTGGTTACACTTTTGTTTCGTTGTTGTGTTGTTGAAAAGAAAATAATAAAAATTAAAAAAAAAAAAAAAAGGCTGTAACATAACAAATTGTGGAAAAATTGAAGCGCAGTGAATACTTTCCGGATGCACTGTAAGTGGATCCATCCATAAAATGAGAAAACTAGGTAACCCTGATATTTTCTGTGTCAATTTCTCTAGAATATGTGCATTCAGCTTGCCGAATTGAAGACATTCATGTGGATTATAAATCCAGGTTATCAGGATTCATGAAACACATTACTCTGTTGATTGCGTAAATCAGTATATACATATTCAGAAGAATCAGAAAAAAGGCATCAGTTTTCCTATGAGGTTCATGTTTTTGAAGATTTGACAACACATACACACAAACATACAAAAATACCCTTGTGCCTTGTGTAATTTCAAAGGTTGACATAACTGTCTCGCTTCTAATGCCGCGTACACACAAGCGGACTTCTCATCGGACTGAACTCCGAAGGACTTTTCGGCGGAGTTCCGACGAAACAGACTTGCCTACACATGATCACTAGGGATGAGCTTCGTGTTCGAGTCGAACCCATGTTCGACTCGAACATCGGCTGTTCGATCGTTCATCGAATTGCGAACGATATAGGCCGTTCGCGCCAAATTCGTGTGGCGCGTCACGGCCCATAATTCACTGCGGCATCGCAGTGCATTGCTGGCTGATGATTGGCCAAGCATGCACTTGGCCAATCACAGCGCCGCCTGAACAGAGATCCATAATTGGCCAAAGCCAAGGAGGCTTTGGCCAATTATGGCTCAGGGGATTTAGTACACGCCCCACACTATATAAGGCCGCCTGCACAGCGGCCCTGTGTAGTGTGTGTTCCAGCGTTCATTGAGAGAGAGAGAGAGACAGACAGTGACATTTGATTTGAGTTAGATAGATTAGGCAGAACAGTCAGTCAGTTAGCTGCACTTACAGTGTATTGTGTATATATATGCATCCCAGGTGTTGCATATATATATATATATATATATATATATATATATATATATACACTGTATTCAGTTTAGCTAGATCCGTTCTTGTTATCTTCCTACTGACAGGCAGGCTTGTCTTGTTACAGTATTTACAGCTACCTGAAGAAAATTACTGGTGTTCCTTTGATCCTATTAGTACCACAGTCAGGCAGCTAGACTATTTACAGTTAGTGCAGTGCGTCCTGCTCACAGTGTTCAGCTAGATCTGTTCCTGTTATCTTCTTACTGACAGGCAGGCTTGTCTTGTTACAGTATGTACAGCTACCTGAAGAAAATTACTGGTGTTCTTTTGATCCTATTAGTACCACAGTCAGGCAGCTAGACTATTTACAGTTAGTGCAGTGCGTCCTGCTCACAGTGTTCAGCTAAACCTACAAGTTAGTGTGGTGCGTCCACCTCACAGTGTTCAGCTAGATCCGTTCCTGTTATCTTCTTACTGACAGGCAGGCTTGTCTTGTTACAGTATATACAGCTACCTGAAGAAAATTACTGGTGTTCTTTTGATCCTATTAGTACCACAGTCAGGCAGCTAGACTATTTACAGTTAGTGCAGTGCGTCCTGCTCACAGTGTTCAGCTAAACCTACAAAAGTTAGTGGGGTGCGTCCTGCTCAGTGTTCAGCTAAACCTTCAAGTTAGTGCGGTGCGTCCTGCTCACAGTGTTCAGCTAAACCTACAAGTTAGTGTGGTGCATCCATCTCACAGTGTTCAGCTAGATCCGTTCCTGTTATCTTCTTACTGACAGGCAGGCTTGTCTTGTTACAGTATATACAGCTACCTGAAGAAAATTACTGGTGTTCTTTTGATCCTATTAGTACCACAGTCAGGCAGCTAGACTATTTACAGTTAGTGCAGTGCGTCCTGCTCACAGTGTTCAGCTAAACCTACAAGTTAGTGGGGTGCGTCCTGCTCACAGTGTTCAGCTAAACCTACAAGTTAGTGTGGTGTGTCCACCTCACAGTGTTCAGCTAAACCTACAAGTTAGTGCAGTGCGTCCTGCTCACAGTGTTCAGCTAGATCCGTTCCTGTTATCTTCCTACTGACAGGCAGGCTTGTCTTGTTACAGTATATACAGCTACCTGAAGAAAATGAATGGTGTTCTTTTGATCCTATTAGTACCACAGTCAGGCAGCTAGACTATTTACAGTTAGTGCAGTGCGTCCTGCTCACAGTGTTCAGCTAAACCTACAAGTTAGTGGGGTACGTCCTGCTCACAGTGTTCAGCTAAACCTACAAGTTAGTGTGGTGCGTCCACCTCACAGTGTTCAGCTAAACCTACAAGTTAGTGCAGTGCGTCCTGCTCACAGTGTTCAGCTAGATCCGTTCCTGTTATCTTCTTACTGACAGGCAGGCTTGTCTTGTTACAGTATATACAGCTACCTGAAGAAAATGAATGGTGTTCTTTTGATCCTATTAGTACCACAGTCAGGCAGCTAGACTATTTACAGTTAGTGCAGTGCGTCCTGCTCACAGTGTTCAGCTAAACCTACAAGTTAGTGGGGTGCGTCCTGCTCACAGTGTTCAGCTAAACCTACAAGTTAGTGGGGTGCATCCTGCTCACAGTGTTCAGCTAAACCTACAAGTTAGTGTGGTGCGTCCACCTCACAGTGTTCAGCTAAACACACAAGTTAGTGGGGTGCATCCTGCTCACAATGTTCAGCTAAACCTACAAGTTAGTGTGGTGCGTCCACCTCACAGTGTTCAGCTAAACCTACAAGTTAGTGTGGTGCGTCCACCTCACAGTGTTCAGCTAAACCTACAAGTTAGTGGGGTGCGTCCTGCTCACAGTGTTCAGCTAAACCTACAAGTTAGTGGGGTGCGTCCACCTCACAGTGTTCAGCTAAAGCTACCTGTAGAAGGTTGGTGGTGTTCTCATACTACAGGCAGGCAGTTGATTTTGCTAGCTGCAGTATCAGTACATATATATATATATATATATATATATACACATCCCAGCTTAGTGCAGCTACAGGCCATTAGTATGTCTGGAAGGCCAAGAAGGAGAGGCAGACAGTCACAAGCCAATAAGAGAGGGCAAGCAGGCTCTGTGTCTAGTGCTGGTCATGGAGACGGTGCATCCTCATTAGCATGTGGCCGTGGGACACGCTTGGGCTTTTTTTCGGCAGCTGGCCGTGTTGAGCCACAACATGCGGAAGACTTGGTCGAGTGGATGACCAAGCCGTCCTCATCCTCCTCATCCTCTCTCACCCATGCCCAGGGTACTTTGTCTGGCAAAGCAGCGGCCTCTTCCCTCGGCTCAATGTCATCAGTGACTCCTTCCCTAGCCCCACCATGTCCTCCTGAGGAGTCCCTCGAACTGTTTGACCACAGTGTTGGGCACATGCTCCAGGAGGATGCCCAGCGTTTGGAAGGCTCTGATGATGATACTGAGCTCGATGAAGGCAGTAACATGAGTGCAGACAGAGGGGGTGCCCAAGAAGGACAGCAATCTGGCAGTCATGCTCCCCCTGCTGCAGCATACTGCCAGGTTTGCTCCAGTGATGAGGAGGGAGGGGATGATGAGGTCACTGACTCAACGTGAGTGCCTGATAGGAGAGAGGAGGAGGAGGAGGAGGAGGCGGCACATCACCAACGAGGCAGGATGCCCTCCAGGGGCCAGGCTAAGGGCAGCACATTGACTGCATCACACTCCAAAGCTCCACATGTGCAGGGCGCTGCAGTCTCTGCGCGTTATTCAAAAAGTTCTTTGGTGTGGGCCTTTTTTGAGACGAGTGCATCAGATCGCACCGCTGCTATTTGCAACATATGTCTCAAGCGTATCTCGCGTGGCCAAAACATCTCCCGCTTGGGTACCACATGCTTGACCAGACATATGTTGACCTGCCATGCAGTTCCTTGGCAAGCGTATCTAAAAGACCCACACCAAAGAACAAAGAGGACCTCTCCTTGCTCCTCATCAGCTGAGATCTCCAACCCCACTATACCTTCAGTCCTCTCTGAGACCTGCACTGAGAGGAATGAAGGTGTAGAATTAGGTGTGTCACAGCCAAGTACTTGTGGGCAATCTGCTTTTGGTACACCGACGTCAGATTGTACCAGGCAAATTTCCCTGCCCCAGCTGCTGCACCGCCGAAAGAAGTTTGCTCCCAGCCATCCACATGCGCAGCGGTTGAATGCTAGCTTGGCAAAATTGCTAGCACTTCAACTGCTGCCTTTTCAGTTGGTAGACTCTGCCCCCTTCCGTGAGTTTGTGGAATGTGCGGTTCCTCAGTGGCATGTACCTAAACGCCACTTTTTCTCACGGAAGGCGATTCCGGCTCTCTACCCGCATGTGGAAGGCAATGTCCATGCCTCGCTGGACAGGGCGGTCAGCGGTAAGGTGCATATTACCGCTGACTCATGGTCCAGCAGGCATGGACAGGGACGTTACTTAAGTTTCACGGTGCATTGGGTGACTCTGCTGGCAGCTGGGAAGGATGCAGGACAAGGTGCAGTAGTGTTGGAGGTTGTTCCGCCACCACACCTCCAAAATGCTAATGATTGTGACACACCTCTCTCCTCCACCCCCTCCTCTTCTTCTTCCTCCATGGCCTCTTCCTGTGCTTTGTCCTCGGAACCAGCGGTGCTCCGTAGCCATTCAAGGGGCTACGCAAGTACGCAGGTCAAAAGATGCCATGCGGTGCTTGAGCTGGTGTGCTTGGGGGACAGGAGCCACACTGGGGCAGAGGTTCTGTCAGCTCTGCAGGGGCAGGTTCAGAGGTGGTTGACGCCACGCCAACTTAAGGCAGGAATGGTGGTTTGCGACAATGGCACCAACCTCCTCTCTGCCCTCCGACAGGGACAAATGACCCAAGTGCCCTGTTTGGCTCACGTCCTTAACTTGGTGGTGCAGCGGTTCTTGGGCAGGTACCCGGGCTTACAGGATGTCCTGAGGCAGGCCAGGAAAGTCTGTGTGCATTTCCGCCGGTCATATAATGCCAGTGCTCGGCTGACGGACCTCCAAAAGGAGTTTAACCTGCCCAAGAACCGCCTAATCTGTGACATGCCCACCAGGTGGAACTCAACGTTGGCCATGCTGCAGCGGCTGCACGTGCAGCAGAGGGCCGTCAATGAGTACCTGTGCGACTATGGCACCAGGACAGGGTCAGGGGAGCTTGTTTTTTTTTCCCCACGCCAGTGGGCCATGATCAGGGATGCATGCACTGTCCTGTCACCATTTGAGGAGGCCACGAGGATGGTGAGTAGTGACAGTGCGTGCATCAGTGACACTGTCCCCCTTGTCACCTGTTGGAGCACACGCTGCGTGGAATAATGGACAGGGCACTTGAGGCAGAACAGAGGCAGGAAGAGGAGGACTTCCTTAGCTCTCAAGGCCCCCTTTATCCAGACAGTGTTTCTGCATGCCCGCCAATCACACAGGAAGAGGACGAGGAGGAGGAGGAGGAGGAGGAAGATTGTGTCAGTATGGAGGTGGAGCCTGGCACTCAGCATCAGCAGCAGTCTTTAAGGGATCAGTCCCAAGAAACACATGGACTTGTACGTGGCTGGGAGGAGGTGGCTGCGGACCATATCGTCCTTAGTGACCCAGAGGACTCCGGACCGAATGCCTCAGCAAACCTACGCTGCATGGCCTCCCTGATCCTGCAAAGCCTGCGTAACGATCCTCGTATTCGTGGTATCAAGGAGAAGGACCAATACTGGCTGGCAACCCTCCTTGATCCACGTTACAAGGGTAAGGTTGCGGACCTTATCTTGCCATAGCAGAGGGAGCAGAGGATGAAACATCTTCGGGAGGCCTTGCAGAAAGGTCTGTGCAACGCGTTCCCAGAGACTGGGAGGTTACAAACTCCTGTTTCTGGACAACGTGTTGCTGAGGCTTCGGTCAGTCGAAGAAGGAGTGGTGGAGAAGGTGGCCGTCTGACCGATGCGTTCAGACAATTTTTTGGTCCGCAGCCCCAAGGTATGATCGGTTCCAGAAACCATCGCCAGCGTCTGTTTTACATGGTGCAGGAATACCTAGGGGCAAGATCAGACTTGGACACCTTTCCCACCGAAAATCCTCTGGGTTACTGGGTCTTGAGGATGGATCACTGGCCAGAGCTTGCACAGTATGCAATTGAGCTACTGGCCTGTCCTGCATCCAGCGTTCTTTCGGAACGCACATTCAGTGCTGCTGGAGGCTTTGTAACCCATCACAGGGTGCGTCTGTCCACCGACTCGGTTGATCGACTGACCTTCATAAAAATGAATCAGTCTTGGATTACCACCAGCTACCAAGCACCTGATGCTGATGTAACCGAATAATTTTTTTTTAAATCTCAGATCCCTTCAAAGACTGCCTATGCTGATGCTGAGTGACTATCCCTGAGTAATTATCCTCTTCCTCCTCAATCATCACGCTGATAGCTTGAAAGAACATTTTTGGTTCTGGGCGCCACCACCAATGCCTAAGGTACAATTTTTCAGCCCCTGTTTAACAGGGGCGTGTGATTACAATTTTTGATGCAATACTTTGCAGCAGGGCTCGTTCCTGCGTTCCAACTAGAGTGTCTGGGAGGGGTTGCAGTGTTGTGGCACCAGCACCAGTGCCTAAGGCCCAATTTTTCTGCCCCTGTTTAACAGGGGCGTGTAATTAAAATTTTTGATGCAATACTTTGCAGCAGGGCTCGTTCCTGCATTCCAACTAGCGTGTCTGTGAGGGGTTGCAGTGTTGTAGCACCAGCACCAGTGCCTAAGGCCCAATTTTTCAGCCCCTGTTTAACAGGGGCGTGTAATTACAATTTTTGATGCAATACTTTGCAGCAGGGCTCGTTCCTGCATTCCAACTAGAGTGTCTGTGAGGGGTTGCAGTGTTGTGGCACCAGCACCAGTGCCTAAGGCCCAATTTTTCTGCCCCTGTTTAACAGGGGCGTGTAATTACAATTTTCGATGCAATACTTTGCAGCAGGGCTCGTTCCTGCGTTCCAACTAGAGTGTCTGTGAGGGGTTGCAGTGTTGTAGCACCAGCACCAGTGCCTAAGGCCCAATTTTTCTGCCCCTGTTTAACAGGGGCGTGTAATTACAATTTTTGATGCAATACTTTGCAGCAGGGCTCGTTCCTGCGTTCCAACTAGAGTGTCTGTGAGGGGTTGCAGTGTTGTGGCACCAGCACCACCACCACCACCACCAAAGGCCCAATTTTTCTGCCCCTGTTCAACAGGGGCATGTAATTACAATTCTTGATCTAATATTTCACAGCAGGGCCCATTTCTGCACCCACCAAGAGCGAGTGAGGACTTACAGTGTTGTGGCACCAGCACCACCACCACCACCACCAAAGGCCCAGTTTTTCTGCCCCTGTTCAACGGATGGACCACTGGCCAGAACTTGCCCAATATGCATTTGAGCTTACTGGCCTGTCCTGCATCCAGCATGCTTTCTGAATGCACATTCAGTGCTGCTGGAGGGTTTGTAATGGATCAAAGAGTGCGCCTGTCCACAGACTCCGTTGATAGGCTCACATTCATAAAAATGAATCAGTCTTGGATCAGCAGCTATTAAGCACCTAATGCTGATGTAACTGATTTGAATTTGCTATGGATGTGGGATCCCTTGAAGACCGCCTATGCTGACTATACTATTCCTCCTCAATCTTGATGATGCTAGCTTCCAACAATATTTTTGGTTTAGGTCACCACCAAGGCCCAATGTTTCTGCACCTTATTAACAGGGGCATGTAATTACAATTCTTGATCTAATATTTCACAGCAGGGCCCTGTGAGGGTTTACGTTGTTGTGGCCACAACAACACCTAAGGGCCAAATTTATGCTGAGTATATAGGGCAGGCCCCTACTTTCAAACATCTAACTTACAAACGACTCCTACTTGCAAACGGAAGGAGACAACAGGAAGTGAGATGAAATCTACCCCTAGGAAGGGAAATTCTCTCCTGTAAGAGTTAATATGGGAAAAACATTTCTCCTTTCCACTGATGCTTTCCAATCCTTGTTCCACAAAAAAACCCAAATTTTCAAAAAACATTTGTCATTGGGACAAAAAGTGAGGTGAAATCTTCTAAAGAGGAGGAAAGACAGCAAAACAAATGTCACAGGGGTGATAACCCTTCCCTATGTTTTCCAAAAAGCTTAAAAAAGATTTTTTGGCTGGAGCTAAACACGTTATGTACCCGTTCAAAATGACAAACAGATTCTACTTAACAACAAACCTACAGTCCCTGTCTTGTTTGCACCGCCTGTATACTGCTGTTCAGAGTATATAGAGCCTTGTGGCCCCACACCTTTCCTTATTTTAATTTGGGTGCGGGGTTCCCCTTAATATCCATACAAGACCCAAAGGGCCTGGTAATGGACTGGGGGGTACCCATGCCGTTTGTCTCACTGATTTTCATCCATATTGCCAGGACCCGACATTACATTAAACCCGCAAGCAGTTTTAAATGAGATTTTTTCCTTTAAAAATGACATTTGGTGCAGGGACTGTTCTAAACACGGGAAACACGCGCCACTTTACAGGCATACTATAGACACCCCCCAGGTACGATATTTAAAGGAATATTTCACTTTTTTTTTTTACTTTAACCATCATTAAAATCACTGCTCCCGAAAAAACGGCCGTTTTTAAAAGTTTTTTTTGCATTGATACATGTCCCCTGGGGTAGGACCCGGGTCCCCAAATCCTTTTTTAGGACAATACCATGCAAATTAGCCTTTAAAATGAGCACTTTTGATTTCGAACGTTCGAGTCCCATAGACGTCAATGGGGTTCTAACGTTCGTGCAAATTTTCGGTCCGTTCGCAGGTTCTGGTGCGAACCGAACCGGGGGGTGTTCGGCTCATCCCTAATGATCACACCAAAATCTGATCCTTTCGAACGTGATGACGTATGACCGGACTAGAAAAGGAAGTTCAATAGCCAGTAGCCAATAGCTGGCCTTGCGTAGTTTTCGGTCCGTCGGACTAGCATACAGACGAACTTTTTTTTTTTAATGGGAATCGAGTCCGTCGGAAAGATTTGAAACATGTTCTATTTCTAGGTCCGTCAGAATTTTCGACAGAAAAGGTCCGATGAAGGTCCGATAAAGCCCACACACGATGGGAATGTCTGACGGATTCGTTCCGTCTGACCTTTTCTGCCGGAAAGTCCGGTCGTGTGTACGCGGCATAAGAGTACATGCATGTGGCTGTAAAAAAAATGACTGATCATCTACGTAGGGTCTTTCTGGGAGAAAGATCCTGTTTAAAAAAAAAGCATAAAATGATATGTAGATGTGGAAAGTACTATTTTCATTACATTCGCCAAACACCTGAATTTGCAGAGTGTTCATCCCAACGAACACCCTGCAATGCACTGAGCGCCGCACAGTGCATTTTGCACCCTGATTGGGCAAAGCTTTACCCAATCAGGGCGCAATGTAAACTGGTTGTTAAAGTGGATGTAAAGCCGAATTTTTTTTTTTTATATCATACTGTAGAGTATAAGATTTCCTATCATTTGAGCCCAGTCTTGCCACACAGAGTTAATCCATCTCTGAGCAATCCTCTTTTATTGTTCAGTGAGAAAAATCTTGACAAACTGAGAAAAAGTTTGTCAAATACTCCCCCTTGCTGTGAGTGACAGCCTAAGACATGCATTATTTTTTAATTCCCTCCCCCACTCCTTTCTTCAGCAGCTCTGCAAGGATTGGCTGTTCCACACCTCAGCATGATTTGGCATGCTGAAGTCATGTGGTTACTTTCCTGTCTTTTCACTGGATGTTAGAGATCATAGCAGAAGTTCAGTGTAAGAAATACACAGGAGAAAATGCATATTGACAAGGGGAGTGTAGAGGTGGGCGAGGAGTCTACTGACATCACGACCCACCGAGCTCCAGACAACAGACCCACCCACAGAATATGCAGTTTTTCGGGTCTAATAACAGACAGAGGGGAGACATTTGACAGGTAAAGATACATGCAGGAGGCATGTATATCCTTATAGATAACCCTTATGGCAGTAGTTTAGAAAGGATGACATTGGATTTACATCTAATTTAAGGAGCGGGGCCGGGAAACCAGCTGCACCATCCTTAACAACCTATGAGTCATCAGCTATCGGTGGGTTTCCACGCTGACATCTGAATGATAAAAAAAACTTTAAAAAATAAAGAAGAAAGCAGCGCCCCCCCCCCCCCCAGTCCATACCAGGCTAAGGGTTTAGTATTGATTTGGTGGGGAACCCCAGCCAAAATATAAAAAAAAGGTGTGGTGTCCCCCTCAGAATCCATACCAGACCCTTATCTGGGCATGCAGCCTGGCTGGTCAGGAAAGGGGGGACGAGCAAGTGCCCCCCTCTCCTAAACCATACCAGGCCACATACCCTCAACATGGGGGGGGTGAGCCTTGGGGCAGAGGGCCCCCAGATCCTGGCCCCCTCTACGTCAATGAGCATGGGGTACATAGTATCACATTCACCAAAAAAGTGTACAAAAGTAATCAAACAAGGGACAAGTTTTTGACGAATCCTTAAAAAATTGAAAAATAGTGTCCCTCGATGTAAATGACCTGGGACGGCCTCCCGCTGAATGCCTCCTCTGACAGTTCTTATACAGGTAAGGGGCAGGGCCACCTGGCAACATCACCTGGTGGCCCTGTCCCCTTGTGACATCACATGCCCAGCATGCACCAGTCTGTGATGTCAGAAGGGCCACAGGGTGCAGGTGCCGTAGCCAGGTGGTCCCGCCCCTTACCTATATAAGAGAAGTCAAAGCACAGAGCAGGCATTCGGTGGGAGGACATCCCAGGAGGTGGAGAATTCTTGTTTTTCCGGTCAGCGATGGATTTACTTCGAGAGACACTATTTTTTTTTTATTTTTTAGTAAAGGAATTGTCAAAAAACTTGTCTCTTGTTTTTATTACTTTTTGACATTTTTTGGTGAATGGGTAGGGGTACGATGTACCGATATTCATTCACATGGAGGGGGCATCTGGGAACCCCCTTGTTCTAGATACTGATAGGGATAAGCTTGATGTTCTGGTCGAACATAAGTTCGACTCGAACATAAAGTGTTTGGCGTTCGTGGCAAATTCGAGTGCCACAGAACGCCCCATAATGCACTGCGAGATCGCAGTGCATTGCTGTATGATGATTGGCCAAACCATGCAGGGTGCCTTTGGCCAATCATGGCTCAGGGGGACTAAGTCCACGCCCCACACTATATAAGGCTGTTTGCATGGCGGCCATGTGTAGTGTTGTTGGTGTGGACAGAGAGAGAGCTTGATTTGGATTAAGCAGGCAGATTATTCAGTTAGTGGCAGTGTATTTGATATATACAGTATCTCACAAAAGTGAGTACACGCCTCCCATTTTTGTAAATATTTTATTATATCTTTTCATGTGACAACACTGAAGAAATGACACTTTGCTACAATGTAAAGTAGTGAGTAGTAGTAAATTTGCTGTCCCCTCAAAATAACTCAACACACAGCCATTAATGTCTAAACCGCTGGCAACAAAAGTGAGTACACCCTAAGTGAAAATGTCCAAATTGGGCCCAATTAGCCATTTTCCCTCTCAGGCGTCATGTGACCCGTTAGTGTCTTAGGTGTGAATGGGGAGCAGGTGTGATAAATTTGGTGTTATCGCTCTCACTCCCTCATACCTGTCACTGGAAGTTCAACATGGTACCTCATGGCAAAGAACTCTCCGAGGATCTGAAAAAAAGAATTGTTACTCTACATAAAGATGGCATAGGCCATAAGAAGATTGCCAAGACCCTGAAACTGATCTGCAGCATGGTGGCCAAGATCATACAGTGATTTAACAGGACAGGTTCCACTCAGAACAGGCCTTGCCTTGGTCGACCAAAGAAGTTGAGTGCACGTGCTCAGCATCATATCCTGAGGTTGTCTTTGGGAAATAGATGAGTGCTGCCAGCATTGCTGCAGAGGTTGAAGGGGTGGGGGTCAGCCTACCAGTGCTCAGACCATACTCCGCACATTGCATCAAATTGGTCTGCATGGCTGTCATCCCAGAAGGAAGCCTCTTCTAAAGATGATGCACAAGAAAGCCCGCAAACAGTTTGCTGAAGACAAGCAGACTAAGGACATGGATTACAGGAACCATGTCCTGTGGTCTGATGAGACCAAGATAAACTTTTTCGGTTCAGATGGTGTCAAGCGTGTGTGGCGGCAACCAGGTGAGAAGTACAAAGACAAGTGGGCCCTGGCTACAGTCAAGCATGGTGGTGGGAGTGTCATAGTGTGGGGCTGCATGAGTGCTGCCGACACTGGGGAGCTACAGTTCATTGAGGGAACCATGAATGCAAACGTGTACTGTGACATACTGAAGCAGAGCATGATCCCCTCCCTTCGGAGAGAGGGTCGCAGGGCAGTATTCCAACATAATGACCCCAAACCCACCTCCAAGACGACCACTGCCTTGCTAAAAAAGCCGAGGGTAAAGGTGATCGACTGGCCAAGCATGTCTCCAGACCTAAACCCTATTGAGCATCTGTGGGGCATCCTCAAATGGAAGGTGGAGGAGCACAAGATCTCTAACATCCACCAGCTCCATGATGTCATCATGGAGGAGTGGAAAAGGACTCCAGTGGCAACCTGTAAAGCTCTGGCAAACTCCATGGGCAGGAGGGTTAAGGCAGTGCTGGAAAATAATGGTGGCCACAAAAATATTGACACTTTGGGCCCAATTTGAACATTTTCACTTACTGGTATACTTACTTTTGTTGCCAGCGGTTTAGACATTAATGGCTGTGTGTTGAGTTATTTTGAGGAGAGAGACAATTTACACTGTTATACAAGCTGTACACTCACTACATTGTAGCAAAGTGTCATTTCTTCAGTTTTGTCACATGAAAAGATATAATAAAATATTTACAAAAATGTGAGATACTGTATATATACAGTCAGTCTAGTGTGTGTGTATATATATATATATATATATGTGTGTGTGTGTATACAGTATATATATATATATATATATATATATATATATATATATATATATATATATATATATATAAAAATATACTCCTGCATTTAGCATAGACTATATATTCAGTGTTTACTCTATATTCAGTCAGTGCAGGCAGTGTTTTATATATATATATATATAGATATATATATATCTATATAGATATATAGATATATATCTATATATCTATATAGATATATATCTATATCTATATAGATATAGATATATAGATATATCTATATCTATATAGATATAGATATATATATACTCTGCGTCCAGTGTAGCCTATATCTACAGTGCATTCCGTGGTGTACTGTTTCTCTTTCAAAATATTTTATTTTCATATGATAGAACAAAGTAACTTTTACAACATAAAACTAGCAAGGTATTGCAATGGTACAAAAAGTTAGGCATGTTACAGACTTAGTTGGTATAAATCATTGATCTGATATGGAGAAATGAATACAAGCCAAACCACGTATTATTTTTCTTTTAAAGTCTCTTGCTGGTGGAGATGGTCTAAACAGGTAACCTCCTCCCAGCCTAACGTTTTTCTCCTATGTTTGAGATCCAGAGCTCATCAAGAAGGCCCCCTCAACCCGTATGGGGAAGGGTGAAGAGAGCTCCACTGCCCCGGTACCCCTGATGGGAGCATACTGTGCCACCCCGGGGGGAAACCTCTGATTAAGACTTTCAGTGACTAGAGCAATGCCCTGGTGAGGTACCATTCGTATTGGTCAGGAACCCTGAGATAGAAAAGGGACAGACCCCTAGAAGAAGGAAGTAGAAGAGGACAGAGGGTGAAAGAGGGGAGGGGAGTATGGTTCATGCATCTCAATTTTGGTCCTCCTGGCTTTGGTTGGGGAGAATTCCTGGGGTGATTGCTATACCCATGAATTGAGCCCAAGGTTCCCAGATCATCTCGAATTTATGTTTTGCATCGTTGAGGATGCTCGCCAGTTTTTCCTGGGCCATTATCCAGGACATTTTCCTGATGACTGACCTTGTTGAGACTGTGGGCTGCTTCCAGGCCTTAGCCAGTGTTATTTTAGCTCCTAAAAATATGAAGTGGATCAGTTTGCGATTGTATTTGGAGATGCTTGGGAAATGTGCATTCAGTAGAGCGATTTCTGGCGACCCGGGAACCTCGCATACTGTAACTCTTTTGATGAGGTTAAATATTTTTTTCCAGAAAGGCCTGATTCTGGGGCATTCCCACCACACATGAGTGATTGTGCCTATAAGTTGTCATTCCCTCAAACATAGGGGTTCGGCTGATGGAAAAATTTTTGCCAGTCTAGCTGGTGTCATGTACCACCTGGTCATAATTTTTATATTAGCTTCTATAAGGGAGGTGTTGATAATTCCTTTGTATGCAGATAGGGGGTCTATTTTAGGGTCCAGAGTAGAAAATCTAGGGTGTATTGAGGTACAGCTTGGCATTCTATCTGTATCCAGTCTGGTTTTTCCCTGTTAGAGTAAATCACAGAGAATTGGGCTAGTCTGGAGGCAAGATAGTATCTATGCAGATGTGGGAGGCTTAGCCCGCCTTGTTTTAGTGAAAGGTAGAGGGTCTGTTGTTTTATCCTATAACCTGAGCCCCCCCAGAGTAGCCTGGGCATCAGAGTCATCTTAACTGCATTTACCCTTCCTAGCCATGATAGATTTTGTTTGGACCAGGATTTTATGTCTTGTTCTAGTTTATGGTATATGGGAGGGAAATTTTTAGTGTAAAGAGATTCAAATTTGGGAGTCACGGAGATGCCTAGGTATTTGATAGCTGAGTCATTCCAGTCGAATTGAAAGTTTAGTTTAAGCAGGGAGACCGTCTCAGGGGTGAGAGATATGTTGAGGGCTTGGGACTTGGGAGTAGTTTACTTGAAGGCCAGAGATGTTCACGAAGGAGGATAATGTCTTGCACAGGTTGGGGAGGGATGTAAGGGGAGAGGTGATAGAGTATTAGGTCGTCAGCAAACGGACAACATTTGTGCTCCTGGGCTCCACAGGATACCCCCTTAATGTCGGGATTCTCTCGGATCGCTACCGCTAGCGTCTCTATGGCTATGGTGAATATTAGGGGGGATAAAGGGCAACCCTGCCTCGTGCCTCTAGCAATGTGGATCGGGGAGGAGTGGTATCCTTGTAATCTGATAAGTGCTGTTGGTGTAGAGTAGAGAGATTTTATGATTCCTACAAAGCGATTACCAAACCCCCAGCATTCGAAGAGGAAGAATATATACTGCCAGGATACTGAGTCAAACGCTTTTTGTATATCTAGGGAAAGCAGCATTCCCTGTTTAGTGCCCCCTGGCCAGTTAGACTGTAAGATCAATGGTTCGTCTGGTTTGGTCAGGTCCCTGTCTGCCTGGAATAAATCCCACCTGATCTTTGTGGCTATAGGTGCAGATAAAGTAGTTTAGCCTGTTTGCAAGGCTTTTAGTGAGGATTTTGAAGTCATTGTTTATTAATGAAATTGGTCTGTAATTCCCTACCTCTGCTGGATTTTTATCTGGTTTTGGGATAACGGTGATGAAAGCCGTGTTTAGGTCAGAATTGAGGGGAGTGCCATTCACTTTTTCGTTGAAGAATTTAGTCAGATAGGGGGCTAGGGTCTCTGAAAATGATTTATAGTAGGGTACTGATAACCCATCGGGTCCTGGAGCCGATCCCTTCTTTAGATTTTTAATAACCTCTAGACTTTCCTCTACTGAATTTTGGTCCTCCATGATAGTTTTGTGTTTTTCAGAGTGTGGGGATGGGGAGGGTGTCAAGGAATTGTGAGATGGAGCTACTAGTGCCCTGCTGGTTGTCACTATAGAGTTTATTGTAGAAGTTCCAAAATGCTGAGAGGATTTTGGTGGGGTCGGAGGTTGTATTCTGGTTATGAATCCGGATCTTAGGGATTGCTCTAAACCTCATCCTGGGGGATAGTTTGTTGGCTAGCATTGTGCCTAATTTATCCTTTTGAGAATAAAATTTTGCGCCGCTCCATCGTAACAGTTTCTCCGCCCGTGCTGTGAGAGCTAGATTCAGTTCTAGTCTGGCGGTATCCAGTTGTGACGTAGTGACTCCGTATGGGTCCTGGTGTACTGTTTCTAATGCACTTCAGGCGGTGTATATGTGTATGTATGTATATATGTATATGTGTGTGTGTGTGTGTGTGTGTGTGTGTGTGTATATATAGTCTTGTGTATGTTTGTGTATGTGAGTGTACGTATGTGTGTGTATATATATATATATATATATATATATATATATATTCTGCATCCAGTGTAGCCTATATCTACAGTGCATTCCGTGATGTACTGTTTCTAATACACTTCAGGCTGTGTACACAGTATCTAATACAGTGTGTACAGTGTCTACTACACTTCTGGTGGTGTACACAGCATAAAATACAGTGAAGCCCTTGTACAGTTTCTAATACAGTGCAGATGGTGTACACAGTATCTAATACCATGTGTACAGTTTCTACTACACTTCTGGTGGTGTACACAATACAGTGCAGCTGTAGTACAGTTACTAATACAGTGCAGGCAGTGTACACAGTATCTAATACAGTGTGTACAGTTTCCACTACACTTTTGGTGGTGTACACAATTCAGTGCAGCCATAGTACAGTTGCTAATACAGTGCAGGCTGTGTACACAGTATTTAATACAGTGTGTACAGTTTCTACTACACTTCTGGTGGTGTACACAGCAGTGGCATAGCGTGGGTTGTCAGCACCCGGGGCAAGGCAAGTCATTTGCGCCCCCCCCCCCCCCCAACCTGCAGACTTTTATCACTCCCCGAGTCCCTTCAAATACAATAGTACTGACCTACCTGATTCCTATACTGACCATTACACACTACACTGACCACTATAATATACTGTCCACTACACTAAGAACTACACTGACCACTACACTACACTGACCACTATACTGTCCACTACACTGACCACTACACTATACTGTTCACTACACTAAGAACTACACTGACCACTATACTGTCCACTACACTGACCACTATACTGTCCACTACACTACACTGACCACTATACTGTCCACTATACTGACCACTACACTGAGAACTACACTGTCCACTACACTATACTATACTGACCACTATACTACACTGAGAACTACACTACAGTGACTATTAAACTGTCCACTACACTACACTGACCACTACACTACACTGACCACTACACTAACCACTATACTGTCCACTATACTGACCACTACACTATACTGTCCACTATACTGACCACTACACTGAGAACTACACTACACTGACCACTATACTGTCCACTACACTACACTGACCACTATACTACACTGTCTACTACACTACACTGACCACTACACTGACCACTACACTATACAGACCACAATACTACACTGTCCACTACACTACACTGTCCACTATACTACACTGACCACTACATTATACTGACCACTACACTATACTGACCACAATACTACACTGTCCACTACACTACACTGACCACTACACTGTCCACTACACTACACTGACCACTACACTATACTGACTACAATACTACACTGACCTCTACACTACACTGTCCACTACACTATACTGACCACTACACTGTCCATTATACTACACTGACCACTACACTATACAGACCACAATACTACACTGACCACTACACTACACTGTCCACTACACTATACAGACTACAATACTACACTACACTGTCCACTACACTACATTGACCACTACACTACACTGTCCACTACACTATACAGACTACAATACTACACTGTCCACTACACTACACTGTCCACTACACTGTCCACTACACTACACTGTCCACTACACTACACTGTCCACTACACTACACTGACCACTACACTATACACTATACTGACCACTACACTGAGAACTACACTACACCGACCACTATACTGTCCACTACACTACACTGTCCACTATACTACACTGTCTACTACACTACACTGACCACTACACTATACAGACCACAATACTACACTGTCCAATACAGTACACTGACCACTACACTACACTGACCACTACACTACACTGTCCCCTACATTACACTGACCACTACACTATACTGACCACAATACTACACTGTCCACTACACTACACTGACAACTACACTGTCCACTACACTACACTATACTGACTACAATACTACACTGACCACTACACTACACTGTCCACTATACTACACTGACCACTACACTGACCACTACACTATACAGACCACAATACTACACTGACCACTACACTACACTGTCCACTACACTATACAGACTACAATACTACACTGTCCACTACACTACACTGTCCACTACACTATACAGACTACAATACTACACTGTCCACTACACTACACTGACCACAATACTACACTGACCACTATACTACACTGTCCACTACACTATACTGACCACAATACTACACTGACCACTACACTACACTGTCCTCTACACTGTACTGACCACTATACTACACTGTCCACTACACTGTACTGACCACAATACTACGCTGTCCACTACACTACACTGTCCACTATACTACACTGTCCACTACACTGTACTGACCACTATACTATACTGTCCACTACACTACACTGTCCACTACACTACACTGACCACTACACTACACTGTCCACTACACTGTACTGACCACTATACTACACTGTCCACTACACTACACTGTCCACTACACTGTCCACAATACTACACTGACCACTATACTACACTGTCCACTACACTATACTGACCACAATACTACACTGTCCACTACACTACACTGTCCACTATACTACACTATACTGACCACTACACTACACTGTCCACTACACTATACTGACCACAATACTACACTATCCACTACACTACACTGTCCACTACACTACACTGACCACTATACTACACTGTCCACTACACTACACTGTCCACTACACTATACTGACCACAATACTACACTGACCACTATACTACACTGTCCACTATACTACACTGTCCACTACACTATACTGACCACTACACTACACTGTCCACTACACTGTCCACTACACTATACTGACCACTATACTACACTGTACACTTTACTGTCCTGCCTAGTCTTTCTATACTGACACTACATATACGGCGCCTGTCTCTTCTCCCCCTCCCCCCCAGTGTTTATCTATTTCTCACCTTATTGTCTTGCATCGGTCTGGAGGATAGGAGGAGGAGAAGACAGCTGCCCCAGCGGCTCACACTCTCCAGTGCTCGTCTCCCCTGCGCTCCGGCCGCCATATTCATTTTTCCCGGCGCACTGTGATTGGGCGTATGGGGGTCATGTGCGGAGGCGGGACTTCAGGAGCAACTGTGATCGCGGATAGGCCAGCCCCACAGGGCGCCAAACACTAGACATGGCGGCGGAGCGCAGGGGACACAGGAAAATAAATTAGGAGGAGGCAGCCAGTAGTGACACTACTGGCACGAAATTGCGCCCCCCTAAATGTCGCGCCCGGGGCCACGGCACCCCCCGCACCCCCCACGCTATGCCACTGGTACACAGTATACAATACAGTGCAGCTGTAGTACAGTTGCTAATACAGTGCAGGTGGTGTACACAGTATCTAACACAGTGTATACAGTTTCTACTGCACTTCTGGTGGTGTAGACAGTATCTAATACAGTGTAGTGTGGTGTTGCAAAACAAAATATACATCATGTCTGGAAGGCCACCAAGGAGAGGCAGACGTTCACATGCCACGAAAAGAGGGCAAGCAGCCTCTGTGTCTACAGTCTACAGTGTTGGTTGTGGACATGGTGCATCCTTTGCAGGTGGCCGTGGGGCTTGTCCTTTTTTTCTGCTGCTGGCCATGTTACTGAGCCAGAACATGCAGAAGAGTTGGTGGAATGGATAACAAAGCCGTCCTCATCCTCCTCATCCTCTGTCACCCAGGTTTAGAGTAGTTTGCCTTCCAATGCAGCTGCCAAAGCAGCCTATTCCACCGGCTCCTTGTCCACAGTCACTCCTTCTGTAGCCCCATCATCATGCACGGAGGGGTCCCCAGAATTATTCGACCACATTGTCTGGTACATGCTGTTGGAGAATGTGCAGCGATTTGAAGGTTCCGATGTTGGTTCCCAGGTTGAGGAAGGGAGTAACGTGACCCTAGAGAGAGGGGGTTCCCAAGAAGTACAAGAAACTGGCAGTCATGTTCCCCCAGCTGCAGCATACTGCCAAGTTTGCTCCAGTGACGAGGAGGGAGGGGATGATGAGGTCACTGATTGTACTTGGGTGCCTGAGAGAAGAGAGGAGGAGACACAGCTCCAACGAGGCAGGATGTCCTCTAGGGGGCAGCTTAAGGGCAGCCACCCTATTGCATCATACCGCAGAGTTCCTTGGTTTGGGCCTTTTTTTCGAAACGTGTGCAGCAGATCGCACCATTGCTGTTTTCAACCTATGTCTGAAGCGGATCAAGCGTGGCCAGAACAGCAGCCGCTTGGGCACCACATGCTTGACCAGACATATGACAACCTGCCATGCAGTCAGTTGGCAACAGCACTTGAAAGACCCACATCAAAGAAAAAGGCGGACTTCTCCTTGCTCCTCATCTGGGATCTCCAACTCTACTATACTTCCAGTCCTCTCAAAAACCTGTACTGAGAGGAATGAAGGTATAGCAATAGGTGTCCCAAGTACTTGCAGCCAATCTGCTAGCAGTACACCACCATCTGATTTTAGAAGGTAAATTTCCCTACCCCAGTTGCTGAACCATAAAAAGAAATTTGGTCCCAGTCATCCACATGCTCAGCGTCTAAATGATAGCTTGGCCAAATTGCTAGCACTGCAACTGCTGCCTTTTCAGCTGGTAGACTCTGCCCCCTTTCGTGAATTTGTGGAATGAGCTGTACCTCAGTGGCAGGTTCCAAAATACCATTTCTTTTCACGGAAGGCCATTCCGGTTCTCTACCGGCATGTGAAAGACAATGTTTTGGCCTCGTTGGACAGGGCAGTCAGCAGTAAGATGCATATTACCACTGACTCATGGTCCAGCAGGCATGGGCTTGGACGTTACCTTTCCTTCACGGTGCACTGGGTAACTCTGCTGGCAGCTGGGAAGGATGCAGGACAGGGTTCAGTGTTGTTGGAGCTTGTTCTGCCACCACGCCTCCAAAATGCTAGTGATGATTCTGCCACAGCTCTCTCCTCCACCCCCTCTTTTTCCTCTTTGGCCTCTTCTGCAGATTTTCCCTCTGAACCAGCGGTGCTCCATAAGCATTCAAGGGGCTACGCAAGAAGTCAAGCTAAAAGATGCCATGCAGTGCTTGAGTTGGTCTGCCTAGGGGACAGGAGCCAAACTGGGGCAAAGATTCTGTCAGCTCTGCAGGGGCAGACTCAGATGTGGTTGACGCCACTCCAGCTTCAGCCAGGAATGGTTGTATGCGACAATGGTACAACCTTCTCTCCACCCTCCGACAGGGACACATGATCCATGTTCCATGTTTGGCACACGTCCTGAATTTGGTGGTGCAGCGGTTCTTGAGCAGGTACCCAGGCTTACAGGATCTCCTGAGACAGGCCAGAAAAGTCTGTGGTCATTTCCACCGGTCATACAATGCCAGTGCTGGGAATGCAACCTGCCCACCAACTGCCTCATTTGTGACATGCCCACCAGGTGGACCTCAACAATGGCAATGCTGCAGCGGCTGCACACACAGCAGAGGGCCATCAATGAGTACCTGTGCGAGTATGGCACCAGGACATGGTCAGAGGAGCTTGGCTTCTTTTCTCCACTCCAGTGGCTACTGATCAAGGGTGCGTGCACTGTCCTGTTACCATTTGAGGAGGCCACAAGGATGGTGAGCAGCGACAATGCATACATCAGTGACACTGTCCCTCTAGTCTTCCTGTTGGAGCACACGCTTCGTGGAATCATGGACAGGGCACTTGAGGCAGAACAGCGGGCTCTCAAGGCCCCCTTTATCCAGATAGCATTCCTGCGGGCCCGCCAAACACACAGGAAGAAGAGGAGGAAGAGGAGAAGGTGGATTGTGTCAGCATGGATGTAGAGGATGACACTCAGCAGCAGTCTTCAAAGGATGGTTTTCAGTCCCAAGAAACTCAAGGAGTTGTACTTGGCTGGGAGGAGGTAGTTATGGATCATGTGATCCTTAGTGACCCAGAGGTCTCAGAATCGAATGCCTCTGCAAGCTTATGCTGCATGGCCTCCCTGATTCTGCAAAGCCCGCGAAAGGACCCTAGGATTTGTGGTATCAAGGAGAGGGGTCATTACTGGCTGGCAACCCTTCTTGATCCACGTTACAAGGGTAAGGTTGCAGAACTCATCCTGCCTTCGCAGAGGGAGCAGAGGATGAAACATCTTCAGGAGGCCCTGAAGAAAGGTTTGTGCAACGCATTTCCAGACCCTGTGAGGTTACAATTTCCTGGTGCTGGACAATGTGTTGCTGAGGCTTCGTTCAGTCAGAGGAAGAGTGGTGGAGAAGGTGGCCAGCTGACCGATGCCTTTAAACTATTTTTCAGTCCTCAGCGCCAACGTCTGATAGGTTCAAGCAACCATCGCCAGCATCTGCATTACATGGTGCAGGAATATCTAAGGGCAAGAGCAGACTTGGAGACCTTTCCAACAGAGCACCCACAGGGTTACTGGGTCCTGAGGATGGACCACTGGCCAGAACTTGCCCAATATGCATTTGAGCTTACTGGCCTGTCCTGCATCCAGCATGCTTTCTGAATGCACATTCAGTGCTGCTGGAGGGTTTGTAATGGATCAAAGAGTGCGCCTGTCCACAGACTCCGTTGATAGGCTCACATTCATAAAAATGAATCAGTCTTGGATCAGCAGCTATTAAGCACCTAATGCTGATGTAACTGATTTGAATTTGCTATGGATGTGGGATCCCTTGAAGACCGCCTATGCTGACTATACTATTCCTCCTCAATCTTGATGATGCTAGCTTCCAACAATATTTTTGGTTTAGGTCACCACCAAGGCCCAATGTTTCTGCACCTTATTAACAGGGGCATGTAATTACAATTCTTGATATAATATTTCACAGCAGGGCCCGTTCCTGTGCCCATCAAGAGTAACTGTGAGGGCTTACAGTGTTCTGGTACCAACAACACCTAAGGCCCAATTTTCTGCAGAGTATATAGGGCAGGCCGTATAGTATATATACTGCTGTTTAGAGTATATAGTGCCTGGAGGACCCCCACGCCATTTTTTTTTTAAATTTGGGTGCGGGGTTCCCTTTAATATCCATACCAGACCCAAAGGGCCTGGTAATGGACTGGGGGGGGCCCATGCCGTTTTTTTCAATGATTTTCATCTATATTGCCAGGACCCGACAATACATTACAGCCACAAGTAGTTTTAAATTAAATGTTTTTCCTTTAGAAATGTCATTTTGCTGTGGCATTGTTCTAAACATGGAGAAAATGCACTACTTTACAGGCATACTAAGGACACACCCCAGGCATGATATTTAAAGGAATATTTCATTTTTATTGTTTCACTTTAAGCATTATTAAAATCATGGCTCCCGAAAAATGTCAGTTTTTAAAACTTTTTTTTGCATTGATACATGTCCCCTGGGGCAGGACTCGGGTCCCCAAACACTTTTTATGGCAATAAAAGTAATTTAAAATGGGAATCGACTCTTTTTTTTTCTATAGAAATGTCTTTGCTGCAGCATGTTTTATGCATGCTACAGGCACGCCACTTTACAGGCACATTAATGGGACCCCCAGGCACTATATTTAAAGAAATTTCTCATTTTTATTGTTGCACTTTAACAACTTGCTGACCAGCTGCAGTTGGACGAAACAACGTTACCTTACGTCGCTTTGCCCTGTGGCCACTAGGGGCGTGTGAACGCCGGCTGCTCGCCCCCGAGCCATTGCGAATGCGACCACCGGGCTCCCGCGATCGCTCGCGACACGGCGAGAACCAGAATCTCTGTGTGTAAACACAGAGATCCTGGTTCTCTGAGGGGAGAAGAGACAGATCGTGTGCTCATACAAAGTATGAACACCGATCTATCTCTTCCCCTAGCAAGTCCTATCCCCCCTTCAGTTAGAACACGTAGCAGGGAACGCAGTTAACCTCTTGATCGCCCCCTAGTGTTAACCCCTTCACTGCCAGTGACATTTTTACAGTAATCAGTGCATTTTTATAGCACTGATCGCTGTATTAATGCCAATAGTCCCAAAAATGTGTCAAGTGTCTGATGTGTCGCCATAATGTTGCAGTCACAATAAAAATTGCAGATCGCCGCCATTACTAGTAAAAAAAAATAATAATAAAAACGCTATAAATATATCCTCTATTTTGTAGACGCTATAACTTTTGCCCAATCAATATACGCTTATTGCAATTTTTATTACCAAAAAATATGTAGAAGAATACATATCGGCCTAAACTGAGAAAAGATTAGCTTTTCTTTATCGTACATCATAGGACACAGGGCCTCAAGTAATTACTTGGTGGATTATGGGCCTACCTTCAGGTGTTGACACTGGTATAACCAATACAGGAAGTTGACTCCCCTATATAACCCCTCCTCCTTCCAGGAGTCCTCAGTTTTTTCGCCAGTGTCTAAGGTGTTGGTCACGAGTGAAGATGTGCTCTGAGGAGCTCCAGGGAGGATTTAAAAAACCTCCACAACCGGATCCATCCTCGCCACTGAGGCCATAGGATGGTACCTGGGCCTCGCATTGAAGAACGAGGTTTTGCCTGTAAGCTTCTCTTTGAGAGCTGGACCCTAGGAACCAGGACTCTTTTTGGTTTTTCATATTACCTAAAGTTGTTCCTGAGGGGTGCTATACAGGTCCAAAGGAGCGGAAACCCTATTAAAAAGGGCCCCAGTCTTTGAAGGTTTAACTACGCTGCCCGCCGTGATGGGTGAAAGTTGGATCTGTCTGTTAAATCAGCAGTATCCTGCAGTGAGGATAAGGTAAGGGAAGAAGCCTAGGAACTGTAAAAAAAAGTGCATTCTCCTCTACCCTGTTGGGCTTAGAAGGAAGATTAGCGGCTTTAATTGCATTCTCCATACAAGAGGATAGGAAGCATGCTAGATCCCCCTCCCCCACTTCAAACCCCTTTCTCCAAGGGAACAGTGGGCACAAGATGAGGTGTTATCCTCAGGTGATCACGGGGAAAAACAAGCCAAATTTTCCTCTGCGGAGGAAACAACAGTTGATGAACCTCACAATCTGACAGATTGATGGTACAAACTCTTACAGAGATGGTTCATTCCACTTTTTATACTACTCCTAACAGAGTAAGCTGAAAGTCTAGGTCCATTCTTTAGTTTTTAAAAAAAAAAAAAAAACCTTTTTACAGCGCTTATTTATGCTGAATGGGATCATCTGGATAAGCATTTTTTTTCCCTCCAAAGAGTTTCTCAGTTCTCTATCATGGAGGAAAAATTCATAAAGGTTGGAAAGTACCAGCAGTAGACGCTGCGATTTCCAGCATAAAGATGCATAATTGATTAAGCATCCAACAGATAAGGAGTTGGAATTTTTTTGTTAAAATTCTCCTACCAATGGCGCTATGTTTCGCCATAGATGCCATAAAAGACCCTATCCACCAGGCGTCTCGCCTTGCACTTGTGCTAAAACACATGCTTAGGACCCTGTGGTTAAAAGGGTTGGTCAGCCGAAGCATCTTGCAAAAAAGGGTGTCTGACTAGTTTCCCTTTTCATTGGGGAAGGTTTGGTGAAATACATCCAAATGATTTCTAGCAGTAAAGCTCTTTTGTCCAGTAGAAGGTATAAATGTCCTTTTATTTAAAGTGAAGCCACAACAGCTCACAGGTTAAGTACGCTGACGGCCAGTGCAGCCATGGGAGACTTCCCGACAGACATGGGTTCAGATCCACATGTCGGCGTTCACTAGTGAAGGAGCCACTCCTCACAGGTTAACTACTCTGATGGCCAGCATAGCCATGGGAAAAGATGTGGGACCTCGTCCTCACGTTGGCTCCTTGTGACCTTGGACAAGTCACTTAAACAGATTCCTTCCCCTGCGCAGGGGCAGCTGCCTCTAGGCAGCGGTGACGGCCTCCAATGTCAGACTCTAGGGTATGATTTCCAAGAAATACTGTTCAGATCTGTGCGACTTCAAGGTAGTCCCTGCACTACTTTGGTACCACTTTGATGCGTCTTGAGGTCCATAAACCTCTAGAATACGCAGGGATTGTTTCCTGTCGCATCAAAATCGCACCCCGACGTATTCTTGGCAGCAAAGGATCACAGTAAAATCACGCAACTTTGGGGTTGCAATAGTGGAAACTGAGCCTAAGAGGAGAAAATATTCAGCCCCTGTATACATGATTGAAGATGCGTTTTCCTCCTCCCTGCAGGGCCTAGAAGGAAAATTAGCAATTTTAATCGCATCCGCTATGCAAGGATGAGAAGCGTGTTAGATCCCCCTCCCCCATCTGAGATCCCTTATCAAGGGAACAGTGGGTAGAGGATGAAGGATTACCCTCAGGTAATCAGGAAGAAAGGCTAACCGAGTACTCCTCTGCAGAGGAGACAACTAGAGTTGAACTTTTTTTCAGCCTCGCAATCTGAGAAATTGCTGGTACAAACCTCTTACAGAGATGATTTGTGCCTCTTTCAAGCTACCTCTAGTAGTGTCAGCTGATAGTTCTGTTTTTTCTTAGGTTCCTTGGAACCTTCACTGCCTTTTTCATGCGTTTCCTGTACATGTACAGAGCCACGCAGAAATTCAACAGATCCATTCTAGATCTAAAAGAATTTAAATCAGTTCCTGAAGATCCGCTCCTTTCTATGGAGTTGTAATGGAAATTTGTAAGTTCTGTATATAATTTTATTGTATTCTGTATGTATTGCACATTGCCTTCACTGTGCAACAGCACTAATAATGTTTTCTGTAAATGTTTACATTCTTTCGAGTCCTGATTAGAATAAGCCTGCCTATGTAACGCCCCTTGTTACCATAAACGTACAATTGTAATATTAATGTGATACCTACGTAATCATGTGCATAAAAACCTTCAATTGCGTCATAATAAAGCAGAACAGTAATTTGGAAAGATGCAGAGCGTATCTTTTGTGTCTGTTCCCTACTGCAGTAGTTATTATTAATTTGGAACCACTAATCAATATGAGGATAGGAGTTGCCTATCATCAATTTAACTGAGTCAGCATGGCGAGCTTTGCCTTAGGAGGGGATTCCAGGTCACCCTGAGTATCCGAAACGAGGAGCTTGAGACGATCCGGGAATTTCTGATAATCAGCCGGCTGAGGTAAGCCTTTTGCTTACATTTGAGTTATCAGACTTCCTTGATCGGTAAGGCATTTTCGGGACAAAGGGTACCTATTTTACTCCCCTTAATCGAACTGTATTGATTGGTGGTTATATGTTATGTTGTCCCTGTCTATTGTCCATCGGAGTGTTATAGATAAGAAAGGGAAGAATAGTGCTGTTCACAGGTATATGTAGTACATCTGCTAGATAAAGTAGTTTAGAGGCAAGAGGGTATAGGCACACGTAGAGAAGAGAGAAGACTGGCCAGTCATTATGGGCATTGAATTAAGTAAGGGAATGAAGGGTAAGAGACCCTCAAAAATGCCAAGCGCAAGAGGAGCACTATATGTGAACCGAAGGTGCAGTTCCGCCTATACTGAGCCCCTAGATTAATGGTTAAAGTGGACAGTGATCCACATTGGGTAACTGGGTTACCAAAGTCCACAGGGACTAAGAATCATGCAGAGTAAACAGCTAGAGGAACAGCTATCTATGTGAGCAGGATGGATCAAGGGTGACATTAACACTAGACAGAAAGGGACATTTTCATGTTAAGTTGTGGGATGAATTTGGGGTCAGGCACTACAACTATTAGAGTCAGAAACAGAGAAATGAGAGGTAAAACAGAATAATTTATATGTTGTCAGAGAGGGAAGATGGGATGAGTACTCTGGCTGCCCGTCTGATCATAGAAGCTAGATATAAAAGATATCTGAACAAAATAAGGAAAGCAGAATTTAGGCAGGTAAATATTAAAGAGTTAAAAGAATGTGAGAGAATGATATGCATGTGTTGTGTACAAATGGGAAAATGTAAGCGATTTTAGAGAGATATTGGTGTATGTGTGTGCGAATGCTGGGACCTTTAGTTCTATTGCTTGTGTGTGTCATGTACGCAGATGTGACCCCCTCCTTTGTGCTCTCCTGAAAGAATGTCCCTGAGGAGGTCAGTGATAAGCTGGAAGGACACCATGCCAATTCCAGTTTTTTAGACAAAACATGTACCGAGTTAACGAATCTAATGGTAAACAATGTGATCACAATTATTTTGAATCTGTTTTCCAAACATGGTAAAATGAAGGTTACATTTAACCGTGTATTGCACACATTGAATATCCTTTGATAGTGGAAACACTGCATGTAAAAAAGGGAAATTAAGTAAAATTAAGTAATAATGAGTATTCATTTCTAATACGAGTTTAACAATTTTATTAATAATATAGATATATTGAAACTGGTTTAGACAACCTTTGGTTGGAAATGAAATTCAGGTTAATGGGGAAATTTGTAATGAATGAGATTAGTTTAGATTAAGATAACAATTTTGTAATTTTACATTTATACAATAAGCCCTTATTGAGAGAAAAAAAAGATTAAGATGAGGTTGTTATTTTGAATAAAGTTGCCATAATATTTAACAAAGCCAAGATGGATGGAATACATAAGAAGTTCTTCTACAAAAATGAAATTTTAAGGTTTTTGATAATAACTTGATGTGCGGTCCACGATGTAAGAGTAATAATAAATAAAATTTAAATATAACAGACCCATCACATCAAGTCCACACACACTGTTAGGATAGATGCCACCTGCAGCCAGTTGTTTTATAGTTTTTGATGCTTTCTGGTCCATCATACAGATTGTTGATCCTTTTGTTTTATTTATTTTTATTTTTGAAATCCAAAGCAGAATGTGTGGATTGTGAAATGATGTGTCCCTTTTTCTTGTAAGTTCAGTGGTATAAGCAGAAGCATATTTTGGATTTATGGGCATCTCTGCATGACCGCAGGGTATTGTTATCATTTATTATAATATTGCCAGGAAGAAGTTGTCTTTTGAAACATGAAACTGGAGTTCTTACACAAATAGCATGATAGAAAACAAGCCATTGTAATATATTTATGGAAGCTGGACCCAGTAATGAAGGGTTCATCCCGATATATCAGAGCTGTAGCTTTTATGCAAAAGTGCTATTAGACAAAGTTAGATATTGTTTCGGTCAAACATTTAATTTTTAATGGTCCGACATTCTGTGCAGCAAATATACAGATAACTAAATGTTTGTCTAATGAAAGGTTTAAAATATGAGTTTGTTTATGTACATATCTAACAATGAAAAATGCGTACATTTGAATCCAGCCACCTTATTGCCTCTATTGGAGGAGGCTGGAGACAAAGGAAGACACGTGTGTTAAATTGATGTAGAAATCAGCTGCTGTGAGCCCAGTGCAGGACACACTCCCTGAAGACCCAGATATTACATTTTTTGTAGATTTGAGTATGCAGTTTATCACCCAGAAGGATACTCTGTATTTAAAGTCATTGGATCCTTTTTGCCCAGCTCAAGAAGCAGAGCTCCATGTTTTAGCAAAGCCTGTGAGCTATAAAAAGAGTGTATATTTATATAGATAGTCGAGATATAGAGAGCTTTTGGTTCCATTTGAAGGGCCAGAAGTTTGTTTTTACTTCGGCAGGTAAACCAATTAAGCATGCCAAGTTAATTTGATTGGCTGTTTTCAGCCTTCCAGGTTCTTGCTGAGGTAGCCATATTAACTTTCACACATGGAAGCAGACCAGGCGACTAAGGATGCTGCATTTACAGCCCCGGACACTTGATGGGTCTGTGCAACTCACAGATTCCACCCTAGTTCTGGCCCAGTATAGCTGGGATTAATAATTCAACTTTAAGGACCCCAGGACGAGAAGAACAAGTGGTCCACAGGGGGCAACTTCTTATGAAACAGGACTTTGGAAAAGGTGATCATTTATGTCTGCCAGCCACTCTTTTCCCTTCAGCTTGACACATGAACCGAGTCATCAGTCACAAGAAGTTATGGCTGCCTTAGTAAATGAGCGTGGGATAGAGCCAGGGTTCTCCACAGTTGTTTTTATAACATACCACTTCTTGTTTTACCTGTTACCAAAGGTGTTACCAAAAGCTGAACATCCCTCCCAGAGATTACAAAAAGATATATCCAGATGCCCAAGTTAGGATCTTACGAGTATGCATTCTGTCTGTATGGACATGTTTTTTGGATGTCCAGTGGCAAATGCTACTGCAAAGGCCACAGTAAAAAGTGTTATCAGAAGTAGTTTGTAAATATAGAGTGCAGAAAGTACAGAGAGTAACAGAGAAAATCATTTTTTATAGGAGAGTCCTTAATAGAAGTTTTGAGGTTTTATTTTTACACCCCTTACTGTCTACAATGTAGCAGACAAAGTAGAGTAAGAACCTAGAAAACTTTTGCCTGAATGTTTTCTTATATTTTATCAAGCCCCTAAGGGGGATGTTGGACTCTCTCCCTATGGGATTTGGTTTGGGAGTGTGTTACTCACTTGCATATATTTTGTCTCAGCAGCTGAAGTCCTCCATTTGGATCTCACAGAGAAAGTTGCTGATCTTTTAAGGTTTTTTGACAAACTAATTTATGTGTTTTCTCCCCAGTTCCAGATCCTAAACGTTTGGAAGGATCTAAAACTAAAGCCAGGTGACTTGTGGATTGTTAAGAGACATTTATATATAAGGAAATGTTTGGAGACTCAATACAGCATCTATTTCATGTACAGTTTTTGCAAAACTTGAAGGAAAAGTCACCTGGATCCACACCAGACACTGCAAAAATGACTAAATTAAAGAAATCTCTGTGTTTGATTTGTTTCCCTCTTGTGATCACAGTCTAGGGCAGTGTTTCTCAACTCCAGTCCTCAAGGCGCACCAACAGGTCATGTTTTCAGGATTTCCCTCAGATGAAACGACTGTGGTCATTACTAAGGTGGTGAAACTGATCAAATCACCTGTGCAAAATAGTGGAAATCCTGAAAACATGACCTGTTGGTGCGCCTTGAGGACTGGAGTTGAGAAACACTGGTCTAGGGTACTTTTTGATTCAATTACTTTAATTGTAAGGGATATATATATATATTTGAAAAGTAGTTCAGCCATGTTGAAGTCATATTTGTCTTTTGTACGTCTTCCATTTTATGTAGAATTGTCTGTGTTTACATATGCTGATAAGTCAGCATGTCCACAATTCAGCTAGAAGGCCATTCTGGCCACAGGAGTGTACAGCCAGTACTCTGTAAATATGTCTTATCAATCATTTGTTTTTCACAATGAAAAGTCATTTTGTAATGAAAAAGTTGCTCAGCTATTATTTTCTCCACAATGGAGTTTTTTTGCCTCTTTGGCCAGGACTACCTCCACCTAAGCGTGTGGAGGTTCCAGGTTAAAGATGATAGCAGGTATGGTTAGTGATCAAAATATTGATCAAAAGAGGGGAGACTGTAATGGAAATTTGTAAGTTCTGTATATAATTTTATTGTATTTTGTATGTATTGCACATTGCCTTCACTGTGCAACAGCACTAATAATGTTTTCAGTAAATGTTTACATTCTTTCGAGTCCTGATTAGAATAAGCCTGCCTATGTAACGCCCCTTGTTACCATAAACGTACAATTGTAATATTAATGTGATACCTACGTAATCATGTGCATAAAAACCTTCAATTGCGTCATAATAAAGCAGAACAGTAATTTGGAAAGATGCAGAGCGTATCTTTTGTGTCTGTTCCCTACTGCAGTAGTTATTATTAATTTGGAACCACTAATCAATATGAGGATAGGAGTTGCCTATCATCAATTTAACTGAGTCAGAGTCGATCAAGTCAGTAGTTTCTATCCTGCAAGGAGGAAAACTTCTGGCGCCTATCGGCATCAGGGATGCATATCTGCATGTCCATATATTTCCCACTCACCAAAGGTTTCTGCGGTTCGAAGTAGAACAGCAGCATTTCAGTTTATAGCCTTGCTCTTCGGGCTAGCTACAGCACCTCGAGTGTTCACAAAGGTGCTAGCCCCACCTGTAGCCAGGTCAAGGGCACAGGGCTTAAACAGTCTTGGCATACCTAGACGATCTATTGCTAATAGACCAATCGCTGTTCGGAGTAAGGTGTACGCATTACAACCAGTTACCTGGAAAAGTCTGGGTTGCATTCTCAACCTAGTAAAGTCTCCATTAAAATCGCTAAAAAAAGGGCTGCAGTATTTGGGTCTGATGATAGATACAGCCCAGAAAAAGGGTCTTCTTGCCCAGGAAAAAAAAACATAAAAAAATACCACTCTAAAAAAGAGTTGGTGCGGATGGTCAGGTCAAAAGGAGGTCCCTCCATTCACCTTTGCATGAGGTTGTTAGAAAGGATGGTGGCTTCATTCGAAGCAGTTCCCTTTGCCCAGTTCCATCTGAGACTGTTGCAAAACAGTATTCTATTTTCTTGGAACAAAACGATCCAAGCTTTGGACTTGCCAATGCAGCTGTCCCCAAGGGTGTCCCAAAGCCTCAATTGGTGGTTACTAAAGAATGTCCTAAAGGGTAAATACTTCAAACCACTTTTCTGGAAAGTGGTAATGACAGAGAAGACAACTGTCCAAGGACAGTGTTCAAGAACCAAAAGAGCCTTGCCCATCAACATCCTAGAGATTCAGGCAGTGCATCTGGCTCTAAAAGCCTGGACTTCCAGGTTAAGGGATTGTCCCGACAGGATCCAATCCGTCAATGCCACGGCTGTGGCCTATATCAATCACCAAAAGGGACACCAAGAATCTCTCAGTGCAGAGAGAAGTGAACCATATTCTAACTTGGGCAGAAAGAAATATTCTGTGCCCATCTGCAGTCTTCATTCTGGGAATAGAGAATTGGCACGTGCACTACATGTCCCGCCAGCAGATTATTCCCAGGGGAATGGTCTATTCCCCCCCGACATGTTTTGGGCTGTTTGTCAAGGATGGGGGACTCCGGATGTAGATCTTGTAGCATCCAGTGCAACATAGAGTTAGTCAACTTTGTGTCCACAACAAAGGATCCATCCACATGCAGAACAGATGCGTTGATGATACTGTGGGATCAGCTTTTACTGATCTATGCATTTCCCCCTATTCAGTCGCTGCCTTGACTTCTTTGCAGGATCAAGCTGGAAAGAAAACTGGTAATTCTGGCAGCACCAGCATGGCCCAGAAGGTCATGGTATGCAGAGGTCGTAAAGATGGCAGTGGAGGATCTGTGGTCCCTTCCACTAAGGCCAGACCTGCTCTCACAGGGGCCGATATTTCATCCTACTTTACGAATGCTAAATTTAACGGCCTGGC
The DNA here is from genome assembly GCF_042186555.1 of Aquarana catesbeiana. NCBI lineage: Eukaryota > Metazoa > Chordata > Amphibia > Anura > Ranidae > Aquarana > Aquarana catesbeiana. The sequence goes on from NC_133325.1 coordinate 625,366,248, forward strand.
TATTGAGACCCACATTCTGAAAAGACGTGGGCTTTCCAGGGCAGTTATTTCTACTTTAATTAATGCTAGGAAGCCAGCTTCTAGAGCTATATATTATAGAGTCTGGAAAGTTTATGTTTCCTGGTATGAATCCAAGGGTTGGCACCCTCCGAGATATATTAGAGGCAGAATTCTTGCCTTTCTACACGTAGGCGTAGAGATGAAGTTGGCCCTGAGTACTATTAAGGGCCAAGTCTCAGCCTTATCAATTTTATTTCAAAGACCACTTGCTACGCATTCTTTAGTCCGGGGTTTCATGCAAGGAGTGATGCAGATTAATCCGCCAGTTAAATCACCCTTAAGCCCTTGGGACTTGAATTTAGTTTTGTCAGTGTTACAAAAACCGCCATTCGAACCATTACAGCATGTTCCCTTAGTCCTTCTGACTAGGAAGCTGATATTTTTGGTTGCTATATCCTCAGCAAGGAGGGTTTCAGAATTGGCTGCTCTATCCTGTAAAGAGCCATATTTGATTATTCATGAGGACAGAGTGGTGTTGCGTCCTCGTCCAGACTTTTTGCCAAAAGTGGTTTCAGAATTTCATCTGAATGAAGATATTGTCCTGCCATCGTTTTTTCCAAAACCATGTTCCAAGGAAGAAAAGTCACTACATTGTCTTGATGTGGTGAGAGCAGTGAAGATCTATTTAAAGAAGACTGACGTCTTATTTATTCTGCCAGAGGGTCCTCAAAAAGGACAGGCAGCGTCAAAAACCAGTGTGGCTAAGTTATAATTCGAACTTATGATTTAAAGGGAAAGATTGCCCCTTTTCAAGTTAAGCCGCACTCTACCAGAGCGGTTGGTGTTTCTTGGGCAGTGCGTCACCAGGCCTCCATGTCTCAGATCTGCAAGGCCGCAACTTGGTCTTCAGTGCATACATTTACAAAATTTTATCAAGTAGATGTAAAATGGAATGAGGATATCGCCTTCGGGCGCAGTGTGCTGCAAGCAGCAGTATAATTCCTCAAGGTCTGGGGGTGCCCTACGGGTTGTGTCTGCCTCCCCTAAGTAGCATTGCTATGGGACATCCCACCAAGTAATTACTTGAGGCTCTGTGTCCTATGATGTACGATAAAGAAAATAGGATTTTTAAAACAGCTTACCTGTAAAATCCTTTTCTTGGAGTACATCATAGGACACAGAGCTCCCGTCCCTCTGTTTTATGGGGTGAGTATATTGCTTATATTGCTTGGCTACAAAAACTAAGGACTCCTGGAAGGAGGAGGGGTTATATAGGGGATTCAACTTCCTGTATTGGTTATACCAGTGTCAACACCTGAAGGTAGGCCCATAACCCACCAAGTAATTACTTGAGGCTCTGTGTCCTATGATGTACTCCAAGAAAAGGATTTTACAGGTAAGCTGTTTTAAAAATCCTATTTTTTATGAAAAAAAAAGGGATATTTATTATAGCAAAAAGTACAAAATGTGTTTTTTTTCAAAATTGACGCTCTTTTTTTGTTTATAGCAAAAAAAATAAAAACCACAGAGATGATCAAATACCACCAAAAGAAAGCTCTATTTGTGGGGAAAAAAAGGACATCAATTTTGTTTGGGTACAACATCGCACGACCACGCAATTGTCAGTTAAAGCGACGCAGTGCCGAATCGCAAACAATGGCCTGGTCATTCAGCAGCCAAATCTTCCAGGGTTGAAGCGGTTAAGCATAATTAAAATCAGTGCTCCTGAAAAAAACAATTAAAAAAAAAAAATGTTTGCATTGATACATGTTCCCAAGGGCAGTATCCAGATGCCCATACCCCTTTTATGGCCAATTTCTTGCATATAAGCCTTCAAAATGGGCACTTTTGATTTTTCCTGTTCGACTCCCATAGACTTCAATGGGATTCACTGCTCGGGTTAGAATATTTCCCCTGTTCGGGAGATCTGCTGCAAACCGAATAGGGGGATGTTCATCCCATCTCTAGTATGCATGTACAATACTGAACTTTTTTTTTTTTTTTTTTTTAATCAAGTCATTTTTATTACGTTTTTCCAATTTACAACAAAACTCAAAACATACAAAACATTTCCACCAAACAACCCCACAAAACAACAACAAAAACAATTTAAATGTCCCTTTCAGATTATATTAACAATTTTAAACTAACCAATATAATCAGTTGAATTGCTATGCCTTAACGGCATATATATACATTACAGTTATCTCCCTCATGTAATCTGTCTTTTTATTAAATTTCCTCAACATCATTGGCATGTTTAACAGATTGTTCAGACAAGTTGGAGACTAACCACCAAGACCATCTTTTAAAACATTTTTTAGCGCTTCTCCTATGTTTATATGCCAATTCCTCCCATCCTAAATTAAGATTAATCGCTTCGGACCATTGAGCTATTGTTGGCAGAAAGTTTGATATCCATTTTTGTAGTATAAGTTTGTGGGCAGTATACATATACCTTAGCCACATCACATGCATTTCAACCGGGAGAATGTCTTCTGATACAATCCCTAGCAAGGCTATTTTGGGATCCAAATAAACATGTTTGGAACATAAGGTATTTAAAGTATCAAATACATACTTCCACTATCGATGCAATTTGGGGCATCGCCACAGCATATGCATAATTGTACATTACGCCGCTTGAAGGCAGATTTTTCTATTTTTAATCTATCATTGATTAATATAAGCATGTGTTCATATAAGGGGAGTGATGTCCCTAGCATCCTGCCTCTTATACCCACTCACTGCTCTATCCCCAAAAGAAAAAAGTTTTGGCATCAGATGCACTTTAAGTCCAAAAAGTAAAATTGACAATTTTTTGTCTTTTAGGAATAAAAATGGGCCCTTTCTACTGTTTGTATCTTTCTTGCATACACACACTCCTTATTATACCACTAAGAGGTTTAGAGGAAGAAGTAAACATGATTTGTATGGAGACAATATAGAGGAAATGGACTTTATGATTGGTAAGTTTATTTCTGCTCTGTTTAAAAGAAATGTATATTCTTTTAATGTTTTTTAGAAATAGGAAAAGTAATTTAAATAGTCTTATAAATATATGTAATTTAGTTTTTTTTTTAAACTTTGCTTCTATGTGTAATTTTTGTATTTTATATGTACATGAGGGTAGTCATATTTACTCATTAAAATGCAGTTTCTACTGGAATGGTTGTGCTTTACTGTTCCATCTTACAATGCACCAAAAAGTTGGTCCCCTCATAGCTGAAAACTGTGGAGGACTGGGCTGCGGGGCAGTAGTAAAAAGGTATTTGGGCCAGAGAGATCTTTTCATTAAGGCCAGGTTCACATATGTGCCAGTTCACCTGTTTAGGTGCTATTCAGGCCTGAATGTGTGAACCCAGCCTAAGTGAAAACAAAAGTGATATGCTAGTAAACTAATGCAGCCACCACATCTCGTAAGGACTGGTAAAATGTATTACATTTTTGTTTTGTGGCTTTATTAGCTAACTTGATACAAAAGTTATAAAAGTTTTTTGACATTTAAGGGGAAATCCTAGAAGCCATTGATAAAGAAGGCATAGTGAATAATACGTTTACCTACTTTACGTCAGACCATGGGGCATATTTGGAAGGAATGGAAGGAAGTCCTCATCTGAAAGGCCATAATGGAATTTACAGAGGTAATGATTCATTCGCCATAATGAATCCTTATTTTCATTTTTTTTTATTAAAAAGATGCGCTGTACTGAAGCTACTGTAGTGATGATATGAGTGCTTGCTGGTGATGCGCCAGGCTGAGGTGTAGGGCCCTGTTGGCACTCAGGATAGAAGGGATGCCAGCCTAAGAAAAACTCCAGAGAGCAATGGACATTTAGGCATAAGACTGCCGCTGACCATAGCCAATCCAGTTATGGATGTATACATGTGAAAGCCTCAGTCAATGCCACTCTCCGGTTCATGCCCCCTGCCATGTTTTGCCCCACCCACGGGGTTCCCCTGTTTTCATATGTATACATCCATACCAGGATCGACCAAGGTGAGCAGTGGTCTTATACTGTAGTGATGTGATCATTGCTCTGTCTGTTTATTTAGTATGTGTATCCAATGACCTCTGATGAAGTGTGTTTATTTTGCCCTTTTCAATTTTGGCCCTTTGGTCTGAGGTCATCAAGTGTGACCTGCCTATTACAAGGTTTTATTGGGTAAGCCCTTTGGAAGAGCACATGGAAAGGGAGATGGAGGGAAGTGGATCTCTATTCATGGGGCACAGAATGTATGTTAATGTATCATCCTACCATTGAGACATGTTCTAAGGACTGTAGAATGTATTAATGTTCCTGTTTGGAAAATATATAAAGTTTGATGGTTCACTGGATGGTACTTATTCCTAACATTTAATATATAGGCTTTTGATTACACTACCATGTGGATTATTTTCTGTGGTATTGACATATTTTCTCTATTGGAACTGCATTTATTATACACACGACCCAGTTGATTGGAGGTACAGGCTTCTATTGGAGATTTAGTAAACTATTGAATAAAAATTGACTACTTGCTCTCTAGGTGTTATTTACTAAATGCTGTAGAGCATTACAAAATCTTTGTTGTACCAAATATAAAAACACAAACAAAATGCACTAACATCTGACAGCTGCTCTCATTATCTAGTAAACATCATACCATGACCATCAAAGGTCCTTACTCATTATATACAGTATATATCCTGGATATGGATGTAGTCCGAAGTTAAAAAGTATACAGATGTGGGACTTCTCCAATGTAGGAGTTATCTTCAAATGAAATACAAGTGATGTCCATAAAGTAATGTGTTTACTTGTTTTTCTTTCTTTCCAATATGGTGGCCCCGCTGTGCGTGTGACGTCATGCCACTGAGCATGCTCAGCGCCATAGGTGCTTTGTGATGTCATCATACACGACGCACGTGGACATCCGCTCTTAGCGGGCCATCTTTAAATTGCATTGCAGCACATGGTCAAGCTTATACTTGTCTTTTACCTCTGTTCAGCCAGTTGGAGCCGGCGAAACCTGTCCGGCAGTTTTTATAGGCCAATTTGCCCTCTGGTCGCCCAGTGTATGGAGCCCTAATGTGCATATTACAATATGTACCCAGGGGACTCATAAGTATACCTTTTATGCCTTGCACTGGTAACTTGCATTCCACAAGAGCCAGTACTGATGATATTAATTTATAAACAGTATGTCTTTTTTCTTCACCTTTGGCTGGAATTGAATGTGAGAGGGAGGCTAGATATGGCTGCCTACTTTAATATTATCACAAGTGAGAGACTTAAATTGGTCTTGGATTGAATAACTACAGTCCAACCGCCTCCTCGGACCACAGAGACTTGGTGAATTGATCAATGGCTCTATGGTTTAGATGCAGCTACATCTTATATCTTCCAAGTGTGATTTCATATTTCAAGTGCGGGAAGGAGTTTGATTTAAGCTATCATAATATCACGTTATGTGAATGGACTTGATATCTAGGTTTATCCATGACAACAGCTATATCGCCTCCTCTTGACCCCATGGGTTATTCTTGAAGTTCAACACCTTATCAGTCATTTTACAACAGTGAAATATTTTGAGTATATGATATACATTATCTCTTTATGGTTACATAGTGAGTTATTTGGGAACTATATGGACATCACCTGTATTTAATTTGAGGATAACCTCTACATTGGAGAAGTACCCTATCTGTATACTTCTCAACCTGGGGGTACATCCATTTTCAGGATATAGATATATATCTATATATATAGATATATATATGTATAGATATATATATATATATATATCTATATATATATATATATATAGATATATATATATATATATATGTATATGTATGTGTGTGTGTGTGTGTGTGTGTGTGTGTGTGTGTGTGTGTGTGTGTGTGTGTGTGTGTGTAAGAACTAGCATCAAATGTAGAGCTTTAAGGACACCGCCACTCTGTTTCTTCTTTTTAAGGGCTTGTTTGCCCATTTTTACTAAAAGAAAGTTCAGCAAACACAAAAACATGAGTTTCCATGGATCGAACTAATTTTTCCAGCACATCCCACAGATGCTCGATTAGATTGAAATATGGTGAATTTAGAAGTCAATACCTCAAACTCTTGTGTTCTTCATACCATTCTTGAATTCATCGGACCAGCCCACCTTCTTCCATCGATCCTTAGTTTACTTCAGGTCAGTTCATGCTCATGTGCCCATTGTAGGTGCTTTTGGGTGCAGGCACAGGTCAGTATGGGTACCTTGACAGTTCTGCAGCTAGGCAGCCCCATACACAACAAACTGGGATGCAGTTTTGACACCTTTCTATGGGAACCAGCATTACATTTTTCAGCAATTTGAGCTACAATAGCTCTTCTATTGGATAGGACTACTTAGGCCAGCCCTGCTCCCCATGTGTGAATCAAGCTTATTACTGCACAACATCAATCTGAGATATCTAAAGCCAAAGTAATGCAAATAATGAAATGTTATACGTTTAATAGTTTCTATTTTTTTAAGACAGCTTTATTTACAGCTATATTTGTATTGGTCATGTATAATTTATGCTTGTTGTTTTGATCTGTACATTCCAGGTGGTAAAGGTATGGGTGGGTTGGAAGGTGGAATACGAGTACCAGGAATACTTCGCTGGCCGGGTATTCTTCCTACAAATACCTCTGTTGATAAGCCGACAAGTCTAATGGATATATTCACCACTGTAACTAAGCTTGGTGGAGGCACTCTGCCCCAAGACAGGTATGATATTTTAATAAACCATTATACTACTATTACATTTTAGTAAAATGTATGCATATGTATATGTGACAACAGTAGTTAAGTGCAGCATGTTTTAAAAGCTGCAAGTACCTGTGTTATTCTTTAAATTATTCCCTTTGTCCCTGTAGAGCATACTGTACCCTGTTTCTGTCATTCAACTGTAAAATGTCAGACTCTCTACTTCCCACTAAAGTTCTAGCACTTAACAAGTGAATGATGGGAATGGAGCTTAGCACTGGATGGCAGGGCTAATTTCAATTTAGGTGGACATTGAGGTTCTGTGTACAGCCTCAGCCTACCATCCTAAGGGTTCCTCAGAAGCACAGTGAACAGTCCATGACTTTGTTATTTATTGAGGGTTAAAAACTTGGATAGGGATGGGAGGTTATGGGATAACCACTTGACTTTAGCAAAACTTCAACAATAACTTCAGGGACATCTTCCTATATACAGTCTACTTCACTTGCCTCTTGCACACACTTGCTTGTTCCAGCTGAATCACTGTAGAGTAATCTGACAGGCTCCCAGTCAGAATTGTAGCAATAGCCCTTTACAGACAGGAACTCATAGCCCCTTGTTGTGTAGCAAAAAAAATGTAGTGAAACAGCTTGTCACTCCTCTTCTGTGGCCACTGCTTCCTGCACCACCTCTTCCGGAACTGCCAACCCACCTGGCTGCAGCTGCCCCTTTCACTAGCCCTCCAGGCTAACTCTCACACCAGTCTGCCTGACTGACTGTTCACCAGCCCACCCGGCTGATCACGCCAGATCACGTACCTAGTATGTAGACAGCACCCCCACTGCCCCGGCTGTGCTGCGATTGGCTGCAGCACCAACTGCCGGCCACTGATTGGTCACTGGCACCTGATGATCGGCTCCGGACATTACCTGTGTAGGTAAACAAACACAGGGCTCTCTTTTGAGATGTGCTGTTTTTTTCTTCCTGCAAAGCTGGAAAGATGTTAACCTCTTCCCTGCCGGTGTCATTAGTACAGTGACAGTGCATATTTTTAGCCCTGATCATTGTATTTGTGTCACTGGTTCCCAAAAAAGTGTCAAAAGTGTCAGTTAGGTGTCCGCCATAATATTGCAGTCCCGCAGTTGCTGATTACCGCCATTACTAGTAAAAAATAAATAAAAATTCCATATTTATTCCATAGTTTGTAGATGCTATAACTTTTGCTCAAACCAATCAATATATGCTTATTAGGATTTTTTTTTACTAAAAATATGTAGCAGAATACATTTTGGCCTAAATTGATGAAGAAATTCAATTTTTTTTTTTTGTTTATTGGATGTGTTTTGTAGCAGAAAGTAAAAAATATTGTTTTTTTTTTTTTTTTTCCAAAATTGTCGGTCTTTTTTTGTTTATAGCACAAAAAATAAAAAACACAGAGGTAGTCAAATACCACCAAAATAAAGCTCTAGTTGTGGGAAAAAAGGACATAAATTTTATTTGGTTAGTGTCTCACAACCGCACAATTGTCAGTTAAAGTAACAAAGTGCCATATCACAAAAAATTGCCGGTCATGAAGAGGGGTAAATCTTCCGCAGCTGAAGTGGTTAATGTGGTTTTAAGGCTCAAGGAAAAAAACTTTCTATGTGCAGCAGCCCCCCCCCCCCCCCCGCCCCCCAGCTCCACCTAAGGCCTCATGCACATTGCTGCTGGTAAACGGATGTTTAGGAGCATTTGGGCATTTTTTTCAGCTGCCTCTGAACTCTCCTCTGCTATCTTATCAGTACATGTACACAGGGTTGTTTATAGTCAGTTGAGTTTAGAAGCTTTTTTGGAACGCAAAAAAATGGGTTCAGATGGATGTTCAGAGACATTTGAAACGCCAAATGCCTATAACAGCTTGTAAACGCTGCTAAACGTGGTAACTCACATTTAGCAGCATTTCGTTTACAGACATTTTTCATTTTAACAAAAAATAAAAAAATACATAATTTTTTTTTTACAAACGCTTCTAGACGCAAACATGGCTAAACGCGGCATGTAAACGCAGCTAAACGGATGTTTTTAGACAGCGGTTTGATCATTCAGGAGAGGTTGAACAACGTCCGTGTGCATAAAGCCAATACTTAACTAAGCCCCATCTCGATCCAGCAAAGTGCACAAGAGCAGTGGCTCTCCCAGGGGCAGTCAGTTACAGCCAGAGAGTCAATGAGGAGAGAGTGAGGGTGGAGCCAAGCCATGCTCACGTGTAAATGGATACACAGAGCAGTGGCTTGGGAGCGGGGCACTTGGCAGGAGGGAGGGGCCAGAGAACCGACAGGGGACCCAAAAAGATGAGGATTGGGGCTGCTTTGTGTAAGGTATGATGTGTTTGTTGTTTTAAAAAATAAAATCTGCCCTTAATATCACTTTAAGTTCATGTTCTCGTTTACGACAGTGCATGCTAATTTTGGTAGTAGTGAGTTATTATTTTCTTGGTTCTAGGATCATTGATGGAAAGGATCTAATGCCTCTCGTGCAAGGAACTGTTCCTAATTCTGAACATGAATTTATGTTTCATTATTGTGATGACTACTTGCATTCAGTACGATGGCACGACACAAGCAGTAAGTAAAATACAAAATCTAATTTGCAAGAAAATTAACTTCTTATCATTAATTCAAACTTATACACTGGAGGATTTAATTGTTGCCCCTTCCTCTTATATCAAGTAGAGGGAGCTTCAAGTACCATCTATGGCAGGGGTAGGCAACCTTGGCACTCCAGCTGTGATGAAACTACAAATAAATGTCATGTAAACGCATGCAGGATCAGCTCTGAGTTCCTTAGCTGGAACACATAACATTTCAGCATCCACAAACAGGAACTTCTGTAAGCCTTTTTTCATGAGATGTGCAGATGGTATTACAGGACGCACCCCCGGGTAGAAGTCTGGCCATAATAGGGAGGTTGAAGATAGGAAAAAAGGTGTGTGGTACAATAACAGACCTTTGAGAGCTGCCTGTCAGTGATGGTAGGTTCACTGGAAAGGGTATAGAGGATGTCAAGAGCAGGATCAAAATTCCTTTTTGAAACCAAAAAAAATCTGTAATTGTTTGGAGGTTACGTATTGCCCTAAGAAACTGAAGAGAGAGGAATATGCTTAATGTTGCTTTACCTAATGCAGAACTTCCCAACTCCATTAAAGGGGAAGTCCAGCCTGAGCTTGTTTAGCTGGGCTTCTCCTATGGATCACAGGAGTGCAATTCATTTTGCACTACTGTGAACCGTTTTCAGCAAAGAGTGGACTGAAGTCTGCTCTTTGCTGATGTCACACAGATCTGTACAGGCACTGCCTCATCCCGACTCTGGGAGTCTGGATCCACCAGGTGCCTGGACTGATGCCTGTCTCAGCCTCTCAGCTAGCCGCTGAGAGGCTGAGACGACAGCTTCCCGCCCCCTCCACAGCTCAGCGCTCCAATGAGCATGGAGGAGCAGAGCTGCTGCCTGACAGGCAGCAGCTTACCGCTCAGGGAGCTGAGAGAACCGACCAATCAGCGGTGTTCGATCGCTCGGTTCTCAGTGCAGAGGCGCCGGGGGACAGATGCAGCATCCATCTAGGTAAGTATGATTATGGGAAAACATTTTTTCCCATACTTCTCTTTTAAGAACCTTATGTCAGGTACTTACCAAGGCCGAGTTGCTGAGAGAGGCTCCCCTTGCAGCTGGGCGCACGATACCCTCTAGGAATGGCACAGCGGGTATTGGGCACGAAGGAGCACGGGTCGCCAGCAGGTAGTAGAGAAGCTGAGCGATTCTTCAGGTAGAGAAGAGATCCGTGCAGGGTGGCTGAGCCGGATACTGAGGGTCAACCACAAGGCAGAAGTCCAGAAACAGGCCAGGGGTCAAACACGGGTATTCAAACAGGCAGATAGTCCAACACTGGGGTGAAGCAGAGACAAAGTCCAAGAGCAGGCCGGGGGTCAAACACAGGTAGTCAGGCAGGCAGATGATCCACACTAGGATGAGGCAAGTCCAGGAGCAGGCCGAGGGTCAAACAAAGGTAGTCAAGCAGGTAGAGAAGTCCAGAAGGCAGCCGAGGGTCAAGCACAAGAGAGGTTCAAGCAAGGTCGAGGTCGATCCGGGTCACAATGGGCAGTCACAGGTACACAGATTAAGGAACAGATCACAGGAGCTGAAAAGACAAACCAGCAACAAACACAGAACATAGCTGCCTTTATATAGGCCCGCCAAGGGAACGTCGCAATGTGCGTGCACGCGTTCGTATTGATGCGCTGCGTCGTGCACCCACGTGAGCTGATCCGTCCGGGACACGCGCTCGTACCCGCTGACTGTGAAACGGTACGCGCCGATGTGCAATTCTACTATGCAGGCGCATGGGGAAATGCCTATACTGACAGGCCCTGATTCTGACATTCCCCTGACAGTGCCCCCCCCAAGGGGCAACCTCCGGGTGCCCAACCTAGCTCGGATACCAGGATGTCTTCTGTGAAACTCTCGCACTAAACGAGGGGCATGGATATTGCTAGCGGGCTCCCAAGAATTGTCCTCTGGGGGATACCCTTTCCATTTAACTAGGTACTGATCCTGCCCCCCCCTCCATTTGTAATCTACTATTGCCTCCACTTCGAATTCTTCTTCCCCTTCAATCTGGATTGGTGGGGGAGGTAGTTCTTCCCTTCCTGGAAAAGAGTTAGGAGTGACTGGCTTTAGTAAAGAGGCATGGAACACCGGATGTATCCTATAGGAATTAGGCAAGGTCAGTTCAAAGGCCACAGGGTTTACAACCCTCTTAATCTCAAAAGGACCAATGAATTTTGGGCCTAGTTTGCGTGATGGGCAAGGTAATTTGAGGTTGATGGCTGATAGCCATACTTTATCTCCAACCTTGAAACTTGGGTTACTTCTTCTTCCCCTGTTATAGAACTCTACATAACTCTTTTGAGCTTTCTTCATTGTTTCCTGAATTTGCAAAAAGTTTGTTTGGATAACATATATACGGTCTTGTACTGCAGGAGTTGTGACTTCGGGAATAGAATCCGAGAGACAGGAAGGGTGGACACCATAGTTTGCCCAGAAAGGTGTTTGGTTGATGGCGGAATGTATAGAATTGTTGTAGGCGAACTCTGCGCACGGTAAGAGGGAAGACCAGTTGTCCTGGGACCAGGAGCAGAAACATCGAAGGTATTGCTCTAGAGATTGATTCGTTCTTTCTGTCTGCCCATTGCTTTGTGGGTGATAGGCGGAAGAGAGGGATGTCTTGATTTCTAAGGACTTGCAGATATCTTTCCAGAATCTTGACGTGAACTGAATCCCCCTATCGGATACAATGTTGTGGGGAACGCCATGGAGTCTTACTACTTCTTTTATAAAGACTTCTGCAGTTGTGGAAGCAGAAGGGGTGCCTACTAAGGGCAGGAAGTGGGCCATCTTCGAAAGGCGGTCAACAACCACCAAGATGGTAGTAAACTTCTCGGAAGGAGGCAGATCAACAATAAAGTCCATAGAGACCTCTGTCCAGGGACGTTCAGGTACAGATAAAGATTTTAAGAGTCCCCACGACTTGGCATTGGATCCCTTATTGCGTTGGCAAGTAATGCAAGATTGTATATATCTTCTGCAGTCTTGTCTCCAACCCGGCCACCAGAACGAGCGATGAATTAGTTCGGAGGTCTTCTGTATACCAAAATGTCCTGCCAACTTGTGATTGTGAAAGGTCTGTAGAATCTGAAGTCTTACCGGGAGTGGCACTAATACCTTGTCCTGGGCCCATAACAGACCATCTCTCTTTTCTAGGGAGGATACTTCAGGTTCTGTACATTGACTGGAGGCTTGTATAATAACTGACCTAAGATTGGGCTGAACAAGGCTAAGAAAGTTGTGAGGAGCTAGAATGGTTCCAGGTTCTTCTGATCCACTGGTTTCTGGGAACATACGGGAAAGCGCATCCGCCTTCCCGTTCTTAGAGCCAGGTCGGTAGGTAATATGAAAGTTAAACCTGGAGAAGAACAAGGCCTGATGGGCCTGACGAGGTCGGAGGTGTTTAGCTGTTCGAAGATACTCTAGGTTACGGTGGTCAGTGAAGATCATGATGGGTTGAGATGCCACTTCCAGCAGATATCTCCATTCTTCTAAGGCGAATTTTATAGCAAGTAACTCTCGATCCCCGAGAGTTACATTTTTCTCCGGAGGGTTGAGTTTACGAGAGGCAAAGGCCAGCGGATGGAGCAGGGCTTTTTGGCCACTTCTCTGAGACAGGATTGCCCCTATTGCTGACTCCGAAGCATCCACTTCAAGCACATAGGGCAAGACTGGATTGGGATGTTGGAGAATAGGAGCCGATATAAACAGTCTTTTGAGTTCATCGAAAGCTTCTTGAGCTTCCGGGGACCATTGGAATCTAGTCTGCTGGCGAGTTAGTTGAGTAATAGGGGAGATGATAGAGGAGAAACCTTTAATAAATCTGTGATAAAAATTGGCGAAGCCAACGAATCGCTGAATTCCCTTCTTATCTACGGGAGCTGGCCATTCCTGGATGGCCCTAACTTTCTGAGGATCCATTGCGACCCCTCCTACTGAGATAATGAATCCAAGGAACTGGATGGTGTCTTTCTCGAAGTCACATTTTTCCCCCTGTAAATATAGACCATGTTTTCTGAGGATCGAGAGTACTTTCTTCACATGGGTGCGATGTGCTTCTAAAGTGGTAGAAAAGATCAGGATGTCATCGAGATAAACAATTACAAAGTTGTCTAGATACTCATAGAAGATGTCGTTGACTAAATGTTGAAACGTAGCCGGGGCATTGCAAAGGCCAAAGGGCATCACCAAATATCCGAAGTGCCCGAATCTGGACCGGAAAGCTGTCTTCCATTCATCTCCTTCTCGTATCCGAACCAAATTGTACGCTCCCCGGAGATCTAATTTGGTAAAGATCTGAGCGGCTCGGAGACGCTGGAAAAGTTCAGGAATAAGAGGGAGCGGGTACCTGTTCTTGATGGTAATTTTGTTAAGCTCCCTATAGTCCACACAAGGCCTCAAGGATCCATCCTTTTTCTCTACGAAAAAGATTCCCGCTCCAGCTGGAGAAGAAGAAGAACGGATGAATCCCTTTTCAAGATTTTCATCGATGTAGGAGCGAAGGGCTTCTAGCTCGATCTCTGATAGAGGAAAAATGCGGCCGAAAGGGATTTCGGACCCGGGTAGGAGGTTGATGGGGCAATCATAGGGTCGATGAGGTGGTAGACTGTCAGCTTTCTTCTTATCAAACATGTCCAGGAATTCATGGCATGCTGCGGGGACATGTTGAAGATTATCCGGTGCTGGTTGTAGAGTTAGACATGGAGCCGTTCTGTCATATCTTGATGAAAGGCAATGCTGAGAGCAGTACGTAGAAGAGAAGAGGACTTCTTTCTTGCTCCAACTTATCTGAGGATCATGGGCCTGCAACCATGGAAACCCCAGAATGATGGGAAACATAGGTGAGTTTATAATGTCAAAGCAAAGAAATTCAGAATGATCAGAGTCTGTGTGGGTGAGGATAGGCTTAGTTTCCTGTGTGACAGGCCCAGAGCAGGGTAGGGACCCATCTGCCAGATGAATTTGTAGCTGTTGCTCCTTAACTTGTAGAGGGATGTGCAGGTTTTGGGCTAAAGATGCATCCAAGAAGCAACTGCAGGCTCCTGAGTCAATGATGGCTGGCAACCAGACCTTCTCTTCCGCCACCTGTAATGAGATCATGAGGACAAGGTGAGACTGGCTTGAACTAGCGAGTTGAAAGTTCGTGGCAGACCTTGGGTGGTACTTACTGGGTCTAACAGGGCAGTTGTTTAAGAAATGACCGGACCCTCCACAATATAGACAAAGGTTAGCCTGTCGCCGGCGGAGCTTTTCGCCAGGAGAGAGTGGGGGTCGAACTAAACCCAGTTGCATGGGCTCACCATGGGAGGATGACGAAGAAGCTGTAGAAGGTGCAGGAACAGGTGGTACCCGCGGCATCATCCAAGTGGGTCTTGGAGACTGGAAACGCTCGCTGCGACGTTCCCGTAGGCATCTGTCAAGTTTAATAGCAAGCTGGATCAGGTCTTCTAGGGAGACCGGGGTATCTACTCGAGCCAGTTCATCCTTTAGGGTCTCTGAGAGTCCCTGGCGATACTGATATTTTAATGCGGCCTCGTTCCAGTTGGTGTCCCCTGACCATTTTCAAAATTCCACAGTGTAATCTTCCACCGGTCTTTTTCCCTGGGTCATGGTATGCAGGATGGACTCAGCCGTGGCGGTACGCTGTGGATCGTCATATAGCTGTGCCATGGAGTCAAAAAATGTATCTGCAGAGTCAAGGAGGGGGCTCTTTTGCTCAAGAAGGTTGTGAGCCCAGGATTGCGGTTCATCAGAAAGCAAAGAGATAATAAACACCACTTTCACAGTCTCAGAATAAAAAGTCCTGGGTTGAAGGGCAAAGTATAGTAAGCAAGCATTTCTAAATGCCCTGTACTTCTTCCGGTTCCCGGAGAATTGTTCCGGAATGGGAACCCTGGGTTCAGGTAAGACCATTACTGCTGCAGGAGCTGGGTTAGCTTGATCCCGAGAGGAAGATGTCCCACTGGCAGATGCTGACGCGGTGTCCGAGGGGTTAGGAAACGTGGTTAGATGTTGCAGACGACCCTCAATCTGGAAATAGCCATCTTGGAGTATCTGGACAGCCTGGGTGAGGGCTGTAACCTGCTGGCAGAGTGCCTCAAGGGGAGAGCCAGCTCTGTCAGCCTCACTCATGGCTGGTTTGTATTGTCAGGTACTCACCAAGGCCGAGTTGCTGAGAGAGGCTCCCCTTGCAGCTGGGCGCACGATACCCTCTGGGAATGGCACAGCGGGTATTGGGCACGAAGGAGCACGGGTCGCCAGCAGGTAGTAGGGAAGCTGGGCGATTCTTCAGGTAAAGAAGAGATCCGTGCAGGGTGGCTGAGCCGAATACTGAGGGTCAACCACAGGCAGAAGTCCAGAAACAAGCCAGGGGTCAAACACGGATATTCAAACAGGCAGATAGTCCAACACTGGGGTGAAGCAGAGACAAAGTCCAAGAGCAGGCTGGGGGTCAAACACAGGTAGTCAGGCAGGCAGATGATCCACACTAGGATGAGGCAGAAGCAAGTCCAGGAGCAGGCCGAGGGTCAAACACAGGTAGTCAAGCAGGTAGAGAAGTCCAGAAGACAGCCGAGGGTCAAGCACAAGAGAGGTTCAAGCAAGGTTGAGGTCGATCCGAGTCACAACGGGCAGGCACAGGTACACAGATTCAGGAACAGATCACAGGAGCTGAAAAGACAAACCAGCAACAAACACTGGACATAGCTGTCTTTATATAGGTCCGCCAGAGGAACGTCCCAATGTGCGTGCACGCGTTCGTATTGATGCGCTGCGTCGTGCACCCACGTGAGCTGATCCATTCGGGACACGTGCTCGTACCCGCTGACTGTGAAACGGTACGCGCCGATGTGCAATTCTACCATGCAGGCGCATGGGGAAATGCCTATACTGACAGGCCCTGATTCTGACATTCCCCTGACACCTTAAAGTGCAACTAAAGGCAAAACTTTTTTTTAGTTTTGGATAGAGCGGAGAGGGATTAGAACCCCTGTCAGTTTTTATTGCTGTCTGTGTCCCTGTTGGGGAGATTCACCCTCTCAATGTGTTTTGTTTATCATTAAAAGTAAAAGAAAATCTCAAATGTTGGGTTTTCCAGAGAAAAGTAATAGAGGGGAAATCTTCCAATGGGGACACTAGTTCTGGTGACGTAGGAGTCCCCCAAGGGATTCCCTTTATTTATAAGAATTTCCTCTCATTTCCTGTTTTGACTATGGGACAGAAAGTGAAGGGTAATCTCCCCAATGTGACACAGATGGCAAAAAAATAAACCCTCTTACTCTATCCAAAATGGGGAAAAAAAAGTTTCACCCATAGTTTTACTTCAATAATTTTTTACATAAGAAATGGTCTCTAGGAGAATTGGTTATTTAAAAATATCATTGGTCATGGGACAGCAGGCGGGAAATGTTTCATGAAACTTAAGTAAATAAATACTAGCAGACAAGCATTAGATAATAAAGGCCGCGGTTGTTTATTATTGGTTTCAAAGGCTTTATTTTTTATAAATAAATTAATTCAAACATTTACATATCATATATAAGCTTTAAGCTAACCTAGCCACTACGGCTCAGGCTGCAAAACACAATTCCCAACTTTTAATAACTTATAAACTTTTTATTCAATCAAAAACATATCAATAACTAGTCCCCCTTTGTTGTGTGTGTTTTTTTTTTTTTTTTTTAACAAAGGTGACCTTACCACATAACAACAGCCCCGACAAATAAAGTAATAAAAAGGGTGGGTGGGGGGGGACACCACAGCTCCTTTTCTGAGGCGAATGAGCCTGCTAGCGACGGAACCCCTTTTTATATCCCTAACTAGCCTGGTTCCATCCAGTTTAAACTGGGTTTTCCCTGGCTTTTACACGGGACTCAGGAGAGGTCGCCTGTACCCCTCTCCAAGCCACGTGAGCTTACTATGTTCCCCCTTAGAGCAGCAGGCTCCACAGGGGGAACTTGAAACTGCCATTCCCGTCGCTCTCCCACGAGGAAAAGGGGTGGAAAGAAACTGCCTTCCCCTTTTCCTATCATGGGACAGCAGGCGGGAAATGTTCCATAAAACTTAAGTAAATAAATACTAGCAGACAAGCATTGGATAATAAAGGCCGCAGTTGTTTTTTATTGGTTTCAAACGTTTTATTTTTTATAAATAAATTAATTCAAACATTCACATATCATATATAAGCTTTAAGCTAACTTAACCACTACGGCTCAGGCTGCAAAATACAATTCCCAAAAGGCAGGTGGCCCTAAGATCACCTGACCACAGAACCCCAACCCGCGGCCATTTCTGCACAAGAGCTTAAATCTGCGTTAAAAATGTCCAATCCTATTTCAGATAAGTGTACTCTGTCCTTCCTATAAAGACTCTCTATACCCCCTTCTAGTTCCGTATGCCTAAAAGAGAACATACCTAGGTTTGACAGGAGTTTTGACACCACCCTATTAACCCGTTTTCTGATCTTTTCAAAGGGGCGCACAGAGGGAGGATAAAGCCAACCCAGTCTTTGCACAATCTCAGAAAAAATCACCCTAATGTTAGAAAAAGTTAACTGAATTTTTTGCAAGTCATCCCTAATTTGAAAAATAATATTCAAAGTTTTTTGCTTGCCAATATCATTTCCCCCAAGATGTATGATTAAAACATCTGGTGGGGGAAAATGAAGAAGAAGCTGCGAAATTTCTGAGTTTAAATCAGACCATAACATACCTCTTTTCCCGCTCCAAAAAACCTTAAATTCATTAACATCTGAACCTAAATTAACAGTATAAATTCTGTGCTGAGCTCTGCGCTGCGCCCAATAGATGAACGAGTGTCCAACAATCCAAACAATGCGGATTTTACCTGAAATAAATCAAAAATTTTTGTTAGGGAGAATATATAACAAGTATCTATCTGATTTCCATCTACCTTCTTTATTGAATTAACATCTAAGCCTAATCTTGCAGCTTCAGTCGCCGCTCCAATCCTAAACGAGTGAGACGTAAGCTGATCTCGATCTAAATTTAAAACTTTTAAACATTTCTTAAAAACACATATGAATTGATATTTAGTAAGAGGCAAACCCGATTCATGTATGAAAAAATTTAAAAACCCCGAAGGCCTAACCAAAAAATATTGGTTTACTAAATAAACTGGACAAATGCGAGGATTCACGCAGTTGTCTAACTGTATCCAAGTACCCCTGCCCCACTGGTCTGTTTTTGATTTACTAATCAATATCCTAATTGAACTTTTAGAAATAAAAACATCTGATGGTTTTCATAGAAAACAGCTCAGACACTCTAAGCGCAGCAAAAAATATAACTGAAAAAACGGCTTGAAATAACATTGATTCAAACACCGAAAAACAAACCTTATCCGTAACTGAGCAAAGTTCGCCCAAAACTTTTGGAGTAATGGGTTTGCGTGGATCACTCCTAAAATTATCTTTTTTGTAACCTTTTAGAGCCTGCTTAACAGAAAAAATATTGCATGCAGGAAAGCAGATTATTAAGTTTTAAGAAAAAAGAAATACCCGACAAGGTCTTTTGCACATAAGACCATGAGTAATGTTGAGCAAATAAGAAACTAATAAAATGTAATATTAAACTTTCGGAAAAAGAACCTAACGGTTCATTAATCAAACTTAAACATTTTAAATATAGAAACCAGGCCGATTGGTACCCAGCCCAGGTCGAAGGTGCTAATGAATTAATGATGTAGTCAGATACAAGCCTCGAACCAGGTCCCATAAATTGGGTGGACATGACAGTCCTACTCGGTCTGCCTCTGCCTAACTGGAAGAAACAATCCATCTGCAGGCGAGATAATGCATCTGCCAAATCATTGTCCTTACCTGGAATGTGAACATTTTTAACCAAATGTTTAGACTTAAACATTTAAAAATCATATGCCTTAAAAGGGTGATGACTGGTGGAGACTTAGATGTCAAACAGTTGATGGCAGACATAACTCCTTTATTATCCGTTCTTATCAGAATCCTCTTATTTTTGAAAAAAGATCCCCAAATCTGGATGGCTACAACAATGGCAAATGATTCCAATAGAACTATGTTTTTTAAATATCCTTTAACTTGCCAAATTGGATTCCAACTCTCTGCACACCAATTGTTCCGCCAAATAGCGGCAAAACCAACAGATCCTGCGGAATCCGTAAATTAGAAAGAAATTTTTATCCAAAATGAATTCTTCCTGCCACATAGCTTTACCATTGAAGTGATAAAGGAACTGCAGCCAAACTATTAGGTCTTCTTTCATATCATGCGACAATCGGATATGAGAAAATGGTGATTTTAAACCAGAGATTAAAAGATATAGCCTTCTGGAAAAAAATTTTCCCACCGGCATAATTCTGGTAGCAAATGCTAAAAGACCCAAAAGAGACTGCATATCCTTTAGACAGACTTTCTTTTTTCTAATTAAAACCAACAGTAACGTTCTAAGTTTTTCAACTTTAGAATCAGGAAGCCTAAATTCCATCAAATTTGTATCAATGATGATACCTAGAAACTCCAAACAAGTTGAAGGCCAGATCGTTTTCTCTTTTGCCAAAGGGATACCAAAGTGACTACAAATTTGAAAAAAATTATTTAATAAATTAAAACAATCAGGGGAACTAGGAGGACCTAAAAATAAAAAATTGCCTGAATAATGTATGAAAAATTCTGAACTGGATATAAAAGAAACCACTCATTCTATAAAGGAAGAAAAAGATTCAAAATAAGAACAAGACAAAGAGCAACCCATTGGTAGACATTTATCAAAATAAAATTTGTCGTTAAAGAAAAGACCTAGGGAATTAAAGCATGCTGGGTTAATTGGAAGGAGGCGAAAAGCTGATTTAACATCCGCTTTTGCCATCATAGCACCTTTACCCAAGCATCTAAGCTTTGTAAGGGCATCCTCAAAAGAAGCATAGGAAACTGATGACAAACTATCATCAATTTGATCATTGAGAGAATCACCTTTGGGAAATGATAAATGATGGATTAATCTAGAGGATTTTTTTTCCTTTTTGGGGACAATACCTAAAGGAGAAATCCTAAAATCCTTAAAATGGGGGAACTAAACGGACCTTCTACTCTACCTTCTAAAATTTCAGTATTCATTTTTGATAAAACTATGTTGGGAAATTAATCTACTGATTTTAAACTAATAACTAGTCTACAGCCCTGTCCCGAAAAACCCGGTAATAAAAAAACATCCCTAAAGCCTTCAATGAGAAGTTGAGCCTTCAACTGATCTGGAAACAATTTGAGCCATGGGAGCATATTTTGAAGCATCACTGGTGTTGCTGCTTTTTTGAAAATTCCCCGACTCTTGATTTGCTGCAGACATTTTTTTAAAACATTTGGATACTGAATGGGTACCGGCGCAGAAAGCACACTCATGTCTGTACTTGCATGAGTTTGGCCATCTACACTGGCTGTCATTAAAATTGAAGCATATTCCTTTTTTATAACCGGAATTGCTTGCAATTTGTGTGTTTGTGATTTGCTTAGAATAAATTGGTCTTTGGGGTAGAAAAAGATTCAGCCAAAGGCCTATGTCATTCACTCCCCATTTTAGATTGGGATGAACGGATAATTTTTGACGAAACGCTTCGTCGTAACTATACCACGAGATTCCACCAAAATTTCTGAAAGCTTCAATAATAATATCTAGGTGTTGAAATAAACCAGTACTTTTATCAGGGGATTTTTCACACAAAACTCCTGAAAAAATACAAAATGCCTGTAACCAATTATTAAAAGATTTTTGTACAGGTCTACGCCTATCATCATCATCTTTTTTATCTGTTTTACCAATAAAATCTTTAGCGGATGGAAGTAAAGACAAAATGTCAATAAATTCCCCCCTGCCAAATTTTCTCCTTAGTTAAAAACGACAAATGATAACCCAGAGGGGTAACCTCGCAGGACATTGGTTCTTTTAGACAAGTTTCAGGCAAATTCTGAGATTTAGCAGACTGATAAGAAGAAAAACCTACATCTGTATTATTTTGATGAGTTTGATCGCAATTAGCAGATAAACCACTAGATGGCGACCAAACACCAACAGCTGACAAATCATTATTTAATACAGAACAATTTTTTTCAGTCTGAGTGTTACTATTAACAGAATGTAATTCCTTTGCTAATTTAGATAACGTTTCAGCTACTCACTCATACCTTGCTGATAAGGACCCAATGAAGTGGCTGACAACTGGCCATCCCTACCATCTGGAGATTCATTCACAGAAGATACTGAAGCAGGCCTGTGTGACGGCCCTGCTTCGCTTGCTGTTACAGCTGATTGTTGCCATGGAGACGGCTGAGTTTTCTGAGAAGAAACCCGATCCATTGATTCGATGCTGCCGTTCATCCTGCCTCCAGATCTGCTTCCTGACATGCCCACCGAACTGCCTCTCGACGCTCCATCTCTTTGTTGAGATCGCCTGTGCCTATTGGTGGACATACCCCTAACGCCGCCCATCGCTCCTCTGCCGCGATCGTGAGAAGGACCAGCTCTTCTAGCAGCAGCAGAGCGAGGCGGGGAGTAGCCACGGCGTGGGATACGCCGTCTCTTTGCTGCCTCACTCACGAAGGTGTTGCCTCCTCTTCGGAGCCGCCCCGGATCTTCTTCCACGACCTCCTGCCGAACTTCTTCCTGGTGCTGTGCAGGCTCCCGGACTACTTCAGCTTGCCGCTTTTCCGCGGCCGATGCCAGCCCAGGTCCAGCGCTGGATGTTGCGGCTTCCACCGGAGCCTCTTGACTCGAAGAGCGAGGTAGGTCTAAGCACTGGCGAATCTAGGCTTCCCCGCCATCCTCGCCTGCCCGCTCAATCAGCTGCTGCAGGAGAATCATTTTCCGGCCTCAGAAGATGCTGTTTGTTCAGGGAGATAACCCCCAGGGAGAACACCACAGCTCCCCTTCTGAGGCGAATGAGCCCGCTAGCGATGGAACCCCTATTTTATATCCCTAACTAGCCTGGTTCCATCCAGTTTAAACTGGGTTTTCTCAGGCTTTTACACGGGACTCAGGAGAGGTCACCTGTACCCCTCTCCAAGCCACGTGAGCTTACCATGTTCCCCCTTAGAGCAATCAAGGGGTTAATATGGTGCACAATGGATATAGCCGGGTATACAAAACCAATAAGGGTGGGGGGAAGGGGGTGGGTTGGGGATTCCTGAGAGGGGGAACTTGGTGATGGTAGTTAATATTTCACAAGTTCAGGTATTAGTCCATGTGAGGATAAAATGATGCTGAGTAAATGGAAGGCAGCCTGTCTATAAAAGCTAGAAGACGCTCTGGAACAATAAAAAAGAAAGGAGGACGACGCCCTCTAAGTGCAGCATGTATGTTAAAAATATTTATTACAATAGATAAAAACACTCACTTTTTGAGTTGCTAACAACCAGCATATAAAGTAGTATCATCCGCGTGCTCCCGGGGGATGTGGGTGTCACGGGCCAGTGGGGGGGGTCCTGGGATGTGAGTCCTGTGACCTGGGTCCTGGTAGCTGTTCCGGTGGTGCCGAGGGTCCTCAGAGCCTCCGGGTGGCTAGGTTGTGGGTCATGGATCCTCCGTGGAGCACCGTGCTGACCTGCGTCTTCACTTCCGGGAGCGGGGTGAGGCGGGCGGTGCTTCGCGTTCGGAGCATGCGTGCTCCTTCATCAGGCTATGCTGGTGGCCATGTACAGTGTGGGAACTTATACCGTAGGCACGAGGAGGAGAGGTGATTGGGTGGAAGGCGGGACTATGTGTGATAACTGGGCGCATAGGTAACCATGGAGATGGGGTGTATACAATATGGAAAGAGAGTGAAGGGGGACGGGGAGAGGACGGGGAGAGGGCGGGGGGGGGGGGGGGGGGGTTGGAGGAAATTTAAGTGGTACAGAATGTGATGTGAATGAGTATGTTATGTTAAAGAATATAGAATATGGGGTGAGGAGAAGGCGGTCTGTATAAAGAGAAATGATATATTGATCATGGTGGACCGGAACTGAATATATATATATATATATATATATATATATATATATATATATATATATATATATACACACATATACATACACGTAAATATATGAGAAGGGAATACAACGATACACTAAAATGCACAAGAGAACGTATATAACTATAGGGAGAGATGGGTGATATATATAAGAGGAGAAATGACGTAATGATGGAAATGGAAGGGAACATATAAAGATGTAATATATATATATATATATATATATATATATATATATATGTGTAACCAAATGTGAATATAAAAAATAAGGAATTATTTTTATAGAATCCTTTGACGTGTATATACACATATACACAAATTATATAATTAAAGAGACGCATAAGATTGGGGAATGAGGGGATGTGTGTATCCAGACGGGTATTGGGAAGAAGAGGAATACTGTGGGGAATACTGGGAAATAGAATGAAAATAAAAATAAGAAGAAAAGGAAAGAGAAAAATAAAAATAAATATAAAAATAAAATCAAAATAAGAATAAAAATACAGATAGAAATGAAGATCAAAATATGAAAAAAATAATAATAATAAATATAAAATAAAAATAATAATAAAAATAATAATATATAAATAAATGTAAAAATAAATGTAAGAATGAAAAAGAAAATTAGAAATAAAAATATTAATAAAAATATATGTAAAAATATTTTTATAGAATAATAAAAAAATATAAAAAAAAAGAATAATAAAAAATAAAAAATAAATAAAAAATAATAATGTGAAAAAATTAATAAAGATAAATAAATGATAGGGGAAGAGAAAGTTGTAAGCATATATATTGTGGATGGGATGGCGGATGCCGGTCTGTGTCTCTTTAAGGGTAACCGGTATAGAAGGGATAGAGGTAAGGGTGCCAGTGTGAGGTTTCTTCTTTATACTCTTGGAGGTTTTGGGTATACTAGAGGAAGAAACTGGCACGGGGGGTGGTGGATGATGATGGTCCCCTTTTGGTGTGGGTGTAGGCTGTGGTCGTCAGGAAGATGCCGGTGGCCTATGTGGTTTATATGGTATGGTGGAGGGGCGTAAACTATCCGCATCTAAAACCCACCATAAGTGATAAACCACTGGTCACCTACAGACGGGCTAAGAATATAAAGGCCCAAATAGCACCCAGCAAAGTGAAAACAGCACGCCCCACCGGCAGTGCCCCGTTAACCTTCTTTAACAT
This sequence comes from Aquarana catesbeiana, assembly GCF_042186555.1. NCBI lineage: Eukaryota > Metazoa > Chordata > Amphibia > Anura > Ranidae > Aquarana > Aquarana catesbeiana. The sequence goes on from NC_133325.1 coordinate 625,390,788, forward strand.
CAAAGGCATGTATCAATGTAGGAAGTCCCTCTGCCTCACATGCGCTCACGTTACACATAGACAAAAAGACTTCCATCATAAGGGTAAACTATATGTCATCCCCAACTTTTTCAATTGTGGTTCAGATTATGTGGTCTATTGCCTCACATGCCCCAGTGGCCTGCTATACGTAGGCCGCACTATACGCCCGCTCCGCAAAAGGTTTGGTGAGCACCGTAACCTTGTAGAGAAGGGCATTGATAAACATAGCGTACTGAGACATTTTAAAGAACATCATGGACAAACATCTTCAGGGCTACGCGTATGGGTTATTGAGTCTATTCCACCCACCCTCCCTACTGCTGAATGCTACAAAAGGTTGTGTGAAAGAGAAAACTACTGGATATACACACTGGACACTTTATCGCCAGGAGGCCTCAATGAAGGCATCGAAATTAACATTCTGTTGTGATCCCCACCACATCCCTGCCCCATCACATCATCTTCTCCCAATTTACCATGTATTGTGTCATCCATTGTCTTATCCGTTGTCTTATTCATTGTTCCATCCATCATTTAGTCACTGCCTTGTCTACTCACTGTCTATGTGGAATACGTGCGTGGGTATACTTGTATACTAGTGTGAGTATATACTTGTATCCCACCCATTACCCCTATCCACATAGCCCCAGTGTATAACACATACGCACCCCCTGGCCCTTTCTGATATACCTCTAGTATCATGGCCAGCCAGCCCCATGCCACTTCACCATTCCCCCCCCCCCCACCTCTTCCTCCGCCATCCCATCCACAATATATATGCTTACAACTTTCTCTTCCCCTATCATTTATTTATCTTTATTATTTTTTCACATTATTATTATTATTTTTTTTTTTTTTTATTCTTATATTTTTTATTATCCTTTTTTTTATATTTTTTATTATTCTATAAACATTCAATCTATATACTTATGACACGCTTTTGTACAATCCCTCATACAAGTAAAGAGAAAGAGTCCAGTGAAGTGGTTTCAGGTGAATGAATCAAATTTTCTTATAGGTGATGAAAGTTCATAAATTCATACACCACACACCCAGGCTTGTCACCACGTGAGAAGAAACTTGCCCCTTTGGGGTTAAACTCACCAGAAATCTGGTAAAATCAAGCATCACAAGTATATCTTTTTGTTGCCACTTTTCAGGAATATCCACTGACTATGCTAGTATTCCTATTGGGTATGCGCAGCTCCAATGAACCAGGATCCAGATACTGCCTGCAATACCAGACAGTGAGAATAATAGAAAGGAAGGAAGCCGAGAAATTAAATGTGTCGTCATGCAGCCATCACATCTAAGAATTGGAGTTTGGAGCTGAAGAGATTGGGGGGAAAAAGTGCAACCCTTAAAGAGAGACATATTTAATTTCTCGCCTTCCTTCCTTTCGACCTGCCCACCAACCACCTCATTTGTGACATGCCCACCACGTGGGAACTCAAATTTGGCAATGCTGCAGCGGCTGCGCACACAGCAGAGGACCATCAATGAGTACCTGTGCGAGTATGGCACCAGGACAGGGTCGGGGAGCTTGGCTTCTTTTCACCACGCCAGTGGCTACTGATCAAGGATGCATGCACTATCCTGTCAACATTTGAGGAGGCCACAAGGATGGTGAGGTGCGACAAAGCATGCATCAGTGACACTGTCCCTCTAGTCTTCCTGTTGGAGCACACACTTTGTGGAATCATGTACAGGGCACTTGAGGCAGAACAGCAGGAGGAAGAGGAGGAGGACTTCCTTACCTCTCAAGGCCCCCTTTATCCAGATAGCATTCCTGCGGGCCCACCAAACACACAGGAAAAAGAGGAGGAGGAGGATTGTGTCAGCATGGATGTAGAGGATAACACTCAGCAGCAGTCTTCAAGGGATTTTTTTCAGTCTCCATAAACCCAAGGAGTTGTACGTGGCTGGGAGGAGGTAGTTATGGATAATGTGATCCTTAGTGACCCAGAGGACTCAGAATCGAATGCCTCTGCAAACCTACGCTGCATGGCCTCCCTGATTCTGCAAAACCTGCAAAAGGACCCTAGGATTCGTGGTATCAAGGAGAGGAATCATTACTGGCTGGCAACCCTTCTTGATCCATGTTACAAGGGTAAGATTGCAGAACTGCCTTTGCAGAGGGAGCAGAGGATAAAACATATTCAGGAGATCTTGAAGAAAGGTTTGTGCAATGCATTTCCAGACCCTGGGAGGTTACAGTTTCCTCGTGCTGGACAACATGTTGCTGAGGCTTCGTTCAGTCAGAGGAAGAGCGGTGGAGAAGGTGGCCAGCTGACCGATGCCTCTAAACAATTTTCAGTCCCCAGCGCCAAGGTCTGATCGATTCAAGTAACCATCGCCAGCATCTGCAGGAATATCTAGGGGCAAGAGCAGACTTGGAGACCTTTCCAACAGAGCATCCACTGGGTTATTGGGTCCTGAGGATGGCCCACTGGCCAGTACTTGCTCAGTATGCAATTGAGCTACTGGCCTGTCCTGCATCCAGCGTGCTTTCTGAATGCACATTCAGTGCTGCTGGAGGGTTTGTAACAGATCAAAGAGTGCGCCTGTCCAGACTCCGTTGAAAGGCTCACATTCATAAAAATGAATCAGTCTTGGATCAGCAGCTATCAAGCACCTGATGCTGATGTAACTGATTGAATTTGCTATGGATGTGGGATCTCTTGAAGACTGCCTATGCTGACTATCCTATTCCTCCTCAATCTTGATGATGCTAGCTTCCAACAATATTTTTGGTTTAGGGCACCACCCCCACCACCCAAGGCCTGATTTTTCTGCCCCTGTTTAGCAGGGGCATGTATTTACAATTTTTTATCAAATATTTCACAGCAGGGCCCGTTCCTGCACCCAACAAGAGTATATGTGAGGGGTAACAGTGTTGTGGCACCACCACCACTCAAGGCCCAATTTTTCTGCCCCTGTTGAACAGAGGCATGTAATTACAATTTTTGATCTAATATTTCACAGCAGGGCCTGTTCCTGCACCCAACAAGAGTAACTGTGAGGGCTTACCATGTTCTAGTACCACCAACACCAAAGGCCCAATGTTTCTGCCCCTGTGTAACAGGGGCATGTAATTACAGTTTTTGATATAATATTTCACAGCAGGGCCCGTTCCTGTGCTCACCAAGAGTAACTGTGAGGGCTTACAGTGTTCTGGTACCACCAACACCTAAGGCCCAATTTTCTGCAGAGCATATAGGGCAGGCCGTATAGTATATATACACTGCTGTTCAGAGTTATAGTGCCTGGGGGACCCCCACACCATTTTTTTTTAAATTTGGGTGCAGGTTTCCCTTTAATATCCATACCAGACCCAAAGGGCCTGGTAATGGACTGGGGGGAACCCATGCCATTTTTTTTCAATGATTTTCATCTATATTGACGGGACCCGACAATATATTACAGCCGCAAGTAGTTTTAAATGGCATTTTTTCCTTTAGAAATTTCATTTTGCTGTGGTATTGTTCTAAACACGGGAAATGCGCTACTTTACAGGCATACTAAGGACACCCCCCAGGCAGGATATTTAAAGGAATATTTCATTTTTATTGTTTCACTTTAAGCATTATTAAAATCACTGCTCCCGAAAAAACTGCCGTTTTTAAAATTTTTGTTTGTATTGATACATATCCCCTGGGGCAGGGCCCAGTCCCCAAACAGTTTTTATGGCAATAACTTGCATATAAGCCTTTAAAATTAGCACTTTTGATTTTTCACGTTCATGTCCCATTGACTTTAATGGTGTTCGTGTGTTCGAACAAATTTTTTGCCTGTTCGCTTGTTCTGCTGTGAACCGAACCGGCGGGTGTTCGGCTCATCCCTAGTGGAGACATAGTTTTTATTGCAGGCTACAATTTTGACTAAGCAAATGTTTCCTAACCACTTGGTTAAAGGGAGCCATGAGCTTGGTACTATAACAAAATGGGACCCGTCCCCACATTGCCTCGTCATATAGTGAGCTACACTTAGTAAAAAAAAAAGCTTCAGCTTGGTCTCCTTCCCATGGGAGAACTCCTCTAATGTGTTTCATCCAGTAGGGTTTACGATCTATGATTAATTCCCTACTGTGTCTAGTCCTCAATGTGTTTGATGAACCAGTATTCTACCTGACCAGCACCTGCAAACATTGTGGCCAGTCCAACAGACTGGAGCATTTGAACGGTATCAATGTTATTTCGTTTTTGGAGAGCTTGATACTGTTTTGTTCTGTCGGCTAATGCCCTGTACACACGATCGGACTTTCCGACGGAAAATGTGCGATCGGAGCTTGTTGTCGGAAATTCCGACCGTGTGTAGGCTCCATCGGACTTTTTCCATCGGAAATTCCGACACACAATGTTTGAGAGCTGGATCTAAAATTTTCCCACAACAAAATCCGTTTGCATAAATTCCGATAGTGTGTAGACAATTCCGACACACAAAGTGCCACACATGCTCAGAATAAATTACGAGACGGAAGTGCTCGGTCTGGTAAAACTAGCGTTCGTAATGGATATAGCACATTCGTCACGCTGCAATGTTTTAAATTGTTTAATGCAGCGCTTTCTCTTTTTCTTTATAAACCTAGAATAATGAAGTTGTTTTGCTGCTGATATTCACACAGAGTTCTGACAAACTGATTTCTTTAGTATTTCTCGTTAACTCATGAATAATATTAAATTTGTTTTTCGTCACATCTCCATAATAATGTTTTTTTTTTTCTTTTTTTTTTTTATCAAGATCTACATTTGTTTATTTTTCTAGTGCTCTCCATGATATTTCTCGTTTTGTGTGTCAAGTTACCACAACACCATTATTATCTTGTATTTTTTTTACCTCAAGGAGATGGTTGGTGTTGGTGTCCCTTGTTAATTTCACATTGTATTTTGGAAATGTACCTGCCTACTCACAAACAAACTGTCCTTTTTGAAGTAAAACACATAGGCAAGTATTTGTGAAAAATAAATAGCCATTTATTCTGGGTCATACCAAAATAAAGAGGAAGGCAACTCTGGAGAAACTGGTGAAATTTGCGAAGCCTTTGTACCTCAGGGCAGACATCAATAATTTTACAGTCAAAATTGGTGGCCTGAGGAGTCCTTATAATAGGGAGCACAATCCGGTTCAGGACTACAAGAGATCAGGAACAGCAGCAGATGACATATATGTCCCCAGTCTGTGGTCATAAAACAGCCTGCATCTTTTGTCAGACCCAGGCCATCACTCTCTGGTCTTCCTTAGATGCTTCCTTCCAGGCTGTAGCTTTGGTGTTGGAGTTGTGGCAGGAGGTGGAGGTAGAGGAGGAGGACCATGGTTGAACTCACAAATGTGGCTTTGGCTTGTGAGTTCGTCCCTCAACCCCTTATTTAGGGCTTGTAAGATCACTTCCTCACATAAGAGGCGTTGGCCCTCCTCCATTTCCAGCATTTTGCAGGCTGTCAAGTAGGCATAGTCCTCTTGAAGACTGGGGGGGGTTTCTGTGGGCCGCAGTAGCCTTCAGAAATAGGCCAATTGCTGCCTCCTTCAGGTTACTCCTCTTCCTGGCACTTTTTTTTTGGAAGGCAGAGGGGAGGGACCTGGGATTCTGGCAGGTTACTGGGCCCTGCCACCTCCTGGCTGCCACTTACCCCCGCCACCTCCTGGGTGCCACTTTCCACGGCCTCCTCCTGGCTGAGACTTTCCTGTGTATGAAAAAGGGACATAGTTTTAGTTTTTGGTTCATCAATCACACACAATTTTCAGCTCATGACTGTTGCAAATTGAATGTTGATAAATAGAAAAGACTATCATTTTGACCCCAGCATTTTTCATTCTTGTCCCAATCATTTGTGGCCACTACTGTCTATTGATATATAAAACACTTTGTGAAATCAGAAATTAGTTATCAAAACTAACATATATTTAACATCATTAATTTGACAAACAGAAATATTTAGAAGAATGCTATACCTGACTCAAGCTGGGCTCCTCCACATGTGGCTGCCTGAAAGGCCCAAGTTGGTCGTTGGAAGCCTCAGCTTAGGGGGAAGGAAGCTTTGAAGGAAGACTGGAGAATGCTGGCCTGGGTTCAGTCTGGCCTGCCAGAAAATGGAGTCTGTCATGGTACCACAGCCTGGGTACATAAATGTCGTCTGCTGAAGCTCCTGATCTCCTGCACCTTCTTGCGCTCCCTATTATAAGTGCTCCTCATGCCACCAATTAGGGCCTTCAAATAGGGGATGTCTGCCGTGGGGATCACCGGCTTCACAAATTCCAGCAATTGATCCAGCGCTGCCTTCCTCTTTGTTTTATTGTTATAAAATAGGTGGTTTACCTGCCACAGACAGGGCAGCTCCCTGTACATATCAATGAATATGGGGATAAAGTCCTCATTGTTGAATAGATCAATTTTCTCTGCAAGACACAATACAAGACAAACCTAATGTGAGGCGAAACTCTCCTAATCTTGACATAATATAGGCCTCAATCTATAAGCAGTATAGGCCACTGATGCACCAACTTAAATCTGTACCTTCGTTATAACGTTCGTCGCTTCCATTACTTCGTCCTCCGCTCCCAGATTGTATGCACGCGTGTTACGCTTTATATACACTGTGCATGCATGAAACTCTGCACGCCCCTGACGTTCTTTGTAGTCTATTCCCTGCCCCTTCTTTTTTGGCGCAGTGGGAGAGAACATGGCAGCGAGACAACATGTACATGTAGAGGAGAGCAGCAGCAACAACGAAAATGCCGGAGCCCCGAACCTCACGATCCCGGAGAAGATTGAAGGCCTCAAATATGGCCTTTGTAGTCATGGTGGAGATGGTGGACATCTTGAAGAGGGCCGACTATGACGGTTAGCATGGACCTTACCCAAACCCAAATGTGAGAAAGGCCAAGATCATGCCTAAAGTTGTGAAGAGTCTGCAGAGGAATTTTGGGGTACGGCGATCCAAGGATCAACTGAGGAAACGCTGGTCAGACCTGAAATTGAGGGAGCACGATCAGTACAGAAGATTCAAGAGAGTGCTGCAAAAAAGTAAGTATTTTGTCGTGTGTTCCTATTCTTCTTCTTAACGTTCGTGCTGCTCCACGTGCTTTTCTTTACTGTTGTATATTTTAAAATGGCTACTTTTATGTTCATGGGCACAGTAATCAGTCGTAGGAAACATTGTTTGTTCGCCCACTTTAAGATGTTTTTGGCAGATACAGGTTTACTACATTTGTTCAGGCCTATTTTAATTAAAATAAGTTTGTTGTCTAGATGGGTTTGTAACTACAATGAAATTTAAACTTGATTCAGTGTAAGGAGAGGACACTCAGCAGCTGGTTTCACATCTGGACGCAGGAGCACTAGTGTGGGACACCAGAACAAACTTTTTAGGGTGTCCCACACAGGTGCTCCAGTGGATACTAGGGGTGTCTCCATGTGTGATATTTTAACAAAAAAGGGAAGTATTCCAGCTTGGGAAAGTAAATAAAATGTTCTTCAGCTTGGAACTCTGCCAAAACAGACAATTGGACGACACTTCCAAGCAATGTTTCATATTCCTATTTCTGGCCTCAAATATCTGTGTGCTAAGTATACCTTTATTTTATTCACATAGGGGAGAAAAGACTCGGGACATCTGAGGACACCAGGGACCCCCCACCTCCGAAAAAAGGGGAAGTCACCAGAACACAAGCAGAGGATGTGGAGGGAGACGTTTATGAAGTGGGCGAAATAGTGACCACAACAGGTGAGTGTCGGAGACCACAACTTCAAGTAATAGATGTATGCCTGCATATTTGTAATACATGGTGTGTTTTTTTTATTTTAGGTGATGTGGATGTTGTGGAAGAAGAATCTCATTTCACAAGTGAAAGTGCCCAGATCCTCATCGGGGACATAATGGGGTGCAATTGTGATTTAGAAAATATAAAGGAAAACATCAATGCTGTTCAACAAAAAATGAAGAACATCATTGATGATTTAGGCAGAATATAAAAAAATAACAAAATTGTAACGTTTTATTGTGTATTTTTTAATTTAAAAAAAGTTGTAAAGTATTTGAAAAGCCAAATTTTGAAGATGCACACAGTGTGTCAACATGTGCTATCTGCCATCAGGGGATATCAATGTACGAGTTTTGTGGGTGCAACCCCTTCCTCCCAACTCAATTAGGTGAGAGGAAGGGGTTGCACCCCCAAAACACGTCCATTGATCCCCCATGATGGGAGCTAGCACATGTTGACATTAGGCATGGGATCAGGAGGGAAATCCCCATTTTGACTCTCAATTTGTGTGCATCTTCAAAATGTGGCTTTTACAGGGGTGACATCACCCCATCTGATGAAGGCAAGATCAACACAGTTTGGACATACTCATGTCTAGTGATGGGATTTATGTTCAGGTCAAACATGAGTCGAACATTGGCTGTTCGCCGAACAGCGGACAATTTGGGTTGTTCGCGGCAAATTCGAAAGCCGCGGAACACCCTTTAAAAGTCTATGGGATAAATCAAAAGTGCTAATTTTAAAGGCTTATGTGCATGGTACTGTCATAAAAAGTGTTTTGGGACCTGGGTCCTGTCCCAGGGGACATTTTTCAATGCAAAAAGAAGTTTTAAAAACGGCCGTTTTTTCGGGAGCAGTGATTTTAATAATGCTTAAAGTGAAACAATAAAAGTGTAATATTCCTTTAAATATCATACCTGGGGGGTGTCTATAGTATGCCTTGAATTGTCGGTCCGACAATACACATAAAAGTTCATTGATAAAAACGGCATGGGATTTCCCCACAGGGGAACCCCGAACCAAAATTAAAAAAAAAAAAATGCGTGGGGGTCCCCCTAAATTCCATACCAGGCCCTTCAAGTCTGGTATGGATATTAAGGGGAACCCTGCGCCAAAATTAAAAAAAAATGGCCTGGGGTCCCCCCAGAAATCCATACCAGACCCTTATCCAAGCACGCAACCTGGCAGGCCGCAGGAAAAGAGGGGGGGGGAAGAGATAGTGCCCCCCCTCCTGAACCGTACCAGGCCACATGCCCTCAACATTGGGAGGGTGCTTTGAGGTAGCCCCCCAAAGTACCTTGTCCCCATGTTGATGGGGAGAAGGGCCTCATCCCCACAACCCTTGGCCGGTGGTTGTGGGGATCTGCGGGCTTATCGGAATCTGGAAGCCCCCTTTAACAAAAGGGACCCCCAGATACTGCCCCCCCGTGTGAATTGGTAATGGGGTACAAATGTACCCCTACCATTTCACAAAAAAAGTGTCAAAAATGTTAAAACACAAGAGATGGTTTTTGACAAGTCCTTTATTAATTTCTTCATCTTTCATCTTCTTTCGGTGTTCTTTTTCTTCCACCATCTTATTCATCTTCTTCCTCTCCATCTTCTTCTTCGTCCACTCTTCTCGTCCCGCATCTTCCTCCAGGCGTCTTCTCCGATCTGTCCGTACGATCCGCCTCAGTGGGAGTCTTCCGCCGTGTGACGCTTCGGTTCTTCTGACATTTCTTATATAATGGAGGGCGGGGCCACCCGGTGACCCCTGTGGCCCTCCTCTGACGCACTGGGAATTTCCTGTGGCTTTCCCCGTGTTGTCAGAGGGGGGCGGGGTCACCTGTTTACGTACCCAGGTGACCCCGCCCCCTCTGACAACACGGGGTAAGCAACAGGGAAGTATCCGTGCGTCAGAGGAAGGCGGGGTCACCGAGTCAACTGAGGCAACATAGTTCATTGAATTTCTCCTTAAAGAGTTGTGTAGAATGCAGCATGCAAGGATTATCTGGTTAGGTTTATATTCCACCATGCGTAAGGAATAGGCGGAACAGGCTGGCCATTATCCCGAAAACGTTCTCCACCACTCTTCTGGCTCTGGCCAGACGATAGTGTTATAATATGTTGGTAGATTTATGTGGGATTTTATATATATATATATATATATATATATATATATATATATATATATATATATATATATATACATACATACATACATACATACATACACACACACACATACAGTACAAGATTGACCAGGCCAGGAAGGGGTGAGTGAAACAGGCTACGTTGGTATCTGTTAATCTAATTACACATAACAAAGGGGACTTGTTGATGTTAATATGCAAGAATGCAAATTAGGGCAGTTTATGACTGCAGCTGTTCATGGCTAGGGGTCATTGTCTGTCTGAAAGGCAGAAGCATATCAAAGGCCTAAATGGAAACAGCCAATCAAATTGCTCAGCCATTCAGTGTTTAGTGAATATAACATGGCGTTCAGTCTATAGTTTAGTCTTGTCTGTGTGTGACTATGAAGGCGCAAATCTAGGAAAAATGGGACTCTAAATTACATTTACTCTGTCGGATTTTTGTCATCTGTGGACTTTGGACTTTGTTCTGTGTTTGAAGTCAATGAAGTGCATCTCTCTGGAAGAATTGGGTTGCTGCGGAAGAGTACTTGCATCATCATTATAATAACTACTAATTAATTATCTACACCCACTATAATATATCACTACAGGTAGTTATAAACCCTCTGGTCCACGGTGAGGGTCCTCATGGCTTCAAAACGGTCAGCTGGTCAGAACGAACTAGCAGAAAGCACTGAATAACAGAAAGGCCAGCACAAACCGAAGAGCAGTAACGATCGGAAAAGCAGGAGGCTGAAAAGCGTGAATCGTCTGTCACCAAACTTCTACTAACACAAGATTAGTGGAAGAAGCCCAAAGGCACTTGGTATTGAACTTCCTCTTTCTAGTGCCGTCATACGTGTTGTACGTCACCGCGTTCTTGACGTTCGGAATTTCCGACAGCTTTGTGCGACCATGTGTATGTAAGACAAGTTTGACCCAACATCCGTAGGAAAAAATCTGATGGATTTTGTTGTCGGAATGACCAATCGTGTGTACAGGGCATAACAGTTATCCAGTAAAAATGATGTGGGTGGTTATAGTACCGTGAAGGTGCCAGTAAAATAACAAATTTCATTTTTGGCTCTTCAGATTAAAGAGTTTAAAAATCCCTGGTCTAATCCTATGTTGGTAAACACAATAAAAATGATAGCATCGTATACTCTGACTTGCCATAGTATGAAGAACTGTAAAAAAAAAAAAAAAAACTATCTGCAGCAGTTATTTACCAGTCACAGGCAAATCAGAGACCAATTATCACTCACCCTAAAACCAGCTAGTCTGGTTATGGCATTTTTACATACTTACGGTAATTAGATAAAAATTGTTTAAGTCCTCGCTTACATTAATATCAAGTTGAAAAAAAGCAGTGTGCCTTCAACTTGAATAATAGCACAGTAAGCTCTTAACTTGCATAGCTTTCAGAAAGAATAAATTTGATTTGATGATTTTGGATTAATTATACAATCTAATATTTCTTTGTATTTGTCAATAGGTAATACCACTTGGAAAGTCCACTATATTTCTCCAAAATTCCCAGCAGGAGCAAATGCATGCTATGGTTCAAAGCATTGTTCTTGCAGTGGAGAAAATGCTGCATACCACATTCCCCCATTACTTTTCAACGTTTCCAATGATCCTTTTGAGGCGAATCCTCTGCCCAATGACTCTGTGTTCTATAAGGAAGTGCTACAGAAAACACAACTGGCTACAGCACATCATAACTCAACGTTGCATTCAGTGCCTCAACAGATCTATGGGCTAAAAAACATTTGGGACCCCAGACTGCAGCTGTGCTGTGGAACATTTCCATTCTGTTGGTGCAACGACAAAAGCAGAAGCTAGATCGAGCTATACACATTATTTCATCTGCTATGACAATAATCTACTCACTGAAATTTACAGAACTGGTGTAATGATAGCCAAAACTGTGATATGTACTGTACCTGTTTTATTACTATCACCTGCTGTTATTTTAAGTTCTGTTGTGAAGGGGAAACATATTAAAGTGGAAGAAAACCCTAATTATAACTATTCCTAATAATGATCTCTCCCCCCTCTTCCTACCTATCCTGTCTAACCTGTGAAAAAAAACAAAAGGCTATTTTGAAACTGCTCCAGTCGGGTTACATGATCCTGCAGCTCTGTGTAAAGCCTAGTACACACATTTAGAAAATCGGAAAGAATATAAAATGCATTAGGAGCAATAATCTGATCGTTGGTACACAGCTTCTGATGTCCGATCATGACAGTTTTTGAAATTTTTGGCCTCCTCCAACCATTCTTCAGGGTTTCTTAGAAACTGCAAAGAAATACATGACCAATGTAGCCCAGATGTCCCCAACCTTCTTTATACTGCCTAACCACTCATACAACACCTTCCCCCTTACCATTATCTAAATTAACGAGACCACACCTGAATTTGGCATATAAATGGCCATAGCAGCCTTTTTATTAACAAAATATTAATATTTAAAAACTTAACATTTAAACATCTATAAACAACAACTATTAATCACTCAGTCTGTTGGTCTTTGACGGCACCCCGATCTTAACACATATTCCACCACTACACTGCGGGACCTTTCTCCATGATAGGCCTCCAGCCGCACCAAACCAGCTCGGAGACAACCCCATTCCCGCAGTGCAACCATTACCGTATTCCAGCTAACTGTTCTAACTGGAATACACCAGAGGGGCCCATACTACCGATGAGTCCCCAACACATCAATCTCGTATGTTTTTCTGACACCATCAAAGACCAAAACACTGCCACATCCCGCAAGGATAACACCTTACCCTTAAGGGCCCCTCCACACTCGCAGGGCCCACTGAATCCTGTCCTGTAGACCCAGCGCCCATAAATCAATCCCCACTGCAGACAGGTGAACCCCATCTCCTCTGAGGTACAAGTCGGTATTGGATTCCAACTCCATGTGGCAGATGACCATGCCCCCATTCCAAGTAATAAATCTTCCCGCCACCTTGTTTACCTTTATGCGAGCCTTATTGAGCCTCACCACTGACCATGCCAGGTGCCAAGTTTTCCGAGCAACAATGTCGGACCACAACACCAGCATGTCAGTAAAGGCCGTGTGGAGCCTCAAGAAATCAGACTTGACGTCCATAATTAGCTCTAGAATAGACTGAACCCCCAAATCGTTCCCGCCAACATGAAGTACCAAAATGTCAGGTGGCCGGACCAGACGTGCAAAACCGGCATGATAAACCTCTGGCATGACGCTACTCCACATCATCCCAGGTATCCCCAACCAGTGAATACATGCCTCCCTCCTAGAAATCCCCTGCTGCCTGCCAACGTCTGCTCGCTTGGCCCCCCAAAAAACATATGTATGGCCAATAATCCAGACGAGGCGTAGGTGCACTCCATCTGAAAGAAAAGAATGAACAAACACCACAGGATAGCACCAATAAAAAAAAACACTAAACACTCACCACGAATGAAAAAGAAAACAACATAATGACATACACCCCACTACTATCCCTCCCTCTCCTTCAACAGCTAATCCACCAACAACTGCGGGCGAATGTAAGTACGGAATCTCTTGGATTCCCATCTACCAATCTGTTTTACGGTCGCCTCATCCAACCCACATCGGGCGGCCTCTGTGGCTGCCTGATGCGGGAGTGCGAGCCGTATTGTGTGTGATCCAAACCCGCTCCCCTAAGACTTTTTCAGAAAACTGACACAAACTGAAATCCCCATGTAACAATAACAGCCCCTCCCTGACTGGGCAAACTGCGAAGAACTCCCTTACTGCCCCCACCGGGCAAACTGGGGAACCCAGCAGTGGAAACAGCTGCAACTGCACTCCCTTACCTACCCCCCTGGTGCGTCTTTGATCTGCGCAGCAATAACAGAACTCTGTCATCACTACAAATCATGCCCTGTGCCATAAACCCACCCGCAACCGGAGGGGCTGACAAATTCCCCAATCCGAAATGCACCAAAAAACACTAAAGAAAACGCTGTCTTAAATAGGTAGACCTCGTAACTCGATGTACACAAAGACCCCGGTTGACCAAAAATGGCCTGCAGATTCGCAAAGGATATGGGCCGCCCAGTATCCTTGCGCTTGTGTAGCTTCCAATACCCCTTAACTGCCTGCTGGACTCAAAAATCCTTTGTCAAATCCGCCATGCCCCGTAGTTTGAAGAAAAAGGCCAAGCCAGCCAGTTTCCACTCGATGGCAGACATTGACCCACCTCACTCCATGTTCCTGAAAATAAAATAAAGAACCGGAGCCTCACCTCCAGACTTTCCTGTTCCACCCCGGCTTGCCGACCCATCCCCAACCATTCCTGTCATACCTTGGCGTAGACCGCACACAAGGACTCAATCACCGACCGTCTGATCCATCCAGCAACAACTCCAAGGCAATCTCCCACAGCCATCAGGGACAAGGAACCCCTAACTTCTCTGCCGCTGGAGCCAGCTCTCTGAACCTGTCCCACTGAAACCGAGCTAAGGAGTCGGCCAAAGTATTGTCGGCTCCCGGAAGGTGGACGGCATATAGAAAAATGTTCAACTGCAAGCAACGTAGCACCATTTGGTGCAGCAGCCGTATTACTGGTTGTGATGATGCTGAGATGCGGTTGATGACTTGCACCACTCCCATGTTTTCACAGTTCAGCCGTATCTTCAAGTTCCAACAAGACTCACCCCATATCTCCATAGCCAGTACCACCGGAAAAAGTTCCAGGGGCACCAGGTTACGAAGAAAACCCGCGTCCACCCAGGAGTAGGGATGAGGGTCGTGTTCGAGTCGAACCCAGGTTCGACTCGAACATCGTGTGTTCGGTCGTTCGGCGAATTACGAACGATATGGGCCATTCGCGCCAAATTTGAGTGGCGCTTCACGGCCCATAATTCACTGCGGCATCGCAGTGCATTGCTGGCTAATGATTGGCCAAGAATGCACTATGACCCGCATGCTTGGCCAATCACAGTGCCGTCTGTACAGAGAGCCGTAATTGGCCAAAGCAAGGGTGGCTTTGACCAATTATGGCTCAGGGGGTTTAGTACACGCCCCACACTATATAAGGCCAACTGCACGGCAGCCCTGTGTAGTGTGTTCCGGCGTTGAGAGAGAGAGGGATAGACAGAGAGACAGTGTCATTTGATTTACGTTAGATAGAGTAGGCAGGCGAGTCAGTTAGCTGCACTTAGTGTAGTGTGTGTATGTGTGTATGTATATATATATATATATATATATATATATATATATATATATATATATATATACACACATACATACATACTAAATTCAGTTTAGCTAGATCCGTTCCTGTTATTCTCTTCCTACTGATAGGCAGGCAGGTGGTTTTACAGTATTTACAGCTACCTGAAGAAAATTGCTGGTGTTCTTCTGATCCTATTAGTCCTATTAGCTACAGTATTTACAGTTAGTGTAGTGCGTCCTCTACACAGTGTGCACCTAAAGCTACCTGAAGAAAATGAGTGGTGTTCTTCTGATCCTATTAGTACAGTACCGCAAGCAACTGCAGTATTTACAAGTTAGTGTAGTGCGTCCTCTGCACAGTGTGCACCTAAAGCTACCTGAAGAAAATTAGTGGTATTCTTCTGATCCTATTAGTACAGTACAGCAGGCAGCTGCAGTATTTACAAGTTAGTGTAGTGCGTCCTCTGCACAGTGTGCACCTAAAGCTACCTGAAGAAAATTATTGATGTTCTTCTGATCCCATTAGTACAGTACTGCAGGCAGCTGCAGTATTTACAAGTTAGTGTAGTGCGTCCTCTGCACAGTGTGCACCTAAAGCTACCTGAAGAAAATTAGTGGTGTTCTTCTGATCCTATTAGTACAGTACCGCAGGCAGCTGCAGTAATTACAAGTTAGTGTAGTGTGTCCTCTGCACAGTGTGCACCTAAAGCTACCTGAAGAAAATTGGTTGTGTTCTTCTGATCCTACTAGTATCGCAGGCAGCTGTAGTATTTACAAGTTAATGTAGTGCGTCCTCTGCACAGTGTGCGCCTAAAGCTACCTGAATAAAATTGGTGGTGTTCTTCTGGTCCTATTAATACCACAGGCAGGCAGCTACAGTATTTAAAGTTAGTGTTCTCTTCCTACTGACAGGCAGGCAGGTGTTTTTACAGTATTTACAGCTACCTGAAGAAAATTGCTGGTGTTCTTTTGATTCTATTAGCTACAGTATTTACAGTTACTGTAGTGCGTCCTCTGCACAGTGTGCACCTAAAGCTACCTTAAGAAAATTAGTGGTGTTCTTCTGATCCTATTAGTACCACAGACAGGCAGTTGCAGTATTTACAGTTAGTGTACTGTGTCCTCTGCACAGTGTGCACCTAAAGCTACCTGAAGAAAATTGGTGGTGTTCTTCTGATCCTATTAGTA
Source organism: Aquarana catesbeiana (assembly GCF_042186555.1). Taxonomy (NCBI): domain Eukaryota; kingdom Metazoa; phylum Chordata; class Amphibia; order Anura; family Ranidae; genus Aquarana; species Aquarana catesbeiana. Next base: position 625,407,076 of record NC_133325.1, read on the forward strand.
CAGTACCGCATGCAGCTGCAGTATTTACAAGTTAGTGTAGTGCGTCCACAGTGTGCACCTAAAGCTACCTGAAGAAAATTAGTGGTGTTCTTCTGATCCTATTAGTACAGTACCGCAGGCAGCTGCAGTATTTACAAGTTAGTGTAGTGCGTCCTCTGCACAGTGTGCACCTAAAGCTACCTGAAGAAAATTGGTGGTGTTCTTCTGATCCTACTAGTATCGCAGGCAGCTGTAATATTTACAAGTTAGTGTAGTGCGTCCTCTGCACAGTGTGCGCCTAAAGCTACCTGAATAAAATTGGTGGTGTTCTTCTGATCCTATTAATACCACAGGCAGGCAGCTACAGTATTTACAGTTAGTGTACTGCGTCCTCTGCACAGTGTGCACCTAAAGCTACCTGAAGACAATTGCTGTTGTTCTGCTCCTATTAATACCACAGGCAGGCAGCTACAGTATTTACAGTTAGTGTACTGCGTCCTCTGCACAGTGTGCACCTAAAGCTACCTGAAGACAATTGCTGGTGTTCTCATACTAATAATACTACAGGCAGGCAGTTGATTCTGCTAGCTGCAGTATCAGTATATATATACACATCCCAGCTTTGTGCAGCTACATCTCACTGCAGGCCATTAGTATGTCTTGAAGGCCAACAAGGAGAGGCAGACAGTCACAAGCCAATAAAAGAGGGCAAGCAGGCTCTGTGTCTAGAGGCAACAGTGCTGGTCATGGAGACAGTGCATCCTCATCAGCACGTGGCCGTGGGACTTTGTCTGGCAAAGCAGCTGCCAACGCGGCCTCTTCCCGTGGCTCAATGGCATCAGTCACTCCTTCCCTAGCCCCACCATGTCCTCCTGAGGAGTCCCCCGAACTGTTTGACCACAGTGTTGGGTACATGCTCCAGGAGGATGCCCAGCGTTTTGAAGGCTCCGATGATGGTACCCAGCTAGAGGAAGGCAGTAACCTGAGCCCAGAAAGAGGGGGTGCCCAAGAAGGACACCAATCTGGCAGTCATGTTCCCCCAGCTGCAGCATACTGCCAGCTTTGCTCCAGTGATGAGGAGGGAGGGGATGATGAGGTCACTGACTCCACGTGGGTGCCTGATAGGAGAGAGGAGGAGGAGGAAGAGGCACACCACCAACGAGGCAGGATGCCTTCCAGGGGCCAGCTTAAGGGCAGCACACCGACTGTATCACACTGCAGAGCTCCGCATGTGCAGGGCACTGCTGTCTCTGCACGTTATTCCAAAAGTTCTTTGGTGTGGACCTTTTTTGAGACAAGTGCATCAGATCCCACCGCTATTTGCAACATATGCCTCAAGCGTATCTCGCGTGGCCAAAACATCTCCCGCTTGGGCACCACATGCTTGACCAGACATATGTTGACCTGCCATGCAGTTCATTGGCAAGCGTACCTAAAAGACCCACACCAAAGAACAAAGAGGACCTCTCTTTGCTCCTCATCAGCTGGGATCTCCAACCCCACTATACCTTCAGTCCTCTCTGAGACCTACACTGAGAGGAATGAAGGTGTAGTATTAGGTGTGTCACAGCCAAGTACTTGGGAGCAATCTGCTATCGTTACACCAACGTCAGATTGTACCAGGCAAATTTCTCTGTCCCAGCTGCTGCACCGCCGAAAGAAGTTCGCTCCCAGCCATCCACATGCCCAGCGGTTGAATGCTAGCTTGGCTAAATTGCTAGCACTTCAACTGCTGCCTTTTCAGTTGGTAGACTCTGCCCCCTTCCATGAGTTTGTGGAATGTGCGGTTCCTCAGTGGCAGGTTCCCAAACGCCACTTTTTCTCCTGGAAGGCGATTTCGGCTCTCTACCGGCATGTGGAAGGCAATGTCTTGACCTCGCTGGACAGAGCGGTCAGCGGTAAGGTGCATATTACAGCTGACTCATGGTCCAGCAGGCATGGCCAGTTACCTATCTTTCACCGCACACTGGGTGACTCTTCTGGCAGCTGGGAAGGATGCAGGACAGGGTGCAGTAGTGTTGGAGGTTGTTCCGCCACAACGCCTCCAGAATACTACTAGTGGTGATTCTGCCACACCTCTCTCCTCCACCCCCTCCTCTTCTTCTTCCTCCATGGCCTCTTCCTGTGCTGATTTGTCTTCAGAACCAGCAGTGCTCCGTAGACGTTCAAGGGGCTACGCAAGCATGCAGGCCAAAAGATGCCATGCGGTGCTTGAGCTGGTGTGCTTGGGGGACAGGAGCCACACTGGGGCAGAGATTCTGTCAACTCTGCAGGGGCAGGTTCAGAGGTGGTTGACACCACGCCAGCTTAAGGCAGGTATAGTGGTTTGTGACAATGGCACCAACCTCCTCTCCGCCCTTCGACAGGGACAACTGACCCATGTGCCCTGTTTGGCTCACGTCCTTAACTTGGTGGTGCAGCAGTTCTTGGGCAGGTACCTGGGCTTACAGGATGTCCTGAGGCAGGCCAGGAAAGTCTGTGTGCATTTCCGCAGGTCATATATTGCCAGTGCTCGGCTGGCTGACCTCCAAAAGGAATTTAACCTGCCCAAGAACCGCCTAATCTGTGACATGTCCACCAGGTGGAACTCAACGTTGGCCGTGCTGCAGAGGCTGCACACGCAGCAGAGGGCCATCAATGAGTACCTGTGCGACTATGGCATCAGGACAGGGTCAGGGGAGCTTGTTTTTTTTTTCCCCACGCCAGTGGGCCATGATCAGGGATGCATGCACTGTCCTGTCACCATTTGAGGAGGCCACGAGGATGGGGAGCAGTGACAGTGCATGCATCAGTGACACTGTCCCCCTTGTCCACCTGTTAGAGCACACGCTGTGGGGAATAATGAATAGGGCACTTGAGGCAGAACAGAGGCAGGAAGAGGAGGACTTCCTTAGCTCTCAAGGCCCAATTTATCCGGACAGTGTCCCTGCGTGCCCGCCGATCACACAGGAAGAGGACAAGAATGAGGAGGAGGAAGAGGAGGATTGTGTCAGCATGGAGGTGGAGCCTGGCACTCAGCATCAGCAGCAGTCTTTAAGGGATCATTTACAGTCCCAAGAAACCCATGGACTTGTACATGGCTGGGAGGAGGTGGCTGCGGATCATGTTGTCCTTAGTGACCCAGAGGACTCTGGACCGAATGCCTCAGCAAACCTAGGCTGCATAGCCTCCCTGATCCTGCAAAGCATGCGGAAGGATCCTCGTATTTGTGGTATCAAGGAGAGGGATCAATACTGGCTGGCAACCCTCCTTGATCCACGTTACAAGGGTAAGGTTGCGGACCTTATCTTGCCGTCGCAGAGGGAGCAGAGGATGAAACATCTTCGGGAGGCCTTGCAGAAAGGTCTGTGCAACGCGTTCCCAGAGACTGGGAGGTTAAAAACTCCTGTTCCTGGCAACGTGTTGCTGAGGCTTTGGTCAGTCAAAGAAGGAGCGGTGGAGAAGGTGGCCGCCTAACCGATGCGTTCAGACAATTTTTTAGTCCGCAGCCCCAAGGTATGATCGGTTCCAGCAACCATCGCCAGCATCTGTTTTACATGGTGCAGGAATATCTAGGGGCAAGATCTGACTTGGACACCTTTCCCACCGAAAATCCTCTGGGTTACTGGGTCTTGAGAATGGATCACTGGCCAGAGCTTGCACAGTATGCAATTGAGCTACTGGCCTGTCCTGAATCCAGCGTTCTTTCGCAACGCACATTCAGTGCTGCTGGAGGCTTTGTAACCGATCACAGGGTGCGCCTGTTCACCGACTCTGTCGATCGACTGACCTTCATAAAAATGAATTAGTCTTGGATCACCACTAGCTACCAAGCACCTGATGCTGATGTAATCGAATAATTTTTTTTGAAACGGCAGATCCCTTCAAGACTGCCTATGCTGATGCTGAGTCACTATCCTGTTATGCTGAGTGACTATCCTCTTCCTCCTCAATGATCATGCTGATAGCTTGTAAGAATATTTTTGGTTCTGGGCGCCGCCACCAGTGGCTAAGGCCCAATTTTTCAGCCCCTGTTTAATTACAATTTTTGATGCAATACTTTGCAGCAGGGCTCATTCCTGTGCTCCAACTAGAGTATCTGTGAGGGGTTGCAGTGTTGTGGCACCAGCACCAGTGCCTAAGGCCCAATTTTTCAGCCCCTGTTTAACAGGGGCGTGTAATTACAATTTTTGATGCAATATTTTGCAAGAGGGCTCATTCCTGCGCTCCAACTAGAGTATCTGTGAGGGGTTGCAGTGTTGTGGCACCAGTGCCTAAGGCCCAATTTTTCAGCCCCTGTTTAACAGGGGCGTGTAATTACAATTTTTGATGCAATATTTTGCAAGAGGGCTCATTCCTGCGCTCCAACTAGAGTATCTGTGAGGGGTTGCAGTGTTGTGGCACCAGTGCCTAAGGCCCAATTTTTCTGCCCCTGTTCAACAGGGACATGTGATTACAATTCTTGATCTAATATTTCACAGCAGGGCCCGTTTCTGTGCCCACCAAGAGTAACTGTGAGGACTTACAGTGTTGTGGCACCAGCACCACCACCAAAGGCCCAATTTTTCTGACCCTGTTCAACAGGGGCATGTAATTTCAATTCTTGATCTAATATTTCACAGCAGGGCCCGTTTCTGCGCCCACCAAGAGTAACTGTGAGGACTTACAGTGTTGTGGCACCACCACCAAAGGCCCAATTTTTCTGACCCTGTTCAACAGGGGCATGTAATTACAATTCTTGATCTAATATTTCACAGCAGAGCCCGTTCCTGCGTCCACCAAGAGTAATTGCGAGGGCTTACAGTATTGTGGCAACACCAACACCTATGGCCGCAATTTCTGCAGAGTATATAGGGCAGGCCCCTACTTTCAAACACCCAACTTACAAACGACTCCTACTTGCAAACGGAAGGAGACAACAGGAAGTGAGATTAAATCTACCCCTAGGAAGGGAAATTCTCTCCTGTAAGAGTTAATATGGGAAAAACGTGTCTCCTCTCGACTGATGCTTTATCACCAATCCTTGTTTCACTAAAAACCCCAAATTGTCAAAAAACATTTGTCATTGGGACAGAACGCGAGGTGAAATCTTCTGAAGAGGTGCACAGACAGCAAAACAAATCTCACAGGGCTGATAACCCTTCCCTATGTTTTCCAAAAAGCTTAAAATTAGATTTTCTGGCTGGAGCTACACTTTAAAAATGTACCAGTTCAAAATTACAAACAGATTCTACTTAACAACAAACCTACAGTCCCTGTCTTGTTTACACCGCCTGTATACTGCTGTTCAGTGTATATAGGGCCTGGGGGCCCCACGCCTTTCCTTTTTTTAATTTGGGTGCGGGGTTCCCCTTAATATCTATACAAGACCCAAAGGGCCTGGTAATGGACTGGGGGGTGGGGGGTACCAATGCCGTTTGTCTCACTGATTTTCATCCATATTGCCGGGACCCGACATTACATTAAAGCCGCAAGCAGTTTTAAATGACTTTTATTCCTTTAAAAATGTCATTTTGTGCAGGGACTGTTCTAAGCACGGGAAACACGCACCATTTTACAGGCATACTATAGACACCCCCCAGGTACGATATTTAAAGGAATATTTAATTTCTTTTTCACTTTAAGCATCGTTAAAATCACTGCTCCCGAAAAAATGGCCGATTTTAAAACTTTTTTAACATTGATACGTGTCCCCTGGGGCAGGACCCGGGTCCCCAAACCCTTTTTAGGACAATATCATGCAAATTAGCCTTTAAATTTAGCACTTTTGATTTCGAACGTTCGAGTCCCATTGACTTCAATGGGGTTCTAAAGTTTGCGCAAATTTTCGGTCCGTTCGCAGGTTCTGGTGCGAACCGAACCAGTGGGTGTTCGGCTCATCCCTACCCAGGAGCATGGCCAAAGTTCCGCGCTCCAATGACCCTGATAGAAGGCCCCATACCCAGTGGCCCCGTCCGCATTCGTAAACAGCTCCAAGTCAAAGTTACTCACCGGGCCGGACATCCAGACCGATCGACCGTTATAAGATTCCAAAAACGAGTGCCACAACTTCAAGTCCTCTCGATGTTCCTTAGTGAGACGGATAAAATGAGTCGGGGCCTTAAAAAAAAAAAAAAATGAGTCGGCAAAAAACCCAACCATTAGGAATAATGCGACATGCAAAATTAAACTTACCCAGCAATGATTGTAGCTTCCGAAGCTGAACTTTGCGCTGTCCCAAAATCCCCCGAATCTCCATCTTCAATCTCAATTTATCCTCCGTCAGGCAGCACTCCATGGCGCTGGAGTCTAGAACTATGCCCAAGAAACTGATCATGGTAGTCGGGCCTTCCGTCGTATCTGCAGCCAACGGAATACCGAATCTAACCGCAATGTGTTGCAATGAGGACAGGAGAATCGCACACACAGAGGAAGGCGGCCCCAAAACCACCCCAGGATGCTGCAATGCAGACCGCAAATTCCGTGCCATAGGTGGGACAGTAGTCAGAGAACATGGGATCCTAAAATCCTCCAAGAATCCCGTGGCCAAGAGCTTTGCCACTTCCCGGTCTGGGTACCTATTTAGAAAAAGTTGCATCCTTTCCCTCCTCACCGGCATCATCCCTCTTGTTATGGGAGACCAGAAATGACAGCCACCAGGTCATGTCCACATTGTTCAATTGACTTTACATGGCTGTGTTGCATGCATGTAATGTTACACAGTGCTTCCTGTTATATACCATCCCCATAGCTTTCAACTGTCCCTGGTTTCGGGGGACTGCCCCTGATTTGGAACAAAGTCCTTCTGCCCCACTTTCCTCCTCATTGGTGCCTCATTTTGGTCTGATCTATATATAAATTTCAAAAGCCAGTATAAAGGAAATGTGCTAAAAATAAAAGCCACAAAAAATGTGTCCCAGTATGTGGCCAAAAACACAAATGTAAGTCTCTATGTAGAAGGTAATAATGAAGACAGTTCAAGGCTTTTATAGATGTAGAATCACTGATGTCCCAGCGTGCACCTTTCACCAGAAAGAAAACGTATTCCACCACATGATGCACACTCCCCCAGGGGGTCAAACTCAGCAGAAGTTCCCCCTTCAAAGTTTGGACTTACATTGGCGTGCGGCGGTCCGGAAGTGGTTAAGGGGGCGTGGCGGGGGGGGTGTCCTATGCCTACATACTTTTGCTAATAGGTTAATAGGTGTCCCTCGTTGCTATTAAAAAAGTTGGGAGGTATGTATACTATATACCAGGGCTCAAAATTTCAACTCCTGAGCTACTAGCCAGGCCCCAACCCCTACCATGACCGCCCTTAATGCCACCCCTAAACACGCCCTCATAAATGATCTCATGAAATTACATTGTTAAATGTTTTATGCAGAATTAAGTTACAAAAATAAATATTAACAGCAACTTTATCAGTGCTCATCAGCGCAGCCTCATCAGTGCGCATCGATGCAGCCTATCAATGCAGAATATTAGTGCCCATCACTGCAACATATCAATGTAGTTTATCAGTGCCCATCAGTACATCCTCATCAGTGCCCATTAATGCAGTCTCATTAGTGTCCATCAATGCAGCCTCACCAGTGCCCATCAATGCAGCCTCTACAGTGCCCATCAGCGCAGCCTCACCATTGCACTGGGATCAAAGAGAGGAGAGCCGTCCAGATCATCACACAGAGCGGGGATCTCCTGCTGTGACACATCTTTAATTTGAATTGCCTTTAGGTCGCTGTCAAAGTCCCGCTTCCTGGATTGGCTCCTATGATAGATGTCAAATGTCCTGGCATTGGACCCGTGTACTGTCTATCATAGGAGCCGTCCAGGAGGCAGGACATCATTTGATAGCAGCCGCCCAGCAATTCAAATCAAAGCTGTGTCACAGTGGGAGATCCCTACTCTGTGTAATGATCCGGCTGGCTCTACTCTCTCTTCCCCTGGCTGATTGCTGGGAGAATGGCTCCCATTCAGCCCCACCTGCTGGCAGAGCTCGCCTCCCCCCTCTGAGACCCACCCTCAAGTTTTTTCCACTCGCCAAATGCGAGCAGGCGAATGGAAATTTTGAGGGCTACTATATACTATTACTATTAGCTATGAGGACCGGTTCACACTACCATACATGCATATGCACATGCAATGCCTTTTGACAGCCTATTAATTTGAATGGAATTATAACAAACTGGGCCGTTGAAAATGTTGTGCTTGCACTACTTTGTGCCTAACATGTGCCTGTCCTGTGTTTGTGTGTGTACCCTGTGCTGCTTTTACTGTGGATCTAGCTGTTTTCATTCCCTGCTTAGCAGGGAGATCCCCTGTCATTGAACACAGATCTGTGCTGCTTACACTGACAGAGCTGTGATCCTTGAGACTCAGAGCCAATCAGCAGGTGCATCGGTCAATCACTGGCTGGCACCTGGTGATCAGCATGTGCACGATTCACAGCACAGCTGAGCAGGCGGGCGCCGGGAAATGCAGAATCACATATATTCATGATTCTGTGCAGAGTGGCCGCCCTGTAAAAGTAAAGCTGCAATGGACCAGTCGCTAAGTGATTAAAGAGGAGAAAAAAATAAACACATACTGAAGTTGCAATCCTGCATTGTACATTAGGAAGACAAGGAATTGATCACATTCAAGGTATGTCAAGGAGCGAAGAAGAGCCCTGATTACTGGGGGCATGAGGAATAAGATAGGTGCTTTAAGGCTGGGTTCACACTAGCTGCGGCCGTGACTCACAGTAGGGGTCCGGTACGTCCCTGTACACCATTACAGATGCGAACAGGTTCAAATTTTTTGCCGAATTCACACCTGAAACAGAGCCAAAGAAGCACAGGACCCTTTCCCAGTGCGCTCCGCGGCTTCCCCAGAGCTGTGTGAACCGGCTCCATTGAGAGCCAGTCACAGTCTCCTGTCATGCGAATTGGATGCAGGGAAACCCACATCCAATTTGCATCAGTGTTAACCCAGCCTAATAGTCAAATAAAATAAAAAAGTATTCTGCGCTTAGTGCTAAAAAGTGTGTGTTCAGACCTGCACCAATAATCATCCAAATACCAGATATCAAGCTTTCAATATATGCAAATAATAAATGCGCATCTCCACAGAACAAGTTAACAAAAACACTGCATATAATATGTGTAATATAATAAAAGCCCAAAAGTGAACTATTTTTTCATCAGACAATTGGTTGGTAGTGTCCCTTTAAATTAGAACTTGCACCATCCACTGATGAAGTGACTCAATCTTGAATAAGGATGGATAAACACCTGGTGCCAAACACTGCAAATAAAAATGGCCTCTTACCAAAAGGAGTAGGACTGGGCAAACGGTTTGGCCCGAGCATGAGTTTGGGCCGAACATTTGCCTGTTCGGCCGTTCGCCGAACACCCGAATTTTCAGGGTGTTCGCCCCAACAAACACCCTGCAATGCACTAAGCACTGCACAATGCATTCTGCGCCCTGATTGGGCAAAGCTTTGCCCAATCAGGGCGTAGTGTATGCTGGTTGTTAAGGAGCCGGGCTGGGAAGCCAGCCGTGGCGTCCTTAACAACCAATGAGTCATTAGCTGTTAATAGGTTTCCCCGCTGACAGCTGAATAATAATTTTAAAAAAGTGCTGGTTAAAAAAATTGAGAAACGATTAAAGCTCATTATCAGAATTTATTTGACCTATATACACTCTACTTGTAAAAAATATGTATAGTAGGTATAAATCATTTAAATACCTACAAAAGTAACTAAGGAAATGATATATATCTTTAATTTAGGTTTACGTGAACCCAATGTTTAATATTTGAAATTTCATGATATTTACCTATATAAACCCTACTGTAAAACAATGAGCTTACTTTATAGATCCTTGTAAACTTACTTTATGTATCTTTATAACATTGTATACTCAATAAACTTCTTTTGACAAGGAAAAAAATTGAGAAAAAACGCTGTGGGGTCCCCCTCATTTCATACCAGACCCTTCAAGTCTGGTATGAATTTGAAGGGGAACCCCTCGCCAAAATGTAAAAAAAATGGCGTGCCCCCCCCCCCCCAAATCTGTACCAGACCCCTATCTGGGCATGCAGCCTGGCAGGTCAGGAAAGGGGGGGACAAGTGAGCGCCCCCCCCTCCTGAACCATACCAGGCTTCATGCCCTCAAAATGGGGGGTGGGTGCTTTGGGGCAGATCCCGCCCCCCCATGTGAATGAGCATCAGGTATATAGTTCCCCTATCCATTCACCAAAAAAAGTGTACAAAAAGCAATGAAAACAAAGACAAGTTTTTGACAAATCCTTTATTTAAAAATAAAAAAAAGTGTCCCTCGATGTAAATCCATCATCAATCACGCCGCCCTGCTCCCTTGTGATGTCACAGGGCCAGCATGCACCGGTCTGTGATGTCAGCAGGGGGCGGTGCCACTGGGTGACGTAGTCAGGTAGCCCCATCCCTTACCTATGTAACAAATGTCAAAGCGCAGAGTAGGCATTCAGTGGGAGGCCTTCCTAGGAGGCGGAGATTTTTTTGTTTTCTTTTTTTTCGGGTCGGCTGGCGGCGTGACTGACCATGGATTTACATTGAGGGACACTATTTTTTTATTTTTTATTAAAGAAATTGTCACAAAACTTGGCTCTTGTTTTTATTACTTTTTTATACACTTTTTTAGTGAATGAGTAGGGGTACTATGTACCCGATACTCATTCGCATAGACAAGGGGGCTCCCTTGTTAAAGGGTGCTTCCAGATTACGATAAGCCCCTTGCCTGCAGACCCCCACAACCACCTGCCATGGTTGTTGGGATGAGCCTCTTGTTCCCATCAACATTGGAGATGAGGTGCTTTAGAGTTGGGGGGAGAGCCCCCCTTCCTCAAAGCACCCACCCCCCCATGTCGAGGGCATGTGGCCTGGTATGGTTCGGGGGGGTGCTCCCTTATCCCGCCCTTTTCTGACCTGCCAGGCTGCATGTTCGGTTAAGAGTCTGTTATGGGGTTCTTTTTTTTTTTTACGTTTTGGCATGGGGTTCTGCTCCAGATCCATACCAGACCCGAATGGCCTGGTATGGACTGGTTTGGGGCCCCCGCACCATTTTCTTCTTTATTTTTTTTAATAGCCGGGTGCCGGCAATTGTAACCACAAGTCATTTTAAATGGGATTTCACTCGTTTTTTTTTTTCCTTTAGAAATGTCATTTTTGCTGCAGCATGTTTTATGCATGCTACAAAATTTTTCATTTTTATTGTTGCACTTTAGGCATAATTAAAATCACTGCTCCTGAAAAAACAATTGTTTTTAAAAAAAATTTGCATTGATACATGTCCCCCAGGGCAGTACCCAGGCCCCCATATCCCTTTTATGGCCAATTACTTGCATATAAGCTTTCAAAATGGGCACTTTAGATTTTTCCTGTTTGGCTTCCAAAGACTTCAATGGGGTTCGATGTTCGGGTTAAAACATTTTCCCTGTTCGGGAGTTCTGCTGCAAACCGAACAGGGGGTGTTCGGGCCATGTTTAAAAGAAATCACACCAGCACGTTTGAACCAAAAACCTCCAGTAATTCAACAGTATCCACAGTAAACTTCCACTACCAGGATTCAGTGACCCCAGAGGTCAGTGAGCCAGGCTAGCACATGATGGTTTATAAAAAGGAACAAAATCCGCACATAGTGTGAAACCGCTTAAAACTACTTTATTAAAAATGTGACAGGTACTTACAGAGGTAATTCACAAACAGCACATACTGTAGGACAAACACCTCTCCACCATGCACTCAGTGGGTGTGATATCATCACTGGTTAGGCTCCACCCAATGCGTTTCTGATCAAACAGTGTTGTAAGGGGAGCAGGAGCACAAACAGGACCTTTAAGGAAAACTTCCATGCTTGGCTTGTTTCTACTCAACTTGATGTTAAACGCTTAAATCTTTTTCATGGCTCGGAAGGAACAGAACCAAGACGACTGTCTTGCCTAGATTATTATTCCACTTTCAAATTTTGCCAGTAGCCATCCCATGCCACTTTCTTAGTTCAGTCAGAGTGGAGTTCTTGAACTTCCTCTGGGGCTATAAATCTAAACGACTGTCCCATTGTCTCTTGACCTTATCGAAGGAGCGGGTGCTATAGGGTTCCCTGATCCATTTAAATTTTACTATGCAGTCCATTTATCGAGATTCGAGAACCTTGCATTGAATCAAGCATGCCTCAGGAAAAGAATGGGTTGGGGTGGACCAGGCCATGTCTTCATTTCCACTTCAAACATTGCCATGGCAGACACATGAAACAAGCAGTGCACATTTGTTTTGGTCATGTGACCTGCCCTATGCATAGCATAGTCCATAATCCCTAGTCCAATCTCAAGACCTAGCAAAAGAGGGTGGCTACATTCCAACTGTATATTGTGTGACCTGTGGGGCCATGAAAACTGAACGTAGCCATCCTCTCAAACAAAAAATAAAGGAATTTGGAGATTTGGAGGAGGCTAAAAATAATAGAAGATACTTTTTTAATTTAAAAATATATACTGGATTTTAGAGTCATTTTAGTTATATTCACACTTTGTTTTACAAAAACATACTGTATATAATACTTTGTTCAGCACAGCTCAAGATCATAAATTGAAGCCATGCTGTAGACTACTTTTAATCAAGCTGGGAGCTACTTATATACACAAATCAGCATATAGACAGGTGCTTACTGAAGGGGTACACACCTCACCATGTCCTAATGTTGCACTGTTTTAGTGATTAAAATATGTTTTACGGGAGTATTGTCTATTTGGCTGCATGGAAGTCAGGAGGGGGTTAATGTGCTGACTCCTGGGTGTTTATGTCTCTGCCCCCTTGCAGCAGGCTCTAAATACAAGGGGAGGTAACCTAAGTCCTTGGGTGGGTAGGGTAGCAGGTCAGAGGAAAAGGCGGAAGGTAATACAGAGGTAAGTCCAAATGACAGACCTGAGGGAACTGCTGGCACTGCTCAGTGACAGGAGGGAATATACATGCAGCACCTTCTAGTGTGCAACTAGGGTAGGTATATTTATTTTGTGGACTCGTGGTAGTTGTGTGAGTCTGTAATTGGGTCAGGTTACTCCAAGTCAGGTCTCTGGTACCTCCCCCTGGCTCTAGAAGCTTGGAGGTCCTGATCTGCATACTGGAGGGAATCTGGTCAATCCCCAGGCGGAAGGCACTGGAAGGTTGGCTGGGTCAGCCTTTGAATATGGTGGAGTCTGAGTCGGGTGGAAGATGAAGAGAGCTGAGGTTGCTGTCCTGTGGCCTGGGAGGGGACCCCGGGTCTGGGGGCTCTGCCTCCAGGGCAGAGCTGAGGGAAGGAAGGAGAGGAAGCCTAATGCTGTGTACACACATGCGGACTTTTCGGCATCAAAGGTTCGACAGAATGAATCATCCTGGCTGGCATGAGAGGATCTAGATGGTTGGAGGCCTGAACAGAAGTCTTGCCCAGTGCAGCAGGAAGCAAGGGACAGTGTGAGCACCTTAGCACACCCAGGGGCATACAAGGGGAGAGACTGCCAGGCGTAGCATACTTTCCATGGACAGCATTGTACTAAATCCCAATCCCTTGTCCTGGGACATTCTTCAGAGCAGCCAGGCGGGCTGGTAGTATCTACAAGCACCAGAACTGTATGAGATTCTACTGAGGAGACACTATACTCCTGCTTACAGTTTGGGACTTTGTGCTATTTCACTAAAGGGGACCAAGAGCTCCTGGTTCGTAAAGAACTTTGCCACTGATCCATATAGACTGCTATTGTTCCGAGGGAGTACAGTCCAGGATCTTCATTTCTTGTGTACATAAAGAAGGAAGTTTGTCCTCATCTGTTATTCTTCAAATCAAGTTGGGCATCCCATATTTCCTATACCCTATCCAAGTTTTTGTCCTCAATAAAACAACAAAAACAAGCCCAAGGACTGATTGATTTCTTGTGTCTGGATGCAAGTTGGAGATGCGTGTTGCCTGGCTGTGCAGCAATAGGGGGAATCAAGATCCAGCGGCTCCTGCAGGGGTAGCGCTACAAACAAGTAAAAGGTTACACTCTTTGGCCGGCACTTTTCCCACCAAAAGATTTGTCACCAATCAAATGCTCAGCAGACTGGAGATCTGCCCAGAGGTAAATCTTCCTAGCAACAGCAGGCAGCTTGTAATCTGAATCACAAAACAGAAGTAGCTCCAGCGAGACATGTACTTAAAGTGGAAGTTCACTCTCTCAATTAGCATTGACTATTTTTAATGGTCACACTGCTAGCATTAGTAAATAGATAGGAAGGTATATCATATATGCTTCTTTTCAACTTTATTTTTATTATATCTTCAGTTACTTCCTGGTTTCCAGGCCTAGGCAAATGATGTCATACATCCCAGGAGTCTTCAGGAGGGGAGGAGTGGTTTTCTCTGCTAAGCACATCCTCCTGCCTGCATGCCTGAGCTAAGGGCAGATGAATTCCAGGAAGTTAATGATACATGAATCATCTGCCCTTACTCAAGGGGGTGTTTTTCAATATTATTTCTCAGCAAAATAAAGCATGGAGACATGGATGGATGGGGGAGTTTGCTTTGAATATTAAAAATGAATGAAATAGCATTTTTGGTTTGTGGTGCTCAGATACAGTGTAGTTCTGCTTTAACAACCATTGTAGTCCTTTATAAAGAATATATGTAATTTAAAAACAAATAGGGATGGCATCTTTTTTGTGGGTGTTTAGCCTCTGTGCTTGAAATACGGACCAGCCCCGTAAATTCAATGAGAGGCTGAAAGCTGCTGCAGCTGGAGTGGTACTAACATTTAGGCCTCTTTCACATGGGCATACTAAGGCGTACACTCGAATGAAGAGCCATGGTTGCTCACATGGGATGCACAGGGATTTTGCGCATTTCCCATTCAGGCAATTGGCACTCGGCGGCTGCATGGAAACAGACGCTGCTCCCAGTTTGACATCCTTGCCGGTGCGTGTCCCCAAAAGCAGACGGTGTAGGTTCGGGTACACACACCAACACCGCCATGGATGTCAAATTGGGAACAGAGGCTGTGTCCATGCAGCTGCTTCATCCCAGTATACATGAAAGTGATTGCCTGCACAGAGAGGCACGGAAGACCTGTGCGGACAAACAGGGCACTTTGCATGGGTGCACCTTTAACTTTGCCCATGTGAATGAAGCCTTAGGGCGGTATGCATTCAGGGACGAATGCTCAGAACATGCCCCTGTGAACATACTGCATATACACTATATTACCAAAAGTATTGGGACGCCTGTCTTTACACGCACATGAGCTTTAGTAGCATCCCAGTCTTAGCCCTTTGAGTCCATAAAGACATGGATGAGCGAGTTTGGGGTGAAGGAACCTGACTGGCCTGACCTAAACCCGATAGAACACATTTGGGATGAATTGGGCTCCATGCACACTGGACATTAAAATAACTTTATAAAATGCCAGTAGTTTTGTAGTGAGTCTTTTTGAGGTTTTTTAACCGCTTCAGCCCCGGAAGATTTTACCCCCTTCCTGACCAGAGCACTTTTTGCGATTCGGCACTGCGTCGCTTTAACTGACAATTGCGCGGTCGTGCGACGTGGCTCTCAAACAAAATTGACGTCCTTTTTTTTTTTTTTTCCACAAATAAAGCTTTCTTTTGGTGGTATTTGATCACCTCTGCAATTTTTATTTTTTGCGCTATAAACAAAATAATTTTGAAAAAACCGCATTTATTTTTTACATTTTGCTATAATAAATATCCCCCAAAAATATATAAAAAAAAAATTTTTTTCCTCAGTTTAGGCCGATCGTATTCTTCTACATTGTTTTGGTTAAAAAAAAAAAAAAAAAAATCGCAATAATGACATAGTAATGGCGGCAATCAGCGATTTTTTTTTTTTTTTTTTTTTTTTTTTTTTTTTTTTTTTCTCTTTTTACTGCGACGTTATGGCGGACATGTCAGACATTTTTGACACATTTTTGGGACCATTGTCATTTATACAGCGATCAGTGCGATTAAAAATGCACTGATTACTGTGTAAATGACACTGGCAGTGAAGGGGTTAACCACTAGGGGGCGAGGAGGGGTTAAGTATGTCCTAGGGGAGTGATTACTAACTGTAGGGGGATGGGCTGTGTGTGTCAGTACACTGATCTCTGCTCCCGATGACAGGGAGCTGTGATCAGTGACACTGTCACTAGGCAGAACGGGGAGATGCTGTTTACATCAGCATCTCCCCGTTCGTCCTCTCCGTGAGGCAATCGCGGGTATCCCCGCGGCGATCGAGTCCGCGGGGCCCGCGATCTGGCTCCCGGAGCTCTCGGCCGGCGCGCACGCCATGGCACGGCGGGGAATTCAAATGGACGTACCTGTAAGTCCATTTGCCCAGCCGTGCCATTCTGCCGACGTACATCGGCGTGTGCCGGTCGGGAAGTGGTTAACATTTTTGCAATAGTGTTTATTAGCATTTTTCCGCGCTAGCGTTTTTTTTTTTTTTTTTATTTTATTTTTTTCAGTGGATCAAAAACGTTAAAAACCGTTGGTGAGCCACGTTTTTGAGCATTTATCAGCGTTTGGTGTTTTTTGTGGTCAGAAAAACTAGTCCTGAATGCGATTTTATGGCTTTCAGAAAACAGACCATAAACTCCGCTGCTGATAAACATCCAAAAGCGTCCATGTGTGCATGGACACATAGGTTAACTTAGAGGGGAGTTTATGGGCTGTTAAAAAAACACCCAAACTCCCAAAAACGGCCGTTTATGAGCTTCAGTGTGCATGGAGCCTTAGAGCGCAGACTGCGAGCCAGGCCTTCTCGTCCACATCAGTGCCTGACCTCACAAATGCGCTTCTGGAAGAATGGTGAAACATTTTCACACATGCTCCTAAACCTTGTAGACAGCCTTTCCAGAAGAGTTAAAGCTGTTATAGCTGCAAGGGGTGAGCCAACTTAATATTGAACCCTATGGACTATGACTGGGATGCCATTAAAGTTCATGTGCGTGTAAAGACAGGTGTCCCAATACTTTTGGTAATATAGTGTACGTTAGTACCGCTTGGTGAGCTTTCCAGCCACATCCAGCGGCGGGAGCACAGGCTGCTGGCAGCGAGGATGGGTGCTGCGCCTGTGCCTACCGCCTGCACTAAAATGCAGAAATATTGTGCATGGGAGCTAAACGTCCAGTGTCCATGAGGCCTATATGATGTAAATGGGGCACATAGTAAACATTTGTTCTATATGTGAAAAATATAAAGAAAACCCTGTGCTATGGCTAGATAATACCAGAATGAATATATATATATATATATATATATATATATATATATATATATATTATCTGCTCCCCTCAAAGTGCACTATATTGACTTTGTGCCGTATGGGTTGTATGTGAAATAAGGGGGCGCTAAATGAAAAAACATACTATGGTTAAATAGCATAAACATAAAGTGCAATGGTGTTGAGCAAACAACAATAGATAATAAAGTGCTTGGAAAACATCAAAGTGAACAAAACATCAAAGGGAATAAGTCTGTGACACTATATATATATATATATATATATATATATATATATATATATATGGCAGTTGGATCAGTAGTATCACAAAGAACATCCATAAACGATATAAAATGATTCAGATCCTTACCACTTCAATGCCAGACACTTTCGCCCCTTCCCGCCCAGGACAGCTTTCAGCACTGTAACACTTTGAATGACAATTGCGCGGTCATGCTACACTGTACCCAAACAAAATTTTTTATCATTTTGTTCCCACAAATAGAGCTTTCTTTTGGTGGTATTTGAATACCTCTACGTTTTTTTTTTTTTGTTTTTTTTTTGTTTTTGTTTTTTTTGCTAAACTAAAAAAGAACAAAATCTTTGGAAAAAAAAAAGTTTTTCTTTGTTTCGGTTATAAAATTTTGTTTTCTCCTTTCAATGACGGGCACTGATGAGTTGGCACTGATAAGGTGGCACTGATGGGCACTGATGAGGGTGCACTGATATGTAGAATTGATGGGCACTGATATGCGGCAATGATAAGCAGCACTGATGGGCACTGACTGGCGGCACTGATGGGCACTGACTGGCGGCACTGATGGGCACTGACTGGCGGCACTGGGCACTGACTGGCGGTACTGATTGGCACTGACAGGTGGCACTTATGTTGAGGTACTGACAGGTTTTACTGCTGGGCACTGTGGTGGGCACTGATTAGCACTGATATTTGCACTGATTGGCACTTTGATGGGCACTGTGAGCTGTGTTTTAATTGGGGCACTGACTAGCAGCTGAGGGGGCACATCTGAGGTGTTGTGGCACATCTGAGAGGGCTGGGCTGATAATCAATGTGCTGATTATCAGCACAGACCCCCCCCCCCCCCCCCCCGACAGGGAGAGCCGCCAATCGTCTCCGATCGTCTCTCCCTGTCAGCGCGAACCGAGGAGTGCCGTTTACCGGCACTTCCTGGTTCTTGCGATGATCAGCTGTGATTGGTCACGGCTGATTACGTGGTAAGAAGCCCCTGACAGACGTTCAGTCAGGATAACA
This sequence comes from Aquarana catesbeiana, assembly GCF_042186555.1. Taxonomy (NCBI): domain Eukaryota; kingdom Metazoa; phylum Chordata; class Amphibia; order Anura; family Ranidae; genus Aquarana; species Aquarana catesbeiana. Next base: position 625,425,533 of record NC_133325.1, read on the forward strand.
GAACCACTTGTAAACCAGGTAGGTTGGTGCAACAACCTACCTGGTTAACAATACTATGCGGTTTTCCTTTAGTGCCGAGAGAAGGCACCACCTAAAGTAAGAGGCCATTTGGCTGTTCTGTTTTTGAACTTGATTTTTTTATTAAACGGAATTATACTATGGGCTTGTCCTTTTTCATCTTTTTATGATCAACCACATGGAGTGTTCCTCAGGCTTGTCCTATTGACTCCAGCATTCCAAACTAAAAACCAAGCTTCACCTGACCTGTCTTTTTAGTTAAAAGGGTCATGGTGATTCGGTGAATAGGCTACTTACCCTTATTCACCGGGTGTGTTCCTCCACAAATCAGTTTCCATGGTGATGATTTAAGGATCTGAATCATTTTACATCGTTTATGGATGTTCTTTGTGATACTACTGATCCAACTGCTATATATAGTCACGGACTTGTTCACTTTTGATGTTTTGTTCACTTTGATGTTTTCCAAGCACTTTATTATCTATTGTTTGCTCAACACTATTGCACTTTATGTTTATGCTATTTAACCATAGTATATAGAGTATGTGTTTTCATTTAGTGTCCCCTTATTTCACATACAACCCATATTTGTTCTATATGTGCCCTTGAATTGAGCAGCTGGTGTGAATTGAAGACCCCTGCCATAAACTAACAAGGACTGCTGAGACTTGCAGAATGATGTGAGCAGAGTCTGAGTACAAAGTGAAAGTGATGATCTCAGACGTTTAGTCAGCTGTTAGTGGTGCGCAAACCAATGAAATCCCTGGAATATTGAATACAGGAAGTAAAGACCAAGCAGCAGAGCAAACACGCTATCAGTACGTACCTAAAACTTTTACTAATATTTATAAAAGTGACAGATGGCTGAGTTCACAGGCATTTCTGCTATTCTCAGCGAATAGAGTTTGGCAGGCATTATAACGCATGAAAATGCTTTCAGTTCAGAATGTGTGCATTGTTTTAAAAACCTGTACTTTAGGGAATTTGGCACAAATCACAAAGCTTTAACCCTTTTCCTGTGAGGCTCTGCTGTTTTTGCTATTTTTTTATTTTTCTATTCTGCTTCACTGTTTGTCACTTACAGCTTTAAACATTTGTAAAAGACCCCCCCCCCCCTCCTCAAAACTGTACCAATACATTTTTTGAAAGCACAGGACCTGTAAAATATAAAGACGGTGCTGCTGATTATGTACGCCCCGCCATAGTTGCGCAAATGTTTATCAAAATGTCATTTAGCTTAAAAATAAACTAAATTCATAATTAGCACACACAAAACATAACTTTGAAAATTCCTACTAAGGGCTCGTTCAAACAAGCATTTAAATTGTGTATAGTTCTGTAAACATCTAATCACAACACGACAGGAATCGATAGGGCCATACACACAGCTGCATCTACAAATGAAAAAAAAAAAAAAGCGTGTTTAGTGGCGTACACAAAAAAAAAGTAGGATTCAACTGTCAATTTTATGTATGTGAAACTTTTACACATATACCTGTATGGATGAGCCCTAGATTTAAAAAGATAAAACTAAGAATAGAAGTTATGCAAAACTGTAGATAGGTACCAAGCAGACCTGTATTGTGGACTCCACGAACTAATACTAAACAAAATGGCAACAATAATTAATAATCCAGACACTGCTTCTCACTTCCCCCAAACCATGATTTATTGTACAAAAGAAAGCAAGAGCCTTAAAAACCATGGTAAGTAATTATGGAATACAATGCCCCTTGCTCCCAATATTTATGCTACGTACACAAGGTCGGACTTTCCGGCGGACTTGGTCCGGCACACTTTCTGACGGACTTTGTCCGCCAGGTGCGCCGGACTTTAAAACGGACGGACTTGCCCACACACGACCGGACTTTTCCGGCGGGCTAAGTCCGCCCGTCTTTCCGACGGACTTTCGCCGGAGGTACGGCGGACTTTCAGAATGAACGGACTTGCCCACACACGGACAAGTCCGTTCATTTTGAACGTGACTCATGTGCGACGGGACTAGAAAAGGAAATCAATCTTGCCGCTTTTATCGGCAAGATTGACACCTTGCGAGCCCCGTCGCGGGGCATACCAGGCCCTTAGGTCTGGTATAGATTATAAAGGGGAACCCCCTACGCCGAAAAAAACGGCGTGGGGTTCCCCCAAAGATCCATACCAGACCCCGATCCGAGCATGCAGCCCGGCCGGTCAGGAAAGGGGGTGGGGACGAGCGAGCGCCCCCCCCTCCTAAACCGTACCAGGCCGCATGCCCTCAACATGGGGGGGTGCTTTGAGGGAGGGGGGCGCCCTGCGGGGCCCCCCACCCCAAAGCACCTTGTCCCCATGTTGATGAGGACAAGGGCCTCTTCCCGACAACCCTGGCCGTTGGTTGTCGGGGTCTGCGGGCGGGGGGCTTATCGGAATTCGGGAGCCCCCTTTAATAAGAGGGCCCCCAGATCCCGCCCCCCCCCCACCCTCTGTGAATGAGTATGGGGTACATGGTACCCCTACCCATTCACCTAGGGAAAAAGTGTCAATAATAAAACACACTACACAGGTTTTTAAAATAATTTATTAAACAGCTCCGGGGGGGGTCTTCCTCCGGCTTCGGGGGTTCCTCCGGTTCCTCTTCTCCCGGCGTCCGGTTGGTTCTTCTCCGCTCTCTTCTCCCGGTGTTCCAGTTCTTCGGCCGGCTCCTCTGCTGTCTTCAGGTAGCTCTCTTGCCAGCAGAGGTCCGGGCTTCTGGGCTTCTGGGCTTCTTGGCTTCTTCCTTCTTCTCTTCTCCAGATGTTGACACGACGCTCTCTCCGGCTGGACTGCTCTCTGAGGGCTCCGTTGTGACTTATATAGGCGGAGACCCCGCCCCCTAATGATGTCACAGTCCCTGGGCATGCTGGGACTGTGACGTTTTAGGGGGCGTGGTCAATATCGCCCGACCTCTGCTGGCAAGAGAGCTACCTGAAGACAGCAGAGGAGCCGGCCGAAGAACTGGAACACCGGGAGAAGAGAGCGGAGAAGAACCAACCGGACGCCGGGAGAAGAGGAACCGGAGGAACCCCCGAAGCCGGAAGAAGACCCCCCCGGAGCTGTTTAATAAATTATTTTAAAAACCTGTGTAGTGTGTTTTATTATTGATGCTTTTTCCCTAGGTGAATGGGTAGGGGTACCATGTACCCCATCAAACCACAAAAACTATGCGCTTAGGACATAAAGCAGAAATAGGAGAAAGGGGGGGAGGGGGGGGGGGGGGAAGAAGATAAGATAAAGGGAGGGGGGAGAGATGGGAGAAAGGAAAGAGAATAGAAGGTATGCTGCCTCCCCAAGTTGAGCCCTCAAAGAGAACTAACATGTAATGAATGGTTAATGGGGATATGGCGCTCCCTTGTGGGCTATACAAATTTCAATGACATAAACAGTGACTATATAAATAAATAGTGATCCAAACCCAAACGATGAGAACTGTGAAATCCTTAATGGGTGAAACTCATAATAGATCATAAAAAATTATTTGTGGAAGTATACGTGTACGTGTTGGCAAACCTTAGTTTTAAAAAAGAAGAAAACTCCTACAGTGCTGCTGCTATGCAGCTAATTAAAAATACCAACTTCTATATATGCAAAATTCGTGGCATGTGTATGTAGACCAGTGCAAGAATGAGCATATGACAGTGCAATATATGTAATATGACAGTGCAATACTGCACCTACATATATATTTGACTGTACACTCCTACTTTTAAATCTGCAATACAGTGCAGTATAGTGCAATCAAGTCCAACAAGACTCTAAATGACCAGTGCAAAAACAAGTGTATAACAATGCAGTATGACAGTGCAATCCCACACATACGTGTATATGTACCCAACAATCCAACTTATAAATGTTCAATAAAGTGCAATATGTGCAATCAAGTCCAGCAAGACTCTAGATGACATCAAAATTTCAAATTAAGCAAAAAAGAGAGAGAAAGAGTCTGTCTCAAATAGTGCATTCCAATTTTGAATGGCAGCAAAAAAGTTCCAACAGCTTAGTGACTTTTGGTGCCCACAGAGGTAGATCCGTGACTTCTGTGCTCCCCTTTGGCTCCCCACTCACCAGCTTCCACTACCCCTGCAGGGGTGATAGACAATCTAGGATCCCAGAACCGTCCTCTTATTCGGTATCCCGTGGTGCTGCGGTGGAATGGCCTCTCTCCCAGGAGTTCCGGATTACCATTTCATACGATATCCCGGATGGGGATCAGCAACTAAGCCCTCAAGGAAAGAGATGCCACCTCATAGTGTAGTATGATAAAAAATCTTTAATACCATAAAACCATAAAAACTCCCCTCTCGGGGAAAAATACACAGCGTACTACACTATGGGTGAAGCCGAGAGCCAGGAAGTATGTCCCGCAGCGTGCGGCGTGCGGTTCAGCTGCGTTCCAGGCTCTCTCGCTCCGTACCCGGAAATGACGTAAGTGCGTAGCCCCGCACTTACGTCACTTACGTCATTTCCGGGTACGGAGCGAGAGAGCCTGGAACGCAGCTGAACCGCACGCCGCACGCTGCGGGACATACTTCCTGGCTCTCGGCTTCACCCATAGTGTAGTACGCTGTGTATTTTTCCCCGAGAGGGGAGTTTTTATGGTTTTATGGTATTAAAGATTTTTTATCATACTACACTATGAGGTGGCATCTCTTTCCTTGAGGGCTTAGTTGCTGATCCCCATCCGGGATATCGTATGAAATGGTAATCCGGAACTCCTGGGAGAGAGGCCATTCCACCGCAGCACCACGGGATACCGAATAAGAGGACGGTTCTGGGATCCTAGATTGTCTATCACCCCTGCAGGGGTAGTGGAAGCTGGTGAGTGGGGAGCCAAAGGGGAGCACAGAAGTCACGGATCTACCTCTGTGGGCACCAAAAGTCACTAAGCTGTTGGAACTTTTTTGCTGCCATTCAAAATTGGAATGCACTATTTGAGACAGACTCTTTCTCTCTCTTTTTTGCTTAATTTGAAATTTTGATGTCATCTAGAGTCTTGCTGGACTTGATTGCACATATTGCACTTTATTGAACATTTATAAGTTGGATTGTTGGGTACATATACACGTATGTGTGGGATTGCACTGTCATACTGCATTGTTATACACTTGTTTTTGCACTGGTCATTTAGAGTCTTGTTGGACTTGATTGCACTATACTGCACTGTATTGCAGATTTAAAAGTAGGAGTGTACGGTCAAATATATATGTAGGTGCAGTATTGCACTGTCATATTACATATATTGCACTGTCATATGCTCATTCTTGCACTGGTCTACATACACATGCCACGAATTTTGCATATATAGAAGTTGGTATTTTTAATTAGCTGCATAGCAGCAGCACTGTAGGAGTTTTCTTCTTTTTTAAAACTAAGGTTTGCCAACACGTACACGTATACTTCCACAAATAATTTTTTATGATCTATTATGAGTTTCACCCATTAAGGATTTCACAGTTCTCATCGTTTGGGTTTGGATCACTATTTATTTATATAGTCACTGTTTATGTCATTGAAATTTGTATAGCCCACAAGGGAGCGCCATATCCCCATTAACCATTCACCATGTACCCCATACTCATTCACATAGGGTGGGGGGGGCGGGATCTGGGGGCCCTCTTATTAAAGGGGGCTCCCGAATTCCGATAAGCCCCCCGCCCGCAGACCCCGACAACCAACGGCCAGGGTTGTCGGGAAGAGGCCCTTGTCCTCATTAACATGGGGACAAGGTGCTTTGGGGTGGGGGGCCTCGCAGGGCGCCCCCCCTCCCCCAAAGCATCCCCCCATGTTGAGGGCATGCGGCCTGGTACGGTTTAGGAGGGGGGGGGGGGCGCTCGCTCGTCCCCACCCCCTTTCCTGACCGGCCGGGCTGCGTGCTCGGATTGGGGTCTGGTATGGATTTTAGGGGGGACCCCACGCCGTTTTTTCGGCGTAGGGGGTTCCCCTTTATAATCCATACCAGACCTAAGGGCCTGGTATGCCCCGCGCTCACCGCAATAGGAAAATCTGTTTTTCCGATTGCAGCGAGCGCGAGATGCAATACCCTGCCCTCGCGTCGTATCTGGTCCGTCGGACCAGCATACACACGAGCGGACTTTCCGTCGGACCAGCACACAGACGAGCGGACTTTCCGCCCGAAACTGAGTCCGGCGGATAAATTTAAAACAGGTTTCAAATCTTGGTCCGGCGGACTTTGGGGAAAAAGTCCGCCGGAAAAGTCTGCTGGCGCCTACACACGGGCGGATTGTCCGGCACACTCTGGTCCGCCGGAAAGTCCGACCGTGTGTACGCGGCATTAGGCTTGGTTTACACTTGCAGTTGGCCATTGACAAGGTTTTCACATTTCACATGCATGTTAAAATCAGAATTTTGTTTGCTAAAAACTATTTGGAACCGCAAACAATTATGTATTGTTGAAAGCAGAGACTATGGAGAATAAAATTGTGGCACCAGAAGCAGGTAAGTAAGACATATTTATTATTTAAGAAAAAGAACATTTACAATCACTTTTAAGCACGAATTATGACCCTAAGGCTACTTTTACACTGGGGAGCTTTATAGGCGCTATAACGCTAAAACAAGCGCTTGCAAAGCGCCTTGAAAGAGCCTCTCCTCTCACTCCAATGTGAAAGCCCAAGGGCTTTCACACTGAAGTGGTGCGCTTGCAGGACGGTAAAAAAAGTCTTGCAAGCCACATCTTTGCAGCGCTGTAGGAGCGGTGTATACACCGCTCCTAAAGCGCCCCCTGCCCATTGAAATCAATGGGCAGCGCCGGTGAACCTGCAGCGGCACTTTGCTGGCGCTTTTAACCCTTTTTCGGGGGTTATAAAAGCGTCCCGCTAGCGGACGAAAACCTCTGCAAAAATTACGGTAAATTGCTACTAAAAATAGCGGCGCTTTACCGCCGATGCCCCCAACGCCCCAGTTTGAAAGAACCCTAAAATGATTGCTCTCACACTGATGGTCACAGGAATACCTTGCACTAATTCGCCCAGAAAATTGTTCCCCCTTCCAATCTGAGAGACCTGGAGCAGTTGGTGAAAGAAGAGTAGTCCAAAATTACAGTAGAGAGGTGTAAGAAACGAATTGCAAACAATTTTGTCCGGTCCATTTTTGGAGTTTTGCGTGGAATGGCTTTTTGTTTCTCCACTTTTTTTGTGCCATAACAATGCAAATGTAGCGCTGGTAGATTTTTATCTACCGCTGATAGGTAAATTTAGTGGGTCGCTTATTATAGGAAGTTAGATTTGCCTCTGTTCCAGCTTGGCTGACGCTGCATGCAATTCCACATTGTGCCGGTGGGTGTCGTTGTCACCATTGGCAGGTGTTGGAAAAAAATGCATTTACATCTTAAACATGTATAGCATCATAATATATCGTGAATAAGTGACAAAATGCTAAGTACATAACTTATGCCTATATAGGCAATGTGTGTAGTTAGTGGACGTTTTACAAATAAATTTAGAAAAAAAAGTCCATTAGTGTGTGATGAACCATATATTTGTCCACAGAAACTGGGGGTTCATGGGCATATGTGGTGCCACATCTGCGAATGGGGCGGAGGCTGGAGCAAACTATGTATAAGTAGGCACTTTACACACAGGTCTTCTAAAATTCCAACTCAAAACTGCAAACGATAGGAATGAATATCCTTACTAGAGGGGATGGACACAGTCACCGTACGGTGGAGTGTCATACGAGCTTGAAGAATCCAACGATCCCAGGGATATCTGGCTGGAGAAATCCTGGCGGGGAATCCCATCCGGGGCGACCCTAGCTGTTCATTGATGTGTGAGTCCACGACCAATCTGGATATCTCTCTCAGATGGAATGAGTGTGCAGAGAAAAATGGCTAGGGCTCAACGGGGTCCCATTCATGGAAGAAGGAAAGAACAAAAAAAATCTCCACATAGGGCATGAATCCGGTAAAAAATGCTTTTATTGAAAAGCTGGAAAGTGCTAGACAGCGCACTTAAATAGATAAAATGTGATCACAAAAAAGAATAAGATAAAATCGTGTGGTAACAGGGCATCTGTAGGCTTTAGCAACCCGACATGTTTCGGACCATCGTCCTTCTACTGGGGCATAAACCTAAATGTCTGTACCACGCTCACATATATACATGGATAATTACACCAAATACTCATCAGCTGCATAAAGCATGAATGGATAATTACACAAAATACTCATCAGCTGCATAAAGCAGCCAGCCTATAGTAATCTCCGTGTGATATCCTACATTGATGACAGTTCTAAACTTGACTCAAAGCCATCCTCCAATCATGGCACTCAGAACGGAGTCACGTGACGGCGTCACTGCGCGTGATGTCATCGCGCAACGGACCTTGCGCTCCAAGCCTCCTTTTCATACGAGGAAGTAATAGGCCATGCAGTGGAGTAATTATACTCACAATGGCCCTGGAGGGCTGTCATAGCGCATCGGTCCGGGGCGCTCCAATGCGCTCGACTTCAAATTTTTGACACTTTACTACAATTCCGGGCTCCCCTTCGGAGTCTTGTAAACACGATCTTTAAAAAGCAGCAGCAGCCATGAGCTTGCTACAATCCCTAGAATACCAGGACATTTATAAATGCCCTTGGTAGACAAGGGGTTAAGCTGCAATGGCAAATTCCCCTGCTTTCACATGCTGTGCATTTTTGACATCCCATTGATTTGCCAAACGCATGGTAATGCAAAAAATGCAAGGCAAGCACGATTTTTAAAAATATAGTTTGGTGGTTGTGAATGCACCTACGATTGGCAGATGCATGGGGGTGCCATTACCAATTAATGTCTCCTGCGTGCATCTGAAGAGGGCAGCACATTTCCATGTGGTGCAGGAAACGTACGCGGAAACACGTTTTCCTGCGCCACGGGTGATGTTAACGGGCCCTTCATAAAGATCCTTATCCTGGTGTGTTGAGGAACTTATGTGGTTTACAGCAGTTGGACAGGATTGTACACGTAATCACAGCTGAACATGGCCCATTCAAGTGAAAAGGGGTGCGCAATAACAGTGAGCCAAATTCTAGGCACGTAGATGCAATGTGCTATACCCATTCAAATAACTAATTTGACTGTTCAGGAGGCAGCAGTATTACCTACTGAATGCCTGTTAGCTGTACCTGCACAGCTTTTTGCAAAGTAATCCACCATGGATCGCTCCTCAAAGAGTGATGCATGTGTAAATAAGCCCTTAGTGAGTTAGTTGCATATTGCACACTTGTCAGTAATGAGACTGAAGGACTGTAGGCATCCAAGGAATTTGAGGATGATTCCCAGGACTGAGGAATATCCATACAAGTTAGTCAGTGTCTTGGCTCAGCATTGAACTAACATGTTGGGAACTGCATATGTGATGTACTGTATATGTAGCACACCCCACGGAAGAGCTGCTGGGTTAGGATTCCCCACTGCTACACGGCCAGGCACATAGCAATTCCTTCATACAATCCAACACAGAAAACAGTCATTTGCTTGTTTTGTTTTATTTAGGGGTTGATAACTTGGATGGGGTAGGGAATTTATGGGATGCCCAACTTGTAAAATGTCCAGAACTATTAACAGAAGGGACAACTTCCTCACTATGTATACTGAAAAATCCTCTTCTTCCTTCCTCCTGCACAGACTTGGTTCACATATGCAGCTCCTGCTGACCACTCCAAGGGATCTAACAGTCTTTAGTGTTATTTCAGCAACTGCCCATTACAGGCTGGGAGAACCTGACCCTTTGTGGATTAAATAGCACAATGTAGAGTGAACAGCATCTCCTTTTGCCTTCCTGTAGATGTTGAGCCGTGTTCTACTGCTGCAGAAGATACAAGCCCACCTGGCTACTTGCTTACCAAGTACTTCTGACTGGCACACTTCCCCAGTCCTCTTGACTGGCACACTTCCCCAGTCCTTTTTGACTGGCACACTACCATGGAGATTCCTCAGGACAAGGATGAAGATTGGAGCACAACGCTGTCTTCAGAGAGCACTTGTTACAGCTGACAGTCTCTCCCCCTTGTGTTATCCCTGCACTGTGCTGATATTACTCACTGTCTCTGCTTGCTCTTTCCCGCTGCCTTTTCCAGTGTCTTGCCGAGAAAGTTCCCATGGCAGATAAGGACCCCCCCTGTACTGCGCAGGCGCAGCGCCTGCGCAGTACGAACTACTATGAGCCGCCGGAGATAGCCGAAGCTCAAAATCTTCAATCAGCTGTACACGGCGCCTGCGCCCTAGGTCCAGGTTCCTTCCCCACCATCCAAGTGGACCTAGAGGGGGAATAAAAAAGAGCCGTGCCCGAAGCGAGGCTGTGCCCGAAGCGAGGCTGTGCCCGAAGCGTGGCGAGCGAAGCGTGGCGAGCGAAGCGTGGCGAGCGAAGCGAGCCCGCGAGGGGCCCTCTTACAGGCGCCGTGTACAGCCTGCGCAGTAGAGGGGGGTCCTTATCCGCCGAGCGGAACTTACTCAGCAGAACACCGGCATGAATCCCTCCAGTTGCCTCCTATGGTGGGATCCTTCCAAGCTAGCTCTCTGTCAGAAACCATGAAATCAGACCGAGACAGAAGTACAGTTAAATCACACTTGTATAATAATAAATGTAAAAAGAACAAACGTAGTCAAAACATTGCCAAAGTTCAGTAACCGGAAGGAATCGTCAGCCAAACCAGGAGTCAGGGATCAAAGTATTGGAACAGCAAGCATTATCTGTGGCCTGAAGGGATGTCAGCAAAGCCAGTCTTTAACCACTTCAGCCCCAGAAGGATTTACCCCCTTCCTGACCAGAGCACTTTTTGCGATTTGGCACCGCGTCGCTTTAACTGACAATTGCGTGGTCGTGCGACATGGCTCCAAAACAAAATTTACGTCCTTTTTTTCCCACAAATAGAGCTTTCTTTTGGTGGTATTTGATCATCTCTGCGATTTTTACTTTTTTGCGCTATAAACAAAATAATGTTTTTTAAAAAAAAAAACGCATTTTTTTTACATTTTGCTATAATAAATATCCCAAAAAAATATATAAAAAACATTTTTTTTTCCTCAGTTTAGGCCGATACGTATTCTTCTACATATTTTTGGTAAAAAAAAAATCGCAATAAGCGTTTATTGATTTGTTTGTGCAAAAGTTATAGCGCTTACAAAATAGGGGAGTAATGGCGGCGATCAGCGTTTTTTTTTTTTTTTTTTTTTTTGTGACTGCGACGTACTGGGAGTGATTACTAACTGTAGGGGGGATGGGCTGTGTGTGTGTGACGTCACTGATCTCTGCTCCGATGACAGGGAGCAGAGATCCAGTGACACTGCCACTAGGCAGAACAGGGAGATGCTGTTTACATCAGCATCTCCCCGTTCGTCCTCTTCGTGAGGCGATCGCGGGTATCCCCTCGGCGATCGTGTGTGCGCACACGGCGGCAAATTCAAAGTATCGTACGGGTACGTTACTTTGCGCAGCCATGCCATTCTGCCGACGTAAATGTACAGGAGCCGGTAGGGAACCGGTTAAACAGGCACACAGGCGATAGTTTCTTGTGATGTGACCAAGGCGAAGGCAGAGCTCCTCTGGACTGGATGGCTTAAGTAGGCAGGACTGACGAGCAGGATCAACAACAGCTGGGTAACTGTGGAGAGAGATGGGAGCTGGCAATTAACCAACAGCTGAGCGGCCAGCTCAGAGAAGGAAGGGCTGAGCCCAGCCCTGACACTATCCTGAGCTCCAACCAGAGGTAAAACCTCTTCCCGATAGGGGTACCTCAAGGGCCACCAACAGCCTCTCCTCAGCACGCCATTTCCATCCAACCTCCCTGCTGGCATGGCCCATGTCTATTTATGGGATTTTCTCAGTCCCCTGCCAGCCATCTCCAGGGATTGGATGAGGTCCCACAAATATTAATGGCAGCTCCTCCTAACCCTCACTCTCTAGTTCTAGAAGGTTTTCCAACCTTCCAGATACCAGGGGGAGACACCAAACAGCTGCCAGGATGAGTCATCCAGCCCTGAACTCTAGTAAACCCTGACCCATTTAAGACCCGCAGGCTTTAACCGCTTCCGGACCGCCCACAATACATATACTGCTCAAAATCACGTACCTGTATGTGATTTAGTGCACACGATGTAGGGGGCGCGCGCGTGGCTGCCCGAGTGCCGCTCCCACTGTGATTGGACACAGTGGACTCAGTGGGTCCGGAGGCCGCGATGGCTGCCGAGACCCGCCGATTGTTCTGTGGAGAGACGGATCAGCAAGGTAAACAAGGCAAACCGCTGATCTGTGAAACCTTGATTGCCCCTGGTGTTAACCCCTTCCCTGCCAGTGTCATTTATACAGTGATCAGTGCATTTTTTTTAGCACTGATTACTGTATCGGTGTCACTGGTCCCCAAGAAGTGTCACTTAGTGTCCAATTTGTCTGCCGCAATATTGCAGTCCTGTTAAAAATTGCTGATTACTGCCATTACTAGTAAAAACAATTTAAAAAATAAAAAGTCCCTACATCTATCCCATAGTTTTTGGACGCTATAACTTTTGCGCAAACCAATCAATCTATGCTTATTGGGGTTTTTTTACCCAAAATATGTAGCAGAATACATAATGGCCTAAATTGATGAAGAAATTTGATTTTTTTACATTTTTTTTTATTGGGAATGTTTTATAGCAGAAAGTAAAAAATATTGTTTTTTTATTCAAAATTGTCAGTCTTTTTTGTTTATAGGGCAAAAAATAAAAGCCATAGAGGTGATCAAATACCACCAAAAGAAAGCTCTATTTGTGGGGAAAATGGACATCAATTTTATTTGGGTACAACATTGCACGACTGCGCAATTGTCAATTAAAGCAATGCAGTGCCATATCACAAAAAATGGCCTGGTCAGGAAGTGGATAAAACCTTCCGGAGCTGAAGTGCTTAGGGTCAGGGTAAATTTTCCTACATTGCCACTACTAGTAGCCCACATTAGAGGGGGGCTACATATACATTGTGTAAAAATGATATATACTTTACATATCTGAATGTTTGCTTCTTGGATATTTATCCAAGTACAGTGATGGACAGACCTAATTTAGCATGGTTGTGGAACTTTTATGGAAGCACTTTTGAACATGGGCGTAGCATAAGGGGTTGCAGGGGTCACAAACGCAACTCCGCCCCTAGCTCTAGGGGGCCCCTGCAGCCTCCCTGTCATATTATCATATCCTCCACAAAGTCCAGCTCCAATGTGCCCTAGGGCCCCACAGCCACACCCATACATTAGGTTTTCACTTTGCCTTCCACAGTCCACACCCATACATTGGCTGGGAAGAAGCTGTGAGCCATTTCCTGAATGGAGAGGCGCACGGGGTGAGAACAGCCCAGGTTGGGGAAGTGTCTGTGCTGTGTGCTGGCAACATGGAATGGTAACCAAGCTCAGCGAGTTAAGAGGAGGAGAGTGCAGTCCTGTAGCCACGATGGGTCCGATGTCACTGGTGAGATAAGACACTTCCCAGTGTCTCCTGGTCACCAGCTGGGTTTCTCTGTACCCCCCCCCCCACCACCTGGGAATGTCCGCTTACCCCACTTCCCTGACAACTGGGGAAAATACACACACCCTGGGAGGTGACCTTCCCCCAACAACTGCCAACATGGACAGAGAAACCTTCATAAATTGCTAATAAAAATCCATTAACACCTCCTGAGGGGCCCCCGAGGGGCTGCAGGCTCCAGATATGTGCCACATGGCTTTGTCCCCCCCAGATGTAAGTTGCGCTCCCCCTCAAAGCCCCCTGACCACTTCCTCCACCCTGGATGCTATGCTCAGCTGCTGAGCTCCTTTCCCATTACAGCACTCTATACTGCTCCTCCTCCACAAGGCTGAAATCACATACCTTTACAAAATAGCCAGTCAGCCACAAACTCTGGACTCTTATGCCGCGTATACACAACCGGACTTTACGGCAGAAAAGCTCAGACGGAATCATTCTGTCGGACATTCCGATCGTGTGTGGGCTTCATCTGAATTTTTCTTTCTAAAATTCTGATGGACCTAGAAATAGAACATGTTTCAAATTTTTCCGACGGAATCAGTTCCTATCGGGAAAACCGCTCGTCTGTATGCTATTCCGACGGACCAAAAACAAAGCACGGGCAGCTATTGGCTACTGGCTATTGAACTTCCTTTCTAGTCCTGTCATATGTCATCGCGTTCTAAACGATTGGACTTTGGTGTGATCGTGTTTAGGAAAGTGCGTTTCAGCGGATCTCCGTCGGAAAGACCGTCAGAGTCTATTCTGACGGAAAGTCCGGTCGTGTGTACGCGGCATTAAGGCTTTTGTTTGCCATTCTTTATGGCCCAACCTTACCCAGATGTAAAAAGATCATGAAGGAAAATGGCAGACTGATGAGCTCCTCTCTCTGATCATTTTGCACTCTCATCCTGCCAGCATGTTCCTATGATGACATGTGCATTTCAGCACACCTGATTGGTTTCTTGGCCTTCGCCCAGTTTGAGTAATGCTGTACTGGATAATAAAAGTGGTTAATGCTAAATAAAATTCTGGTGCTTACACTAATTGCATTCAAAATACATCTCAACTCACTAATTTTTCTATGAATAAATAACTGCATTTATTTGTTTTCAGTTATTTGGGGTTTTTTTGTTAACTGTTTGTGTCCCTGCTGTAGAGCTTTTGATTTTACCAAGGCTGTATGTTGGGAAGATCTCTCATGCCGCGTACACACGAGCGGACTTTACGGCAGACTTGGTCCGGCGTAGTGGATTTCGTCGGACAATTCGATCGTGTGTGGGCTCCAGCGGACTTTGTTTGCTCCAAAGTTGGACGGACTTAGATTTGAAACATGTTTTAAATCTATCCGACTGACTCTTCTTTCTAGCGGACAAACCGGTCGTCTGTGTGCTAGTCCGACAAACTCAAACTGACGCATGCTCTGAAGCAATTACAAGACGGAAGCGCTCGGTATGGTAAAACTAGCCTTCGTATTGAAGCTAGCACATTCCTCTTCTGTGATCTTTTAATACAGCGCTTTTTTTTATTTATAATGCGAGAGGAATGAAGTTGTTTTTCTGCTTTATATTCACACAGAGTTCTCACAAACTACTTTCTTCATGATTTATCCTCATGCCATGACTAATATGATATTTTTAAAAAGCCAGATCTCCATAAATAAAGTATTAAATTAGATTTTGGACTCATCTTTATTTTTTTTAATGATTTCAACACTTATCTATTTTACAATGTGTGCTAAATTATACAAACATTTATTTTTGTTTATATTTTTTTTGTATTTTCAAGTTACCACAATAACCTTAATATTTTGTGTTGTTTTTTGAACCTTAATGAGGTTGGTGTCCCTTGTTAATTAGACATAGGGGGGTTTATTTTCCAAAGGCAAATTCATTTTTCACTACAAGTGCAAATTCTACTTGGAATTGCACAGAAAGAGCATTTTGAAGTGCCTTCGCTGTGGATCCGAGGGGCACATGCAAGGAACCCCCCCAAAAAAAACCTTTTTATTGCACATGATTGTATGATAAAATAAGCAGAGCTTCCCCTCATTTCAGCTCTTCCCCTCAGATTTACAGCGACTGCACTTCCAACAAGTGCACTTGTTGTGCAATTTCTAAAGTGAACTTTTCATTAGTACTTTTCACTTGATTTTAGAAATGATTTAGCCTTTTGGCAAAAACACACATAGGGGTTGATTTACTAAAGGGAAAAAGACTGTGCACTTTGCAAAGTGCAGTTGCCCTCTGCAAGAGCATTTGCTCCAGAGCTGAGTAAATGAGCAGAAGCTCTGCTGACTTCCATCATCCAATCATGTGTAAGCAAAAATGCTGTTTTTTGAATTTTCCTTGCACAGGATTGGGTACTCTTTGCAAAGTCAAGCCTTACCTCATTTCCTAAGCTCTGGAGCAATTGCACTTGCAGAGGGCAACTGCCCTCTGCAAAGTGCACAGTCTATTTGCTTTTATTAAATCAACCCCATAGTCTTTTTGACCTGTACCTGCCTACTCCCAAACAAAATGGTGTTCTGGAATCAAAACACATAGTCAATAATGTAAGGTAACAAAAAAATCCATTTATTTTGGTGAAAAAAGAATTAGGAAGGCAACACTGGAGACACTTTTAGAATGTGTGAAGCCTTTCGTCCCCCAGGACACACATCAAGTTTTAGGACAAGAAAAGTGGTATCTTGCAACTAGGGAGCACAGGGAGCACAGTCAGACCAGACAGAAACCAGGCAATCACTTTCGACTCTTCCGTGGAGCCTTCCCTGCACGCTTCTCTGCAGCCTTCCCTCCACGCTTCTCTGCAGCCTTCCTCGGAGGCTGGGCCTCTGGTGGTATACTTGGGGCAGGAAGAGGAGGAGGAGTGGCTTCATCTGCCAGATACGTAGTAGCAGTAATCTCCCCTCTCAAGCCCTTCTGGTAGGCCTGAAAAATCAAACCCTCACAGAGGAGGCGTTGGCCCTTTTCCAACTCCAGCAATCTGCTGGCTATGTAGGTGCCATACGCCTCCTCTGGATTGGGTGGTGTACTCAGGATTTGGCTTGCTTCACCTATGAGGGCTAGGGATTCCTCCTCAGTTTGGGTCATTCTCCTGGGCCTTTTGGTGAGAATGCAGAGGGGAGGCACCTGACACTCCGTGCGGCTTCTACTAGGCCCAGCCACAGCCTCCTCCTCTCTCCTACTGGGCAAGGCCTCCTCCTCTCTCCCACTGGGCAAGGCCTCCTCCTGGCTGAGGCCAACCTGTGTCAAAAAAAAGGGACATAGTTGTAATTTTGTGTTACGCAATCACACACAATTTTCAGCTCATGACTTGCAAATATAATTCTCAACAAATAGTAAAGGCTATCTATTTGACACCACCATTATTTCAGGTGATCAACAATATCTGAAGTACATAGGCGTGTGTACAGGGTGTGCCAGGTGTGCCTGGGCACACCCTACTTGCCTTGTGTGGTGCATATTCCCCTCTGTTTAGACCACTGATATTTCATCCCCCAAAAAAATGTTACAAAAGAAAATAATTTTTTGGAAGAGAAAATAAACAAAATTACACTGTCCACTGCCCTACTGACACCATCAGTACATATACACATGCATATGTATTTGAGCTTTGGGGTGCACACCCTAATGCAAGAGGCTGCGCACACCTATGCAGAAGTATATTTTTGGCCACTACTGTCTAGTGATATGTCTACATATTAATATTTGTGATGAAGTCATTTTTTATGAATCACTTAAAAATTTAACACGTTAACATCATTAATAACATTTACACAATCACAAATTCCACAAAAAAGGATACCTGGCTGAAGCTGGGCGCATCCACTTCATCAATGATGAAAAGGCCCAGTACTTCCTGGGACTCCTCAGCTGGGGTGGAGGTGGAATGGAGGCTGGAGGGAAGAGTGGGGGGAAGGCTGGAGGGAAGGGTGGGGGGAAGGGTCGAAAGTGATTGCCTGGCTTCTGTCTGGTCATCCAGGAATAGCATTTTGTGGTAGTACCACAACTTGGGGACATAAACTTGGTCGGCTGCTGCTCCGGATCTGAGCGACTCCTGGATTTTATTGTGTTCCCGCTTGTACATGTTTCGCAAGATACCAATTTTCTTGTCCACAAACTTGAGGTCTGCCTGGGGGACTCGAGTCTTCACAAATTCTAAAAGTGTGCCCAGTGTTGCCTTCCTTACATCTCTATTATAATATAGTGGGTGTTTGACCTCCCACAGGTTTTTATTTTCTTGATATAGGTCAATAAATCGCGACAAAAAATCTGCCTCTTTAAAGGGATTCATTGTTGCTGAAAGACAAGACACAAGATCAAAACTGTAATGTCAGTCACAACTCACAGGATTATTTGGTGAAGAATCTACGGGACACATACACACACACACCCCCACTTTAATCTTACCTTCGTTTCTGACGCTCGCTACTTCCGCACGGACATACGTAGGCCATCGTAATAGCTTTATATACACTGCGCATGTGTCATGCTCCGCCTGCGTCACCCACCCCTGACGTTCTTTAGTACGATTTGTCCCCGCCCCTTCACTCTTCGTTGCGCAGTGGGAGTATATAGATAAAGATGGCGGAGAGAATCAGTGGGAGTAGCGCGGAGGAAAGCCCGAAGCCACAACCATCCACATCCCGGAGGAGATATAAGACCACCAACATGGCTTTTGAAGAGATGGTGGAGATGGTGTCCATATTGAGAAGGGAGGACTACGATGGCAAAAAAGGACCGTACACATGACCGAATATGCGTAAGGACAAAATAATGTCCTCAGTTGTCACCGCTCTAGAAGCAAAATTTGGCACAAAACGGTCTAAAGAACAATTGAGGAAGCGGTGGTCTGACATCAAAAGTCGGGAGCCAGAACAATATTGGCGAATAAAGAAGCTGCTTAAAAAAAGTAAGTACTTGTTGTGTTTTCCTATTGAGATACTTAACTTGCATGCTGATCCATATTTTTTTCGTTTATACAGCATCGTTCGTAAAGACCGTTCTTTGTAAAATACATATGATACTTTAGAAAATGACGTTATTTTTCCGCTAAATACGATGGTACAGGGTTGGACATATATTTATGTCTTGATAATTTTTCGTATTCCCAAAATTTGTTGATGTGGTGTAGATGTGTTGGAAAATATAACGCTTCTTCAAAAATGAGTCAGTGTAATGTAAGGACAGGACACAGCAGCTGGTTCCACATCTGGACTCACGAGCACTAGTGTACTATGTGACCATAACTACATTTTTGAGGGGTAATACACATAGGAGATCATTGAGGTGTCTGCATCTGTGAAACTTGCCTGAAAATGTGCATTGTTTAGAATTGTTGTTCAGAGGGAATGTTCATCCTGTCTTCAAAATTTTTGAGGACCAAAAAAGGCAATTGTCCACAACTCATAACCAATGTTTCATATTATTTTAAAAAATCTAAAATATCACTGTGTTTTAACTATACCTTTTGTTGAATTATCATAGGGGAGAAAAGACTCAGACAACAGTCCAAGGATCCCAGGACCCCCCCAAGTCACCAGCCTGAGGCTGAAGATAGCCCAAGACCACGCCCACCCGATGACCTGGAGGAAGGAGAGGTGGAGGAAGTGTGCGAGGTTTCAACCCCACCAAGTGAGTGACTGACACCCCAGCTTAAGGTAATGTATTTAGGCGTGCATATTTTAACCCTTGTTTTTTTCACTCATTTTAGGTGAGCTTCTGGTTGAGGAAGGCCTAGCGGCAGAGCCATTCAGCACAGACAGTGTCCAAAAACTGATTGGCCAGATAATGCTGTGGAATGGATAAAGGCAAAAGAAAAAGAAAACCTGCGCTATCAAACAACAATTAATATAACTGCAGCTGCAACAAAACCACAAATATCAATGAGGTGAAAAAAATACATAAAAAGAAAAAATTGCGCGCTTGCATATACTTGATCTATATTACTATATAATTATCATAAGTAGATAAATAAATGAATAAACACCATCAAAATTGTTGTAAGTGAATTAGAAAGTCACTATGCTGCACCGCAAACAGCGACATATAGGTAAAATATTGACCATTCCATTTATATATAACAACAATAAATTCACAAACTTATGTGCAAAAACAGTTATTCCACCCAAGTGCAAAGTCATAAATGAAAAAGTTCAAAATTGCGTCCTGAGTCGCAAGAAAAACGCATATCCAAAGTTCATAAATTGCACTCCTTAGTGTGTGTATAGAGGAATAAGGGGACGTGAAGGGGCTTCCAATCACCAGTGGATCCAAAGGTTGATAACAGATGTACAGATGTATCCTTACCAGACGCGTTGGACCTCCTTTATAGCAAGGTCTAAAAAGCATGCAGATTTAGCCCTCTGCAAGGACAGGAGATGACAGCTCACCACACAACCGGGGATGATTCCGACACTTCCGCATACGCCAGATCGCCATAGAACCTCATGTAATTTAGCACGGGCGTCTCTGTTGTTTTTATATTTTGCCGGCTTTTATAGTTTGGATGTTTTGTAAGGTGCCTAGCTGTCTGAGGCAATAAAATTTCCCCTTTTTTATATACTACACTATTGGAGTTTTCTTTTTTCTCCCTTCCTTTACCTACGAGTCCAAACGAGGGAGGTTTTACATCAACGCGGAAGTGTCGGAATCATTCCCGGTTGTGTGGTGAGCTGTCATCTCCTGTCCTTGCAGAGGGCTAAATCTGCATGCTTTTTAGACCTTGCTATAAAGGAGGACCAACGCGTCTGGTAAGGATACATCTGTTATCAACCTTTGGATCCACTGGTGGTTGGAAGCCCCTTCACGTCCCCTTATTCCTCTATACACACTAAGGAGTGCAATTTATGAACTTTGGATATGCGTTTTTCTTGCGACTCAGGACGCAATTTTGAACTTTTTCACTTATGACTTTGCACTTGGGTGGAATAACTGTTTTTGCACATAAGTTTGTGAATTTATTGTTGTTATATATAAATGGAATGGTCAATATTTGACCTATATGTTGCTGTTTGCGGTGCAGCATAGCGACTTTCTAATTCACTTACAACAATTTTGATGGTGTTTATTCATTTATTTATCTACTTATGATAATTATATAGTAATATAGATCAAATATATGCAAGCGCACAATTTTTTCTTTTTAATGCTGTGGAATAGCCAAATTGATAAAATGCGTGGCCAAATTCACAGCATGCAACTTCGCCTGGACTCCATGCAACAGGAAATGAAGAACATGATTGATGTTTTGGGCAGAATATAATAACGTTTTGCCTAAAAACATCAATCATGTTCTTCATTTCCTTGTGAAGTTTGTTTCTTGTTGAAATGTGTTTTTAAATTTTTTTGGTTAAAAAAAATTTTTTATGATGCACAAGGTGTGTCATCATGTGCTATCTTCCATCATGGGTTATCAGTGTACTTGTTTTGTGTTTGCAACCCCTTCATCCTCAAAATTATTTAGTGGTGAGAGGAACAAAGGGATTGCACACACAAAACACATACATTGCTCACCTATGATGGGAGATAGCACATGTTGACTTGACCCTTTTGTAATACTCAATTTTGAGCATCTGAAAAATTAACGATTTACAAGGGTGTAATCACCAGCACCGTTCTCAAAATGTTGAACTTTGTAAGTTCTTTGATTTTTTTTTTTGTATATTTTTCTAAACACTGTTGTGAATTTTAAGATTTTAAACAAGGTCAATTTTTGTTGAAATATGTCTTTTAATAACGTTATTCAAAAAACGAAATTTTTAGAAAATAATAAAAAACTACTTTAAAAAAAAAAAAGTATTGAGAAAAAAAAAAAAAAAAAGAAAAAATGCACCTTTCAATGTGCACACAGTAAAATGTTTTTACTACTACAATGTGTGTGGCTAATTATTTCTCAATAATATGTTTTTTAAATTTTGGTGTGGTTAGAGTGACAAAGGGCCTTATTAACTAAAGGTAAATGCACTTGCCACTACTACAAGTGCACTAGGAGACAGACCAGAACTAAATGCAAACAAGAATAAAAACAAGATATTTTTTAAAAATGTATTTATTTTCCTTTTTTAAAAAAATAAATCTCTTGTTGAATAGCAATGGCCCCCCGACCATTAAAATAATTCACATATCGTTCACGCACTTGACGTGCGGTTCGGGGGGCCAAGCCAATACGGCCAATTTCTAGGCCTGTCATTGTTTCATCTTGTACAAGTCCGGCCTCAGGCCCAACAGAGGTAATATATGTCGCAGAATGTCTACGTAAAAAGTTATGTAGGATGCAGCAAGCAAGTATGACCTAATTAATTTTATAGTCCGCCAGATTTATTGCTGAAAGGAACAAACGGAACCGGCTGGCCAGAATCCCAAAGGCATTCTCCACAACTCTTCTTGCTCTGGCCAGCTGGTAATTAAATACCCTCCTCTCAGGGGTGAGTGTCCTTTGGGGGAACGGCCTCATCAAGTGCTCACCGAGTGCAAACGCTTCATCAGCGATAAAAACTGAGGGGAGTCCATTAACATTCTGGTCATCAGGTGGCAATCCCAGGCCACGAGTCTGGAGACGCCAGCACAGCTCGGTCTGTGCAAAGACTCCTCCATCAGACATCCAGCCATTCTTCCCCACATCCACAAACAGAAAGTCCAAATGTGCTGAGACCACCGCCATCAAAACTACAATATGGAACCCCTTATAGTTGTAGAAATAAGACCCCGAATGCGGTGGTGGCACAATGCGGACATGCTTCCCGTCAATCGCCCCGACACAGTTGGGAAAGTCCCAACGGTCAGCGAACTGGGAGGCCAGAGTCTGCCATTCCTGTGTACTGGAAGGAAACTGTGGAGTGAAAAAAAAAAATTAAGATAAGGACTTTTAAACATAACTTGGATATCAGATTACACAAAAACATTAGTGAACAACAGCAGTCAAACATTATTAATATGTGTGTTTGTAATTTAAATTTTAAAAAACATAAGGCCCACTTATAAGATTAATCACCCCCTCTGATGGCCCATTGATCAATTTGAATGTGGGGGGAGGGGTTCTAATTAGGGTCCAAAACACACCTGACAGTTTTAAACATTTGAGGGGTGGGGGAGGGGTTCTAATTAGGGTCCAAAACACACCTGACAGTTTTAAACATTTGAGGGGTGGGGGAGGGTCAAACAAGACAATGGAGCTGACAATATACATTGTTCAAGGGACTATAGGCTAGAGATATAAATGGACCCAGGATTGCATGGTGGGGAGGTTATTGAAGGTAAATATGCATGTAGGGCAATAAACGATTAATGTCCAAAAACAGGCATGCATGAAGATAAAGGGGACATTCACAGCATATTCCAAGCATGGTAATTAGGTAAGGAGGACATTTAGACTATACATTAGCAAACATTTAATACATATCATGTGATGTTAAAGGAGAAAACTTACCTTCATATAGTCCTTCTGCAGGACCTGAATGATGGCAGAACAGGTCTCTAAGATTATGATCCCCAGAGCCTGGGGGGAGATGCCTGTCGAGAACTTCAAGTCCTGAAGACTTCTCCCAGTCGCCAAGTAATGTAATGTGGCAACTAGCCTCTGCTCCGCACTGATGGCTTGCCTAATGCAGGTATCCTGCCTGCTGATATAGGGGGTCAGCATAGCCAGAAGACACTCAAAAACGGGGTCCGTCATCCGGAGATAATTCCTGAAATCCTCAGGATTATTCTCACGGAGCTCACGGAGCAAAGGCATGTGCGAGAATTGGTCACGCTGGCGCAACCAATTCTTCATCCATGAGCTCCTCCTCGCCCTGTTCATGGACTGGACTCGGGTCAAAGTATTAACCCCAACACCAAGTCCCCACGCAGCATGAACCCGAGAACGAGTACGTCCACGCGACATGGCTTCAAAACGGTCGGCTGGTCAAACAAACAAACTTGTAACAAACACACTGAAGAACAGCAAGGCCTATGAAGAACGACCTGAAAATCAGGAACGAGCGGACCAGAACGGCCTGCAAGGCAGGTTACGAACTGGCCAACACGCAGTAATAACCTCCCCACCATGCAATCCTGGGTCCATTTATATCTCTAGCCTATAGTCCCTTGAACAATGTATATTGTCTGCTCCATTGTCTTGTTTGACCCTCCCCCACCCCTCAAATGTTTAAAACTGTCAGGTGTGTTTTGGACCCTAATTAGAACCCCTCCCCCACCCCTCAAATGTTTAAAACTGTCAGGTGTGTTTCTTAACCTAATTAGAACCCCTCCCCCACTCCTCAAATGTTTAAAACTGTCAGGTGTGTTTTGAACTCTAATTAGAACCCCTCCCCCCCCACATTCAAATTGATCAATGGGCCATCAGAGGGGGTGATTAATCTTATAAGTGGGCCTTATGTTTTTTAAAATTTAAATTACAAACACACATATTAATAATGTTTGACTGCTGTTGTTCACTAATGTTTTTGTGTAATCTGATATCCAAGTTATGTTTAAAAGTCCTTATCTTAATTTTTTTTTTTCACTCCACAGTTTCCTTCCAGTACACAGGAATGGCAGACTCTGGCCTCCCAGTTCGCTGACCGTTGGGACTTTCCCAACTGTGTCGGGGCGATTGACGGGAAGCATGTCCGCATTGTGCCACCTCCGCATTCAGGGTCTTATTTCTACAACTATAAGGGGTTCCATATTGTAGTTTTGATGGCGGTGGTCTCAGCACATTTGGACTTTCTGTTTGTTTTGCAGATACAAACCTCACAAGCACAAACTGAACCGCAGAAAACGATCGAAATAAGCTGAAGCGCGAATCGTCTCTAACCAAACTTCTACTAACACGAGATAAACACAAGATTAGTAAAAAAGGAGCCCAAAGGGTGCCGTAGTGGGGCTTGAACTTCCTTTTTATAGTCCCGTCGTCCGTGCTGTACGTCACCGCGTTCCAAACCAGCGGACTTTTGCAGTGATCGTGTGTGTCCAAGTCCGTCCCTTTTTAAGTCCGGCGCAAGGAGCCGACAAAGTCCGCCGAGCAAAGTCTGCCGTAAAGTCCACTCGTGTGTACGCGGCATTAGATGGAGACCAAATCACAATAAAAATATGTTGTTTTAACACAGTGAGAAGTAAGGGTATAAAAAGGTGGGACCCAAACAGTAATAAATATTTGACAGAGGTTCAAAGCCGTCCCCTCCATATCCAAAACTAAAAAGTATTAGCTAAGGTTGGACTTTTACATTAACGTTGTTATAACACTTTTTTTTTCTTCTTTCAGATGTAATAATGCCATTAAGAACACAGCACTGGTAAGCACTAACAAATTCCACAAGGGATTTTCTAAATATACTAGCTTATTCTGACATCTGACTCACTTTTTGACAAGCTTCAGTTTGGTCTTTGGTCTTATTCAGTGTAAAGAGACCCTGTCACCACTTAGGTCTTGTGACTCCTTAAGTTTCAGTCCGTTTTTTATTCTTACAGTGGTTCTGTGCCTAGCCATCCATGTAGGAAAAAATTATTTATTGACATCTTTTGAAGTCATACTGGTACCTAATATGAATGGTGATGAGGAGGATTTTGAGAGTCCACAATGTATGGAGATATATTACGCAATTGATTGGGGCTCTGAAATTATTACAAAAAGGAATAATAACCCATGACTTAAAGTATAACTAAAGGCAAAACTTTTTTTTTTCGTTTTGGATAGAGTAGAGATGGATTAGACCCCTTTCAGTTTTTATTGCTGTCTGTGCCCCCGTTAAGGAGATTCACCCTCTCTATTTGTCCTGTTTACCATTATCATTGAAAGTGAAAGAAAATCCCATATTTTGGGTTGTCCCCAAAAAAGTAATAGTGGGGATATCTTCCAATGGGGACACTAGTTCTGGTGACCTGGGGGTGCAAGGATTTCCTTTCACTTCCTGTTTGGCTATGAGACAGGAAGTTAAAGTGTAAGTCCAGCCTAACACTAAAATCCCAGCATCTACTGACATCCATGGTCTAACACTAACCTATCTAGCCCTGTAAAGATGAAATCAGTATACCTTTTTTGAATCTGATCCGGTCCCCAGTGGAGGAAGCTCTGCAGAGGATTGCTCAGGGGAATGCATGCACGCGAATGGGCGCACGCACAGTGCAAGTTGGCGCCAGATGGACTATTTAAGGATGCTCCTGCCTGTGCTAAAATTAAACAGTCAGTCCAGGTTGAGCAAAACCTCTCTCATGCCACCTATGCCCCCACCTCTTGAAAAAAAAACCTTACCAACTATAGCAGGCAGCCGCACTAAGGGTCGAAGCTCAGAATTTTCCCTTGCCCAAATTCCCTTTGCATTCCTTGCCAATTACTTCAGTGCTAATATACCAATATACCCAGACTTTCCAGCTGGAACAAAGGATTAACACCTCAGAAACATAGGCAACTACGGACTTCTACAACCAAAAAGCAATTCAAACCATGATTTCCATGCATCTAGATGTCCAGGCACTTTATCAAGGCAAACAGCAACCTTTTTTCTTGTTACCCTTAGTTCCCTTCACCACTCTGCCAGTGGCGGCTGGTGCTCAGTATTTTTGGGGGGGGGTGGCAAACAAACATCCCCCCCTCACTCGCACCTTGGCCACCAACCAAAGTTGCAACACTCCCACCACGCCTCGCCTCTCCTCTCTCAACCCGCCGCCTTCTCTATATAGAAATCATAGAAAATGTGTGCTTCAATCATAACTGCTCCTACCTCATCTGATCCATGGAGAAGTCCCAGCACAACCCGCATCGCACACTGCCGCCACCGCACACTGCTGCCGAGCTTGCCCCCATCGTTCTTGCTCTGCTCGTAGCTGTCCTTGTTTTCCCGGTCTGCTCTAAGACTCCCGGCCAATCGGGTCTCAGGAGCTGCTTCCTGATTCGCCGGGAGAAGAAACAGGAAGACAATAGCGAATATTAATTTGCTATTGTCTCACAACTGGGTGGGCTCAGGGCGCAGTGCTCTGCACCCCATGCCCACCCTTTTTTGAAGCCAATTAGAGCCTCAGCCTCTAATCCTGTGCTTCCAAAAAAAACAACATTTGAATCCATGCGTCTGGCGCCCTGCCCTGCATGTAGATTAGGGGTCGGGCGTATGGATTAGGGGGGCAGCCACTGCTTAGAAGCCGCATTAACGAATATACCAGATATTTCAGGTGCACTTTATCTAAATGTATTGACATATTTCAATAAAATGACTCCTGCAGTAAATTAGTTAAGAATAACAACTACGAAAGACAGGATGCGATCCTCTATGATGCAGTTTGGAATAAATGGCTCTATAACATTAGGCTTAGGTGGTTTGGTTGCTCCTGGGGGAGACACTGAACCTCATACTACTATGGCCTGTTTAAATATACCTATGGAGCCTATATAGTTATACTGACTGTGGGCAGGTATAGGAGAGTTCGATATATCCAGTTTGGAAGGAATATATATCTTTCCATATGGATTATTGTTGAAGCCCCTGTTTCTATGGACTGAAAATAGGTGAAAGGGTGTTATTTGTTCTCCCCTTCTCCAATCTATTACTCTCCCCCTTTAATTATCTGGATACTTACGGTGTATCTCCTCCCCCAGAGAACCATATGAGTTTATATTCATATCTATATATCTTTATGCCATCAGCCCTATACACGGTCGCTGGTATTAGTAAGAAACTGCCTCCTGCTTTACACGTTGATTCCTGGGTGATCATCTGGGAGCTCTCCATGTGGAGATATTTCTATGCTGACAAGTGAGACTTTGCCTTCCAACTACCACCAAGTGTGTCCTGACAAAGCAAAACAGTAAAACGCGTTGAAGCACAGGGGCTTACTGCTGTTTTTTTGGTGTCAACTCTCTACACTAGATACTCATTACTATCATATGCCTGTCGTAGCCTCTCCTCAGTGAAAGACACATGAAAGCCCACATGGAGTTTGCTAAAAAAACTCCAGGAAGGACTCCAAGATGGTGAGAAATAAGATTCTTTGGTCTGATGAGACCAGGGTAGAACTTTTTGGCCTTAATTCTAAGCGGTATGTGTGGAGAAAACCAGGCACTGCTCATCACCTGTCCAATACAGTCCCAACAGTGAAGCATGGTGGTTGCAGCATCATGCTGCGGGGGTGTTTTTCAGCTACAGGGACAGGACAACTGGTTGCAATCGAGGGAAAGATGAATGCGGCCGAGTATAGGGATATTCTGGACAAAAACCTTCTCCAGAGTGCTCAGGACCTCAGACTGGGCGAAGGTTTACCTCCCAACAAGACAATGACCCTAAGCACACAGCTAAAATAATGAAGGAGTGGCTTCACAACTCCGAGACTGTTCTTGAATGGCCCAGCCAGAGCCCTGACTTAAACCCAATTGAGCATCTCTGGAAAGACCTAAAAATGGCTGTCTACCAACGTTTACCATCCAACCTGACAGAACTGGAGAGGATCTGCAATGAGGAATGGCAGAGGATCCCCAAATCCAGGTGTGAAAAACTTGTTGCATCTTTCCCAAAAAGACTCATAGCTGTATTAGATCAAAAGGGTGCTTCTACTAAATACTGAGCAAAGGGTCTGAATACTTAGGACCATGTGATATTTCAGTTTTTCTTTTTTAATAAATCTGCAAAAATGTCAACAATTCTGTGTTTTTCTGACAATATGGGGTGCTGTGTGTACATTAATGAGGAAAAAATGAACTTAAATGGCTGCAATATAACAAAGAGTAAAAAATGTAAGGGAGTCTGAATACTTTCCGTCCCCACTGTATGTGATGGAACCAAACATATGAATACAACCTGTTTTAATAGGTCTTTACTGTGAGATGCATAAATAAATAAATTAATTAATAAATAAATAAATATCAAACGCAATAAAAGTAAATAGACACAAGGTGGCAGCAAAATAATCAATTGTATGAAAGTATTTACAGTAGTGGGTTCTGTTTCAAAATCCAAATAACTAAAAAAAAAACTTTATTTTGTAATTGCAATTTTCCTTTGTGTTCATGTGTTTCTGTTCCTCTCTGGGATTGCAGTATGACTCAAAAACAGGACATGGGTGTCAACAGGACATACTATATATTGTAAGGTTTTAATTATAATTGGGTACATCTAGGGACTTTTATTCAAAATGTGTCAGCGAGTTTTGGTAGCTGTTTCTATTATGAAATTTTTGATTGTGCAAAGGAGTGTTGTTGGCTTTTTTTTTCAATTTTTTTAGGTTTAGCATTAATGCAGAATCTGAAACCTTAGGTGGTAAGCTCCTTGAGGGTTAGGGACTGATGTGAATGTACAATATATGTAAAGCACTGCGCAAATTGACATCGTTATATAAGTACCTGTAATAAATAAAATAATCTGCTTCTTGTTAACGCAAGAAACGGCCAATTTTCTTATGCTTGGCCTTAACCACTTGCCGACCGCCTAACGACGATATACGTCGGCAGAATGGCACGGGCAGGCAAAATCACGTACCTGGTACATGATTGCCTTCCTGCGAGCGGAGGGTCCGATCGAACCCCCCCCCCCGCGGTGCCCGAGGCAGTCGGCTTTGGTCTGGCAGCGATCGGAGATGAGGGGGAGACCATCCATTCATGGCCCCCCCCTCGCGATCGCTCCCAGCCAATCGGAATCTTCCCCTGCCTCTGTGTAGTACACAGAGGCAGAGGAAATGATGTCATCTCGGCTCGGCAGTTTCCGTTCCGGCGCCGAGGAGAGAAGACTGTAATGTGAGTGCACAACACACACATCACAGTAGAACATGCCAGGCACACTTTACACCCCCTTTACCCCCCCGATTCCCCCCCGATCACCCCCCGATCACCCCTCCCCCCCCCCCCGTCACACTGACACCAAGCAGTTTTTTTTTTTCTGATTACTGCATGGTGTCAGTTTGTGACAGTTAGTGTGGTAGGGCAGTTAGTGTTAGCCCCCTTTAGGTCTAGGGTACCCCCCTAACCCCCCCTAATAAAGTTTTAACCCCTTGATCACCCCCCGTCGCCAGTGTCACTAAGCGATCATTTTTCTGATCGCTGTATTAGTGTCGCTGGTGACGCTAGTTAGGGAGGTAAATATTTAGGTTCGCCGTTAGCGTTTTATAGCGACAGGGACCCCCATATACTAATAAAGGTTTTAACCCCTTGATTGCCCCCTAGTTAACCTTTTCACCACTGATCACCGTATAACTGTTACGGGTGACGCTGGTTAGTTCGTTTATTTTTTTATAGTGTCGGCACCCGCCGTTTATTACCGAATAAAGGTTTAGCCCCCTAATCGCCCAGCGGTGATATGCGTCGCCCCAGGCAGCGTCAGATTAGCGCCAGTACCGCTAACACCCACGCACGCAGCATACGCCTCCCTTAGTGGTATAGTATCTGAACGGATCAATATCTGATCCGATCAGATCTATACTAGCGTCCCCAGCAGTTTAGGGTTCCCAAAAACGCAGTGTTAGCGGGATCAGCCCAGATACCCGCTAGCACCTGCGTTTTGCCCCTCGGCCCAGCCCAGCCCACCCAAGTGCAGTATCGATCGATCACTGTCACTTACAAAACACTAAACGCATAACTGCAGCATTCGCAGAGTCAGGCCTGATCCCTGCGATCGCTAACAGTTTTTTTGGTAGCATTTTGGTGAACTGGCAAGCACCAGCCCCAGGCAGCGTCAGATTAGCGCCAGTACCGCTAACACCCACGCACGTACCGTACACCTCCCTTAGTGGTATAGTATCTGAACGGATCAATATCTGATCCGATCAGATCTATACTAGCGTGCCCAGCAGTTTAGGGTTCCCAAAAACGCAGTGTTAGCGGGATTAGCCCAGATACCTGCTAGAACCTGCGTTTTGCCCCTCCGCCCGGCCCAGCCCACCCAAGTGCACTATCGATCGATCACTGTCACAAAACACTAAACGCATAACTGCAGCGTTCGCAGAGTCAGGGCTGATCCCTGTGATCGCTAACAGTTTTTTTGGTAGCGTTTTGGTGAACTGGCAAGCACCAGCGGCCTAGTACACCCCGGTCGTAGTCAAACCAGCGCTGCAGTAACACTTGGTGACGTGGCGAGTCCCATAAGTGCAGTTCAAGTTGGTGAGGTGACAAGCACAAGTAGTGTCCCGCTGCCACCAAGAAGAAGACAAACAGGCCCGTCGTGCCCATAGAGCCCTTCCTGCTGCATTTGCCAATCCTAATTGGGAACCCACCACTTCTGCAGCGCCCGTACTTCCCCCATTCACATCCCCAACCAAATGCAGTCGGCTGCATGAGAGGCATTTTCTTTATTTCCTCCCGAGTACCCCTACCCAACGAACCCCCCCAAAAAAGATGTCGTGTCTGCAGCAAGAGTGGATATAGGCGTGACACTCGCTATTATTTTCCCCCCTGTCCTGACAATCCTGGTCTTTGCATTTGTGAATGTTTTGAACGCTACCATGCACTAGTTGAGTATTAGCGTAGGGTACAGCATTGCACAGACTAGGCACACTTTCACAGGGTCTCCCAAGATGCCATCGCATTTTGAAAGACCCGAACCTGGAACCGGTTACAAAAAAGTGTAAAAAAAAACAAAAACAAAAAAATATATAAAATAAAAAAAAATAGTTGTTGTTTTATTGTTCTCTCTCTTCTCTCTCTATTGTACTGCTCTTTTTTACTGTATTCTATTCTGCAATGTTTTATTGTTATTATGTTTTATCATGTTTGCTTTTCAGGTATGCAATTTTTTATACTTTACCGTTTACTGTGCTTTATTGTTAACCATTTTTTTGTCTTCAGGTACGCCATTCACGAATTTGAATGGTTATACCAGAATGATGCCTGCAGGTTTAGGTATCATCTTGGTATCATTCTTTTCAGCCAGCGGTCGGCTTTCATGTAAAAGCAATCCTAGCGGCTAATTAGCCTCTAGACTGCTTTTACAAGCAGTGGGAGGGAATGCCCCCCCCCCACCGTCTTCCGTGTTTTTCTCTGGCTCCCCTGTCTCAACAGGGAACCTGAGAATGCAGCCGGTGATTCAGCCAGCTGACCATAGAGCTGATCAGAGACCAGAGTGGCTCCAAACATCTCTATGGCCTAAGAAACCGGAAGCTACGAGCATTTTATGACTTAGATTTCGCCGGATGTAAACAGCGCCATTGGGAAATTGGGAAAGCATTTTATCACACCGATCTTGGTGTGGTCAGATGCTTTGAGGGCAGAGGAGAGATCTAGGGTCTAATAGACCCCAATTTTTTCAAAAAAGAGTACCTGTCACTACCTATTGCTATCATAGGGGATATTTACATTCCCTCAGATAACAATAAAAATGATTTAAAAAAAAAATGAAAGGAACAGTTTAAAAATAAGATAAAAAAGCAAAAAAATAATAAAGAAAAAAAAATTGAAAAAAAAAAGCACCCCTGTCCCCCCCTGCTCTCGCGCTAAGGCGAACGCATGCGTCGGTCTGGCGTCAAATGTAAACAGCAATTGCACCATGCATGTGAGGTATCACCGCGAAGGTCAGATCGAGGGCAGTAATTTTAGCAGTAGACCTCCTCTGTAAATCTAAAGTGGTAACCTGTAAAGGCTTTTGAAAGGCTTTTATAAATGTATTTATTTTGTTGCCACTGCACGTTTGTGCGCAATTTTAAAACATGTCATGTTTGGTATCCATGTACTCGGCCTAAGATCATCTTTTTTATTTCATCAAACATTTGGGCAATATAGTGTGTTTTAGTGCATTAAAATTTTAAAAAGTGTGTTTTTTCCCCAAAAAATGCGTTTGAAAAATCACTGCGCAAATACTGTGTGAAAAAAAAAAAAAATGAAACACCCACCATTTTATTCTGTAGGCCATTTGCTTTAAAAAATATATAATGTTTGGGGGTTCAAAGTAATTTTCTTGCAAAAAATTTTTTTTAATTTTTTCATGTAAACAAAAAGTGTCAGAAAGGGCTTTGTCTTCAAGTGGTTAGAAGAGTGGGTGATGTGTGACATAAGCTTCTAAATGTTGTGCATAAAATGCCAGGACAGTTCAAAACCCCCCTAAATGACCCCATTTTGGAAAGTAGACACCCCAAGCTATTTGCTAAGAGGCATGTCGAGTCTATGGAATATTTTATATTGTGACACAAGTTGCGGACAAATTTTTTTTTTTTTGCACAAAGTTGTCACTAAATGATATATTGCTCAAACATGCCATGGGAATATGTGAAATTACACAACAAAATAAATTCTGTTGCTTCTCCTGAGTACGGGGATACCACATGTGTGAGACTTTTTGGGAGCCTAGCCGCGTACGGGACCCTGAAAACCAAGCACCGCCTTCAGGCTTTCTAAGGGCGTAAATTTTTTATTTCACTCTTCACTGCCCATCACAGTTTCGGAGGCCATGGAATGCCCAGGTGGCACAAAATCCCCCCCCCCCAAATGACCCAATTTTGGAAAGTAGACACCCCAAGCTATTTGCTGAGAGGTATAGTGAGTATTTTGCAGACCTCACTTTTTGTCACAAAGTTTTGAAAATTGAAAAAAGAAAAAAAAATGTTTTTTCTTGTCTTTCTTCATTTTCAAAAACAAACGAGAGCTGCAAAATACTCACCATGCCTCTCAGCAAATAGCTTGGGGTGTCTACTTTCCAAAATAGGGTCATTTGGGGGGGGGGGGGGGGGGTTGTGCCACCTGGGCATTCCATGGCCTCCGAAACTGTGATAGGCAGTGAAGAGTGAAATAAAAAATTTACACCCTTAGAAATCCTGAAGGCGGTGATTGGTTTTCGGGGCCCCGTACGTGGCTAGGCTCCCAAAAAGTCCCACACATGTGGTATCCCCATACTCAGGAGAAGCAGCTAAATGTATTTTGGGGTGCAATTCCACATATGCCCGTGGCCTGTGTGAGCAATATATCATTTAGTGACAACTTTGTGCAAAAAAAAAAAAAATTTGTCACTTTCCCGCAACTTGTGTCAAAATATAAAATATCCCATGGACTCAACATGCCTCAAAGCAAATGGCTTGGGGTGTCTACTTTCCAAAATGG
Organism: Aquarana catesbeiana; assembly: GCF_042186555.1. Taxonomy (NCBI): domain Eukaryota; kingdom Metazoa; phylum Chordata; class Amphibia; order Anura; family Ranidae; genus Aquarana; species Aquarana catesbeiana. The sequence continues at coordinate 625,459,021 of NC_133325.1, forward strand.
GGTCATTTGGGGGGGGTTTGTGTCACCTGGGCATTTTATGGCCTTCAAAACTGTGATAGGTAGTGAGGAGTAAAATCAAAAATTTACGCCCTTAGAAATCCTGAAGGCAGTGATTGGTTTTCGGGACCCCGTACGCGGCTAGGCTCCCAAAAAGTCCCACACATGAGGTATCCCCGTACTCAGGAGAAGCAGCTAAATATATTTTGGGGTGCACACATATGCCCATGGCCTGTGTGAGCAATATATCATTTAGTGACAACTTTTTGTAATTTTTTTTTTGTCATTATTCAATCACTTGGGACAAAAAAAATTAATATTCAATGGGCTCAACATGCCTCTCAGCAATTTCCTTGGGGTGTCTACTTTCCAAAATGGGGTCATTTGGGGGGGTTTGTACTGCCCTGCCATTTTTCCGGGGCTGAAGTGGTTAAAATCCATGGCCACATCTAGTGCAATTTTATCCTATGCAGTATCTCATGAATGCTGCTTCAAGACTTATCTATTTCTTATCTGTCTCTTTAACTACTCATCAATATTTTTATTTCACTGAAGTCAACCTGATAATAAAAATAAGGTTTACTATGTTTTGCCTTTAAAGCTGAACTCCCGGCAAACTGTGAAATACATGTATGCAAACTGTTTCATACACTGAAGAATTTATATTTCTGTCCATCCAGTCGTGAGATTTACAGAGTCCTGTCAAACAGTGCAGCCCTGTCTATTTTTTTTCTCCACTGCACTTTATTAACACTTACACTTGCCCTCTCCCAGCCTGTGAACAGTGAATGCAGAAGCAGCAGGCTGATGAGCTCATCTCTCTGTCACTTTGCTCTCTCCTTCTATCAGCCATTCCCTTTTTAGCACATGAACACTGCATCACAGCTGATTGGCCCCTTGTGCTGCTTCTCTCTCTGTCAGTCTGAGTTCTGCTATAAAGGGACTGCAAGAGGATGTTAAGAAGTCAAATTGATCTGATTTATACATTTTAAAAAATGCATTTAATGATATAATAATAAATATATCACCTTTGTTACCTATGATGTTAAGGATTCTCCATGCCACCAGCAGCCTTCTTTACCTCTTCTATGCTCAAATATCAGGTTATTCTGATTGTGTAAAGCTCTAACATGTCATGCAACCAAAATGAAGGATTATTCAATGCTGCAGTGAGCCAACATCCCTATAGATACACAGATACACAGGACTGTGATGGGAATATTAGAGGCACTAAGAAGAGGTAAAAACTCTCTATAGTATTTACATATAAATACACTATAGTTTATTGAACATAATTGTAATAAACATGCTTCTATGAAATAGATCATTTGCTATGGCTGACATATAGTAATAAACAGGGCTTTTTTTTCTCAGAGAATAGGTGCAGGAACTCCCGCCTTCCAAGTCACCCCTTGTGTCCGCCTCCGAGCACCATTCCTTCGTTCCACTCGCTACCCACCTCCAAGCACCATTCCTTGGTTCAACCCCCTACCTACCTCCAGGCACCATTCCTTGGTTCCACTCCCTACCCACCTCCAAGCACCATTCCTTGGTTCCACCCCCTACCCACCTCCGAGCACCATTCCTTGGTTCAACCCCCTACCCACCTCCGAGCACCATTCCTTGGTTCCACCCCCTACCCACCTCCGAGCACCATTCCTTGGTTCCACTCCCAACCCATCTCCGGGCACCGTTCCTTGGTTCCACTCCCTAGCCACCTCCGAGCACCATTCTGTGGTTCCACTCTCTACTCACCTCCAAGAACCATTCCTTGGTTCCATTCTCTACCCACCTCTGAGCATCATTCCTGGGTTCCACCCCCTACCCACCTCTCAGTAATGGATATAGAACCAAGTATCAATTTGTGTTGCTAAGTCATTTGTATGTAATTTGTTACTGATAGGAAGTAAAATAGATCCCCTGTAGCCAGCAACAATGGAGCACCCCCGGCAACAATAGACTCTGAACAGCTAGCAACAATAGACCTCTCCCTCAACAGTAGATGTCTTCCAGAAACTATTGTCTCCCAGTAGCATAAGAGCCCCCCCCCCCCCCCAGCAACAATAGATCCCCAACCAGAGACAACTGACTTCTCCAGCAACAATAGACTTTCCCCCTGTAAAAATAGATCCCCTCCAGCAACAATAGATCCCCCAGCAGCCAGCATCAATAGACCCACCAGTAAACCCCAGCACCCCTTGCCATTACATACATTCAGAGCTGGAGGTGCCGGAACTGCGTTCCCCCGCGTTCCTGCTGAAAAAAAGCCCTGGTAATAAACCTTCAAGTAGTTATGTTGTTAAACCACTCCATAGTCCACATGGCCCCAGCATATAAGCAGATCTTACCATGAACTCAATACAGCAGTGTGTTTCAATTTAACTCTTTTCCAGGGGTTAGAGTGATAATCATATAGAGGGTAAAATGTCGTACACATTCAGCCACATATGTTCAAACCAAAGGTACATGCCCTGTAGCTATTCCCACCAGATACTATCTGAGCCTATAGGGGTAAAGGTGCATACATGGAGTACCAGACGTGACCCAATGAACCCAATATACACTGTATATGCCCTGTGCTCAATATCCTTTGATGAAACTCCAATTTAGTGGAAGGTAAAAAAAAAAAGCTCTGACATGTCCTGGTAGTGTTGGATCTTACTTACCAGCTAGCCTGCAACAAAACTAAATTGACCCTAACAGTTCACTTTATAAAGCAAGGGGTTTAGTCATACATAGTAAAAAAAATTATAGGGACACTTTTTTGGCTGTAGGTGGAGTCTTATTATAATTAGGGGGCGGGGCAAACAAATCAGCAGATAAAGATACTCCAAACACCTGGTGTTAGCTCTTCAATCATTCCAGCACCATGGTTGTTATGGTGTCAGGATGATTGGGGCGCATTATTACTATTATTACATTGTAATATACAATGAAATCATTCAATTCACCATAATCCAGAATCAGTGGAACCCCTGAGCGTATCACCTGCCACGTCGCCTGCCACCAGATACCATCAGGTGCCCCCAGCAGAGTCTGTCCTTACATCAGGTGCCCCCAGCAGAGTCCCTCCTTACATCAGATGTCCCCAGCGGAGCCCCCCTTACATCAGATGTCCCCAGCGGAGCCCCCCCTTACATCAGGACTCCCCAGCGGAGCCCCCCCTTACATAAGGAGTCCCCAGCAGAGCCCCCCTTACATCAGGACTCCCCAGCGGAGCCCCCTCTTACATCAGGACTCCCCAGCGGAGCCCCCACTTACATCAGAAGTCCCCAGCGGAGTCCCCCCTTACATCAGGAGTCCCCAGCGGAGCCCCCCCTTACATCAGGAGTCCCCAGCGGAGCCCCCCCTTACATCAGGAGTCCCCAGTGGAGCCCCCCTTTACATCAGGAGTCCCCAGCGGAGCCCCCCCTTACATCAGGAGTCCCCAGCGGAGCCCCCCTTACATCAGGAGTCCCCAGCGGAGTCCCCCCTCACATCAGGAGTCCCCAGCGGAGCTCCCTCACATCAGGAGTCCCCAGCAGAGTCCCCCCTCACATCAGGAGTCCCCCTGCGGAGCCCCCCCTTACATCAGGAGTCCCCAGCGGAGCCCCCTCACATCAGGAGTCCCCAGCAGAGTCCCCCCTCACATCAGGAGTCCCCAGCAGAGCCCCCCCTCACATCAGGAGTCCCCAGCAGAGCCCCCCCACAGCAGGTGTCCCCAGCGGAGTCCCCCCCTTACATCAGGTGTCCCCAGCGGAGTCCCCCCCTTACATCAGGTGTCCCCAGCGGAGCCCCCCCTTACATTAGGAGTCCCCAGCGGAGTGCCCCCTTTACATCAGGAATCCCCAGCGGAGCCCCTCCTTACATCAGGAGTCCACAGCGGAGCCCCCCTTACATCAGGGAGTCCCCAGCGGAGCCTTCCCTTACATCAGGAGTCCCCAGCGGAGCCTTCCCTTACATCAGGAGTCCCCAGCGGAGCCCCCCTTACATCAGGAGTCCCCAGCGGAGTCCCCCCTTACATCAGGAATCCCCAGCGGAGCACCCTTACATCAGGAGTCCTCAGCGGAGCCCCCCTCACATCAGGAGTCCCCAGTGGTGAATCCACTGCCATTATAGAAGGCCAAGGGGCAACAAAATAATGTCTCCACCGGCCGCGTGGTTACAATAGAACCACCGCCCACCCCGCCCCTTTCCATAACAGACAGGCAGCGGGGAGGAGTGGGGCGGAGCGGGTCAGAGGTGGGCGGCGCCACAGCAGCTCGGTTTCTATTGTAGCCACCCAGCTCCACTTCACTTCTGGTCTTCTTAAAAATGGTGGCCTGTGGAGGCCGCGGACCTCTAGCGGCGGCGAAAAATCGGGAAAAAGTGAATTGCTCGTGACATTTCCCGGAAAATAATAAAATTGGGAAAGGAGTCTAAATCCTGGGAATGTCCCGGAAATTCGGGACAGTTGGTAAGTATGGTCATATACATTTTCAAACATGTGTAGACCCGGGTAAGCCGCAGTGGCCATGTCAGGTCTCCCACGTGTACTGAGGTTCTAACTCTATCATTTTGAGAGTCTGCCAAGTTGGAGCACATATAGCAGTGGAAAGATTAAGGGAAGGTTTACCTGGAGGGAGCCCACCCCTCCTTAAAGGTACAGGGATGCATGGGAAGGTATTCAGTGCATCCCTTTACCAATTCACCAACTGTACAAACAAATGGCAACCACACCAACCTATAACTAGCCTTTGCAGCAAGGAGCACATGGAAGGGCAACACAAAAAAAAAACAAGCAAAAAGTCCCAGCTTACGTACCAGCTAGAATGCAACAAAACCAAACTGACCCTGTCTAACAGTTCACGTTAAAAACAAGGGGATTAGCTGCATACTTTTGCATTATTTGGGGTGCCTTGATGTGGCCACTGTGGCTTACACATGTTTGCAAATGTGTGTGACTAAACCCTTGTTTTTAACGTGAACTATTACACAGGGTCAGTTTGGTTTTGTTGCAGGCTAGTTGGTAAGTGAACTGGGAATTTTGTTTTTGTCTTCCAAGTGCTCCTTGCTGCAAAGGTTAGTCATAGGTTGGGGTGGTTGCCTTTTGTTTGTACAGTTAGTGTTGGAGCTTGCCCGCTCCATCTTTCCCCACACGCATTTCCATTGGCCCAACACTATGATAGGTTGCCTCCATAATCGGCAGCACAGTGGTGTAGTGGTTAGCACTTTCACCTAGCAACAAAAGGGTCACTGGTTCAAATCCTGACCATGACACTATCTGCCTGGAGTTTGCATGTTCTCCCTGTGCCTGCATGGGTTTCCTCTGGGTACTCCGGTTTCCTCCCACACTCTAAAGACGTGCTAGTAGGTTAATCGGATTCTGTTTAAATTGACCCTAATATGTATAAATGTGTGTTAGGGACCTTAGATTGTAAGCTCCTTGAGGGTAGGGACTGATGTGAATGTACAATGTATATGTAAAGCACTGCATAAATTGACAGTGCTATATAAGTAACTGAAATAAAAATAATAATAATAATAGCCAACTTTGCCAGTTTAGAGTGACCCAGCATTTGGGAATAATAGGGACAGGGAGAGTTATTGCAGAGTCACTTTAACCAAGTAAACTGCTTTCATGAGTTAAACTCTGGGTAAGATAAAAGTTACCCTAACAGGGATATACGCGTACTGAAATTTAGCTGGTTTCTGTTACTGGCAACTAGCATTTCAGATCAAGGTCAGCAATAGTATTTCATTATTTCTTTTTTATAAAGAGACAAAAACATGAATTCTCTTTTTAGATGTCTTTATCTTTACCAATAGCTTAATGTTGTTCCTGGTGGAAGGCTTAATCAGCCCAGGAATGCAATTACTTGTTCAGGAAATATTTGCTTAAAATGCATGTGTCTAGTTATGTGCATCCCAAATACAATACACAGTAATACCTTGGATTACGAGCATAATTCATTCCAGAAGAATGCTTGTAATCCAAAGCACTTGTATATCAAAGCTAGTTTCCCCATAGGAAATAATGAAAACTTAGATAATCCGTTCCACAGCTATGCAGTACCCCATGTGGCCAGAGGTGCGGGGGCGCCGGAGACACTCGGAAACACTCGGAGATGTTTGGAGCCAACTCCGAGACGCTCGGAGACAATTGGTGAACGGAGTGTTTTCGAGTGTCTCCGAGCATCTCTGAGTGTCTCCGAGCAGCTCCGAATGTCTCTGAGCATCACCGAGCCCCCGCACCTCTGGCCAAATGCGGTACTGCACACCCCAGAGGCTTGAATCCTGCTCGTCTTGTGAGACAACGCCCACAAAGAAAGTCAGGATTTTTTTTTAAAAACAGCTCGTATTGCAAAACACTCGTAAACAGCGTTACTCCCAATCCGAGGTTCCACTGTACATATTTTTACAATATATGCAATATGCACAAAAATAATTTATGTGCTTCCAAAAATAAAAAAATGATTTTCAGGCTTTCTTTGCAGGCAATATTTTACAATAAACAACATTTTTCCTTTTACAGGATTTTTCTGTTAATCTTACAATCATCCAAATACATATTATTGATGGCAACACATTCTAAACCCAACTTTGTGCTGATGTTGGCTGATGATCTTGGTATCGGTGACCTTGGCTGTTATGGAAATGACACAATAAGGTAGGCACAGTGGTTACTATGTCCATCTAGCAGCACTGGGGTCATTGGTTTGAATCCCAATCATAGCTCTACCTGCTTGGAGTCTGCATGTTCTCCCTGTGCCTGCTCTGCATAGTTTGGTTTCCTCCCACACTCCAAAGACATAGGTAGGGTAATTGGCTCCTGTCTAAATTGGCCCTAGTATGTGTATGCATGAATGTGAGGTAGAACCCTTGGACTGTAAACATGTTGAGGGCAGGAATTGATGTAAATGTACAATATACTGTATATGTAAAGCACTGTGCAAAATTGATGGCGCTATATACAGTAAGTACCTGAAGTAAATAAATAAGGTAAGATTTTCATAATTTTATTTTCATACAAGATCACTAACATCCCATTGCTTTTGTGAGTTTATATTATATCTTACCCCCAATAATGTTCTAAGACCTATTGCTGCTGCTCCCACCCAATCTATAGTAATTGTTCAATTGCATTAGCAATCAAATACATGAAACTTAATGAAATACTGTTGAATTCCCTTCTTTGGACTATCCCTGTGTGGTTAATGTCACTGTTCTCCAGCAGTAAGACCATTTGACAGTTAAGGCCATGGGTCACTTTTAACACCTCCATATTAGCCAATTGTAATTTCTGCATGTGTCTATACAAGTTGGAAACCATGGATGTCATCTTATTAATTAGTTATATAATTAGAAACCTATAATGTGATTACTGTGCTGTCTTTATTTGGTAGCTACTCGCTCAGGGATGGCACTCATCAGTGGTGGGTTAAAGATCTCTGCTGCTTGGTCATACCACTGTCCAGCTCATTCTATCCCTAATATGTTTTGATAGTCCTTCATCGGTTGGGCCAGGAGAAAGCTACAACTACTTCCTTTAAAGACTTCCCAGCTTAAGGGCCATTAACCCTTCAAAAATAATTAATTAAAGCAGTGGTAAATAGCTGCAATAAAAAAAAAACAAAAAAAGTTTCCCTGCAGAAAAGCATAATGTGCTAGTTTTCATCGCATATTAGCACATTATCAAATACTTACCTTAAAACTAAGTCCTCCAGGGCTTCCATCTCCACTCAGTCTCTCTTCCAGGTTTGCGGACTCCGGCTGTGTGAGTGGCCAGAGCCGCGATGACGTCATGTGCAGGAGCCCTCAGTTACGGCACAGTGATTTGAAGGTCAGGCACAGTATGCCGGATGTCACCGGCTGCATCCAGGGTGAATACCTCCTAAACAGTGCACGTTTAGGAGATATTAATTTTTACCTACAGGTAAACCTTATTATTAGGCCCTGTCCTAAGATGGATCGTTCCTCAAAATTGAAAATCATATATTAATTTCCACTTTGTTTCAATTATTTCTAGCCTACTCCAAACAATCTTTGTGGTGGCGCTATACTTGCATCATCCATCCCACTGCCGGAACATAACGCTGATGCTACATACAGTTTATACAATGCTCACAGTAAACGAATCTGTTAGTGAAGTTAATAGATTTTTTTATTTTTTATAATCACTTTTTCTTTATTAAGACAAATTTTAACATACAACATAGAAATACACATTGCACAATATATCTATATGAATCTTTTCATTAACATACACCACACTAACCTCACCCCGAGAAAACACACCGGATCCTTGATCATGTCCTCTTCAAAAGAGAGAAAAAAAAAAAGGAAAAAGCCCACCCACTTACCTACCCATAACCAAAACTCAATTTATGCAAAACATTATTCAAAGTATAATTAAGAAGGGGGCTTTACAGCTCCCTATTACATGTGCCAAACAACCTATAATACAAAAAAAATATATATATACATACATATTAAGGAAAATTGTTGCCCATACTTACCGTAATTTTCCTTTCCTGGATCCTGCCCATGTCAGCCTACTATGGTTCAGCTCCGCCCCCTCTGACCCCTCCAGGACCACCTTTTTTCTAGCCCATAAAGGGCAGCTGTCGGACCAGCCCAGTGTTCAAAATACCCATCCTCGCGACCGAAGCTAGGGAGGGAATCCCCGGCTGACATGGGGAGGATCCAGGAAAGGAAAATTACGGTAAGTATGGGCAACAATTTTCCTTATTCCTGGACCTCCCCATGTCAGCCTACTATGGGATGTACCAAGCAACCTTCGATAAGGGAGGGAAAGAACAAAACAAGCCAGAGATAATACTGCTGCTTAAACAAATTTAATGGCTGACAGCCGCAGAAATAACAGAAGAACCAAACGTTTCTGCAGGAGAGAGGGCTACATTTAGCCTATAATGCTGGATAAACGTGTTGGGTGCGCTCCAACTCGCTGCTCTGCATACTACCTCGGGTGACACCTTTGCATAGGCTGCCCATGGTGCTGCCATGCCCCTGGTTGAGTGCGCCCTGATCTCTGCAAGAGAGGAAAGGTCCAGAGACTCGTAAGCGATCTGGATGGTCTTCACAATCCAGGATGAGACAACCCTAGGTGTAGCCGCCATGCCCTTTTTAGGTCCCAAAGGGAAGATGAACAGTTGATCTTGCTTGCGAAACTCCTCAGTCCGCTCCAAGTAAGCTGAAATAGAGGAGACCAAGTCTAGCTTCTTCCACTCATCCTGCAACTGGTCCACGGTGAAGGCTGGCAGAACAGTCTCCCAATTCATGTGAAAAGCAGTAGAGACCTTTGGTAGAAAGCTAGGAACTGGTCTAAGAACAATCTTGTCGGGAAAAATCACACAAAAAGGCTCTCTGGATGAAAAGGCGCATAATTCGGAAAACCTCCTAGCGAGGCTATGGCCGTCAAGAACACCATCCTTAGTGTTAGATGAAATAAAGAACAGGATGATGTCGGGTCAAAAGGAGGAGCCAACAAAGCTTTTAAGACCAGAGTCAGATCCCATTTAGGAAAGTAGGACTTCAGGGGAGGTCTGATTTTAATGGCTGCCTTCAGGAAACGGATCACGACAGGATCTAATGCCCACCTGGAATTCGTCATTGCCAAAAGGGCGGAAATCTGGACCTTCAGAGAATTATAAGCCAGGCCATTGTCCAGACCCTGCTGGAGAAATTCCAAGATGTTTGAGACTGAAGGAGATTCGGGCTGCCACCCCCTCTCTGCCGCTATGCGTCGGAAAGCCTTCCATACCTGGTGATAGGTCGAGTTAAACTAGAAATGATAAAGTTATTCCCGCGCTATCAAATATGGAAGATGGCTAAAACTGGAAAAGCTGCTTGCACCGATTTGGGAACACACCTGACCTTCACAATGAATATGTATAAATAGGTGGTGCTGCGCTAATCCTCACTAAGCAAACATGTGTCAAAAAAGTGAAATAAAAGATCTTAGAGTCAAATCTTATATCATAAACCAAATACAAGAAATATTAATGAAAACGTGATAGGTGACACTAACCAACAAATATAACTAATCCAGTAGAGATAAAAAAATATTATATCATATAAGTGAAAATATGTTCATGATGGCACATAAATGTGACCTCCTAGCAATTTAGTAAACCTCGCAATCATTGAAAAAACGTTCCATCATATAGTGCAATAAATAAATAATTTAAACTGTGTGCAAACAATGCTCAGAAAAGTGACAGTGTGCAATGGAGTATTCCAGTCAAATGAGTCTGTGACGTCACACCTTCACCAATCCCTGATGAAGTCACGTGAGGTGTGACGTCACGCGTAGGGACGAGACAGGCTGCAGACACTGTTAGAGGCTCACGAGCTCGCCGCTCGTTGGATACAATCGCTGTTTTTTTATTCTATGATGTGAGTACCTTTATTTTTTAAATAAAATTTATCTGATCAAACGGTATTACACTATTGGGATCCTTCCTGCTCTTTATATACCCCCCTGCACTACATCTGAGGGAACCATATCTCGGATCTAGGATTGTGAGGGACGCGTTGGAGCCCCTAGGTGGACACCCCAAAGGCTTGCTGATCATATGCGCTTGCCCTATTACCCTAAGGTAAGGGGCCACTACCCACTTGTGTGTATGCACACGAAGACACATGTGATGTCACCCACGCTGAGCACTTTAATTGCAACGGCCGCATGTTAAACCGTTGCTGTCACATATTTTAGCTATATCAAGGATTTTCCGTGTATAGCACTGTTTGCACAAAACTGTTTGGGACATTTATGTTATTTTTAGTTGGATGGACGTTTTTGCACATCTGTCACTTTGTATGTAGTATGGGGTACGGACTCATTTGACTGGAATACTCCATTGCACACTGTCACTTTTCTGAGCATTGTTTGCACACAGTTTAAATTATTTATTTATTTATTTATTTATTTATTGCACTATATGATGGAACGTTTTTTCAATGATTGCGAGGTTTACTAAATTGCTAGGAGGTCACATTTATGTGCCATCATGAACATATTTTCACTTATATGATATAATATTTTTTATCTCTACTGGATTAGTTATATTTGTTGGTTAGTGTCACCTATCACGTTTTCATTAATATTTCTTGTATTTGGTTTATGATATAAGATTTGACTCTAAGATCTTTTATTTCACTTTTTTGACACATGTTTGCTTAGTGAGGATTAGTGCAGCACCACCTATTTATACAGATAGGTCGAGTTTGTTGACCTTTTACGAGACTGTAACAACACTTGCTCTGAGAGGCCTAAATCCTTGAGAGATCTCCTCTCAATTTCCATGCCATTAACCTCAACCTCCTGGGGTTTGGGTGACATAATCCGTTTTGGAACAGGAGATCCCGACAAGGTGGCAGCGGGATTGGTTGACACAACTTCATACTCCACACTAGTGGCAACCATGGCCTCATGGGCCAGAATGGTAGGACTGCTATGGTTAGGACCCTCTCCCTGTAAATCTTCAACAGGGTCTTGAGGATTAAAGGAAGCGGAGGGAACACATACACCAGGGGGAAGTCACACTGTTTGGACAGAGCATCTTGGCCGTAAGCTTGTGGATGGTATGTTCGAGAGACGAAGCAAGGAAGCTGGGCGTTCTCTATCAATGCCATGAGGTCTATTACAGGTAACCCCCAAAGTCTGAAGATGGTTTGCAGAAATTTCGGATTCAAAGCCAATTTGCCGGGATCCACAAAGTTCCGACTCAACTGGTCTGCCAAGGTATTCTCGGGCCCACGGGAGATAGGCTGCAGTAAGGGAAATGAGATTCTTCTCTGCCCACTGGGACAACTGGCATGCGATTTGAAGAAGGACCCGGCTCCTGGTGCCCCCCTGACAGGACACGTACGCGACAGTGGTCTTGTTGTCAGACAATATTTTTACCGCTTGATCTTTCAAGAGTGGTCGGAAGGCTAGAAGAGCGTGCCGAACGGCCTCTAATTCCAGGAAGTTTGATATTTGAGAGATGTGTGGGGGCCACCGACCCTGAGCCTGCTGGCCCAGGCAGTAAGCTCCCCAACCCAGGAGAGTGGCATCGGTAGTCGGCACCACTGGATCCGGAGGCCAAAGAAATATACCCCGGGCCAAGTTGCGTGAGACTGCCCACCAAAGGAGGGATTGACTTATCTACCTTGGAATGTATATCCTCTGCATCAGAGAGTGACAATCCCATTGGAAAAGGAAATTGCACTGAAAAGTTCTTCTTCTCCACCTGGCCCTTGGAACTACCGGGATCGTGGCTGATAACACTCCAAGATAGCGCATGCATTCTCTCGCTGCAAGGAATGAACTGGTCATTACTTTCCTGGTTTGGATCTGAATGTCCCGAATTTTCCTCTGAGGGAGAAAGACTCGCCCCCGAATTGTGTCAAATTTCACCCCCAGGTATTCTAAAACCTGGGTTAGCTGCATTTGGCTCTTCCGGAAGTTGACTAGCCAGCCGAACCGAGCCAGTGTTCCGCAGGTGAGGGCCACATGCTGAAGGAGAAGATATTCTGAAGAGGCTAGCAGTAGCATTTCGTCCAAATAGTGAAAAATTTGAACGTCTCTGATTCTGAGGGTTGCGATGACGGCTGAGAGCACATTCGAAAAGGTTCTGGGTGCCATGCAAAGGCCAAACAGGAGGCACCGAAACTGGTAGTGAGAGTCTTCCACTGCAAACCTGAGGAAACGCTGATGAGCAGGATGGATGGGAGCATGTAAATAGGCGTCCGCCAGGTCGATGGAGGCCATCCAGTCTCCTTTCACCACAGATATTATTGTTTCCAACGACTCCATTTTGAAAGGCAGAACCCTCATGTAAGAATTTAAAGCCTTCAGATCTACTACGGGTCTGAAACCTCCCGAAGCTTTCGATACTAGGAACAACGGAGAATAGACCCCGTTCTCGCATTGGTACTGGGATGATGGCACTGGGATGATGGCTTTTGCTGTCAGCAATTCGTCTATATAATTTTGCAAACAGAGCCTCTTCTCCAAGGAAGACGCGAGTCGGGTTTCCATAAACAGGGACTGTGCCGGTCTTGAGACAAATTTGAGATGATAGCCTCGAATTATGGCCAAAACCCATGCGTCCTGAATTTCGTCCGCCCAAACCCTCTCGAACTGAGCGAGCCTCGCTCCCACATGAGGGTCTTGGGTGGAGAAACCTTCAAAAGGTCTTGTCAGAGGCCTTTGTGGCTTGGCCGGGTTTGGACTTGGAGGCCTTAGGAAAGGATGAACCAGCTGGTCTCCATTGTCTGGAGAATGGCCTGCCAGGTCCGTAGGAACTTGCTTCCTTAAAAACTTCCCTGGACCTCCTTACTGGGCGAAAAGACTGCCGCTGTCTTCTCTTTTCTTGAGGTATTAGGCCCGATTTACCCTCGGATACGCGTTGGATCACTGACTCCAAAGGTTTACCAAAAAGTAGTTTACCATCAAACGGCACTGAACATAGGCTCTGTTTTGAAGAATTGTCTGCCGACCAGTGCCTTAACCATAATGCTCTTCGAGCTGTCACAGAGTGGGCCATGATTTTCGCTGTGATTCTAACCTGGTCAACGGCCACTTCTGCCAGGAATTCGACAGCTGTTTTAATGAATTGCAGGGGCGAGGGACCGCCAGCTCCAAGCTCTTCTGAGGAACCACCATCCAACTCTGATACCCAACTTTTGAGGGCTGCAGCCACAGAGGTAAGGGCCAACGCCAGCCTGCACGCCGCCCCCGCCACTGAATATAATCGTTTTAAATCCATGTCCACTCTACGATCCATGGGATCTCTGAAAGAGACTGAATCTTCTAATGGTGATATGACGGGCCAAACGCTGCAGTGAGGCATCCACCCTGGGGGTAGTATTCCACAACTCCGCATCCTGGCTGAATGGATACAATTTTGACAATCTGTTATTGATGCTAAACTTTCTTTCCGGCCTAGCCCATTCATCCTCCAATATTTCCTGTATCTCAAAAATGAGGGGAAAGGAAGGCAGTGACTTCTTCAGTTCTGGGTAGTATTTCCGTTGTTTTTTCGGCGGAGGAGTTTCCTCCTGCCATTGCAATGCGTCTTTCACTGCTTCCACCAATATGGGGACTAATGTAAAATCGAAGGTGCATGATTCAGGGGTTACTTCGGCCTCTGAGGAATCAGAGTCGGACTCTCCGCCTGCCTCCAAATCTGAATCTGCCGTAGAGGATGCTGGTTGAGCGCTTTGCTTGGATGCACCTCTTAGCCCTTCCCTGACTGCAGATTTAATACACGACTTCACCTGGCGAGCTTCAGATGCTCTGTCTAGCGCAGCTTCTTGAAGACAGGAAGCGCACACCAACTTTCCCGGAAGGGCTTCAGCCGCACAGGCCCAACAGCTTGCTTCTTTCAAATGACTTGGAGAGGAGGACCTAGATGAAGATGAAGACTGCACCCTGTGCTTGCGACTGGTCTTTCCAGAGGCTTTTCGATGGCCTAATCCCATATGACTCAGGCATGAGCGACTGCAAGGAGGCACAGGAGAAGGGGATCTGGAATACCGAGATCTTGAGAAAACCTGCATGCGACCCTGCGATTTGGCATGTCTTGATTTTTTTCTTACTTTTCTGAGGCAGTGCAGCAGCCTTAGAGCCTCTTTGCGGGTATTTAGCTCGCACTGGGCTTTTCTCTGTTTAAAGACAGAAGAGGTGCTCTCTTTTAAAAAGAAAAAATTTAAAAATTTAAAAATAAAAATTATAAAATAAAATCTGAATACATATGCATACAAAAAACACATATGTAAAAAAAATATATATATAAAAAAGAAAAGCATGGGTAAAAACCTTTCCATGGGTTCTTCAGTGCAAATAGGCAGAAAACAGGCAGGCAGATGGACCTGGAAGGCAAGTATGTGGATCAATGCAGAGTGTACAGCGGTATCAAACACCATTACCGGTCCAAACACCAGTCTGCAGCATTATTAGAGAAGACAGCCTACCTTAGTGCAGAGCAGCCTGACGAGCTGGAGCGCTGGGAGGAATGCAGGGAAGCCAGAACACCACCCCTTAAGGCTGGCAGTGGCGTGAGTTAGAGAGGAGCGCTCCGGCTTTTGCTAGGCAACCGCACGAGAAGGGAAGCCGTCGTGACGTCACCCACCGCGCTCAGACACACGAGGGGCGAACTACAGAGCCCAGGAGACCGCTAGCCACCAGGGAAAGCCAGGTAAACAGCTGCACACAGCCCCACACCTGCCTGTTTCTATCTGCCAGCGATAGCACAGTTATTTAAAATGTTTTAGTAAACGTCCCTGCACCACGGGAACCCACCTTGGGAGATTTACAGCCCATCTGTGGGGATATTCTGTATCGGGAGAGGCTTAACCCGACCAGGATTTCACTCTACACATTCTTCACTCACATTTATAATTAAAAATGTTTTTTTTTTTTTTAAGGCGTCTGGAGCAAAGACGAAAAAAGAACACTGGGCTGGTCCGACAGCCGTCCTTTATGGGCTAGAAAAAAGGTGGTCCTGGAGGGGTCAGAGCGGGCGGAGCTGACCCATAGTAGGCTGACATGGGGAGGTCCAGGAAATATATATATATGTATATATATAAGTGTATAATTTTGAATTACTATTTTCGTGTCCTATTATGTTTAGTGTTTTAATTCAATATAATCTCACTCTACTATTTCATTTTTTATACCTCTCCACCTTTCATTTCAATCTACCCTTCTTTATGTGATTCCATTACCTGTTGCCCATCCCGTGCCTAATTTACTAATATAACATATCCTCTTCCTTTAATTACATCAATCATCTCTCCACTGTGCCTCCCAGTGGAGGAGAAAAGAAACAACACAAAAAAAAGAGAAAAAAAAAAGAAAAACCCAACTCCTCCCAATTTCCCCCCACCAGATGCATCTCATAGACTATCCGATCCATCACGCAGCATTGCCCCCAAAAAGGGTTTAATCCACCCCTATTTCTGAGGAGTAATATAGCCATCCTGCCCATGTATCTTTAAATGTCCATTATTTTTTCTACCTCCCTTTTCCAATCCATTATAGTGGGACATCCAGACTGTTTCCAAAATCTAGGTATCAATATTTTGGCTGCATTTAGCAAATGGGAGTAACGCTTCTCTTAAAAAACCTAGCGGATGATGGCATCCCATGAAAAAGAAAATGTAATGGAGAGAATTCTATAGGTCTAAGTGTCATTTTCTTAATCCAAGGGGCTATCTCCTCCCAGAAAACTTTAATCTTTGGGCAATGCCACCATAAATGCAGAATGAACCCCTTTGGTTACATTCCCTCCAGCAGTTAACATCCGCCGATGGATATATCTGAGCCAATCGAACCGTGTGTACAATACCATCTTGTCAGGAACTTATAAGACATCTCCTGTATATGGGAACCTATTGACGTATGGTGTGTCGCTCCCATCAGCCTTTTAATTTGCTCTGATGTAAAATTATAGCCCAGTTCTCTTTCCCATTCTCAAATGAAATAGGGAGTTGTCATATTTTGGGCGCTCAGAACCAGCCTATACATTCGAGACAACATATGACCCGGCTCTGATAAGTTAACACACCATTCCTCAAAAGTAGTAAGCAGGTTCACTGGCCTAATCTGGTGCTTCCACTTATTGAACACGTCTGTCAGTTGACGGTATTTCCATACAGCCATCGGTACTTCCCCCAGTATTCGATCCAAATCCATTAATGGAAGCAATTTACCCTGTGGGGCCACGTCAGCGCAATTACCCTTCCCGTCCATTTCCCAATGATCTAAACTCCCTTTCTCTTCCCCCCCAGGGAAAACCAGGGAAATCCTTCCAATGGTGTTAAAGGGGATATTGGGGGGGCAAACTTTCCCGTAATGTTCATTCTATCCCAAATGGATAGTGTTGTCTTCGTCAGTGGTGATGCATATTCCCACAACCCCTATAAGAAACTGGAATCCAGGGGGCTCTGGCCAAATTCCTACCTGCTAATGTTTTCTCCAAGGGCACCCAAATTGTACTAGCAGAGTCATGGCACCAGTTCATTATACGAACCAGGGTCATGGCTCTGTAATAAAACGCTATATCTGGCAGTCCCATCCCACCCTCCAGTTTTGATCTCCTCAAAATCTTGTGTGCCAATCTGGGATGTTTATCTCCCCACACAAAGGTCATAAAAGCCCTTCGTATTTGTTTCAAGAATGTCTGTGTGTGTTATGGGTACGGTATGTAAAACGTAAATAAGCCTGGGAATTACATTTATTTTAAGCGCGTTTACCCTGCCAAACCATGTCAGAGTATGACTTCTCCACTTTTGCAAGTCTTTTATTATCGATACCATCAAGGGTCCATAGTTTAGATCATAGAGGCGCTTTATATCTGAAGAGATATAGATCCCTAAATAGAATATGGAATCAAGGCACCAAACAAAAGGAAAAGATAGTTGCAAGGTGGTCTTCATCCTCAAAGGCACATGGCTCGGCATCAACACTGATTTCTCAATATTTATTTTAAAACTAGATATAAGGCCAAACCTGTCTATTTCCAAAATCAGTTTCATCAAAGACTCTTGAGGAGAGGTACAACAGTAGATCATCTGCGTAAGCTGAGATCTTATGTTCCCTTGAACCAATACAAATCCCCTTGATCTTCCTATTTCCCCTAATCATGCACAGAAAGGACTCCAGTATCATAGCAAATAACAATGAGGACAGTGGGCATCCCTGCTTAGTCCCATTCCATATCTCAAAATAATCTGATAGTCTACCATTAACTTTAACCCTTGCTCTAGGATCTGCATACAGTGCCGTCACCCATCCCATCATCCTCTCTCTCAGACCCATCTCCCTCAAAACTCCGACCATAAATTCCCACCCCACCCTATCGAATACTTTTTCAGCATCTATTGAAATTACTACACTCGGGGTATGGTTTAGTCCATTATGCATCCAATGCAATACATGCAGGGCCCGAATAGTATTAGCTCTAGCCTCTAGGACCTTCATAAACCCTGTTTGATCTGGGTGAATCAATTTAACTCTATGTTCTTGTAACCTTAGGGCCAGAATTTAAGCCAGGAGCTTAGTGTCAGAGTTAAGGAGGGAGGTGGGTCTGTAGCTGGCACAGCTCTGAGAGTCTTTCCCTATCTTCGGGAGAACTGTCACATAAGCCAACAGTGCCTCTGGAGGCAATGGGTTAGAGACCGAGATAGAGTTAAGGTATCTGCAAAGAGGAACCAACAGGATTGAGGAAAACTTTTTATAATACATATTTGTGAAACCATCAGGTCCCGGGCTTTTACCTAATGGCAAAGCCGCAATCGCTCCGCCCAGTTCTTCAATGGAGATTGCTTTTTCCATTTCCTCCAAGGCCAGATGGAATGGCCTGTAGCCCTGAGGCCTCAAGATATTCCCAAATTCTATTCAAACGTCCACCCTCCTCTGCCCCCACAGGAACTGAGTCTATGTTATATAGAGTCGCTTAAAAGCGATGAAATTCAGCTGCTATTGCTTGGGAGTCCACTATCTGCTTATCGCCTGTCTTTATAGTGTGAACATGGTGTGAATCCTGTTGTTTCTTTAGTTGTCTAGCCAATAGTCTCCCACACTTATTTCTCCTGTTCATAGAATCGGTGGGCAAAGTATCTATGTTTATTTTGAACTTTTCGATCGAGAAGCTGTTTTAAGTCTGCCCGCAGTTTCTGCAGTCTCTGCGCGTCCCCAGGTTTTACATGGGCCTTTTGTTTAATTTCAAGTTTATGTATTTCATCTAAGAGCCCGACCATTTCCTTCTGTCTCTCTTTTTTAATACATAAACCCACTGAAATTAACTCCCCTCTGATGAAAGCCTTGTGGGCTTCCCATACCACTTGGTCATACACCTCCTCTGATATATTGGTCTCAAAATATAATGCTAATGTGCGGGACAAGGATTCCACATTCTGTTTATCATCCAAAATAGATTCATTCAATCGCCATGTTCTTTCCAGGCGCCCAATCGATGCCGGACATATCGTTAAACTTATTGGAGCATGGTCTGACATGGTGATTGACTCAATAGTTGATGAATTTACATAATTCAGATAATATTGATTGATCAACAACATATCGATCCTTGAATATACATTGTGTATTTTTGGGTAATAACTGAAATCCCTGTCTTACTCATGCAGTACCATCCAACTATCCACTAAATGCAGAGAGCAAAGGCGCTGTTTAACATATCTTAACGCCTTATGAGACACAAAGGTTTGTCCAGAAGAGGTGTCTAGACTAGGGTCCAAGGTAATGTTAAAATCTCCTCCTATAACCAATAGACCTTCCCGAAACTTCTCCAGGATATCAAAAGTTTTAGATAGAAATTTAACGGTATGGCTATTGGAGGCATATATAGTGGCTAGGGTATAGCACTGACCCTGGATCTTTCCTTTAACATAAAGAAAGCGGCCCTCAGGATCTACTTGCACTTCTGTAGGTACTAGGGGACATTGTTTGTGTATCGCTATTGTAACTCCTCTAGCCCTAGGAATGGGTGAAGGTGCATGCAACCACTGATTGTATGGAAAAAGAGGCATATGAGGGGTCGACCCTGCCACAAAGTGCGTCTCTTGCAAAAAAACTATCTCTGCCTTCATGTGACGCAGTTCATGCCAAAGGCAGCCCCTCTTACCAATCGAACAAAGCCCTCTAACATTATATGATACAATCTTCATTCTACCTGCCATTCTCTCATTACTCCCATGAGTCTCTTATTATACTGCTGTACCTGAACGGTGTCTGCACCCAGCCTTCTGAGCTCTCTCGCCTTGGATGCATCTGATGAGAAGAAGGAGGAAGAGAAAAAAAACACACAAAACCATCTAAAAACCATAACCTACTATGCCACTGTCTGTGGCACATCCCCCTAAAGGGAGCATGAATCTGGGCAGAGGTGCACCACCTGTGCCAGGAGTCCCCCCCCCCCCCTTCCTCCTTAGCAGAAAACAAAGTCCCTTGTCTCGGGGCTGACCTATTGGGGAAAAGATGAATAAAAACATGAACAGGGTACCCCGTGAACCCCGGTTTTCCGTTTATATTTTTATCTTTTTTTTTTTTTTGGCGGTATTTCAGTGTATTGCCTCAAAAATTCCTACCAAAGGGGAGAAAACAAAAAAAAATTTAGGGAGGAAAAAAAGTAGAATATAATATAATATAATAGAATCTATCTTTTATCTATATAATAGAATATATAGATAAAAAGTAGGGTAAAAAGAAAAAAAGGGGGGGTAAAAAAAGGGGGGAGGGTGGTGGGGGACTAAGAGAGGACAGAGGGAAAAACAGCATCCCCCCAAAAGAATAGGGGTAATAAAATGGATTTAAAAAAAGGGGGGAGGGTGGTGGGGGACTAAGAGGACAGAGGGAAAAACATCCCCCCCCCAAAAAAGGGGGTAATAAATGGGATAAAAAAAAGGGGGAGGGTGGTGTGGGATGAAGAGAGAACAGAGGGAAAAAACAACCTCCCCCCCAGTCAATTGTAGGCAATCTGCTCCTTTCCTCTTAGCCTTTTTCACTTTACACCATTACTCGGGCATATATTTCTATGATCGGATTATATTCCTGTCTTATCCACATCAATTTTCCCTCGACCTATAACTGGCACTTGTTGCCATTGTTCTGGTTGTTGTAGTGATGGTTTATAGTTATTCAAGCTCCAATCCGGAAAGTCCACTAGGGGGAGCTCCAGCACCTCTATGAAGTGTTGCAAGTCATCTTTAGTTTTAAGTGTTGCTGTTTTCCCATTCCAGGTTGCTACAACCTTAACCGCTTCAGCCCTGGAAGATTTTACCCCCTTCCTGACCAGAGCACTTTTTGACTTTTGACAATTTTAACTGACAATTGCGCTGTCATGCGACGTTGCACCCAAACAAAATTGATGTCCTTTTTTTCCCACAAATAGAGCTTTCTTTTGGTGGTATTTGATCACCTCTGCAGTTTAGTTTTTAAGCAAAAAAAGAGCGTCAGTTTTGAAAAAAAAAGCATTTTTTACTTTTTGCTATAATAAATATTACCCAAAAATATATAAAAGAACTATTTTTTTTTCCTCAGTTTAGGCCGATATGTATTTTTCTACATATGTTTGGTAAAACAATCGCAATAAGCGTATATTGATTGGTTTGCGCAAAACTTATAGCGTCTACAAAATAGGGATAGTTTTATGGCATTTTTATTCTTATTATTTTTTATTAGTAATGGCGGCGATCTGAGATTTTTATCGTGATTGAGACATTATGTCGGACACATCGGACACTTTTGACACTATTTTGGTACCATTGTCATTTATATAGTGATCAGTGCTATAAAAATGCACTGACTACTGTGTAAATGACACTGGCAGTGAAGGGGTTAACCACTAGGGGGGCGATGAAGGGGTTAAGTGTGTCCTAGGGAGTGATTCTAACTGTGGGGGGGATGGGCTTGCAGTCACATGACAGCGATCACTGCTCGTAATGACAGGGAGCAGTGATTTCTGTCATGACACGAGACAGAACAGGGGAATGCTTTGTTTACATAGGCACTTTCCCGTTCTGAGGCTCAATGACACAATCTCCGCTGGTCCCGCGGGCACGGTCACGCCGTACGCGGCAGGTGCCTGCTATCCCCGCCTCTTAAAGGGGATGTGAGGTAGAAAGAAATCCTGGATAGCCGCACTCTGGGATAAGGACATCCTTATTTCAATCAAATCCAAACATACAGTCAATTGCAGAGACGTACAGGGTGGTAGACTGCTAACGCGTTTCACATCATTTGGATGCTTATTCGTAGCTTTTTGACTTTTGACAATTTTAACTGACAATTGCACTGTCATGCGACGTTGCACCCAAACAAAATTGATGTCCTTTTTTTCCCACAAATAGAGCTTTCTTTTGGTGGTATTTGATCACCTCTGCAGTTTTTATTTTTTGCGCTATAAGCAAAAAAAGAGCGTCAGTTTTGAAAAAAAAGCATTTTTTACTTTTTGCTATAATAAATATCCCCAAAAATATATAAAAGACATAGGTGCCAAAAGGTGCCTGCTATCCCCGCCTCTTAAAGGGGACGTACAGGTACACCCATTTGCCCACCGCTGCCATTGTGCCGATGTATATCGGCGGTCGGCAAGTGGTTAAAGGGATATCCCCAGCAATATTTAACATCAGCTGCTTGTAGAACTTCCAGGGTTTAACCATTCTGCGTTGCATAAGAGTTCTATATGATAAATCTGATAATAAAGCTATTTGTGAACCTTCAAAATCAGCCGTGGATTTATTACAGGCTGCTTTCATGATGGCTTCTTTCACTGGATATCTATGTAGTTTACAAATTACATCTCTTGGTTTTTCTGCATTTTGGGGGGTAGGGGCGAGGGCACGATGGACTCTATTTCAATCTTATCCAGTGCAGATGGCCCCAGAATTAACTGGAACAGACTGATCACCTTTGGAAGCAATTCAAAATGTTGTTTTATTTCAGGCAAGCCCCTTATACATATATTTTGCATATGATCTCTATTGTCTTGATTATCCATTTGATCTAACAGAGAATTCAACAATTCCTCATGATGTTTTGTCATATCTTGGATATTAGCCACTCCTTGTCTAATATCATCCTGGCCCATCTCCATTTCCTCTACTCTGTGTCCCAGTGCCCCTATATCCTCCCTTAACCCCTCCACAGCCTGTTTGCAGGATGATTCAACAGCGGTTATAAGTAATTGAATGTCTTCCTTTGAAGGAAGTGCTCTCAAATGTTCTCTCAAGTCCCGATCCACTATTAACTCTGATTGAAATGCACTTAGTTCATTATTAAGATCACCATACAAAGGATTAACATACTGCACGTGCCCTGTAGAGACTGTCTCTGGATTCATCACAAGTCCTTTGAAGATTTTTGCTGATTCACTGCTGGGTTTTGTAGTACCACGACTTTCAACTTCCAGGGATTCAACCGTCCCTCCTGGGATTCCTTCCACCTCCTGAAGACTCGGGTCCCTTCCAATACACTCCCCCTCCGAACCCTTCGTTCCACCAGCATAAACCGAGGTGTCTCTCCCTTCTCTTGGGAGGTCCCTTTCCAGGGTTGTACAGCTCTGCTTTGGGCTCAGAGTTATTTGGCCATTGCCATGTGCTACAACACCCCTTCCAAAGCCTGTCACTCCTCAGCCCTGTACGGAGGGATCGCATCCGACCCTCCCCGGTCCCCCCCCCCCCCCCATATCAGGGGAGCCAAACTTCCTTCCCTCCTGGACCAGGGTTCTTTTAATTGCGCTCCCAGGATCCGCACTCTGCGCCAAGAGGTAAGCTCTAAGCCTATTAGCCTGGCTCTTTCCACCACCAGCAAGCAGAGGTGCAGCTGTACGGCGGCATGTGGACATGCTTTAGCTGGTCTGGAGCCTGCTGAACACCACAGCCTATCTTCCTGGAGCCCGGGGATCACTGAGCAGCACGCACAATCATCGTGTCTGTTCATGCCACGCCCCTAATAGTTTGTTTTAACCAACTTGATCCAAGCAAACTATTTTAAAGTAAAAGAAAGCTGGAGTTCAGTTTTAAATATTGAACGTTTGAGGAGGTACTTTTGTACCCTTTTGTAAGGGAATTGTTGGTGATAAAGAGCACTTGTATCTTTCCTGCATAATTAATTTAATTACTGAGATCCTATTGTAAAAGCGCAAATAAGATAAGTATGGATCTGAAAGAGCTAATTTAGTCTTAAAGAAGAGGTTAGGCAGGCCATACATGGTTCGCGTCTGGGATTCAAACTGTTAATGGGCAGACTGAATGTACCAAGTTAATCGATCGATCAGCTTGGGTAGAACCAGCCTGCCGGATTCTCTTGTGATTGTCACTAGCAGCTGCTATAGCCACTAGCGATAACCACTGTCTTCTCAGCTCCCCCCACCCCAAACAACCCGCCCCGGAAGAAGACAATTGCTGATTCCCCTGTCAGCACTGTCTGAAGAAATTTGCACTGTGTATGGGATTTTCTTAAGACTAGAGTTTAATGGTAGCATTTAGGTTTAGGGTTTAGTGTTACAGATTATGATTCTGGTATGGTTAAAGTGTGCCTACAGTTAAATGCAATATATTGCAGCTTACAGTACCTGTACTTCGCTGGTGGATGCATTCATTTTCTTTTCTCAAACTTTTTTCCTTTATTTGTCAAACTCTGCAGCCCAAACTAAAATTGCTGTGGCTGCGCACCAAAGCATTGCAGCCACTGCATGTGTACAGCCTTGCCAAGCTGTAATAATGTTAGCGATCCGCTGGGCAAATGAGGGATGGTAAAACCCAGCCCAGCCCCGTTTTTACCAGCACCTGGTCATCTTCAGTGTAAAAGAGCCCATACTTTTCTCATTACAATGTCTACATTGGACTCTCATTTGGTAATTTCTGCTGTACAGTTGAGTTATTATCCATGGGTCTTTCCATCACTTCTCCCCTTGACCTTTGTATAAGATCTACCTTCTAATATTATTCTTTATTATTTGCAACACGTTTAGATCAAAAACAATGCATATCATTTTTCAATAACTCTTTTTTTAGGACACCAAATATAGACAGGCTTGCCAAAGAGGGTGTTAAATTAACTCAACACATTGCAGCAGCGCCAATATGTACACCGAGCAGGGCCGCATTTATGACAGGAAGATATGCTTTCAGATCTGGTGGGTAAAAAAAAATCAAATAAAATGTAATTGTTTTGATGTATCTTCCCAAACTATGTAAAGAACATCTGAGTACAAAGGTAACGGAGATGTCTATTTGCCTAAAGCTGGTCATACACTAATCAAAGTTCGATTAAGTAGGGACTGGCTGAATTTCAACCAGTGTGTGGCAGTCCCCACTCGACAGAAGTTGATCATTGAAATGTTTAAAAAAAAAAACTAATACTGTATCAGCAGCTTAAGTGTGTGCACAATAGGCAAAAATCCTGAGTCCAGATAGACTCGGATAAATAGAAAATGCATCAATGCTTTTCAATCCTGTGAATTGATGAAAGGGTACAACACAACACAAAACTGATACCTGCTTGGCAACTTTTGGCATATTCATAAGAAAGTCCCAGCACCCATTCATAGAGAAAAGCTGTTGCACCCTTTCATTAACAACAGTGCAACAATGACTGACTGTTACCTTGTAACACTGTAAATCAAACTTTTAGGTGCACTTAGGTTTATACATAGCTTTTATTTTTTTTTCAGCCACACTAAACAGCATGAATGGAGGAATCTTCACCACCAGCTGTTGTATTTTGAGAGCTGGCTTCCTTGGCTTTTAGAATACTTGAGCAGTCTCCAATGAAAAAAAGGCATCCAAGAGGTGCTGGGACTTTGATATGAGTTTATACAAAGTAGTGAGAGGGCAAGATTAGGCTGCTCATGACAGACAAGGATACCCTCCAGTGGGTACTCCAGCAAGCTACCAGAAATAGACGTGGATACATGGAAGGAGAGCCAGACCAAAAGTTAGAAGAGTCCAAAATCATTTCATGGTATTGTGCTAAAAGAAAGCCAATGCGTATTGGGGTATCAAAAGAACTCCCCCTTTATTAGGGCTGCAACAAAGCATAATATAATGTAAATATAATTGTGACTGATAAAATCATGAGCCTAACGCGCAATAAACATCATAGATAATATGTGTATATATATATATATATATATATATATATGCATATGTATTTTATCCATGATGTGTTATGATTGTTAGGCTCATGATTTTATTAGTCACCATTATATTTACATTCTATTATATTTCTAGTCCTGAGTAAGGGGGAGTTCCTTTTGACCCCCCCCCCCCCCCCCGAAACGCATTGCCTGTCTTTTAGTACAATATCAATAAATGGATTTATAATAGCACTGAGCAGTGACTGCATCTAACTGTATGTAGCTACTGTTCTCCCTACAAATTTTGTTAAGCTGTCTATGGCTGTCTATGCCTTCATCTACAATGGATTACACTGATTATGGTAAATTGACAGAATATACTAATGGATAGAATTGACAGCTGTTTGAAAGCTGTTATGAGGGTGATCACGACTGACAAAGTCCACACCAAACCATGTAATTGATTTTTGGTGGACTTTTTAAAAACATTGTTGAGAGTTAATGGCTAGGTTGTCTTCTAGAATGCTGTCATTTATTCTTTAATAGGAATGTCCAGTCTGGAGTTTTTAGAAGTAAATGTGAGAATTTGTATTTATTCGCTATGTTGTGATTTTCATGCACATCTTTGTTTAGTTTACATTCTCTCCTCTTTTGGCATAAAATTATTAAAACAATATATTTTACTAGGCATGGATACATGTGGAGGAGGTCGTGCTCTAAAGTGGCTTGGTGTATCTGGTGGACTTCCCCCTAATGAGACCACATTTGCTAAAATATTACAGAATGAAGGATATTACACGGGCATTCTAGGTATTGTATGAACCTGACCTGTTTATCCTTTTTATCGTTAGCAATTTTTATATGATGTTAACAGTAATATAGGGATCAGTGTTTTAAATAATCTTGTACATTTAGGTTGCCCATTGGCAGGCTCATTCCTCAGTGTTGAGTCTTTGATTGAGACTCATTTAAAATCCAGTATGTGAGGCAACTGTTCAAATTTGCCTGAGTGTGTATATATATATATATATATATATGTGTGTGTGTATGTGTGTGTGTATATATATATAGAGAGAGAGAGAGAGAGAGAGACAATATCTCACAAAAGTGAGTACACCCCTCACATTTTTGTAAATATTTTATTATATCTCTTCACGTGACAACACTGAAGAAATTACAC
This sequence comes from Aquarana catesbeiana, assembly GCF_042186555.1. Classification (NCBI taxonomy): domain Eukaryota; kingdom Metazoa; phylum Chordata; class Amphibia; order Anura; family Ranidae; genus Aquarana; species Aquarana catesbeiana. The sequence goes on from NC_133325.1 coordinate 625,485,769, forward strand.
TTTGCTACAATCTAAAGTAGTGAGTGTACAGCTTGTATAACAGTGTAAATTTGCTGTCCCCTCAAAATAACTCAACACACAGCTATTAATGTCTAAACCGCTGGCAACAAAAGTGAGTACACCCCTAAGTGAAAATTTCCAAATTGGGCCCAAAGTGGCAATATTATGTGTGGCCACCAATATTTTCCAGCACTGCCTTAACCCTCTTGTGCATGGAGTTCACCAAAGCTTCACAGGTTGCCACTGGAGTCCTCTTCCACTCCTCCATGACGACATCACGGAGCTGGTGGATGTTTGAGATCTTGCTTTCCTCCACCTTCCGTTTGAGGATGCCCTACAGATGCTCAAAATGGTTTATGTCTGGAGCCATGCTTGGCCAGTCCATCACCTTTACCCTCAGCTTCTTTAGCAAGGCAGTGGTCATCTTGGTGGTGTGTTTGGGGTCGTTATCATGTTAGAATACTGCCCTGCGGCCCAGTCTCCAAAGAGAGGGGATCATGCTCTGTTTCAGTATGTCACAGTACATGTTGTCTTGGTTCCCTCAATGAACTGTAGCACCCCAGTGCTGGCAGCGCTCATGCAGCCCCAGACTATGACCCTCCCATCACCATGCTTGATGGATGCTTGAGGACTCCAGTGGCAACCTGTGAAGCTCTGGTGAACTCCCTGCCCAAGAGGGTTAGGACCGCGCTGGAAAATAATGGCGGCCAAAAATAATGACACTTTGGGCCCAGTGTGGGCATTTTCACTTTGCCATCCCATTGCCACCTGCCAGTGCCCACCAGTGATGCCAATCAATGCCACCTAGCAGTGCTGCCTATCAGTGTAACCAACCAGTGCCGATCAGTGCCAATTACTGCCACCCACCAGTGCCCATCACTGCCACCTATCGGTGCCCATCAGTGCCGCCTCATCGGCATACATCAATGAAGCAGAAAAATTACCTGTTTGCAAAATTTTATAACAAAATATAAAAAAATATAAACATTTTTTTTTTTAAATTCTGTCTTTTTAAATTTTTTTAACAAAAAATAAAAACCGCTGAGGTGATCAAAAACCACCAAAAGAAAGCTCTATTTGTGGGAAATGATACAAATTTAATTTGGGTACAGTGTTGTATGACCGCGCAATTGTCATTCAAAGTGCATCAGCGCTGAAAGCTGAAAATTGGTCTGGACAGGATGGGGGTTTAAGTTCCCAGTAAGAAAGTGGTTAATGGCTGCGTTGAGTTATTTTGAGGGGACAGAAAATTTACACTGTTATACAAGCTGTACACTCACTACTTTACATTGTAGCAAAGTGTCATTTCTTCAGTGTTGTCACATGAAAAGATATAATGAAATATTTACAAAACTGTGAGGGGTATATATATATATATATATATATATATATTTTTTTTTTTTTTTTTTTTTTTTTCTTATCTTATTTTTATCTTATTAAATAAATGTCATTTGTGACATTCAGGGACAAACCTATATCTAAATAGCTGTTAATGGAAGTCTTTTCTAAAAGGGAAAATGGGAGTTGCCATTGCTGCCCCCCTTCCGATAATTCTAGTACACTGATCAACAAAATTCTGCCATGGCCAAATGCAGGAGAGTAAAAAAGCTTTCAAATTCAATTAAAAAGAGGATCTCAGGTTTGCAATTTTTATTTAAATTGATCAGTTTAGTTGCATCAAATGCTTGACTGAAAAATAATTATAAAGCACATTCAACATCAAACTCTTCTTTTTGAATTTTTTCCAGCAAAAACATATTTTCTTGTTATGGATAGAGTGGTGTTATGTATGGGGGTTTAAAGAGCAAGAAGGGAACGAAAGTATTCACTGTCCTTACAGATATAGAACCTTAACCACTTCAGCCCCGGAGGATTTGGCAGCTCAATGAACGGGCCATTTTTTGCAATTCGGCACTTCGTCGCTTTAACTGACAATTGTGCGGTCATGCGACGTTGTACCCAAACAAAATTGATGTTCTTTTTTTCCCACAAATAGAGCTTTCTTTTGGTGATATTCATCTCTGCAATTTTTATTTTTTGCGCTATAAACAAAAAAAGAGCGACAATTTTGAAAAAAAGCAATATTTTTTACTTTTTGCTGTAATAAATATCCTCCAAAAATATATAAAAAAACATTTTTTTTCCTCAGTTTAGGCCGATATGTATTCTTCTACATATTTTTGGTAAAAAAAATCACAATAAGTGTATATTGATTGGTTTTCCCAAAATTTATAGCGTTTACAAAATAGGGGATAGTTTATGGCATTTTTATTATTTTTAATTTTTTTAGTAGTAATGGCGGCGATCTGCAATTTTTATCCTGACGGCGATATTATGGCGGACACATCGGACATTTTTTGACACTATTTTGGGACCATTGTCATTTATACAGCGATCAGTGCTATAAAAATGCATTGATTTCTGTGTAAATGACACCGGCGGTGAAGGGGTTAACCACTGGGGGGCGGTGAAGGGGTTAAGTGTGTCCTAGGGAATAATTCTAACTGTGAGGGGGCTGGGCTTGAACACAGAGAGCAGTAGATCACTGTCCTGTCACTAGGCAGAATGGGGAATGCTTTGTTTACAAAAGCATGTCCCCGTTCTACCTCTCCGTGACACGGTCGCTGGGAGACCGGTGAACATTGAGGCACGGCTGGAAATTCAAATGTCCAGGTACGCCCATTTGCCCAGCCATGCCATTCTGCCGATGTAAATGTACATGCGGCAAGCGGTTAAAGCCGACCCAGAAATCTGTGATTGTATCTCCTGACCGTAAAGCACTTGAAAGATCAGCTGCCAGCACCCTGGGTAGAAGACCCTATACTCCAGTGGGGTCCAAGCTCAACATCTGAGCTTCTCTCGCCCCCTTAAGACATCTGGAGGTCCTCCATGGCTCCTCAGTCCTCAGGTTCCACAGGCTAAGCCCCAATTCCAGGCCTCTGTCCAGCCACATGGTCACCCTCTCAGGCAGCATCCCTAAGAATTTTTAGCACAACACACCCCTCTCCCAGGCAGGAGGCTCAGAGGAGAAAAGACTGACTTACCTGAATATTTCTACCATCTCCCAGCATGCCCCAGTGGCAAGGAAACTCCTACTGGTTTGCCAGGAAGAGATACATATTCATTACTTTGGTTAATGCAGCTCACGTGCTATTGCCAGAGGCAACAGTACCATCTACTGGCAACAAACGGACACATACAGCAACCAGGGCACAGGAGAAACCCAAAGAACCTGAACTATAAATCCAGCTAAACTGACTGGAGCTTAGCACCACTACATTTAGATAGACCCGCCTGCTTAGGGCAGGATGGCTACACAAACAGCAAAAGTAGCCTGGCAGGAAGTTCAAATTTGGATATATAAGGTTTTGTTAATTACTGCTATGTCTCTGTGAGAATTTAATTTCAGTTAGTTTCTTAATTTTACTACTACCAATAATAATAATACAATATCTATAACACTATAATTGGGAAGGATTATACCTCCTATCAGGTTTTTATTCTGCCTGTGTCTCCAGTTGAAAGAGTTCCCTTTACCTTCCTTTTCAGAGACACAGCAGGAAGTGAGTGGAATTATGGAGAGAGGAAAATCCCACCTTTAGCAGCTGTGAGGGTATGCCCACTGGTAGATTTTTCCACACCTGTGACAACTTTAACATTTTCCATTTCCCCTCAATTTCTTTCCTAATGTTAAGGCCACCAGTAGGGAGGTTGAGTCTCCACAGCAAAGACACAGACAGCAATAAAACGCAATAGTGGTTCTAAACATTCTCCATTATATCTAAAAACTAGAAAAATGTTTTGGCTAGAGTTTGATCCTAATTTTACATTAAGGTTGGTTTCACACAGGCGGACTCCATAATGTGCATCTGCCTGCTCAGAAGGGGATCTCTCCGCTGATCCCGTTGAGCAGGCGGATGACAGGTCCATGTCCGTTCATCTATTCAGAGCGGACAAGGACAGAGCCCCGCTGGGACCACCTTTCCATCCGACTGTCATCTGATCCGATATGCCAGATGGATCCCCCATCTATTGGTTTTTGACATCCGCCGCTACATAGAGAGCTATTGATGGTCTGATTAGGTCTGCCTGAAAAACTGACAGATGGAGCTGATCGGGCAGCCCATGTGAAACCAGCATTAGGTCACTGCAATAGTAGTGAGACTGCATGGCTGGGGTCATAAATGGAGAATGTACTCAATAGAGAAGAAGAGTAGAGCCCTTATTGTCTCAGCAGGATGAACAACACCTTAAGGGTAAAAACTGTCATGCCTCTGAAAATGGAATATAAAAGAGCTGGCGGAGCTCACAAATTATGAATACAGGACAGTATGTTCTTTAAACCCCCCCCTCGGGTACTGGCAGGTTGGTCATTACTTCTCTGTAGAGCACATCAAGCCTGTGGAACCCAAAAGATTGAAGCCTTATTTTGTATTTACATGGTTATTGTCTTACATCATTTCGGAAATTATTTTTTTTTGTGTTTTAGGAAAATGGCACCTAGGACTGAACTGTAAAACCCTTAATGATTACTGTCACCATCCTCTAAACAATGGATTTAACTATTTTTATGGAGTTCCCCTTACCCTCATTAATGAATGTGAGCCTGGAGGCCTGCTGGAAATTGATGCACCATTTAGGGCCCAACTGATTTTTATCACTCAACTGATTGGCTTTGCTGTGCTTACAATGGTGGTTGTTAAATATACTAACCTGCTGGCAATCAGTGGGAAAGTGGTGTTTTGCTGCGCATTGTTTGGCATTTTGTTTTTTTTAGCTTGGTACATTAAATATGGTTTCCTACAGTACTGGAGTTGCATACTTATGAAAAACTATGAAATTATAGAGCAACCAATGAATGTACAGAGAGCATCTGCTGACTTAATAAGAGAGGCACAGCAGTTCATTGAAAGGTATGTGAAATATACCCCTCAATATATAGTGTTTGTTGGCCTAACATTTGGCCTAAAGTACTTTGCAAACAGTGGTATGTGAAATATCAGTTTTATTATCTGTACATACTCTGCATTTTAGTGTGGTTTCTGTGCAGCATGTTTGTTGAGATGTTGATTCAGGTTGACGGGATATGTCTATTCAGGGCTTTTTTTCTCAAACAATAGGTGCTGGAACTCAACCACGACCCCCCAAAACCCCTCCCCCCACACATACCCTCCAAATCACATCAAATAGTGGGTGTGGTCATATTTCACAAATAGTAGAAGGGTCTTAAAGGGGCATTAAATATCAGGATTGCATTACATACAGAGTGCAGAGTTCATGGGGGTTACATACAGAGTGCAGAGCTGTCACTTGTAAACACAGAAACCGGACTTCTGTGCTTACAAGTGATTGTGGTGAACAGGCACCAAAGGGTCTGAGCCAGAGGTGGTGGAACTGAGTTCCACCAAGTTCCCCCTGAAAAAAAGCCCTGTGTCTATTTTGTGAAATGTGTTTTAATTGGAAAAACAAGCATTGCACAAATTATTGTGGCTTTGAATGCTAAACCTCAAAAACCTTCCATGCCTGTGCTTTGTCAGATTAGGCGACCTGTCAGATTTTGTAACGGAAGTGACGTTCTGTCGCCACCATCTTGCTACACCTCGCACTCATCCACAGTAAGTATACAGTGAGAAGGCGGGAAGTGGACATCTTGTTACACCCACCGGAGTCATGCATTTCAAACTTATTTTTAACAGTAAACTGAGCTTACATAGTGAAATACAGTATTTAAAAATATGCCTGACTGTTTAGATGTTGAATTTTAAAAGCAGCGGCGAGCCTGCTAATCTCACAGGTTTGCTAAAATGACAGAACACCGCTGCTTTAAAAATATCAACATCAAAACAGTCAGACGGATTTAACAATGCTGATATAAGCTGACTATATAAGCTGAGTTTACTGTTAAAAATAAGTGTGAAATGCATGATTCCAGTGGGTGTAACAAGATGTCTGCTTGCTGCCCTCTCACTGTAGCCTTACTGCGGATGAGTGCGGGGTGTAGCAAGATGGCGGCGTCTGAAAAGTTACTTCCGTTACAAAACCTGACGGGTTGCCTAATCTGACGAAACACCTGGTTTGAGACATTGAGCATTCAAGACATTTATTATAGTGAACCTTTGCTTTACCTATGCAGGATAAAACAGCAGGTTTCATTTAAAGGCATGATGAGGGAGTGAATGGAAGGTAAGCAATATCTACTGCTGGGGGTGGAGTTAAAGTGAGCCTGTTGCTTTGCCTTGCATATATTTTTTTTTTTGTAAATAAAGTTAGAGCTAGAATCTGTAACATCATGTCACTGCTGTGTCCCCACTGGGCGGAAAGAAAAGAGATGAGAGTTTTAGAATTCTTCATCGATGCATGAAGACAACAGCATTTTACAAACAAATGGGAGTCAACACCTTAAAATGTATCATGCAAAAAATGTATTTAAGGAGATATATGTCAATAATACCTTAAAGTGACCCTATCACCACAGGGTCAGGGTCACTTCTACACACAAAGCAGCTTGTAATAGAAGAAGCAACATACAGTATATACTTTTCCGACTTGTTGAGAAGCTGCATGCTTCCTTCTGCTGGGGTCACTTTAAGTAGTACTAAGCATGATTGTGTTTATGCCAAAATCTGAAAATTCAGGGTTAAATTATTATAATTATGAAGGTTTACTTATTATACCACAAGAAAGATCTTCCTACAAACAGCAAGTTTGTGTCTATGGTGGAGGCAGATGTAATACTGATGGCACTAGCTTGCGTTGGGAGAAACAATAGTGACTGGCTGGGAAAATCCAACCTACCCTAATGCAAGCTTGGCCAAGAAGCATCAGCCACAGCCATGGATGGGCCTACAAACATCTCCCCTGTTTGACTATAAATAGCTGGATTATGTTGTAAATGTTCTCCAATGTGGCAGATGTTTAGGAGTATACAGTGAGGTTGATTTACTACAGGAAAAAAAAACTATTCACTTTTCAAGTGCAGTGGCACTCATATTCCCCAGAGCTTAATGAATGTGCTGAAGCTCTGCTTATTTGTATCATCCAATCATGTGCAAGCAAAAATGCTGTTTTTATAATTTTCCTACCACCTGATTGAGTATTCTTTACAAAGTGAAGCTTCCCAACATTTACTAAGGTCTGGGGAAAATCAGTGCAACTGCATTTGCAAAGTACACAGTCTATTTGCCTTTAGTAAATCAACCCAGACTATTCAGGATAAAGTGGAAAATTTACATTAAAAAAATGCCTTCGCTATGATCTGTTTCCCTTGCAAATGTACTTAGTGGTAGAACACAAACACTTTTAATGTTCACCCTAAGTATGTAACTGTGGGTCAAGGACTGCTAGTGGAGACCTATTATAAATTTGAAGGTCCCGAAATTGTTAAAGATCATTTCTTTATAAAGTGCTCTCTTGAGAAGCTTAATTCACCAACACCTACAAGCACCACATAAAAAGTTTGAGTACCTCAGACGGAATTAATAATGTAAAAATCTTTTTTTGTAGACATAAAGATGGACCTTTTCTGCTTGTCATTGCATTTCTCCATGTTCACACGCCACTGGTTACAACAAAATCATTTATTGGGAAAAGCAAACATGGAATTTATGGAGATAATGTTGAGGAAATGGACTTTATGGTTGGTAAGTAATAAATGTATGTGTATATGTGTGTGTGTGTATATATAGTATATATATATATATATATATATATATATATATATATATATATATATGTATCTCACAAAAGTGAGTACACCCCTCACATTTTTGTAAATACTTTATTATATCTTTTCATGTGACAACACTGATGAAACGACACTTTGCTACAATGTAAAGTAGTGAGTGTACAGCTTGTATAACAGTGTAAATTTGCTGTCCCCTTAAAATAACTCAACACACAGCCATTAATGTCTAAACCCCTGGCAACAAGTGAGTACACCCCTAAGTGAAAATTTCCAAATTGGGCCCAAAGTGTCAATCTTTTGTGTGGCCACCATTATTTTCCAGCACTGCCTTAACCCTCTTGGGCATGGAGTTCACCAGAGCTTCACAGGTTGCCACTGGAATCCTTTTCCACTCCACCATGACGACATCATGGAGCTGGTGGATGTTAGAAATCTTGCACTCCTCCACCTTCCATTTGAGGATGCCCCACAGATGCTCAATAGGATTTAGGTCTGGAGGCATGCATGGCCAGTCCATCACCTTTACCCTCAGCTTCTATAGCAAGGCAGTGGTCATCTTGGAGGTGTGTTTGGGGTCGTTATCATGTTGGAATATTGCCCTGCGGCCCAGTAACCGAAGGGAGGGGATCATGCTTGGCTTCAGTATGTCACAGTACATGTTGGCATTCATGGTTCCCTCAATGAACTGTAGCTCCCCAGTGCAAGCAGCACTCATGCAGGCCCAACCACCATGCTTGACTGTAGGCAAGACACACTTGTCTTTGTACTCCTCACCTGGTTGCCGCCACACACGCTTGACACTATCTGAACCAAATAAGTTTATCTTGGTCTCATCAGACCACAGGACATGGTTGCAGTAATCCATGTCCTTAGTCTGCTTGTCTTCAGCAAACTGTTTGCAGGGTTTCTTGTGCATCATCTTTAGAAGAGGCTTCCTTCTGGGATGACAGCCCTGCAGACCAATTTGATGCAGTGTGCGGCGTATGGTCTGAGCACTGACAGGCTGACCCCCCACCCCTTCAACCTCTGCAGCAATGCTGGCAGCACTCATACATCTATTTCCCAAAGACAACCTCTGGATATGACGCTGAGCATGTGCTCTCAACTGCTTTTCGACCATGGCGAGGCTTGTTCTGAGCGGAACCTGTCCTGTTAAACTGCTGTATGGTCTTAGCCACTGTGCTGCAGCTCAGTTTCAGGGTCTTGGCAATCTTCTTATAGCCTAGGCCATCTTTATGTAGTGCAACAATTCTTTTTTTCAGATCCTCATAAAGTTCTTTGCCATGAGGTACCACGTTGAACTTCCAGTGACCAGTATGAGAGAGTGAGAGCAATAACACCAAATTTAACACAACTGCTCCCCATTCACACCTGAGACCTTGTAACATTAATGAGTCACATGACACTGGGGAGGGAAAATGGCTAATTGGGCCCAATTTAGACATTTTCACTTAGGGGTGTACTCACTTTTGTTGCCAGCAGTTTAGACATTAATGGCTGTGTGTTGAGTTATTTTGGGGGGACAGCAAATTTACACTGTTATACAAGCTGTACACTCACTACTTTACATTGTAGCAAAGTGTAATTTCTTCAGTGTTGTCACATGAAAAGATATAATAAAATATTTTAAAAAATGTGAGGGGTGTACTCACTTTTGTGAGATAATAAATATACAGTGGGGACGGAAAGTATTCAGACCCCCTTAAATTTTTCACTCTTTGTTATATTGCAACCAGGGGCGTTGCTAGGTCTACAAAAGATCTGGGGCTAGAGCCCACAGCAGCGAAGTAAAGTCATACGCTTGGGTGGGCATACACATGTATATAATGTGTGTGTGTGTGTGTGTATATATATATATATATATATATATATTGTATATACTGTATATTACATATACTATCATTACATCAGGGTTCCCAGAGAGCCTACCCCACTTACATCAGGGTCCCCAGAGAGCCCCTTCCTTACATCTCTCTGCTCTCTCGCCCTCCCAGCTCTTATGTATTGCCTGCCCGCTCTCTGGGGCTGCCCGCCGCACTTGCAGCCTGGGTGCAGAGAGGCCATGACAATGGCCGTCTCTGAGAGATTTGGGGCTATGGGCCCCAGATTCGGGGCTATAGCCCCAAAAGCCACCCCCTAGCAACGCGCCTGATTGCAACCATTTGCTAAAATCGTTTAAATTTATTTTTTCCCTCATTAATGTACACACAGCACCCCATATTGACAGAAAAACACAGAATTGTTGACATTTTTGCAGATTTATTAAAAAAGAAAAACTGAAATATCACATGGTCCTAAGTATTCAGACCCTTTGCTGTGACACTCATATATTTAACTCAGGTGCTGTCCATTTCTTCTGATCATCCTTGAGATGGTTCTACACCTTCATTTGAGTCCAGCTGTGTTTGATTATACTGATTGGACTTGATTAGGAAAGCCACACACCTGTCTATATAAGACCTTACAGTTCACAGTGCATGTCAGAGCAAATGAGAATCATGAGGTCAAAGGAACTGCCTGAAGAGCTCAGAGACAGAATTGTGGCAAGGCACAGATCTGGCCAAGGTTACAAAAAAAACTCTGCTGCACTTAAGGTTCCTTAGAGCACAGTGGCCTCCATAATCCTTAAATGGAAGACGTTTGGGATGACCAGAACCCTTCCTAGAGCTGGCTGGTGAGAGAGGTAAAGAAGAACCCAAAGATCACTGTGGCTGAGCTCCAGAGATGCAGTCGGGAGATGGGAGAAAGTTGTAGAAAGTCAACCATCACTGCAGCCCTCCACCAGTTGGGGCTTTATGGCAGAGTAGCCCGACGGAAGCCTCTCCTCAGTGCAAGACACATGAAAGCCCGCATGGAGTTTGCTAAAAAACACCTGAAGGACTCCAAGATGGTGAGAAATAAGATTATCTGGTCTGATGAGACCAAGATAGAACTTTTTGGCCTTAATTCTAAGTGGTATGTGTGGAGAAAACCAGGCACTGCTCATCACCTGTCCAATACAGTCCCAACAGTGAAGCACGGTGGTGGCAGCATCATGCTGTGGGGGTGTTTTTCAGCTGCAGGGACAGGACAACTGGTTGCAATCGAGGGAAAGATGAATGCGGCCAAGTACAGGGATATCCTGGATGAAAACCTTCTCCAGAGTGCTCAGGACCTCAGACTGGGCCGAAGGTTTACCTTCCAACAAGACAATGACCCTAAGCACACAGCTAAAATAACGAAGGAGTGGCTTCACAACAACTCCGTGACTGTTCTTGAATAGCCCAGCCAGAGCCCTGACTTAAACCCTTTTGAGCATCTCTGGAGAGACCTAAAAATGGCTGTCCACCAACGTTTACAGAACCTGACAGAACTGGAGAGGATCTGCAAGGAGGAATGGCAGAGGATCCCCAAATCCAGGTGTGAAAAACTTGTTGCATCTTTCCCAAAACGACTCATGGTTGTATTAGATCAAAAGGGTGCTTCTACTAATTACTGAGCAAAGGGTTTGAATACGTAGGACCATGTGATATTTCAGTTTTTGTTTTTTAATAAATCTGCAAAAATGTCAACAATTCTGTGTTTTTCTGTCAATATGGGGTGCTGTGTGTACATTAATGAGGAAAAAAAATTGAACTTAAATGATTTTAGCAAATGGCTGCAATATAACAAAGAGTGAAAAATTTAAGGGGGTCTGAATACTTTCCGTCCCCACTGTGTGTGTGTGTATATATATATATATATATATATATATTGTAGTATGCTTAAACAGTAGCCCAGCATGAGTCACGCCAACATATTAACTGCCTAAATATTGGATAACTACCTGGTGTCACGTACCTTGTAACAGAGCCTGATGTGTAGAAGGAGACCTTCCTTACAGCCCTGGTTCAGGGGCCGTTGGAGTTGCGACAGTGGCCGCGAGAGCGCAGTGAGGTAGGAGTGCCTGAGAAATTCCTTGTTGACGGTAGAGATGTGCAGCTGATGAGTCGCCAGACTAGGCTGGGTGGTGAGAAGCAGGTGGCAGCAGAAGCAGCAGGTGCGGATGCACAGCGGATGCAGGACAGGGTCACCAGGTCCTGGATGGAGCAGGATGGAGCAAGACTGGAGCAGGGTCAGACCACCCGGGTCAATCACAGATAATCAGATATGGCATAAGCGTTAAGCAGAGATTGGTCAGTAGACAGACAGCGGGATATCAGGCAGAATAGCAGGTACAGCAAGGTTAAGGCAAGCTGGGGTCAGGACTGGAGATAAGCAGGCGTAGTCAAGGAAGCCGGGTCAGGTAATCAGATGCAGATACTGGATCAGACTCAGGTAAAGCTGCAAATCAGACAGCACAGCACTAGTGCAGCAGCTGTCTTTATATGGGCCATTTGGCGCCAGCATTAATGGCTAACATGCCCGCGTATTTTCGTCTGTTAGCGCTAATGACGGGCACCTGCAAATGCACGTCTGCGCATGCCATGTCCCTGATACCTGGTATTCTAACACATATGACTCTACCAGTGTCGAAAGCGAATATGTAGGCTTAACAGAAAATCAGGTCAGAGAATCAAAAACAATATATAATAATTATGCAAAATATACATTTTACACAAAAAATTACATTTGTGTATGGATTTGGTTAAAAACTGGGATATTTTTAGACAGTAAAATCAGTTTGATTAGAGGCATGTCGCAAGAACCCACCAAAGAATCATGTGGCAGTTTCAGACTTTATATACTGTATATAAAAGAAATACAGTTTGTGAAAATATGCTGTAAAGCAACGCTAGAAAATACTCCCACCTCGTCACCACCTGCAGATACTTATCCATCATGCAGTAGCATTATGAAGGTGTCTATTCATTGAAAAATCACCCCAAACATACAACCAAAGTCATAAAGAACTATCTTCAGTGAAAATAAGAACAAGAAGTTCCGGAGGAGATGGTCTGGCCTCTACAGATCCCTGATATCAACATCATCAAATCTATCTGGGATTTTTTAAGTAGACCGCCTGAATCCCACAGATCTGTAGTTATTTCACCTAGAACAACATTCCTGCTGAGTTCCTAAGGAAACTTTGTTCAAGTGTACAAGAATCAATGCTGTTTTAAAGACAAAGGGTGGATACACACAATATTGATTTGAATTTGATTTTTTTCTCTCTATGCACTGCATAAGTTATTAATTGATACATAACAGCTATGGATTGCATATTTTTTGCAAGCATCCTCAATTTACGTGTTTTTATTAAAAATAAAAAGCTAAAAAAAAAATCACATGTACAAAAGTATTCACAGCCTTTGTTCAATACTTTGTTGAAGCGCTTTTGGCACCAATTACAGCCTCAAGTCTTTTTGAGTATGATGCTACAAGCTTGGCACACCTATTTTTGGTCAGTTTCTTCCATTCTTCTTTGCAGGACCTCTCAAGCTCCATCAGGTTGGATAGGGAGCATCGGTGCACAGCTATTTTCAGATCTCTTCAGAGATGTTTAATCGAATTTAAGTCTGGGCACTGGCTGGGCCACTCAAGAACATGCACAGAGTTGTCCTGTAGCCAATCCTTTGTTATCTTGGCTGTGTGCTTAGGGTCGGTGTCCTGTTGGAAGATGAACCTTTTCTCCAATCTGAGGTCTAGAGTGCTCTAAAGCAGGTTTTCATCAAGGATGTCTCTGTACATTGCTGCATTCATCTTTCCCTCGATCCTGACTAGTCTCCCAGTTCTTAACGCTGAAAAACACCCCCTCAGCATGATGCTGCCACCACCATGCTTCACTGTAGGAATGGTGGCCAGGTGATGAGCAGTGCCTGGTTTCCTCCAGACATGACACTTGCCATTCCGGCCAAAGAGTCCAATCTTTGTTTCATCAGACCAGAGAATTTTGTTTTTCATGGTCTGAGAGTCCTTCAGGTGCTTTTCGCAATCTCCAGGTGGGCTGTCACATGCCTTTTATGGAGGAGTGGCTTCCGTATGGCCACTCTACCATACAGGCCTGATTGGTGGAACACTGCAGAGATGGTTGTTCTTCTGGAAGGTTCTCCTCTCTCCACAGAGAAACACTGGAGCTCTGTCAGAGTGACCATTGGGTTCTTGGTCACATCCCTGACTATGGCCCTTCTCCCCCCATTCGCTTAGTTTGGCCGGGCAGCCCTCTCTAGGAAGAGTCCTGGTGGTTTCAAACTTCTTCCATTTACAGGTGATGGAGGCCACTGTGCTCCTTTGGGACCTTCATTGCTGCAGAAATGTTTCTGTCCCCTTCCCCAGATCTGTGCCTCGATACAATCCTGTCTCAGAGGTCTCCAGACAATTCCCTGGACTTCATGGCTTGGTTTGTGCTCTTACATGCACTAACTGTGGGACCTTATATAGATAGGTGTGTGCCTTTACAAATCATGTCCAATCAACTGAATTTACCACAGGTAGACTCCAATCAAGATGTAGAAACATCCTAAGGATGATCAGTAGAGATGAAAAAGTCAGAGGAAGATGGACTGTCCTAAAAAATGATTTTAGGGACTTAGGAGCTAAATTGAGGAATAGAACCCCCAAGGTAGCATTCTCAGAAAAAACTACCGGTACCTCGAACCACACCATGAGGGCAGCGGGAGATTAGGGAAATTAACAAGTGGCTGAGGAGCTGGTGTAGAAAGGAGGGGTTCAGGTCCCTGGAGAACTGGGCTAACTTCTCAGTCGGTTACCAGCACTTTAGCAGGGATGGGGAGGGTGCAGCTCAGCTGGGAGAGAACAAGCTATAGGGGCTTTTAAACTAGGTGATGGGGGTAGGGTCCAGATGTAGAGCTAGCCAGCGTGGAACAAGGTTCGGAGGGTAGTATTGGGGGCATTAGTGGTAGGGTGACTACAGTACCTAAACCCAAGGTAAGTAAGTTGACAAATCCAAATTGCAGCCTCATTACAACCAACAAGGAGATAGTATGTGACCGGACAAAAATACGAGGCTTGTACACTAACGATAGAAGTCTGGCTGACAAGATAGGAGAACTGGAGCTGCTGATGTATGAGGAGGATTTAGATTTTGTGGGAATTTCAAAGACTTGGCTTAACAGCTCTCATGATTGGCTGGAAACCATTCAGGGGTATTCCCTATATATATCGCAGAGATAGGGAGGGTAAAAAAGGGGGAGGGGTGTGCCTGTACATCAAGAATGATGTGCAAGTGAATGTGAGCAATGGAGGAGATGGAATCCTCATGGGTAGAGCTTCAAAGGGAGGAAACTAAGGGGAAAGTAATACTGGGCATATACTATAGGCCCCCTAACCAGAGGGAGGAGGGGGAGGTGAACCTCATATCACAGTTTGGAATGGCGGCAAGGATGGGAAGTGTCATTATAATGGGTGATTTTAATTATCCAGATATACACTTGGCGGAAGGAACCGCGCATTCGTCTAAGGCTTGTCATTTCCTCAATATATTTTGCAGGACAATTTCATGGGTCAGATGGTGAATGCACCACCAAGAAACAATGCGTTACTAGACCTACTGATTACTAATAATACAGACCTGATCGCGGATGTGGAAAAACGGGGTAACTTAGGAAACTGTGCTTTTTGCTAGAAGATATTAAATGGGATAAAATCCTATGAACAAAGAATACGGAGGAAAAATGGGAGTGCTTTAAGAGCATACTAAATAAAGGTATTGGCAAGTGCATTCCAATGCAAAATAACTTTAAAAGAGCTAATAAAAATCCTGGGTGGCTCAACTCCAATGTAAAAATGCATATAAAAGCAAAGGAAAAGGCCTTCAAAAAATGCAAAGCTGAAGGGTCATTGTTAGCATTCCAACTTTACAAAGAATGCAATAAGAAATGTAAGCGTGCAATCAGGGTGGTTAAGATAGAACATGAAAGGCACATAGCAGAGGAGAGTAAAAAAAAATACTCAGAAATTCTTTAAGTATATAAATAGTATGAAAGGGAGGCCAGAACATATTGGCCCCCTTTGGTTACAAAAAGCCAGAGAGATAGTGAAGGCTTTGAATATATTCTTCACAAGGGAAACAGGGATGGGGAAACAGTAACCAAGACTGTAATGTTAATTTTCATAGCGTGTCACAGGAAGCACCCTCATGGTTAACAGAGGACAGAATTAGAAATAGACCTGAAAAATTTAACATAAATAAGTCACCAGGACTAGATGGCTTGCACTCAAGGGTCTTTAAGGAACTCAGTCAAGTGATAGCCAGACCATTGTTCCTAATTTTGTAGACAGTTTACTAACTGGAATGGTACCAGCTGATTGGAGAAAAGCCAACCAATATTTAAAAAAGGGCAGAGATATATCCCTGGCAACTACAGGCCAGTTAGCCTAACACCAATAGTCTGCAAGCTATTGGAGGGGATAAGGGACTGTATACAAGATTTCTGTAATGAAAATGGTATCATTAGCAGTAATCAGCATGGATTCTCGAAGAATCGTTCTTGCCAGACCAATCTATTAACCTTCTATGAAGAAGTGAGCTGCCACCTAGATAAAGGAAGGCCCGTAGACGTGGTGTATCTAGATTTTGCAAAGGCATTCGATACAGTTCCCCACAAGAGTTTACTGTACAAACTAAGGTATGTCGGCATGGACCTGGATTGAAAACTGGCTACAGGGGTGAGTCCAAAGGGTGGTGATAAATAGGGAGTACCATGAATGATCTGGTGTGGAAAGTGGGGTCCACCAGGGTTCTGTCCTGGGACCAATCCTGTTTAATTTATACATAAATGATCTGGAGGATGGGATAAACAGCTCAATCTCAGTATTTACGGATGATACACAGTTAAGCAGGGCAATAACTTCTACGTAGGATGTGGAAACCTTGCAAGAAGACCTAAACAAATTAATGGGGTGGGCAACTACATGGAAAATGAGGTTTAATGTTGAAAAATGTAAAGTAATGCATTTGGGTGTGAAAAATATGAATGCAATTTACTCGCTAGGGGGAGAACCTCTGGGGGAATCTAGGATGGAAAAGGACCTGGGGGTACTAGTAGATGACAGGCTCAGCAATGGCATGCAATGCCAAGCTTCTGCAAGTAAAGCCAACAGAATATTGGCATCCATTAAAAAGGGGATTCACTCCAGAGATAAAACGATAATTCTCCCACTATACGAGACTCTGGTCCGGCCTCACCTGGAGTATGCCGTCCAGTTCTGGAAACCAGTCCTCAGGAGGGATTTGCTGGAACTGGAGAGAGCCCAGAGAAGGGCAACAAAGCTAATTAAGGGACTGGAGGATTTCAGCAATGGGAAAAGACTAGAAGCATTGAACTTATCCACTCTGTAGAGGAGACGCTTGAGCGGGGATATGATATCAATCAAATACCGTACTGGTGACCCTAGCATAGGAAAAAAACTTTTCAATGAAAGGGAATTTAACCACTTGCTTACTGGGCACCTAAACCCCCCTCCTGCCCAGACCAATTTTCAGCTTTTAGCGCTGTCACTCTTTGAACAACAATTGCATGGTCATACAACACTACCCAAATGAAATTTTTATCATTTTTTTTTCACAAATAGAGCTTTCTTTTGGTGGTATTTGATCACCTCTGGGTTTTTATTTTTAGTTAAAAAAATTTAAAAAGACCGATTTTTTTTTTTTTTTTAAATACAAAACTGTATTTTGTCAATAAATTTTGCAAACAGGTAATTTTTCTCCTTCATTGATGGACGCTGATGAGGCTACACTGATGGGCACTAATAGGCTGCACTGATGTGTACAGATAGGTTGCACTGATGTGTACAGATAGACTGCACTGATGGGCACTGATAAGGCGGGATTGATGGGCACTAATAGGCGGCACTGGTGGGCACTGATGAGGTGGCATTGATGGGCACTGATGGGTGGCACTGATGTGTGGCACTGATGGGCGGCACTGAGGGGCATTGATAGGTGGCACTGAAGAGCACTAATAGATGGCACTGATAGCTGGCACTGATGGGTGGCAGTAATGGGCACTGATAGGTGGCAGTGATGGGCACTGATCGGCACTGGTGGGTGACACTGATAGGCAGAACTGCTAGGTGGCACTGATGAGGCTCTAACTGGCACCACTGGTGGGCATTGATAGGTGGCACTTGTGGGCACTGATAAGTGGCACTGATTGCTGGCACTTACTACTGTGGGCACTGATTGGGGGCACTGTGGGTACTGATTTGTGGCACTGGCAGGCAGTACTTGTGGGCACATATGAGGCAGCTTCGCCTCTTCCTCTTCAGGACCGATGTCCCTTCAAACAGAAGCCGGCGATCGGCTTTTTTTCTTCTCACGCTGTCAGCATGAGAAGAAAAAGAAAACAATTACCGATCCTCTGTTTACATCACGTGATCAGCTGTCATTGGCTGACAGCTGATCACGTGGTAAGGGGACGGGATCGGCCCCTTATTTAGATCTGTGATCACCCGAGTCTCATTGACTCGGGTGATCACAGTGCGTGCCCCCTTCAGGGGGGCGTGGCCAGCTTTGAAAGGGGAGGACGTCAATAGATCATCATTCGGCTATAGCGCGGATCTGAACAAGTTAAAAAGACACGCGGCCATTCACTAAAATTAGAAGAGAAGCAGTTTAACCTTAAACTGCGTAGAGGGTTCTTTACTGTCAGAGCGTTAAGGATGTGGAATTCTCTTCCACAAGCAGTGGTATCAGCAGGGAGCATCGATAATTTAAAAAACTATTACATGGGTACCTTAACGACCACAGCATACAGGGGTATACAATGTACTATTAACATAAACGCACACACACACAGGTTGAACTGGATGGACTTGTGTTTTTTTTTCAACCTTACCAACTATGTAACTATGTAACCTGAGCTCAATTTTGAGTGTCATGGCAAAAGCTGTGAATACTTATGTACATGTGATTTTTTTTGTCTTTTATTTTTAAAAGATTTCAAACACTCTTCTTTCATGTTGTCATTATGGGGTATTGTTTGTAGAATTTTGAGGAAAATATGAATACTTTCCGAATGCACTGTATATATCCAAAACTGGTTTAGACTCATGGGTCTTGCAGAAGAGGGAGATCAAGAACAGCAGTGTTTTTATTGTTAAAATTTCCATGAAGCTCAGTCCACCTTTCTGAAGACCAAGGATTGAGCTTCATGCAAACATAGACGGCTGAAGAAGTCCTGCTGGACGATACGAATGTGGATTGGTTTTATCCCGGTTTAGACTTTGCTGCAGCCGCCTTATCATTCATTGTCATCTGTAACTAACATGCGCCTTAATACCTAGCACTGGTTATAGTGCTATATATATGTGAGTACCTGTCTTTTAACAAAGGAATAATTTTTCTAGCTATACAGAGAGCACTAAGTTCTTTCTTTATTTATTTCATGCATATTTGGATGAAAATTGTTGAGCCCTATTAAGGAAGAGGTTTCCGGCTTTCCAGTTAAGATACCACCCTGACCACTAAATAAGTGGTAAACGCTTATGAGACCTTCCTGTTAGTTCAGGGGTCCCTCTAACAAGGTGAGCGGTTTGACTGGCAAGAGGGGGAGCACGGATTTAAGAGCACTTTGGATTTGCATGAAACACCCTGCATCACCGCTGACACTTTTTTGTTTTTTCCATCTATGGACATTTATGATTATTGATTGTATTTTCAGCGCTGCACTATTTCATTTTTATTGTTTTTGAATTTCATGGAAACATTGACAATAAAAACACTGCTGTTCTTGATCTTCCTCCTCTGCAAGACCCGTGAGTCTAAACCAGTTTTGGATTCACATGGATTTCTTTGTGGGTGCATACCTGAGCATTTACTTCAAACATAAGCTACCCTTGGAACTATATATATATATATATATATATATATATATATATATATATATATATATATATATATATATATATATATATATATATAACTATATATATTATATATACTGTACTGCATATTATTATAGTTGGAAAATTTCGAAGATGATGACATTGACTAATGTAAAAAAAAAACATTACCCCAAACTCTGCTTCCTTGACCTAAGTCTGAAGAAGAAGACTGCTGCACTCGGTCAGAGAACAGAGGTCTATTTCCAGCAGTAGGTCACACATCTGCGCACTCATAACTGTGGGAGTGGAAGCAGGGAAATATTGTATTTAGCTAAACAAAGGTGAATACTAATTTACAGCAATATATATCCATTATTCAGTAATGAACTTGTTGATTGGTAATATAGTATTTCTAATACTATAATTGGTACATTCTAGTTTAATATTTATCATCTATTTCATGGATATTATATATAATATTTATTTCAGGTTCAGTTCTCAATGCTATTGATGATGCTGGACTGAAAAGCAATACCTTGATCTATTTTGCATCAGATCATGGAGGACACTTAGAGGTCAAAGATGGTGACATTCCAACTGGGGGATGGAATGGAATATACAGAGGTGTGTATATATTTATATTTAATGGCTTTATATATCTTTATAAAGTAATAATAAAGGAATGTGACTTTTTTGATACAAGCATATTCTTCTTCATGTACCAACGCACAAGTTTTGAATTTGCCACTATATGAATTATGCATCTGCACTGTAATTTAGAATATACAACAAATACTAGAAACGCAAATCCACTTAAGCCTGTTGAAGCTGGGAATTTCCTACCCAACATCCCTTTATTTGTCGTTCATATAGAACAATTATCTACAAATTTCCAGTGCTCCTCCCTATTAGAAGTCCTTGGATATGTAAGGTCTGCAGCTGCCTCAAACCAGTCTGATCTTTGCATGTTTTCGTGCATTGAAAGTGTACCCATGGGAAGAAAACACTGGAGGTGTCTGCTAACCAGGAGGTGTCTGTGACTTCTCAATCTGATGTGTATATATTGTGCTATGGATTGGAGTAGGGACCCCACTGCATATAGATGCAATCATAGTGACAATGATGTGTGGCTTTAGCATATATCTGCACATGTATGCAAATTAAGACTTTTATTTATTTTGAAATGTCCAAAATATGCTCTTTTTGCTGACTAAAGGATAAGTACTGGCTGGGGAATTTTTGTATTTTTAATGAATTGCCCCTCCTATTGTGCACCTTCCCAGTTAAACTGGTTGAGTACTTGCCATTTTGTTAACAAAATGTTAACAAATATATATTTGGCAATATATACAGCATGGCACTGTAGGTGAAAGGCAGGTAATTAAAAAAAAATGTGTTTTGAGGCACCCCTTTATGTAACAGACAGACAGGGAATCTACAGATTCCCTGGAATTTTTCTTAAACTACACTTAACATAAAGAACCCCTTTCCTTTCTCTGGTAGTAATACCATATTTATAACTAATCCTATTGTCCTCTGTATGCATTTATTAAAGTACTGAAAGAGGTCTTACAGCCGTAAAACAGTAAGAGATATACCATTGGGCTACCCGTCTTAAAGTTAAACTACTGGCAAATGGCTTACTACAAAGTTAAACCCATATAGGAGCTGTTTTACCTATTAAAGGGTTTATATTTCTATCCATCATGTCCTGAGATTTACACAACCCTGTTTCAAAGTAGAGACAGGCAAGCATCCTGATTTTTACTTCTACTGTAGGTAAGCAATGTGGCCTGGTCTTCTGTTTGCCCCCAGCCTGTCAGTGGACAGTGAAAGAGTAACAAAATACTTATGATTCATCCCTCTTTTCCTTCTGATTGGAATGTTTATAGTAAATAACTATAATGTGCACAATTTGTAGGCGGAAAAGCCATGGCTGGTTGGGAAGGTGGAATTCGTGTCCCAGGGATCTTTAGGTGGCCTGGTGTCCTTCCTTCTGAGACAGAGATTAATAAACCCACAAGCTTGATGGATGTTTTCCCAACGCTGGTCCATTTGGGTGGTGCAGAATTGCCTACTGACAGGTATGTTTCATGTCCTGAAAAAGAAATTACACCATATATATGTGTATAATTTTATTTGGTAATAATTGACCTTGAGTTGAAAAGATGTAAAGCCCACTGTTGTTCCCCCGTATAGCAGGATTCTGCTTGGCAGAGCAGGAGCAGCATTTTAAGCCAGTTGGACTTTATGACATTGCACAGTACCCTGGGAGCTACCTGAGAGCAGGGGAAGACACAGGGCAGACCTTAAAATTTAGGCTGGACTTTTTTTGGCAGTTAAAATAGCATTAAGCCCTCAAAGGTTTTTTTTAAACTGATATATTCTTATCTACTAGGGAAACATTTCCCAGTACATTATTTAATTCATATATTCTTCTTGGCGTTACAGGGATTCTTCCTCTCCATCCTGCCCATTTTCCGACCCACTTTCATTACATAGATGTCCTGCATATACCAAAGACTGTTTTGAAGTCAATCCAGCTACTCCAGATTTTATAAAATCTAGCATAAATATCCCTATGTAAATATATCAACCCTTCCATTAAACTAATTCTATCCACTTCCATAAACCATTCTGTCATAGTTTCTTAGATTTCCAATATTTCAGGATTAATGCCTTCACTGCGTTTAACAAGAATGGTATTATAGACGTTTTATATTTTTTCCTTGAATTACTGGTTGCATGGAAGAGACATTACCAGGGGTCCTGCCCAATCTCACCATGCATCTATTAATTGTCATGTAACCTCTGTTTAATCATCCTAAATTGCCCTCCTTCAGATCGAGACATAGGTTGGGTATCCGAAGCTAGGTTAAAAAACAAAATTAAAATCTCCTGACAGAATTACCTTACTTTATCTAAAATTCTCTAGTTCACTAAGAACCCCCTTTAAAAGAAGGGATAACCATCTATTGGGACAATATATACATTTGCTAATGTAAAATCAATATTATACAAAGATCCCTTAATAAATAGATATCGCCTTTCTGGGTCTGACAATATTGCTTTCAGTGCAAGCGGTGTACTCCTGTCGAACCCCATTGGGACTCCCTTCGATCTTTTAGTGGGGGAATAACTGTAATACCATGTTGAAAAATATTTTGAGCTAAAGCTAATTTTAGTGGACCATTTCTGGTGAATTTCTTGTAGCATCACTACATTAGCAACATGTCTTTTTAATTCCCTGAGTCTGGTGTCTCTTAGTGGGATTGCTCAACCCCCTAACATTATAAGAAAATTATTTTTATTGTGGTCATAGTCAAGGTATATAGAAAATATGGAGAAAATCTTCTTTTAGGGTCTCAGGAGTACACCATTCTAATAACAGACACAAAATTAAATAGGGAAAAGACAAAACATACATAACAACATATAACCCCCAATTCAACACTCCCCCGAAGACTAATGGTCCCTCTACTGGGAAACACCTTAAACCAATGTTGTGCTCAGCCTCACAATCGCCTCTTTGGGCTGGTGATGGGGCCAAGTCCCTGTATGGGGATTCATCTGCACATCCAGGCTCTTAGTCCTCATTCCCTCAACTGGGGGATGGTTCTGGAGTTCCGTATGCACACATCTGCTCCACACAATCTCTCATCAAATCTTAATCTTTTTTCCTAAACTTAGTCAATAGCCCGAACAGAGTCTTTCCTTATCTCCGCTATTTGCAGTTATTTCACTTTGATCTTAATACTTGTTCTTTCAAGCTACTTCACTCTCAGGGCCTCTTTTTCCAGTTATCAAGGTTGAGTGGGGGTAATACCAGTTTTCCACAAAAATCTTTCAAATCTTCCAGAAATCTCAAAAGTGCTGTACGTTCTTCATTTTTAGCAATCAGACAAGCTGAAAACCCCCATCTATATTAAATATTCCTAGTTAACTGAGTTGTTAATGGTTTTAACACCCTTTTACATGCTAGTGTCTCAGGTGCTAAATCTGAGATGAAAAGTAGCTCTGCTCTGTCAAAATTAATAGTTGGTGAGGCTCTCATACTTTTGGACACTTTTTCTCTATCCTTTTAATAGGGGAGTATAATATGCAGAAGAGAGCAGGCAGGCACACAGTTTGTCACGATCAGGGGTTAGGCTGGAAGACCAGTTGCTATAGCAGTGGGAAGCTCTCACAGGAACCAGCAGGATATGTACACAGGCAGCTCACCCTGGCGGATGATGCGGGCTCACCTGAGGTGCAGAGTCTAAGTACTAACCGGTGTTCACCAGAGCTCCTGATGGTGGAAATGGATTTTGCTGCGTGTTAGTACCAGGCCCTGCCCTCAGGATCCCCCCACTAAGAGGTGAGCAAGCTGGGGTCCAAAAGCAGATAAGCAGGTATAGATCAAACAGAAGGGTAGTCAGTAAACAAGCCAAAAGGTCAGTAATGAACAGTTGCAGGTTGGGATCATGCAGGAGCATAGTCGGAGAATGGCTTAAATCAGGAGTTCATGGGAGGAGCAAATAGTTCAAGGTTCAGCAGAGAACAAGGCACAAGGCAGGATTGTCCAATGGATCAGGCATAGAGGTGTCCAGCATCTCAGGTAGTTCAGTGAGAAGAGTTACTGCCAGACATAGCAGAGGTCCGGGGTTCAAACCCAGGCCCTGACACTCATTTAGCTTACCTGCAGGTAGCCCAGCAGACTGCTATTGGATATTATATATCCAATAGCAGTCTATATATATATATTATCGATGGACAAAAGACACACACAGAGCAGCAGACCTGTGGGAAGTTGTAGCCCTGCCACTCAAGGGGACCAGCCTACATGTCTGTGTTCACCCTAGGCAGGCCTCTGTCATTCCTCCCACGTCCTCTCTCTATAGTTCTCCACTCCTCTCCCGACAGCGGTTTCCAACTCTGCAGTGGTCACCCTTCCTTAGCCACTGTTGTGAAGTGAGCGCCGAGTGGTAACCGGTTGCTCCGCTCTGCTCACTCCGGGATCCAAGCTTTAGCAACTAGATGGCAGGCTTCTCTGCAGGTCTACCACTTCTGCTTCTTTGGGAGCACCTGTGGAACTTTTGGGCTACATGCCGTTGGCCAGTGCTATGTTGTTACTCTGCCCCTGCTATATAATATTTGAGTGTGTTTTTTGATTGGAAATGCCTTAAGAGCCCTTTCACACTGACAGCGCAGCCGCTTTATGGTAAAGCGCAGATAGTTTTAGCGGCGCTTTACCGTCGTTTTAGAGGCGCTTTCAGCTGCTGGCAGGGCGCTTTTAGCCCCTGCTACCGGCCGAGTAAAGGGTTAAAAGCGCCCCCAAAGCACTGCTGCTGAGGCACTTTACAGGGGCTTCGGTGGCGCTGCCCATTGATTTCAATGGTATCCACCACTCCTAAAGCGCCCCAAAGATGCTGCTTGCAGGACTTTTTTTAAGCACTCGGGCTTTCACACTGGGACTGCAGATGAGGCATTTTCCAGGCGCTTTACAGGCGCTATTCTTAGCGCTAAAGCGCCTGAAAAAAGCCTCCAGTGTGAAAGGGGTCTAAATTATGTTTTTCTTGAAATGTAAATGTGCTTTCCAGCCCTCCATAAAAGTGTTCCATGCTGACATAGATAAGTAATAGCCACAACTATACATGTAGTGCTAAGGAAGACAGGGGACATGTCTGGCTAGGTCCAGGTCTTAATCTTATTAGATAAAGTGTGCAACTGCTGTCACAATAGATACAATACTACAACATGGAAGCTGTTAGACTGGCCATACTTTATACAATTTTCTTGTACAATTTTTCTTTAGATTTACCAAAACTACATAATACAAGGTCATACCTAAACACTACATATTTGAAGTCTAGTTAAGTCTACAGGAAATTGAATAAGAACATTTTATAATGCATGGCCATCATTAGTAAGTGTGTATCTAACTAAATATCTATGTGTCTTGCCTTGATTTTTCACAGAATCTATTAATTTGCCCTTTCATGGTTTAGTTATAGGTTCTCTTGTCAGAGCACCCTCCTCACGCTTTGTTTTGTTTCTCTGTTGGAGCCCCAAATCTAATCTTTGGTGAAGCTTACACAGAGTTCACCTCCCTATGGGAAAGTGTTATGCAGCAATACATCACCTGTGCCTGAATGTTGTAGTTTGGCACAGATTCTTCCTACACATCCATTTCCAGGCTGTAGAAGCAAACACACCACACCTTGCAGCCCTCTCAGGACTGGTGACAATCCTAGCAAAGTACTGGAAGAAAAAAGAAGAGAGGGTGCACCAGCCTAGTGCATTATCCCAATAACCATTCATTAACCGTTTGCCGACTGTATAACTTACATATACGGTGGCAAGGAGGCTCTGCTGCGCGGGATCACATATCTAGTACGTGATCCTGCCCTTCTGGGTCTGGGGCACGCATGCGCGACGCCTCTGATTATACACAGCGGAAGCTGATCTTCGGGTACCACGGACTTGATGTCCACTGGCACCCGGCGATCATTGAGCACAGAGGCAGAATGGTGATTTGCCTATGCAAACAAGGCAGATTGGCGTTCTGTCGGTAGGGAAAGCGGGAACATGGATCAATGCATTCCCCTAGTAAAAGCACCTCCCACTCAGTACTCAAACACTGGCTAGGCACACAGTTAACCCTCTGACCGCCCCTGATGTTAACCCCTTCCCAGCCAGTGTCATTAGTACAGTGACAGTGCATATTTTTAGCACTGATCACTGTATTAGTGTCACTGGTCCCCAAAAAGTGTCAAAAGTGTCAGTTAGTGTCCGATTTGTCCACCGCAATATCACAGTCCCGCTATAAGTCACTGATTGCCGCCATTACTACTAAAAAATAAATAAATAAAAATTCCATAAATACATCCCATAGTTTGTAGACGCTATAACTTTTGCGCAATATATATTGGCCTAAATTTATGAAGACATTTGATTTTTTTATTTTTTTGGGGTATGTTTTATAGCAGAGAGTAAAAAATTTCATTTTTTTTTTTCAAAATTGTCGGTCCTTTTGTTTTATAGAGCAACATTGAAGAAATGCAGAGGTGATCAAATACCACCAAAAGAAAGCTCTATTTGTGTGATCTGCTGCAGGTGTCAATGTATTCCTAACAGCACCCCAAACACAGATCGCAAATGCAGTGTGTTTGCCTGCACCGGATCGCATGATACCACAGTACAGTAGTGATCTGGTTGCAATGCAGTTTATAAAAGTAGTGCATGCACTACTTTAGGTGCAATCCAGTGCGATTTCAGCCCATCCAAATGAATGGGCTGAAAATCACATTGCACTGAATCGCCCTTGTTCCTGTGTGATTCAGTATTTAGTTAGGTGTGAACGGCCCTAAATGCAGCTAAACTGAATGCAAGTAAGCATACAGTGTGTAGTATACAATTTCAACTCATTACATGCATTTTTATGCATTTAGATGTGTCCTATAAACACATATAAAGGCACATAATTGCATACCCGTCTAAATGAAGCCTTTCCTGTTAAATAATAACTTTTTTTACTTGTCCCGGATTTCTACACAGTCATTTGGCACAATATGATAATCTACCCGTATCTCACCTTGACCGTATTGCACACAGCTGAACAAAGTTTGCTTTTCTGCTATTCTGCTTATTATTAATCAGTGATCTCCAGCTGATAGGCAATGTGTTCTACTACCAGCACCTATACCAGGACTATGTTTTTTAGAAGCAGCCCAATCATTTTAGGTATACAGTATACAGTGGATATGAACGCATACATTTGCAAATTAATTAACGCCCTGGTATGGGAACACATAGTTATGGACACAAATCTAAGCTGCATAGATGTTAAGGGGTTAATTCTAAACACAAAATGTAATTGTAAGATATAGTTTAGCTTTAGAAAATGTTTCTCTTTCATTTACTTATTCTCCATTATATTAGAATTATTGATGGTCGGGACATATTTCCATTGCTTTTGAAGAAAGTCAACCATTCCGAACATGAGTTTCTATTTCACTACTGTGGAAATCATTTACATGCCGTGCGATGGTACCAGAAAGAAAGTAAGTAAACTTTTGTTTTTACCTAAGAATTGCTGGAAAGAAATGTGGCAGTCAACTTATATTTCACAATTGTGCAGCTGGATTGCTACCTCATCCTTTTAAACCTGACCACATATGAATTACACAGGTTCTGTGGCTGATTAAGGTAGTGATTAAACTTTGTTAACCACTTCAATACAGGGCACTGCCCAGGACAATTTTCAGCTTTCAGCACTGTAACACTTTGAATGACAATTGCGCAGTCATGCAACACTGTAGCCAAACTAAATTTTTTGCATTTTCTTCCCACAAATAGAGCTTTCTTTTGGTGGTATTTGATCACCACTGGGGTTTTTATTTTTTTTGCTAAACAAATGAAAAAAGATCAAAATTTTGGAAAAAAAAAGTTTTTCTTTGTTTCTGTTATAAAATTTTGTTTTCTCCTTCACTGATGGGCACTGATGAGGAGGCACTAATATGTAGAATTGATGGGCACTGATAGTCGGCACTGATATGCAGCACTGATGGACACTGATATGCAGCACTGATGGACACTGATATGCAGCACTGATGGGCACTGATAGGCGGCACTGATGGGCAATAACAGACAGCACTGATGGGCACTAATAGGTGGTACTTACAAACGGCACTGATGGGCACTGATGGGCACTGATAGGCGGCATGGATGGGCACTGATGAGGAGGTACTGACAGGCATTACTGATGGGCATCTGTGAAGGCTACTGACAGGCATTACTGATGGGCACTAATTGGCACTTTGATGGGCACTGGCGATTTAGGTGGGCACTGACTGGCAGCTGATGGGCACTGATTGGCATTGTGGTGGGCACCTCTGATGGGGGCTGCGCTGATAATCAATGTGCTGATTATCAGTGCGCACCCCCCTCTGACAAGAGAGCCGCCGATCGGTTCTCCCTTCAGCGTGAACTGAGGAAAGCCATTTACCGGCACTTCCTGGTTCACGCTGTTATCAGTTGTGATTGGTCACAGTTGATCATGTGATGATCAGTTGATCATCACCTAAAGGTAGCCTCCATATAAACCATGATCGATGAACACAAGTCCTGTGTCCTGTACTATATACAATTAAGATAAACAGTTTTTTAGGGTTCTAAATAAAATAGCCACATGTTGGTAAAATAAATGTTAGTGATATTAAATGCTTTCTTTTTTTATAACAAACATGTCATACTCATCTGCTCTGTGCAGTGGTTTTGCACAGAGCAGCCCGCATCTTCCTCATCTCTGGTCCCCTGCCGGCGCTCCTGGCCCCTCCCCCCTACTGAGTGCCCCCATAGCAAGCAGCTTGCAATTGGGGCATTCAAGCAGATTTGTTCCCGAACCAGGGCTCTGCATGTCCATTCACAAACAGAGCCATGGTTTAGCCCTGCCCCTCTTTCTCCTCATTGGCTGTAATTGATAGCAGCTGGAGCCATTGGCTAATGAGGAGGGAGCGTCCCCAGAGAGCTGAGGCTTTTGTGCACATCGCTGGATCATGATGGGGCTCAGGTAAGTATTATGAGGGAATGGGGGGGGGCTGCTGCACAGAGAAGGTATTTTACCTTCCTGCATAATATGGAAGGAAGGTAAAAAAAAATTGAGCCTTTAGATTTTTTTAGCATGCAAATTAGTAAAAGAGTTTATAGTCACAAACACTGATGCCTGACAACTAGGCACCAATGACCCCTGCTCATTAAATAATGAATTCCAGAGAAGTACTAGTAAACTAGATTTTTGTATGTTGTTTTTACTATTTTAACGCACACATTTAAGCAAATAAATCACTTTTCCTGTGTGCTGTTTTTCATAACAATTGCACTCTTCTTACATACACATGTGTTTTTTTCATACTCTGTTGAAATGATCATTACAATGTGGTTTCCATTTAATGTTGATACAGTTCCCAACCAAAATGTGGATACTGCATCTATACTGAGCATGGTTCCCACAGCTGTTCCTCCATCAGAAATGGATTTTTGGATGTTTTTAGTCTCTAATTAGAAAGATACCACAGTAAGTGAGATCATGGTACCATAGTATTTTACAGATCTGTTTGTTTTGACCGCTTTATGAAGTAATAGCAAACAGAATTTTCCAGCGGCTTAAAAGCCCTTTGATTATAAAATAGTACACAGGGGACTAAGCAGAAAACAAAACTGTAGGAAGAAATAATCACATGGGAGCTAGCTGCAGGCCCTTTCTAAGCAGTATTGTAATGATGACGAAGTTTGTGGGAGATACAACTGCTAATAAAATTTTAACTGTCAAGAAATATGTAGACATGTTTAAATGTTTATTTATTTTTAGCTTACAGTGCCTTGAAAAAGTATTCATACCCCTTGAAGTTTTCCATACTTTGTCATGCTACAATCAAAAATGTAAATGTATTTTATTGGGATTTTATGTGATAGACCAACAGAAAGTAGCACATAATTGTGAAGTGGAAGGAAAATAATAAATTGTTTTCAATTTTTTTACAAATAAATATGTGAAAAGTGGCATGTATTTGTATTCAGCCCCCTTGTCAATACTTTGTAGAACCACCTATCACTGCAATTACAGCTGCAAGTCTTTTTTGGGATGTCTCTACCAGCTTTGCACATCTAGAGATGGAAATTTTTGCCTTTTTCTTTGCACAATATAGCTCAAGCTTTGTTAGATTGGATGGAGAGTGTCTGTGAACAGCAATTTTCAAGTCTTGCAACAGATTCTCAATTGGATTTAGGTCTGGACTTTGACTGGGCTATTCTAACACATGAATATGCTTTGATCTAAATCATTCCATTGTAGCTCTGGTTGTATATTTAGAGTCGTTATCCTGATGGAAGGTAAACTTCTGCCCCAGTCTCAAGTCTTCTGCAGACTCTAACAGGTCTTTTTCTAAGATTGCCCTGTGTTTGGCTCCATCCATCTTCCCATTAACTCTGACCAGCTTCCCTGTCCCTGCTGAAGAAAAGCATCCCTACAACATGATGCTGCCACCACCATGTTTCACAGTGGGGATGGTGTGTTCAAGGTAATGTGCAGTGTTAGTTTTCCGCCACACATAATGTTTTGCTTTTAGGCCAAAAATTTCAATTTCGGTCTCATCCGACCAGAGCACATTCTTTCACATGTTTGCTGCCCCCCACATGGCTTCTCGCAAACTGCAAACAGGACTTCTTATGGCTTTCTTTCAACAATGGTTTTCTTCTTGCCACTCTTCCATAAAGGCCAGATTTGTGGCGTGCACTACTAATAGTTATCCTGTGGACAGATTCTCCCACCTGAGCTGCTCTCCTTGCCTGACCTGTCAGTTGGTAGGTGGACGGCCATGTCTTTGTAGGTTTGCAGTTGTGCCATACTCTTTCCATTTTCGGGTGATTAATTGAACAGTGCTCCGTGAGATGTTCAAAGCTTGGGATATTTTTGAATAGCCTATCCCTGCTTTAAACTTCTCCACAACTTTATCCCTGACCTGTCTGGTGTGTTCCTTGGCCTTCATGATGTTGTTTGTTCACTAAGGTTCTCTAACAAACCTCTGAGGGCTTCAAAGAACAGCTGTATTTATACTGAGATGAAATTACACACAGGCGGACTCTATTTACTAATTAGGCAACTTCTGAAGGCAGCTGGTTCCACTAGATTTTAGTTAGGGGTATCAGAATAAAGGGGGCTGAATATAAATGCAAGCCACACTTTTTATATATATATTTTTTTTTTAAAGAATTGAAAAACATTTATCATTTTTCTTCCACTTCACAATTATGTGCGACTTTGTGTTGGTCTATCACATAAAATTCCAATAAAATACATTTATGTTTTTGGTTGTAACATGACAAAATCTGAAAGATTTCAATGGGTATGAATACTTTTTCAAGGCACTGCAAATGGTCATATTTAGCGGTTTCAACAGCTTTTTCTGTTAGGCTGGCCTCAGATTTATTCATCTTCATTTTAATGCTTTTTTTATTGCCTGGAACATGTGTATTTTCATACATTGGCCTCCAAACCTCCAAAGTCCCTTATAATGCAAATGGACAGATTAAAGAATAAATTTGTCTAACACATGTGAACTAACAGCATTAAAAACAATGGCAAATCTTTAAATTTCAATCTAATTAATTGAATAAATGGAAAATTTAATTAAGCTATTAAATTTGCACAAGTGTTAATACACATTAAAACACCTGAGGATTAATGGACTCTTTGGCCAGAATTCTGCCAAACATTCAGTATGTCCCTGCTATATATATATCATACAAAACAATGCATTAAGAACATTTTCTGAATCAACCACTAATTTGATTTGAAGTGTTTTTTCTGTAATCAAAGGTTGCACTATAAGGCCCCTTTCACACGATCGGCTCGCTCAGATCCGTCTGTCCATTTTTTCCCAAATGTCCCCTGGGGCAGTACCCGGGTCCCCATACACTTTTTATGGCAATAACTTGCATATAAGCCTTTAAAATGAGGACTTTTGATTTTTCATGTTCGTGTCCCACAGACTTTAATATAGTTTGCATGTTCGCTAGAACTTTTTGCCTGTTTGAGATGTTCTGGTGCGAACCGAACGGGGGGGGGGTGTTCGGCCTATCCCTATCTACTATGTGAAAATTCTATAATCCTTCAGTGAATCAGCTGTACTGTCTTTGTTGGCCTAGACTGATAACTGCCACCGCCCCTTTGACTTTCAACTAATTTAAGTCACTGTAAGAAAAACTGACAGCCACCCACAGTCCTCCTTTATGCCTGATGCACATTGTAAGTATTTTGTGTTCAGTCCGTTGGGCTGAACAAAAAAAGAACTGAGATGCTCGCTGTACTTCTCGCTATGCTATTGTTTTCTGACAGGGGACCGATGCCAATCGGCTGCTGGTTTTCCAGCATGCCTGTTTGACAAAAGCCGAATGTTAGGCTGACTTCTGTCAGACAGTCTGCTGTACACACTGGCCAAATGTCGGCTGATTTCTTTTAAAGCAGATGATACCGGCCAATAGCCGGCCCGTGTGTACCAGCTTTTAGATTGGTAACCAGCTGCAGCCAAAACCACCCAAACCGAGAATCCACCACACTTCTACCTTCCCTAACTTCAAATTTATCACCACCCCCACCCACGGCAGGACCCTCTTCCTTCCACTAGAACAAAAAAACACTATGGTCACCTCCGAAACTGATGGCCACCCACAGAAATCACAGTGCATTTATCAATGAAAGATGACATTTCACAAGAGAAACAGATAGGCTGCCTTTACTGACTACTTCTAAAAATGTTAGTTGCTGTTCTCCTCTCTTTAGCATTTTCTAAGCCACAAACCCAGAACAGGCATATAGCAAAAAAAAAAAAAACCTAATTTTATCTGCATACTTAGGTTGCATGCACATGGCCGTGCAGTGGCCATACAGCATGACAAGGCTGCCTAATCATTCTCCTGGGACCTGTTCAGAGCATACAGTATGTCTATGTGTGTGTGGGTGCATTACACACCCCCTGGTGCATAAGTGCTGCATCTTCTAATTCATCTCATTGGGCAGGTGTACATGGCAGCTGCGAGACCCTGGAGAGTGATTACACAAGCTCTGCACACTGCACAGTCCCTGTACGGCCATTTGCATTAAGTCTAAGGTCCCTTTCACACGGGGCAGATTCCATGTTGATCAGTAGGTTATCAGCTCACAAATTCCCTGCTGATTGGAGCAAAGCGGTTAAATGACACATTCATGTCCGCTAAGATTATGCAGTGGACATAGACAGAGCCCACTTTGCTCTATGGGTGGCTGGGAGTAAACAGACTACACTATCCGTTTACACTTGACTACCTCTGATCCGCTCAGCCTAAATGGAAGAGGACTAAGTCCCTTTCCCTTTTTTTTTTTCAGCGTAAATAATGAATTTCAGCTTTCTTCAGGCCGGTCACATCACTCACAGTCATTTTCCAGCTCCGATGAATGTCTTCTGTGGGAGAGGCCATGATCTCCCTCTGACGCCAGCCGGGGAGATCACGTGACCGCTCGTCTCCTCCGCAGAAGCCGTGTATCGGAGCTGGAAAGCGGCCGCGAGTCACGTGACCGGCCTGAAGATAGCTGAAATTCAGTATTTACAGCGCTCATTTTTAAATACAACATACACAGTGTGCTATGCCAGCCTCTAATAGAGAGGCTGATAGTGACACATTTAAGATTTTATATTTACAATAATAGCGGCGGGGGGGTGGGACCAGGCCAGAGACAGACAGAGAGGGAGATGACAGGGAGGAAGGAGGGGGTGGGGGGGGGGGAGAAAAGCAGAGAGCCGGGCAGCCTATTACGGAAGGAGGCACTTTGACCACGGTGATCAGGGAGGAGCAACCCTGGTTATCGTGGCCTGTTTAGAGAGGCCATAGAGGAAATGCCAGGTTCAGGGTTTTTTTTTTACAGTTTAGAGGGGGGCAGATTACATAGCACAAGCACTGTGCTTTGTAATCTGCTTTAAGGGACCAAAATCTATATATTTTTTGGGGGGTTAACAAACGCTTTAAAGTTGATTTAAACCCAATAAAAAAAAAATCAGCATATTGCATCTTAGTAGCTAGATTAAGTGACTGCATTAATTTTCTTTTAAAGACATGATTTTAATATTTCAATCACTCTTCTGTGCTAGGTTGATAATGCTCACTCAATATAATATATAAATATATATATATATATATATATATATATATATATATATATATATATATATATATATATATATACAGTGTCTTGCAAAAGTATTCACCCACCTTGGCATTTCTCATGTTTTGTTCCTCCATACACATTGGGAGTCTCCCACATGCCTTTTCGCAAACTCAAAATGTGCCGTTTTGTTTTTTGCTGAAAGTAATGGCTTTCTTCTGGCCACTCTGCCATAAAGCCCAACTCTATGGAGCTTACGGCTTAAAGTCGTCCTATGTACAGATACTCCAGTCTCTGCTGTAGAACTCTGCAGCTCCTCCAGGGTTACCTTAGGTCTCTGTGCTGCCTCTCTGATTAATGCCCTCCTTGCCCGGTCCTTGAGTTTTGCTGTACGGCCGTCTCTTGGCAGGTTTGCTGTTGTGCCATGTTCTTTCCATTTGGTTATGATAGATTTGATGGTGTTCCTAGGGATCATCAAAGATTTTGATATTTTTTTATAACCTAACCCTGACTTGTACTTCTCAACAACATTGTCCCTTACTTGTTTGGAGAGTTCCTTGGTCTTCATGGCAGTGTTTGGTTAGTGGTACCTCTTGCTTAGGTGTTGCAGCCTCTGGGGCCTTTCAAAAAGATGTGTATATGTAATGACAGATCATGTGACACTTAGATTGCAAACAGGTGGACATCATTTTACTAATTATGTGACTTCTGAAGGTAATTGGGCTTTTTATGGGCTTCATAACAAAGGGGGTGAATATATACGCACATGCCAATTATCAGTTTTTTATTTCTGAAACATAGTTTTATGTATATATTTTTCTAATTTTACTTCACCAACTTAGACTATTGTGTTCTGACCCATCACATATAATTCAGATTAAAAAAAACATTGAACTAAAGGCTATAATGTAACAAAATAGGTAAAAAGCCAAGGGGATGAATACTTTTGCAAGGCACTGTAAATCCAATTGAGAATCTGTTGCAAGACTTGAAAATTGCTGTTCACAGACACTATCCATCCATTCTGACACAGCTTGAGCTATTGTGGAAAGAAAAATAGGCAAAAATGTCACTCTCTAGATGTGTAAAGCAGGTAGAGACATACCCAACAAGACTTGCAGCTGTAATTGCAGTGAAAGCTGGTTCTACAAAGTATTGACTCAGGGGGGCTGAATACAAATGCACGCCACACTTTTCAGATATTTATTTGTAAAAAATTTTGAAAACCATTTATCATTTTCCTTCCACTTCACAATTATGTGCCACTTTGTGTTGGTCTATCACATCAAATCCCAATAAAATACATTTACCGTACATTTTTGATTGTAGCATGACAAAATGTGGAAAATTTCAACGGATATGAATACTTTTTCAAGGCACTGTATCTATCAGACTGAGAAGGGCAGATAGTGAATCAACAAATACTATACTGAAGCCAGAGGACTGGCATGGTAGCCAGACATTTAGTATTTTCTTTTAACTATTAAATGGCAAGTATTCTTTTGAGTGACCACATTTTTCTTTTTTTCTAAAATCCAACCAGTTGTAACAATCTTGCTGGGCTTTATAAAAACTTTGATAACTCTGTTCTAGACAATGTTAGTAATTATTTTTCTTTTTATCCTTAGGTAGCACTACCTGGAAAGTACACTTTATAACTCCTGCTTTTCATCCAGAAGATGCCGTAGGTTGCTATGATAATTTACTCTGTGGTTGTGAAGGAAAGGATGTCATTCACCACAGTCCCCCTCTGTTATTTGATTTATCTGCTGATCCTTCCGAATCCAAGCCTCTTCAGTCTCATACCAACCCTTACTATAAAGAGGTTATTACCAAAATAGAGGCTGCTATAGAAGAACACAAGAAGACCATCAGTGTGGTTCCTCATCAGTTATCCTTCTACAATAATCTCTGGAAGCCGTGGTTACAGCCATGCTGTGGAATATTTCCCTTTTGTTGGTGTAATAAGGCAGATAATAATGGGACAGACATCCTCTAATAGGTTTGCAGCTCAGTTATTAAAACTGGCCTCTACACATCATTTTAATGTTACTGACATCAAGATACCCATCATGTGCACTAGATATACTGTATATCATAAGGGATAGGACCACAAATGGGGTCTCAAAATGATTTAACCACTTGCAGTCCAACAATGTACCGGTACAGCTGCAGCAATGAGTGAGATATCATTTTTTAGGGTCAGCAATTCCCTCCAATGTAAAAGTGATCCTAGTGTCTAAGAAGCTGCTGGATTACTTTTCCAGGCAGGGGAAGGGGGGTCCTACCACCCTTCCATCCCCACCTCCTTTACTGGGCTCTCCCGTGCAATCGCCCAGTAAGGATGTGACTGGTGGAAACCCGTTCCTGGAACACAATGAGAGGAATTGATGTTGTTCCTTCAACTGTGTGATATCAGAAACCGAAGCAACAAGGATTTTGTCACTTCCGGTTTCTGTCTCATGTAAACAAGTCATTACCGGCTTGAATAAGCATCTGATCAAACCAATCTTGGTTTGATTAGATGCTTTGGAAGGCAGTGGGGAGATCTGGGGTCTAATAGACCCCAGATCTCTCCATAAAGAGGACCTGTCATGACCCATGCTATCAGAAGGGATGTTGTCATCCCTTCTGATAGCAATAAAAGAGAGAAATAACATGGCGTACATTTTCTTTTTTTAATTAATTAAAAGAAATTATTTAAAAAAATGTAAAGCTCCCCTGTCCCCCTGCCCCCCCCCCCCCCCCGTCCTCGCGCACATATGTAAACACCACACATGTTGGGTATCAATGCAAACGTAATACCGGGAGCAATCATTCTTGCTCCAGACCTCCTGTGTAACTCTAAACTGGTAACCTGTAAAGGCTTAAAAAATGACACCCATGGAGAGTACCGTTGTTGACAGTGTTCCACGAGTGTGCGCAATTTTAAAGCATGACACGATGGGTATCTATTTACTGGGTGTAACATCATCTTTTATATGTTTTTGTGGATTAAAAGTCACTAAAGTGTATTTTTTTCCAAAAAAAATTACATTTGAAAAACTGCTGCGCAAATACGGCATGACATAAAAAAATTTCCACACCCACCATTTTATTCTCTAGGGCAGGGATATGCAATTAGCGGACCTATAGCTGTTGCAAAACTACAAGTCCCATGATGCCTCTGGGCGTCATGCTTGTGGCTCTCAGTCTTGCTATGCCTCATGGGATTTGTAGTTCTGCAACAGCTGGAGGTCTGCTAATTGCATATCCCTGCTCTAGGGCCTCTGCTAAAAAATATATAATGTTTGGGGGTGATAAATAATTTTCTAGGAAAAAAAAAATGTAGGTTGTAAAGTGTACCTTTTTAAAAAACAACTGCAAATAATGGATTACACCAGTTTAGAAAGATTAAAGTGATTGTAAAGAAAACATTTTTATTTTAAAAAAATAACAAACGTCATACTTACCTGCTCTGTGCAGTGGTTTTGCACAGAGCAGCCCCAATCCTCTTCTTTTTGGGTCCCTCCACCGGCGCCCCTCCCCCTTGCCGAGTGCCTCTATAGCAAGCCACTTGCTTTGGGGGCACTCGTGCGTGCCTGCTCCCGCCTCACTGGCTGTGACTGACAGCAGCAGGAACCAATGGCTGCTGCATCTCAGCCAATCAGGAGGGAGAGACCCGGGAGAGCCTTGGGTCTTGTGCACATCGCTGGATTGAGATCGGGCTTAGGTAAGTATTGGGGGAGAGCTGCATACTGAAGGTTTTTACCTTCATGCATAGAATGCATGAAGGTAAAAAAACCTTCAGCCTTTACAACCACTTTAAACTAAAACACCAAAACACAAAAATGTATTTATTTGCAGCTCACCAACTCTTGTTTTAGACTTTTTTCCTTATTTTTCACCTGGTGATCCTGAAAGTAATTTTTCAACTTCCTTAAACAGACCAAGCTGTCCAGTAAAACTAGGGTTGGAGGGTTGAGACAAATCATTTAACACTGACATAGGTACTTACGAAGATCAGCTTTTATTCATTTATGTAAAACCTTTATCCCAAAAGGAGAAAAAAAAACAGTTTGCTGTTTTCTTAAATTGCTTATAAAGTGTTAGGTGGAGCTCAGCTTAAATTTTCTAGTCAAGTCCATCTAAATCTGCTACTCTAATTCCACCCCCCCAGACTGACAATGCTGCTGTCCAAAGGTGTCTGCTTTACTACTTCATCCAGAATTCAGACACCCTAAGACAGAAAGTGCGCTACTGGCTGGATATAGGTGAAATCATGGGAAA
This sequence comes from Aquarana catesbeiana, assembly GCF_042186555.1. Lineage (NCBI taxonomy): Eukaryota > Metazoa > Chordata > Amphibia > Anura > Ranidae > Aquarana > Aquarana catesbeiana. The sequence goes on from NC_133325.1 coordinate 625,524,144, forward strand.
AGACCTAAAAAAAGGAAACAAATGCAATCACCAAATCTAAGAGTTTTTAAGCTGCATTGTATTACATTTTAGTTTTTGGATTTACCACTTTGTGGTGTCACTTCATTACGCCATTATAATAAGGTGCTGGTCATTTTTCTACTGTTGTTACTATTAATATTAATAATAATAAGGATTTTTTAAAGATTAAAGAATATGCTAACCCAACATATCATATTCCTAAAATGTGCCTGATGTACCAAGTACTTGTATGACAAACTGTTCTGTTCTTTTTGCATTGCTTCCCTTGTGTGAAATACTGTATCTGGTGTTCTTTCCAGTCTTTACATTATCCCATTAAAATGTTAGGCATGAGAGCACATTATGGTTTTTTAGTTGTGCTGGAAACTCAGCTTACTCTCCTCCAATGATTAGACTTATGGGCCGTACACACGATAGGATTTTCCGACAACAAAGGTTGGATGTGAGCTTGTCGTCGGAAAGTCTGACCGTGTGTATGCTCCATAGAACATTTGTTGTCGGAATTTCCACCAACAAATGTTTGCGAGCAGGTTCTCAAATTTTCCGACAACAAGACTTGTTGTCGGAAATTCCGATCGTGTGTACACAATTCCGACGCACAAAGTTCCACGCATGCTCGGAATCAAGCAGAAGAGCCACACTGGCTACTGAACTTCATTTTTCTCGGCTCGTCGTACGTCTTGTACGTCACCGCGTTCTTGACGTTCGGAATTTCCGACAACATTTGTGTGACCGTGTGTATGCAAGACAAGTTTGAGCCAACATCCTTCGGAAAAAAATCCAAGGTTTTTGTTGTCGGAAAATCTGATCGTGTGTACGGCCCATTATGCTGACGCCCCTCCCCCAACAGCCATTCACTGGGAAGTTCAGTGTACTGCTGTTTCTACACCCCTCGCTCTCTGAGCTCCTTATAAAGATGAGAAAAGAGGGTATGTGATTACTTATAAAAAAGGGGGAAAAAAGGTATTTATACATTTTTTTATGTATGTACAAATGTTTTGCGTTTCATTTATATTTTAAACTAAATTGGTTGTTCTACAAAGTAAGGGCTCAGATATACTTTAATCAGGGTTGATTTATTAAAGCAACACTCTGTGTAGCAAAATATGTAGCAAAATAATAGTTCACTTAAACTAGCCATACATGCTCACGATTTCTCCATGCACAAACAAACAAACAAGGTGGATCGGGGAATCCCTTCCTGCACAGAATTTGTATTCTGACAGCGGCACCCGCCACTGTCAGAATACACTTATCAGCAGCTGCAGCTGATTGGTTGCAGACACTGATGAAGGAAAATTTTATGTCCCATAGACGGAAATTTTTCAAACCTTCGACTTTTATCGAGCAGGGATGGACTCACACCAATCAAACTTTGTCTGGACCTTGCTGAACTGGCCAAATTTCAATCAGTGTATGGCCAGGTTTAGTAAATAAAATGTGTTCTCCTCCAGCAACTTACTCCCTATCAAAAAAAAACTTTTTTTTCCTGCATTTCCCCACGTGATTGGCATTTAAGGTGAACACAGGTTCTGCCTTATCATTTACATTCACTTTGCAAAATAAATCAACCCTGCCACCTTCTGCTGCTCTGTACATTGTAACTGATATAAGCAAGAGTGAGTTATATACCTAATACAAATACACAAAATGTTTTTAGTAGGTACACACAGTAGTATAGCAAAACATCAAGCAATAGGTACATGAATGTTTACACCCTAAAAAAATAAAAAGTAGAAATGGTGTTAGAGGTCCAGGCCTACCTTCTCTTGCCCATATGTGGCCTATAGGATTGGTGTGATTTATAGCAACTTGTGTCCACATGATGAGGATAATGAAATTTGAACAAAATACTGTACATAGAAAAATTTAATAAAAAACAACATAAACTGTGTTTTGACTAGTCATTTATTTAAATGGATGATTTCCTGAGATGATCATATTTAGTGTTAACTGCAGTGTGCACATATGGTGAATAGGGGTATTTAGACTCTATACGTGGTTGTTCCTGGAGGGGCTACAAAAAAGACAAAAGGGGCCAATTAAGGAGGAAGAAGGTAAAACAGATGATGACATATTGGGTGGGTGACATGCCTAGGACAAAGCTGGTGAAAACTGTCCATTAGTAACTTTGTGTATTACATAACTAATGAGGTCACTAAAAAATCTGTTTCAGTATAACTGTATCCCATTTCCGCTAGTGCAGTCCATCTCTAACTATTTTGTTATATACTGTACATATACACTTTATTATGAACCGTAAATGGGAGAGTAAAGAGGAACACCTTGGGGAAGATTTAATAAACTGGTGCACACTTCGGTGCAGCTGTGCATACTAACCAATCAGCTTCTAGATTTTATTTTTGTTCGGTGTTGTCCCCAAAGTCATTAAGATCTGTCCAGTTCTGCCTCAGCAGCTAAAGGGGGTAGTGCTTGGGGGCGGTAAACTCAACTGCATGGTTTTACAACCCCCCAACTTTATATGTGCACAAGCCCTAAGGGTGCCGCTGCCGAATGCAACTAAGGGCTCATTCACAAGTGCAGCAGGCACTGCTTCTCCTCTGAAAAGCGATCCAAGTGTATTTGGCAGGTGGTGAGGAGGCGATAAGTTTCCTCCTCCTCACCTAATTTAAACCCATGATTGCCATGCAATGCAGTGGATTGAGACATGGTAGTATGACAATTATAGTTTTAAATCAGGTGTGAAGGAGGCGACACTGGGGGACACTGTACTGGTGATCTTTGACTTCTACCATGTTGTTCAGGTAGATGTCCACCTCTTTAAGGTTGCCTACCCATGCCCTAGATGTTTAACGCCTTCCCAGCCAGTGTCGTTAGTACAGTGACAATGCATATTTTTAGCACTGTTCACTGTATTAGTGTCACTGGTTCCCAGAAAGTGTCAGTTAGTATCAGCCTGTCCACCGCAATATCGCAGTCCCATTATAAGTCCCTAATTGCCACCATTGCTAGTATAAAAAAAACTCCAGTATACAGTATATCCCATAGTTTGTAGTTTTGCACAAATCAATCAATATACGCTTTATTGGGATTTTATTTACCAAAAATATGTAGCAGAATACATAAATTTATGAAGAAATTTGATTTTTTAAAATTTTTTATTAGAAATGTTTTATAGTAGAAAGTAAAAAAAATATTTTCTTTTGTTTATAGCATTAAAAAAAAAGTAAAAAAACACAATGGTGATTGGGTACAGCATTGCATGACCGTGCAATTGTCAGTTAAAATAACGCAGTGCCGTATCGCAAAAAATGGCCTGGTGATGAAGGGGGGTAAATCTTCCAGAGGTCAAGTAGATAATATTCCTGAAATCTGGATAAGGTGCATCCATAAACATTTAAAACTGTCTTATTCCTAGGTAAAAAGCATCCAGTCCAAAAAGTGAATCAGTCCAGTTCTCTTTTTTGGGTTGTTTTTTTTAAATACATTTTATTTATTGAAGTTTTTATGGAACTCTTTTGTATAGTGTTTATCATGGAAAGCTATACAAGCGTCATTTATTGAGGTTAGCACCCCCACAAGGGTTATTGATTACACCCCTGAGCTCCACACACAAGAGCCAAATGTCGGGAGACAACGGGCGGTTAAAAAAAAACCCGCAGACATTCGGACCGTGTGTATGTCGGTCAGTTGGCCGGCTTCTGTCGGATTTGCACGCTGGATAACCAGCATCCGACCGACTCCTGATCAGCGCTCTCAGCCAATGGCAGAGAGCACTGACAGGGGTGGGTGGGGGTGGAATCACTGTACTAACCTTGCATGGTTAGAACAGTGTCTCCGGCCAAGCTGGGTTGCACGAAAAAAAAAAATGTATAGTGTGTAACCGGCTTAAAATATATTTTTTACTCCAAATTCTCTGATTAGGATATAAGCCAAACAAAATGTGCATATTGTCCAATCATCTGTTAACTTATTTAAAGTGGTTCTAAAACCTTCTGTATGCAGCAGCCCCCTAATACTTACCTGAGTCCCAACTCGATCCAGCAATTTTGCACGTGAGTCTTGGCAGTCCGGGACTCCCCTCCTCATTTGCTGAGACAGCAGCGGGGTGCCACTGGCTCCAGCTGCTGTCAATCAAAGTCAGTAAGCCAATGAGGAGAGAGAGAGAGGGCAGATCTGAGGCATAGCTCCGTGTCTGAATAGACACAAAGAGCAGCAGCTCGGGTGCCCATATAGCAAGCTTCTTGCTGTAGGGGCACTAGGCAGGAGGGAGAGGCCAGGAGCGCCAGCGAGGAACCCGAGAAGAGGAGGATCGGGGCTGCTCTGTGCAAAACCACTGCAACAGAGCAGGTAAGTATAACATGTTTGTTATTTTTAAATGGAATTAAACAGGACTTTAGTATCACTTCAAAAACACGTGGCTCTAGTACAGCCCTTTTCAACCAGGTTTTTTAAAGAAATAGAGTTCCTCCAGAGGTTGCTAGGGTTTCCTTGAGCTATGGCTGATTGACCTTCTATTCAACAGTGGTGCAAATATAGTTTCAGGGCTAACAACATTTGACAAAGCCAGCAGCATGACACCAATGATTGCATTCTTCCAAGTTACCACCAATGTAGGGATTTTTTTCCCCATTTGCCCACAATAAATTGGTTTTAGTAAGGATTCCAAGAGACCTGAAAATTATTTCACGGGCTTCTGTGGGGTAAAAATGTTGAGAAAGGCTGCTCTAGTGCATACCAACACCAGGTAATTGCACGGACAAATGAAAGGTCTCTACATTTCAGCCTCAGAACCTCTTCAGACTTGTTCCGCCTTCGGACTCTGACTTACATAGCTAGTTTTTTCCAATATGTTTCACCACTGGGTGACTTCCTGAGGGATCCATCTAGCTATTCCACTGACTTGTAAATCTTCTGTTGCCCTAGAAACCTCCTATCGCTACTTAGGTTTTTTTTGTAATAAGACTTTGATTGGATTTTCAAGAATACAACACAATTACATAAGCAATCTTGTGCATATCAATACATAAGATTGATAAACAAATAAACATATTGGAATAATGGCACGCAAAAAACATAGAAGAGAGGTAAGGATCCCTGTAGGAGAGTATGGAATGCAGTAGGTGTGGCCACGGTTCTGTAATAAAGATTATGTAAACCCAACATATTCCTGATATGTGCCTGCTGTACCATGTACTTGTATGAAAAAGCATCCTATTTTCTTTGTCTTCCTTTTTGTGAAATCCCTGTTGATCTTGTCAGTCCCTCTGCTTTCCTATCTTTCCTATTAAAAACAACCACACTAAGCAGTGCACTGTGTGGTCAGTTCTCTAGCTATGCTGGGAACTCAGCCTGCTCTTCACCAATGACCAGGCTTGTCCTGACACCCCCTCCACCCTGCAAAGCCATTCACTGTGAAGCTCAGTTTACTGCTATTTCTTCTCCCTCAGCTCTTGGGCAGCTGAGAACAGAGGGAATGTGATCACTTATTATATTTATCCTTAAGGTATTCATAATGGGTTTTTTTTAATCTATATAAAAATGTTTTGCCTTTCATTTCTATTTTAAACTGAATGGGTTGTATTACAAGGTGATCGTTTACAATCACTTTAACCACTTGACAACCGCCCTCCTGCAATTTACTGTGGGCGGAGAGGCCACTGTAGGCAAATCGACGTACTGATACATCATTGTCTACTTCTGGGTTTAGGGAGCACGCCTCTGCAGTATATATATATATATATATATATATATATATATATATATATATATATAATGGGAGCCTGTCAGCAAGTCCCAGCCAATGAGTCATGGCCAGGACATGCTGATCAGCTGTGTGCAATCACAGCCCAGAGCTCTGTGTTTGTAGATAACACAGATCTCTTTACAAAGGGAGCGATCTGTCAGTTTCTTATCCTAATAGTAAAATCAGCACACTTTACACATAGTTAGGTGTACACATAGTTACAGTGTATGATATTATCACTGATCACTGTATTAATGTCACTGGTTATATTAGCGGCAATTAGTCAGTTCCTCCCAGTGTCAGTTAGCCTCTGTTCACACACGGTTCTGCACACGACTGCCCGGGCGACTTGCAAAACGACTTCTGTATAGAAGTCTATGCAAGTCGCCCCCAAAGTCGTACAGGAACCTTTTTCTAAGTCGGAGCGACTTGCGTCGCTCCCCTTAGAACGGTTCCATAGCACAGAACGGGAGGCGACTTGTCAGGCGACTAGGTCGCCTGACAAGTCGTCCCTGTGTGAACCGAGCCTTAGTGTCAGATTGTCCGCCGCGCTATCACAGTCCAATTAAAAGTCCCTGACCGCCACCATTAGCAGTAAAAAAAATGTAACAATAAAAATTCCAGTATATATACCACAGTTTATAGGCACTATAACTTTCACACAACATTTTGGTCAAAGTTTATAAAGAAATAAGATTTTCAAACTTTTTTATTGGATATGTTTTATAGCAGAAAGTAAAAAATATTGTTTTTTTTTCAAAATTTTCGGTCTTTTTTTCATTTATATTGCAAAAATAAAAAACCCAGTGGTGATAAAATACCACCAAAAGAAAGCTTTATTTCTGTGAAAAAAATTATATAAATTTCATTTAGGTACATTGTTGCATGACCACGCAATTACCAGTTAAAGCAGCGCAGTGTCGAATAGCAAAAAATGGCCTGGTCATGAAGGGGTGTAAAATCTTCCAGAGATCAAGTGGTTAAGAATGGTCTAGCGCAGTGATGGCGAACCTTGGTACCCCAGAACTTTTGGAACTACATTTCCCATGATGCTCATGCACTCTGCAGTGTGGTTGAGCATCATGGGTAGTGTAGTTCAAAAACATTCTGGGTGCCAAGGTTCGCAATCACTGGTCTAGCCCTATCCTCAGTCAGTTGTTTTAGTGTGGGAAACAATAGGTAGGTGAGAAAATTCCTGTGTAGTTCAGAGGGCAGCACTTTTTGGCACCTGTAGTTATCTTAAATTGAGACTTCAGGGTAAATTGGTCTCAAGAGCTAGTAGTCGCGTAGGGTACCTGAGATATACAACCCCTGGCAAAAATAATGGAATCACCAGTCCCTGAGGATGTTCCTTCAGTTGTTTATTGTTGTAGAAAAAAAGCAGATCACAGACATGGCCAAAAACTAAAGGCATTTCAAATGGCAACTTTCTGGCTTTAAGAAACACTAAAAGAAATCAAGAAAAATAATTGTGGTGGCCAGTAACAGTTAGATTTATAGAACAAGCACAAGGAATAAATTATGGAATCACTCAACTCTGAGGAAAAAATTATGGAATCATGAAAAACAAACAAACAAAATAACACTCCAACACATCACTAGTACTTTGTTGCACCACCTCTGGCTTTTATAACTGCTTGCAGTCTCTGAGGCATTGACTTAATGAGTGATAAACAGTACTCTTCATCAATCTGGCTCCAGCCTTCTTTGATTGCTGTTGCCAAATCATCTTTGCAGGTTGGAGCCTTGTCATGGACCATTTTCTTTAACTTCCACCAGAGATTTTCAATTGGATTGAGATCCGGACTGTTTGCAGGCCATGACATTGACCTTATGTGTCTTTCTTCAAGGTGTTTTTTCACAGTTTTTGCTCTATGGCAAGATGCATTATCATCTTGATAAATTATTTCATCATCCCCAAACATCCTTTCAATAGATGGGATAAGAAAAGTGTCCAAAATTTCAATGTAAACCTGTGCATTTATTGAAGATTTAATGACAGCCATCTCCCCAGTGCCTTTACCTGACATGCAGCCCCATATCATAATTGACTGTGGAAATTTGCATGTTTTCCTCACAGTCGTCTGCATAAATCTCATTGGAACGGCACCAAACAAAAGTTCCAGCATCATCACCTTGCCCAATGCAGATTCGAGATTCATCACTGAATATGATTTTTATCCAATCATCCACAGTCCACGATTGCCTTTCCTTAGCCCATTGTAACCTTGTTTTTTTGTGTTTAGGTGTTAGAGATGGCTTTCTTTTAGCTTTTCTGTATGTAAATCCCATTTCCTTTAGGCGGTTTCTTACAGTTCGGTCACAGATGTTGACTCCAGTTTCCTCCCATTTGTACCTCATTTGTTTTGTTGTACATTTTCTGTTTTTAAGGCATATTGCTTTACGTTTTCTGTCTTGACGCTTTGATGTCTTCCTTGGTCTACCAGTATGCTTGCCTTTAACCACCTTCCCATGTTGTTTGTATTTGGTCCATGTTTTAGACACAGCCGACTGTGAACAACCAACATCTTGTGCAACACAGCATAATGATTTACCCTCTTTACCTACATACTAACAAGCAGATTAAATCTGATGCAGGTGTTAGTATTTGTAATGAAAATTTACAGGGTGATTCCATAATTTTTTCCTCAGAATTGAGTGATTCCATAATGTATTCCCTGTGCTTGTTCTATAAATCTAACTGTTACTGGCCACCACAATTATTTTTCTTGATTTCTTTTAGTGTTTCTTAAAGCCAGAAAGTTGCCATTTGAAATACCTTTAGTTTTTGGCCACGTCTTTGATCTGCTTTTTTTCTACAACAATAAACAACTGAAGCAACGTCCTCAGGGACTGGTGATTCCATAATTTTTGCCAGGGGTTGTATCATCTTTTGTTTCCCTCTTCCTAGTATGGGTCAGGGAGGAAGATGCTATTGTTATGCAAAGAGGAAAGACGAAGGTCAGAGGGGAATGGGACCGGTGAGAAAAAGGACTAAGGAGCCATGTCGAGAAGAGTTACATAGTGGTGGGGAATAGATAAGAAGTGGAGGAGAAGGGTATTAGGGACAGGAGTGAAATGATAGTTGGACTCTGGAAGGGGTCCTCCACCAACTCTGGACTGGGCCATCCCCACCTCCCAGAGCTCTTAGTTTCTGTAGCTGACTGGCTCAAAGGCTTGGGTGTGATTTTGCTTTTAATTGTGAGCAGGGAGCAGGGATGCTCAGAATTTTCATTGAAGTGGGGAAAAACATTGGGGTTGATTTACTAAAGCTGGAGCATGCAAAATCAAGTGCAGCTCTGCAAAGAAACCAATCACCTTTCATAATAAATAAAGTCAGAAGCTAATTGGCTACCACGCACAGCTGCACCAGATTTTTCATTCTCCAGTTTTAGTAAATTAAGACCATTATGTTATTTTACCTCATTGTGCTTTTATAGTAAATCCAACATCAACACATTGTGTATTTAGCAAGTTTTATCCTGAAAATCAGTTCCTCCATCTCTGCCACATTATCAAACCTCATAAATCACTCTTGTAGAGTTGGAGTTTGTTTAGATTGCCAATGTATTAGTACACACATTCTGGCTGCACTGAGCATATAAATGGCCACAGATTTGTAGTATTGTTGTTTGGGCAGGCATAGTGTGGTGAAAGAGGATACTCTGGTGTGAAATCCAGGTTATAGGCACAAGCTGCAGAGGTGATAAGGTGTACTTTACACCAAAAGTGTTGTAGTGTTGAGCATAACCACCAAATATGTAGAAAGGTACCTTCTCCGCTTTCACACCACCAGCAGCGATCTGTAATTTTAGAGGAGATTTTATGTAGCAGAGATGGGGTCCTCTGAAAACAGAGTTTGTAACCATTTTTTTGAACATTTACTTTCAATTAGCCTTTATGGATCATGGTATTCACCAGTTTCCAATCCCTAGTGGCCAGATTAGAGCCTAGTTCCTTTTTGCAGACAGCAGATACCACTAATTTTGAGAAGTTAATCAGAGAATAGATACAAGTAAATTGCAGATAGAAGATTTCTCTGAGGTGCTGCCTAGGCGCATAGAGCTTCAGGTGGGGTGAGCGTCCTTGTGTGTAGGGATCTGGTCTGTGGGTTATTTAGAAAATGTCTCATTTCTAAATAAGCCCAAAGAGGAAATTGGAGTGTTTTGGATTGTGCCAACAGTGTATTGTGGTTAAGGAAACTTCCTTCATAGAAAAAGTGGCCAATATGTGGGCAACATTTACATTGGAACTTTCCAGGTATGTCTGGCAAAAAAAATCTGCATTGAGACATATGGGAGTTAAGGTACCAAGGAGGAGAGAAAAAGTTCTTTACAGGTGTTGCATAAGCTGCGTAATTAACCCATGAGTGGATGATCAGCTATTGTTTTGGGGAGAAAGCCACGGGAGTGACTCTAATGAAGGTGGGGGGGGGGGGGTTGTATAAGATTTTTCCAAGGTAATGCAATCTTTCAAGGTTGCATGCAGACTCCCGTCTCATGATCTGACAACCCTATAAGTAGTTTTCAATATCTGGGAGGCAAATGCTTAATTTGCTTTTGGGTAATGATAGCTGCGCAAAAGTGATCCTTGGTACTTCTCCCCTCCAAGGAGTATCTTACAGCTTCTTCATGGATGAGAAAAAGGAGGGGAGTAGTTGAATTAGGATGCTCTGCGTAATGTAAAGTAGTCTCGAAGGACTGTCATTTATAAAATGGCTGCCCCACCAAATCTCAAAAAACAGGACCTATCCAAGTGTTTAAGGTCTTGTTGTATGTTCTTTAGCACTGGTAAGTAATTCTGGGTAAATAATTCAAAAATGATCACTGGCAGTTGAATTCCTAGATAAGCTATCTTGTCCTATTTCCAAAATAATGAAAAGTTGTTTTGCCATTGTTCAACAATTTTGACCCAAAAGGAAATGTTTAGCTCATGAGATTTGGAGCAGCTTATGGTTCAGATTGGAGAAAAAATACAGCGCTAAATGATAATACAGCTAAAACAACCTACATAAGTCCATGTAAGAGTATTGGTTGAACCATGTGGTGGAAAAATAATAAGTCCAAAATATAAAAATGGTGAATAAATCAAGTGTTAACTCATGTCCATACATAATAAGTAGGACGATAATGGATGGTTGAAGACCCACAGGACCCGGTAAGTGTAGTGTAGATCCGTAAGGCTGAGCTGGCATCAACGATATTAAACATCCAAACAATAAAGAAGATGGGTACTCTTACCGAAAGAGGTGGACTCCCCTGTCAGCGACATGGAGTCAATCAGGCAATGAGCCCCATCAGGCTAGGAAAGGAAATCCCAGGTGTAGGAATGGGCAAGATGAACTTCCGTCACCAGGAACGCCAAGGAACATACGGTAGGTGCCAAGGATAGAAATTTCCAAATGTGGAATGGCTGGGCAGCACTGGTCATCCAAAAAGGTAATCTGTCTCCATGTGTTCATCTCCGGTAGGTGCCAAGGATAGAAATTCCCAAATGTGGAATGGCTGGACAGCACTGGTCATCCAAAAAGGTAATCTGTCTCCATGTGTTCATCTCTAGAGATGAACACATGGAGACAGATTACCTTTTTGGAAGACCAGTGCTGCCCAGCCATTCCACATTTGGGAATTTCTATCCTTGGCACCTACCGTGTGTTCCTTGGCGTTCCTGGTGACGGAAGTTCATCTTGCCCGTTCCTATACCTGGGATTTCCTTTCCTAGCCTGATGGGGCTCATTGTCTGATTGACTCCATGTCGCTGACAGGGGAGTCCACCTCTTTTGGTAAGAGTACCCATCTTCTTTATTGTTTGGATGTTTAATATCGTTGATGCCAGCTCAGCCTTACGGATCTACACTACAATTACCGGGTCCTGTGGGTCTTCAACCATCCATTATCGTCCTACTTATTATGTATGGACATGAGTTAACACTTGATTTATTCACCATTTTTATATTTTGGACTTATTATTTTTCCACCACATAGTTCAACCAATACTCTTACATGGACTTATGTAGGTTGTTTTAGCTGTATTATCATTTAGCGCTGCATTTTTTAATTATATCTTTAGTTGTTTGTCACAACGTATGCTGCTGCTTACTCACTTTTGTTTTTTATAGAGCGCAGTGTTCTTTTTACGTATTACCAGATTGGAGAAAAGTTGAAAATGTTGAAGATCTTTCATTGTGTTCGGGTGAACGCTGTGTGATTGACATAGGAAAAGGAGTGTCATCCAAAAACGCAGCCAATTTATTCTTGTTCTGTCCACTTGCAGTCCCTTTATATATGGGTTTGCTTGTAGGCAGCAGAGAAATGCTTCAATTGTGAACACTAAAATCAGTGGGGATAGGTGCCAGCCCTGTCTAGTCCCATTGCAGATGCCCCTTGCTTGGGGATTGAAGGATACGGTCTTGATTCTGGCAGGTATTTTCTCCAGAAGCCCAATCACTTTAAGAACTGCTCCTGTGTAATTCCAGGCCACTTTGTCGAATGGCTTCTCGGCTTCCATAAAGAGAAAGATCCTTCTCTGCTTGTTTTTAGTTAGCCAATAGTGTAGGGCTATTTTCGGGACTTTTAGGACTTTTAGGGTAGTGTCTCTTGTCTCCCTGCCTGGGATAAACTTACGGTAATTTGTCCCAGTGAGACAATAGATGGTAGTGAGAAATGTAGGCATTTTACCAGGATTTTGGTTCAAATTTTTATATTTATGTTTAAGCCTAGGTTCACACTGAGCTGTGGTAATGAAGCCATGCGAGTTCAGCTGAACTTGCACGATTTCACTCCGGCAGGTCAGTCCCAATTTCGGCCGCAATTTCAGAGACATCTGTGCAGGTTTCATGTCAATGTAAATCGCAGCCCGAAATCTCAAAAAGTAGTACAGAAACTACTTTTTGAAATCGGTGCGGTGCCGAAAATCCAGCGTTGTACCAATTAGGACGGTGCCATTGCTGCCGATTTGACATGTCAAATCGCATGTCATATCATACCAATGTGAACCAGGGCTAAAAGTGAGATGAGTTGGTAATTCATAACTTGGGTCAGGCCCTCCTTATACAAAATTAGTATGTGGATCTCAAGTAAGTGGGATGAGTGGGATTGTGTTTCTGGAATTGAAAGCTGATATGGTTCAAAAAGCGAAACTTTACCTAGGTTTTATCCTTGCACTTTCCACCTTTTTTTTATTTCTCTCTCTCTCTCTACAACTTTGTACAGTCCTTTACGTGCTCCATCATTGTGAGAAATGAAGAAAAGGAAATCAAATGTTTACCTAATTGTGTAGTAATAAACTTGTCCAGTATGTCTGCATACGAGAGAGAGAAAATGAACTGGAACATTGTGGGAACAAGATTTCTAATTACTGTAGAGAATAGATTAAGTGATGTTGTATTAAAGCAGGATAAATACATTGATTAAGTCTAATTTATGTTAGTTCTTTTGGAACTGAACACATAATATAGCTCATTCAAATTGCCTCCACAGGAAGAAATGCAAAATGCGACACAAAACAAAGCGCTCAATACATAATTAATACGTTCAAAACATCACTTACTGCTTTTCTAAAAATACTGTTATGCAAGCAGTGTATGAATGCATTTTATGAATTGCACAATGTGGGGTACTGATAATGTGTTTATAAAACATAAGTATACTCTTCAGAGTGAAATAAATGGAGAAACACTGTAATAATATGCATCTAGGCACAGTTATATGTTAGCCTTTGTCTTGCTGTAACCGATTCATCACAGCCAAAACAAGCCCCTATTAGTACTAAGATGCTAGCAAATTAAAAAAAGACTCATCCAATCCATGTACAAATTGAATGCGTACTACATAAGGACTGACCTAATCCTGATAGGATATTCACTCATCTTAAGCTTTTTGCTGAAATTTCCCATATGGAAAAAGTATTTTAGTAAAATGGGCTGTTGTGGTAGTAGACCCTACCATTTCAGTACTCAATAAACACCTTACCATTTCTATTGAGAATGTTCCCTCTTTTAAGGAGTCTGTCAAAAGGCACTTTGAACCCATCTTTAACAGCTTTCTGCCCAGGCTATAGCCAAAAGACGCGGGCCTCCAATTCTGGACATCCATGGACATTCACCCACGTGCGTGCATCAGGCACACTCAGTGAACACTGTGTCCTTTGGACACAGTTGATCACAGATCGCGGTAAAGGGTCAATCACAGCGGCCCTTTACCATGTGATCAGCTGTGTCCAATCACAGCTGGTCACATGTAAACAGACTTGATGGTTATCGGCATTTCTTTCCTCAAACGCTGTCTCTGTGTGAGGAAAGGAGGGCTGATAACTGACTAGCCTGACAGGGCACAGTGAGTACATTGTTTTACTGATGATCAGAGCCTCAGTGAAGAAAAAAAATTACTTATTTGCAAAATTTTATAACAGAAACTAAGAAAAACATTGGGGAATCTGTTGACACATTCATCAAGGAAGTGACTGGGGTAAGGTGTTCCTATCCCATAAAAAAGTCTCTTACTGTAATGGCTACTGCCTATGCTCAGAAAAGGAGCCCTTTTACTCTCCCCAGGTGTAAACTCGAGGAGCAGTGGGATACTCCAGAAACCCTGAGCAACACCAAAAGGAGACTCCTTCTGTAGCTACTCTTTGGAATAATCCCTTCAGTGGTAACCCCAGCTATGGACAGCACTGAGACACACCATATGCAATTTCCAAGGCCAGGCAAACTTTGACCTTAATGTACAAAGGGTTGCAGCAGTCGGAGTTACTAGGATCCTGCCCACAGTTCTGTACTCACAGTGTCCCTGGATACTTAGATGCCCACTTACAATATCTGACGAACTTCCTGTAGTGAACCTTTTAGCCCGGCTCCTCAGTAAAATCCCTTGTGGAGCTGCACCGATTCTCAGAAAGTAGGCCCCCTGGGTCAGCAGAAGCTGAAGTAGAAGTAAATGCAGGTAGAATCTCAGCTGGGCTGCCTGCAAAGGCTGCCTCCAGCCTACCAAGACTATTTATGCACATGTGTTTGGGGTTGTTATCATGTTGGAATACTGCCCTGCGGCCCAGTCTATGAAGGGAGGGGATCATGCTCGGCTTCAGTATGTCACAGTACATGTTGGCATTCATGGTTCCTTCAATGAACTGTAGCTCCCCAGTGCCGGCAGTACTCATGCAGCCCCAGACCATGACACTCCAACCACCATGCTTGACTGTAGGCACTTGTCTTTGTACTCCTCACCTGGTTGCCGTCACACACGCTTGACACCATCTGAACCAAATAAGTTTATCTTGGTCTCATCAGACCACAGGACATGGTTCCAGTAATCCATGTCCTTGTCTGCTTGTTCAGCAAACTGTTTGCTGGCTTTCTTGTGTGTCATCTTTAGAAGAGGCTTCCTTCTGGGGCGACAGCTATGCAGACCAATTTGATGCAGTGTGCGGCGTATGGACTTTGCACTGACAGGCTGACCCCCCACCCCTTCAACCTCTGCAGCAATGCTGGCAGCACTCATATGTCTATTTCCCAAAGACAACCTCTGGATATGATGCTGAGCACGTGCACTCAGCTTTTTTTGGACATTTCCACTTAGGGGTGTACTCACTTTTATTGCCATTAATGGCTGTGTGTTGAGTTATTTTGAGGGGACAGCAAGTTTACACTGTTACTTTACATTGTAGCAAAGTAATTTCTTCAGTTTTGTCACATGAAAAGATATAATAAAATATTTACAATAATGTGATGGGTGTACTCACTTTTGTGAGATACTGTAAATAATCTGAGAAGTGTCTCAAAACGAATGCCATTGATACAAGGCAAAAGTTCATTGACACAGACCCCAAGGCCTGTCCCTCTTACATGTGCCTAGCTTTGTGTGGAGACATTCTTCTCTATCTCTAGGCCTCCTGCATGGGTGGCATTTCATAAGATGTCAGAGCACTGGAGAATGCAGGTTAAGACAGTGAGAACTTTGACTTGTCAGTATCTGAGGACTGAACTTGTATAAACTTGATAGGGAGGCAGCTCTTTTTTTCCTTTTGAAAGTAAAGTTCACAAGGTAAAACAGGATGAAAGCAGGTCTCTGCAGCTGACTGTCATAAAAAATATATGTGACTGCATTTCCCAGTGGAAGAATAAGACACAGTCCACAAAGTGACTGTGACTCTTTAATATGTATACCAAAAAAAAAAAAAAAAGAAAAACATGAAAATCATGTATTGCCTTTAAATGTAAATAGCCCCGAATTTCTGCTTGAGCGACAGCTCTAACGTATTTACACCCTGAACCGGTGTGTATGACCAGCACTATTAATTCTTTTTGTTTATGAGAACATAAACTGTAAAGACAGCCCTGGAAGAAAGCCATCCTAACTATATTCAGTTGCACATATAAAAATAAAAATGTCTCACAGGTCTGGCCAGGATAATTACAGAGTAGTGTGCAGAAAGAGAACACAACAGAAATCTTCTGTACATATACAACCTTTCTGAGAGAAGTAAAGACAGACAGAAAGATATGACAAATAATAAGCACAATCAAATGCCCCAATACGCCTTTTGTTCTAGTGGGAATTTCGCTAGAAAAATGTAACAAATTCAGTCAAAACAAAATCTGGTTGCACTATATTATTGCTTAAAAGTGAAAAAAAAATATTAATGATTAAAATGATCAGTTATTATAATTATTATTTCAGTAGTCTTAATTATTTATCATATCTCTTGGAGGGGATATTAATGCCAAGATCTTTCTGCCAGAGAACCTGAGAAAGATGACGGATTTGTCATCTACAGAATACAAAAGCCAGAGATAATTAAAATCCTATCCTTTAAAGTGGAGTTCCACCCACTTTTACAACTCTTCAGCATCCCTCACTAAACTGTGCACTGTAAATGAATTGGATATTTTTTAATTTTTTTTCTCAGCACCTACTGTATATCTGCTGTATTCATTTTTCACTTCCTCCTCCCTGGCCGTGGCCCATCGCATCATTTCCTGTTTGCAATGCATTCTGGGAAGGGGCGGCAACTTCCTCTGACACTGCCGTTGCTGTGGAAACCTGACCTGAAACCTATTACACTGCTTGTGCTGCACTGAGCATGTGCGAGATCTGCAAGGATGAGATCCAGGAAGAAATACAGTCTGGCTTCAGATGCCCACACTTAAGATGGCCACGGCCTGCTGCAAGTTTATAAAATAACAAGCTACTGCTATAAACTAACAAAACAGACCCTAGTTTACAGACTAACTTTACTAGAATACATTAATCTTGTGTATTATAGGGGTATTTTTATTTAAAAAGTATAATTTCAGCCGGAACACCACTTTAATGCTTAAAAAAACGTTAGGCCCCTTTCACACTGGGGCGGTGGGGACGTCGGCGGTACAACAGCGCTATTTTTAGCGCTGCTGTACCGTCGTTCTTGCAGCTGTATTCGGCTGCTAGCGGTGCGGTTTTAACCCCCGCTGGCGGCCGAAAAAGGGTTAAAATCCCTCGTTCAGCGCGGCTATAGCCGCGGTATTGCCGCGGTATAGCCGCGCTGTCCCATTGATTTCAATGGGCAGGAGCGGTTTAGGAGCGGTGAATAAGCGGTTTGCAGGACTTTTTTCACCATCCTGCCAGCGCACCGCTTCAGTGTGAAAGCCCTCGGGCTTTCACACTGAACAAACAGCAGAGGCTGTTTAGGGGCGGTTTGCAGGCGGTATTTTTAGCGCAATACCACCTGCAAACCGCCCCAGTGTGAAAGGGGTCTTAGAAACTGGTTGTTATTTTTTCTCAATTTTTAATTAAAAATAACGCAAGTTCCACTGGACAAGCCATTTAGCAACTTCCTTCTCCAGAACCACCCCCCCCCCCCCCCAAGTCATTTTGGGGTTGAGTTACTAATGGCAAATAGACTGTTGCACTCCAGAGCAGCCTTTTTCAACCAGGGTGCCTTGAGGTTTCTTCAGGTGTGCCTTGGCAAAACCCTAAAAATTGACCAAAAAGTGTATACAAGCTAGCGTGTGGATGAAGGCTGCCTTTTTTTTTAGTTACACCAAGTCACAGGTTTTCATTGTGCACCATTACAACATTCTAGCTGCTGGAGTCCTAACATCCAATGGCATCATCAGTTCATAAGGAGGATGTCAGTCGCCTACATAGCATCCTTGTTTGACCCTCCTCCTACCCTCTCCATCAGCGTTGGGGTCACATTAGCTGAGTGATGGAGAAAAACTGGGAGAAGAGAAAACATTGGAATACTAGTCAGAACCAGTTTGCAAAAGTGTATTTGCTTTGGAACAATAAATCACCTCTAATGCTGGGTGTCCTGCTTGGACTTGTGGATGTTGCTGCATTATGTAAAACTAATAGAATAGCTTTTACATTTTGGAATGGGGTGCCTTGAGACGGTCCATCATTTTTTAAGAGTGCCTTGACTGAAAAAAATATTGAGAAACACTGCTCCAGAGCTTAGTAAATGAGGTAAAGCTTCACTTTGAAAAGAATATCCAATCGCATGTAAGGAAAATTTGAAAATAAACAGCATTTTTGCTTGGACATGATTGAATGATGGAAGTCAGCAGAGCTTCTGCTCATTTACTAAGTTCTGGAGGAACTGCTCTTGCAGAGTTCAGTTTATTCTGGACTTTGCAAAGTGCAGGCTATTTGCCTTTAGTAAATCAACCCCTTTAGAAAACCTGTATGAACACCTTTTTTATCAAGTCTACTTGTGGTCTGGTGATGTCACCACAGCTGCTTCTCCCTCTTCTGGTGATAGAAAGGGCAGACATTCCTCTAGGTGTGAGCCCTGCTCAGTCCTCAAATAATGTGAATTACTGTGAGCTCAGCCTGCATAATGATGCACCCCCTAAACAACTGGCAGGGATCGCAGAAAAGGGACAGAATTAGTGTTGTCCTGCCCTAAAGAGGATGACCAGTGCAGGACCAAGGAGGAAGTTGGGGACAACGCTGGACAATGGAAGGGGTCAATGAAGATTTGCACCCTTTTTACATACAGAAAGGGGGAACTAAAAAAAATATTTAAAAATTAATGAAAGGAAACACTTTAAAGGATATGTAACTAAAACTTAGTTGTGAAAGAGGGACAAATGTACTAGTGACAATTAAGATGAGAATACCCCTCTGTGTAGAGATTTCCTCTCACTTCTTGTTGGGCCTTTGGGACAGGGGGCAAATGGGACACAGGCAAATAACAAACGGAAAAGAGTTTTAACTATTCCCTATGCAATCCAGAATCGAAAAAATATTTTAACTTTATTATTTATTATTATTTTAGGATACTCTATGTACCTTGGTCACACCAGACCTTTCAACCCGATTGGGAATGTCCTTCAATCAGGGAACAGGACCCCTGCTACCAACAACGATGGCATAGACAGGTCCAGGTTCTCCAAAAGTGTAACTAAAGAAGAATTTTTTTTTTTAAGAGTGGAGAGGAATTAAAACACTTTTCAGGTGTTACTGTTGTCTGTGCCCCTGCATTATACAATTTTTTTACGCTATCCAAAATGAAAAAAAAAGTTTTGTCTTTAGTTACACTTTAAGGATTTTTACACCTTTCCCATCCTTTTTCTTAAAATATTCCTCCACATGTGCATTTTTTTTATCTTCTCCTTGGGGCAAAAATTAAAAACTCATCTTACTTGAAATGGCAAAAAGGTTTCTGGACAAAAACAGTTGACTTGAAAATAAAATGTTTTTTTGGGCATATCATAAGATAGACCAGATCTCGATGTCAAGTAATCATAATACTCCTGGTCCTCTAAAGACACCAGTGACAGCAGTCCTCATGTGTAGTCCCCTGAAAATGCTTTCTTCTCTATCAGAAGCAGATCTCTGAGTGACTGTTTTTTTTTTGTTCATCTGAAAATCTTACAAGCTGGCATTTAATGCTCATCCTCCATCTAAAAGTCTTCATCCATCAAGTACCCCAGCAGAGCTGTGTAAGAGAAATGTAAATGCTACCTGAGAGAAATATTATTACAGAGGTTTAGACTAAGATGATCAATCCAGTCTGATTACTGCTAAAAACAAAATTTGCTTTGCCAGTAAAAAGTTAACTTAGAAGTGATTAAGACCAAAGGATCAATATATAGGTAAAAGGATTGTCAGGCAGTCCTAAGGGCAGTGGTGCTAGAGATGGTAGGGAACAATCAACTCTTCAAGCAGGTCCTGCATTGAATGGTGATAGGGCCTGGCACAGCTGAGCATGTCTCCATTCTCTTTGCTGGGGTGGCAGACCAATCCAGCCAAAGCAAGCAGAGGAGGTAATCGGTTCCCAAAGCATGTGTCATCTTCTTTTTTGCAGACCCAGAGCAGCCAGCATTGCTCATGTACCCTATTCCTCCACCAATGCCACCCTAACCTGCAAACTGGCCATGAGAAGTCATCGGAAATATTCAAACAATCCATTTCTGTGTTTGAAGAGGTGCCACAAACTGACAAAGATTATAGTGATATCCAAGCTTTCCTTTCTTCTCTGGGGCAGACTGGCGGTGGCAAAGGGAGGCAGAGTGCAATCTGAGCACAGAAAGAAAATGTGGTTTGGAGCTTGCCAGGAATCTAGAGGAGACTATGCTGGGGACAGCTGATGTAAATCTGTCCCGCTACTGGTCTATTTTATACACCTGTCGCTGAGGGATAAATCTCTAATTTATCAAAAACAGCTGCCTGTGCCTTGTCTCTACATGTGGGCCTATAGTTGCTGCTGACAAACTGCGCTGCTATGGGCCAATACTTGCTCACTTGTATCTGGAGACTATTTAGAGCCTCACATGCCCTTCAGTACTGGACAGTCACCAGCATTCCAATAAATAAAAGTTGCAACCCTATATATGTATAACCTGACATTCACAACCTAACCATACATTTTATATATATATATATATATATATATATATATATATATATATATATATATATATATATAATGTATGGTTAGGTTATATATATATATATATATATATATATATATATATATATATTATATATATATATATATATATATTACACACAATCTAAAACTACACGGTCACTGAGGCTGTACCTACAGACTGTTCTGGTTCTGTGACACCATGTCCAGATTTAAGACATCACCAAACCAACAATTTAACCACTTGGGTTGAAAGGGTGATATCTTGGTCATCATTGCAGCTCCAGTGATAACCAAGATACCATTTTTGTCAGGTGGTTATTGGTGATTCTGAAGCTGGTAAATATTACCTGAGTGTCTAAAGAGCTGCTGGATTATTTCTACAGGCAATGGAAGGGGATCACCCTCCCGCCGCCACCTAGGTGTGATCGGGGAGCTTGGCAAGGTTGCGACTGGCAGCATCCGGTTCCTGAGTCAGACTGAGGGGAAATTACGTCATTCTCCCCACTGTGTGACATCAGAACCTGGAAGGGACAAGGATTTCCTAACTTTTGGTTTCGGTCACATGAAAACAAACCGTAAAGTACCGGCTTGTACAAACATCAGATCAAACTGATCTTGATTTGATCTGATGCTTTGGAGGGCAGAGAGAGATCGGTCCATAAAGAGGACCTATCACAAGGGATGTCATGTATCTCTTATAATAGCAATAAAAGTGATAAAAAAAATAATTAAAAGGCTGTGTAAAAATATTTTCCCTTATCGTCTTTCAGGACAGCACTTGAGAGAGTGACTCCTCCCCTTGCCAACAGGAAACACCTCTTCCACCAAACTTTAAAAAGGAGGCTCCATTCCACACCTTGTCAGTTTTTGTGTTTCCTCCGGAGGGAACACTTCGTGGGGAAGTCAGGGCTCTCAGGTGCTGTCCTGGGAGCTCAGGTTTCCTGTTTTTTTCATCAAACACTTTTTACCTCATGAGAGCTGTTCCTCCCATTCCACAGCTGAGGTGAAGTGCTGCTGGCTGGGCTCCCTCTCCCTCTTCATATGGGCTCAGGGTGAGTCCGACTGTCGTGGGCATCGCTCCTAGGCGGCGTTTACTGTGTTTTTTTCTCAGGTCCACCGCCTGTTGCTTATTGCACCGCCGCCATCTTGGGGATGGCAGCGGGGCTCCATCCGCCGGAAGTGAGGCATCCGGAGGGGGCGGAGCCCACGGAACAGGCGTGCGGCGTCATTTCCGCCGGAAATCGCAGAGGGAAAGGGGAGGAATGGGGCTGGTGCTTATTTAGCGGTTCCGGTCCGGCGCACAGGCGCTATTGGAGTCCAGAACCGGCGTTTAGCCACACAAACACAGCAAGCGCTCCTCGATGGAATCGATGGCGGCAGCAAGTGGGACAGGCAC
Source organism: Aquarana catesbeiana (assembly GCF_042186555.1). Classification (NCBI taxonomy): domain Eukaryota; kingdom Metazoa; phylum Chordata; class Amphibia; order Anura; family Ranidae; genus Aquarana; species Aquarana catesbeiana. The sequence goes on from NC_133325.1 coordinate 625,546,124, forward strand.
AGGCACCAGCAAGGCCCAGGTAAGGGGCAGTTGTATACTGTCCTCCTTGTACTGTGGGGTCTCTCTCTCTCTCTCTCTCTCTCTATCTCTCCCCCCCGGTGGCAGGGGCCTGTCTGGGCACATAAGGCAGTTTAGTTCTTACTGTGCACCTGTGGTGAGCATCCTTGGGTATAGGACAGGTTGTCTCATTGGGATGGTTTCTTCTTTTGTCTCATGGCAGGCCAAGAGCTCTGATCCAGTGGCAAAAAAGAAAATGTCCTTCATGTAAATCCAAGCTACCTGAAGGATGGAAGAAGACGTTATGTCAAGCTTGTATTGATTTGCTAGTTAAAGAAGAAGCTTCTTCCGCTTGCAGCGACTTGATTGCATCTGTTAAAAAAGAACTTGATGCGACTATTCAATCATTTCGCTCTTCCCTAGCAAACCCATCCCTGAGTCAGCCTACTACCTCACAGTCCTCCCAAGGCTCACTTATAGTCCCGGCGGTGGAGACTGAGGCATCTCCTACCCCAGAGGGACATTCCCCCTCTCAATCTGAGGATTCTGATGAGGATGAGGAAGGAGAAAATTTACCTTCAAGATTTAAATTGTCTTTAGAACAGGTAGATGGCCTGTTAAAAGCAATCTATACCACACTGGGTCTGGAGGAGGAAAGAAAGGAGTTATCTCTGCATGATAAAATGTATGCAGGGCTTAGCGAGCACAAAAATCGCAATTTCCCAGTGCACTCTGTTATTTCTGAAGCTATTAAGAAAGAGTGGGCAGAGCCAGAGAGAAAGCCATTCTTTCCCAAAGCCTTAAAAAGGCGTTTCCCTTTTGATGAAGATCCAGCGGCGGTTTGGAACAAAAACCCCAAACTAGATGCCGCGTTTTCCCAGGTCTCGAGGTCTACAGATTTGGCATTCGAGGACATGGGGGTGTTGAGAGATCCCATGGATAAAAGGATGGACCAGGTTCTGAAAAGGGCTTGGCAATCTATCATGGGAAATCTTAAACCTGCTATGGCAACTACAGTGGTATCCAGAAATATGGAGTTCTGGTTAGAGCAACTTAAGGCCCATATCTCAGCAGACTCACCAAAACAAGAGATTTTGGATTCATTCTCAACTCTGTCGGCCGCTGTCGCATTTATATCTGATGCATCAGCGGAATCAATTAAAATGACAGCTAGATCTGCTGCCCTGGCCAACTCAGCCAGAAGGGCTTTGTGGTTGAAAACTTGGCCGGGGGACGCGGCATCCAAAAACAAGCTGTGTGGGATACCGTTCCTGGGTGACTTGCTTTTTGGGCCTGACTTAGACGCGGTTCTAGATAGAACAGCGGATAAAAAGAAGTCTTTTCCCATCAAAAAGAAAAAACAGCCAGTTAAACGTTTTTTTCGTTCCCAAAGGGCTCAAGAACAAACCAAACCCCAGGAGAAAAGAAAAAATTGGGCATCGCAGAAGGGAAAGGGAAAAGGAAATGTCCTTTTCCATCCTCCTGCAGCCTCTGGTAAAACGCAATGACTTGTGCGTACCGGTGGGGGGAAGGCTTCAAGGTTTCCTTCCCCTTTGGGCCAGCATGACAGAAAGTCTATATATTTTGGACATGCTGTCCCAAGGTTACAGGATAGAGTTTTCGGATCGCCCGCCAGAAAGATTCTTTGTAACAAACCTACCAAGGGATCAAACAAAGGCTCTGGCCATGAAGAACCTTTTAAGGGATCTGAGGCACCAGAGGGTAGTGATACCAGTATCCCCAGAAGAACAGGGTCAGGGTTTCTATTCACACATCTTTCTGATAAGAAAACCATCCGGAAACTTCCGTCTTATCCTCAACCTAAAACCCCTGAACATGTCAGTCCTATACAAAAAGTTTTGTATGGACTCAATTTTCACGGTCAGAAACATTCTGACAAAAGATTGTTTTATGGCATCAATCGATCTGAGGGATGCTTATCTTCATATTCCTGTAGCACCTCAGTCCCAGAAGTTCCTGAGGTTTGCGGTGAATATGGGCAAGGAGATTATACATCTTCAGTTCAGGGCCCTTCCCTTCGGCCTGTCGTCAGCTCCTCGTATTTTTACGAAGATAATGGCGGAAGCTCTCGCCCCTCTTCGACTCCAGGGGATTGCGGTAATTCCATATCTGGACGACCTCCTCTTTTTTGCCCCATCCAGGGAAAAGTTGCAGGAGGATTTGAACAAATCCCGCAGTCATTTGGAGTCACTAGGGTGGATAGTGAATGTTCAAAAATCAAATTTCATCCCAGCTCAGCAGGTACTGTTTCTGGGTTATTTGATAGATTCAGTGGCGCAAAAGATTTTTCTCCCAGAAGAGAAAAAGATCAAGGTCCAAAGGGTAATAACGGCACTACAAACAAATCAACTGATTTCAGTCCGAAAGGTTATGTCGGCTCTGGGGACATTAACCTCTTCAATGCCAGCCATCCAATGGGCAAGGCTGCATTTCAGGACTCTCCAGAGGTTCCTTCTAAGGACATGGAACCACAGGACGGAGAGTTTGGATACAAAAGTAAAGATTCCCACCAGAGTCAAACGTTCACTTTGGTGGTGGAAAAGTCAGGTGGTACTGCAAAGAGGTCTTCTTTGGTCTTTTCCAACCGGGAAAGTGGTCACAACAGACGCCAGTTTGCAGGGATGGGGGGCCCACATGGGTCAGGCCTTAGCGCAGGGAACATGGTCCCAGTTCGAGGCCCAAAAATCCTCAATTTGGAGAGAGCTAAAGGCAGTTGCCCTAGCATTAGCTTTCTTCTCTCAAAACCTCATAGGTTGCCATGTCCAGATTTTGTCGGACAATGCCATGGCCAAAGCCTACCTGAACAAACAGGGAGGCACAAGAAGCAAGGCTCTTCACTTACTGTCAGTAGAGATTCTGGAGTGGGCGGAGAACCACTTACTATCTCTATCTGCAGTCCATCTAAAAGGCACATTGAACGAAGTAGCAGATTATCTGAGCCGACAGAAAGTTCAGGAATCAGAGTGGAGTTTGAACAGGAAGGTGTTTGCATTAATCACCAGTGTTTGGGGCCTTCCGCAGGTAGATCTGTTTGCTTCAAAACAAAACACACAGCTCCCGAATTTTTTCTCCCTTCAGAGAGACATTTGCTCTCAGGGGATAGATGCTCTGGCACATCCGTGGGATTTTCACCTGGGGTATGCTTTTCCTCCATTCAGGTTAATCCCTCTAGTGTTGAGGAAAATACTGGAAGAGAGTATCAATAATTTTGATTACTCCATATTGGCCAAAGAGGGCTTGGTTTTCCACGATTCTTCAGTTGGCAATCAAACCATGTTGGCATCTTCCGCTCAGTCAGGATCTGTTGAATCAGGGGCCTGTGCATCATCCAGATGTAGGCAGGTTAAAACTCACTGCCTGGTATCTGAGGAGCAGTTAATGAGAAGCAAAGGCTTTTCTGAACGTTTAACTACGATGTTGCTTTCCAGTAGGAAAAAGGTAACCAGGGATATTTACGCCAAAGTATGGAAAGTCTATGTTTCTTTCTGTCATTTTGAACATAGGGAGGTTAAAGATCTAGTTTCAGTGCTGGAGTTCTTGCAAAACGGTGCAGACAAGAATCTGGCAGTCAGCACTCTTAAGGTGCAGGTGGCCGCCTTGGGAGTTTATCTGGAGAGATCCTTATCTTCAGAAACTCTGATCATGAGATTTTTCAAAGCACTTTCCAGGTCGAGACCGGTACCGGTGAAGCATTTCCCAAATTGGGATCTCTCGGTGGTTCTGCAGGCTCTGGCAAAAGAACCATTTGAGCCTTTACAGGCCATATCCCTAAAGAATTTAACTTTGAAGACTATTTTTCTGGTCGCAATTACTTCAGCAAGAAGGATTAGTGAACTGCACGCCCTATCAGTAAAAGAGCCTTTTTTGTCAGTTTTTCCTGATAAAGTTGTCCTTAAAGTAGATCCGGGGTTTTTGCCAAAAGTGGCAAGCTTTAGTAACAGGTCTCAGGAGATTACTCTACCAACCTTTTCTGCTAACCCTTCAGGTGCAAAGGAAGAGCAGTTTCACAATTTAGACGTAAGACGTATCCTATTACAGTATTTGGAAGTAACAGGAGGGTTTAGAGTTTCAGATAAATTATTTGTTCTTTTTTCTGGAAACAAGAAAGGCCAACAAGCATCAAAAGCATCATTGGCTAGATGGCTTAAGACAGCTATTTCTGTAGCCTATTCTCAAATGGGTTTATCTTCCCCGCTGGGAATTAGGGCTCATTCAACAAGAGCCCAGGCCACTACATGGGCAGAAAGAGCTGGTGCCACCCCAGATCAGATTTGTAAGGCGGCTACGTGGTCAAGCTACTTAACGTTTGTCCGTCATTACAGACTGGATCTCCTATCAGCAGGTGATCAGGCTTTTGGCAGAAAGGTTCTGCAGGCTGTGGTCCCTCCCTAGGGGGGTAAGTCTCTATTAACCTCTCAAGTGCTGTCCTGAAAGACGATAAGGGAAAATTCAAGTTAGACTTACCGGTAACTTGTTTTCCTTGAGTCTTTCAGGACAGCAGCATCCCGCCCTATTGTTTTTACATATATATACTGTGACTAATCATATCTCGATTATGTGTTCCAGTTTGGGGCCGGAGGTTCTCTACTACTACTGACAAGGTGTGGAAAGGAGCCTCCTTTTAAAGTTTGGTGGAAGAGGTGTTTCCTGTTGGCAAGGGGAGGAGTCACTCTCTCAAGTGCTGTCCTGAAAGACTCAAGGAAAACAAGTTACCGGTAAGTCTAACTTGAATTTTTTTAAATAAAATTATGCTTTTAAAATTTTTTAAGAGATCCCCCATCCCCCTGTGCTTGCAAGCAAACGTGTGTCAGTCCTGCACACAATGTAAACGGCGATCGCACCACCTGTGTGGTATCGCCACGAACATAAGAGCAAGAATTCTAACTGCAGACCTCCTGTGTAACTCTAAAGGGATAACCTGTAAAGGCTTTTAAAGTGTAGCCTAGGGAAATTTTTCGGTATCGTAGTCTGGTGCCATTCCATGGGCGTATGCAGTTTTAAAGCGTGACATGTTTAGCATTAATTTACCCAGCATGAGATCATCTTTTATGTTTTACCCCATGGGTAAAATGGGTATTATATAGTGTTTGTGTACACTAAAATTCATTAAAGTGTATATTGTCCAAAAAAAGAGTTTGAAAAACCGCTGTACTAATACCATATCACATAAAAAAATAACAACACCCATCATTTTATTCTCTAGGTCCTTTGCAAAAAAAAAATGTAAAATTATATCAGGGGTGGACTGGGGCAGGGGGCAATTGATGCCCCATAAAAAGGCCGCACCGGCTCTGATCTAGGGGGATGTGCCGAGGTCAGGTGGCATGGCACCTGCACGGCACACAGGTAACTTTAGTTTTGTTAGCAGCGGGCTTGGGCTGAGTGGGCACCAATCCTGCGGCATCTTCTGCCTGCCATATCCAAGCTGTCACCTAAAGCTTTGATCATTGGTCAGCCTCCGCCCAGCTGGGAGCAGGTGCACAGTGCGGCCTGTGGCTGCCTGTGCTGATCCTGTTCCTCAATATCGCACTCACACAAATCCTGATCATCACAGGGTGAACAGCGCAGGGTGCTGAAGAGGCCCATAATTTTTGCCCTGCCTCCTTGTGATCTAGTCAATCCCTGATGTGCCTACAGCCCCACCCATACTCCACCCCCTGATGTGGACACACACAGCGCTGTGCTAGGTGTATGAAAGGTGTGCAGCAGGCAACAAATTTGACGACCCTCCCTTGACAATTGCATGTGTACCTCCCTCGCCTCTGCTGCTCTGAGTCTCTGATTACAAAAGACTGCCACTCCTCTGAAAAGCAATCCACACATGGATTGCTTTTCAAAGACATTTGACAGGCAGTGAGGACGCCTCCTCACTACCTGTTTTAACCCCCTAAATGCCACATTACCCCCACCACAACCATGTGTATTGCGCATGGTTGTGGGTAAGTTGCAGAGCCATCTCTCTGGTAGGGGCCCCAGCACATTACTTTGCTTAGGGGCCCATGATGCTGTGAAGGTGGCACTGCCTAAAGGCTACCTGGTGAAGAGGAGTAAAAAGTCCCCTCTGGTGCCCTACAGAGTGCGGGATAAGGACAAGAGGGAGAGTGGGGGGGGCAAGTCGTGCCATGGGCCTCTGAGTTGTACTTGCCCCTGGGCCAAAAGTTGCCAGTCAAATATATAGAGATATATATATATATATATATATATATATATATATATATATATATATATTATATATATATACACACACACACACACACCTGCACACACACACAGTATCTCACAAAAGTGAGTAAATATTTTATTATATCTTTTCATGTGACAACACTGCAGAGATGACACTTTGCTACAATGTAAAGTAGTGAGTGTACAGCTTGTATAACAGTGTAAATTTTCTGTCCCCTCAAAATAACTCAACACACAGCCATTAATGTCTGAACCGCTGGCAACAAAAGTGAGTAAACCCCTAAGTGAAAATGTCCAAATTGGGCACAATTAGCCATTTTCCCTCCCCGATGTCATGTGACTTGTTAGTGTTACAAGGTCTCAGGTGTGAATGGGGAGCAGGTGTGTTAAATTTGATGTTATCGCTCTCTCATACTGGTCACTAGAAGTTCAACATGGCACGTCATGGCAAAGAACTCTGAAAAGAAAATTGTTGCTCTACATAAAGATGGCCTAGGCTATAAGTAGATTGCCAAGACCCTGAAACTGAGCTGCAGCATGGTGGCCAAGACCATACATCAGTTTTACAGGACAGGTTCCGCTCAGAACAGGCCTTGCCCTGGTCGACCAAAGAATTTGAGTGCACGTGCTCAGCGTCATATCCAGAGGTTGTCTTTGGGAAACAGACATATGAGTGCTGCCAGCATTGCTGCAGAGGTTGAAGGGGTTGGGGGTCAGCCTGTCAGTGCTCAGGCCATATGCCGCATGCTGCATTAAATTGGTCTGCATGGCTGTCGTCCCAGAAGGAAGCCTCTTCTAAAGATGATGCACAAGAAAGCCCGCAGTTTGCTGAAACCATGGATATTGATTACTGGAACAATATCATGTGGTCTGTTGAGATCAAGATAAACTTATTTGGTTCAGATGGTGTCAAGCGTGTGTTGTGGTGGCAATCAGGTGGGGAGTACAAAGACAAGTGTGTCTTGCCTACAGTCAAGCATGGTGGTGGGAGTGTCATGGTCTGGTGCTGCCGGTACTGGGGAGCTACAGTTCATTGAGGGAACCATGAATGCCAACATGTACTGTGAAGCAGAGCATGATTCCCTCCCTTTCCAAGACTGGGTCGCAGGGCAGGATTCCAACATGATAACAACCCCAAACACACCTCCAAGACCACCACTGCCTTGCTAAAGAAGCTGAGGATAAAAGGTGACGGCCTGCCCAAGCATGTCTCCAGACCTAAACCCTATTTGAGCATCTGTGGCGCATCCTCAAATGGAGGGTGGAGGAGCGCAAGGTCTCTAACATCCACCAGCTCCGTGATGTCATCATGGAGGAGTGGAAGAGGACTCCAGTGGCAACCTGTCAAGCTCTGGTGAACTCCGTGCCCAAGACGGTTAAGGCAGTGCTGGAAAATAATGGTGGCCACACAAAATATTGACACTTTGGGCCCCAATTTGGACATTTTCACTTAGGGGTGTACTCACTTTTGTTGTCAGCGGTTTAGACATTAATGGTTGTGTTTAGACAGAGATATTTTGAGGGGAAAGCAAATTTACACCGTTTTACAAGCTGTACACTCACTACTTTACATTGTAGCAAAGTGTCATTTCTTCAGTGTTGTCACATGAAAAGATATAATAAAATATTTTCAAAAATGTGAGGGTGTACTAACTTTTGTGAGATACTGAACTCTCGCTCTCTCTCTCAGAGATATAGACATATCGTATTTATCGGCGCATAACACGCACAGGCATATAAAACGCACCTTAACTGTAAGAGGGAAGTTTCTGGAAAAAAACCTTACATTTTAAAATAAGGGTCAGTGCACATCAATGCAGCCTTATCAGTGCCCACCTGCAGCCTCACCAGTGATCATCATTGCAGCCTGTTTAGTGCCCATCTGCAGCCTCTAGTGCAGTGGTCTCAAAGTACCATTTGCGGCCTGCGGACTGGTTATAAATGGCCCGCCGAGCCTGGACGGGTTTGCTTGAGGGGGAGGCGCCGAAGAGCTTTGTCTCCGTCTCCATGCCCTCTCTGCTGCACGCTGCTGCAGCCCAGAGAGAAAACAGGGCGGAGGAAGGAGCGGAGGAAGGATCCGCCCATCGCCCCGCCCACCTAGGCACTGGTTATGAATCAGAGCCCCGGATCCAGGGTCCTGCTGCCACCTCAGGGCGGGAGATTGTGTCCTTCTCTGGGTGCCCTGTGTTGAAGCCAGGAGCTGACTTGAGGAGAGGTGAGTGACCCATCACACTGAGGCAAGTCCTTAGTGAGGTGACTGGGGTAGAAATTTGTATGTGGGGGGTATTTTTATGGAGTGTGAGGGGTATTTGTGGGGATATTTATGGAGTGTGAGGGGTATTTGTGGGGGTATTTGTACAGTGTGGGGGGTATTTGTACAGTGTGGGGGTATTTATGCAGTGTGGGGGTATTTATGGAGTGTGGGGGGTAATGCTGGGTTAATAATGCATTTGCTGACACCAGTGCTGCGTTTAATAATGCGTTTGCTGACAATGCTGGGGATTAACAATGCGTTTGCTGACATCAGTGCTGGGGATTAATAATGCGTTTTGCTGACACCAGTGCTGCGTTTAATAATGCGTTTGCTGACATCAGTGCTGGGGATTAATAATGCGTTTGCTGACATCAGTGCTGGGGGTTAATAATGCGTTTGCTGACACCAGTGCTGGGGGTTAATAATGCGTTTGCTGACATCAGTGCTGGGGGTTAATAATGCGTTTGCTAACACCAGTGTTGGGTTAATAATGCGTTTGCTGACACCGGTGTTGGGTTAAAAATGCGTTTGCTGACACCAGTGTTGGGGGTTAATAATGCGTTTGCTGACACCAGTGCTGGGGATTAATAATGTGTTTGCTGACATCAGTGCTGGGGATTAATAATGCGTTTGCTGACATCAGTGCTGCGTTTAATAATGTGTTTGCTGACATCAGTGCTGGGGATTAATAATGCGTTTGCTGACATCAGTGCTGCGTTTAATAATGTGTTTGCTGACATCAGTGCTGGGGATTAATAATGTGTTTGCTGACAGTGTTGGGGATTAATAATGCGTTTGCTGACATCAGTGCTGCGTTTAATAATGTGTTTGCTGACATCAGTGCTGGGGATTAATAATGTGTTTGCTGACAGTGTTGGGGATTAATAATGCGTTTGCTGACATCAGTGCTGTGTTTAATAATGCGTTTGCTGACACCAGTGTTGGGTTAATAATGTGTTTGCTGACACCAGTGCTGGGGGTTAATAATGCGTTTGCTGGGGGCGCGTGGCCAGCACCTGGGATGTGAGGACGTGCTCAGCCTGAGCTCTGTCCACACCGCACACATCCTGCCAAAATCCTGTGATCCAGGCCGACATCTGAGGGTCCCATATACCCCCACAGTACCCGGAGAGCACTGAGACCATCCGAGGATGGTCAAATACGGTCCACCGATGGAGGAGGCCCCGGGAATCGGGCCGTCGATACCGCCATGCAGGCCGCACCAAAATGGCGCCGATCAGCATGAGGGAGACACACAGCGGCAGGCAGCCTCCACATCCACACCCTGGAAGCAGCTTAAGGGGAAGGGTGAGTCACAAAGATCCCCCCCTACCATAAGCCCAGAAGACCCTCTCTTACTCTCCCCTGCGGAGGGACATAATCCTCAATCCCCCAGAGCAGACAGGGATGATGCAGGCCCTGCAGAGCCATCACTAGCCCAGATTATGGCAGCCATCCAGCACAGCCATGCATCTCTCACTACACAAATGGACACCATCAAAACAGAATTATCCTTTTTGAAACAGGATGTCCACAATATTCGCCATAGAGTGTCTAATGCTGAGCAACGTATTAGTGATATGGAGGATGAGACACGTCCCTTACAGGGCTCTGTGAGGGAACTGCGGCAGGCCCATGAGTATACTACAGATAAGCTCACGGATATGGAAGACCGCCTAAGAAGGAACAATTTGCGTTTTTTGGGGTTCCCAGAGGGTGCTGAGGGCAAAACACCAGAAACATTCATGGAAAGATGGCTGCTGAATGAGTTCGGGGCAAACACCTTTTCACCAATGTTCGCCATAGAAAGGGCACACTGAATCCCCATGCGCCCTTTACCACCTGGGTCCCCACCACGTGCCATGATTATAAAGCTGCTACACTTCCGTGACAGAGAGGCTATTCTCAGAGTAGCTAGAGAGAAGGGCAAAGTTTCCTTTAATGGCAACAACATCACCATTTTCCCAGATTTCTCCGTAGCTACGCAGAAGCAGAGAGACACTTTTCTGGCAATTTAACGCAGGTTACGTGAGCTTCACCTTCCATATGGCATGTTATATCCTGCACGTTTGCGTATCATCTACCAGGGCAAGGCTTATTTCTTTACAGATCCCAGAGAGGCATCACAATGGGTGGACACCTTGGCACATCCGAATCGCAGGAACCAGGATAGGAGATCTCCTCCCCGATAGAGCCGCACTCTACAGGAAGCCCACCTGGCGGCCTTCACTACACCCCATTGCAGCTGTTATGGGACTTTCTTTCCTGCATCCCCAGAAGCAGAAAATACATCTCCAACTACACACAGTCGAGATGGGACTATAAATCCTGCACCTCTCTGAAGAAGACGACATCTCCCACGCTACCCTCGGATACCACTCAGCAACCTATCAATCTCCCTGACTTTTATTTTTCCTTTTTCTATTATTCTTATTATTATTCTTTATCACCTTGAGTTTACAGGCCAAGAGACACCACACATTCTTTATTTTGTGCGGACAAATGCGGATGGAGACCCAGAGCTGTGGACCTTTCCATGTCTCCTGAGATTAGTTGGCTAGGGGTCTGAGCCATGGCCCTCCTGCCAAATAGGTTTGGTTATGGGAACAAAGCTGTCATATGTTGGGGGATGAGAGCCGGGAGGGTTAGGGAGGGGGGAAAATTTGTTGGGGAATACTTTGAGGGGTTTTGCTACAACGTCATGGTGATCTACAAAAGACGCTGGTGTTCAATGGTATATGCATACTTTAAAAATGATTTTTTGGTTCTACAGTTTCTGCAATCTAGGAGTGAGATTCATAGATTGATGAGTAACATATCAAAGATACTTATGTTTGGGTCTATTTCTCAGGGCTCGCTGGACCTCGTCCGGGGCTGGGCTCTGGCGGGCAATGGGAAATGGACACGAATAGTTATAAATTGTTTATATGCATGTCTAAGCTCCGTATAGTTTCATGGAATGTTAGGGGGCTTAACTCCAAGGTCAAAAGGTCACTGATGTTTGATTATTTGGCAAGACATAGTCCACACGTGATCCTCCTCCAGGAAACCCACCTACGGGGATCAAGAGTAATGGCTTTAAAGAGAGCTAAAATTGCCTATGCAATACATTCTACTTACTCCACGTATGCAAGAGGCACGTCCATCCTTATAGCAAAATCGGCCCCTATCACCATAAAACATATTAAAACTGACCCTAATGGATGTTTTGTTATTGTGGTACTTGAATTATGGGGTAAGCCCTATACGATCACAAGCCTCTATGTCCCACCACCCTTCACTAAATTGTTCTTTGAACGGGTAATGAGCTCCCTCCTAGCAATAGCAGAAGGCCCTCTCTAGATAGCAGGGGACTTCAACACGGTACTCGACAATTCCATAGACAGGTTCAAGTGTTCTACATTGCCCCCCACACCCCTGTGCTCTTTTCTGGCCCAATTTGATCTGGTGGAGACCGGGAGGTGGAAGCACGCAGACGGGAGGGAGTACTCATGTCAGTCTGAAACGCATGGTACTCTGTCCCGAATAGACCTATGTTTGGTTTCATCTGAGCTATTGAACAAGGTGACTGAGGCCAGATATCTCCCAAGAGCGGTGTCTGATCATTCCCCTTTAATGGTGGATCTTGCCCTGGGCCCCCCCACCTCATACCGCATGTGGCGACTGAGCCCACTGTGGCTAGCAGATCAGATGGTGGTGGATCAGGGCACAGTGGAAATGAAAGCATATTGGTTACGTAACCGTCAGAGTGTCTCTGTCCCATTGACCTGGGATGCCTTTAAGGCCACCACGCGTGGCATTTTTGCTGCGGCGATTGGGCAGGCCCGTAAGGCATCCCGGTCCAAATTAAAGGACGCGGAGAAGGATCTTAGGGCAGCCGAGGCTGCTTACTCCACCACCCCTTCCCCAGCAACACACAATGCCTGGAAATATAGATCCAGAGACCTGGATCTAGTCCTTTTAGAGCGCACTCAGAAGAAATTGCTGTATCAAAACCAGCGAGTCTTTGAGTTTGGAGACAAAAATAGCAGATTACTAGCGTATTTATCTAGGCCTGATTATCAACCGTGCAGTATCCCAAGAATTAAAAATACAATAGGTACAGTGGTGGAACAGAGTGGGGAAATAGTCGATGCTTTTGTGAAATTTTACTCCTCATTATATGCTACCAAAGCTCACTATACTATTGTAGAACCCCCAATCGTCTCTCCCAACCCTGCTGGAAATTATTCGACAGTTCGGCCTCTTCTCAGGGTTTCAAGTCAATTGGGACAAATCCCTCATGTTTAAAATAGATCAGGAAGCGGTGTTTACACCCCCTTCCTCCTGCCCGTTACAAATAGTTGACTCTTTCAGATACCTGGGGGTCATGATCCAACATCCTCTGTCCTCCTATAGCAAATATAATCTAGACCACACTGAAGACATGGACCAATCTTCCCTTAACGATCTTAGGTAGGATAAATATCTTTAAAATGATATTCCTCCCACGTTTCCTATACCTCCTATGCAATTCACCAGTATGTATCACTAAAACTAAATTTAAGGAGATTGATTCTATCCTTATCGCCTTCATTTGGAAGGGGGGAGCAGTGAGAATTGCAAAAAATACTCTTCAACTGCCGGTGTTGGAGGGAGGATTGGCACTACCATGTCTCCAGACATACTATATAGCCGCACAACTGGTTCATGCCCATTGGTGGTTCTTCCCTGAAGCCAACAATGCGGCTACGTCCCTAGAAGCAGCCATACTCACTTCGTACGAATCCTTACAATATCTGGTTCACCGTCTATCTCTTAGTGGGAGGGAAAGCACTAAAATTCTTGAAATGACTCTACGAATTCTCAAATTAACTAAAATGCTGCCAGATACTGAGCACCGTACCTACTCTCCAAATACTCCATTATGGGGGAACCCAAATCTACAGGAATTCGCCCGTAGGACAGATGGGGAATACTGGTCGAAAAAAGGGGTAAAAACCATAATGCATTTATTCTCAAATAATATGTTTAGGTCATTTGAGGAATTTCGCAAGGACTACCAGCTGCCACGCACAGCCTATTTTTATTACTTGCAAATACGCCACACAGCAACCACCCAGTTTGGGTTGCGTAATGTAACTGTCCGATTATCTCCGCTAGAGCAATTACTAATAGATCCTTCCCATGACAAACTGATCTCCACATACTATAAAACTCTACTGCACACCACAACGCACAGACTCAGTAACACGCTCACTAAGTGGAAAGCTGATATCCCTGAGCTGACGGAGGATATCTGGCAGGACATACTTCCCCTCCAGGTCCCCTCTGTCATCTCCTCCAGGGATAGGGTCATACAAACCAAACTATTATACAGAGCATACTTTACGCCATCCTTATTATTTAAACTTAGAAAACTACCATCGGCAATGTGCTCCAGATGCAGCATTGTGGAGGCCACTTTCTTCCACTTGATGTGGGAATGCACCGAGATCAGGCGGTTCTGGTCAAGGGTTACTGCTTTTGTCAGTTCCCTGACCCAATTGCCTAATATCTGCAACCCCCTGAGATGCCTACTAGGATATGTGGACGATGAGAGTATATCTAAAAACAAGCAAACTTTCCTGAGAATTGTATTATTTTATGCCAAAAAATCTATTACTATTCATTGGAAATCACAATCCCCACCTACGATAGCATTCTGGCTGAACATGGTTAATCAGGCTATACCATTATACAAGTTAACATACGAAGCCAGAGGATGCCCTAAAAAATTTTACAAAATATGGGGTTTGTGGACTAGCTCTGAAAACACTATTACACCTACCATATAAAGCTAATAAAGAAACTCCAGTCAATGATACCAAGTTTGATGAAAACTGAATAGACATATGCAGCTGTACAATATGAAAACATGTATGCCAAATATATACCATTGTCTGACACTCTGTATTGTAATGAGCAATGTTTGCTCGAAATGTGTGTATTTGTGTTTGTACGTCTGTTTTGTACCACAAAACCAAATAAAAATTTACCTTTAAAAAAAAAATAAATAAATAATGTGTTTGCTGACACCAGTGCTGGGGATTAATAATGCGTTTGCTGACACCAGTGCTGGGGGTTAATAATGCGTTTGCTGACACCAGTGCTGGGGATTAATAATGCGTTTGCTGACACCAGTGCTGGGGATTAATAATGAGTTTGCTGACACCAGTGCTGGGGATTAATAATGCGTTTGCTGACACCAGTGCTGGGGATTAATAATGCGTTTGCTGACACCAGTGCTGGGGATTAATAATGCGTTTGCTGACACCAGTGCTGGGGATTAATAATGTGTTTGCTGACACCAGTGTTGGGTTAATAATGCGTTTGCTGACACCAGTGTTGGGTTAATAATGCGTTTGCTGACATCAGTGCTGAGGATTAATAATGTGTTTGCTGACATCAGTGCTGGGGATTAATAATGTGTTTGCTGACATCAGTGCTGGGGATTAATAATGCGTTTGCTGACACCAGCGCTGGGATTAATAATGCGTTTGCTGACACCAGTGCTGGGGATTAATAATGCGTTTTGCTGACATCAGTGCTGCGTTTAATAATGTGTTTGCTGACACCAGTGCTGGGGGTTAATAATGTGTTTGCTGACACCAATGCTAGGGATTAATAATGTGTTTGCTGACATCATTGCTGGGTATAGTATATTGTTGCTGGTATACTTTATTGTTTTTGAAGTTTTGAAAGTTTGCATGCGGCCCCCATGGGATATGAAAACTTGTCATGTGGCCCTCTGGCAATTTGAGTTTGAGACCCCTGCTTTAATGTGTCCTTCATTGCAGCCTGTTTAGTGTCCATCTGCAGACTCGCCTTTGCCGATCATTGCAGCCTCACCAGTGCTGGTTTACACAGATCCACGCTCTCCTGTATATCTGGTGCTCAGTCACTCACAGTCCCGCCCGGCTTATATGATGGACAGAACAGTGGTCCAATGCCGGGCCAGGGGGGCGGGACTGTGTGTGATTGAGTGCCGGATACACAGGAGATCACGGCTGTGTGTAATCCAGTGCCGCTCATCCCCTCTTTCCACTCCGAGGCAGCAGGAATCGGCGTACAACACACACACGCTTCCCCCCGATTTTAAGGGGGAAAAGGTGTATGTTATACGCTGATAAATACAATAGAGATTATATTTTTTTTTTTCATGCCACCCTTGGTATGAAAAGGCCCCTCCCCTGTTATACGCACAAAAGGGGCCACAATTGTCCATCAAAATTTGCCTCCCATTCAATGCAATTGCATTTCAGCTGATGTGTGTGTGTGGCTCAAAGTCCAGCCAAAAACTTTCCTTTAAAATTTGGATATTGTTGGGGGAAGGATTAGAAACCCTGTTTTTTTTTTTTTACTACTATTAGGGCCTTCATTAAGTCTGGTACTCACAGGCAGTATCTTTTTTGTTCAACCCAGTGAGCTGAATGAAAAAAAAACAAAAAAAACACGAAGGAGCGCGGCTGTACTATGCAATATTAGTACAGCGATCTCCCTGCTGTGCTATTGTGTTTTGACAGGAGGGGGGTGCCCCTGCCAGAACACACCAGTTAGCACTTGCAGCCTTTGGCTGTGAGCGCTGATTGGATGCTAATCAGCTGCTGGTTTTCCAGCAAGCTTGTTCAACAGAAGCCAGTCATAAGACTTCTGTTGTCTGGATTCTGTTGGACGAGAACCGAAAGTAGGCCAGTAACTTCCGAACGGGCCGTTTTTCAGCCCGTATGTACCTAAAATTAGAGGGATTCATCTTCACTTAGTTAAGTCACTAAGGTTTCATCAGGCAGGAAGTGAGAAAATATTTTGCATTGGTGATAGACAACAATTACAACCCGATAGATTCTAGACCAGTGGTTCTCAACATCTGGCTGCTAGGCTGTCTGAGGGCCTATCCAAAAGCAAGTGGGGAGCAAAGGGTTGGAACTGCGACTTGCAGTCCAACCAAAACTGCCAGCTGGAGAATGTCGTTGTCAGAGGTAGAGCGGAGGCTGTCGCCACTAAGGGACCATCCTGCTTGTTACCAGGGACCACCGTAAGTAGCTGAAGCAAGTACCAGAGCAGGACGTTGAAAAATTGGGAAACTTCAGCAGGTGTCAAGCCAGAGACCCAGCGGAGGGGACGTTTGCAGAGCAGCCTTGTGTGTCAAGCCAGGGACCGAGCAGGCCAGTGGGGTGATGCTTGAGGTGTATCTGAGTACCAAGCTAGGGACCCAGCAGGGACACGGGGGTGACGCTTGAGGAAGACACTCAGTGAGAAGATTGGAAGAGCTCAGATGAGTGAAGATCTACAAGAGGAGATGGTAGTCTACCTATAGAAGTATCTGAGTCTGCCAATTAACATTGCAACTACTAAAGGGTGTCCTGGCCCTAACCCTCTCTCCCACAGTTCTGTTTAAGAGACAATAAATTGCATTCAAGAAGTGTCTGGCGCCCATGAATCTATCTTGCACTACACCCACCATGCTTTGTAACCCACTCTACAAAGGAGGATGTCAGCTATCCCTAACTCTAGAGGTTCTCATTAGACCAAAGGGGGTCCGGGACTTAGATAATATATAATAAATATTTCTGTCTACTAAATGTTATCTATATATCCTGTACAGAGAAACCAGTTTTATCAGGACAGTAACAAGGCAGTAGTACAGTAAACTGAAATAAATAAATATGTAGCGCTACCTCATCAGAACTAAAATAACGAATATAAAAAACAGTATATAATGAGAAAATGAAAGAAGACAGTTTTCAAATAACTAATAAAAGGAAAAATATCAACAATGACATCAATGTGCGAATCAAAAGATAATAAATAACGTGAGCTCAAGTAATTAATGATGCCTCAACTAATAAATAGTAGCAATATTCAATCCAAGTGACTAGGAACAATAATCCTTTTTGTGACGTGCAATAATCAAGTGAATGGCAATAAATCACCCAAAAAAAGTGCAACGTGCATAGAAACAACAATTCTGAGGACTCCTAAAGTGACAGTAAGAATGATGTAAAAAGGTAAATCCAATAAGACTAATAAGAATGGGTCAATATCACAATACTGTGCATCATACAAAAAAGTGCAATGTGCATGTACAGCAATAGTAAAATAAGTGGATATCTAATCCCATACACAAACCATCCAAAATAATGCATATGGCAATACAGTTTACAGCCCAAAAGTGCTCGTGCAATAAGAACAATAAATGTCCAAAATCTAAAAAAAATATATATAAAAAGAGGGGATGCATGCGACTCCAGATGCAGCACAGAATAGGTTTTCTGGAAAAAGATGAGGAAGTGCGAGTGCAGCAGACTACGCTCGGTGACAGCCATTCTTATTGAATTTACCTTTTTACTTCATTCTTACTGTCACTTTAGGAGTCCTCTGAATTGTTGTTTCTACGCACGTTGCACTTTTTTTGGGTGATTTATTGCCATTCACTTGATTATTGCACGTCAGAAAAAGGATTATTGTTCCTAGTCACTTGGATTGAATATTGCTACTATTCGTCACTATTTATAAGTCGAGGCATCATTAATTATCTTTTGATTCGCACATTGATGTCATTGTTGATATTTTTTCTTTTATTAGTTATTTGACGTTTGTCTTATTTCATTTTCTCATTATATACTGTTTTATATTCGTTATTTTAGTTCTGATGAGGTAGCGCCACATATTTATTTATTTCAGTTTGATCTTGAGCTCCGTGAGTACACTCTTTTATGTTGGCAGCTTCCCGTGTCTGCTAGAGAGTTAGGTTTTGAGCACTAGATTCTGTCTGTTCGGTAGTAGTACAGTAAAACCTTGGTTTGAGAGAGTTTTGTAAGACAAGCAAATTTTTTTAATACATTTTGACCTGATATACAAGCGATGTCTTGATATACAAGTAGCGTCAGGTCACAACTGAGTATAAAAGAGAAAAGAGGCGCAGCTAAGTGTAGCAATATGGTTACATTTAATGAAGGTACAACATTTAGCAACTCACATGGTTGATGATTAAAAAACAGGCAGATCGCTCTACTGCAGGGTAGTCTTCCCGGTCCCGCTGGCAGACTGACGGTGGTGAGAGCCATCGGTGCAGGGGTTGGTCTATGTGGACAGCTTTACCCCGGATGCCTGCATACTTAGATGTGTCTCTTTTAATCAACCATGTGAGTTGCTAAATGTTGTACCTTCATTAAATGTAACCATATTGCTACACTTAGAGGCGCCTCTCTTCTCTTTTATACTCTGTAGCTCCTGCTGGATTTTGCTTCTAATCTCCTTGTGGAGGCTTCCATTTGTGGATGGACATTTTATGGTTACACAACCTGGTCACATTGCTATAATCTTTTTATATGGACTATAAACTGAAGGACTTATGAATAAATGGTTGTGGAACGAATCATTTGAGTTTCCATTATTTTTTATGGGGAAATTCGCTTTGATATCAAAGTGCTTTGGATTACAAGTATGTTTCTGGAACGAATGATGATGTTCGCAATCCAAGGTTTTACTGTGTTCTGTTCTCCTACTGGACTTTAAAAAAAAAAAAAATAAATAAAAACCACACACACACACACACTTTTCAGCAGTATTAGGCCCCTTTCACACGGACTGTCTATCCGTTTTTCTTCCATCCGTCGACGGACGACAATGCATTCCTATGGGCAAACGGACGACCATCCGTTAACTTCCGTTTGTATCCGTTTTTTCTAACGTACAAGGCTACATCCAGATCCATCAAAACGGATGTTAACTGACAATGTCCGTCAACATCCGATCAGTTAAGATCTGTTTTGAAGAAATAATTCAAAGTTCATACTTTGACAAATAAAAATACAAAGTGAAAAATCCTTTATTTTAAAAGGATTATTCAGAATAATAAAGCTGGTTTTGAACATATCATGTGCTTTTGTGTCTTTTTATGCTATCAAAACACAAGGAAATAACCAAATTAATTAATTAATACATTTAAATTTCCACTGCATTATTTATATATATTGGTACTGCCATGGATCTTCTCCTGATGGCGATAGAAAGTAGTTGGAAAATTGTTCACGCATTAGAATGTAGGATGGGAGGAGCAATGCTTTCTGGGTAATTTCCTTAAAGGCACCGACACTGCTGTAAACTGATGAAAACAGATACAAAAACGGATGAAAAAACGGATGAAAATGTGTACATTAACGGATGAAAACGGAGATTAACGGAACAGAAGACGGATGAAGACAGATGAAGCAACGGATAAGACCTGATACGTTTTTAACGTGGCTAAACTGATGGTGCCCGTGTGAAAGGGGCCTAAAGGTCCCTGAAAGTTAGAAGACAGTATAAAGGGCTCTTGTATAGATAGATTGCTGCAAACATGTAGGACGAATATCCCTGGAGAGATTGTTGCATTTTAGTGTCTATGTGCTCGGTCTAACTTAATTGCCAATCTGTGTGAAATTGTACTGTGTGTTGGCAGATTGCACGCTGACATACACACACACACACACACTGTATATACATATACATTCATGCAATGGTTACGTCTTCTGTAGCATAGATAACAGTCAGAATTATTCCTAGAGTGAACATATACGAGAGGAATAGTTTTTTGGTTTAGATCTAGTGTGACATTCCTAGGATTCCCCATTTGACTGATCAGGAGACACAGTACACATTCCTTCTAGCAAAGCTCTGTATCCTGCAGCAATGCACATCTGCATCAATCGTAGAACACAGAACAATATGTACACTATATACAGTAAGTGTAGTCCGTTAATCCCGTTTGCTCTTTTTATTTTAGGAGTTATAAATCTTTAGCAACACAGAATGTATGACACCTGTAGGATAGATAGATATTTATTTATATTTCGGTCATTGCTGCTTCAGCTGTTATCTGTCCTTAGCCAGCAACCACCCTGACTAAATTTTCTGTGAGCTTAGGATTTCATTCACACTGGCAGAGGCCTGTACGACGTGCCAGGGTGGTCTGTGCATCCCCAGTAGTGTGGAGCTGCATTGAGACAGCTTATGTCAGTTAATGGAAATGCAGCAGCTGTATGGACTCACCCCCATCCGAGTTTCACAGGCATGCAGTTATAGGTGCGTAGCCCTAAACACACGCACTGTCTGCATTCAGGGGTGTGCAACCCATCTTTTAACTGGCATTTTGCCTTTCTCCTTTAAGCACACTTTAATGTACCAAAATAATCCACACATACTTGTATTCCTTCGGCTGTAAGAATTCTGTTAATGCAGTAGTAGGGCTATCTCTTAGAATTACTGATTTTGGTAATAATAGGACATGACAGTAATTTAAAAAAAAAACATTTTTTTTTTATTTACTACATTTTAACATCCAATTGACATGTTCAAAGAAAAAAAAAAAAAAAAAAAACAAAAAAAACAAACACACAAAAGCATGAACAAGAAGTTGAAGCACGTCTAAGTACATACAACATTTTTTTTCTGTCCTACTAACCTCCATGACTTTACAGACTTGCATTATATTCCAAAAATTCAAACATTGACATCTGAAACGGATTACTTAAAACTCTAATCAGAACTGTGAACTGCAGCAGTTGAGTAAAGCATTGGAAAACAGCACTACCTACAGAAAAAAATCCCTGTGTCACTCTCCTCACCTTGTTTCTTACACGGTCTGTCATTGTACCCAATGTTACAGTGACTGACCTCTAGATAGCAGAACAGCCAAAAAGTATTGCAGTTCTGGTAAACAATGCTGATGGTTGAAACTCCTCTTCATTGCAGGTAAGTGTACTGCATCAGGCTTCCTAGTCATACAGAATTCATAGTTCCGGGTGGAGTTTTTCCTTAAAGAGACTATGCCATAAAAAACACATACCAAAAATGCTGCAGGTATAAAGTGCACTGCACATACCTGTAGCAGCCTAGAAGTCCCGCTGTTATGGCCAAAACTCAAGCCATTCTGCTGCCCAGCCTCCTGCACAATCTTGTCAGCCAGTGAGGTATCCCATCAAAGTGATAGGCCAACAGAAAAGTACAGAGGAGGTTTTGGCAAGCTCTGACACTACGTGGAAGTGTCAGGCTTCGTCTTTCAGAAAAGCTTGTTTTTTTGGCCATAACAGCAGGGCCTACAGCTGCCCATACACTGAATTTAAATTTGACCAAATGAAATTCACTCATTGGAAGGACCTGTCAGCCCCCTCCCATCCGACATCCCCCAATAGTAAAGTTGAAGGGGCCAGATGAAATATGTTGTCTGAACAGTGCCTTCATCCAGATGCAGGCACTTTTTGAGCATTTTAACAGCTGGCAGGGCTGGCCGTCAAAGTTCAATAGCCACAGCAAGAGATTAGTCCATCCATGCTGTGTAGAGTGACTCGAGCAACCTGTTCAACTTTCGGTTCAACCTGCAGGCTAACACGTAAAATAATCTATACTGTATGTATATGGCCAACTTAAAGCCTCATACACACGATCGGACTTCAAACAAGCTTTTCCGTGGATTTCTGTCCAAAGGGCGTTGGCCGTGAACTTGGTATGCATACACATGGCAGGACTTTTTCAGTCAACTTTCACCAAATCATGTGGTTTTTCAGCTCATTACCACCACCCTTTGGACAACTGCTGTATTGGCTGATCTTTTGCATTGGTTCTGAGCATGCATGTTTGTACTTTGGACTAAAGTCCGATGGATTTTTGTACACACGATCGGACTAGCCGACGTAGGACTTTTGTTGCAGGAAAGTTTGTCTGTTCGCACAGCCAACATTTGTCCTATGAAAACTGAAAAAGTTTGTCCGATGGATCGTACACACGGTCGGATGTTGCCTTAAAACAGGTAATTTGCATGTTTGTTGTCAAAAGGCCGATCGTGTGTATGGGCCTTTAGAGACTGCTGCAGGTATGTGGTACCTACACTCTATAACTGCAGCAAGGACAGATTCTCATTAAGAATGTTATCAAGCCCTGTCCTGGGTTGTTGGCTTAATCTTTCTTAATTTTCACTGAAAACTAAGCAACAGTGTAATGTAACAAAAAACATCCATCAGTAATATCAACAAGAGAAGAATAAAATGGAAGTGGATTTTTAGCCATCAAACACATTACAAAGCAACTGGATCTCTTACAATAGTTGACTTTGCTGCCGTGCACAACATGTGCAAAAACGGCCTTTTATGACAAAGATATAGATTAATTTAACTTTACTTTCTTACATGACCAAAAAGGCTGAACTTTAAACCACGTGAGATACCAAAGATCAATATAACACGCCACTTTCTTATGGTCTATATCAGCCAAGATACATCGAAAAAGAACAGTATTGACTAAAAGAGAAAGAAAGAAAGAATTTTACTTGGCTATGGCTTACATGTATTAAGTGGAAGTCAGCATCTAGAAGAAATGAACGAACAGTTCTTTACACTAAGGCTGATTTATGAAGCAATGAAACCTAAAAAAGGGTTAAATGGTTTCTCAAGGCCAATCGGGTTTCATGTTTTTAAAAAGAAAGAAGGAAGCAGATATGTAGTTATATGGGCAACAATTCCAATTCTGCCCCAGTTTTCATAAGTCAGCCCAAGTGTGTGGAACACAGCTAACGAACAAGAGACTGGCAGGACAAACCAGCAAAATGGATTTAAAGGAGAACACCAGACAAGACTGTTAAAGGACATGAATATTGCAAATCCCATCTCATCAGCTGAGTGTTATTTTCTCCAATAAAAAAGTAAATAAGGGAAGAGTTTGCATAAAATAAATGTAACATTCAGCTGAATAGCAGTTATGATGTCTGCAATCTATACAAGAAGAATATGTAAGGTGGGCTTTATTTTCGGCTGCAGGCTGAAAGCTTTAAAGATTACATTTTTTTCCCAAAACAGTCCATTCAAAAGACAAAATCAGACATTGGTGAAAAGTTTTTCACTTTACATATTATCAGATTGTGTTTTGCCTGGGGTCCTCCTTTAAGATGGTTTATATAGAAAAATTAGGCTGCCCATCTTGAGCTTGAACTCAGAAGTTCAAATGTGGAAAAAATAAAAAAATAAATTTAAAATAAAAGCACACGGTGGCATCACAATATTGTCGCAATAAGTAGAACTTTTTGGTTATGCACAAACCAATGGAAATAGTTGCTCAATGACCAAAATATACAAGATAAGGTCACTGTGCTACCATCTTGTTCACCACACCAGTTCAGTATCGGGGATGGTACTGATCAAGTGTGGACAGTCATCCATGCTATACACCCAGATAATGGTTGGCAGATTATGTCTAAAACGACCTAACCTCCCTCTGTCAGTGTATGGGCAGTTTCAGCTCTACTGGAAAAAAAAAAAAAAAAAAAAAAAAAAAAGCTGAAATGTCCTAACTTGTCTCGATTTACTTTAAAATAGGCAATGTTAAAACCAATTGATGGAGTAAATAAGTGAACTGAACATGTTTCAAGTGCAGCTTTCCCAAAGAAACTAAACTCTGTGTTCCATACCCAAATCTAGAAGACACAAGATATTCTAGTATAAAAAGTCCACAAATATCCTTCACTGTGCTTGTGACCATTTTCTGCAGAATGTTGGTGTATTTTCATCTAGTTTTTAAAAACACCAATGGCAAAAACTTTTTTTCTTCTTCTAGAATTCTTTTTCTCTGGGATGTGATGACCATCTTCAATTCCGGCATTTACTTTGAAAGTAGGTTGGTTTGGACTGAAAGGTAAAATGCATGGTCTTAAAACACAGTAGTATACATTGTCAAGCTTTAGGCAGCTACAAGATATTGCCAATCACAGTGTGCCTCATTGTGCTCATTTTCATGCACAGAGAAAAAAGTCAAACAATGCTCTTTACATATGTCATAGCGTTGTAAAAAAAATGTAATTAAAAGCGGTAGTAAACGCCACATTTTGATTTTTACCTACAGGCAAGCTTATAATAGAGCTTACCTGTAGGGTAAATGAATAATCGCCTAAAACGTGCACCATTTAGGAGATACTTGCTTGTTTGGCAGCCGATAACAGCATATCTGTGTTGCTCCCTCAGAGCTCTGTGCCTTGGCCTTGACTCCCGCGCACATACCTGGGAGTGAGATCATAGCGGCTCAGCATTCAAGCAGCCCACAAACCGGGAAGGAAGACCGGGTGAAGATGGAAGCCTCTGCATCAGTGACAGCGCACCGCTGGAGGGCTGTTTCAAGGCAAGTCTTTCATAATGTGCCAGTATGTAATGCATCCTAGTACATTATGCCTCTACCTTGCAGGGAGAAAGTGTTTTTTTCACAAGACAAATTCTGTTGCTTTGAATGCCATATCGCACATTAGGTTACCATTATAAACAATGTCTGCATAATACGTGCAAACAATGCACAACGTATGATTGAAGCCCAGTTGAAATCTTGCTCCTTTTTTTCTATTTATAGACTTTTATCACAAAATGCTATTATATTTAACAGTCTTTTGCTTGGAAACGCCTTAAATACACCTTTGTTTTGTGGAACTGAGCTCCCTGTTATCCCATTTCAGTGCTGCAGATGAACAATGGCCACATCGTCAAACAGAATTGTAGTTCTGTGGAAGAGTATGCCACATTACGAAGTGCACAGGACAGCCTGGGTCAATCTCATAAGTCATTTTTAGACACAGCATGCAACTAACACAATGTGCAACTGCTAGAACAGGAAAGTAGAAGTACAAAAAGGAAGTTGTTAATCAAACCTGCCATCTCTGACTTCCATGCTATAAAGCCACTGAAGCCATTGGGGTCAGCACGATTGGCCAGAAAGCAGTGTTTTTTTTTTTTACAAAGAAATATCAGCAAGATTTCCTTAAAAATCAAAATCCTACTACTAACCAGTAGGGATTAGAAAACTGGTTGCAAAACCAGGTGAAAATGTGTGAAATGCCAATTTTTGGATTCTCTGAAATATAAGCAGTCTAATCTGCAAAGGAATCAAGAATCATCCATTAGGATTCCATCATCCTTAACAGCAAATATCTGTATGTAAAAACTCACAGTGGCCATACAAAGGCCAAACAAAGCAAGCAGCAAAACCTATTTGAGTGCTAGAGATAGTTGTAGTTCATCACTTTCAACTGGACCTGTTCTGTAATGTTGAATAGAAGTAGCTTCTTCTGGGGGGACCCAAAAACAAAACACTACTCGGACAAGTAGCAAAACATCTTCAACATCACAGAGCAAGTCCAGTTCAACTCAACGTAACCCAACTACTACTAGCCATACCATTAATTGGATACATGGAGAGAAGGGGTGCACGTACAGGGGTTTCAATTGGGACACTGCTTCGGGGGACCCATGCAATCCCCTGTATAGGCGGGGCTGTGAGGACAGCGTATAGAGGAACTGATCACTTCCTGCAGCCGCTGAAAGGCGCGGGGGATCTCTCAGAATAGAGAGTGGGGAATGGGCCAGTAAATGTGTAATTTACTGGCCCCTTCCTTGTCTTGATGAATAGTGTCAGAGATCCATACCAATCACTGACTCTTCATTCATAACTGAGGCATAGTAAACTCTTTACTATGCTTGTTTGTGAATGAACGGGAAGCTCTGTACAAAGCTATTCCTGTCCATTTGCTCTGTGCTGCTGAGACTGCAGAGGAGATTGAGGGCTGTGTGCTTAATCCCCTTTCTCTGTCTCATAGGTGAATGGTCTGTTTAGACCCCTGATCTCACCAAAGCCCCCCAACAGAGCTCCTAAAATTGCTCCAAAAAAAAAGAAACAAAAAAAAAAAAAAAAACAAAAAAACAAAAAAAAAAAACAAAAACCTGACAGTGGCGGAACTACCAAGGTCCCAAAGGTCACACTTGTGACTGGGCCCTGGCATTCCACCACTGTGGGGGCCCTGAAGGTTCTAGTTACACCTCTGCTTCAGAGACATATTTGAGCACTGTCTGAAAAAGTGAAGTGCTAGAGTTCAGTTGTCCATGAAGAAAAGGACACAAAAATGTTGACCACGAATGTGCCAGTTCATATGTATGTAAAGTCAGAAAGGAGGAGATCATGATGCTAAGAGCATTGTCAGCTCTTGCCACCAGTAGGACATCTGCCAACCCCGCATGCCTTGGATAGTGAGCACAAGCAGAGCATATACTGTATAGTTAACAACTTCTTTTCCTTTTCTCTAAAAAAAAAAAAAAAAAAAAAAGGAGACACATTTGTTTGATTGCAATACGGAGAGCTTTCACATCTTATTAGCACTTTATGGGGAAATCTACATAGACTCAACTTTTACCTGAACACAGAAGTGGTGTAACCTCAATAGTTCACTTTAAATAAGCCATTAGACTAACAAGCTAGATTCTGTTTTGGAAAGTAGTGCCCTTTGAATACTGGTCTGCATTAAATGCCTATTACTGGTGAGTAAACAAAAGGATGTGATCCATTAATGGTTCAGGGAAGACTTGACAGCTGAATAAACATTCTAAGCTAACAGGATACTGTGCAAACAACTGGACGTTTGGTGCAACCAAATAAACTAGACTTAGAATGAACCTTTGAGGCTAGAATATGGAGGCTGAACTGCTGATCTTTCCATTTGCTAGTTGTCTAGATGACAATTATTCACTGCCATTGACGCTTTTGACCTGGAATAACTATACAGATAAGAAAATCTGAATTAACTGGTTCCAAGCTTTCCACATGTCAGTGAAACAGAAAATACTAAAGCCAGAGACAGCCAGGCAACTAGTATTTCTACAAGATGGTCAGCAATGGCAAGCTTTCCAAGTTGAAGTACACAGCCCCTTTAGCCGTTTTCACAAGGGCTACATCTTGTATAGGAGCAGTGTGAACAGCAAGCTTTAAAAAAAACATGTGCAGAGCTTTCAGCAAGCTCTGTTGAAGCCTTTAAAAGTACCATTCACCTCCAATTTGTAAAATGTTGAACACTGATCCTTAATGGGAGTGTTGGTTGTCACTTTAAACAAGCTGCTAGCAGGCTTCAGAACTTCTTCCAGCTTGTTGAAAGGCTGCTGAAGCATGCCAGCAGCATGTTTAACCGCTTTCCAACTGCCTCACTTAGAAGCATGGAGGCAAAAGTGGCCTCTCTGCGCTGGATCGCGTTTCTGATATGTGATCCAGCACTTCCGTGTAGTTGCAGCACAAGTCGATGAGTGGGTGTCGTCCACCGATTGATCGCTGATCGATTCAGTCATCCTGGGAAGGGAAATCTCTGTTGTAAACAGATCTCCAAATACTTACAGGCGCTCTTGCCAATTTTTTTTTATTTCCAAAAATGTTTTTTTTTTGTCCCCTGAGACCAGGCTATTCCCCCCATTGGGTGCTGCCATCTTGCAAAGCATAAAGCAGGTAAAGCCAGACTGTTGATCACAGCTTTGCCCTTTCTCTGACAGAGGTAATTGTGCGCTAAAGAAGTTCAGCAACTGCAAAAATGCCTTGCAAGACCTTCTATGCATGACATTATTTTGAGCATAATGTAAGGATTAGGACCTCCCTGTGTTCTCAAACATAATGGAAACCATAATCATGTCAGCAACCAGTGAGAGAGGTTGTAGACTGACAGAGGGTCTATCTGCATATCAGAATCTGGCATGCTTTCTGTTTAACCTGCATGTTTTAGAGAAAAGTTAAAACAGTTATGAAGGCCCTGCTAAAATTTATATGCTTGGAGAACCCCCCCCCCCCAAAAAAAAAAAAAAAAAAAAAAAGGTTTCTCTGTAAAATAGTTTTAAATGACACTAAACTCTAGTAAAAATCTATTCTAGTATGTATTTCTAATTCAAAAAGTACTTTCTATTGCCATAAGCCTTCTCTTGATCCTCAAAATTCCTCTTTTTTCTGCTGTGAGTGGACTTGTTTTTAGAGGGTGGTTACGTTCCTTCTCTATAGTGCCACTGTATGTGGGAACATAGCCACCCTCTGAGGGATTTGTAGTGTGCATAGATCAGTGGACGTGATTGCAACTTGTGTGCGCGGCTCATTCCAAAACAAAACAGAAGTGAGGGGAAAAGGAAGAGGTCCAGGAGCTCACAAAGAGACACAGTAAGAAAAAATTTCATAAAATACAGATCACAGGGCCATTAGATAGAGGATGTGTATGGTTTATTTTTGAAGAATAAGGATATTTAGTGTCAATTTATCATCCATGCAAGGTAAGCAGGTAACAAACAAAGGACTTATTACAATAAGGTTTAGAAGAACAATGGTGAGGACAGTACTATAGCTAGAATAGAGCTCACCTTGTGGGTCATTCTGATCTCCTTTTTGATTGTCCATGTTTACATTTTCTGGATCTTCTAGAATTGAATGGGACACAATTTGTAAAAGTGAGTGACTAACAGCTCCCCACTATACAGCAAAATCTTGTGGTTAGAGCTTCCCTTTAAAGCCAAACTCCAGGAATTTCAATTGCAAACTTACATTGGTCCAACTTTGCACAATGTAAGTATGCATTACTCATACCTGATGGACCCACTGGAGAAGCTGGAAATCACTGCAGGATTTGCCTCTACTACAGCGACAGCCACCATCACCTGGGTCCTCCTGGTGTTCTGTATGAACAGCTGCTCATTGCATGATGACCACGGGGACCTTGTATTTTTTTCTTTTTTTTAATGAATACAAGGCATTCTCTGATTGGATTAGGCAGACATTATGATGTCAACACCCTTTCTCTCCACCCTGTCCAATCAGAGAACCCCTCGTATTCATCGAGAAAAAAAAACAAAAAAAAAACAAGACGTTTTATGAATAGTGGCAGTGCCGAGCAAAGCAAACCCTATGATCAGTGTTCAGCGGGGATCCGCTCACATAGAACACCAGCAGAACCTGGAAGATCGCAGCAATTACTATAGTAGCAACAGTTGAATAATGCATGCTTACATTATGCCAAGCTGGACCAATGTAAATATGCAATACAGAGAATTTCTGGAAGTAAACATTAGGCCTCGTTCACATCATGGTGCAGTTTTTCTGCATGGGCACATGTGCCCTGTTCACACGCAGATTTTTTCTGTATGGGAAAGAAAGTCACATGACATCAACATTGGTGTGAATAGGGCACATAACTGAGGCTTATGAAAACTGACGTGGAACTAATGTTGGTTTTCCCATCAGTTTTCATGCACGTATGGTGTGAATGAGCCCTTAACTAGATCTAAAACATTTGGCATAATGTAGTAATTTACTAAATACAGGAGGCTGTTTTGTTCCATCTGCGTTCCTGTTGAAGACTGTATAATGCTTTGTGCAGCAAACCCTTCATGTATTTTTCCCATAGAACCTTTTCATGTATTTTTCCCATACAGCCTTTTCATGTATTTTTGCCATAGAGCCTATGTAAGATAGAAGACACTTTGTGGAATACAATTTAGGCACGTACCTGCTTGGCCTTTAAAGCAAAGCTTTTTCTTCTGGTAAGCGATGAAACTGGATACTGCCCCAACAGCAGCCACACCCAGAGCACTTAAAACACCGGCTATGACGCTCTGTTTTTCTGAACAAAAATAACACCATACACAACGGTCAGACAAAATTGTTCAGGGTAATTCGACTACTAGGGTACACATGGTAAAAATTGCTTGTGCAGTCAGTGGAGCAAATATATTAAAGCCTCCCATCAAACACACTGCAAGTAGAGGAAAATATTTCTGGTATATCAGCAGTTAAAGTGTGCTTCCATCTTCCTCGGTCATGACAACACAGTGTATTTTCAGCTCTAAAAGCACCTGGTGTCATCCTAGTCTGCTTTTGATGGATTACACAAAAGCACAACCAAAAAAAAGTGCCAAATGTTAACGAGGAAGGGGGGGAGGCAAAGAGGAACTTTCTTTTCAATAGATTGCAACCATTTGCTGTAGTTATAATTAGTCATAGTATATATATTTGCTGGATTATTTTTAATCAATAAACGCTGGCTGAATTAAAAGTTTAGGCACAGGTAGATTTTATACTGGCACAGTGCTAATTTAGAGATGTAGGAGGAAATGATGAAACATGCTACAATCTTACAGATACATTTGACTGCTCCGTTTTTGCACCATTATGCTGTGCAACAAATTTGATCAATATCCTCAATTGTAGGTTGGCAGGGCAGGTTTTGCACTAATACACAGCAATATTGCTACTGTGTGAACATTTGAACTCGCTTCAACTAAATAGAATCAGTAAGAGTGGGATAGCTAGGGGTAAACCAGTCATTCTGTGATATGTAGAAGTTAATCTTAAGAACAATCAGACAATAATTGGTAAAGTCTGAAATAACCATTCCTTGTTGATGGTGGTTGCACACATGGCAGCACCCTGAAAACACCAACACCACCCCCCACCCAGTCTCCCCACTCCGGAACGCCACCCTCCCTTCCCCAAAATGCCAAGGTTTATCAGCCTGTAGTTTTTTTTTTTTGATCACTGGGGTAGTAAATGTATAATTTTTATTTGCATTTAAACACAGGATATAAAAACGGAAAAACCAGCACCTTGTCCTTGACCCTCTTCTTGTCCACCTGCCAAATACAAAAATAAAATAGTTAGCTAGATGCCGTTAATAGGTCTGTTCCGATTCTTAATTTTGATGCATACAGCAAAGCAGACCGCAGGCATGCAAAAAGAAACATGCATGTTACATAACAGAAGATTTGTGTGATGAACAAAGGTAACAGACCGACATCCAAGGAGAAAGTAAGACAGCGAAGACCAGTCACCGACAATGAACTTGATTATTGTTTTTTGTCTGGGTTCTCTCTCTTTTTTTTTTTTTTTTTTCTTCATTAAAATTACAATGGTGGAAAGGACAACAAAAAAAAAAAAAAGGAAGAAGGGGGACAATAACACCCATGAGTCTAAAAGGTCTAAAACATACCAGACGACGGCTGCATTGCACGGCCTAGCAAAATTTACAAGCAAGAAATAAGATATGTAGGATCAGTGGGATCCAATGACGACCCCCATACATGTAAAATCTACACAACTCTTACCGACTTTATACCAGACATAAAAAAGCAACAGTACTTTCTAAAGCATTCAATATTCATCTAAATTTTAGAATGGTGCAGATTTTGAATGCACGTTTCTATTTCCCCACTGACAAAAAGCAGAAGATTGAACTAGCATTTTGCACAGTCAGGCTCGACTTATCCAAAGCAACTAAGCATTACACTGTCAAAGCAGATAAAAGAAAAAAGGCAGGCACAATTATAATTGCAAGCATAGCTTTTAGGATCCTTGATTTTAATCATTTTTGTAATGCACAGCATAAGCTTCAAGTGGTGCTTGTGATGCACTTTACATACACACAGATGCAGTAGTTGTTAAAGGGTCAGTCCACCCAAAAGAGATAATTCAAAAGAGATAATTTTATTATGGAGAGGGTCTGCTGGTCATAGTCAGCCCCTGTCGCCTTACGCTGGGCCTAGACGAAATTGAAAGAAGTAGATTCTTAGATCAACTTCTATTGAACGGACACGCTGAAAAACTTGTGTCAATCAGCCCTGCAGCCACAGATCAGTGAATTCTGACAGCAGTGGGAGCCGCTGGCAGAATACAATGTCCCACAGGGTAGGGTTCCTCCACCGACCACGCTTGTGTGGATGGAGGGAACCCCCCCCCTCCCCTTTCAGCCCAAAGAAGAGAAAGAAGGAGGAAGAGAAAGAAGGAGGAAGAGAAGAGAAGGAGGAAGAGAAAGAAGGAGGAAGAGAAAGAAGGAGGAAGAGAAAGAAGGAGGAAGAGAAAGAAGGAGGAAGAGAAAGAAGGAGGAAGAGAAAGAAGGAGGAAGAGGGAAGAGAGAAGGAGGAAGAGGGAAGAGAGAAGGAGGAAGAGGGAAGAGAGAAGGAGGAAGAGGGAAGAGAGAAGGAGGAAGAGGGAAGAGAGAAGGAGGAAGAGGGAAGAGAGAAGGAGGAAGAGGGAAGAGAGAAGGAAGAAGAGGGAAGAGAGAAGGAAGAAGAGGGAAGAGAGAAGGAAGAAGAGGGAAGAGAGAAGGAAGAAGAGGGAAGAGAGAAGGAAGAAGAGGGAAGAGAGAAGGAAGAAGAGGGAAGAGAGAAGGAAGAAGAGGGAAGAGAGAAGAGAGAAGAGAGAAGAAGAGAGAAGAAGAGAGAAGAGAGAAGAAGAGAGAAGAGAGAAGAAGAGAGGAAGAGAGAAGAAGAGAGAAGAGAGAAGAAGAGAGAAGAAAGAAGAGAGAAGAAAGAAAGAAGAAAACTTTGGAGCCAGCTAACCATTAGAGCCATTATTAAA
Organism: Aquarana catesbeiana; assembly: GCF_042186555.1. Classification (NCBI taxonomy): domain Eukaryota; kingdom Metazoa; phylum Chordata; class Amphibia; order Anura; family Ranidae; genus Aquarana; species Aquarana catesbeiana. The sequence continues at coordinate 625,578,747 of NC_133325.1, forward strand.
CATTCTATTCCAAAATGGAATAAAATGGAGTTTCACCCATAAATCACCCCCGGATCCCATTGAGGCAGTAACAACCTCTTCTGGAAGGGCTTTAAAAAAACACACCTTTTAGGGTTGTCCACATGACTTTTGGCCATGTATTGTATGTCTTAAACACTACAAATGGCTGGCTACATGTGTCTGCCAGCAATTATTTTCTAATTTTACAAAAAAAAGAGTTAAAACCCGATTCGGATTCAAAAGTTCTTGTTTTCACAAACAGACAGAGAAACGCTCTTATGATGGCTACAGGTGTGCAGACAGGGGAATTGAAGTGCACTGATCTCATCAAGCATGTATCTGACTCATTTTCGTGAGGATGGACCCTTTAACTATCATCTGTATGGTAACGATAGGTAGTGCAATCATGTGATAAATATCAGGGAGTTAGTTCAAGCTTAAATACCATGTTGTACTGCAAAATTGATCACACAAAGCATATGCGCTGGTAGCAATAAAAGATTCTTTTAAAAAGGTCAGTCCGCAAAAAGTATAATTTCAGTGCCGTCTAACTGAGCAATGACATCGATCTGTGGCTCTATTTTAACCCATCTTGCTGTTTAAGGGATTCCTTTCCATATTTGGATGCCTACACTCAATACGTTGCATTATAAAAACAAATTAGGAATTGAAAAAGGTGACTGGGACTATAGCAGATGCCCAGATCTTAGCATTCAAGTTCTGAGGTTTCACTACAGGTAGAAAATAGCTGGGTGGTTTAACAATTGGTCATCCACAAAAAAAAAAAAAAAAAAAAAATTAAATTTTTTTTTTTTTTTTTTTTTAGAATGGACTGACCATTTAAAATCATAAGAATATCAAACCAATGCTGTATGTACCCATGAAAGTATAAAGGAAATAAAATTCACTTACCACTTGGTTTTCCATCATGTTCTGAATGAAAAAAAAATAAAAACAAATTGATGCAACACATTTCTATTTAACTTATTATATACTGCTATACCAGCAAGCATACAGAATAGATTTAATCTGAACTAACTAAATATGCACAGATGAACAAGATAATTTGATGACAAATGCAGCAAAATGTGATTGCTAGTCACCAAGTCGCTATTCAGTCAACTTGATTAACAGCAGCAATATCAAATGCATCAATGGTGCAGTGTGTGCAACTTGAGAAAAACCATACTCTACCAGGCTGGGTTCACATATATGCAAATTGGATGCAGGTTTTTCCGCATTCAAATCCACTGACAGGCGAGTGTGAACGGTTCACACAGGTCCAGGGTGGCCACGGTCTGTATTGCAAAAAGGGTCCTGTGCGTCTTTGGGTTCGGTTCAGGTGTGAATGCAGGCAAAAATTTGGACCTGAACCAGGGACGCACCAGATCCTATGGCTGTGAACCGCAGCCGCATATATGTGAACACGGCTGCAGCGATAGTTTATTCTGGCGGGGCCTTGAGGGAAACAGGCCCCCACTGTTACAATACAATAACACAGTGGGGAAGATCCATGCATCTACATCGCTTGCATAGATGCAGAAATTGTTTTTGTTTTTAATTCAACCCAGTGGATGAGAAAAAAACAAACAAAAACTGTGTACACCCAGCTTAAGTAGTTTTTCTTTGCTCTGTGAAACCAAACAGTGAGGGGCATAAACACGCTAGAACGTTTGTTCTCACTGGGAGGTTATTCATATGCATGAAATGAAGAGCCATTCAAGAGAAAGAGAAAGTGAAAGAGAAAAAAAAAAAAAAGAACTTCTGCTTTAAGTGCTCGTGACCCCCTGACATGCCACATTTGGCATGTCTTTTTTTTTGGGAGGGGGGGGTACCTATTTTTTCACAGCTCCCACTTCCGTTCATGGCGCCGGACGGACGTTCACCTCTCTGTCACAGGTCCCAAAAGATTGTCCGGCCATTTATAACGTGCAGCACGGCTCGCGCACGTAGCCTGTAATAATCAGTGTAAACTGCTGTAGGAATATACTGTATAGTCAGAGCCCCAAGCTCAAAACAGGCTTGTTTGACAACAGGGAATCCCAGCCCTAAAAATTGACAAGGAAACAGTAGAGAATGTAAGGAAGTGGGCATTGATGGGTTTTACTTCCTCTTTATTCCCCTGCAAAGTAAAAGCATAATGGGCTAGTATGTGCCACTTACCTGCAAACGAAGCCCGCGATGTCCCTGCTGGTGGTCGCGTCCATCTTCACTATTCTTCCTTCCGGGGCCGAGGACTCCAGCTCTGTGACTGGCTGGAGTCGCGTGACATCACTCCCACGCGGGAGCCGACGGGCACGGGCTTTCTAGAAACAGCACAATCGTGCCCTTTCTTCAGTGCGCATGCGCCGATGACGTTGGCGCAATCGTATATGGTAAATATCTCCTAGACCGTGCAGGTTTAGGAGATATTTCCGGTACCTACAGGTAAACCATATTATAGGCTTACCTGTAGGTAAAATGGGTGTGTAAGGGTTTACAACCAGTTTAAATGCTCACTGACTTACATTCTCTGTTTCCCTGTATTAATCAGCTCCATAACAATGTATGCAATCCCCTGAATGTCGTAATTGGCAGAAAAAAAGAAATACAATGCTTGCAGTCTTTTTTGCAATCTGATGACATATTCAGTGCCAACATGTGGCAAGTCGTGGTTATTAAAAAAAATAAATAAATAAATAATATTTAGAGGGCATCGTTACCAAGCAACATTAAAAACAGGAAAAGAAGCATGCAAAGCATCTGGTCTGTCTACAAAAAAAACTTGTTGCAGCAGAGGAAATCACGATGACAAATCCAAGCTGTGGGGGTTCATAACAGGAAGACGCTGAATCATACATTTTGTTGCCTAGGTACAAACAGTTGTTGACCTTCTGAGGATTGTGCCTGGTGTATTTGTACATGGCTGCCCTGGGGCACATTTCAAGGGAATCCGTTGTGCAATGCAGATCTTAACAGGAGCCATGAGACAGAATAGAAGACGATCTACAAGAGTTCAATGCTTCCCGCTGCTCTAAAAGTAGTATAAAACTTTCCTCCGATTACCTCCTAATTGTGCGCCTGTTTGGAGCGAAAATTAGTCTCAGATCTGTGCAAATGTGTCCCATATTGCCGTCTGGGATTCCAGGCACAGGGATCACCAATACACGATTTTGCTAAATGAGAGGCAGGCTCATTTGCCTCTAATCATGTTGCCAATTGACCCGATCAATGTCCTCTCATGTCAGTGTCATTAGGCAATGAGGGCAGCTATAAACTGACCAAGGAGCCACATCCGAGTTCTAAAGGGCCGGATCACACCAGATGCAGCCCAGTGCATTTTTAATCTGCATCAAAAATTAATGAACAATGTTTTCCATGTATTCCAATGGCTTTAATTCACGCCAGTGTAATCAACTAAAGTAAGAATATGCTGCACTTTTTCTGCATGGAATTTGGATTGCGGCAAAACATAAATGCACCGGAACACATCAAAAACGTGCATACAGAACACAGGAATTGTGGTGTGAACTGGCACTCTACCTTTTCACTGAGGCATTGGCTGGCTCACACCTATGCGTTTTTTGGTGCTTTTTGCTGACACACTAGTCCATTTAACATGGTTTCCTATGGAACACATTTACATCTATGCTTTTTTCAGACGCTGCGTTTTTGGAAAGGGTCTGGGATTTTTTTTAAAAGGAGGAACTGTGCATTTTTTGTTCAATAGATTTCAATGGAGATGCTGCAGAAAAGCATGTAGTGCGTTTTTGACACACTTTGCGTTTTTAAATCTGCCCAACAAATTGGCCAAAAAAAAAAAAAAAAAGTGCAACACCCTCTACCTTAGGTAGGTGCTAGAATTCGTTTTTTGGCCAGTGCAAGTAAAATTAGACAGGCCTAGCCTAAAGCTAGGCCTGTTTGTTTTGATCTTGGAGCTAAGGAGTGGTTTAGTGTAGGCTGGAGACTCACAAGCAGTGTCACTTCTTTGTTACCTCCCTCTGGCTGCGAGAAGATTCTAGAAGCAGATGAGGGGGGGAAGAGAGGTGGAGCTGCCTGGGGTGTGTTGAGGAGCCCTGACCAATCCCCAACTAGGACAGGCAGGGTGCAGACCTCCTTAAATACCTTGGGTCAGCCCAGCTAGGGAGAAGTTGTTCGGGTGGAAGAATTGAGAGATGGAGTGTTAGGCTGTCGAGGCCTTGTAGGGAGCCCCCCTGTCTGGGGAGGGGGGAGTGACCTTGGGCTGTGGCTAGGAGCTGTAAGGGAACCCCTCCATTACAACCCATACAAGGGGTGTCCTGAGCAGGAGAGGACAGCGGGGAACACTGCCATGCAAATCTTCAGGAAGGATTCACCTATTCGGTGAGTGTGACAGGCACAGTCAGGAGATCTGGGAGAGCCATGCCAGGAGTGGCTGCAGAGCCAGGAGGGAGAGACTAATGTTACTGGCATTGAAGTCAGACTGCTGTAGCCAGGAGGGCTGGCAGAGTTCGCACAGGACTGACTGGGACCAGTAGTCCACCTAGATACAGCTAGCACAAAAGGACACTTTATTGCTATTGTATGCTACACCAAAGGGGTCCGCGGTCCCCTGCCAGCAAATGGCGAATCTACAAAGTTAGGCCTAATTCAGAGTTAGAATACAACAAGTAAAGAGGCGCCTCTGGGTGCAGACGTTTTTATAGATTTAAATTGCTTTAATAAGATATATAGAGATAAACTCACATTGTGGTGATAAAAACAAGCATGATAGTAAGAGTCATGGATGGCGCTCCCAGTCCTGTGCCCGTGAACAGTCTCTGTGGTGGATGTAGTGACAGCTCTTCCTGGTTGTAATGAGCCGGCTTCAGACAATGGAGGAGTGGCCTCAGAACGAGGCTTGAGACACACGAGACAGCTGGCTGCAGGGGGATGACGTCATCAGTAGTGGACGCGTTTCCTGGGCAAGCGCGCTTGGGTGGTAAGCAAGCCGCGCCCCTTTCTCAACAGAGTCTGTTGACTTATTTATTATTATTTATCTTACCACATATCAAAAACAAAACAATCTTTAATCAGCGATTCATCATCATGAACTCAAATAAAGTGCATATTTAGTGAACTGCAATATTATATTATAAGGGCCCTTTCACACTGGGGCGGTTTGCAGGCACTATTGCGCTAATAATAGCACCTGCAAACCGACCCGAAAGTGCTGCTGCTTTGTCTCCAGTGTGAAAGCCCTGAGGGCTTTCACACTGGAGCAGTGCGCTAGCAGTACGGGAAAAAAAGTCCTGCTAGCAGCATCTTCGGAGCGGTGAAGGAGCGGAGTGTATGCCGCTCCTTCACCGCTCCTGCCCATTGAAGTCAATGGGACAGCGCGGCTTTACTTCTGCAGAGGCGCTTTGCGGTGGTTTTTAACCATTTCTCGGCCGCTAGCGGGGGGTAAAACCGTCCCGCTAGCGGCTGAATACCGACAGTAAAGCGCCACTTACAATAGCGGTGCTTTACCGCCGACGCCGCCCCCCGCCCCAGTGTGAAAGGGCCCTAAAGAAAAGGTGTATTGAAGCTGCATGATTAGATGCGAAACATAGAGGCTTCTGGGTAACGGCAACGTCACTTCCTGCCCCAAATCGAGGCTTTGATCGTACGACCGATCCCGGGAGACGGAACAACGCTTGCTAGCCCCAAGAGCATTGCTGGAAAGACTTAGTGCCAGTCTATAGGCACCACACTTTTTTCACGTGAGTGAAAATTCCCTATACTTATTTTAATGATTAAATTATAATATGTTGCTCAATGATGGCCTTTTGCCTTTTATGAGATCCTGAGATTAAATGTGGAAATTCAATTGGGAAATCTTCAGGCATGCTTATATGAGTGGAGTGGTTAACCCAACATAAACCAAAAGGTGTCTTTTTACCTTGTTTTTTGTGAGTGTCCATTTTAGAAGGTGGTGGTGTTTCACGAATTGGTGAAAGTTTTCCAATCATGGATGTGGATTTGTGCATGTGAAATTTGGATAATCATCCTTTGAAGAGGAATATTGGGACTGATTTTGTTTAACACATGATTTTATATATTTTTTTCTTGATTAAGAAGGATAATTTTCTTTATAATATTGCAGTTCACTAAATATGCACTTTATTTGAATTCATGATGATGAATCACTGATAAAGATTATTTTTCATATGTGGTAAGATAAATATACTATTTAGGGTCAGCACAGTTACACCATTTTCTGTAACATTGCTTACCCCACACTATTGTTGGGGGGGTCTGTAACTGTCGCAGATCTGCTATTTAGGTCACATATTATAGATTTATATATTTTTGCGCCTATGACACATTTTTTCAAATACTTCACTATCTGCAGTTCAACGACAACATTCATGTGCATATTGTGTAATATTGTCCATAACCCTTTCACTGCCAGAGCCAATTTTCTCATTTCAAAATGCAAATTTTAGGTCCCAGGATTAATTTACCCCCCCCCCCCCCCATAACAGTATACATTTTCAAATTTTTTTAATTGTTTATGGTTTTACCAGCAGCTAGTGCTGTGATTTACACACATCACTCACACAGATAGGTGACATACACATACAGATCCTGGCAGCCTCCAAAAGCTCATCATACGCATTACAATCTAATTGTACAATCTTTTAGGTCTCAAAAACTATGTAGTGCAAAGGCCTGTGTGAATTGGTTGGTTTATGTAGGCTCTCTTTTTACATAGTTTTGGCAAATCTAAAGTAAAGTAAAATCTAAAAAGTTGATTGTATGATCAGACCCCAAGTCACCTTCCCTTGCAAAATTTTCTCAATATACAGGTCATCAACATCATCCCTGTCCAATGAGCAGTAACACCAAGCCAGGAAATAGCAGTGCAATATTAGCAAGGTGTTTCACAAGAAGGTTTTGCTAAAATTGCAAATTTGGCATTTAAACCAGAAAATACATTTAATTTTAACCATTAGTATTTAGAGGTTTATTTTAATGATATCACCGGAAGGCATTATGAGCAGAGGTGATGGTGCATTACTAATGGGTGGTTGTTCGGAGAACTAAAAATATTGCTACTGTGTGGATTATGCATGATCATATAATCTGTGTGCCAGTAATAACAATTCTGCTGCCAGCACATCCTTGAAGTTTTCTTATTTATAAACTGCTACTTTTATGATATGACAACTACTATGATGTGGTTTTGCCCACTGTAATATTCTATAGTGTAATTACTGCAATGAATATGATTTTCTATTTCTATCAGCAGTCCAAAGTAGGTATCCATTTCCTGTCTCACACAATAAGCAGAAATGACTGCGCAAAAGTTAAAGCAGACCTTCATCCTAAAACTAACATTAATTTTGCCCTGCCTCCATTCTCCCCCACCCCCTCATTTTTGGGTATTAAAATGTTACTTATTTTTTTGTCCAGGCAAGAATGACATTAGTGCCCCCCCCCCCCACCCATCCTGCATTTTGCGCATGCACAGATGTGCCGCCAGGCTTCGAGTCCAAACATAGCCCTATGGCGCATGTACACACACGTAGCTTCCCGTACATGTGACTTTTATAGACGTTCCGAACCTTTGGAAAATCCCCTGCATGTACACAGATGTGTCGAAGAGCTTTGCCAGGAACAGAAGGTCGGGCAGAGCCCTTCCGAACATCTGCACATGCACCATAAAATAGATTGTGGGTCTGGGGGGCAAAACCAAGCCAAAGGAAAGGGGAATGATATTCCTCTTTAAAAACCATCATTTATGATTTTCCATGTGTCAGTATGTGCCAAAACAGACAACAGTGGTCAGCTGGCATCAATATAGTAAAGCAGCCAATAATTACTATATTAGAACAAGTACAATCAAAAAAAATAAATAAATAAAAGAAAAAAAATGTGCATCTAAATTCAGAAAAGTTATATATTACAGCTTAGGAGTCCTTAGATGATGTGGCTGCATTCGTTTTCTTTGTTCTGGCATTTTTTAAAATCTTTTTTCCCCTGGTAATCCTGAAAACAGCATGCCTCTTGTCCTTGGTTGGCTATGCTCACATCTACTGTATCCATGAACGAAACCATAGTTGTCAACCAAGCTTGATGCCAAATAGGTCTTCTTCTCCATCTCCATTACATGGAGGATGAAAGATCAGTAGTTTACAGATGGAAGAGAACATCCTTTGCACCTTCATGTCATCTCACAGGAAGTGACTAGGACAATGCATTTGTAGCAAGATCCACAGGTATTTTCTGTACTTACTGAAAATGTTCTTAGTTTGAATATATAAAACTAATTCAGCAATCACATCTAGGGATTGGTAAGCTGCAATACATTTACACTTTGTTGTTTAGTTTAGATACCCTTCAAAACTCTTTTTTTAGTAATTAGTGCTAAAAACCTATACAATATACCAATAACGTATACCTGAAAGTAGAAGTAAAGGCAAAACCTAACACTAAGCCTACTCTCAGCCAAAATCTAAGCCTAATCTATCTAGCCCTGAAAAGAAAAGATCCCCATCTTACCTGTTCTGCAGCTACTCTGGTCCAGTCTCCATCGGTTCCCCCCGTGTTCAGGAGAAAGCCAACAATGGCTGGAAAGTGACATCACCAATAGAGGCACTATGGGGCTTCCATTGTCGACTGCCTCTCCTACACACTGAAGCTGCTGCGGACAGCTCAGCCTGGGACCGGAGCGTGTGCAGAACAGGTTAAGTATAGTTTTACTTAATTTAATTATTCTTTACAGGGTTAGATAGATTAGGCTTATAATGTGGGTGGGAGTAGTTTTAGAGTTAGGTTTTGTCTTTACTTCCACTTTAAGGGTCTAGCAACTAAACATATGTGGCAATAAAAAGCAGTGATTTATAGTTGTGGATTATGACTGTGACACTATTGCATAACCAACATTTAGCAAAGAATTGCAGAAGTGGAAGGGTCAGGCCCAGTGAATGAGACCATGGAGCACATTTTGAAGGCCACTTTTCAAATCTGTGAAAACAATGCATTCTTACCACTGGGATCATTAGCGGGCAGACCTCCAGCAGCATCAATCAGGTCCCTGTCATCTAAGCCTTAAAAGAAAGAAACCTCATTATTACAAGTGAAATACAAGACTTTAGGCATGCACTGAAAATAAATGAGGAACGATAAGCGGATGGCCTTGTACAATCTATATCCAGTGTGTTGGGGAAGAAGATCTCTCTTCCAATCCAGTTACCACTATTGTATGTTTATTATTTATTGCAAGTATTTATATAGCATTGACAATTTATGCAGTGCTTTACATATTGCACAGTCACCTTCCTCAAGGGCCCTATATTATAAAGGTCTCCACCTCAAATACATATAGTACATACGCATTTTAGGGCCAACTTAGCAAGAAAACAATGAACCTACCAGCATGTCATTTGGACAGTGCGGGAGGAAACCGGAGTACCTGGAGGAAACCCACACAAGCACAGAGAGAACATTTCAACTCCTTACAGATAGTGGTGTCCTGGTTGGGATTCAAACCGAGGACCCTAGTGCTGCAAGGCATAAGAGTGCATTCACACCTGCGAATGCAAGGTTTTTTGCAATAATCTGCAGAAGGCAGCCTCAATGAAAGCAGTGGGAGACTGAGTGCTGCCTCCCACAGCTAATCTGCATCCAGGGCCGATCATTGGCATGTGATCGCTGCGTGAGAGATTACATGCGAGGGGCCATTATTAGCTGTGGGAGCTGACAGCCTAATCTTGGGAACTCCCACTGGGGTTCTCACATCCAATCAGTTCATTATTGCGAATACACACAAGTGTTAACTATGAAGTCACTTTTTTACACTTCTTCATGGTTTTGCTAGATTTAAAGTTTAAAGACAAATGGCTGAACAGCCTTCTCTAGCAAAAGTTTTGTACTTTTGTTCAGCCAGTATTCTAAACAGACATCCCTTAAAGACAGCATAGGCAGGTAATGACCCCACTTTTTCCGCAGCATTTAAACACACACTAGCTTTGTTAAGGAACGCCCTGTCTATGACTGTATAGCAAGGGGGCAAAAACACGGGTGATGCAATTCTTGTGCTTTCTGCTCCCATCAACCAACTCCCTTTTCATTGTGTAATACAGTATGGCTTGCAGTGCTTCCACTCCGCACTCATTGATGGCTGACCGCTGAATGCCTCCTCCGCCGTTTGAAAAGTTCTAATATAGGTAAGGGTGTGGCCACCTGGCAACGTCACCCCATGGCACTGCCCCCCCCCCCCTTGTGGCATCTCAGACTGGTGCATGCTGGGCCGATGATTTTTTTTTACTTTTTTCAAGTTCCAGGGGAGGCACGATTGATGATGGATTTATATTGGGGGACACCTAAAAAAATTTTAATAAAACAAGGAATTGTCAAAAATTGTCTGTTTTTATTACTTTTTGGCACTTTCTTCAGTGAATGGGTAGGGGTATGTGCCCCATACTCACTCATTCACATAAGGGGGGCCCCTTCTTAAAGGGGGCTTCTAGGTTCTGATAAGCCCCCTGCCCGCAGACCCCCACAGCCCAGAGTTGTGTCTCTCCCCCCCCCCATGTTGAAAGCATGTGGCCTGGTATGGTTCAGGAGGTGGGGGGGTGCTCGCTCCCCCCCTCCTTTCCTTACTTGCTAGGTTGCATGCTTGGATAAGGGTCTGGTATGGATTTGGGGGGCAAGACACTGTTTTTTTGTGTTTTTTTTTTTTAAGGAGTTGTAAAGGCAGAAGGTTTTTTTTATCTTAATGCATTCTTTGCATTAAGATAAAAATGCTTCTGTGTGTAGCAGCCTCCCCAGCACTCCCTAATTACTTACCTGAGCCCCATCTCTCTCCAGCGATTGTCCACGAATGTCTAAGCTGTCCGGGACACTCCTTCTGATTGGCTGAGACACAGCAGCTGCGACATTGGCTCCCGCGACTATCAAAGTCAGCCAATCAGGGGAGAGAGGGGGCGGGGCCGGGGCTCTGTGTCTGAATGGACAAACGGAGCTGTGACTCGGCTCTAGTGCCCCCATAGGAAGCTGCTGACTGTATGTGCACTAGACAGGAGGGAGGGGCAAGGAGCAGCGAAGAGGGACCCAAGAAGAGGAGGATCCAGGCAGATCTGTGCAAAATCAACTACACAGCGCAGGCAAGTATAACATTTTTGTTATTTTTTTTTATTTTTGAAGAGACTTTACAATCACTTTCATTTTGGCTTGAGGTTCCCCTTAAAATCAATACCAGACGGTAACCCACACTTTTTTTAATGCATTTTTTTTTTTTAATTCAGTTGTCAGCGGGTGAAGCCCATTAACAGCTGATGACTCATCAGTTATCTCCTTAACAACCAGCTTTTACTGCACCCTGATTGGGCAAAGATCTGCACCATGCATTGCAGGGCGTTCGGCGGAGCGAACACCCGCCAAACACACTGCAAATTCGGTTCATTTTTTTATTATAATGCTGCCAGTAACAGTTCCTGTCCTAGGGTGATAATCGCTCACCCACTGTAGTGTATCTATGAAAGAGCAGTTTCTGTACTTGCAAAATAAAAAATGTAATTAAAAAAAAACAAAAAAACAAAAAAAACAAACAAAAAGAAAAAACACACACCAGCCTATAAAAACGTGAATCAGATCAAAAGACAGCATTCATTTAGAAGCAAGCGCATGACTTAAGCCCTGTTTACACCCGGGCATTTGCGATTGTGGGCAGAATCGTGGCAATTCTGCTCGCCATCCCAAAACCCTCTGCAAAACTGACAAATCCCACCACGCTTGTTCAAGTGGCATACATTTTCAATGGCACCTAAAGATGGGCGCTATTCTGCCACAATAAATTGTGCTGCAATCACAGCAAACTGCATTGCATGAAGCTTGTGACAACCTTTGCACGATGCACCCGTGTTTAGGTGCCATTGAAAATGAATGGCACTGAACAAGCGTGGTGCGCTTTGTCAGTTTTGCAGAGTGCTTTGGAATCACGGGCAGAATCGCTGCGACTCTGCCCACGATCGTAAATGCCCAGGTGTGAACGGTACAGAAAATACACTTTAGTCTTCCTTTAACCACTTGCCGACCAGCCGCCGTCATTATAGGGCGGCACATTCCCGTGAACAGTCATAGCTGTACGTCAGCCCTTTAAGCGGGTATAGCAGGCGCCCGCTGAACTGCTGATGCGCGTGGCCGGCGGTTGCAATGACCGCCGGGCACGAGAGCCAGAACAGGGATGGGTGTGTGTAAACACACACCCATCCCTGTTCTGAGAGGAGAGACAGATTGCATGTTCCTTCTAGCTAGGAACAATGATTTGTCATCTCCTCTAGTCAGTCCCATCCCCCTACAGTTAGAACACACACGAGGGAACAGAGTTAACCCCTTGATCGCTCCCTAGTGTTAACCCCTTCTCTGCCAGTGACATTTACACAGTAATCAGTGCATTTTTATAGCACTGATGGCTGTGTAATTGTCGATGGTCCCAAAAATGTGCCAAAAGTGTCCGATCTCTGCCATAATGTCGCAGTCCTGATAAAAAAAATATAAAAGTATATATATATATATATAAAATTTTAACTATATTATATATAAGTTTTTTCAAAATTGTCGCTCTTGTTTGTTTATAGCGCAAAAAATAAAAAAAAACCTGCGGAGATGACCAAATACCACCAAAAGAAAGCTCTATTTGTGGGGAAAAAAGGACATAAATTTTGTTTGAGTACAGCATCGCGCAACCGCGCAATTGTGAGTTAAAGCAACACACCGCCGTATTGCAAAAAATGGCCTGGTCACTAGGCAGCCAAATCTTCCGGGGCTGAAGTGGTTAACATAGATAGGGGGGTATATTTCCAGTGCATGCATACTTTTAGGTATTACTTTGGTGTTTACCTGAAAATAGCTTTGGATTCAAAACTTTAAATATTACAAGCCTGCTCTTCCATATTTTTGTTATTGTACTCAATAGATTTAGGGGGTCAGCCACCAGAGGGAACTCTCAGTAGCTCAATGGAATTACTACATCTTAACAACTGTTTAACTCCAAGAACTTACTGCCGCCGCCTCCTCCTCCTCCACCATGGCCTGGCTGAGTTTTCTGAGTTGTCGGTTCTGTAAGGAAAAAAAAAAAAAAAAAAAAAATGCATGTGATCAATCCAAGCAATAACTTGTGAAAACACATTTTCCAGTTTTAAAGCAAAATATCTGTGCAAAAAGCCAAGAACATCCAGGTGCCTTCATGCTAGTGCCAATCCCCTGAAGAAAGGCTGATTCTGGGCCTCTTATTTCCAATTCCTAAAATTATGGGGTATTTGTTGTCCATGAAGACTGTGTCCCACAATGTTTGTGCCCTGCTTTATCACTGCTTCAATGTACAGGACCCAAAAGGGATAAGCAATAGCAGATTCTCCCTTTGTGTCTGGCTCATCCAGCGGCAGTGCTGCCCACTAGCGCCTATGGTTTGCATGCTTACACGCTAACACAGCAAGACAAGGCAGTGTGAGGGCGGCAACACTGCTGAGATAGGGAGCAAGCCCAGTAAGGCCACCTCTCCTCTCAGAAGAGTGGAAACGTGAAGAAGTCGGTAGGTCTGAGTGGCATTGGCTGCCTTTCCCGACCCTCCTGAAGATGCTGGAATCTGACAATAGAAGCATCCCAACAACAGCAGGTCATTTTTTATATTGGGAAGGTTGAGGAACATGCTGTAGCTGCTGCTCAGGAGTGCAATACTAAGAAAAGAAACTTTATAGATCATGCCCTTAAAAATTTCGCCAAACATAAAACCCTGGGACCGGACGGTTTTCCCATTGAGTGGTATCTAGAACATTGAGAGGTCCTGATACAGACACTACATAAACTTTACTCCACTATCGTTTAACAGAAAGGTCTTCCCCCCAGCTATGAGGGAGGCTTTAATTATACTGATTCCTAAGCCCAATAAGGACCCCCTTTACTGTGAATCGTATAGGCCAATTGCCCTAATTAACACGGATCTGAAAATTATATCTAAAATTTTAGCCTCCCGCATAAATTCAGTAATTACTACATTAATAAACGCAGATCAAGCCGGCTTTATTCCAGTGAGATCTACATATAGTAATATACGTAGATTGTTTACAAATCTCTAATCACCTAATACACTGACTGTCCCCAAAGCGGTCGTATCCCTTGATGCCCACAAGGCATTTGATTCAGTTGAATGGCCTCATCTTTTCTATATATTGGAAAAATTTAGGTTAGGGAATAACTTTCTCACCTGGATCCGAATATTGTATGACCAACCTATAGCCCGCATTAGGATTAATGGAATAATATCCAAATCATTCACAATTCACAGAGGCACCAGGCAGGGGTGCCCACTCTCACCACTATTATTCACGCTCGCTATAGAACCCCTGGCCAGACTTACTAGATCCTCACCAGATTTGCAAGGCATGCGGATCGGTTCATTAGAAGAATGCATATCACTTTACGTGGATGATATATGTTACTTTATCTAATCCCCGGGTCACAATCCCTATAATGCTACAACTAATCAGTGATTTTGGAACCTTTTCCGGTCTCAGGGTGAACTGGACTAAATCCAGCGTTTTCCCTGTGGATCCAACCCTCCCATTTGATCTCTCCTCAGACTGCCCGTTACAAGTCACCCCAAAGTTAAAATACCTGGTTACAATACAACTACCGATTTCCAACTATATAACAAATAATCTCTTACCGTGCATAGAATCCTTTAAAAGCAAAATAACCAGCTGGGCAAACCTGCCATTAACACTAATGGGTATACTAATTGTATTTTTGCCCAAATTTTTATATATTTTGGCAAATAGTCCTGTGTATGTACCCAAAAGATTTTTCGAGAAATCGATTCTTTACTGTCAACTTTTTTATGGTTTCCTAAGAACCCTATAATAGCTTTGACTACGTTACAATTACCTACAAATCAGGGTGGATTAGCTCTGCCAAATTTGAGACTTTACTATTATGCTTCGCAACTGGTCTACATACACTGGTGGCTTTTTCCACAGCTGGATAATGCTGCTACTGTGGCAGAGGCGGACCTGCTTTCCTCATACAAAGCTCTAAATAAACGTAATATTCAGGAAAACGGTTAGAGTTGATGAGGGTACAGATATAATAAAGGTCTCTCTTAGGATATATGGACAATGTCAACCTCTCTTTCCAGATGTCTCAGCCTCTATATCCCCGAATCATCCAATATGGTTTAATCCCACATTTCCTCATTTTTATGATCTACCTGATGCCTGTCTATGGGCGACAATGGGCCTAACATATATATCTCAGTTATATGATCAAGGTCAATTCAAATCCTTTCAAACGCTACGGCAGGAACTTGGATACCTAACACATGGAGTTTTAGGTATCTTCAATTAAAACATGCAGCATGACCCAACTAGGTCTTAGAAATGTTTTCTTTCAAAACTCTGCTTTAGAGGGAGCATTAATACAACCTGAACACATAGGGCTGATTTCCACTTATTAAAAGACACCGGGGCAACATAAATCCATTTTTTTTACAAGCTCTAAAAAAACCATTGGGTAGCAGATATACCAGACCTATCGGATGACAATCGGGAAGAACTCCTTAACATGTATTTTGTCACGGCAATTTCTGCTAGTGACTGAATGATACAATTACGTATCTTTCATAGAATCTATTACACTCCTCTGTGGCTTTTCTGGATGTGGAAACTAACCAGTCCCATCTGCCATAAATGTCATAGGAACACATGGGATCTACTCCACATGCTCTCTAGCTGCGAAAAAATAAGACTGTTTTGATCACAAGTAACACACTTTTTTGCGACTAACTTTAATCTGCCCAATATTTGCAGTCCAAAGTGGTGTATAATGGCAATCTTCAAGGATGTGGAGTTAGGCTTATATCAAAAACAATTCCTGCGTTTCCTATTATATTATGCCAGAAAAACAATAGTTTTGCAGTGGATACATTCCACACCTATTTCCCTTAATCAATGGAAAAACTTGATTAATCGGCTATTACCGACATACAAACTTACATATGAAGCTAGGGGGTGTGCAGGTAAATTCATGAAAATATGGGGAGAATGGACTGAACTTGCGGATACATGTGAAATCCTTGAATGATGGGCTGCACTCCTGTTGTAAGGTCATAAGAGATGAATCTATTCGCCTGAGATAGGGACTAAAATTTCTATTACCTGTAATATCTAAGATATAAGAACTATGGCGTCTTAAAAATTTCTACTATTTATTGCTATATGTGCAAGTGTTTAGATGGTTAGGGTTGTTTAGTTAAAAAAGGTACATTTCTTCTATTCGTCTGGGAATTGAATACAATATGTCCTGTAATGAACACATGTATGAAAAAATACATATGATACTGATGAATTGCTAAATGTACAATGCATTTTCTATGTAATATGTTTCTAATGTTTTCTTTCTATGATAATGATTAATAAAAAACGCAGTTTAAAAAAGAAGGGAAGCTTTAATTTCAAATTGCTTGGTAAAGGGAAACTTAGATTAGTGTTGTGGGGGGGGGGTGTCATATTGATACTATAAAATAATCAGGATTAGGGATTACTGGAGAAGGGTAAAAAAAAACTTAATGGGAAGGAGGTGCTACTAGGTTGTTTATGCCATTTGCCAATATGAAATTCAGATCTTTAGCAAATCATGCTGCTATAGTAATTAATTTGCGTGTGAAGACCCAGTTGTAGGATTACAGACCCTTGTCACACTAGCGATACTTTCACAAGTGAGAAATTCACAAGTAATAGGATCCCTAAAGAGTGAGGAAGCTACTTGCTTCTATAGCGTTACCCTTTTGCTAACCAAACTTTGAGGCTTCACCCATTTGTGCTCCCTCCCTGGCCACATCTTTGCAAAAGCCTTAAGGCATTTTTTATTTATTTTTAAATGCTGGCAACTAGGTTGTTGTGATAAAATTCCAGAACAGTTGAGCCTCTACTCTTTTTAGGGTCATAAACCATTGTCTGACTGTACACAATGGAAGCTGTTACAGAGAATTCTCTTCAAAATGAAACCAGATTAGTCAACAGGTCATTAAACAGATGTACAAATCCCCTAGATGCATATTTCCCTTAAATCGGATGGCCTCTGGTGTTTCTGCACATCCAACACTGAAGAGTCTTTCAGTGTCCTGATCGCATCTGCAAAGTAGTACCCTATAGATTTCTATGGGCCTCTGTCCCAAGCGTCTTTGGCTTTCTGAAACAGCCCTATAGAAATAAATGGGGATCTACTGTGCAGGTGCAGCTAGAACACTTAAGACCTGTTGTGCAGAACATAAACACCTGAGGCTTCGAAATCAAAGTAGGTATGTATCTGGGCAAAAGGAGTGGAGGTGGGCAATGTAAGTTAGGCCAGAGTTTCTCAACTCCAGTCCTCAAGGCGCCCCAACAGGTCATGTTTTTAAGATTGCCCCCAGATGAAATGGCTGTGGTAATTACTAAGGCAGTGAAACTGATCAAATCATCTGTGCAAAATAATGGAGAGCCTGAAAACATGACTTGTTGGGGTGCCTTGAGGACTGGAGTTGAGAAACACTAAGTTAGGTCAAGGAAAAAGCTGAGAGTGGGAGTAGGACAAGAGATTAAAAAGGAGTTAGACTAATGTCACTGAAGCATAAATGGGTAGGTGGTTGCAGTAAAGGCAAAAAGCGTAAAGTTAGTTTATGGTTAGACAAAGGAAAGAGTCTAAAGCTGGCCATAGATCGATCATATCTCGGCCGGTTCAGCAGGGACCGGCCATGATTCAATCCTATGGACATGCTTATTGTACCCGAGTCGATCCATTGATTGACTTGGGTACAATCAGCCTGTAGGGTTTATTACATATGATTACTCTCGGCGGATACAGCTACTAGCAGTAATCATTGTGATCTGCTGGAGGGAAAGGCTCCCTGCCGGCAGAACACAATAGTGCTGCAGGATGGATTCCACCATCAACACAGTCCAAATTGAATGATTTTCTTTCCTTCCCCCAGTGGTGGAGGAAAAGAAAAGAAAATCATCTATGGCTTGCCTTACTCTGGTCATACAGGTTACAATGAAAAATTGAACAATCTCCTTTAGGTTTACCAATAATGAAACTTAAGGGTCCACCATACTGGATACCAGTTGGTATTTAGGTAGTAGGTAAGTTCACGCTACACAGCCGTTTGTAAATCCAAAGGAGACTGTATAAAGATTGCACAAATATGTACAAAAGTGTACTGCAGGGCAGGCAATGGGAGAGTGCCACGTTTCTGAGAGACAGATAGGAATGCTAGAAATATCGATCTTTAATGATGCCCATCTACTGCACATTCATTTTAACAAGACAGAGAACACAGAAGAGTTTTCAGCGATAATGCAATGCTTACCAGCT
Organism: Aquarana catesbeiana; assembly: GCF_042186555.1. Lineage (NCBI taxonomy): Eukaryota > Metazoa > Chordata > Amphibia > Anura > Ranidae > Aquarana > Aquarana catesbeiana. Next base: position 625,597,077 of record NC_133325.1, read on the forward strand.
CCACCAAAAGCGTCGCTCAAGTCAAAACCAGCTAAGAAAAAGAACAAAGTTAACAGAATTAGCACAGACTGCTCAAACACAATACCTTTAAAAACATACTAGCAACATATATTGGGGAATAGATTCCGGTTATTTATGCATCCAATGTGGTAACCCAACTAGACTGCCAGGACTAGACACATTTTAGCCGTATAATGTACATAGAATATACACATGTAATTTACATTTTCTGAACTTCCGTAGTAAAAATCAGGACAAGAAGCATAACTTTTTGATGTAGAACACTTTCTAGCGTTATTTGCTCTAAATGCTTAAAGCAGCAAGAAATGCTTAAAAAGGCAAAACCTGTCTCTTTAAATTTTGTGTAGAGAATGATTAGAACAATTTTTTTTGCCATCTGTGTCCCATTGGAAGAGATTTTCCTTCACTTTTTGTTCCGTAGAAATAACAGAGGGATAGGATTTCTTTCTAAAGATGAGGGAAATGCCCTCAATAGTCACTGAATAAAGTGGCCTCATTGGATGATTTCCCAGCGGTTGCTATTGTGGTAACCACTTAAAGGATAAGGTCACCTTTCATAATATGTTACATCCATATTCAGGGTGTAACATGTATCGAATGGACCAGCTCCCCCCCCCCTCCCCACTTTGACAGCTAGTGTTCTCCTTCCTCCCCAAGGTAGCTATCACAATTTTAAAAAATTGTGGCTGAGCGCCCACTTAGCCGCACTACTCATTCAGTGATCTGTAAATGGGAAAACTAAAAAGGCTCGGCAGCCTTTGAGGCCGGCGGCTTGTAGGTTTCAATGAACATTATATTTTGCCTAAAAGCAGGATCTTGACATTGCTTTGGCACACCCTTCACAACCCAAAATGCAATCACGAAATAAGGAGAGGTGTGTGCCTTGGACTGTGTAAAGCAGTATCATGGCAAAGGAGGTGGCATCTGCATTCTGTGTGGGCCTCGGAGGTTTATGCCTTATGGATCCATGAGGCCACTATGCATCCTTCATTACTTTATCCACGAATCTTCTTTAAGCAAAATGTCCTTACCATCATCATTTGGCGCTGATTTGGGTGCCGAGGTTGCTGGCTTGGGATCCGCTTTAGGTGCCAAGGTTGCTGGCTTGGGAACTAAAGATAAGGTAAAAGGTAACTCACACTCTGAAACCTGCCACTTGACATACAGTACATAAGAGGGCTCAAGTTATTGAAACCTAAACAGTCACATGCTGAAATACTTTTATCCATAAATGCAAAGCAGAAGCAGAGAGATTAAATACAGCCATTTTTCCAAATCCTTTTTACAATACCCATACAGTACATGCATTAAATCTTCACCTTCATATTACCTACAGACTAATGCCCCGTACACACGATTGGACTTTCCACCAACAAAACCGTGGATTTTTGTTCGAAAGTTGTTGGCTCAAACTTGTCTTGCATACACACGGTTACACAAATGTTGGCCAGCAATTACGAACGCGGTGACATACAAGACATATGACGAGCCAAGAAAAAGGAAGTTCAATAGCCAGTGCGGCTCCTTCTGCTTGATTCTGAGCATGCGTGAACTTGTGTACACACGATCGGACTTTCCGACAACAAAGTTTTGTTGGCGGAAAATTTGAGAACCTGCCATCAAACATTTGTTGGCGGAAAGTCCGACAGCAAATGTTCGATGGAGCATACACACGGTCGGACTTTCCGACAACAAGCTCACATCCAACATTTCCCGTCGGAAAATCCGACCGTGTGTACGCGGCATAAGACCTGCTTAGGTTTTCTACATAGCTGGGTCCATACCTTCCACGTTTTCCTTGAGACTTGCTGCAATAATCTCACTTTTCTCATTAGCAAAACTGCACTTTGTTCACCTAGATTTAAAGTGGACCTTCAGCCTCCCGAGGATAATCCTGCCTCTCCATCCCTCCTCCTATCCTTTGGCATAGGGCTTTTTTTTTCTTTGCTTTTGGTTAACTTAAAAAATATATATATTTTTTTTTTGTTTTTTGTGGATCACAACTGTATATTCAAGTATACAGACAGTAAACAGAAGTTTTTTTTTTAAAGTGTTGTCTGTGACCTGTAGGGAGGTTTTCCCTTTACTTCCTGTCCTGTAGACAAAATAGGAAGCAAGCCAAACTCTCAGGGGTTTAGTAACAAGTCAATTATCTGGTATTTAAAATGGGCGGGGTCATGTCTTGCTCTGAGATGGTCAATAGACAGGAAGTTGTGCCCGATTAGATCTTAGATTACTTGTGTTCCTACAACCCAGCGAGGGAGAGATGGGATAAGTATAAAAAAAAAAAAAAAAAAGATTTTAGGATACATGCCGTAGGTACACGCACGCCAAGGGGGTTTGAATTCTGATCTATTTTTGTGTTTGTAGGATGGGTTTTTATACTTCACGACAGTGGTTGGAGTAGTTGTATACAATACTGCGATCTTAACCTTTTCCATTTTAGATCCCCCTATTTTGTATGATCTTTTTATCTATCCTTTCCCTTTCAAAAGGAACATCAGAGCGCACATATGGTGTTGGTTATTTCATGATGTCATTTCCTACCCAGTTGCTTTAAATGTTTTACTGCGATCTGTTGGTAATGTGCTTGATAGTGAGCATGAAATTCTCAATACTGTTGCTTTGTATCATTATATGAATTAAAAAGCATAAGAGTGTTGCCAGAAATTGTAATTTAAGGGGTTGTTGGCCCACTCCTATTAGGGTTCATTTACACTCGCTTCGGACAGGCTTTGTTAAAGCTCTCTGAATGCCAGTCAAAGCTCCTATCACTAAATAAAATGGTTAGCTTACACCTTGCTTTTGCTTTGCTTCAGCTTCACTTAAAAAATTATACCCCATGTAGCTTCAGTGGTGCTTCAAAGCCTACATAGAAGTCTATGGCAAAGCTCGCTTGAAGCCCCACTGAAGCCTCAAGCAAAAGCAGGTGTAAACAGGACTGTAAGCTAACCATTTTATTTAGTGACAGGAGCTTTGGATGGTGTTCAGAGAGCTTTAGCAAAGCGTGTCCAAAGCCATGTTTTGAAGCAAGTGTAAACTAGCCCTTAAAGTAAACTCCAGAAAACAAAATCAAAGGGCTTTCCTCACAGATGAGGGGGGTTATTTGCCAACACTCTTTGAATAGCTAGCAGCCCCTCAGGCTTGGGTCTGTGTCTTTTTCGGTGAAGCCATGCACCCCTCTTGCACCCACAGACTCCTCAGGAGGGTTGAGCCCAGAACTATAGTCAGGTCACCACTAATAAGCCCAGCACACACCTGACAAATGTGCTGGTGGTTCATGAAATATGGACCCAGGACTGGAGATTTCATCCCACCCGGATCGCTAATAAATCTCCGGCTCCAGGTCTAAAAACTGATTTTGCCAAAACCATGAGGAAACAAAAGCCAGAGATTATAATTTTTTTTATTTATTATGTCATCCTATTGTTATGTGTACGCATTAGAGGCCTGAGAGGTAAAAAGTGCTGCTTCCTACAGAGATATACAGTATTTATCTGTACATACACACTCTATAAAGACTGCCCGCAGTTCAGCTTTAAGCACAACACCAAAACACCCTTGTCTAATCCACGGCATTCTACCAGGCAGCATAAGTGCTTTACCAGATGTTCATTCCTGATAGTGCAAATGCTACAAGATGCAATGTCATTTTCTAGGCTCAGCAGATATCTTTTCCCAATTCAAAAGTTTGTAATGCAATGTAGTATGTATTACAGTCAACTGCTAGGACTGGCAATAATGAAGATTAAGCTTCAACAATTTTACAAAACAATGTTCATAGTTGCATCTATAACCCACTTTCTACTCTACAACATGTACCTACAAGATAACACTCATAGTGGAGAACACTGACATTACTATCTTTTACACATCGCATCTCAAATAACTCACCATCAGGTTTAACTGCTGGGTCGATTTTTTTTTCTGGAGTAGGTGCAACTGGAAGTGATACAGAAATGTATGGTAACACATCCCTTTTTTAAAAAATATCATTAAAACATCAGAAAAAAAAAAAAATAATCAGACTAATCAAAGGCTATATACAATATGTGCTTTTTTTTATATAAAGAAAAAAAAAAAAAAAAAAAAAAATCACAACTTATAGGAACAAAAAGACACTTGATGGCCAGCAGCCGTCCAAAAGGATGATTTAATTTTTTACATTAGGAAAAAAAAAAAAAAAAAAAAAAAAAAAAAAAAAAAAAAAAAAAAACTTACAACCACCTTATGACAAAATGTGTACTTTGACATAATACAGGTCTGCATGTGCAGACACTACTGCTGTCACTCATATCTTAGCCCCGACAAGGGGGTACGATAGTTTATCAGACACACATTTTTGTCCTGGCTTAAAATAAGTAACAACCATACACCACTATTAGCTAGAGCTTTTGTAGGTGTTTAGCACAAGACATCTAATGCCCAAGAAGAACCATGCATGGCAAATATGTGCAGTGCTTTGACCATTGTTCACACAAACATGTGGACATTAGTTCTGGAATGACAATAAGGACCCAGGTAGCATCTGAAGTATTCATTGTTACAGAGAAGACACCATCTGATTCAGAATTCGTCTTCAAAGAAAAAAAAAAAAAAAAAAAAAAAAGTGTATTAACAATAGATGAATCGGACGTAAAAACTATGAATGAAGCCATCCTGGGAGTTCGCTCACTGAAAATACAGGCCATGTCCACAGCAAACTGAGCCCGCTATCTTACATGCACTGTTAATGTGCAGAACCCCAACACACACATTCAAATACATTCATTGACCAATGTAGAGCCTACCTGTGGGATCATCATCACCTATATAAGCAGTGGGGAAAAAAAAAAAAAATACAAAAATTATTATATTGACTTATTTTGCTAGATACGTAGTACACACATTATTATACAGTGGTTTTAGTCTGGAATTTTATAGCTAGCCTGTGGCATGTATAAAAATTACTATATTGACTTGATTTGCCAGATAGCTAATGCAAATATTAATAAAGTTCTCTCGTTGGAATTCCATGGCTTAAGTTACTAAAACATATCCAAACCCAAGAACAAAAATGGATAGTATTGCTGCTTATTGGCCCCTATATAGTGGCTGCATTAGTTTTTTTTTTTTTTTTTTTTTTTTTTTTTTAGAAGTTTTCCCCCTTTATTTTAAACTGGCAACTTTGCCAATAATTCACTTCCTGTCCTGGGGTGACAACCATACTGAGTGGGGTTGAAAGTAAATCGAGAAAGGAAAGTTATTTTTTTGCTACCAATATCCAGGCAGGAGAGATTTGCCTTTACATCCACTTCTGGAGATGCAACAGGAAAAAGGAAATCTCTCCAAATTTAACAGAATTACCATCTAGGACAGCTGACTAATGATACGAAAATCAGATGGAAAAAATTTGTCCGACTAGCTATCTGCCGATTTTTGGATCGTTAGTACAGTGCTTTCGACAGCCAATTTTGCTTTTTCGTTAGACAAAAGCTGGATGTGCAGACTATAAAATTTGTCGGATGTGAACTCAATGTCTGATTATTGTTTCATTAGTATGGTTTTCGTACGAAAAAAAAAAAAAAAAAAAAAATTAAAAAAATCGTAAGAACAAGGACTACGCATGCTCAGAAACGAAATAACACATACAAAACTATTCAACACATTACGTCACTTCTGACGTTGTATTCTGTCGTACAAAAATGTTCATATTGTGAGTAACCTCTTCATTTTAGACCTGAGACTAGCATGCCACAAAAAAAAATATATAAGTGGTCATATCTTTATTGTACACCACATTAGAAGACATTTTAAAATACAAAAATGTAATATAGGTACTGTTTAAAACAATCGCAGTTACATGTCATGCCAGTGGTTGATAGCTATATCTCAAGTTAGTCATAGGGAAGATCTCATATAAACATCTCCAACATGTTTCACATGACAAAGCCAGCTTCCTCAAGGAGATCTGGAATATATCTCTCCTGTAGAAGCTCACACATGTAGATTGATCCTGGAATTAGAGGACCGTAGCTGACACACAGCAAATGGGCCCAGCCATTCAAAGGATTGGAAATAATGTATAGAAATGAGCTGACATTTGCCCCTTGAGAAAGCTGTAAAAAAATATGTTTTGAGACAGCAGTAGGAGCTGGGGGCACTGGCTGAAGAGGAAGAGCCAGTGGGGGACCTGAAAAGAGGAGAATCGGGGTTTAGCTCTGCTTTATAGGGAAAGCCTAGCCTGTAAAAGAAGCCCATCTATACTTTTCTTACCAGCGACCCATGTCCTCAAGTGATGCAGCCAACCACTGCGGGTATTCGACCCTTTTGAATGGGTCAACTACTTGACCTTCCATCGGCAGGCAGGAGGTGCAGGTATTCATACACCCAGAAGTGTGGAAAAGCTGAAGCAACTGGAAAGCAGCAATGCCTCAGCAATTGAAAATGCGTGCCACCAGAATTAAAAGTGTATACAGGTTTAAGTTATAAACCGTGAGGGCCTAAGAGGGAGGGGAAAGCAATGTCCCACACTCCACACCTTAGGGAGCAACAGCCCGGTAAATAGTAAAGAAGGAAAATATTTTTGTATTCACACTGAAAATTACAATAATTTTTTTTTTTTTTTAAAGTAAAAGGAAGGAAAATATAAATTAAGGATTTATGAAGGATAAATTGTGGCTCTCATGGTGAAAATTAAATATATATCGATCAAGATGATAAAAAGGTAAAAAATGTATTAGTACATATACAGTAATTAAAAAAGAGAACAGGGGGGCAAACAGAGAACATAGGGGCAAACAAGAGCCCAAATACGTAAAAAAAAAAAAAAAAAAAAAAAAAAAAAACACACACACACCACATCACACATATAGTACGGAAATAGCCAACATGTTTCGCGGTGGTCGCCGCTTCCTCAGGGCTTAATTCTCTGTATACAAGACAAAATATCTGACAAAAATTAATCATTATATATATTGTACATGGTAACATGTAATGATTAATTTTTGTTTATACACATATCAGATAATTGGTCTCATATACGGAGAATTAAGCCCTGAGGAAGCGGCGGCCACCACGAAACATGTTGGCTATTTCCGCACCATATATGTGATATTATGCGTGACGTTTATGTGATATGTTTTTTATACATATTTGGGCTCGTTTGCCCCTCTATGTTCGCTTTTTATTAACAGTATGTGTGTTAAAGAGGAAGTAAACCCTGATGAGTTTTACTTCCCCTTTATTCCCCTGCAAAGTAAAAGCATAATGGGCTAGTATGCATCGGTTAGATCCTCCTGTGAATAAAGTTCTAATGGCAAGCCTCAGAGCACCTATTGACAATTCAATTTTAGTATTACTTGCTTACCTACAGCTTGGCCCAAATCGAAGTCTTCTTGACCTGTAATTGAGGGGAAAAAAAAAGGGGGGGGGGGGGTTGTTAAAAAAAAAAACAAACAAACAAAACAAAAACACAAAACAAATCTCACACACACACACACACACACACAAAAATGTCACACTTTATATATCGGAAAAGTGAATACACATACTGTACAGTACAAACAGGCAAATAATGCATGGACAAGAGAAAAATACATAACTTCAGTAAGACCTGTCCACACTAAATGTTTTGGAATAAAGTAGTTTTGTGTGTCTTGACCTACAGTTGACCATTTATAGCAATAAAATTCTCGAGAATAAAACAGTGGCAATATTTTAAAGGTCACATTATACAGTATCCACACATCTGTTTATCAAATGCATATTTTCAGGGAGGAGGGACCACACCCACACAGAATAAATTTTAGTGCCAATATTATACCTCTTTGCGGGAAAAAAAAAAAAAAATTATTATAATGAGGTTGTGCCAAGTAAATAGACAAACATGTGTCATTAAACATTGCAAAGAATAAATTGGGGAAGGAGAGATATAGGACACACACACACACACACACACACACTTGGTAAAAGCAAAAATTTTACAAAGCACCACAAAGGCAGCAAAAAAGGGTCAGGCCAGTGGGGTAGATTTACTAAACACAAAAAGACTGTACTTTTCATACACTCAATTTCCCCAGAGCTTAGTAAATGTGGGTATTTTTTACAAAGTGAAGATTCACCAATCAGGTGTAAGGAAAAAAAAAAACCCCAAAACACACACCCCCCATTTTTGCACACGTGTGGGTGATTGAAATTGGCAGTTTTACCGCATTTACTAAGATACGGGGAAAATGGAGTGCACAGTCTATTTGCCTTTAGTAAATCCACCCCAGTGAAGCAGTAAAAGAGATCAAAATCATATCGACAATGAAGTGATGATTTTGACAAAGCAAGAAGTAGAGGTTGGCTTGGATGGTCGCATTTCTGAAGATTTTCCCTAGGTTGCATCTCCCGACAGATAATTCAGTGAAGACTAGACCAAAAAGGTGTCGGACACACCGCACTGGACACAAGCTCTGGTGTAAAGCGCAGAATCTCAGGTCACTGTGAGCCCTGGCGGTAGACGCACTGCATAGGTCATGGGGAATCCTGGTGCTAGAAGTGCAGCAAAGGTCACCATAACCACTGGTGCTAGAGACAAAAGCATAGGTCAGAGCCCTGGTGCCAGATGTACAGTGCAGGTCATGGATCTCTAGTGCTCAATGTACAGTCTAGGTCAACATAAGCCGTGGTGTCCGATGCACATAACAGGCCACAGTTAGCCCTGATGTGCAAAGCACAGGTCACCATGAGTTCTGCTCCTAAGCACACCCAAGTGTGTGTGTGTGTGTGTGTGTGTGTGTGTGTGTGTGTGTGTGTGTGTGTGTGTGTGTGTGTGTGTGAGAGTGTGTGTGAGAGTGTGTGTGTGTGTGTGTGTATACAGATGAACATATTACACACACGGGGTGGGGTGTTTATATTCTAAGTACAAAAATCAAAGATCTGCTGGGATTAAAAATATTCTATTAAAAATTAAAAAAGTGAATTGCTTGCTTGTACATGACTCAATAGGCTTCAGCTCAACCACTGAGTTTCCTTTTGTTTTTTTTTAATAACTAAAATATGAGACTCTGCAAGCTTTGGTCTAGCACACCAGAGTCAGAGAGCTGTACTGATTTCTCAGTGAACAGATACCGCATACAGGAATGTGTCTCTGACTAATGTTGGGTGGAGCATTACAGAAGAGTTACTCATCTCCTGACTTATTTTTAGGGAGGAGAATTTTGAGCTTTTTTAAATGATCACATGACAGGCAGACGGTGACCAGACTTGTACACAGCCTTCTAGCCCAACAGAGGAAACTGAATGAGATCACTTTTGTAGTTTATCAAATCCATCTTAAAAGTGAACATTCACCAATAAATAGGACTTGCCCTCCTTTGACTCCTACCTCCCTTCTAAACAATTGTTTTTTTGTAAACGAAACATATAGATTACTAGGCAAGGATGATGTATGCAGAGCTGCATGATTCTACCCAAAATGAGAATCACAATTTTTTTGCTTAGAATAAAAAGATCACGATTCTCTCACGACGTAAAATCTTTCACATTATACAAAAAAAAAAAAAAATTTGGGCTAATTTTACTGGTTTATTTATTTTTTGAATTCATTAAAATTATTTTTTCCCAAAAAATTGCATCTGAAAGACCACTGCGCAAATACACAGTGTGACATAAAATATTGCAACAACCACCATTTTATTCTCTGGAGTCCCTACTAAAAAAATGATTTCAACTTGAAACCAACAAAATGTCAGAAAAAGGTTTAGTGTTTAGGTGGTTAAACTTTCCTCATTTAAAACACACAAGTCTATTCCTTTGACAAATTGTTACAATGTTTATACTTAAGTTCCACTGCTAAAGAATGTTGTGATTCTTGGCAAACTGCCCGGTTTTTCTCTTCCTTTCTTTTGAGGGCTGTGGCTTCAGAAGAGCAGAGAGAATTCTTTGCATGGCAAGAATCGTGAAACACTTGTCAAGATCGCAATGGGGGAAGAAAAAAAAAAAAAAAAAAAAAAAAAAATCGCCATAACGATTGACGATTAATCGTGCAGCTCTAATGCAGTGTAATTACTCACATGAGCAGACAGCACAGTATCAATAAAACCTTGCAGAGCTGCACATGCATACCCAGAAAGCACTGGGTTTCTGCCAGCCTACAGGACCTAGCCCGGCACATAACAGCGTATGTGAAGGGGGTTCCACATAGCTCCACATATGTGCAGACATACTGTGCAGCTTTGGCATGTCCAACAGACCTGAGAGAGAGTCCTACAGCATGTCTATACATATGCAAGATGGCAGCATAGGAGTACCGCAATGAATAGAAACATTGGGCTGCCATTGTGGAATGTCACTACAAAGCCTTCTTGTATGCTGGCATCAAAATCTGTGGCACAAACGCAGAAGTTATGCCATCACAGTGGGAGTTTCAAGTTGGACCCCTTGAAGGTATTGATATGGGAGACCACCTTTGGATGGCTCGCTTCATCCTACACAGAGTATGTGAGGATTTTGGTGTTGTGGCAACGCTGGACCCAAAACCCATGACTGGCAACTGGAACGGGGCTGGGTGTCACACAAACTACAGCACAGAAGACATGCGGAAGGAAGGAGGACTGAAACACATTGAAGATGCCATTGAGAAACTAGGAAAGCGTCACGACTACCACATCTGTGTCTACGACCCACGAGGTGGAAAGGACAATTCTCGACGCCTGACAGGACAGCATGAAACCTCCAGCATTCATGAATTTTCAGCTGGTGTGGCCAACCGTGGTGCCAGTATTGGTATCCCACGCCAGGTCGGACAGGAAGGCTTCGGCTACTTCGAAGATCGCCGCCCAGCAGCCAATTGTGACCCCTACGCTGTTACTGAGGCCTTGGCCAGGACGACCCTTCTGAATGAAACGGGAAGTGAAACTAAAAGACTACTCTAATTAAATGTGGGGGTTGGACCCACACAGTAGATTCCATCCATTTTGCACAGTGGTGTAGTGGGTAGCACTTTCACCTAGCAGTAAGAAGGGTCACTGGTTTGAATCCCAACCATGACACTACCTGCCTGGAGTTTGCATGTTCTCCCTGTGCCTGCGTGGGTTTCCTCCAGTTACTCCGGTTTCCTCCCACACTCCAAAGACATGCTGGTAGGTTAGTTGGATCCTGTCTAAATTGTCCCTAGTATGTATGAATGTGAGTTAGGGACCTTAGATTGTAAGCTCCTTGAGGGTAGGGACTGATGTGAATGTACAATGTATATGTAAAGTGCTGCGTAAATTGACGGCGCTATATAAGTACCTGAAATAAAATAAATAAATTGGGCTGGAAGGAGGACCATGCTGGACTTCAGAAACAATTACTAAGGGAAAGAAATTCAATTTAGCTAGGTAGGGGTTGAGTTTCTCAAACTTGACATACTAAAAAGGTTTTAGTCACGGTTTTATTCCCCTTTAGTCATTCAGTTTGTAACCAATCGTGAACATTAAAGAATTAAAAGCAGATTTTCCTCGCACCACAATTGTCAACGGTTTTTGATTTTGGAGGTCCGCCTCTCAGATTGGTTTTGGTTTTCAAAGTTTAGGAGTACAAACAAAGTATTCAATTCAGTTTTTCCATTTTATATTGACTTTTTATTCTGAAAACCATTGTGTAAAAATTCATAAGGCAACCCAAGGTACGTGGGTTTATGAGATCAGTTGACAGATATTTCAGTTTTTGGTAGATGTTGTAGGGTTAAACCACCTGAAAGTAATTTCTCTTGGATAGCCTATTTGTGAGAGATCTGAACAGAGCTGAGCTGTCAGGGACATCTCACTATTGGAATATGTAAGACGTCAGGGGTTCAGATAAGCGACTTATGCTCTACCTAGCAATAAAATATTACATTTGAGTGGATTACTCCCCTTTAATGTATATCAAGATACAACCTTATTTTATTACCCCCCCCCCCCCTTTGGATTGGGATGGGGGATTAGTAAAAGCTGAATTTCAGGAAATAGACAAAAATATAGCTTTTCATGCTTCCTCGATCCATGTGACCGGTTCTCCACTGCCTCCTCCACCAAAACCAGAGTGCAGATAAACATACTGCTAGTAAAGTCTCCTCCCTAGACTTAATGAGCATTTAACCCCCTGAGCCATCTGTGTATGGCCTGCAGGCTATTGGCCACCATAGCAGAGGGTCACCAGGCGCTGGAGAAATTTTACTCTTACTTCCTGTCCTGTAGATGCAACAAAAAGTAAGGAGGAAATATCTCCAAAAAGTAAGATATCTTCCTAGACATTTGTCACAAGAGCAATTGTCTCCCTTGGAAATTTTTTCTTTGTTACATAGTTGGTGAGGTTGAAGAAAAAAAAAAAAAAAAAAAAAAAAAAAGACACAAGTCCATCAAGTCTAACCTATGTGTGTGATTATATGTCAGTATTACACTGTATATCCCTATATGTTGCGGTCGTTCAGGTGCTTCTACTGCTATCGATGCCCACCCCCCCCCCCCCCGCGGAGACTACCGCCTGTGGAAGGGAATTCCACATCCTTGCCACTCTTACAGTAAAGAACCCTTTACGTAGTTTAAGGTTAAACCTATTTTCTTCTAATTTTAATGAGTGGCCATGTGTCTTGTTAAACTCCGTCCTGCGAAAAAGTTTTATCCCTATTGTGGGGTCACCAGTACGGTATTTATAAGTTTAAATTATATCTCCTCTCAAACGTCTCTTCTCCAGAGAGAATAAGTTCAGCGCTCGCAACCTCTCTTTATAACTAATATCCTCTAGACCCTTTATTAGCTTTGTTGCCCTTTGTACTCGCTCCATTTCCAGTATATCCTTCCTGAGGACTGGTGCCCAGAACTGGAAAGCATACTCCAGGTGCGGCTGGACTTGTAGAAAGTGAGAGTTATCACTTTATTCCTGAAGTTAATCCCTTTTTTAATGCATGCCAATATTCTGTTTGCTTTGTTAGCAGCAGCTTGGCATTGCATGCCATTCCTGAGCCTGTCATCTACTAGGACCCCCAAGTCCTTTTCCATCCTAGCTTCCCCCAGAGGTTGCATTCATATTTTTGCCACCCAAATGCATTAGTTTACATTAAACCTCATTTTCCATGTAGTTGCCCACCACATTAATTTGTTCAGATCTTCTTGCAAGGTTTCCACATCCTGCGGAGAAGTTAATTGCCTTGCTTAGCTTAGTATCTTCCGCAAATACAGAGATTGAACTGTTTACCCCATCCTCCAGATCGTTTAATAAACAAATTAAATAGGATTGGTCCCAGCACAGAACCCTGGTGGACCCCACTACCTACCCCTGACCATTCCGAGTACTCCCTATTTATCACCACCCTCTGAACTCGCCCTTGTAGGCAGTTTTCAATCCATGTACTCACCCTATGGTCCATGCACTCACCCTATGGTCCATGCCAACGGACCTTACTTTGTACAGTAAACGTTTATGGGGAACTGTGTCAAATGCTTTGTATTCCTGTTCTGGGGATAACTCTAAATATTGGGTTTTCCCACACTATCCAATCTGGTGGAAATGACAACCAGGACAAAGTGAACTCCCTAGCTTGGGACACAGACAGCAAAAGAAGCATGACAGTTGGTTTTTCCAGACTATTTAGCATGGATGGGGAAAGCAACCGATTTCTCTCCTTCAGCGGATTGTGTACAGTATATGGACAGCTTTAGGTTTAAAAGGGGCTTAGGTGGCAAGGGCACGGGGCTGCGATATTCTTCCAAATGCCTAAAATGTTCCTGTTGGCTGGACCCAGATGTTGGGCAGCAGTCAGTGATTACTGTCTATTAGGCTAGGTTCACATTAATGCAGCTCTAACAACTGTGTTTTGCGTGAACACAGCAGCCCATTCATATGATGAATTTGCTGCCGTGCCTCCTGAAAAACACAAAGGAAATGGTCCATGTAATCAAGCACAATTTGACCCGAATTAGATAGAAGGTCACAATGTACATAGTAGTGATCAATTTTGAACACAAAACACAAGTCACGTGGTGCAATACACATATTGGCACCAGTTTAGATCAACATAGCTGTGGGGCACAGTCTATTTTATTTTGAGTCACATCTGTGGCACAGGTAGTTTTGTTGGTTGTTTTTTTTTTTTGTTTGTTTTTTTTTTTTTAGATAAAGGTAAACCCATCAAGGCGTTGCCAAGCCAAAACTGGGCAAATGAAAAACAAAGATTGAGGTTACCTACGATAAAAAAGGAAAAAAACAAAACAAAAACAAAAAAACATATAGAAATACAGGATTATGTGATTATTGCTAGCCAGCATCTGTACATACAACTTGGTACATTTAGCCTGCCCATACACAGTTTGAATCTCAGCTGGTTCCTCCTGCTGTACCGGCCGAGATTCAAGCCATGTATGGCCTACCTAACTCGCAGTCATACATACACTTGGTAGATACAGACTAGACAGGAGCCAATTAACCTACCAACATGTCTTCGAAGTGTGGGAGGAAAAGCAGAGTACCCCCACACAGGCACAAGAAGAACATGCAAACATTCAGGTAGTGCCATGGTTGGGCTTGGAACAGACAACCTTAGTGCTGCTAGGCAGAAGTGCTAACCACCCAGCCACTGTGCTGCCACGTTATTTTTGTCAGACCATATAAAATACGTATCTGGTCCTTCTGCAGTTTCATTGAATTACATAATAAACGTTCATGCTTTCACAACATTTGTAACTTTTTATTTGCCATATGATCAGATTAACTTCATGGTTATAGCAGGTTGGGAAAACAGTCTGGTAAACAGATGGAGATATAGAAAGCAAGACAAAGAAAAAAAAAATGTTTATTCAAATAATGCATTCCCCGATGACCAGTCTTAGAGGTTCTACAGAAACCTCATGGGCATTTAGCTAGAAGAGACGACAGCAACAGACAGCCATGAGACACTCCCCAAAGTACAGAAGGCAACAAGCTTTATTGTAAATAGAAAAAATGCCCTGAAGCTCTATTTTCTTGTGTAGGGGTCCTAAAGAGTCATGTTTTATGATCAGATCATGTTTAGAAAAGTGAGCTTTGTCAGATAATCAGTGTACACCGACAACGATCAACATATGGAAACTAGAATCTAGTCCACGATTAACAGCTTTGCAAAATTATGTGCACATTTCCAAGCACAGTTCTACAGGCTCAGGATGGATACCTGTCCCGGTTTCAGATATTCCACTACCTTTGTTTATAAAGCCAGCCATAGGCAGTTCCAATCTTGGCTGGATCAGCAGGAACTGGCCGAGATTCAAACCATATATGAGCAGGCTGAATGTACCAAAGTCGGTCGATCTCTGCTTTAGACCGGTTATTTTATTTATTACAGGTACTTATAGTTTATTCAGCATGATCTTTGTCACTTCTAAAAAGGGAGCAATACATATTTTTAAGGACAGACAGGGCTCTCTGTTCATGATATTGTCTTGCAATAATGGACCCCCCCCCCCCCCCTCGCAATCCTTAGAAGAACAAAAAAAAAAAAAAAAAAAAAAAAAAGGGGGCTCAAACGAAATGCACTTTGAGCAATGGTAGTTTAAAAATAGTGTTACTCCAGATGAATAAACGTGCATGTTTTTTCTGTAACTTTGCAAAGCCATTTACAAATGAAATAAAGTGATTTTTTCCCCCCCTTCATTTTTGCACTTTAACATGGGAAATGTAAAAATTAACATATATTTACACATTTAACAAAAAAAAAAAAAAAAAAAAAAAAAAAAAAAAAAAAAAGGAAGAAGTTTAAAATATTAAATTGGTAACAAAATTAAAAATCAGCAGGAAAATAACTACATTGAGAAGGATAAGAGAGAGTCAATTTGGGCTTATTAGCATAAACTAAGGGTTAAGAAGGGGTCAGTAACAAAAAAAAATAAAAATAAAAATATATAATTTTTTTTAACTGGTCAGGTTGCTTCAACTGACATCTGCAGATCCAAATTCATCCCTTTAGCTCTTTTTCACACTGCTGTGGCTTCAAAGTTGCTTGACTTTGAATCTGACATCCCTGCACGACTTCATCGCGGCTTCCATCCGATTTCAACAGAAGTCAATGCAAGTCGTGTTGAAGTTGCACCAAAGTAGTGCAGGAACCTTTTTCTAAGTTGAAGTGACTTGAGTCACACTGATTAGAAGGGTTCCATTGCCGTTAATGGGGCACAACTCGTTATGCGACTTTGAACTCAAGTCACATGACAAGTCGCGGCATTGTGAACCGGGGCTCAATCTGCAGATGAATGAACAAAAAAAAAAAAAAAGACATCATTGGGGTTGATTTATTAAAGGCAAATCCACTTTGCACTGCAAGTGCACTTGGAAGGGCAGTCGCTTTAGATCTGAAATTAGGGGAAGCTCTAGTGGATTTCATTATCCAATCATGTACAATCAAAAATGCTGTTTATTCTCCTTGCATGTCCCCCTCAGATATACACCGAATGCACTTTTAAATGCACTTGTAGTGCAAAGTGGATTTGCCTTTAGTAAATAAACCCCATAGTGTTACTTTGTATCTTTCTATATTCTTCTGAGCAGTGTGGTTTATAAACACAGATTCAGACTGCATCACTGACAGCTGAAGCTTTTCTGAGTACACATCAATCCCAACTACTTATTCAAAAGCCGACAATCGCTGTATACTGGGAGGGGAGGTCCCAGCAGCAGGGCGGAGACGCTGGATGTGTGATTTTTTCCCACATTCACAGTTCAAAGTTCATTCACTCAGATATGAAAAAAAAAAGTTCCATCCTTTGATTTGTCTTGACAATTGTGCCCATTATCCATTAGAAAAATTGAAGGAACAGTGTGTGTTCAGGGCTGCACAACCACACGGCTGTCAAATTAGAAGTGATGCCAACCAGCCAACCTCCTAAAACTGGGACGGATCCAATCAGCTAGGCGACTACAGGTGGCACCCATGTAAATAAAGCGGCGCTCCAAAAACGGTATTTCTTTTTTTTTAAGATTCGGATTGAGTAGGAATATATTAGAATATCTGATCGCTTGTATTGCGGTTTGTGTTCTAGTGGGTGACCATACAGAAGCAAAAAGAATGTGCCCAACAGGGACACAGACCACAATCAAAACATGACAAAGGCTCTAAATCTTCTCCTTATTTACAAAGAAAAGAGTGCTTACACTTCTGTCTGTGTCCCGTTTAGGGAAAGTCAGGGTGCTTCCTGTCCTGGTGAAAAAGCAGATTAGTGCTTCCGTCAGGTGTTTATTGTATAATCTTTTATAACTCTAGGGCATGGTAATTCTTTATTTTATTGTGAAATCATTGCTTTTTTTGTAGAGGAAATCAGGTTTTTCTACAAGACAGGTGGACTTACTCTGTGTGACTTGGTGGTTTGGGAGGATCCTACATTAGAGGCACCGTTGGTTTAAATGGAGAGGTGACAGTTGAGGTGGTTTGGACTTCTATTGACTGTACCAGGTTCCTCCAAGCACCTGGTATGTAGTTGGATGTATATCTCCAAGCAAACATTGGAATGCTTTCAATTTGGAAGAGCAACAGCCCTGCTTGCCTCCCCCAAGATTCCTACATGATTAAAAGCCTGTTTTCACAGTTGTGTTTTTGCCTCCAGTTTGCATGCTCAACCAGTGAGAAGGATTCTGTTTTTGTTTTCTAAAAACTGAAGAAAGCCCATGGAAGCATATATGGTTTGGCATCTTACCAGAATGCAGGCAAACCAGCAAGGTGTAAATCTGCCCTAAACAATCTGGAAATATATGGATGAAATAAGGACAATGAATGAATGAATGAACAAATAAAGCTGAACCACTTTTAGGCAGGTGCAGTCTACTTTCTCCACTGTAGGTGGCGCTCGTTCACAGCAGCATTGCAATTGGCGAGGTAGTCAAGAGGAGCCTGGTTCCTCTATGGTTTCTTGGGTCACTGGGGAAGCTAGCCAGTTGGATGCTTCTGCCCCATGTGACTGCAGCAGCCATCTTGGGTCAGGCAGAGTCTATTTAAAGTGGTATTAAAGTTTCGGCTTTGTACGACAAACATGTCGTACGTACCTACTTTGTGCAATTGGTTTTGCACAGAGCTACTGGGTCCCACACCAGCGCTCCTGGCTCCTCTCCCCTCTCCCTTGACCAGTGCCCCCTCAATAGCAAACTGCTTGCTATGGGGGCACTTGTGCATGCTCGATCCCGAGCCCTGCTCTATGCGTCCATAAGTTTTATTTTTAAACAGAACAAGGCTGTGTCCTTTTCCATTTAGAGGATGTAAGTGGATGTCATGTGTTTACGTCTTTTCCGTTATATGTTCGTTAGAAAAGATTTTTCTTTTATACTTCATATATGATTGGTTTCTGCAACAGCGAAAAAAAAAAAAAAGGAGGATGCAAAAATGAATGTAGACTGAAATGCAAACTCATGTAAACTGTCATAACCTGAATGTTGTTTACATCAGTTTTTTTTCTAAGCAAAAACCATGACTGATCTGATGATATCCATGTGAAAAGGACCCAATTGTGCACAACATACATCCCCTTCTCAAGAATGTATCATGCCAATACCCCTTTGCCATTTAAACTACTGTATTTTCATCCTGTGATATCCCTGTTGAGCGATCTAATCCAAGGCATTAGCAATTTTTGGAAAAATATCATTGCAATGTCCCTTTGACATCTAGGTGCTCTGTTAATGTGAGTAGTGTTAAGGTAACCTATTTGAATGGGTTTGCCAAAACCTCACAGGCATTTTTTCTTGCCATGTGCCCAGTCTCTATGCCATAGTGCACTGCCCCCAGTACTGTCCCCTGGATGCACTTCTAGCAATACCAGATAGGAAAAGGAATTAAAAAAAAAAAATAAATAAATAAAAAGCAATGGTTTCTATGACCTTCATGGCTTATTAGGGCTCTGTGCCTCATGCTATTTAAATAAACCCCCATAACACTTTCCTCACTTAGCATGGAATGTGTTAATCCTGAGCAAACAGCCTGGAACTGGCTTCACTAAACTGTGACAAGCAACACATACACGTGTAATTAATTTGACTCTGCTACTTTACATAGTAGTGACAACCATCTGTACATGAAAAGATCCTGGTGGCCATAAAGTGTTGCATTTGTAACTTTACTCCGATGTTCATAAACTGGAGAGCAAAGCAATTTCACTACTATGTCACTAGAGCATCCTCGCTCAACCTTTTTAACATGGATGAACCCTGAAACACCTACCAGTGCTCCAGGAACTCCTGCTAATAATTATTAGACTTACAACTCAGCAGTGAGCACAATCTCTCCCCACATCCAAAATTGAGTGGCACGTAGAACACCCCCCAGCAGTAAAACTAAGACGAGAAAAAAAAAAAAAAACACCTTTTCTAGAAGAGGGAAGAAACCATTCCCCTACACTACCCAAAATTGTCCTTGCTCCTCTCTTTGTGGTCCACGGCCACCAGTACAGAAGGTCCACAACAGCTCTAACGAGCAGGTCCCTCCGATTCCTACTGTAAGCGTTTTGAATTTGTACGGTCTACCCTTCAGTTGTAAAGTGCTGCATAAACTGTTGGCGCTATATAAATCCTGAATAATAATAATAACTGGGCTTTTTATCTTCTGTGTACATATACAGTATGCAGCAGAAGAATCTCCATTCATTTCTATGAAGCCTAAATGGCGATAAGATGAGCATTTCTGGATCCCAGTGGTCCACCAGGCGATCTGTATAAGAAAGAGGGATCATGTAAAGAGTAACTGCACTTAAAAAGTTACCCTTTGGTCACTTGCAGACCACCTCACTTACATTTATGGCGGTGGCACAGCCGCTTTGCACTGGTCCACATACAGTGAGGAAAATAATTTTTTTGATCCCCTGCAGATTTTTTAAGTTTGCCCACTTACAAGGAAATGAAGGGTCTATATTTTTTTATCATAGGTGTATTTTAAATGAAAGATATAGAAGGTCAACCAAAAAAAATCCAGAAAAAAAAAAAAAAACACTATACAAATGTTATAAATGGAGTTGTAGTTCAGTGAGTAAAATAAGTATTTGATCCCCAAGCAAAACATGACTTAGGACTTGGTGGAGAAACCCTTGTTGGCAAGCATAGAGGTAAGATGTTTCTTTAGTTGGTTACCAGGTTTGCACACATCTCAGGAGGGATTTTGGTCCCCTCTTTACAGATCTTCTCTAAATCCTTAAGGTTTCTTGGCCGCCTCTTAGCAACTCAAGGTTTCAGTTCCCTCCATAAATTTTCTACAGCATTGCTGCATTGAGGGGCCAATGGAAAGGGCCATGTTATTTAGAATCCTGGATGAGAACCTTCTTCCCTCAGTCAGCACACTGAAGATGGGTCTTCCAGCATGACAATGACCTAAAACATAGCACCAAGGCAACAAAGGAGTGGCTCAAGAAGAAGCACAATAAAAGGTCATGGAGTGGCCTAGCCAGTCTCCAGACCTTAATCCTATAGAAAATGTATAGAGGGAGCTGAAACTTCGAGTTTCCAAGAAACCTTAAGGATTTAGAGAAGATCTGTAAAGAAGAGTGGACCAAAATCCCTCCTGAGAGGTATGCAAACCTGGTCACCAACTACAAGAAATGTCTTACCTCTGTGCTTTCCAACAAGGGTTTCTCCACCAAGTACTAAGTCATGTTTTGCTTGGGGACCAAATACGTATTTTTACTCACTGAACTGCAACTTAATTTATAGTATTTGTATGTGTTTTTTCTGGATTTTTGGTTAATATTCTGTCTCTATTATTTAAAAAAAATACACCTCTGATATGAAGAGTCTATATTTTTTTTTTCAAGTGGGTAAACTTACAAATACTTGTTTTCCCCACTGTATCTGATATGTGATTCAGCACTTATGGGTTTCCTTACCTGATCCTCCACTCCCCAGGCAGCTGGCGCTCTCATTTACTCCCACACTCCAGCAGTGGACTGGCATCCCTATGTCCAATGTAGGGCTTTGGGCTCTGCACTGGACTTTATGAAGTGAGAGGACCTGCGACTGCCAGATCATAGAGTAGAAGAAGCTGTGGGGACCGGTCTTACAGTCTGGGAGAATGCCAGAAAACAGGATAGGCAAGTACAATTACTTTTTGTGGCCCCCCTAGTCGTAAACTAGCTCTTAACCCTTGCAGCGGACAGCCCCATTGCAAGGAAGCATTTTTTCTTTCCCTGGAGTTCAGCTTTAAAGCCTTTTAGAAGAGGACTTACAGGCATGGAATTTTAAATATAATGTATTAGTGGGGCTTATATTTAAAAATTGCAACAGGGAATATCAGCATTTTAGAATTTGCTTGCTCTTACTAGGGATTGCGGATATCAACCAATTCATTGCATAAAGACAGCATTTTTATCATTATTAAAAAAAAAAAAAAAAAAAAAAAAAGGAAGGAGAGAGAGAGAGAAGAAGGGTACAGCAAACTCAGAAAGGACATAATGTATTAGTAAAACTACTGACATCTGTACACGGGTGTGGCAAAGAATCTGGTACAGGATGAAATAGAGTTGCACACATGACAAAGAGCCCCATTGTTTCTTTCTAATGCGATTTAGTCTCAGGATTCATTCACCGAGACGCATGCAAAACATTAGACAGACATTTGTTTACCTGACAACATTTGTAAAGTAATGGTTCAGCAGTAAACTGTTCTGAATGTCCCAGCAAAACAAATGATACTTTACAAGCATTGGAAATCAGTATGGGGGAGATATACAGTGTAATTTTTTACTACAGGGGAAAACCTGGGAGAAGGTGAAGCGTCCAGCCCTGCTGCCAGCAGCCTTTCAAAATAAATGACATTATGAAATATGCAGTGGCTGGATGCATTTAGACAAACAAAAAGGAGCAAAAGCCTAGTGTATTTTCCATGTATTAGATAAAAACCAAACATAAAAGCCAAGGTGTAAAAGTTGTACAAAACCCAGGACACAGAAGCGTGAGCAGAAGCTCTATCACTCAGGATCCTTCTTAAATTTTTGACACAGACTAGTTTGCTCTGAGAAAGAGGGCTTGTTTCTCGAAATGCATCAGCAGGTCATCCCTAAGGATTCTGACCGATACAGCACTTTGACACCTTGGCTTTTGGGAGTATGCACTCATTGTTTTTTGTCTAATAAAACGCAGACGGTATTACACAGGGCCTTCCCCACTTTGTTTTGTTTGTCTGTCCATGTTTTTTGAAAGATTCCCAGATCTCCATTATGACGATATCATCTTATATTACCTATCCAGCGTCTCAACTACCCCTGATCGCTAGGGAGTCAAAGTGTGAATTCTCTTGTGTACTCACATTTAGGGCCAAAAAAGGTATCCAGGGATATGTTCCTCAATCCATACGGCCTTATAAGAGAGTACCACTTGGTACAACATCCAGATGTCACATATTTCAGCGTGTCATTCATTTGGGCTGGCTGCTGGCACCTGAGCCTCTTGGGTGGAAATGTTGGGGCCTAATAACACATGGGCCAAATGGCTATTGTGCAAAAGACCTAGTGGCCATTAACAGCCGTATCCTACCTGAGACACATGAGAACAAAGAAAAGTCAGTTAGGACTACCTCATAGGGCAAAAAGGAGCCCTCTGAGGTAGTCAGAAATTCCAGAGTTTTTCTAACTTGTAAAATCTGCTCTCTGGTCTGTCCTTCCTTCTCTTGAAGGAGAGGATGGAAGAAGACAACTCTGCTTTTTCATGTCAAACCATAAACAGCAGCGGGTTCCAGCACTAAAGATGAAGTGTAGATGCTTTTCCATGCCAGAAAATACCAAAAAAAGTTATAGGGATTATTTTTTAAAAAGGTAATAGTCCATTTTTTATGCCTAGGTAATCCCTATTTTTTGGACTTTTCTGTTATGGTATTGTTTGGGATGCAAAATCAATTGATCCACGCTAAATAGCGCAAAAGTCTGAATCTTTTCTAGCCAGCTATTGTATTAAGACAGTCACAGCACCTGCTTGAATACCCGGACAGTGACTTCATGTGAATGGATTCAGCTGACAATTTTTCAGCCAAATACTTCAATAATGATATTGTCTTTTGCCAAGCCAGGTGGTCCTGACAAGGCTATCCATAGCTTGAAAACTGGCCAATTCTGTAGGTGTCGGCCAACATTTGGAACATGTATGACCAGCTTTACTTCAAAGCGGAAGCTCTGCTTGTCTGCCTCCTGAATTTTAACTGATCCAGGGAGAAAAGGGCTGAATTCGAACTGTGTATGGCCAGCTATGTTTTGAAAGAATGTCTACTTCGCTGAGTGACATACACAACCAGCCTTAAACCTTTCTTCTATTTGAAAGATAAAAAGGTGCCCCTTTCAGTAGAATTCAGCCTGTTAATTACCCCTAAACCTAGGGCTATACTAGTGATATAATCCTTCTGCTTCCGGGAGATTATACCGATTGTTATCCAACTGTCATCACACTGTAAAATCAATGTACTGTTATGCCGTGTACACACGGCGGACTTTTCAGCATCAAAGGTCTGACGGACTTATCGAACAACCGGACTTGCCCCACACACGAACGGACTAAATTCCATTCAAATGACTGTTGGTTTGAACGTGATGACATACGAAGGGACTAGAATAAGGAAGTTCATAGGCACTAGCCAATAGCTGCCCTAGCGTCCTTTTTTGTTCAGATTTTTCGACCGGACTTGAGTCCGTCGGAAAGATTTGAAACATGTTTCAAATCTAAAGTCCATCTGATTTGACAGAAAAAGTCAGATGAAGCCCACGGATTTGTTCCGTCGGACCAGTCCCGGTCGAAAAGTCTGCCCGTGTGTACGCGCCTTTAGGGCTAGTTTACACTTGCTTCAAAACAAGGCATCGGACAGGCTGTGTTAAAGTTCTCTGAACGCCAGTCAAAGCCCCTGTCACTAAATAAAATGATTAGCTTACAGTCCTGTTTACACCTTGCTTTTGCTTGGGGCTTCAAGCGAGCTTTACCATAGACTTCTATGGAGGCTTTGAAGACGTTTTGAAGCGCCACTAAAGCTACATGGGGTATCATTTTTGAAGTGAAGCCGAAGCAAAAGCAAAGCGTAAACAGGACTGTAAGACTAATCATTTTATTTAGGGACAGGGGCTTTGATTAGCTTACAGTCCTGTTTACACCTTGCTTTTGCTTGGGGCTTCAAGCGAGCTTTACCATAGACTTCTATGGAGGCTTTGAAGACGTTTTGAAGCCGCCACTAAAGCTAAATGGGGGTATCATTTTTGAAGTGAAGCCGAAGCAAAAGCAAAGCATAAACAGGACTGTAAGCTAACCATTTTATTTAGTGGCAGGAGCTTTGACTGGCATTCAGAGAGCTTTAACAAAGCTTGTCCGAAGCCTTGTTTTGAAGCAATATAAACTAGTCGTTAAATGTGTGTTGAAGCCGAAGCAAGTGGAAATGAGCCCTTAATGAGATGATCAGCAGCAAGTTAAATCTCTTAGGCCGTCCATAGACTCAGGGCCGGTGCTACCACTAGGCAAACTAGGCAGTCGCCTAGGGCGCCCAGCCACTGGTGTCCCTACTCTCTTTTCTCTGCAGCAGGCAACTAAGTCTAAGCATCAGCAGGCAACCGCTGCTCCGTTTGCACATAATGTCAGAGGTGCAGTGGCGGTGGAGGACTGTGTCTGTGTCCCGACTCCCGAATGAATGGAAGGCAAGCACACATTCATTGATAGGCGCTGGTGAGGCTGCGTTTGATGGGCGCTTCATTAAAAGGCGGGGTAAACATGGGAAGGGCAAAGGGGTGGAGTCAGGGGTGGAGCAAAGGGGGGGGGGGGCAGGCAACATTAGGTTTCGCCTAGGGTGTCAAAAATTCTTGCACCAGCCCTGCATAGACTGTTCGAATCTTGGTCAGTTCAACAGGAACCAGCCGAGATTCAAACTGTATGGGCAGGCTGAATGTATCAAGTTGATCAATCAACCCAATGCAACCAGCCTGCTGAATTTTACTTGCGATGATTGCTAGTGTCTGCTAAAGCCTCCAGCAATAATCACGGTCTTCTCCTGAGGGGAGGGGGGCTTTCCCCACCGGGAGGAGAATACAATGTGTAGGCATCTAGGCAGGAGGGATTGCCCTGTCAGCACCCCATAGTTGCAGGTAAGAAACTCAAACCATCTTTGACCTGCCTTAGTAGAAAATAAGTTTAATCGCTATTGTAACCCTACTCTAAGTGATCTTCTATTCAAACATTCTCTATTGTGCTGGTGTGTGGTTAGCATGAACAGAAAGGAATTGAGCAACACAGTCAAGATATCCCTTGTGAAGACTGAACAGCTGCCAGGTATCAAAGCCACAGCATTTGTCATTCAGCTTTGATCAGGCAGCAGTAATCAATCAATGTGCTGTCCAAGAGAGCGACGTCCACAAACATGCTGCGTGAGCTTACATGGGGCAAAGTGAACGAAAATCATGTAGAGTCAAGCCCCATACACACCATTAGGATTTTCTGCAGATTTTTGCCTTCAGATTTACCAAAACCATGTAGTACAAGGGCCTGCCTGATTGCATACAAATTAAAACTCTTAAAAAAAGGTTTGACCTCATATTATATGGTTTTGGTAAATCTGAAGACAAAAATCTGCAGAAAATCTAATAGTGTGTATGGGGCTTTCGTTCAAAGATTGCAGTTTTTATAGAATTTTTTTAATTCTTATATCTTGTTACTGCTGGTTTTACTGAATGTTTTCCCCAAGTGTGGCAGTCCTCTGTATAATTTGAATCACATGATATAAAAACGGTCATTCCTGTTCTATGAGTCACATACTTTTTGAATTTCAGTCTAAAACAGAGGAAAATTGTTCGGCAAGGAACCAGAGTTTAGGATATCCTGCTATAATAAACCATTAAAAAGGGGTTGTTATTCTTTAGCTATACATACACTGTATTTACAGAAAACATTTCCTAGTATATACAGTATACCACACTTGATATGTTTTCCAGATGCCACCATGTATACCTGAAAAGTAAACATCTGAATAGCCTAGGTTCACACTGCTGCAATCAGATTTTCAGTTTTTGCATATTCTATGTGTGGGGGGGGGGGGGGGGGGGGGGGATAAAACAAACACACCAAAGGTAGGACAGGAACCCTTTCCAAAATTGCACTGAGCTGAGTTGCATTAATGTGACCAACCAACGATGTGATTTGCATTGTCATGCGATTCTGTTTGAACGGAGCCTCCGCTGTAAGTAATACTGAATAATGACAACAGATCTTTCATTTCCCCTCATCCTTGGATAGATTTGTCCACCTAGGACTTCAGCAAGTCCTGGTTCACACCAGTGCGACTTCAAAGCCGACTATCAGTGTCATTTCATGTGCGGCTTGCTGACATCTGTGCGACTTCATTTAACAAACATCAATGCAAGTCACACTGAAGTTTCAAAGAAGTTATACAGGAACCTTTCAAAGTCGCAGCGATTTGAATGGTTCCATTGCCGCAAATGGTATGTGACTTGTCATGCGACTTTGAACTGTCAAGTTGCACTGGTGTGAAACAGAGCTAAATCTACATAAGGGAACTTTGATCAGTCCAGAAATCTTTGGCCTCTATCCTATTAGTACATCGGCATGTGATGTATACAAAGTGACATATCAACTCACAAAAAGGCAACACCATCACCAAAAGCAGCCAGGCCCTGACATGGGGAATGAGAGAACATCTTGAAACATGCGATTTTTCTTTTTTTTTTGGGGGGGGGGGGGGGGGGGGGCGGCGGCAGAGGTGAGGGGTTGCTATTCGTGGTTTCCCACTGTTCTTGGAAGTTTGATGATTTCACACTCAAGGCAGAAGGGACAACACTTAAAAGTGGACTTCCAGCCCAACTAACTATGCTTAAAAATGTCCATTCGCCTCCACCTAACCATACTGCCGAACCGGTGTAAAAAAAGAAAAAAAAAAAAAAAAAAAAAGGGGAGGAGAAGAGGAGGGGACAAAGAAGGGAGGTGTATACTCATTTAACTGCGTACCAGTGAGCAGCAGCTGCAGGGGAGAGGAGGGAGAGCTTGAATTCCAGGAGCTGCAATGTCACTCTGAGGCTCCTATGTCCCAGCCGTTGACGACACTTCCTCCTCTCCCCTGCAGCAGTCACCACTCACTGACACAGGGAAGCCGCAGCTATGGAATCACAAGTGGACAGGAGCAGACCAAAAATAGACAAGTGTACTGTTATCATTTCTCCCTGGCAAGGTGAATCCCTGCCAATAAAGCTGTGACAATGTAACTAAACAGAGAAAGGGAGAGAAGATCTTCTGAGGCTGAAGAAAAATATTGTCTGCTAGGTCCCCAGGTGAATGTGAGCCCACATGTACATCACCGTTAGCTAACAATCCCCTTTGCAACCCACACATTTTCTTTGGGCCAGTCAAATACAAACTTCTGGTTCAGAAATGTTTGTATGTTGTCCTGAATGTACTGCATATTGGATATGAACTTATTGGCTGTCAACTGATTTCTAAAAGTAGTGAATCTGACGTTTACCAAATAATTACTGCAAGTGAATCTTCCAGGTTCATGTGATTTTAAACGACAGTGATTGATTCATCACCAGTCAGTCAATGTTTGGTGAAAATCCCATTAATTGCTTTTCAAATATGCCCCTTTTTTTCTCTTTTTTTCTCATTTACACGGGCGTACTACAGCATACACCAATACAATGCCCACATAGTAACTAAAAAGAGTACGATTTTTATTTCTCTCTGTTTTGCTGTTGACTCACTTCCTGTCTGGTAAAATATTGAGAGCAGAATGAGAAATAAGGGGGAAATCCCTTTAACACAGCCCGGATAACAGTAAAAACTAGACAAGGTGCGCTATCAAACACCACACAAAAAAAAAAAAAAAAGAAAAGATTTTTAGTTCCTGTTAAATTTTTATCCTGTAACTCTAAAGAACTTCTAATTTGACTAGCAGTGCCCATTTTTTTTTTCGTACATTTATTTCAATACTTTTTTTGCAAACACGCAAAATTTGAGGGTGTCAGGTACTGGGCTTTATATTACAACGTTCTACTGTAATGAAATGTGTTATACTGCATTTTAATTAGGCTGGACTTCTTCCTTTCAAAGTGGAACTACATTGTATCTGAGCACCACTAAAAAAAATATATATATTTAAATCATTTTTTTGCACATTCAACTCAAACCATCCATGTCTCCGTGCTTTAATATTTGCTGAGAAATCACTTTTTTAAAACAATCCCCTAGCCTTCCTGGTCGTAGCCATCTTGAGTAAGGGCAGATGATTCGTGTAGCATTTACTTGCTGGAATCCATCTGCCCTTAGCTCAGACATGCAGGAGGGAAGAAGAAGAAAGAAGAAGAAAGAAGAAGAAAGAAGAAGAAAGAAGAAGAAAGAAGAAGAAGAAAGAAGAAGAAAGAAGAAAGAAGGAGAGAAGAAGAAGAAGAAGAAGAAAGAAAGAAAGAAAGAAAGAAAGAAAGAAAGAAAAAGAAGAAAGAAAGAAGAAAGAAGAAGATTAGTATTGTATACTAATACTAGAAGCATAAGGATGAAAAGCAAATAATGTTGCTTGAGCGAGCGCAGTCCTGCTTTATAAATACAAAGCCAACGCC
Organism: Aquarana catesbeiana; assembly: GCF_042186555.1. Lineage (NCBI taxonomy): Eukaryota > Metazoa > Chordata > Amphibia > Anura > Ranidae > Aquarana > Aquarana catesbeiana. The sequence goes on from NC_133325.1 coordinate 625,625,603, forward strand.
TAACTAACCAAATGAAAATTAAAAAAATAAATAAAAATCTGTTTTCAGAGTTCAAATACTGATTAAAAGCAGAGAAAGAGGCGGAGAGCCAAAATCTGTGCATACAGAGCAAAGCGCAATCACGTACCATTATAACAGTACCAGACTCGTTCCTAAGCAATACTGGCGGTTGTAACTGCGGTAAAACATATTTGTGGCAGCAGGTGGTGAGATCAACTGGCTGCAGAAACAAACAAACTCTGCCGGGATTAATCACACAAACTGTACTGGGCCTCAGGGAGTTATAGCTCTTGGGTAGTGCAGAAAAAACAAAAAAAAAAAAAAAAAAAAAAAGTCCTTACGATTCAGGCCATTTATAGGTTTAATTTTTTCTGGGCATCCGGGAAGGCCTGCTGTCTCAGTACTGTGTGTTCAAAACACACCCTGGATGTACAGTACATTGAATTCAGATCCTTAATTTACACGGATCTGAACGCAGCAGTATTGTATGTTGTGGATCCATTCGCACATATTGGTTTTAATGCATAGCATTTAGCTGTGCAAAGCAAGACAAGAAAAAGTTTGCATTCACAGTTCCGATTTGAATTGTATTTTACACTGTATGTATACGTTTTTGCCAATGTTTACATGCATGTAACCTAAATTTACGACTACGTACCACCACCACTGCCTAGTAATATCAGCCGACGGGGCAGAAGAAAAACGACCTTGGCCTTAGGGTTGCCATCTTTTCTTCAAGCCAAACCCGAACACTTTTGCAGCACAGGGCAATTTTTATTTTGTTTGCTGTAAACACTGTAGGATTATAAAAAGACCTGGGTTACATTTGGATGCCCCAAGGAGTAGTAATGTAGCGCACAGAGCACGCCTTGGCAAACAGTGGGTGTGGCCAAATTGCTCTTGCTGACATTATCACCCCACCCTTCAGTCAAACCTGCCCCCAAACAGCTGCCCGCAACTCCCGGACAGCAGATTTGTGTATGACTATCTCGGTTACTTGGGGTGCCACAGCCTGGTCTGAATAATGTGTCCGGGTTTCAGGTGAACTGAAACCCGGACACATGATTCAAAACCCGGGTGAATCCTGGACAGGTGGCAACCCTACTTGGCCTTCAGTTATTCTGTGCTGCTGCCGATTACACCATTGATGTTTATACCGACCTCCGAATTAAACATTTTTTGTAGCTGCAGAGCAGAATGGCACCAGCCTCAACTCATTCAGTAATCAGAGGTAGTGCAGAATGTACGTATCTCAACTTAAGATCACCAAAGAGGATACGATTTTCTTTACAGGAAAGGAAATCACTTTATCTCCCCCCCTCCCCCCAATCAACACAGCCAGTGGGGGTTGGAGGGGGGGGGGGGGGGTTGCAGGGAGCTGTCCCTGCTGGGAGAACAATAATTTTTGCTAATGGAATTGCATAGCTTCCAACTGTCCCCGAGTTGGAGGGACTGTCCCTGATTTGAAACAAAGTCCCTCTTTCCTCCTTATTTGTCCCTCATTTTTGTCCGCTTTATATAGTTGTATATAAAATTAACTATTTATCTATCAAAATGGTGTTTCCCAGTGCTAAACCTTTCGATTTCTAAATTGCTGCATTTGTAAATTTCAAAAGTCAATATATAATTCTTCTTTAAAGGGGCGTGACAGAGGGTGTGTCCTATGCCTGCATACTTTTGCTAATAGGTGTCCCTCATTCCCATCTCAAAAAGTTGGGAGGTATGGAATAATCACATCCTACAAATCTGACATGCTGGTTGTACTCAAGTCTGCTCTAATATGGTTTGAATCTCAGGTGGTCCCTACTGAACTGGCCAGCTTAAAGTGCAAGTTCACCATTACAGAAAAATCTGTTAAGGTGAACTTACACAGGACCCTCTCCTCAGTCCCGCTGACCTGGAACGCAGCAATCTCCCGTTCTGAGCCCCAGTATATACGCGTCAGGAGTCGTCACTTAGAAATCCCCTCGGCATCAATGCGTCTTCTTCATAGCTGACAGGATGGGCTATGTGACTGTTGATTGGTCGGCGCCGCCCATGTGACAGCGCTGACCAATTAGAATGCTCCGAAATGTCTCTCCTGTCGAGGTATGTTTTGGACATTCAACTGAGGGGATTTCAAAGCCCCGGACTCCTGACCCGGATATACCGGGGTTCAGAACGGGATATCGCTGTGGTCCAGGTCAGCGGGACCCGGGAGGGGGGTATGGGGGTCCTGTGCAAGTTCACCTTACAGATTTTTCTGTAAAGGTAAACTTACCCTTTAAGATAGGCCTGATTCACACAAGTGCTGAGGCCTGTACACCATGAATTTGTTTATGCTACCAGGTTCTGCATGCAGCCAGTGTAAAGTGTATGGAGACACAGCAGGTCAGATGCAGCGTGGACAACTTTGTAAGATCAATACAGTCATGTGCATGAAGCTCACTATTAGGTCATAGATCTTCTCCTCAAGCTTCAACCAATAAAAAATAGCAGTGGATGATGAGGTCAACAGGTATAAGAATGTGTAGGGAATATATTTTTTAGCTTCCTAAAAGAATAAGCAAGTTGCAGAACCTATTTTTTGAATATGACCACATTGTCCCAAATTAAAACTGAAATTAGACGACTGCCAGAAAGTCTGTTCCATTCTATGACGTACTTGCTCACAATTAGGGGGTTATAGGTAAACACTGGGCCAGTAAAGCATGCTGGGTAGTTACTGCACAAACTTCAGTTTGCCCCGCCTCTTATTTCTCCGGTCGGCACAAGGAAAGGAAAAAAACAGCAGTAATGTTTAAAACCAAAAAGAAGCCTGCATTGCTAAACTATGAAAGGCTGTTGTCGCTGCCCTCTCATGAAAATGCTAGCTGCCTGGCTGTCATGCCGTTCTTGTAGTCCTCAGAGCACAATGTAAAATAACAGCCAACACAGATCGCAAGATTTCGGGCAGGATCAACAGGTGTTTTTTTTCAACCTTATAAAGATTTACCAAAAGGGACTAAATAAGCAAAAGTTTATTGTTAGGGTTTATATACATTTTAACAGGACCAATTCGAACCTATCCAGTCCGACGTGGCGTTAATGCATGGAAATGCCCATTTCAATTGGCTGCCAAATGCACCACAATGAACCTAAAACATGGACCTGTGCCAATTTTCTTCCAACGCAGCACGCCAGTACATTACTGTGCACTATAATGCAGATTCATTGGGGGTCCATTGGCTTGGCGTGTTGACAACATGGACTGCACTTGTGCCTTTTATACCTGCCTGAGTTCAGCTTTAGAAACCGAACAGCAACCAGATATTAATGTATGAACGTATAGCTCTATTCGGTCATATGACTTTCAGGTGATTCTATGGGCCAGTTCTCTGGACATCACATCTGATATGCCCGAGAGCCTTTCTTCATTGAACATTCAAGGCAAGTCACCAAGTCGACCCTCCCTAATTACTTACTTAGTCAGGGACTAGCATTCAGAAATGTGATAACACATCTAAGGTCAATTATCCTACCAGCAGGTTTTTGGAGGGGGGGGGGTTAACAAAAACAAATGATGGCAGAAAGGTACGCGCCATTTTAGTTTTTCGATCAACAGAACGTTCGGCTTTCTCACTCGTCTATGGAAAGCTTATGAAAGAAGGAGCACACTAATGAGCTCATCTCTCCATCATTTTGCTCTTCCAACCAATCATGTGTTAGCACTGAAGTAAAAAACTGACTGGTGCCTTGTACCGCTTCTCCTTCTCAAAGTCTGATCTCTGCTCTACAGGGATTCCAAACCAGGCACTTAAACTGCTTGCATTTAAAAATACATTTTTGCATTAATGATGCATTAGAGCTGCATTATTTGAGTCTAGATCTGCCTGGATCAGCTTTAAGTCAATGTTTGCGAGGTAGTAATGCTACCGCTCCCAGTAGTGATGGGAAATAAGAAGAAATCTCCCAGTCTAGAGCAGACACCAATAGGGCCCATCTACATGAGTTTTTGCTTGGGTCTGAGCAGCTCTTTTTTAAACAAGTTAATTTTATGTACAAAAGAAGGGTGATGCAGCTTAGAAAGAGGTCAAATGCAGATCAGGAAGAGGTCACAAGTCACACCCTATTTTCGTCAATGGAACCACGCCAAATCGTTGCAACTCAAGTCGCAGCCACTTTGAAAAATTCCTGCACTACTTTTCTGCAATTTCATCGTGATTTGCATTGATTTCTGTTTAATGATGTCACAAGCTGCAATGAAACTGGAGATCCAAAAATCACACTAATCTGCGACTTGAAATTGCACTGAAGTAGCGAGATTTCAAAGCCGTAGTGGTGCGAACCAGGGCTAAGGGCACCCTGCCTTTTGTCCACCAACATAAAAATACAGTACTAGCCCAGAAACTGGGCTTCCTCCATACAGCTTTAAGATATTTAGCTCCCACTGCACAGCATACCATTTTTATATCCCCGAAAGGCCCCTTTCACACTACTGCGACTTCAAAGTCGCGTGATTTCAGGGAATGCCTGTTTAACTCACAGCAAAGTGGGGCCAAAGTAGTACAGGGACTACTTTGAAGTCTGTGCGACTTCAATGGTACTCATTGAAAATCATGGGGGTATGACTTGTCATGTGACTTTGTAGTCACAAGTCGCAGGACAAGCAGCACAAGTGTGAAAGGGGCCTAAAGCTCACACAAAAAAAAATAAAAAAAATCTAGATTTGCCCAAACGCTGTAATAGGAAGACCTACCTCAGTCAGATTATAAAATGCAAGGATTACAGGACCAATAAAAAGAACAGAGGTTCACCCAATACTCTTAAATTAAAGTCCAGGGATTGCACAAAAATCCTGTGTCCTCCATACTCTGCGACTGGTCCCCTAAAGCCTCTTCTCTAAGATGCTCGGCAGCACACTGACATAATCACATACCATGCAGGGCTAACAACCCTGCATTGTATGGGAGGACGGTGAGGCCTCATTCACAACCTGGAGCATGGGAGAGGAGAAGTGACTGTCAGAGGCCTACCAAAGCAGGGAATACGCTATATTCCAACTTATTCCTCTACCCAAAACGTAGGCCTCAGTCACATGTGTTATTAAGGCTATAGGGCAAATTCCAGCAGCAAGAACCAGAAGATTCCTGGAGGTCAGAATGACAGGTGTTTGTAAATAGCTATGGCCGCTCAGCTTATACAAAAGCAATAACAGCCTGATAGTGGCTGCAGCTGTCTGTGTAGGGTTGCCACCTTTTCTTCAAGTCAAACCCGAACACATTAGGGGCACACAGCAATTTTTTTTTTTTTATAGTATAAACTATACATAGATTTTGCTATTAAATAACATTTCTAAATCATATTAAATTAATAACAAGAGTCCAGAGTTTTCCCCTTTTACATCTGAATTCGCAAAGTTCCCTTTCACTGTAAAGGGAGACTCTGATGTAAGGGAGAACTCTGGGGACTCTAACATAAGGGATGCGCTGGGAACCCTGATTTAAGGGGGGACACTAAGAACTCTGATGTACGGGGGAACATTGCAACCTCTGGTGTAAAGGGGAACTGATGTAGGGGGGTGCTCCGAGAACCCTGAATTACCTTAGTTTACTCACTCAGAAGCAGGAGAGAGACTTCGGTCACAGGCAGGGGTGGATGGTGAGCTCACTCACCCCTTGGCAGTCAGCACCTCTAATCCAGATGTATCTGGAAGCCATAGTCCGGTCTGAATAATGTGTCCAGGTTTCAGGCAGTCTGAAACCTGGACGCATGATTCTGAACCCGAACTGTCTGGGTGAATCCCGGACAGGTGGCAACCCCATGTCCGTGGTTATTCGCACATCCAGCAATTATCTGTTGGGGACCAATGTTCATCCTTGGGTGCAGTGGGGGAGATTAACTAAAACTGGAGCACTCAGAAACTGGTGCAGCTGTGTATGGTAGCCAATCAGCTTGTTCAGTTAAGCTTTGGCAATAAAAACTAGAAGCCGATTGGTTTCTATACAGAGCTGCACCAGATTTTGCACTCTCCAGTTTCAGTAAATAACTCCCAGTCTGTCTGCATCCAGGGGCGATTATCTTTCTCTAACCTCAGGTAATTGGTTGAGGTCTGATCAGCCACAGACATTTGTGGCCTCCATCAGCCTGTCATTTCTTTATATAGGCAGAGCAGCGACAGCTGTCATTCTGGCTCTGATTCTTGTGTAAATGGGGTCCTATTGAGTATTACCCCTTGCAGTGTGATGATGGGGAGGCACTGCAAGCCTTAGGCATCCCATACATTATGCTTTTTTTTTTTTTTTTGTTCAACCAGCAAGCAAAAAAATAAATAAATAAATGCTTGATTCCCCTATCCATGCATTCGATGTGGATAGGGGAATCCCTCCTGCAGTGGTATTGTATTCCGACAATGGGAAGCCTTCCCCTCTGTCAGAATACAGCGATCAGCATTGCCGGCTATAGCCAGCGGCACTGACTATTCGGGAAACACGCGACAGGCTGCCCATACATGGATTGAAATTTGGCGGGTCCCTGCTGCTCACCCAACTGCCCCTCTTAGGCTGCCAAGGAATCCACAATGTTTCGTACCAAAAATGCCCCCATCCCCCCCCCCCACTCATGTTTGGCTGCCGGGGGGGCAGTATTGCCTCCTGAATGCCTGTTAGCTGCCCCTTTGCTTCCCTATGAAAAGCAATCCACTGTGGATCACGTTTCACAGACAACACCAGTGTAAATGAGCCCCAAGGGTGTTTTCTGTGTAATGCTCAGAGTTCAGCTTTAAAAGGAATAATAAAAAGAAAGTTTGGCTTTCATTTAAACCTTTACAAGCTCCCAGAAAGACAAGTTGTGTGTTTGTTAATCAGCAAGTTACATAAAAGTATTTTAATAGCACACTGCCTGTTCATTTAAATCAGGTTATGCACATATTGATGAGCATGTTGTGGGCAAAGACACACCTTAATATAAGCCTTTAATTCGATCTGAGTAACCGAATGATTCAGAAGTATATACTGACTCCAGACTGATTGCCGCTTTTACCTTTTCACTCTTTGTAGACACGTCTGAAGCTGTGTGCAGCAAACGCCTTGCCCTGAGTCTGACCACACTGCATGGAAGTCGGGATTTCAGGTTGGAAAAATAAAAAACTTAAGAGATCATAAACCTAGAACAAATCCCCAAATTCAGGTGTGACCTGGCCTAGGCTGCTTTTCTGGATATTCCGAACAATGCTGAACAGCCTCAGTCATACCTGTTTGGTGTCACTTCAGCCTGTACACTTCTGTACACTTTGGCCACACAACGCTCTGCATTGGCCAAGCTGCCAATTAAGAAATATTGCTTCAGCATGGCTGGAAAGGTTTAGGCAGAGACAAAAATATGTGCTGATGTCATTTATATACCAGGGCTGCTGTTTTCCTTCTACTTCAGTTTCTCAGCTAGCTGCATTTTTTTTTTTTTTTTTTTTTTAATATTATATATAATCTCAAGGGCTACTGCTGCTTAACCCCTTCCTGCCCAGCATTCCTTTAATAAAAGTCAGTGTAAACCTCTAAAATGAACAAAGCATAGCTTTCTATAGTGTGTACTAGCCTCAATCCAAAGCACTTAGTGGAATTTCTGTCTGCCCACAATTTCCTCTGGCATCTGCATAAGTCACTTCTGACACCACAGAATCCCAGGAGATGGCCCTGCCCCCCTCAAGGGCACAACACAGTAGGCCTTTGACAGCCTCAGCCCTGCATAGTTCCATACAAGACTGGAGGAAGGAGGGCTGCAGTTAAACAAGTTCAACTTATGTTGGAGGATTTTGTTTCAGTTCCGTATATAACTTGAGGCCAGTCACTTCGGTGGGTATATGTAAGGGTTTACTGCCACTTTAGTTTACAATCACTTTGTAAAATAACCAATAACCAATTCAGTTGAAAATACAAAATGAACGGCCAAACATTTTCATTTAGACCCCTTTAACACTGAGGCGTCTTTTTCAGGCGCTAAAAACAAAATAGCGCCTGTAAAAAGCCTCAGCTGCAAACCCAATGTGAAAGCCCGAGTGCTTTCACACTGGGGCGCTGCGCTGGCAGGGCGTCACAAAAAGTCCTGCCAGCAGCTTCTTTGCAGCGATGTAGGAGCGGTGAATACACTGCTCCTACCCACTGAAAACAATGGGGCAGCGCCGTGATACCGCTGGCAAAGTGCCACCGCAGCGGCGTTTTTAAACCCTTATTGGCCGATGGGGGGGGGGGCAGGGGGTGTGTGTTTTAAAACCGCCCACTAAATAGGTGCTAAGAATAGCGCCACTTTACCACTGACGCCTGGGGCGGCTCTCAGTGTGAAAGGAGTCTTAGCAAAAAAAAAAAAAAAAAAAAATTTAATTACAAGAGAGATATATATATATACACACACACACACACACACACACACACACACACACATACACATACACACAATAAATATATTTTTTATAAGTGATAACATTCCCTCAGTTCTCAGCTGCATTAGTGGTGGGGGATGGGGCCGACACTGCCAAGTGTTTTTTCACCCTAATGCATAGGATGCATTAAGTTGAATAAAACAAGGGTTTACAACCCCTTTAAGTGTCCTTGGAAACCCCCTCTTTGCTGCTCCCTATGGGTGCGCATCAGACAGCTGCTCCAGGAAGCCTCATAGGCGCAACGGCCCTGCTGGAATCTCAAAATCCTGATTTACTGCAATGACCAGCTCATTTGCTCACCCTACCACCTCAAGTGCTTTTCTATCAATTAAGCCGGCCATACATGGATCGAAATTCAGCTGGTTCTGCAGAGATTGGCTGAATTTTAATCCATGTATGGGCAGGGAGGTTGTACAGAAAAATCGATCTACCAAACGACTTCTGTACAACCGCTCTGTTGAATTTCCCCAACTCAATCAGCGATGCAGGCTATAGTGTGCAGTGCTGATCTGTGTATTGTGATGGCAGGGAAGTGTCCATGTTGTCAGAATGCAAAGACACAGTGGGAAGGATTCCCCCATCCACATCAAAACAGTTGAACGAAAAAATAAAAAAAAAAAAAAAAAAAAAAAAAAAAAATTGGCTCATCTATGGGCTGCCTATTAAGTCTGCTTAACATTATGATGGGCCAATAGTAAAAGGGTAGAAAATGGGTGAGGGTGTGCCAGAGCCAGTTGGTCACCATTTGCACTACATTCTGAGGCTGTATACAAGATTTATGTTGGGATTTGCACACACAGACACATGCTAAATGGACTTGGAGTTGATGTGCTTTTTTTTTTTTTTTTAACAGCAAAAGCCAAAATACTTTATTTCTCTTTCCTTTACATGCGTAGCAATGCACTGCAACATGTTGTAAAGCGCTGAGCTGCCATTAAATTCTGCACGTTGGCCTAAAATGCTCAGCTAATCTAAACAGACAGTAAGCACTGTGTGCACCATATTCTACAAAGCAATTCTCCTTTATTTAAAGCTGATCAATGTCCACAGCCAAGGCCATTTGCTAAGGTAAGCCCCTAACATCTGAAACCGTCCCTGGAAAACAGGAAAAATGACCCACCATGAAGCTCTGCTGAGGAAGCTGGAGCTATAGAAATAAATATCGAAGCTGGAACAGCATCTGCCGGTCTATAGCCATACGATGTATTAGGATTTAGGGTTCATTTACAGGGACGCAAAGGGCCGTACACCGCCGATAAAAGCGTACATTTCTGCGCCCAGGAGTGATGGGCGTTTGCATACAGCCGCCTGTACAAATCAATGGTAGGCTTTGGCTGTAGGCTGAAAATCACACATTGGAGCATTTATACAGGGATCGATGAATGGCCCTGGACACAAACTGCCAACAGCAACCAATCAAATTCAACCTCCAACTTTCCCAGTTTTTGTGATAGCTACGTGCGCACTAGCCTCCTGTATTTAATTATCAGTGTAGTATATACAAACTTTATTCTATCCAAATCAAGTACTCTTGGCCACGTTCACACGCGTGCGTATGCCTTTCCATGCACCCTTATTGAAGTCTATGGGGCCCAAAAACGCATGTCATACCAAAAGAAGCATGAAAACACATTGAATAGGTGTGAATTGATGCTATAGACAATTATAGAGTCACATTACATAGGTGTGAATCGGCCCTGTATAGACAACACACATTACATTAGGTGTGAATTGGCCACTATAGACAATAATGGCAGCAAATTACATGTGAATTGGCCACTATAGACAATAATGGCAGCAAATTACATGTGAATTGGCCACTATACAATAATGGCCTCACATTACGTGTGAATCGGCCACACATTACATTAGGTGTGAATTGGCCACTCTAGACAATAATGGAGGCCCGTTATATAGGTGTAAATAGGCCTCATGGGCAATACCAGGATTCCCCTTGTTGTGTGATGGCTGGAGTGCGATAAATCACACAGGTCTGAACGTAGATTAAATGTACTTGCGTTTACATGCATTGACGGTATCTAATCTTCCCCTGGATGCACAGAATTCTATTTTCTCTAAACGCAGTTAAAAGTGAATGCACCTAAAAAGCACGTAGACGCAGTGTGAATTATCTCATTTAAAACTGCGTTCACACCCACTCACGTTTTTCACGCATTAACACACGTCGTGAATAGGGCAGCCCATTCGCTTGAATGGACTAACCTACACGCGACAGACGCCCCAAAGTACCTCTAGAACCTTTTCAGTCAAGATGTGTCACACTATTTTTATTTTTTAAATGTGCGTGTTTATAATGTTTTAAGTCATGCAGCAAAACGCATTTGGGGTGTCATTAAAACGCTTAATGGTACCGCAAGTGCAAAATGTGCATTTCTGCGTGTTTAGGAAATGTGCAGGTGTGAAGGCAGCCTAAGATCATTACATATATTTATATGCATTTAGGACTGTCCTGCAAAACGGTTGGTGCTATATAAATCCTGAATAATAATAAACACATGCATGCCATTGTGAATCAGGTCTTACCCTAAACTCACACGTGGTTTTAAAAGCATTTTTTATGTGTATAGTGTGCTTTTTTTTTTTTTTTTTTTCTTAAATGCGCTCCGTTTGAGGTTTATGGAGAAAAAAAAAAAAAAAAAAAAAACGCAATATGTCGCACCGCAGGAATCGTTTTTTCCATATGGTGCGAGAGCCTTTTACATAGGCGCGATATTGTCCGTAGACAATATAGCAAACCGTAATCCCATAACATTGACCCTCTGGTCTTGTATATTATTGGTCTTCCTTTATTTTGTAAAGCACTGCACAAACAGTTGGCGCTATACAAATCCTGAATATAATAATTATTATTATTATTTCCCATCAAATGTGACAGTATCTTCTGGAACAGAGGTATGTATAGAAGCGAAGCGGCACACACACCTTGTTACCTATTGTTGGAGGAAGACATGATGAGCCTGGGGGGGGGGGGGGGGGGCTCACCTCCCTGAACACAGAACTCACTGGAATCCCCTTGTACACCTATACAATGACCAGGTGCCCCACCCATCTGCAGGCGGATGAGACAAAGAGCTGGCATTCACACGCTGCAGGGTGGAGGGGCATCTCTTTCAAACAGATCCACACACACCGGTTATATTTAGAAAGCCCTAAACAGTTGTCAGCTGCTCTACTCCAAGCATGCAAATCGAACGGCGTACACAAAGGGAGAGCTCCAGGCTGACGCTCGCACACACACACACACACACACACACACGTGAACACAACAGGCTCCATTCACAAAGCCAACAAACCAGGATAAAGGAACCTTATTACCAAAAAAAAAAAAAAAGTGGCAGTTATTGGTATTAAGTGTAATGATATATGAAAATGGCAGTTGCATGGTTGAGATAAAGAGACGTATGGTGGTGGCAAAGCTTGGAGATCCTCTCAGGTGATCTTACCTCTGATCCCTGCGATGAGGAATAGCAGACAGAAGAGAACGGGGAGCCTCGCCATCATGTTGTGCGTCTTCGCTTCCAGCGACCAGCCAGCTGTTGGGTACACAAATAGGAGAAGGTCTTATAAACAATGGTCAGACTCAGAAAAGAGCAAGCTTGTGTGATGCGAGCACCAATCCTTTACCAGTATAGCAAGTTCAGTAGCTCCAGGAGGGGAGAGCCTGCCTAATTCTTTCTTACAGCCTGGAGAAAACTTTCCGCCCTGTTACAAAAAAAAACCAGACTGCAAAGAACTTTCCATCCCCCTGTACCATTCTCCTCCCAAAATGTGCCCGGGGGAGGCAGCCAGGGCCAATAGACAGGCAGCTGAGGAGGATTGAGCTGTTCCAGCCCCCTCCTGGGTTTCTACAAGGTTTTAGTAACAAGACACTGGCAGTATGGGTGTGTCCCTGTGAAAGCAGCAAGGCTCCTCTGTATACATAAAAGGCCAACGCTGCTTCACCACACTCCTTCCCTCTCTTCTCCTCAGGACGCAATCTTACAAAAACACGCTTTTCATACACCAAAAAAAAAAAAAAAGACACCTTTCTCACATAAAAAAAAAATACTTTACTCACACCTGTCCTTTTTTACAGAAGAATATTTTTTGTACTTTTCATGCTAAAATACAATACAATGGCGATTCATATAATAAGGGCATGCGTTGCGTATGAATGCAGCAATCGCTGCGCAACATGCGTTTGGGTGCCATTATGCCTTAATGGTGTCCCATTCATGGTGCGCTTCTCCCACAATTGTCGTATCTCTTCTCTTCAGGATGTGATCCTATTAAACCACACTTTTGTCACATCAAAAAAAAAAGACACTTTTCTCACACCTGTCTTATTTACGGAAGAATACGCTTTGTACTTATCATGCTAAAAATACAATACAATGGCAATTCATCTAATAAGGTCATGCATTGCGTATCAATGCAGCGTGTCAACATTTTCACTCACCACAACACACAACACTTTACAACACACTTCAGCGTGTCGCAATGTGGCGTTGTGCATGATGAATTGTCCTTTTATGACGCTTCAATAAAGCGCCATTCACACTTCACGATTTGGAAACGCGCGGCGATCGCTGTACAACGCACGTTTGGGTGCCATTATCTCCTAATGACACCCCAAACGCGATGCGATTCCGCCGCAATTGTTCTTCTTCCTCAGTACACAATCCTATGAAACCACACTTTTCGCACACCAACAACAAAAAATAGACACTTTTCCCACACAAAAAGAGAAAAAGAAAATCACTTTTTTCACACCTGTCTTATTTACAGAAGAATATGCTTTGTGCTTGTGCTAAAATACAATACGATGGCGATTCATATAATAAGGGCATGCATTGCGTATGAATGCAGCGTGACAACGTTTTCACTCTGTGCAACACACAACAACACTTTACAACACACCTCGGAGTGTGGCGTTGTGCATAGAGCTGAATGAATTGTCCTTTTGTGACGCTTCAACAAGGCGCCCTTCACACTTCACAACTTGGAATCACATAGCGATCGCTGTGCAACGTGCACTTGGGTGCCATTATCCCTTAATGGTACCCCAAGCGCAATGCGATTCTGCTGCAATTGTCACGTCTGTTCTCCTCAGGATGCAATCCTATGAAACCACACTTCTAACACCAACAAAAAATAAAAACACTTTTCTCACATTAAAAAAAAGACACTTTTCTCTCACCTGTCTTATTTACGGAAGTATACGCTTTGTACTTTGTGCTAAAATACAATACAATGGCGATTTATATATTAAGGGCATGTTTTGCGTATGAATGTAGCATGTCAACATTTTTACTCACCACAACACAGAACAACACTTCACAACACACCTCAGTGTGGCGTTGTGCATTGAGCTGAATAAATAGTCCTTTTGTGACGCTTCAATAAGGCGCCATGATGATTGCTGCAGAATACGCATATGGGTGCCATTATCCTTTAGGCCTCTTGCACATGATACTCCTGCTTGAGCCTCTACTTTTTCAGACAATTTTTGCATGTATTTGCACGTATTTATGCGCATTTTCGTGTTCGCGTAACTTTTCATGCACTCGTGCATTTTCGCGCAAATGCGCCCAAACTTATTCTGGCATTCTTGTTCTGTGCAATATGTAAATGGACATTTGCACGTATTTGCATGCATTTTCACGTATGAGGTGTAAATTACTGACTAAAAACAGATGTTTCTATTTGTATTTTTTTACTGAAGAATGCGCTGTGCTTGTTTACGCGCCTGTATGCATACGCACATTACAATTAATGGGCTGTATTTTAGCTCAGTAAAGAAAAAAGCTGTAGTGCGCTTTTTCAAGCTGCAGTGTGCAAGAGGCCTTAATGGCACCCCAAACGCAATGCGATTCTGCCACAATTTTCGCATCTCTTCTGCTCAGGAAGCAGTCCTATGAAGCCACACATTTCTCACACCCACAGAAAAAGACACTTTTCTCATACCAAAAGAAGAAAAAAAACACTTTCTCACACCTGTTTTATTTACGGAAGAATAGACTTTTCTTTTCAAGCTACAATGCAATAAGAGGGTAATATGTATATTAAGGGCTCGTTCACAACAACTGCACAAATATATGGAAAAAATTAGACCCCTTTCACATTGGGGCCGCCGGTGCGTTAGCGGTAAAGCACAGATCGTTTTAGCTGCGCTTTACCGCTGTTTAGCGGCACTTTTTTTGGCCACTAACCAGGAGCTTTTAACCCCAAAGAAGGGGTTAAAAACGCCCGTGTTGCAGCGCTTCCGAATCGCTTTTCAGGTGCATTGGAATCGCTGCCCATTCATTTAAATGGGCAGGGCGTTTTGGGAGCGCTGTATACCACCCCAAAGATGCTGCTTGCAGGACTTTTTCTAAGGTTCTGCAAGCACAACCCCCAGTGTGAAGGCACTCGGGCTTACACATTCGGGTGGCATAGGAGGCAGTTTTCAGGCACTTTACAGGTGCTATTTCTAGCGTTAAAACGCCTGAAAACTGTGTGACAGTATTGTCTTCTATTTGCCCTGTTCACACCATACAGGTGCGTTGCTTGTGAATGCAGCATGCCAACATTTTCACACAGCACAACACACAACACACTTAGGGCACTTTTACACTGGGGCAGGCTGGCGTCGGCGGTAAAGCGTCGCTATTTTTAGTGGCGCTTTACCGTCATTTTTACAGTGCTTTTTGGACGCTAGCGGGGCGCTTTTAACCCCTGCTAACGGCTGAAAAAGGGTTAAAAGCACTGATTGATTTCAATGGGCAGGGGCATTTTAGGAATAGTATATACACCACTCCTAAACCGCCTCAAAGATGCTGCTTGCAGGACTTTTTTAGCGTCCTTCCAGCGCACCGCTCCAGTGTGAAAGCACTCGGGCTTTCACACTGGAGTGACAGGAGACTGGACTGGAGTGACTGGAGTTTGCAGGCACTATTTTTAGCGCTATAGCGCCTGTAAAGCGCCTCATTGTGAAAGTAGCCTAATGCCGCGTACACACAAGCGGACTTTCAGGCAGCAAAGGTCTGACGGAATGATTCCGGCGGACATTCCGATCGTGTGTGGGCTTCATCGGACCTTCATCCTTTTCTGTTGAAAATTCAGACGGACCTAGAAATAGAACATTTCAAATCTTTCCGATGGACTCGATTCCTATCGAAAAAAATTTTCACCTGTATGCTAGTCCGACGGACCAAAAACGACGCAAGGGCAGCTATTGGCTGCTGGCTATTGAACTTCCTTTTCTAGTCCGGTCGTACTTCATCACGTTGGAAAGGATCGGACTTTGGTGTGATCGTGTGTAGGCAAGTCCGTTTCGTCGGAACTCCGTTGAAAAGTCGTTTGGAGTTCAGTCCGACGAGAAGTCTGCTCGTGTGTACGCAGCATTAGTGTACTGCAGTGTGGTGTTGTGCATAGAGCTTAATGAATTGTCCTATTGTGATGGTTCAATAAGGCACCATTCACACTTTGCGATTTTGGAATCGCATGGCGATCACTGCACAACACGTGTTTGGGTGCCATTATCTCTTAATGGCACCCCAAACACGATGTGATTCTCATGCAATTTTTGCGTCTCTTCTCTTTAGGACCCAATCCTATTAACTACTTTAAGACCGGGCCTCTTTTTTTAGATGCGGTGTTTACAAGTTAAAAACAGTGTTTTTTGCTAGAAAATTGCTTAGAACCCCCAAAATTATACATTTTTTTCTAACACCCTAGAGAATAAAATGGCGATCGTTGCAATACTTTCTGTCACACCGTATTTGCGCAGCGGTCTTACGAGCGCACTTTTTTTTGAAAAAATACACTTTTTTGAATTAAAAAATAAGACAACAGTAAAGTTAGCCCATTTTTTTTATATTGTGAAAAATAATGTTACGCCGAGTAAATTGATACCCAACATGTCACGCTTCAAAATTGCGCCCGCTCGTGGTATGGCGACAAACTTTTACCTTTAAAAATCTCCATAGGCAACGTTTAAAAAATTCTACAGGTTGCAAGTTTTAAGTTACAGAGAAGGTCCAGGGCTAGAAGTATTGCTCTCACTCTACCGATCGTGGCGATACCTCACATGTGTGGTTTGAACACTGTTTTCATATGCGGGCGCTACTCACATATGCGTTCGCTTCTGCATGCGAGCTCGTCGGGACAGGGCGCATTTAAAAAAAAAAAAAGTTATTATTTACTTTACCTTTTATTTTTTATTTTTACACTGTTTAAAAAAAAAAAAAAAAAAAAAATTGTCACTTGTATTCCTATTACAAGGAATGTAAACATCCCTTGTAAGGCCCCTTTCACACGGAACGGATCCGTGTTGATCTGCCCCGTGTTTATCCGCTGCTCAGCGGGGATCGCTCCGCTTTCCCCAGCTGAGCAGGCAGATGACAGGGCGGGACCTGCACACTGTGCAGGGACCGCCCTGTCAGATCTCCGCTCTCCCCTATGGGGGATCGGAGGAACACGGACCGTCTGTCCGTGTTCATCCGATCCGCTCTGCAGACGGATAGAAAAATAGGATTTTCTTCCGTCCGCAGAATCGGACGAGAGCGGAGCCGGACAACATCGGGTGTTAGCGGATGTACATCCGCTGACACCTGCTATCCCATAGGGATGCATGTATGTCCGTATTTCATCCGAAAACAGATGGATGAAATACGGTCCGCATGTGTGAAAGGGGCCAAATAGAAAAAAGCATGACAGGACCTCTTAAATATTAGATCTGGGGTCAAAAAGACCTGAGATCTCATATTTGGACTTAAATGCAATTAAAAAAAAAAAAATTGTAATTTTGAAAAAATGACAACTTAAAAATGTGCCTTTAAGACATATGGGTGGAAGTGATGTTTTGACATCACTTCCACCCAGCAATTGTATGGAGACGGGTGGGGGCCATCTTACCCTCACTCGTCTCCATGCACAGCAAGTGAGAGGACGCGATCGCCTCCGCCGCTGCCGACGGCTCCGGTAAGCGGCGGAGGGCACCGGATCACGGCAGGAGGGGGGCCCTCTCCTGCCACCGATAAAAGTGATCTCGTGGCGAATCCACCGCAGAGACCACTTTTATCTTGTAGCAGACCACCCGCTGAAAACGAGGATACCGGGGTTATGGCAGCCAGCTGCTGCCATAACAACAATATCCTCGTTCAAACAGCCGCCATATAACGACGGCGGGCGGTCTGTAAGTGGTTAAAGCACACTTTTCTCACCTGCCTTCTTTACAGAAGAACACGCTTTTCACTTTTCATGCTAAATTAAAATACGATGGGCACTGATAGGCGGCACTTTTGGGCACTGATAGGCACTGATAAGGTGGCACTGATAGGTGGCACTGATGGGTAGCACTGATGGTTGGCACTGATGGGTGGCACTGATAAGCGGCACTGATAGGTGGCACTGATGATCACTGATGGGTGGCACTGATGGGCACTGGTAGGTGACACTGATAGGCAGCACTGATGTGTGGCACTGATTATGAGACACTTGTGGGCATTGATTGGCAGCACTGGTGGGCATTGGTGGGTGACACTGTGGGCACTGGTAGGTGGCACTGGTGGGTACTGATAGGTGGCACTGGTAGGTGGCACAGTGGGAACTGGCAGCTGACACTGGTGGGCACAGAAAATGCAGCCGTGGCTTTCTGTGTGAGGGACCGATGTCCCTCTGACAGAAGCCGGTGATCGCTTTTTTTTCCCCTCACGCTGACAGCACGAGGAAGAAAAAAATACAGATTACAGAGCTTCTGTTTATATCATGTGATTAGCCGTCATTGGCTGACAGCTGATCACGTGGTAATGGGCCGGGATCGACCCCTTACTCAGATCTGTGATCAGCCGAGTCTCTTATGTCCCGTACACACGGTCGGATTTTCCGAAGGAAAATGTGTGATAGGACCTTGTTGTCAGAAATTCCTACCGTGTGTAGGCTCCATCACACATTTTCCATCGGATTTTCCGACACACAAAGTTTGAGAGCAGGATATAAAATTTTCCGACAACAAAATCCGTTGTTGGAAATTCCGATCGTGTGTACACAAATCCGATGGACAAAGTGCCACGCATGCTCAGAATAAATAAAGAGATGAAAGCTATTGGCCATTGCCCCGTTTATAGTCCCGACGTACATGTTTTACGTCACCGCGTTCAGAATGATCGGATTTTCCGACAACTTTGTGTGACCATGTGTATGCAAGACAAGTTTGAGCCAACATCGGTCGGAAAAAATCCTAGGATTTTGTTGTCGGAATGTCCAAACAAAGTCCGACCGTGTGTACGGGGCATTAGACTCAGTGATCACAGAGCGCCCGGCGCGCGACCCGTAGGGTTGTGCACACAGCGCTTGCTCGGGAGGACATCAGTGGACGCCCTCCCGGCAATTAAGGCCCGCGCTGTAGCCGTCTTTTGGCTATAGCGCAGGCGGCAAGTAGTTAAGGGTTCGTTCACACTAGCTGCACAAAGACATAGAAAAAATAAAGTGCCTATACAGGTGTGTTGTGTATGAATGCAGGATGTGTCAACATTTTCACACAGAGCAAAACACAACAACACTTTACAACACACCTTGGTGTTTAGCGTTGTACATACAGCTGAATAAATTGTCGTTTTGTGATACTTCAGTAAGGCTTAATTCAAACTTCGTGATTTGGAATGGCGGGCAGAACTGTCATGATTCTGCCTGCGATTACAAATAGCGGAGCGATCACTGCGCAATGAGTGTTTGGGTGCCATTATGCCCTAATGGCACCCCAAATGGATGCGATTCTGCCACAATTGTCGTGCCATTCAAAATCACTTGAAGCTTGCCACCTGAAAAGAAGCAGGAACTTCAGGTTAAACAAGCCACGTAGTGCAGCCCATGCAAGTGAATGGGCTGGCCCTCTGTGACATGTAAAATCTCGTGCAAATTGCTCAATGAAATTGCTTGTCCCCGTTACACTGTGATGTGAATGGGGCCTTAGCCATGGTTCACACCAGTGCGGCTTTGAAGTCACACTACTTCAGTAGGTCTTCAAAGCTGACTATCAATACAATTTCATGTGCGGCTTGCTGACATCTGTGCAACTTCATTTAACAGAAGTCAATGCAAGTTGCACTTAAAACGCATAAAAATAGTGCAAGAACCTTTTTCGAAGTCTCTGCGACATCAGTCAAATCAATTTGTACGGTTCCATTGCCGCAAATGGGGTGCGACTTGCCATGCGACTTGGCAGTTCAACCAGGTCTTAGGATGCATTTACACCTGATAGGAGAAATTTTCAGCATTTTTATTTGAGCGATTTTTAGGAACTTTGGAAGTTTACTGCAAATGTTTTACATCTTCAGGTGTCTTTGTTTAGCCAATAGAAAGCACTAGGTGGCAGAGGGGTGGTGGAGTTTAGGGATGGAGAGCTACTGTTTGCACAGAAAACGTGCAACAAAACGCTCATGAAATGCGCATGTTGTACGTTTTGCTGCGTTCCGATTGACGTTTAGGCCTCATGCACACAGGATGTTAAAATAACGTTATGAAAACACCAGTATCTGTGCAGTGATATTTTTTTACTTTTTTCAGCTTTTTTCAACGTTTTTGCAATAGCGTCATTTAGCGTTTATTAGCGTTTTTTAGCGTTTTTCCATGTTAGCGGTTTTTAGAGTTTTTTTTTTTTTTTTCCAAATTTTATTTATTTATTTTTTTTTTTCAATGGATCAAAAACGTTAAAAAACGTTGGTGAATGATGTTTTTGAGCGTTTTTGAGCGTTTATCAGCATTAGAGCGTTTTTACAGCTGAAAAACGTCTCTCAGAATCCACTGGTCCTGGGTTTTTTTTACAGCTTAAAAACGCCTATGCCATTTGCAGCTCAAAAACACCTAGGTGGGCATGAAGCCATAGACTAACATAGACAGGCCTTTTTAAGCTGCAAAAAACGCTCAAAAAAGCGGCTGTAAAAACGTCCATGTGCATGAGACCTTATAGGGTTCAATCTGCCAAAAAGAAAGCTCATATACTTTTTTGAGTGACAGGCATTTTGCTGGAGGTGACAGAACGTTTAGAAGTGAACCGGGGGCCATTGAAATTAATGGGATTTGCCTTGTTGATGGTTTTACAGTTTCAAGTGTCAGGCAGAAAATGACTCAGGTCTGAATGGGGCCTAAAATAAAAAATAAAAACAACAACAATGCAA
This sequence comes from Aquarana catesbeiana, assembly GCF_042186555.1. NCBI lineage: Eukaryota > Metazoa > Chordata > Amphibia > Anura > Ranidae > Aquarana > Aquarana catesbeiana. The sequence continues at coordinate 625,646,153 of NC_133325.1, forward strand.
TGCATTGTAATAACACATCACACTGCGCCTACATATAACATAGCACATTCTCGTTACGGCACAACCACAAGTAATGCACTCGGTTACTGCACAGTGGGTTGGCATTTTGAGGGTTAAAACAGGCAGCGAGGAAGCAACATATTCCCTATTTACAGCCTGTCAAATGCAATCCACCGCAGATCACTTTTTAGACATGTGCAGTATAGCCACACACGTGAACAAGCCTTTAGTCGGCTGTCAAAAGCACTATACTAATGAACAAATAATCAACCGATTGTTCCTCTTACGGAAATTTTCTTATCGTGTGTACTGACCATTAGATCCACCAGGAAGTATGTAGTGCATACAAATAAATTGGATATAATCGGTAGGTTCTCCTAGGTCGGTGGTCTCCAAACTGCAGCCTGGGGACCAGATGTGGTGCTTTTCTTGGTTTTATCTGGCCCTTGGGGCACTATTTCATCCACTAATGCCAACAATGGGGCATAATTCACCACTGAGATCGATGAAGGGGCACAATTCCTCCCAATGACACAGACAATGGGGCACAATTCCTCCCAATGACACCAACGATGGGGCACAATTGCAACCATTGGGCCCAATGACACCAATGATGGGGCACAATTCCTTCCAATGACACCAATGATGGGGCACAATTCCTTCCAATGACACCAATGATGGGGCACAATTCCTCCCAATGACACCGACAATGGGGCACAATTCCTCCCAATGACACCGACAATGGGGCACAATTCCTCCCAATGACACCAACGATGGGGCACAATTCCTCCCAAAGACACCAACGATGGGGCACAATTCCTTCCAATGACACCAACAATGGGGCACAATTCCTTCCAATGACACCAATGATGGGGCACAATTCCTTCCAATGACACCAATGATGGGGCACAATTCCTTCCAATGACACCAACAATGGGAAACAATTCCTCCCAATGACACCAACAATAGGGTACAATTCCTCCCACCAAAGATAGGGCATTGTTTTTCCCACTGACGTTGGGACCTTTTCTACTTCTAGTGACCACACTGGACTCCCCCCCACAAAGCCTGAAGGACTTTGTTTAGAAAGTTTAGAGATACCTGTCCTAGGACATTGTTTTGGTAGATCTGAAGTTCATCTTACAGAGAGTATGGTGTATGGGGAGCCTTGGATTTACCAAAAGAATGTAATATGAAGACAAACCTGAACAATCATTTTAATTAGTATCAAATCAGGCAGGCAAGCCGGCCATACATAACAACTATTTTTCTTTTTCCTTTCAGTCATCTGATTCCTTAGATTCCTCCGTCCACACAAAAAAGGTAGATAGAGGAATCCCTCCCCACATCGGGACATTGTATTTTGACCACAGCACTCACCGCTGTCAGAATACACAAATCAGCTGACTGACTGCAGCGGCTAATTGATAAAAAATTTCCAATGTTTTTTAATCAACCTCTGTTGAGCTGGAGAGCCCACACACTGATCTGAACTCAGTCTGTGTATAGCCAGATTAATAACCACTTGACCTCAGAAGATTCATACCTCTCAACTTTTTGAAATGGAACAAGGGACACCTATTTGCAAAAGTATGTAGCTATAGGACACACCCCCTGCCACGCCCCCTTAAAGTGTTTTCTTTTACCACCACTATTCCTTTATATTGGCTTTTGGAATTTACAAATGCAGCAGTTTAGATATTGGATGAAAGGTTTAGCACTGGGAAACACTTTTTGAAAGTTAAAAAGTGCATTTTATATACATCTATATAGATCAGACCAAAATGAGGGAAAAGGGAGGAGGAAAAAGGGACAGAGGGACTTTGGTCCAAATCAGGGGAAGTCCCTTGAAATCAGGGACAGTTGAGAGCTATGAAGATTTACCCCCCTTCATGACCATGCAATTTATACCTTTTTGTCACTGTGTTACTTTAACTGACAGTTGCACCGTCATGCAACTCTGTAGACAAACAAAATGTATACCCTTTTTGTTTCCCAATAGAGCTTTCTTTTGGTGGTAATAGATTACCACTAGGTTTTTATTTTTTGTGATATAAACAAAAAAAATAAATAAAACACATTGGTTTAAAAAAAAAATACTTTCTGCTATAAAACATATCCAATAATAAAATATATATATATATATATATATATATATATATATATATATATATAATTTCTTCATACAGTTAGGCCAATATGTATTCTGCTACATATTTTTGGTAAAAACAAAATACCAAGTATATATATTGATTGGTTTACACAAACTTTATAGTGTTTACAAATTATGGTATATACAGTATACTGGAATTTTTTTTTATATACTAGTGTGGACAACTTTAGCCATTACCCTGCTCAGACGAGGATGAGATAAACCAGCTTCCTCATTATAGGACCTCATGCACACAAATGTTTTGAGGTTCTACACAGATAAAAATGATTCTGTTGGCTTGTAATTTTAACATAAAAAAATTATAAATTTTCAACATAAAAATAAATGTTATCAAAGTAAATTAATTATTTTAAGCATCTTACTTAATTTTCATTGTTCTTAAAACACACCTTTTACATTTACAAAAATAATATATAATATTGAGTAATCTAGACAAAACTTTTAAGGTATGTGCATTACCATATTCTAATTGAGTTACATTTATTTAAAAGAATTATCTTTTCATTTGACTGAAATTGCAGGACGCATATATTTGCCAAACGTGCAACCGCACGAGTTTTGATGCTGTATATTTTAAAGAGTTTGATGTCTTTTGGAACTTTGAAAGCCTGCACAAGGCAGTTCCCATACGTTTGAGGCCCATCAGGACAAAAGAGCGCCACCAGTGATAAGATTTTTTCCAAGTCACTACAAAGCCATTTCCACTTCACAGCTGGGCACACACTGCGCATGCGCGAGCTGCGCGGCTCGCCGTGACTGGCCGGGCAATCATCTGGTACCTGTGACATGTCCCAGATGATTGCCGAGATGGGGGAGAGGTGAACTTGCTTCCGGTGCCGCAGTACGCCAGGAGGAAGTGGGAGCTGGGACCCTCTAAAAAGAGGGTATCCACTCCCCCCCCCCCCCAAGCGGGTGGAACTCCGCTTTAAGGTATGTACCCCTAACTTAAAACACTATGGTCTATAAACTGAAAAAAATGGAGTTGGCTTTACTTAAAACAACAACATTGAAAACATGAAAGGTCTGAGTCAGATAAAAATAAGTTTAGTTGACAGTACTTAAAAAGCTGATGCAAATAGTTGCCTCAGATTTTTTGAGTAGACCCAGCACAATATTTTTTACAGTGTAGCGTAAATTCTGTCATTTTTCTGTGCCTGATGAAGCATAGGTGGTGTGTACAGCCCACCATAGAAGTGCATACATGGCTGCACGTAGGTAAATGCTGATGCTTTCACTCATGGGCGTAAAAATATGCATGTGTGTGTGACATATTCCCTGAACGTCATATTCCCTGAAGGTGTAAAATCTGTGTTCAGAGAATACATTATACACACATGCACAGGTTTATGCGTGCCTATGCATGAAAACATTGGTGTATATCGAAGTACTGTCGCATACAGCCATTCGCTTCTATGTCGAGCTGCGGCTCCCTGGGCGTGCAATGATGACAGAATTTTACATTAGTGCTTCCAAATGTCCATGTGAAGGAGGCCTTGTGTGGGCTCAAAGCAGCCATATTGTTAGTGTGTATTGGGAAAATAAAACAAAAATATATAGCGGGCTTTTGTTTAGTAGGTTAGTCCTTCAGGATTTATATTTCACAGGGTATTTTTTATTTTGTGCTGTGGCAAGTACAACATGCGGACGTATTAAAAAAACACCCGTATTCTGTACACTTGTTTATGATGGCCAGATACAGGAGACTTCTTCTTTTACAAGGTGATGTCTGGGTTTGCAAAAGTGTTTGACACACACACATTTGATTGAAATGCTTTGTGACTATTGAGGTATATTCTGTATTTATAGATATCATTATATATATATATATTTTTTTTTTTTTGCCATGAGTTCAGCCTTGAGGTTCCAGGAAAACCATCCAAAAATATTAGGTGACTTGACAGAACTGCAGTTTAAATTTCTCTGGCGCTATAGTTAGGTGGAAGTTTTAGTAAAATTCTGTGGGAGTGCCCTAAAAAGGTTGTTGCAATTTTCATGTGCCAAATGTATTCCTAGTACAAGGGGGAAGTAAAAGCATTTTTTACTTTTGTACATTTCTGTATTCACCTTTTAGGTTGGGTATGTCAGATCCCTGTGCATCAAGTGTTAATTGCTAGACCACCCATTTAGCAGCCATTATCTTTAACAAACAAATCAGCAACTTAGCTCTATGAATGACCCTGAGCATTAGCACACAATGGCCATCATCTACTATTCCTGCAAAGCCCCAGCATGAGACAGGACACTTCCTGCACTCTGTTTTTTCTTCTGATAAGTGACAGCCAAAATGAGTTGTGATGCCCAGTTCTATATACACAATAGGTCAGCCATTGATACACTCACAGATTGGAGAACACAAACTGGGCAATGCAACTTAAAGCGCAGTTCCACCCAAAAGTGGAAGCTCCACTTATCTGCCTCCTCCCCCTCTCTGGTGCCACATTTGGCAGCACCTGAGAGCCGATCAGAAAATCGGCTAGGGTGCCGACACAGGCGGGATCCCTGGACAGGCCTCATATTAAAAGTTAGCATCTACAGTATTTGTAGCTGCTGACTTATGATTTTTTGGTGGTGGTGGGGGGGGTGGGGGTGGGTTTGGAACTCCCCTTCAACCGCTTCAGCCCGGACCATTTGGCTGGCCAAAGACCAGAGAACTTTTTGCGATTGTGCAGGGGAACTAATCTGTATGAACAGAGGATCTGTCAGTTCTCCCCTCAGAGAACCGGAAAGTGTGTGTCTACACACACAGATCCCGGTTCTCCGTGTGCCCCGAGCGATCGCGGGAGCCTGGCGGTGATTGAGATCGCCAGGCACTCGCATCGGCGCGCACCCCCCTAGTGTCCACAGGGCAAAGCGACGTTACATAACGTCGTTTCGCCCAGCCGTGCCATTCTGCCACAGTACAACTGGTGATTAAATTGGCCCCATACATGGATTGAAATTTTGAAATTCAGCCAGTTCAGCAGGAACCAAACTAATTTCGATCCATGTATGGACAGGGTGGTTGTACAAAAGTCAATCTACCAATCGACTTCTGTACAACTGCCCTGTTGAAGAATTTCCACTCGATCAGCGCCACCAGATTTGGCCTGATCAGTGTATTCTGAAGGCGGGAAAGTCTTTCTGCTGTCAGAATATAAAGGCTCAGCAGGGTGGATTCCCCCATCCACATTGAAAGTGTGGATGGGAAAATCAAGTTTTTTTTTTCCTTCAACCCACTGGTTTTTGATTGTTTTTTACTTGCTTAAAAAAGTCTTCCATGCTCTCTGTGCTTTGTAATGTTTAGGAGGGGGCTGTGGAGTAATATTTAATATAATTAACCCTGTCTGTATTGTGTTTGCAGTTCTTCATTATCAGCTGTAAACTAGATCTGAACACTGTCTGTCCTAACAAAGGGTTCAAAATTTAGAAACCGTCCTCCTGCATTGTTTGTTAATCCCTTCCTGCTGAGCGCACAGATAGATGCGGCTTTGCAGAAGTGGGTCTTTATCCATGGGACCGTATATATGTGCTACAAGGCCATACTCAGGAAAAAGGCTGATGGTTTTTTGCATTGGTGTTTACACACCCACTTACGTGATGAATTCCCCAAATGCAGAACATCCACATTTTGGGGAATGTGTCATCAACACATACACATGTAAACGGCAATGCAAAAAAAAAGCATTGGCAAGTACTTGAGTGTGGCAACATACTGTATAGTCATTTACTTCTATGACTGTGTGCATGAGTCGTTAGGCAGGCCATTGATGAGTCTTTTTTTTCGTTCAACCAGTGGGTTGAACAAAAAAAAAGATAAATTTCCCCCATCCACAAATTCAAGGTAGATGGAGGAATCCTCCCCACTGAGCTATTTTATTCTGAAGTCTACCCGCTGTCGCTGACCAAATGTCAAAAATTTGACAGGGCGGTTGCACATAAAGCTGGGTATACACTATTCGTTTTTTTTTTCGGGAAAAAAACTGTCAGGAGACACTATACTAACCATGTGAGGTTAGGACAGCAATTCGGCCCCCCCAATCCCCGTCTGAGCACCCCCCCCCACCCCCCTGCCCAGAACACTCCAACACTGCCATTGGCTGAGAACGCTGTTCGGGAGTTGGTCAGATGCTGGTTTTCCAGCATACACGACAGACCATCATCACCAGTCAGCAGAGGTGAAGCTTGAGAAGTATCTGGAGTGCCAAGCTAGGGACCCAGCAGGGAAGCGTGGGTGAGCAATGAGAGAGATACCACCGCCAACCTTGGAGTAGCTCAAGGGATTCAGAGTCAGTGAATCAGAGGGTCTAGTGAGAGACCGGGAGCTCAGTGTTGAACTACAAGAGGCAGTTGTTGTGGAGCGGAAAGGACTGTTACGTTTGAGTTAGGAACTGTTAAAGACTGTTACTATAGAAGGAGACAGCATTCCTGCATGTGCAGAAGTGATGCCTTGCTGGTGCCTTTCCCTGCACGGCTGTCCTCCTATTCAAGTCTCGGAGTCTGCCAGTTGAATTTACAACTACTTAAAGGGTGTCCTGGCCCTAAACCTCTTTCCCCCCAAAATACAATAAGAACTATCAGAAATAAAAATCTCTTTTACATCCAAGAAGTGTCTGGCGCCCAATGACTTTCACCATCTTTGCACCCACTATACCTCACAACCCACTACATATTGAAGGATGTCAGCTATCTTTGGCTTTCGAGGTCCTCATTAGACTGGACAAGGCCGGAGACCTTGCTACATAAGACATGTTTAATATTTTCAGAAAAAAAAAACCTTTACAACTGATTAAAAGGTCAATTTGGATCTTCCTCTTGCTCTGCGTAAATTCTTCCTCTTGGATTTTCCTCTTGCTCTATGTCAAATCCTGGCCCTTGATCCAATGTTAGCAATCACAGGTACTTTAGGTATAAAGGAGTAAGAACTTCTTGCAATGTCCATAATCAGCAGCTTCTACCCAGCTCTCCAGAACACCCTTCAGCACAGAAGCCTTCTTCTAAGCAGTGATGAGCTCTGGCATAGTTACATAGTTACATAGTAGGTGAGGTTGAAAAAAGACACAAGTCTATCAAGTCCAACCTATGTGTGTGTATAAAAAGGGTGCAGCGCTATAAATTCAAAGTGATACAAAGAAAATAAGCAGTAGTGAATACTATTACATGAACAATAATATTAGATAAAATGATGAGTGTCTATCGCAGATGAATCAGGCAATCCACATTGATAATCGAACACTAATAATCACCACGTGAGTTTATGATAAACACCAAAAAGACACAAAATAGTCCTCAAAGTATTGAAAGTGAAACATGAATATTGGGCTTCAAGATGGTGGATGCAGTATAGGTTTTACAGTCTGGTAGCAACCATGTAAATCAGGAGATACTCCGAAGATGGAAATGAGACTATATGCAAAATCTTGATGACCTTCTTCGGAAATGTGATAAAACAGATACAAACGTGCAGATACCACCACCCATGTAAAATGGAGGCTTACCGAAGAGCTAGGACCCAAAACAGCGTACGCTGTATGAGTCAGGAAAGCTTTATACAGTTGCCCTCTGGCGGATGATGAGGAGAACCCCCCGATACATTGGAGTCCTAGGGAAGCCTCGCTAAGGTGTCTTTTCTGGGTGGAAGTTAGAGATGTCCTTGGACCAACCCCACAAAGGAAAGAAGAATGACCATATAGTGTAATTCCGTAAATAAGTAAAATTTATTAAAAAGAAACACACTTACATTGTAAGAAGAGCAAAACAAGCGCTTGTGAATAAAAATGGCGGCAGTGGAGTCCTCCCGACGCGTTTCGTCTCATAGGACTTCTTCTGGGGTACCTACCCACTGCTGCCATGTTCCTTTTTATAGGTACTAAGACCCCTATATTACGAATCCAGCCCCCAACTTCAATCGACTGCACTTCCGGGTTTCGCCAAGATGGCGGACCCGCGTGCGTCTCAAGCCTCAATCTCGTGCGTTCCAGCGCCCCCATCACAAGTAGACATAATCAATCCAGAAAGGAGGTAGCACATCTATATTATCCCCCCCCTTTTTTTTTTTTTTTTTTATTCTCCGCATGCTGATGTAATAGTATTCACTACTGCTTATTTTCTTTGTATCACTTTGAATTTATAGCGCTGCACCCTTTTTATACACTCTACGGTTTTCAGCAAAATTTCTATTTGCAGTGTCAGCAGCTTATATGTTTTCTGATTAGTATGGTTTAGAGTTAGCGCATGGTTATTTTTATTTTTGTACAACCTATGTGTGTGATTATATGTCAGTTTTACATTGTATATCCCTGTATGTTGCGGTCGTTCAGGTGCTTCTCTAATAGTTTCTTGAAACTATCGATGCCCCCCCGCTGAGACCACCACCTGTGGAAGTGAATTCCACATCCGTGCCACTCTTACAGTAAAGAACCCTCTATGTAGTTTAAGGTTAAACCTCTTTTCTTCTAATGATTCTAATTTTAATGAGTGGCCACGAGTCTTGTTAAACTCCCTTCGCAAAAAAGTTTTATCCCTATTGTGGGGTCACCAGTATGGTATTTGTATATTGAAATCATATCCCCTCTCAAGGGTATCTTCTCCAGAGAGAATAAGTTCAGTGCTTGCAACCTTTCCTCATAACTAATATCCTCGGGACTCTTTATTAGCTTTTTTGCCCTTCTTTGTACTCACTCCATTTCCAGTACATCCTTCCTGAGTACTGGTGCCCAGAACTGGACAGCATACTCTAGGTGCGGTCAGACCAGAGTCTTGTAGAGCGGAAGAATAATTGTTTTATCTCTGGAATTAATCCCCTTTTTAATGCATGCCAATATTCTGTTTGCTTTGTTAGCAGCTGCTTGGCATTGCATGCCATTGCTGAGCCTATCATCTACTAGGACCCCCAGGTCCTTTTCCATCCTAGATTCCCCCAGAGGTTCTCCCCCCAGTGTATAGAGTGCATTCATATTTTTTCCACCCAAATGCATTATTTTACATTGTTCTACATTGAACCTCATTTGCCATGTAGTTGCCCACCCCATTAATTTGTTCAGATCTTTTTGCAAGGTTTCCACATACTGCGGAGAAGTTATTGCCCTGCTTAGCTTAGTATCGTCCGCAGATACAGAGATTGAACTGTTTACCCCATCCTCCAGCTCGTTTATGAACAAATTAAACAGGATTGGTCCCAGCACAGAACCCCACTACCCACCCCTGACCATTCCGAGTACTCCCCATTTATCACCACCCTGTGAACTCGCCCTTGTAGCCAGTTTTCAATTCATGTACTCACCCTATAGTCCATGCCAATGGACCTTATTTTGTACAGTAAACGTTTATGGGGAACTGTGTCAAATGCTTTTGCAAAATCCAGATACACCACATCTACGGGCCTTTCTTTATCTAGATGGCAACTCACCTCCTCATTGAAGGTTAATATATTGGTTTGGCAAGAACGATTCTTCATGAATCCATGCTGATTACTGCTAATGATACCTTTCTCATTACTAAAATCTTGTATATAGTCCCTTATCATCCCCTCCAAGAGTTTACATACTATTGATGTTAAGCTAACTGGTCTGTAATTCCCAAGGATGTATTTTGGGCCCTTTTTAAATATTGGTGCTACATTGGCTTTTCTCCAATCAGCTGGTACCATTCCAGTCAGTAGACTGTCGGTACAAATTAGGAACAATGGTCTGGCAATTACTTGACTGAGTTCCCTAGGAACCCTCGGGTGCAAGCCATCTGGTCCCGGTGATTTATTAATGTTAAGTTTCCCATGTCTAATTTTGGTAATCAGTAGATCCAGTAACGCTTTATTTATAGTTGGTGCATCTACCATCTGACTAAAATTGTCCTACAAGACATTTAGGAACTGGCGAGCCTTAGGTGAATGCGTGGTTTCCTCCGCCCAGTCTATGTCTGGATAATTAAAATCCTCCATTATGATAACACTTCCCATCCTTGCTGCTAATCCAAATTGTGATAGGAGATCTGTCTCCCCTTCCTCCCTCAGGTTAGAGGGCCTATAGCATACTCCCAGTATTATTTTCCCCTTAGCTTCATCCCTTTGGAGCTCTACCCATAAGGATTCCACCTCCTCCCTAGCTCCCTTAGTGATGTCATCTCTCACATTCACTTGTACATTATTCTTGATATATAGGCATACGCCTCCCCCCTTTTTACCCTCTCTATCCTTGCGATAAAGGGTATACCCTTGAATGGTTGTACAGCTTGTATAACAGTGTAAATTTGATGTGCCCTCAAAATAACTCAACACACAGCCATTAATGTCTAAACCGCTGGCAACAAAAGTGAGTACACCCCTAAGTGAAAATGTCCAAATTGGGACCAATTAGCCATTTTCCCTCCCCAGTGTCATGTGACTCATTAGTGTTACAAGCTCTCTGGTGCGAATGGGGAGAAGGTGTTTCAAATTTGGTGTTATCGCTCTCACTCTCTCATACTGGTCACTGGACTTTCAACATGGCACCTTGTGGCAAAGAAATCTCTGACAAAGTCTTTGGGGTTGATTTATTAAAGGCAAATATACTGTGCACTTTCAAAGGGCAGTTGCACTGCGCATGGTAATTTGCTCTAGAGCTTAGTAAATGAGGGGAAGGGAAGCTCTGTTGACTTCCATCATCCAGTCATGGATGTCAATATTCTTTTTTTATTTTCCTTGCATGTGATTGGGTATTTTCACCCTATTACTCTGGAGAAAGGTCTCTGTATTACAGAGTGCAACTGCAAAGTGTACAGTCTATTAGCCTTTAGTAAATCAAACCCATTGTCTTCTTACACTAAAGCCTGGTATACACATTCATTTTTTTTCATCCAACCAAGCAGGATGAACGGAAAAAAACTGGGAGATTGCTGTACTAACTAAGGCAGACACTGCTGACAGGGGAATACCTCCTGCTGAGCAATTGTCTGGAGGGGGCGGGGTGGAGGCGGGAAGGGGAAGCCGCCCCGCCAGGAGGAGGCAGTGATAATTGCTAGCGGCTATAGCAGCCACTAGCAATAACCACATGTGAATCCGGCAGGCTGGCTGCACCCAAGTTGATCGATCGATGAACTTGGTACATTCAGCCTGCCCACACATGTTTCGAATATCGACCAGTATCTGCTCCCTTTCCTGCTCCCTTTCTGCTCCTGCAGCACTTGAGCACTTGAGCAGTTAGCACTTGACCATTCTATCTGATAAGTCAGTGCATAAAACGATATTCAAAACTGAACAACAAAAAAAAATGTAAAAAAAAAAAAATGTAAATTGGCCATCAAAAACTGAAGCTGCAAACATGAGAAGTACTTTTTATTATGCTAGCAGCCTAGCACGTGTCTGTATAAAAAAAAAAATGTAATTAATATTTTGACTTTTAACAATAATATACTGTTGTGTTTTAGAGGAAGAGCTTTTTCATATGCAATTGTTATATATTACAACTTATTTGTACCATACCAACTTAACCGCTTCAGCCCCGGAAGATTTTACCCACTTCCTGACCAGGCCATTTTTTGTGATACGGCGCTTTAACTGACAATTGCGCGGTCGTGCGACGTTGCACCCAAACAAAATTGACGTCCTTTTTTTCCCACAAATAGAGCTTTCTCTTGGTGATATTTGATCACCTCTGCGGTTTTTATTTTTTGCGCTATAATCAAAAAAGAGCGACACTTTTGAAAAAAAAGCAATATTTTTTACATTTTGCTATAATAAATATCCCCCAAAAATATATAAAAAAACATTTTTTTTCCTCAGTTTAGGCCAATATGTATTGTTCTACATATTTTTGGTAAAAAAAATTGCAATAAGCGTATATTGATTGGTTTGCGAAAAGTTATAGCGGCTACAAAATAGGGGATAGTTTAATGGTATTTTTATTATTAATTTTTTTTTACTAGTAATGGTGACGATCGGCGATTTTTATCGGGACTGCGACATTATGGCGGACACGTCAGACAATTTTGACACATTTTTGGGACCATTGGCATTTTTACAGCAATCGGTGCTAAAAAAATGCATTGATTACTGTAAAAATGTCACTGGCAGTGAAGGGGTTGACCAGTAGGGGGCAATCAAGGGGTTAATGTGTTCCCTATTGTGTGTTCTAACTTAAGGGGGGAGGGGACTGTGTAGGGGAGATGACAGATCACTGTTCATATTCTGTATGAACAGAAGATCTGTCTGTTCTCCCCTCCGTGTGCCCCGAGCGATCGCCGGGCACACGCATCAGCTCCATGGTCGAGCGGGGGGCGCGCGCGCCCCTAGTGGCCAAATATAAAAGCGACACCGATTCACGCAGCCGAGCCATGTTGCCGCAGTACAACTGCGGCGGCTGATCGGCAAGCACTTAATATGTAATGCTCTAGAACATTCATGGAATTGCCTTACGATTTTTTATCATCACTAGGCCCATACAAATGCAAATACATACACTCTGTATTGTATTGAATTGACAGTGACAGTTTGTGTCAGTTAACATGCCAGTAATCAGAATAATCACAAATACAATACAATACCCAAACAAATACAAAGAAGAACATACCCTATGTAAATGTTTTCCCTAGCGGTTAGTGAATCCAGAACTCAGGTGCTGCAAGAGAAGACTGTAGATACTTTGCTGCCAATTAAACTTTTCTCTGCATCTCTTGTCTTCCCATATCCGCAATAATCACTGAGCTACTCTCTGTGTTAATGCCAGCTCCATTCAAGAGAGATGAATGAGGACTGTCAGACATTAAAATTAGTGAAAATCTCAGACAATGATCTGCAACTCTCAGAAGCATTAAATCACCCACGTGGAAGCAATGATGACAGATCTGATAATTGTCCAAATAATTCTCCAAACGATCGCCAAACACCCACTGTGGCCACAATTTCTACTTTGTAATTTTTTTTTTTTTTTTTTTATTAGCCAAATACTATTCCTCAAAAAAAAAAAAAAAAAAATCTGCACTCCTGCTTAAGTCTAATCTGTAATTAAAAGAACACACTAGTCAAAGATTTCAACAGTGTGTTAGACCACCATAGTGTTTCCATATCAGGTGACTGAGCGTTTTTCTGACTTAAAGAGACCCTGTTGCCAGACCATTCATTTCAACATAAAAATTCCCATAAGAATATATGTGCATTTAACATATTTAAAGGCTAAGTTCTCCTTTTCGGGCAGAATTTCACTTTTCTTTTACAATATTTTTATTGAGTAAAAAGGCAAACATACAAAACAGTGAACATACACCAAGGCCAGCGACTGAAAGTATACACACCACAGACAAATAGGCCTCTTATATGGTATAAACAATTATAACAGATAAAAGACAAAAAGGTAACCAGGTGAGGGTCCCTCGATACCAATACGGTCCATTAGGAAAGCAATGATCAGTACAACGCTCAACGATCAAAGCCTGGAGAGTGAGCTACATATAATCAAAAAATGTCTCAGAGATCAACATGTAGAATACACTAAGCAGCACCTGTGATTGACCCATGTTCATATATTAAAATAAAGAGAAAGAAAGGGCCTAAGCACCCTCATAGGGGCCAAAGAAAAAACTATCCCATAGGCTTCCAGATGTGCGAGAGGGCAGTGCCCCAACCCTAGGGCGATAAGCCAATACCAGCAAAAGATTGACACCAGAATTAGAACCAGGGAGCAATAAAGGCTCAGCACACTGGCTACTGGTGATAAATAACATAAAGAGGAAACAGAAAAAAGAAAGGAATAGGATAAGGATGAGGAAAAAAGAGAGAAGAGGAAAAGGAAAACAGAGGAGGAGAGGTCACGAAAAATAAAGTAAACCCCACCCCAGGGAATCCAAGGCCATCATGGGTAGCCTAGACAGGAATTTTATAGGTCCAATAAGCGGGTAGATGGGCTAATTTCTGGATACATATATAATATATATCTATATAGATTTATATCTAGATAGATAGATAGATAGATAGACAGACAGACAGTGGAACCTCGGATTGTTTCGCAATACCGCAGTACCACATTTGGCCAGAGGTGCGGGGGCGACAGTGACACTCTGAGCCGTTTGGAAATACTCAGAAACACTCGGAAATACTCCGTTCCCGAGTGTTTCCGAGGGTTTCCGAGCGATCTCCGAGTATTTCAGAGTCTCTCCGGCACCCCCTCACCTCTGGCCACATGCGGTATTGCATGCAATAGAAGTCAATGTAGAATGAATTATCTTCGTTTCCATTGACTTCTATGGGGAAACTTGCTTTGATATGTGAGTGCTTTGGATTACAAGCATCCTCCTGGAACGGATTATGCTCATAATCCAAGGTTCCACTGTATATCTATATCTATATATAGATATATATCTATATCTATAGATATAGATCTCTCTATATATTTTTTTATACAGTTTACTACCGCTTTAAACCCCATTTTGACTAATTCACTAGCAATATGGGACTCTGTTAAATAGACTTATGCACGACTTAAGCGTAGCAGTAACTCTCGGTGGAGCTGCTGGTTTAAAGCGGGCTATTACCTTCACTCTCGATACCTCTGTTTCACCGGCACCGGGTCTAGGGGTCCTGTTGAGTTTACCTTTGGACGATGTAGGCACCAAACACTTGAGTATATTTTCCAATGCTTTATTGAACAAGTAATAAAGGAAGTAGCAGGAAAGAGGCAGAAGGAAAGTTGCAGGGAAGCTCAAATACCTTTCCTTAATATTCCTTAGAACATTCTTTGGAATTGAACACTTGTAGTTTGCCCGCCTGGATAGGTTTCTCTCACTAACTTAGCAGCCAGTACGCAGCACAAACAAAAGTCTCTGCCACAGACTTGTTTGGAATAAAACCCGTATGATCCTCTGCCACAGGATGCATTGGTTTGCGATGAATGTCAGACACAGTACTTGAACCTTTAAGCCAACCCGGCAGTACTATGCAATAAGATTACTTCAGGATATGTCCTCCAACCGAGTCACCAGGCCCCTCTCCAGACCAGCACTCTGCATGATCCTTCCATGACGGGTCCTCCCCTGGGATCTCCTCGGTTGTCCAGCTTCTTCATTCAGGATAGACAGCTCAGGACCATTCCTCTGCTGCTGTGGTAGGCCCCAGACAGGCTTCTGGGCCCAACCACACACCGGCACGGAGGACCACGAGGTGGTACTCTTATTTATTATTTATTTTATTTATTTCAGGTACTTATATAGCGCCGTCAATTTACGCAGCACTTTACATATACATTGTACATTCACATCAGTCCCTACCCTCAAGGGGCTTACAATCTAAGGTCCCTAACTCACATTCATACATACTAGGGACAATTTAGACAGGATCCAATTAACCTACCAGCATGTCTTTGGAGTGTGGGAGGAAACCGGAGTACCCGGAGGAAACCCACGCAGGCACAGGGAGAACATGCAAACTCCAAGCAGGTAGTGTCGTGGTTGGGATTCGAACCAGTGACCCTTCTTACTGCTAGGCGAGAGTGCTACCACTGCACCACTGTGCCGCCCATATCGGCCAGGAGGGCCAGCAGGTGGCTGAAAACGAACCCCTGAACATGGCGTCTATCCCATAAATACCCTCTCCCAGAATGCAACTCGGAGGGCCACCTCCACCAAGTTGTCTCCGGGACAGTGGAGCACTCATATGCTTCGACACGTTGCCTTTCCAACACCAGTCCATGGTGACAACGACACCCACCGGCATAGTGTGGAACTACACGCAACTCAGCCAAGCTGGAACAGAGGCAAATCTAACTTCACCTAACAAGTAACCCACAAGATTTACCTATCAGTGGTAGATTAAAAATTTACCAGCGCTACATACTCCCCCCATAAATACCCTCTCCCAGTATGCAACTCGGAGGACCACCTTCACCGAGTTGTCCCCGGGACAGAGGAGCACTCATATGCTTCAACACGTTACCTTTCCAACACCAGCCCATGGTGACAACGACACCTACCGGCACAGTGTGGAACTACTCAGCCAAGCTGGAGGCAAATCTAACTTCACCTAACAAGTAACCCACAAGATTTACCTATCAGCGGTAGATTAAAAATCTACCAGCACTACATAAGCATCACACAGTACACACACCAAGCACTGTTAGGCACACATCTAACCCTCTGATTGCCCTAGAGGTTAACCCCTTCCCAGCCAATGTCATTAGTATCACTTATTGGGACTTTTTTAACAAAAATATATAGCAAAATACATATTGGCCTAAATTTATGAAGAAATTTGATGTTTTCAGTTTTTTTATTGGATATGTTTTATAGCGGAAAATAAAAAATATATACATATTTTTTTTAAACACAGCCAATGGCTGATCAGTGTCTTGCTGTCAGTACCAGGTGATCACAATGACCAATCACAGCAGGTCACATGACAGTTGTAAATAATGGCTGGCTACCTTTCATGTCATCCATTATGTACAATTGTGTTGCTAGCTGTGATTGGTCAGTGTTATCAAATGGTACAGACAAGGCCAATCCCAGCCCATCTGTACCATGTGATTAGTTCTAGCCAATCACAGATAAATAAAAACAAAGCAAACTGAATGAATCTGTTTTGTTCAGTAAAATGCCTGCTTATAGCAATGAAATAAACTGCTAACTGTATAAAAAACAGTGTGTTTTAAAATAAAATGTAATAAAAAAATTAAAACATTTTTTTAAAACACCAGTCAGTGTCCCTGATCACCGCCACACCAGTTATATGATGATGCTGTTCTGCACTGGTGACAGTATGTAAAAAAAAAAATTGTGATATTTTTTATAATTTCTTAATTTTCCTAAAAAATTACAACAGTCTTTTTTCATTGCTCTCATTCAACTTGCGACAGCACTGAAAGCAGAAAACTGGCCTGGGCAGGAAGGGGGTAAAAGTGCCTGGTATTAAAGTGGTTAATTGAACAAGCTGAGGTTAGAAGCTAATTGGCCACCATGCACAGCTGCACCAGATTTTGCATTCTCCAGGTTTAGGAAATCAACCCCAATGTCTCATCAGGGAGGATTCCTCTATCCACCTTGATTGTGTGGATGGAGGAATTCATTCTTTTTTTCTTTCAGCCCACTGGCTGAATGAATCTATGGTCAGCTGGGTTGAACAAAAAAACCTGACAGCTATAGCGGTTAGAGCCGCTATACTAACAATCCAACGTTAGTACAGCGATCTTCCCAGCTGAACTGTTGTGTTCTGACAGGGGGACGACACCCCACTGGCCCGGAACACTGTGATCAACGCTCTTAGCCGGTTGGCTGCTGGTTTTCCAGCATGCTCGCCAAATGGCTAACTTTTGTCGGACAGGCTGACATACACAAGGGCCGAAGGTAGGCCGTATTTTTTTTATTGAAGCGGCCATGTCTCCCGACATTCGGCCCATGTGTACGAGGCATTAGGAACCACAGCAGTAAAACAACAACAAGCCAACAACTGGATTCTCAGAAAAAGATACAGTATCACTCTGGTCCCCAGTAAAAGTTACAGCAATGTTTTAAGTACCAGATTTCTTAGAAACCACTGTATCTTGCCATTAAAAACTATTTGAAGATAATGGCTTTCCTGTAACAGTTGGCAATATCTAAAATATTCATGTCTAATCAAACATGTCTTCAGGGTATTTTGAAGTTTTAACAGCACTGCTTTTCCTTTGTTCCATTCAGATGCACAAATACTTGTTTTCCATTTCAGTTCTTAAAACACTGCTTTTGACAACTACTACTAGGTCAAGGACACAGTGTCCCTATCGAGCAGATGCTGTGCTCCACAAAGCGTGATGTAACTCTATGTACCTTACCATTAGTGGTCATGAAGCATCAGTAAAAGCACTGTATTAAATCAACTAGAAATGCATGTATCTGGGTTTGGAAAGCCGGAACAGAGAATACGACCATATTCTAAATGGTAATGCTGTTTGAAATGGGAAGTCTTCTAGGGATATACAGCTGATTCACAATTAAACGCACCAATGATAATGTGATTCATTATGTGCCAATTTCCTTTATCCTTTTGGCTGCTGATCATCACATTTGGATATTCAAGTCAGTAATCAGCCTCTGAAACGGCTTCATTCCATTCAGCAACGAAAATCCCACCTTGGTTTGTAACAATAGAACCAGACTGGGAAACTTGGCTGAAACAAGACTACTGGCTCTGGAAAACAAAGAGGAAGAGGATTTTTTAAAATTACGTATTAATTTCCTGACAATGAGGGGAACACTGTGAATTGTTCACATTTCTAACATTTGTGTCATAATATTAGATGCCTATGCATCGGGTTATGATGGAATCAGCAGCCTAGTGTATTAAATGTGATTAATTATGTCTATGCCCCAATAATAACTAATGCTTTTTTTATATTTTAGAAAAAGAATTATAGGAGATTTCTGCACTCAAGAAATGTTTTATTTAGGAAACACCCCAAGTTTCTGACTAGCAAAACGACAGAGATCTAGACCAGGACCTCACACAGAGAGAACACACACAATCAACACTGGTACTCACACCTGGGTAAACTACAATGGCTAACACTGCTGTGGAAATTCCAAACAGTGGCCATACACTTACAGCCAACCTGTCAAAAATGCTAAACACTTAAATGTGAATGTCTTCCCCAAAAGCAGGAACCACAAAAATAAGCTTCGTTATCCAGAAAAGCCTTCTCTAGGTGTTTGATGATTCAGTGAAATGGCTGACAGAACCCATTGCCAGAAGAAGACTTCACTTTCTACACCTGTTCAATTGCTTCGTAACACAAATTGCTAATCAACCAATCACATGGCAGCAACTCTATGCATTTAGGCATTTAGACGTGGTGAAGACAACTTGCTGAGGTTCAAACCGAGCATCAGAATTGGGAAGAAAGGGGATTTAGGTGACTTTGAACATGGCATGGTTGTTGGTGCCAGACGGGCTGGTCTGAGTATTGCAAAAACTGTTGATCTACTGGGATTTTCATGCACAACCATCTCTAGGGTTTACAGAGAATGGTCCGAAAAAATAAAATATTCAGTGAGTGGCAGTTGTGTGGACGAAAATGCCTTGTTAATTTTAGAGGTCAGAGTAGAATGGGCAGACTGGTTCAAGATGATAGAAAGGCAAACGTAGGTCAATTAACCACTAGTTACAACCAAGGTATGCAGAATACCATCTCTGAGGGCACAACACATTAAACCTTGAAGCAGCAGAAGATCACAACGGATGCCACTCCCGTCAGCTAAGAACAGGAAACTGAGGCTACAATTTGCACAGACTCAACAAAACTGGATAATAAAAGATTGGAAAAAACGTTGCCTGGTCTGTTGAGTCTCGATTTCAGCTGCAACATTCAGAAGGTAGGGTCCGAATTTGTCATAAACAACATGAAAGCATGGATCCATCCTGCCTTGTATCAACGGTTCAGGCTGGTGGTGTAATGGTGTGGGGGATATTTTCTTGGCACACTTTAGGCCCCTTATTACCAATTGAGCATTATTTAAATACCACGGCCTACCTAAGTATTATTGCTGACCATGTCCATCCCTTTATGACTACAGAGTACCCATCTTCTGATGGCTACTTCCAGCAGGATAATGCAGCATGTCACAAAGCTCAAATCATCTTAAACTGGTTTCTTGAACATGACAATATGTTTAATATACTCCATTGGCCTCCACATTCACCAGATCTCAATCCAATAAAGCACCTTTGGAATGTGGTGGAAAGGGAGATTTGCATCATGGATGTGCAGTCGACAAATCTGAAGCAACTGCGTGATGCTATCATGTCAATATGGACCAAAATCACTGAGGGATGTTTCCAATACCTTGTTGAATCTATGCCACGAAGAGTTAAGGCAGTTCTGAAGGCAAAAGGGGTACAACCTGGTACTAGCAAGGTATACCTAGTGAAGTGGCCGGTGTACAGTATACCATGTAGAGTTTATCCAATGTAGGCAAGCATCTGACCGTCTGTATAGAATGAGGTGAATGTATTTGAATGATAATTGGTTTAGGTCTTTTCAATCCATACAGATTATATATACAGGTATTGCAGCTGGGTCCCATGTTAGGTCAATTGCAACACTGGCAGCTAGAAGAGGATGAAGAAGAATGTTATGAGTATACACGCATATGCACATTTACACGCCTGTATGTCAGTATACACAAGTGTCTTTGCAGAACATAACTTGTGTACTTCACTCAGTATCTTTCTGTTCACAAGATCCTGCATATAAACATCAGTAAATGATTTTTTCCGTATGCAAGAGGCCTATTGTTTTACACCCAGCAGGGACTATATTGTATATACACTGTTTGATGTTTTAAAGGCGTATGAGTGTCCAGTCCAGGCAAAGCTATATAATCTTGGCAATGGATTTAAAAAGATTGCTAATTGATTTTAAACAATCATTTTTACTGCAACAAAATCAATCTACCCGTGATGTAGGTTTCAAATGGCTGTTAATTTGTCCAGGATTGGCCAATCAGGCAAATTCAGCTCAAGAGCTGACTGATGCTAAAAGATGCCTCAAATAAACAAAATTGAATTGTGGGATCTGCAGGTAACTTCTGGAACAGTTGTTGTCCAACTGAATACATCTAAAGAAATTGGACCACTTTAACCTTCATGGGAGGTGTGCCAGTAAAAAACTGTTGCTGTCCCAAAAGAACATAAGAGCAAGACTACAGTTTGTCATTGAACATATCGGCAAATCTTTCATAATAATACATATTGACATTTTGATCTATATTTTGGGGTGTAATGAATGTTGTGCTCTTAAAGCTGTGCTCTTAATGTTGTGCTCGCAATCAACATTGACTATTTTTAATCTTTATGTTGCTAATATTAGTAAATAGATAGGAAAGTATATTTTATTTGCTTATTTTAAACTTCTTTTTTTTTTTTACATTTCTTTTCAGTTACTTTTTGGTTTCCATGCCTATACAAATTATGTCATACATCCCAAGAGTCTTCAGGAGGGGAGGAGGGGCTTTCTCAGCTAAGCACACCCTCCTGCCTGCATGCTTGAGCTAAGGGCAGATGGATTCCAGGAAGTAAATGCTACATGAATCATCTACCCTTAGTTAAGATGGCTGCAGCAAGAAATGCTAGGGGGGGGTTCAAAGTGATTTCTTAGCAAAAGAAAACATGAAGACTTGGAATTATGGTGTGTGTGTGTGTGTGTGTGTGTGTGTGTGTGTGTGTGTGTGTCTGTGTGTGGGAGTTTGCATGTTCTCCCTGTGCCTGCGTGGGTTTCCTCTGGGTACTCTGGTTTCCTCCCACACTCCAAAAACATGCTGGTAGGTTAATTGGATCCTGTCTAAATTGTCCCTAGTATGTATGAATGTGAGTTAGGAACCTTAGATTGTAAGCTCCTTGAGGGTAGGGACTGATGTGAATGTACAATGTATATGTAAAGCGCTGCATAAATTGACGGCGCTATATAAGTACCAATAAAGTACTTATATAAGTTCTATAATAAAGCGCTATACAAGTTCATTAAATAAATAATACTAAAAATAAATGAAATAGCGTTTTTGGTTTGTGGTGCTCAGATGAAGTGTAGTTGCGCTTGTTGTGGGTGCAAATTGTGGCCAGTTGGGGGTAGGAAATGTCCTGGGCCCAGCATCAGTGGGAGTAAACAGCCTGTGGTATTACTTGGAGGAATAGTACCCCATTATTGGTGTCAGTGGGGGGAATAGTGACCCATACTTAGTGGCAGGAATAATGCCTTATGGTTGGGGTCAGTGGAAGAAATAGTGCTTTGTGTCAGTGGGAGGCATATTACCCCAAGGTAAATAATACAAGGCATAGGGAAAATTGGGAACAAGAAACACCTGAAAATTAGTCAATTGGGTGCATGCTGTAACCATAATACACGGGGAAAAAAAAGGGGACAAGTGTCCGGGTAAGGGGTTACTCTAGCAGCACTAATTGAATATTAGTTATCAAAAATTACCAACTATATTGCCAAAAATTAATTAAATCACTTTATTAAATACTTTAAAACAGCATTAAACATGTTAGGCAACAGGTTAATTGGAGTAAAAATAGGTTGGTTATACTGGGTTCCGCTGGGACCCTGTTACTACGTATGTCATCGGATAATGGGTCAGACGGAGCGAACAATTTTTAATAATAATTACATTAGATCAAAAACAAAAACAACAAAAACAAAAAACATACAACGTGGAACAACGTCCGGACGCTTTTAGGATCTTGCTACGTATTAGCTGGTACGAAAGAAATGGTATAATATTTGGTGATATTATTTGGTTTGATTACCGCAATATCAATTGTCAAATGGGGGCCAAAAGGGTACCAGTAAGTAAACGAGAAAGATCCTAGTGAGGTATACGGGGAAAGGATGATGGGGGGGGGGGGAGGGTGGAGTGGTGCTAGCCGTGCTGATTGATATATGCCTGTTCTGGGCTGCAGGTTCTAATAAGGACACATACGAGGGTAACCTGCCTTATAAAAGAGGTGTCAGTAGAATTGAGGATATTAATAAGCAGGATGCTGTTGGTGGATAATTATCCACATGAATAGTTCCAATTAAAGTCACTGATAATAGCTGTGGTTAAGTAGATAAGAAGTGTATACTTGGATAAGTAAAATTTATGGAACTTTACCAGTCCTTGCACCGATTGTCCTCCAGGTCCTGATCTGAATTGATCATAAGACTCCCATCTTCATTGGCAGAGGATGTGATGTTGTGTGCAGCTTCTAATCCAATGTAAGTAGCTGGAGGGACAGCGGGACTTGAAATAGTGCACCGCAAGCTCGTCCTCTCGATCAGATCGTTGCTGCAGATGCCGCCCGATAAGCAGAGTCACCCAACTTCAGAGGTTCGCCTGAAGGGATTGGATCCACGGGCTAGCTAGTGTTAGCGTACATCTCCATCTGCCTCCTCGTTATCTCCCATATTCGGAGTGTAGCGTCCGTGACGTGTCAGCGTTGATGACGTCAACGCGTTTCGCTATTGGCTGTAGCGTAGCTTCATCTCGGACGAAACCAGGGCTTGTGAAGGCGCTCCTTTTATTTTAGCAGCTGCGTTCAATCACCGCCCTGGAATGTTTGAGTTTTACTGTGTATGGGTCTTTGATAGACCGATCATGTTCCTAAAGCTCAATCTGACACTTTTTATTCACTATTTTTTTGGCATAAAAAGAAGATAGGATTATTGAACGGTAATGGATACTAAAAGGGAGGGGCTGAGATCTTTTTAATTCTAATAGCCTATTGTTGTTAGTATGCCTCCAGAAAGAATTACTATTAGTTCACCCACTGTCTCGAGTTTTAAACAGTGAGGGAAGGTAAAAGGGGAGGGGAGGAAAAGAACAAAGGGAAGAAGGTTAGAGCACAAATAAGAGTGGACACATGGACGTAAACACATAGAAGACATATGTATATATACCAAGGGACTGGTACCAGTCGTATCGGTACATGTACATATGTGGTGTCAATACACTGGCTGAATTGGGACAAGAAACACACAAAGCAGGTCTAGACTGGGGCAATCATCTAGGTGGGTAGAAAGGGCTGGAAATTTAATTCAGTGTTTAACCCCACTGGGACTAGCGACTTCAGGCGGTACACCCACCACTTCTCCTTTTGTAGTAATATGCGGTCAAAGTCGCCACGTCTAGGGGGCAAATTTAAAGCATAAATACCTTTTACTCTCATGCCCCGTGAACTTCCCCCGTGAAATTGGGCAAAGTGTTTTGCTAGGGTTTCTCTGGGATTTTGGTTTTGTCATTAATTTCTCGCAAATGTTCACCAATGCGGATTTTTAGCTGTCTTTTTGTTTTCCCAATATAAATTTTGGGACACGGACATGTAATCATATAGGTTAGTCAGGATGTAGAACAATTAATTAAATCATGGATTTCAAATGACCCTTTCCCGTATGCGTCTGTAAAGGTAGATGTTCTGTCTACATAAGTGCAAATTTGACATCTATTACAAGGATACATGCCAAGTGTCCGTGGATAATATGATAACCAGGTGTTTTCTTGTTTTCAAATAAATTCTGATTGTATCAAGATGTCTCCCAAATTCTTTGCCCGTCGGGCAACCAACTGGGGAGATGTACCTACAATCCTGCCCAGTCCTGGTGAATTTACCAGTAGGCCCCCATGTTGGAGTTCATTCATGAACTGAATGTCAATTCATTCAATATACATCTGACGTATTCCTTCAGTCAAACAAAATTGTCCTTTCTCGATCTACAAATACGTTTTGAGAATGGACAACTACTTACCTCTACTTACCGTAAGGAAACGGCAGCAAATACTTTTTTGAGCGCCACCAGCCACCACCCCCATTGGATAAAAAACGGTATTCCGGTAGGCCAATTTTTGCGCCTCAAAAGAAACTGTTCAAAAGCCAGTGACTACCGAAAGGAGAGCCAGGATCTCTACATGCGTTTCAGAGAGCGAGGCTACTCACATCGGCAAATTAAGCGAGCTAGGAAAAAGGCAGCGATTCGGAATCGCCAAATCCTACTTTCAATTGAGCCTATTAGTATTCCTGATGCACGTAACCAACCAAAAAAAGATGCTCCAGTTAGGATAATAACTACCTTTGGATCCCAATGGAATGACATTCGGTCAATCCTAGAAAAACATTGGGGCCTACTGGTAAATTCACCAGGACTGGGCAGGATTGTAGGTACATCTCCCCAGTTGGTTGCCCGACGGGCAAAGAATTTGGGAGACATCTTGATACAATCAGAATTTATTCGAAAACAAGAAAACACCTGGTTATCAGATTATCCACGGACACTTGGCATGTATCCTTGTAATAGATGTCAAATTTGCCCTTATGTAGACAGAACATCTACCTTTACAGACGCATACGGGAAAGGGTCATTCGAAATCCATGATTTAATTAATTGTTCTACATCCTGACTAATCTATATGATTACATGTCCGTGTCCCAAAATTTATATTGGGAAAACAAAAAGACAGCTAAAAATCCGCATTGGTGAACATTTGCGAGAAATAAATGACAAAACCAAAATCCCAGAGAAACCCCTAGCAAAACACTTTGCCCAATTTCACGGGGGAAGTTCACGGGGCATGAGGGTAAAAGGTATTTATGCTTTAAATTTGCCCCCTAGACGTGGCGACTTTGACCGCATATTACTACAAAAGGAGAAGTGGTGGGTGTACCGCCTGAAGTCGCTAGTCCCAGTGGGGTTAAACACTGAATTAAATTTCCAGCCCTTTCTACCCACCTAGATGATTGCCCCAGTCTAGACCTGCTTTGTGTGTTTCTTGTCCCAATTCAGCCAGTGTATTGACGCCACATATGTACATGTACCGATACGACTGGTACCAGTCCCTTGGTATATATACATATGTCTTCTATGTGTTTACGTCCATGTGTCCACTCTTATTTGTGCTCTAACCTTCTTCCCTTTGTTCTTTTCCTCCCCTCCCCTTTTACCTTCCCTCACTGTTTAAAACTCGAGACAGTGGGTGAACTAATAGTAATTCTTTCTGGAGGCATACTAACAACAATAGGCTATTAGAATTAAAAAGATCTCAGCCCCTCCCTTTTAGTATCCATTACCGTTCAATAATCCTATCTTCTTTTTATGCCAAAAAAATAGTGAATAAAAAGTGTCAGATTGAGCTTTAGGAACATGATCGGTCTATCAAAGACCCATACACAGTAAAACTCAAACATTCCAGGGCGGTGATTGAACGCAGCCGCTAAAATAAAAGGAGCGCCTTCACAAGCCCTGGTTTCGTCCGAGATTAAGCTACGCTACAGCCAATAGCGAAACGCGTTGACGTCATCAACGCCGACACGTCACGGACGCTATACTCCGAATACGGGAGATAACGAGGAGGCAGATGGAGATGTACGCTAACACTAGCTAGCCCGTGGATCCAATCCCTTCAGGCGAACCTCTGAAGTTGGGTGACTCTGCTTATCGGGCGGCATCTGCAGCAACGATCTGATCGAGAGGACGAGCTTGCGGTGCACTATTTCAAGTCCCGCTGTCCCTCCAGCTACTTACATTGGATTAGAAGCTGCACACAACATCACATCCTCTGCCAATGAAGATGGGAGTCTTATGATCAATTCAGATCAGGACCTGGAGGACAATCGGTGCAAGGACTGGTAAAGTTCCATAAATTTTACTTATCCAAGTATACACTTCTTATCTACTTAACCACAGCTATTATCAGTGACTTTAATTGGAACTATTCATGTGGATAATTATCCACCAACAGCATCCTGCTTATTAATATCCTCAATTCTACTGACACCTCTTTTATTAGGCAGGTTACCCTCGTATGTGTCCTTATTAGAACCTGCAGCCCAGAACAGGCATATATCAATCAGCACGGCTAGCACCACTCCACCCTCCCCCCCCCATCATCCCTTCCCCTTATACCTCACTAGGATCTTTCTCGTTTACTTACCGGTACCCTTTTGGCCCCCATTTGACAATTGATATTGCGGTAATCAAACCAAATAATATCACCAAATATTATACCATTTCTTTCGTACCAGCTAATACGTAGCAAGATCCTAAAAGCGTCCGGACGTTGTTCCACGTTGTATGTTTTTTGTTTTTGTTGTTTTTGTTTTTGATCTAATGTAATTATTATTAAAAATTGTTCGCTCCGTCTGACCCATTATCCGATGACATACGTAGTAACAGGGTCCCAGCGGAACCCAGTATAACCAACCTATTTTTACTCCAATTAACCTGTTGCCTAACATGTTTAATGCTGTTTTAAAGTATTTAATAAAGTGATTTAATTAATTTTTGGCAATATAGTTGGTAATTTTTGATAACTAATATTCAATTAGTGCTGCTAGATTAACCCCTTACCTGGATATTACCCCAAGGGTCAGATAAAGGCAAGCAAAGAGCCGCAGTTTGGAGACCACTGTCTTAAGAGATACTTAGGTTGGGGAAATTATTTGAAGCATCTGATCATGCAAGAAAAAAATCTTAATTGGGCTGGTGGCTATGAAAGGAAGAGTATGATATTTTCATTTGAAATTTTTAAAGCTTTAATTTTAAAGCTTTGGATTTTAATTTTTTTACCCCTCCATATGTTAAAGGAATAAACATAAAGATCAGGAGTTTATCCCCAACAGGGTTTTTTTAAAGAATAAAAATACGATCACATTTTTTCCCAATCGATCACTGATGGGAAGTGTATGAGCCATCCAAATACTGAAGGCCAGACTATAATTATATAGGGGTAGATTTACTAAAACTGATGCATACAGAATCTGGTGCAGCTGTTCATAGTAGCTAATCAGCTTCTAGCGTCAGATTGTTCAGTTAAGCTTTGATAATAACACCTTGAAGATATTGGTTTCTATGCAGAGCTGCACCAGATTTTGCACTCACCAGTTTTATAAATATCCCCCAATGTTTCTTACTTATAAATGGCAACTTAATGAGTTAATAAGAACTGCTTTTGATAGTTCAGGTGCAGAAATTATGTAGGACACAGTGGGGTTGATTTACTAAGAAAACCAGGAAGTAATGGTTGCTCTACATTTAATAGCGCCCAATTAAGACTTCAACTAGGTGAACATGCGAATGAAAAAGAGCGCCATTAGCAGCGAACATGCGTTTGTAAATGCAGATTTGGCGCTAATCAGCATTTCTGTGGATTTGCAAGTGCCAATAGCTACCAAGTTTATTATATGGAACTGCACTGCAGCCATGATCACACAACATGTGCATCTATTTATGTATATGTCAATTAGTATTCCTTGTTTGTTTTCTTCTTTTGCTAACGAATGCAGTTATGAATGAGTATTACAGAGTAATATCTGCTATTCTGTAAAGTTACATGTATTGAACATTTACAGTTGCATATCTGTTTTTTTTTTCATGTTAATTTAGTTTTTTATGTGACTATGAAGCAGTAATTATTTATGTTCATTCTTTAATCATACTACACTATTATGCAGGTCTCAGTGTACTTCTCACAATGGCGTGGTGCTGTGCACCGATGTCTACAAAGCACTCAGATTATGAGTTCAAATCCCAGCCAACCTACCACCCACCGAAGTCAACTGCACGTTAACTAGTGTGTGATTATTGGAATTCCACACCATATTATTATTGAATATTTACATACCATTGCATGCACTTGGAAGAGTTGATATTATGAAATCAACCAAACTGATGTGTATTGGCTAAAAGGCATTCAGCTATTTTCAGCATATGCTGCTAAGTACAATGCAAGCTCTCAGTAGGTGATACCCAGTGGCGGCCCATCCATAGGGGGCGCATGGGGGACGCCCCCCTCCAGGCAGTCACAAAAAAAAAAAAAAATGTAATACTGGCCCTTAAAAAAAAAAATACAAAAAAAGGTCCTTAAGTGCACTGTGTTCAGACGCCGGACACAGTGCACTTATGGGAAGCGCCACGTCTATGCAATCACAAGATTGCAGATGCGGCACTTCATTTGCAGGCATTTATCCCACCTTGTGGTGCTTTCCGAAGCGCCCAGTAGCTTCCGCCCGGCGCTCATAGTATCTATTACTACAGCCGGGCGGTTTGATTGATATCTCAGTTTGTTGTCACTTCCTGTGTTCTCTCTCCCATTGCGCCCGGGAGAGAGGAAACAGGAAATATGAAACTCCTCCATCGCTGCTGCCAGTGCCCACACAGTAGGAGAGGACACCACAGAGCAAGGTAAGTACTGCTGTGCTCCCGGGGAGAACAGGGGGGAGGGGGGTTCGATATGACACAGGCAAGGCTGCATTTGGGGGACACAGGCTGTATTTGGTGGACACAGGATGCATTTGGTGGACACAGGCTGCATTTGGTGGACACAGGCTGGCTGAATTTGGTGGACACAGGCTGGCTGAATTTGGTGGACACAGGCTGCATTTGGTGGGACACAGGCTGCATTTGGTGGGACACAGGCTGCATTTGGGGGACACAGCCTGCATTTGGTGGACACAGGCTGCATTTGTGGGACACAAGCTGCAGTTGGGGGACACAGGCTGCATTTGGTGGACACAGGCTGCATTTGGTGGACACAGGCTGGCTGCATTTGGTGGGACACAGGCTGCATTTGGGAGACACAGGCTGCATTTGGGAGACACAGGCTGCATTTGGTGGACACAGGCTGCATTTGGTGAGACACAGGCTGCATTTGGTGGACACAGGCTGGCTGCATTTGGTGGGACACAGGCTGCATTTGGTGGACACAGGCTGCATTTGGTGGACACGGGCTGCATTTGGTGAGACACAGGCTGCACTTGGTGGACACAGGCTGCATTTGGTGGACACAGGCTGGCTGCATTTGGTGGGACACAGGCTGCATTTGGGAGACACAGGCTGCATTTGGGAGACACAGGCTGCATTTGGTGGACACAGGCTGCATTTGGTGAGACACAGGCTGCATTTGGTGGACACAGGCTGGCTGCATTTGGTGGGACACATGCTGCATTTGGTGGACACAGGCTGCATTTGGTGGACACAGGCTGCATTTGGTGAGACACAGGCTGCACTTGGTGGACACAGGCTGCATTTGGTGGACACAGGCTGGCTGCGTTTGGTGGGACACAGGCTGCATTTGGTGGGACACAGACTGCATTTGGTGGGACACAGGCTGCATTTGGTGGACACAGGCTGCATTTGGTGAGACACAGGCTGCATTTGGTGGACACAGACTGCATTTGGTGGGACACAGGCTGCATTTGGTGGACACAGGCTGCATTTGGTGAGACACAGGCTGCATTTGATGGACACAGGCTGCATTTGGTGGACACAGGCTGGCTGCATTTGGTGGGACACAGTCTGCATTTGGGAGTTACAGGCTGCATTTGGGAGACACAGGCTGCATTTGGTGGGACACAGGCTTCATGTTGTGGGACACAGGCTTCATGTGATGGGACACAGGCTGCATTTGGTGGGACACAGGCTGAATTTGGTGGGACAAAGGCTGCATGTAAGGACGGACTCCACTGGGGACACCTGATGGCATCTGGTGGCAGGCAACGTGGCTAGTAGTGACACGCTCAGGGCTCCCACTGCGTCTGCATTATGGTGAGTTGAATGATTTCATTTTATATTAGAATGTAATAATAGAAATAATGCGCTTCAATCATTCTGACATCATAAAACCATGGTGCCGGGATGTTTGGAATATCTTTATCTGCTGATTGTTAAACTTTCTAGAATACACATATTTCTATTGTTTTGTAGGATCTGGTCCTACTGTCCCTCCATCCCTCATTCATCTCAGACGCTAACCACACTACCTTAGAGCCATACCTACTATTTCGCGGAAACCACGCCCATTTTCACCAAGTGGGAGGGGTCAAAAAGGAAGGGCAGGGTCTGGCCCCCCTCCCATCCTTAAACTTCATCAGCCGCCACTGGTGATACCCTCTGTGGGATTTGAACCCATGAGGTTTTTCAAGGTAGAGTTAGAGTTCAGACCACTAGGCTATTGGGCTGAGGACAATCATACATAGAAAATAAATTTACTAGTGTTATTTTTTCTAATTCTATACAATGATGTTTTGCATTTGAGGCATTAATATTATAGAAACAACCATGCTCATGCTGATGTGACATTGGCAATTAGGCATTCAACTGTTTTTTAGCGAAGATGCGAACGCTATTAAAGTCTATGGTCCAAACTTGCTCGCGGCTGTAATGTATTGCTGGCTCCCAGCAATATAGATGGGAAAAAAAAGAGAAACAAATGGCGTAGTCCATACTAGGCCCTTTGGGTCTGGTATGTATTTTAAGGGGAACTTCCCGGCAAAATTTCCATGCTAAAATTAAAAAAAAATTGGCATAGGGTCCCCTCCCAAAATCCATACCAGACCCTTGCCCAAGCATGCAGACTGGCAGGTCTGAAACAATGGAAGGCCACGTGCCCTCAACATGATGGGCGCAGAGCCCCCCTGGCCCAAAGCACCCACCCCCCCCATGTTGAGGCTGACTCGGTTAAATTGATGATAGGCAACTCCTATCCTCATATTGATTAGTGGTTCCAAATTATTAACAACTACTGCAGTAGGGAACAGACACAAAAGATACGCTCAGCATCTTTCCAAATAACTGTTCTGCTTTATTATGCCGCAATTGAAGGTTTTTATGCACATGATTACGTAGGTATCACATTAATATTACAATTGTACATTTATGGTAACAAGGGGCGTTACATAGGCATGCTTATTCTAATCAGGACTCAAAAGAATGTAAACATTTACTGAAAACATTATTAGTGCCGTGTGCACAGTGAGGGCAGTGTGCAATACATACAAAATAGAATACAATTATATACAGAACTTACAAATTTCCATTGCAGTCTCCCCTCTTTTGATCAATATTTTGATCACTAACCATACCTGCTATCACCTTTAACCTGGAACCTCCACACGCTTAGGTAGAGGTAGTCCTGGCCAAAGAGGCAAAAAACTCCATTGTGGAGAAAATAATAGCTGAGCAACTTTTTCATTACAAAATGACTTTTCATTGTGAAAAACAAATGATTGATAAGACATATTTACAGAGTACTGGCTGTACACTCCTGTGGCCAGAATGGCCTTCTAGCTTAATTGTGAGCATGCTGACTTATCAGCATATGTGAACACAGACAATTCTACATAAAATGGAAGACGTACAAAAGACAAATATGACTTCAACATGGCTAAACTATTTTTCAAATATATATATCCCTTGCAATTAAAGTAACTGAATCAAAAAGTACCCTAGACTGTGATCACAAGAGGGAAACAAATCAAACACAGAGATTTCTTTAATTTAGTCATTTTTGCAGTGTCTGGTGTGGCTCCAGGTGACTTTTCCTTCAAGTTTTGCAAAAACTGTACATGAAATAGATGCTGTATTGAGTCTCCAAACATTTCCTTATATATAAATGTCTCTTAACAATCCACAAGTCACCTGGCTTTAGTTTTAGATCCTTCCAAACTTTTAGGATCTGGAATTGGGGAGAAAACACATAAATGAGTTTGTCAAAAACCTTAAAAGATCAGCAACATTCTCTATGAGATCCGAATGAAGGACTTCAGAAGCTGAGACAAAATATAAGCAAGTGAGTAACACACTCCCAAACCAAATCCCATAGGGAGAGAGTCCAACATCCCCCTTAGGGGCTTGATAAAGTATAAGAAAAACATTCTAGTAAAGTTTTCTAGTTTCTTACTCTACTTTGTCTGATACATTGTAGACAGTAAGGGGTGTCAAAATAAAACCTCCAAACTTCTAGTAAGGACTCTCCTATAAAAAATGATTTCCTCTATTACTCTCTGTACTCCCTGGCACTCTGTACTTACAAACTACTTCTGATAACACTTTTTACTGTGGCCTTTGCAGTAGCATTTGCCACTGGACATCCAAAAAACATGTCCATACAGACAAAATGCATAC
Source organism: Aquarana catesbeiana (assembly GCF_042186555.1). Taxonomy (NCBI): domain Eukaryota; kingdom Metazoa; phylum Chordata; class Amphibia; order Anura; family Ranidae; genus Aquarana; species Aquarana catesbeiana. Next base: position 625,678,664 of record NC_133325.1, read on the forward strand.
TCGTAAGATCCTAACTTGGGCATCTGGATATATCTTTTTTGTAATCTCTGGGAGGGATGTTCAGCTTTTGGTAACACCTTTGGTAACAGGTAAAACAAGAAGTGGTATGTTATAAAAACAACTGTGGAGAACCCTGGCTCTATCCCATGCTCATTTACTAAGGCAGCCATAACTGCTTGTGACTGGTGACACAGTTCATGTGTCAAGCTGGAGGGAAAAGAGTGGCTGACAGACATAAATGATCACCTTTTCCAAAGTCCTGTTTCATAAGAAGATGCCCCCTGTGGACCACTTGTTCTTCTCGTTCTGGGGTCCTTAAAGTTGAATTATTAATCCCAGCTATACTGGGCCAGAACTAGGGTGGAATCTGTGAGTTGCACAGACCCATCAAGTGTCCGGGGCTGTAAATGCAGCATCCTTAGTCGCCTGGTCTGCTTCCATGTGTGAAAGTTAATATGGCTACCTCAGCAAGAACCTGGAAGGCTGAAAACAGCCGATCAAATTAACTTGGCATGCTTTATTGGTTTACCTGCCGAAGTAAAAACAAACTTCTGGCCCTTCAAATGGAACCAAAAGCTCTCTATATCTCGACTATCTATATAAATATACACTCTTTTTATAGTTCACAGGCTTTGCTAAAACATGGAGCTCTGCTTCTTGAGCTGGGGAAAAAGGATCCAATGACTTTGAATACAGAGTATCCTTCTGGGTGATAAACTGCATACTCAAATCTACAAAAAATGTAATAACTGGGTCTTCAGTGAGTGTGTCCTGCACTGGGCTCACAGCAGCTGATTCCTACACCATCAATTTAACACACGTGTCTTCCTTTGTCTCCAGCCTCCTCCAATAGAGGCAATAAGGTGGCTGGATTCAAATGTACGCATTTCTCATTGTTAGATTTGTACATAAACAAACTCATATTTTAAACCTTTCATTAGACAAACATTTAGTTATCTGTATATTTGCTGCACAGAATGTCGGACCATTAAAAATTAAATGTTTGACTAAAACAATATCTAACTTTGTCTAATAGCACCTTTGCATAAAAGATACAGCTCTGATATATCGGGGTGAACCCTTCATTACTGTGTCCAGCTTGCATAAATATATTACAATGGCTTGTTTTATATCACGCTATTTGTGTAAGAACTCCAGTTTCATGTTTCAAAAGACAACTTCTGACTGGCAATATTATAATAAATGATAACAATACCCTGCAGTCATGGAGAGATGCCCATAAATCCAAAATATTCTTCTGCTTATACCACTGTACTTACAAGAAAAAGGGGCACATCATTTCACAATCCACACATTCTGCTTTGGATTTCAAAAATAAAAATAAATAAAAACAAAAGGACCAAGAATCTGTATGATGGACCAGAAAGCATCAAAAACTATAAAACAACTGGCTGCAGGTGGCATCTATCCTAACAGGGTGGGTGGATTTGATGTGATGGGTCTGTTATATTTAAATTTTATTTATAACAACTCTCACATCATGGACTGACATGAAGTTATTATCAAGAACCTTGAAATTTCATTTTTGTAGAAAAACTTCTTATGTATTCCATCCATCTTGGCTTTGTTAAATATTATGGCAGCTGTATTCCAAATAACAACCTCATCTTAATCTTTTTTTCTCTCAATAAGGGCTTATTGAATAAATGTAAAATTACAAAATTGTTATCTTAATCTAAACTAATCTCATTCATTACAAATTTCCCCAATAACCTGGATTTCATTTCCAACCAAAGGTTGTCTAAACCAGTTTCAATATATCTATATTATTAATAAAATTGTTAAACTCATATTAGAAATTAATACTCATTATTACTTAATTTTACTTAATTTCCCTTTTTTAAATGCAGTGTTTCCACTATCAAAGGATATTCAATTTGTGTAATACACGGTTAAATGTAACCTTCATTTTACCATGTTTGGAAAACAGATTCAAAATAATTGTGATCACATTGTTTACCATTAGATTCGTTAACCCGGCACATTTTGTTATAAATGTTTTGTCTAAAAAACAGAAATTGGCATGGTGTCCTTCTTCCAGCTTATCACTGACCTCTCATCCCAGCCACATTTCTTTCAGGAGAGCACAAAGGAGGGGGTCACATCTGCGTACATGACACACACAAGCAATAGAACTAAAGGTCCCAGCATTTGCACACAGATACACCAATATCTCTCTAAAATCGCTTACATTTTTCCCATTTGTACACAACACATGCATATCATTCTCTCAATTTCTTTTAACTCTTTAATATTTCCCTGCATACATTCTGCATTCCTTATTTTGTTCAGATATCTTTTATATCTAGCTTCTATGATCAGATGGGCAGCCAGAGTGCTCATCCCATCTTCCCTCTCTGACAACATATAAAGTATTCTGTTTTAATTCTCATTTCTCTGTTTCTTGACTCTAATAGTTATAGTGCCTGACCCCAAATTCATCCCACAACTTAACATGAAAATGTCCCTTTCTGTCTAGTGTTAATGTCACCCTTGATCCATCCTGCTCACATAGATAGCTGTTTTCTCTAGCTGTTTACTCTGCATGATTCTTAGTCCCTATGGCCTTCAATAACCCAGTTACCCATTGTGGAGCCCTGTCCACTCTAACCATTAATCTAGGGGCTCAGTATAGGCGGAACCGCACCTTCGGTTCATATGTAGCGCTCCTCTTGCGCTGGGCATTTTTGAGGGTCTCTTACCCTTCATTCCCTTACTTAATTTAATGCCCATAATGACTGGCCAGTCTTCTCTCTTCTCTACTTGTGCCTATACCCTCTTGCCTCTAAACTACTTTATCTAGCAGATTTACTACATATACCTGTGAACAGCACTATTCTTCCCTTTCTTATCTATAACACTCCGATGGACAATAGACAGGGACAACATAACATATAACCACCAATCAATACAGTTCAATTAAGGGGAGTAAAATAGGTACCCTTTGTCCCGAAAATGCCTTACCGATCAAGGAAGTCTGATAACTCAAATGTAAGCAAAAGGCTTACCTCAGCCGGCTGATTATCAGAAATTCCCGGATCGTCTCAAGCTCCTCGTTTCGGATACTCAGGGTCACCTGGAATCCCCTCCTAAGGCAAAGCTCGCCATGCTGACTCAATTAAATTGATGATAGGCAACTCCTATCCTCATATTGATTAGTGGTTCTAAATTATTAACAACTACTGCAGTAGGGAACAGACACAAAAGATACGCTCAGCATCTTTCCAAATAACTGTTCTGCTTTATTATGACGCAATTGAAGGTTTTTATGCACATGATTACGTAGGTATCACATTAATATTACAATTGTACATTTATGGTAACAAGGGGCGTTACATAGGCAGGCTTATTCTAATCAGGACTCGAAAGAATGTAAACATTTACTGAAAACATTATTAGTGCCGTGTGCACAGTGAGGGCAGTGTGCAATACATACAAAATAGAATACAATTATATACAGAACTTACAAATTTCCATTACAAGGGCATGTGGCCTGGTATGGTTCAGTAAGGGGGGGGGGGCGCTCCCTTGTCCCCTCCCTATCCTGACCTGCCAGGCTGCATGCTCGGATAAGGGTCTGGTATGGAGTTTGGGAGGATACACGCCAATTTTTTTTTCATTTTAGGGGGGGACCCCACACCATTTTTTTAATCTATATTGCCAGGACTCAGCAATACATTACAGCCACGAACAAGTTTAAATTACTTTTTTTCCTTTAGAAATGTCATTATTGCTGCGGCTTGTTTTATACACTGTACAGATGCACCACTTTACAGGCAGACTAGGGGACCCCCCCCCCCAGGCATGATATTTAAAGGAATATTACATTTTTATTGTTTCACTTTAAGCATCATTAAAATTACTGCGCCTTTAAAAACAATAGTTTTAAAAACTTTTTTTTGCATTGATACATGTCCCCTATGGCAGAACCCGTGTCCCCATACACTTTTTATGGCAATAACTATAAGCCTTTAAAATTAGGACTTTTGATTTTTCATGTTCCTGTCCCGTAGACTTTAATAAGGGTTTGCATGTTCCCTAGAACCTTTAGCCTGTTTGTGGTGTTCTGGTGCGAGCCGAACCCTGGGGTGTTCGGCCCATCCCTATTAAAATCTAGCCAGACCCAAAGGGCCTGGTATGGATTTGGGGGGGGGGGGGCAGGCCATTTTTTTAAAATTTGGGCATGGAGTTCCCCTTAAAATCTTTGCTAGACCCAAAGCGCTTGGTATGGATTTTGGGGGACACCACACCCTTTTTTTTGGAGTGGGGGGGTTAATATGGTGCTTAGAGAGAATTCACATTTCGTTGACATATTTCATGGTTTACCTAGTCCACAAAAGAATTAATAGAGCCCTGAAATTCTGCCTTTTTTTTTTGGTTTTTCTTCCCCTCCTCTCCTTAACACTTTCTACTCAAGGACATGCATGTGTGCACAACCAAATACTTTTGTATATAACTAGATTTAATACAGATTTAAAGGGATATGAATAGTTCGCACTTATAAAATATGTATTTAAAGTCTGCAAAAGTCAAACAGAGCAAAAAAGAATCAACTTTTTATTTTATAGTATAAACATTTGGTACATTAATGTACTTGGGGGAAAAAAAAAAGTCTTGGAAATAATGCTCCAGGATTTGACAATATACTAATAGGGCGTACACACGGTCGGACTTTATTCGGACATTCCGACAACAAAATCCTAGGATTTTTTCCGACGGATGTTGGCTCAAACTTGTTTTGCCTACACACGGTCGCACAAAGTTGTCGGAATTTCCGATCGCCAACCACGCGGTCACGTACACCACGTACAACGAGACTAGAAAAGGCCGGTTCAGAACCAAGCGCTGCACCCTTTGGGCTCCTTTTGCTAATCTCGTGTTAGTAAAAGTTTGGTGAGAGACGATTCGCGCTTTTTCAGACTCGTGGCTTTCAGATCGTTTTCTGCCGTTCAGTTTGTGCTTGTGGGTTTGTATCTGCTCTTCAGTGCGTGCAGTCAGTTCGTATCAGAGTTTTCTGTGTGATCTTGCCTGCTCGTTGCTGTTTTTCAGGTCGCTCTTCACAGGCCTTGCTGTTCTTCAGTGTGTTCTGTTACTTCGTTCTGAGCAGCTGACCGTTTTCTAGCCATGTTTCGTATGCGTACTCCTCGTAGAGTTCGTGCTGTGCGGGGGCTTGGTGTTGGGGTCCTGACCTTGACACAAGTCCAGTCCATGAACAGGGTGGGGAGGAGTTCATGGACCAAGAATTGGTTGTTTCAGCGTGACCAGTTCTGTCATATGCCTTTGCTCCGTGAGATCCGTGAGAATAATCCTGATGATTTCAGGAACTTTCTCAGGATGACGGACCCCGTGTTTCACCGTTTGTTGGCTTCGCTGACCCCCTATATCAGCAGGCAGGATACCTGCATGAGGCAAGCCATCACTCCGGAGCAGAGGTTGGTCGCTACCCTGCGGTATTTGGCCACAGGGAGAAGTCTGCAGGACTTGAAGTTCTCGACAGGCATCTCCCCCCAGGCTCTGGGGATCATTATCCCAGAGACCTGTTCTGCCATCATACAGGTCCTGCAGAAGGAGTATATGAAGGTAAGATTTTTATCCTTTTATATCACATTTTATTGTCTGTAATGTTTGATAATATATTGTATTTCTTTCCTCATTCCCTAATTACCATGCTTGTAATATGCTGTGAATGTCCCCTTTGTCCTCATGCATGCTGGATTTTTATGTAATTATTATTTAAGGTCCTTCATACATATTTGCCCTTCGATAACCTCCCCAGCATGGTGTCTCCTGCCCTATAATCACCTCATGTAGTCACTTAACAATGTATTTTATCAGCTCCATAGTAGTGCTTTACCCCAAACACCCCCTAAAATGTTTGGTAATGTTATTTTTGATTTAAATTCAGGCAGAGTGCCAGAGGCTTTTTTTTTTTTCAAACGTTTTTATTGTAAGAAAATATAACATCTGGGTGTACAGGCACTGTGGTGACGTGAATCACAATGGTTAGAAAGCCCATAACAGAGAAATGATATATCACACACAGTGCGAATCATAGTTCTCATAATCCTACATAATGAGCCCATAAAACAAAGGAAGTGAAATAAAAAGGAAATAAAAAGACAAACAAATAAAGAAAAAACAAGAAAACAGGAAGCATACAATTGTGATAAATGTGCATTTCTAATAAATTGAGTTTACTGTCAGGGAATAAAAAACAATGTGTCTATTATTGTAAGGATCAGATATGCTGTGAAGGCCCGGGAGTGTCCCCTCTGCGTGTTCTAACAAATAGAATTAAAATTTGCATCAATGGGGGTCAGCCGTGGGTTCCGAGGGGTCTTCCAGTCTGTTGCTAAGCAGATGAGCTGTCCAGATGTTCCACTTTCGGTCAAATATAGGCATGGAATCTAGGAGAGTATGATGTATTCTTTCCATAGACCTGATGGACTCCATACGAGAAATCACCTGTGACCAGGATACTTGGGGACGCTTCCAGTTCAATGCTATTGCCCATTGAATCGCACTGAAGAGTGTGTGGATTAGTTTTTGTAGGGGGAGGGGAACATCTGGAAGCTCCGCAAACAGCAGACACATTTGACATGTCAGTGTAAGCGATATTCCGGAGAGAAGCCTTATGAGTGATGTAGTCTTGTGCCAAACGGTGTCTAAGGCCTTACAGCTCCAGAACGTGTGCAGCAACGTACCCCTGTCCTGGCATCCTCTGAAACATGTGCCAGAGACCAGGGGGTATATTCTATGAAGACGCTCTGGAGTGTAGTACCATCTAGTGTGAAGCTTGAGTACCGTTTCCTTAATTGACACAGAACGTGTGCATTTGTGCATGTTGTCAATCATGTCTTACCATTCTCCGTCAGGGACCTCTTGGGCCATCTCTACCTCCCATGCCTCCATTGCTAAGGATTTTTGAGGGGAGTTATAATCATTAAGGTATCGATAAAGTACGGAGATGGTCAACTTATCCCTCGCCGCTTCTCCACATAAAAGTTCAAATGGGGTTTTCGACATCTCCACCCCGCCCAACATAAGAGTCGAGTAGAAGTGTCGAATTTGCAAGTATTGGTGAAACTCGGATCTGCCCATATCGTAAGCCTGCTGCAGGTGAGTGTAGGAACAAAAGGAGGCGTTCTGCAGCAGAGATGCGAGGTTCACCAAGCCTAGTGCAATCCATTTAAGATATGGCAAACTGGAGGAAAAGGCTGGGGGGAATGAGGGTTCTCCCAAAAAAGAGGATAAAAGGGGGACGTCTGATTGTAACTTGAATTTTTTACGGTAAAGAGACCATAGATAAAGTGATTGGCCTACAATATTGTTTAGTGGGGTGATCTCTTTGGGGGAGATTGAGCGGGACCAGAGAAGACCGGGGAGGTAGTATGGAGTTACCGAGATCCGTTCAAATTGTAGCCATGGTACAGAGGCAGGGATGGTATGCCACCGTGCCATTTGGATAAGCCGAGATGCCAGGAAGTACTTCCATAGATCCGGGCATCCCAAACCTCCCCTCTTCTGGGCTCTATACATCAGTACACGTCCCATTCGTGGCTTTTTGTTTTGCCATATAAACCTAAGCAGGTCCATCTGAACCTTCTGAAGGACTGATCGAGAAACATATATGGGTAGGGATCTGAAGAGGAATAGGAGTTTGGGGAGGATGTTCATTTTCAGTGCCTGAATTCTCCCTAGAAATGATATGTGATAGGAGGACCATTGATTTAAGAGGTATTTGACATTGGAAAAAGCTGGAGGATAATTCAATGAGTATAGCTGTTTCAAAGAGGGGGCTAATTTAACACCTAGATATTGTAGGGAGATATGGTTCCATGAGAATTTAAATTTATCTGTAAGAGTGGTCAATAGAAGTTGCGGGAGGTGAATTGGTAGAGCCGAACATTTGGAGGGGTTGACGCCCAGGCCCGATAATTTATAGAAAGAGTCAAGGGAGGACATGAGGTTAGGGAGGGAGAGTAGGGGGTCTGAAATAAATAGCAGTACGTCGTCTGCGTAAAGGCTAAGTTTAAATTCCTGATCTCCCTTTCTGTAGCCCTTGATGTTTGGGTCATTAGAGATGGATCTAGACAGGGGCTCCATAGCCAGCGCAAACAGAAGCGGGGATAAAGGACACCCCTGTCTAGTGCCACACCTCAGAGAGAAATATTCTGAGTAACATCCTGGAAGCTTAATTCGGGTTTTTGGGTTATGGTTTTTGGGTTATGGTAAAGGGCTTTGAAGCCATGTATAAATGCCCCATTAAAACCAAATTTAGATAAAACTGTATCTAAATACGTCCAGAGGACACTATCAAATGCTTTGTTTATGTCTAAACTCAAAAGCAATACTGAGTTTGAGTTCATATGGGCGTCCTGCAAGATATTAGTGGCTAAAGAGTAAGATAACATCTGCGCCAAGAGATTTGTACGTTTTGAACGCTTTTCTTCTTTTTTGAGGGGTATTAAACCCTTTAACATTATGGGAAATTATTTTAATACCCATGATTGTTTATAGTGAATCTGCTAGGGTCAGTAAGGGGTCCAGGCCGAGAGGGAGCAGCCAAACAGCAACCCGGCCTCTTCAGAGGCGTGACACAGCTATGGCGCACAGTCCCGAGGGACTGCCCGCATCTATACTCTGAGTTAGTAGCACATAAATCACTAAGATAGAGCCAATTGGTGTGAATAACACAAAAAAAAAAAAACGAAAGCATAAGATCATAAACATAGAAAAACAAAAAAACTAGAAACCTGAATACTAGGCCAAAAAATGGCCAAACATAGCTCCGGGGGGTCATGGGGAAAAACATCCCATGGACCCAAAAAAAAGTGTCCATTCGGACCGAAAGGTCAGACACTCTGAGTGATTGTGTTCGTGTCATCCGTACAGACATAAATTCGTCTGAGGAATTTACCTGTGGGGAATTAACCAGCTCTAACATCACTAACCAGACGGGGAGCCAGTCAGTTCTCATTAATGAAGAGTGTAGGGACAATCATGCGGATGCAACCGGGAGTCCGTAATGAGCCGGGAGAGTCCAATTTTCTCTAAGCATGTTGGGAGATGTTCAAATCTCGATACCTTGGAGGGAGAAAAATAAAGAGAAAAACAAGGGTGGGGGGAAAAAGTAAACACCAAAAAAAGGGAGAAAAAAGAAGAGTGTGTCCTGTTGTCAGTCACGGCGTTGATCTCGGCGGTCTCTTCTAGGTGGAGGGGTTGCCCAAATAGCTGAGTGACGTGGAGTGGAGGGTAGTCTGGGCAGGGAAGCCGCATCAAGTAGGCCCATCTTCACCAGTAGTTCTTTTCCCTCTGCTAGTGTGGTTACGGTGTAGGTTGTGCCATTGTGGGGCACCTGCAGCTTGAAGGGGAAGCCCCATCGGTAGCGAATACTGGCAGTTTGGAGAACAGAAGTAACCTCCTTCATCCTCCTGCGCTTATCCAGGGTGGTAGGGGAGATATCCGGGTAGATTTGAATCGGGGTGCCTTCCAGACGAATATTAGGGGTGTTCCGTGAAGCTCTAAGTATTTCCTCTTTGATCAGGAAGTCCTTAAGGCAGAGCACTATGTCCCTTGGTGGTTTCTCTGGGGGAGGGGGAGGGCGAAGGGCCCTATGAATCCTATCACAGGAGAAGGCCGACAGTGGGGAGTCTGGTAAGAGGGATCGGAATATCTTCTGTACCGTGGGTAGTAGATCGGTGACCGATTCAGGCACTCCGCGCACCCTAAGATTGTTGCGGCGGTTCCTGTTGTCGAGGTCCTCAATGTGAGCTTGGAGTTGCAGGACCGTTTCAGATAGGGACTCATGCTCCTTCCTTAGGTCAGAATACACCAAGGAGAGCTCATCGTGTTTTGTCTCTAGTAAATCAGTTCTGCTACCCAGGGCCGCGATCTCCAGGGACAGCGTGTTAGTAGATTTGTGGAGCTCTGATTGAAATTTCTGGGCAATCTTGTCATACATTAAAGTTAAGCTCTCATCCAGATCAGCCTTAGTAAGTTGAAACGTGTACTCACTGTCTCCCTGGGAATGCGGTGGAGAGGGAGCTGCTGTAGGAGAATGTGCCTGTGACTGTGCCTTCCGGGCGCCATCTTGGGCCTGCATGTTTCTCTCCTTCTCTCTTAACAAATAGGTCGTTAAGGATCTTTGGGACGGTTTTCCATGGCGATTTCTAGTGCCCGTCATGCGCTGAGTGTTCCGCCGGGGGTGCGGGGATAAGTTGGGTGAATAACGTGCGTTGATCGCCCCGGGGAAGTGCCGTTAGTCTCCGCGGCTCACGGAGCTCTCAGCCCTTGCTTCCTCCTCGGTTCGCGCCGCGCATGCGCCCCCGCCAGAGGCTTTTTTTTGTGGTGTCCCCAAATAATTTTTAGTAACCCTCCCTCCCCCAACTGCTAAGTCAGCTGATCCCAATTCTCTATCCTCAATCATCTATCTGCTGACTTTGCCAAACCCATACACACTATACCCATCTCTTTTGTGGTCAGATTTATGGCTGAATTACCCAAAGCATGTAGTGCAAGGGCCTGCCTGTATACTTTCCAATGGTACTGTTTAAAGTTTTTGTATCCTATTATTATCTTGATAGGTAATAGCAGAATGTCCAAATGTCCTCAAATGTGTACAGTGTGTATTTATATCTTTGTATTATGACACTTCTTACCTGTCCAGTGGGCTGCCAATAGTGTAACTAAGGAGGGGCTGTTCCAAGTAAGACCCATTATTTAGGCATTCATCTCTCAATGAAGTGAAGAGGGTTACCTGTCCAAGATTTCCACACACACCCCATAATGTTAGAAATGGCCCATGAGAGGGGGGGGAGGGAGGGGGAATATGATAGGTGTACCTTATACTTTGGCCTTGTTAAATTCCCCTTAATAAATGCTATCTGGAGGTTGCCCCATAATGTTTGTGTCTAATCTGCTTGCCATGTTTCAGAGTAAAAATAGTAATGTTTATTGTCTTTTCCTCAACAGTTTCCTTCCACGCCACAGGAATGGCAGACTGTGGCCTCCCACTTTGCCCAGCGGTGGGACTTTCCTAACTGCGGAGGGGCAATTGATGGGAAACACGTCCACATCGTCCCACCACCCAACTCGGGGTCGTACTATTATAATTACAAGGGGTTTAATAGTATAGTGATGTTGGCGGTGGTGACGGCTAATTACGACTTCTTGTATGTGGACGTGGGGAAGAATGGCCAGATGTCCGATGGTGGAGTCATCACCCAGACGGAGTTCTACAGGCGTCTCCAGAATGGCAGCTTGGACTTGCCAGCTCCAGAGGACAATGTGGAAGGACTCCCATTTGTGTTCGTTGCTGATGAAGCATTTGCGCTGGGGGACAACCTGATGCGGCCATTCCCGATGAGGACCCTCACCCCGGAACAGAGGGTTTTTAATTACTGGCCAGAGCCCGAAGAGTGGTGGAGAACACATTTGGAATCCTGGCCAGCCGGTTCCGCCTATTTCTGACACCTATCCATATGGCAGAGTATAAACTGAACCATATAATACTTGCGTGCTGTGTTCTCCATAACTTTTTACGGAAACATTCGGCCAACTATGCTGGCTCAGTTGGGCCTGAGGCCGGAATCCTACATCAAACCACACTGACGGCGCTTGAAAGTGGCCGTCCTGGCTTGCCCTCCCTGAGTGCCCGTGATGTCCGGTTACGCTACCTGGAGTTCTTTGCGGGTAGGGGGGCTATCAATATGCCAGACAATATGTGAAGCCTTTTTAAAATTAAAAAAAAAAAGAAAATCTTTGTGGACATTTACTGCTTGTGTTTGTTTTAGCTGACCCTGACAGAAATGTTTTGAGTGCAGAAAATGTCGTGATTGGGTAACCTTATACAAAGCACTGTTGGCTGTTATTTCCTAAATGCAAAAACACATTTCACTACAAGTGCACTTGCAACTGCACTGAAACTGCACTTGTAGTGCAAAGAGGATTTGCCCTTAGGAAATAACCCCCATTTTTGCATAAAACAGCTATTACATCACCCCAAAAGTATTGTAGTGTTGAGACAATAATCCACACATTCTTGAGTAAGCCACTTTTTTATACCTGCACAATCACATGTGCATTTACCAAAGGTTTTTAAAACAAACCAACATGTTTGTTGTATAACAATTTTTGCAGTAGCATTATCAAAAATTGAAATGTCCATTTCAGATAAAACAGGCCTGTGTAAAACCAACAAGAAAGCCAAAAAACTTGAACTTACAAAGTTCACATTAGGTAAAACCTGAATGCTATATCAGACATCAGTATTTAGGAACTGTGTTTGATATTGCGTTCAGATGGGGGGAAATCACCCCTGGAAAAGCCAAATTTGGAAGATGCACACCAATTTCCCAATGTCAACATGTGCTATCTGCCATCAGGGGGGATCAAGGGACGTGTTTTGGGGGAGCAAGCCCTTCCTCAACGCGACTTTATAATTGAGGAAGGGGTTGCACCCCCAAAACGCGTCCATTGATCTCCCGTGATGGCAGATAGCACATGTTGGCACACTGTGTGCATCCTTCAAATTTGGCTTTTCAAAACATTGCAAAAAAATTTAAAAGATTGAACCACAATACAAAAAGTGATTTTGTGGGGTTTTAAATTCGCCCCAAAACATCAATGATGTTATTATTTTTTTTAATAACATCATGGATTTTTTGCTGGATGTTTTGCAGTTCGTCATTACACCCCATGATCTCCCCGATCAGGATCTGGGCACTTTCTGAAGTAAAGCGTTCTCTATCCCTCACATCACGATCACCTAAAAAGAGATAAAGAAAAAAAAAACAGGTCTCAAAAATCTGCCACCATCCATCTCTTTTACCTGAGCCTGTGGTCGCAGACACTCACTTGTTGTGGTGCCAATCTCCACCACATCTTCTTCATCCTCCTGCTCAGCTTGTGTTGGTGTAAGTTCCCCTTCTTCCAGAGGTGGGGGGTCTCTGGTCTCCTCGGATGAGGGGTGTCCTCCGAGTCTTTTCTCCCCTATGTAAAACAAAAATGGTATAATTAGCACACAGATATTTGATGGCAGAACTAGAAATAGGAAACATTGCTTGGAAGTGGGGTACAATTGTCTATTTTAGCCGAGTTCCAAGATGTATTTTTTTTATTGCCCTTTGTCAAGCTGCAATACTTTACCTGTTTAGTACAAGCTTCACAGATGGAGACCCCCCTATAGTATACACTGGAGCACCTGTGTGGCCCCCTAATAAAAATGGTGTTCTTGTGTCCCACACTAGTGCTCCAGTGTCCAGATGTGAAAACAGCTGCTCAGTGTCCTCTCCTTACACACAATCTAGTTTGCATTTCATTCTAGTAACAAACCCATCTACACAAACAAATATTTGGCATCCAAGTAGGCCCAAAAAAAATGTGGGAAAATGCATATGGCCTAAACAATGGTGTTCTAGAGGCCGAAAGAAAAATGTTTGATACGAACGAATAATGGGCCCATGAACATTAAAGTTGCCCTTTTAAACGTTACAATTAATAAAAGCATATGGAGCAGCACGAACGTAATAAAGACAGAAAGAATAGGAACACAGCACAACTACTTACTTTTTTGCAGCACTCTCCGGATCTTTCGGTACTGCTCTGTCTCTCTCAACTTCAGGTCCGACCACCGCTTCCTGAGCTGATCTTTAGATCTTCGTACCCCGAAATTCCTGTGAAGGCTTTTGACCACTTTCGCCATGATCTTGGCCTTTCTGATGTTGGGGTTGGGGTAAGGCCCATACTTTCCGTCATAGTCGGACTTCTTCATGATGTCGACCATCTCCAACATCTCCCCAAAGGACATATTTGTGGCCTTAAAACGTCTCCTTCTGGATCTGGACGTGTCCGGATCCGGGCTTTCCTCCTCCTCGTTGCTAGAATTAGCATGCACCTGTTCTAACTCCGCCATCTGCTCTTCACCCACTGCGCCGAACGAAAAGGGGCGGGGTATAGACTAGAAGGAACGTCAGGGGCGGGCGGAGTTACACGCATGCGCAGTGTGTATAAAGCGTAACACGCGTGCATATTAAGTACGATCTGTGAGCGGAGGAAGGAGCATTGGACGCGCCGATCGTAAGAACGAAGGTAAGAGACAAACTTGTGCCTATACTGCTTCTAGATTGAGGCCTATATTGTAACAAGATTAGGAGAGTTTTGGCTGACATTAGGCTTTGTCTTGTGTTGTGTCTTGCAGTGAACATGGATATCTTACTGAAAGATAATGACTTCATGTCAGTATTCATAGATATGTTACGGGAGCTGCCCTGTCTGTGGGAGATTACCCACCCCCATTTCAAGAACCAAACAAAGAGGAAGGCAGCACTGGTGCAATTGTGTGAAATTGTGAAGCAGGTGATCCCCACGGCAGACATCACCTATTTAAAGATATTAATTGGTTGCCTGAGGAGCACATATCTAAGGGAGCGCAAGAAAGTCCAGGATTCGCAGAGATCAGGAGCAGCAGATGACATCTATGTCCCCAGGATGTTGTACTACGACAGGCTGCATTTTATGGCAGGCCAGACTGAACCCAGGCCATCCCTCTCCAGTCTTCCTTCCACGCTTCCTTCCCCCCCGGCTGAGGCTTCTGACGCCCAACCTGGGCCTTCCAGGCCACATGTGGAGGAGCCCAGATTGAGCCAGGTATAGCATTCCTTGAAATATTTCTGCTTGTCCAATCAATGATGTTAACTAGATGTTAGTTGGGAGTACTAATTTAGGATTGGGATTGATGAAGCAAAACATTACAACCATGTCCCTTTTTCATACACAGGGATGTCTCAGCCAGGAGGTGGCCAGGCCGAGCCGGCTGGCTGATCTGCAGGTCCCTCCACCCCCCCTGAAAAGAGAAAGTGGCAGTAGGAGGAGTGCCCTAGAAGAGGCTGCTATAGGATTCTTTTGGAGGGCTACAGAGGTCCTGGGAGCACCCCCACACCATGGAGGAGAACATTGCTGCCTTCATTGCATATAAAATGCAGAGGATGGAGGAGGGCCAACAAGTCATGTGTGAGGCCCTCATATTGGAGGCTCTTGAGAAAGGTATGAGGGGCCAAATGACACCTCAGACACACCTTTGTGATGGTCCTCCTCCTCCTCCTGCAGGTCCTCCTCCTCCTCCTCCCTCTCCTCCAGGTCCCCCCAGTCCTCCTCCAGGTCCTCCCAGTCCTCCTCCAGGTCCTACTCCTCGTCCTGCCACATCCCCAACTGCACAGCCACAGCCCGGAAGGAAGCGTGGAAGGAAGACCAGACAGTGATTGCCCTGGGTTCAGTCTGGTCGGCCAAAAGATACAGCCTCTTGTGGTACCACAGCCTGGGGACACAGATGTCATCTGCTGCTATCCGGATCTCTGGGACTTCTGGACCAGACTGCCCTCCCTTACATATGGACTCCTCAGGCCACCAATTTTGATGTTGAAGAATTGATGTCTGCCGTGGGGGGTCCCAGGCTTCGCTAATTTCTCCTGTTGATCCAGTGTTGCCTTCCTCTTTGTTTGGTTCTGATCCCTTAATAAAGGATTTTTGTTTTGAATTATACTCTCCTATGTGTTTTACTTCAAAAAGGACAGTTTGTTTGTGAGGATTCAGGTACATTTCAAATATACAATGTGAAATGAACAAGGGACACCAACACCAAACAATCTCCTTGAGATTAAATAATAAAAGATATCAATGGTGTTGGAGTAACTTGACACACAAAACACACCCAAAAATATTCTGGAGTAAAAATAAAAATAACATTGAACAAAGATCAGCCTTGGAAAAAATCAAAACATTAAAGAAAAAAAAAGGCTGAAAATCCAAAAAAAAAAAAATATAAAACTGTCAGATGTGACAACTAATAACAATATATTCAGGGAATCCCACTAAAAAAACACAAATAAAAGTTTGTGAGAAGTGTGTGTGAATATGAGCAGCAAAACTATTTAATTCTTGTCACATTATAAAGAAGAAGAGAGTGCGCTGTATTAAACCATTTTTAACATTGCAGCGTGACGAAAGTGCTGTATCCATTGCGAACGCTAAGTTTACCAGAACGAGCTGTCCCGTCTCGGAATTTCTTCTGAGCATGCGTGGCACTTTGTGCGTCGGAACAGGCCACACACGGTCGGAATTGACGCGATCGGATTTTGTTGTCGGAAAATTTTATCTCCTGCTGTCCAACTTTGTGTGTCGGAAAATCCGATGGAAAATGTCCGATGGAGCCCACACACGGTCGGAATTTCCGACAACACGCTCCGATCGGACATTTTCCATCGGAAAATCCGACCGTGTGTACGGGGCATTAGAAGGGCCCTGCTCCAAAAAGCTTACAATCTACAAGGTAGAAAAGCAGGGATATAAATCAAGCTAACAACAACCATGATAAAAAACCTTTTTGGTGATCAGAACTCCTTGCCCCTAACCCCTAAAAAGTTAGATTGCAGGATCATAAGCAAAAACAGACAAAATTAATACAAAATCCAAAAATGCAGCGCACAAACAAAGTGATTTAAAAAAAAAAAGTAGACCCCAGGAGAATACATACTTTCATTCTCATGGGACCCAGAGTTAGCTGATAGGGGCAGAGCTGCACCAGGCTCTGAAAGGATCCCAACACTATTACCTGCCACACTGATAGCTGGCTATGCTTTTCAGCTTGCACATGAGAGTCAAATTGCAAATTAAAGGCAGCCACGCCCGCCCCCTCCCCAGCCCTGTGCCCCAGTGAGGCCTGGAGGAGCTAAGCCGTGAGCAGTGACTGGCACCACCGCCTGTGAAACTGTAGTATACAAAAAGTAGCATTGAACCCTCTGTGTTTTTTACCTTAATACTTTGAGCACAATAAAATAAAAATTCCCCCGTAAACTCTTTGTTACAATTTTTAACCAAGCACTTTCAGTGATGCTGACTTCTGCTCTCTCAGTGCTGCTTCCCTGGACTTCCCATCTTCACAGGAAAGGGTCTGTTAATTTGGAGAATGAAAAGGGGGAGGAGGGAGGAGCAGGGGAGTGCCTTACTATCCTAGGCTATGGGGCTGAGTGTTTCTATTGATAAACACAGTGTAGGGAGACACATCTCTAGTGCCTGCATGCAAGGGTGGCTCCATAGAATACTGCTAAAGAAATCCTAAAACAGGAAACCAGGGAAAGCCATGATGGTGCCAGTTTAAACTGGAGCATAGGTAGGGATTATAAAAAAGGAGATGCATACTCAGCTAGTGATTAAATTAGCTGCTGAAAGTATTTAAAAAAAACTGAAGGGTCACTGACCCGGCCTGCTGTATGCAATTTTGTTCCAATGTAACCCTTACTTTTATGGCATAAAAATGTGGTCATTAAATGTATGAGATGCAAATAGGACATTATGTTCTTGGTAATATATATTGAAACTAACATTATCCCTAGGGGTATAGAGAACAAGTTATACCGGTAGAACATCTGAGAAATGATCAGTTTCTAAATGCTTGAAGACAAGTATACATAGTACATGGAATTCAAATTATGCAGCTGATTATGAATGAAGGGCCTGCTCACTTTGGGGATTTGTGAGGGAGTCAAAAAGTGACATTGCATCTAAAACAAAGAACAAAAATGTAATATATTGCAGCTTGCTGGGAAAGATTAGTTTATACCACTTTCCGTTCCACTGACAATGGTTTTAACAGTGAAGGAAAATCTGCAACAGGGTCATATATATAAATAAAAATCTAAAGGTGATTTTGCCTTCCCTTAAGCCTCGTACATACAGTACGATTGTTGGAAGGGGATTGTCTGTTCACAGACTGTTGTCCGACATTCTTACCGTTAGTACGCTCCTTTTGACAATTGTTTTCCAATTTTCCGCCAACAAGTGTCGGATGACGGGCTAGTAAATTTTTGTCAAACCACAGCTCCATGTTAGATTTTCGGATGGTCAGTACACAAATCCGTCACACAAAAGTCGAAAGTACAAACATGCATGCTCGGAATCAATGCTCACCAAACACGAAATTAGCAGAAGGGGCCCAAAGGGTGGCGCTCAAGAGCTGAAATTCCTAGTAGCACGTCACTACGTTCGTGTTTGTGGCACAACAATTTGTGTAATGTTAGTACTGGATCCTGGCACACGCCCTTTTGAAAAATATCAGACGCTCGGTTGTCCAACAATCATACCGTGTGTACGAGGCTTAAAGAGGAGGTCCAGCTAAAAAAAAAAAAAATTAAAAGTCAGCAGCTACAAACACTGTATTTATTTTTCTTACAACTTAATTTGTTTAAATTTTTTTTTTTTTTTTTTGGGGGGGGGTTGGGGCAGTGGACAGAGTAGAGTAGGCAGAGGGATGTCATTCATAAACTGAAACAGAGTGTAACACAGGTTACTCTGCTCAGTTATTACAGGTCATAGAGAGCATTCGGTAACGATCATTCTCTGTGTCCAATTCAGAAAAGGAAGGGACCAGTAAATAACATAGAGGAGGGAAGCCAGCTGTGGGAGATGAGGGGGGGGGCAGAGGAAGAGCACACAGCGGGCCAGAGGAGAACAGGGGTGGAGGAGGAGGAGAACGGGGGACCGGAGAAGGAGGACACAGCGGGCTGGGAGAGAACACGGGGAGTGGAGGAGAACAAGAGGAGGAGGACATGGAGAACAGCCTGGGAGGATCGGTGCAGCGAGAGGAACAGCTGTAAGCACTGATAACTGCGGGATGGAGAGGGGGAGAAGCGGTTGTCATGCAGGGAGATCGGTGCTTACAGCTGTCCCTCCTGCCGCACCGATCATCCCCGGCTGTAAACCAAGGGGCAATCATTCATGTGTGCAGGGTGGATCACAGTGGGCCCCCCACCCCTTGGAGACCCATGTGCAGTGAACACCCTTCACCAATGCATAATACGCCACTGGTATAATGTATGGCCAACCTTAGTTGAAATCTGAAACGCTCTACCCCCCCCCCAATACCTCTACAGCAGTTATCTTCCAGTTCTGCAGCAGTTAACCACTTCCAGACCGCCTCACGCCGATATTCGTTGGCACTTTGAAGAGGGATATCGTTGTTATGACAGCAGCTAACTACCATAACCCCAGTATACCAGTATCCTCTTCTTCAGTGAGCGGTCCGATTTCCGATAAAAGTGGTCTCTGCGGCGGATTCGCAGCGAGATAACTGTTATCGGTGGCAGGAGAGGGGCCCCCTCCCGCCACTCTCCGGTGCTCGCCGCCGCTTAGCGGAGTCGTCAGTAGAGGCGGAGGCGATCTACTCCCTGGGTTGGTATGGAGACGAGTGAGGGGAAAATGGCCCCCACCCGCCTCCATACCACTGAAGGGCGGAAGCGACGTTAAAACGTCACTTCCGCCCATAGCTCATAAAGGGACATTTTTTAATGTTTTTTTTAAATGACATTATTTATTTATTTATTTATTTATTTATTTTGCATTTTAGTGTAAATATTAGATCTGAGGTCTTTTTGACCCCAGACCTCATATTTAAGAGGTCCTGTCATGGTGGATACCATGACAGGATGTTAGAAAAATATATAGGGTGTTAGAAAAATATATATATAATGTTTGGGGGTTCTAAGTAATTTTCTAGCAAAAAAAACTGTTTTTAACTTGTAAACACAAAATCTCAGAAAGATGCTCGGTCCTTAATTGGTAATACAGCCACTGGACCTGTCATAGGCACTTATCAAGAATGACGACTATGCCTGGCCTTTCTGCTCCCGCCTTCATTTAAAGGGGTTGTAAAGGTAAATTTTTTTTTTCTTAAAAATAACAAACATGTTATACTTACCTTCACTGTGCAGCTCATTCTGCACAGAGTGGCCCCGAACCTGGTCTTCTGGGGTCCCTCGCGGCTGTTTCAGCTCCTCCCCGCAAGAATTAACCACCTTAATGCGAGCTCCCTCGCATGGTGGTTAGTGCTTGCGGGCGCGCTCCCGTGATACAGCCGGCGGCTATAGCCGCTCACTGTATCACTCGGCCCCGCCCCCCAGCGCGCCGCGTCATTGGATGTGATTGACAGCAGCGCGAGCCAATGGCTGCGCTGCTTCCAATCCATCCACTGTAGCCAATCAGCGGCCAGGGTGAGCGGAGGAATAGATGTCGGGAACGCGAAGCTGACTTTCGAGGCGTCAGGTAAGTAAAACGGGGGGGCTGGGGGCGGCGGTATTGTCAGAAGTTTTTTCACCTTAATGCATAGAATGCATTAAGGTGAAAAAATTTTTACCTTTACAACCCCTTTAAAGAAGCTGTACTGTAGCATTCCTGAGATTTACTTTCAATTATATAGTGCAAGGGCCTGCCTGATTGCATACAAATTGAAAGTGTTTAGGTTTGACCTCCTACTATATGATTTTGGTAAATCTAAAGGAAAATTGTACAAGAAAGCTGTATAATATATGTGTAGCAAGCAGTGGCATCGGGAGGAGGGGGGGCTTGCGCCGAGCACTATGAAATCTGGCGCGCGCTCTAAATGGGCGGCTCCCCTAACCTGGCTCTGGCTGCCTGGAGCGTGCAGCCTGATGTCTGACTGGTCATGAATGGGATGAGCATGCCGCACACTACAGGTAAGGCTGAGCTGCAGAGGGTTAAGAGGTCATCTGAAGTCTGACGTGGAAAAGTTAGGTAAGTCAGTGCATGTGTCAGGTCAGTGCAGGTGTCAGGTAGGTGAGTGCATGTGTCAGGTAGGTCAGTGCATGTGTCAGGTAGGTCAGTTTAGTGGTCAGCATTAATGGGCACTGGTAAGCCAGGTAGCAACCAGCAAGCAAGCCCACCCACCCCCCCCTGCCAAGCGCTCCCCCCCCCCGGGCTTGGACTTCGGGCACGAGCCCCTGGTCTTTATAACCAGCGAGGTCCCTGACTTGACTCACAAGCCTGCTCTGCAAGCGCCTACTTTGTGGCTTGGGTCCCTGACTTAATCACCGCCTGAGGTTTCCTGATTCTCCATCATGCCCTTGAGGTGAGAATGTGGTTTCGGAACTTGCTTCAGTTACTCACTGTGGTCCCTGGTAAAAGTGGTTGGTCCCTTTGTGGCTACAGCTTCCCTTCTACCTTCGACCAGTTCTCCAGCCAACAGAACAGTCACTTTTGGTTGGATTGCAAGCAGCAATCCCAACCCTGCACTGCCCTCTTACTTCTGGATAGGCCCTCACACAGTCTGGCAGCCAGATGCCCATGGGATAGGCCCCATCTCCGGCCTAGCAGCTGGGAGCATACAACAAACGTCCACCCAGACAGCCGTCCAGATGGCACAGAACATAGATCATCTGACCTCACCGAATATATAGGTTCTCCCGGCAGGCCAAGGGATTCAAGAAAACCCCTGCCCATTGGCTGAGATACCTCATATACACATAACCTGACCTTGGGTTGCCCTTCTTGTACCTAGTACCACCAAGCACCCAGCCACCTAGTGATAGAAGAGAAAAGTGCAACAAGGCCAAACTTAGGGAGAAACCAATAGATCTCTATCAATCAACCAAGATAAAGACTCCTGGCAAGTAAATTTGTGAGGAGCTCCCTGACTAAACCCCAGGGTGTTACATCTTGCAGACCTTAGTCTTTAATAAATTCACCACAAATCTGGATTTATTTCCTCCTGGAGAAACCAAATATTATTCAGTAGAATATGAAGATGTTGTCTTACATGATTTACAATTGGCGTGGCAAAAATACACAAACACAGTGATCATTCAAGAATGTGGCAGTTAACATGATAAATCCTGAATATAGGTGTGATTGTATCTGAATTGCAAATACTGAACTGCTTTAGAATTTTACCAATGAAGACTTATCACACACATGATTTTAATTTCAGTAATGGCACAGATCAGAAAAGCATGACATAAACCCAACTGATTACTAACTTGTTTAGCTGGTAATAAGAACAGCTCTTTATAAGAATATAAAGAGAAATTGTAGAGAACGAAAAAGAGGTTTATTTGAGGGAAAAAAAATCTGTTTTTGTCTCAGGAGCTATTTCAACAGTACTAGAAACTTCAATTCTGGAGATAAAAAATACTCTTTTTGCCAAAATAATTGCATGTTTAAAATAGCTGATAGTTTTTCACAGTGTATACCAAAAGCTCAGCTTGGCCCAATGTAAGTATGCTATGTGATATCAGATTGGTCTCTCTGGAAGCTGTAAATCACCATAGTAGCCTGAGCCACCCTCTGCGGTTACCATGCAGAAGGGCATTCACTTGGCACCTGGAAGGATGTGGCTATCACTGTGCCAGATAGGGCTACTACAGTCAGTTGCAGCTTTCACAGAGGCTGATCTGATATAACTTATGCATACCTAAATTGGGCCAAGCTAAGCTTTTGGTACACACTGTGAAAAAAAAATGTCATAAATTTTAAACATTAAAATATTTAACCAAAAAAATCCTATTTTTTACCTCCAGAATAGCAGGTTGTAGTACAATGACTACAGCTCATGAGACAAAAACAGATTTTTCTTTTTAAAATAAACTTCTCTTTTGGTCTCTGTAATTTCTCTTCTTCTGGAGAGCTGTTCTATTTCATGGTTATGCACATTAATTTTCAGTTACTTATATGTCATGCAATTCTGATCTGTGCTTTTAGTGAGTATATAATCATGTACTGTACTGTATGTGATAAGCAGGGCTGATCTTGGGCGGGTGCTCAGGGTGCACCATGCCCAGGAGCCGCAAGCTGAGGCAGAGGGGGAGGCAGAGAGACCCACTAATTCGGGGTACTTTGTAGCAGTAAGTGGGCTTAGCACTATATGACCATATAGTGTGACCAAACCCCCATATTTTTTTTAATATGTTCAGGTGTTTTTAACTAGCCTTGCAGGAAATGTCATTCTTGAATGTGTGCGCTGTAATATGTTTTGTACTGAGGCAGAGGGGGGCGCCGAAGCTCAGGTGCCGCGGATCCCCCTGCCGCTTGCTCTCCCCGCCGGAGAATGATAGGAGCGGCGAGCAGGTCAGAGGAGGAGAAACTGTGCTACCTCCCTCCCCCCTCCAGGCGCTGCTGTCAGAAGAGGGCTCTGATTCCTGCACATTCCCCCTCCCTCCTTCTATCAGCGTGCAGCAGAATAGGAAATCAGAGCGGCTATGTCTCTGTGTGGAGAGAGAGCAGCTGTGGGCTCTTTACCCCCCCCTCCTCCTCATGCTGCTGTTCTCAGAAAAGGTGCTTGCCAGGACAGCCGGCCACTATGTTTCCTCGCATTGGCCAGGGGAAAAAAACTAACAAAAAGGAGGAGAAAAGAGGATCATGAGACATGTAGTCCCAAGGACTGGCTGGTCCATTGCAATCCTAGGGGGAAACTGCAGCCCCCAACATGCCCAGCTGAAGGGGGGGGGGGGGGCAGGCTATGAGTAACACACTGCATCTGGTAACAGACAATGATGGCAAGTGACAGACAATGGTGGCAAGTGGTGGCAATGGTGGCAGGTGACACGCTGCATCTTGTGGCAGGCAATGGTGGCAAGTGACACGCTGCATCTTGTGACAGGCAATGGTGGCAAGTGACACGCTGTATTCGATGACAGGCAATGGTGGCAAGTGGCAGGCAATGGTGGCAAGTGACAGGCTGTATCTGGTGACAGGCAATGGTGGCAAGTGACAGGCGATGGTGCAAATAAAACACTGCATCTTGTGGCAGACAATGGTGGCAAGTGACAGGCTGCATCTGGTGACAAGCAATGGTGGAAAGTGACAGGCTGCCCCTGGTGACAGGCAATGGTGGAAAAGTGGCAGGTAATGGTGGCAAGTGACAGGCTGCATTTGATGACAGGCAATGGTGGCAAGTGGCAGGCAATTGTAGCAAGTGGCAGGCAATGGTGGCAAGTGACACGCTGATGCTGCATCTGATGACAAGCAATGATGGCAAGTGGCAGGCAATGGTGGCAAGTAACACGCTGCATCTGGTGACAGGCAATGGTGGTAAGTGACAGGCAATGGTGGCAAGTAAAACGCTGCATCTTGTGGCAGGCAATGGTGGCAAGTGACAGGCTGCATCTGGTGACAGGCAATGGTGGCAAGTGACAGGCTGCCCCTGGTGACAGGCAATGGTGGGAAAGTGGCAGGTAATGGTGGCAAGTGATAGGCTGCATTTGATGACAGGCAATGGTGGCAAGTGGCAGGCAATTGTAGCAAGTGGCAGGCAATGGTGGCAAGTGACACGCTGATGCTGTATCTAATGACAAGCAATGGTGGCAAGTGGCAGGCAATGGTGGCAAGTGACAGGCTGCATCTGGTGACAGGCAATGGTGGCAAGTGGCAGGCAATGGTGGCAAGTGACAGTCTGCATCTGATGATAGGCAATGGTGGCAAGTGACAGGCTGCATCTGGTGACAGGCAATGTTGGCAAGTAGCAAGCAATGGTGGCTAGTGACAGGCTGCATCTGGTGACGGGCAATGGTGGAAAGTGGCAGGTAATGGTGGCAAGTGACAGTCTGCATATGGTGACAGGCAATGATGGCAAGTGGCAGGCAATGGTGGCTAGTGACAGGCTGCATCTGGTGACGGGCAATGGTGGCAAGTAGCAGGCAATGGTGGAAAATGACAGGCAATGGTGGTAAGTGATAGGCAATAGTGGCAAGTGGCAGGCAATGGTGGCAAGTAAAACGCTGCATCTTGTGGCAGGCAATGGTGGCAAGTAACAGGCTGCATCTGGTGACAGGCAATGGTGGCAAGTAACAGGCTGCATCTGGTGACAGGCAATGGTGGCAAGTGACAGGCTGCGCCTGGTGACAGGCAATGGTGGCAAGTGGCAGGCAATGGTGGCAAGTGACAGGCTGCATTTGATGACAGGCAATGGTGGCAGGTGGCAGGCAATTGTAGCAAGTGGCAGGCAATGGTGGCAAGTGACACGCTAATGCTGCATCTGATGACAAGCAATGGTGGCAAGTGGCAGGCAATGGTGGTAACTTGCAAGTAACATGCCGCATCTGGTGACAGGCAATGGTGGAAAGTGGCAGGCAATGGTGGCAAATGACAGGCTGCATCTGGTGACAGGCAATGGTGGCAAGTGGCAGGCAATGGTGGCAAGTGACAGTCTGCATCTGGTGGCAGGCAATGGTGGCAAGTGGCAGGCAATGGTTGCAAGTTACAGGCTGCATCTGGTGACAGGCAATGATGGCAAGTGGCAGGCAATGGTGGCTAGTTACAGGCTTCATCTGGTGACAGGCAATGGTGGCAGGCAATGGTGGCAAGTGACAGGCTGCATCTGGTGACAGGCAATGGTGACAAGTAGCAGGCAATGGTTGCTAGTGACAGGCTGCATTTGGTGACAGGCAATGGTGAAAAGTGGCAGGCAATGGTGGCTAGTGACAGTCTGCATATGGTGACAGGCAATGGTGGCAAGTGGCAGGCAATGGTGGCAAGTGACAGGCTGCATCTGGTGACAGGCAATGATGGCAAGTGGCAGGCAATGGTGGCAAGTGACAGGCTGCATCTGGTGACGGGCAATGCTGGCAAGTAGCAGGCAATGGTGGCAAGTGACAGGCTGCATCTGGTGACAGGCAATGGTGGCAAGTGGCAGGCAATAGTGGCAAGTGACACGCTGCATCTGGTGGCAGGCGACAGTGGCACGCTACATCTGGTGGCAGGTGAAGGTGGCACGCTGCATTTGGTGGCAAGTGACAAGCTTAGGGTTCCCACCAATTCTACAATATGGTGAGTTGAACTATTTAATTATATATTACAATGTAGTAATAGAAATAATGTGATTCAGTCATCCTGACACCATATCAATCATTGTGTCGGGATGATTTAAGTGCTAACATGTTCTTTGAAAGGATTATTTCATTTTCCTTGATCAGTGTTAGAAATGTTGAAGGAGCCAATGGGAGCTGCAGACTTTTACTGCATTGAAGTTCTTTATTTCTTGTTTACAAATCCCTACATTGCTAAGTAGTAGAGCTGTGATTAGTTAATGCTGGTAAAATTCAGGATGTGGTTGGCATGCTTGCACTTTAGGCTTATGCCGCGTACACAAGAGTGGAAAAACCATCCAAGATTTTTCCGACGGAATTCCCCTCAAGCTTGGCTTGCATACACACGGTCACACAAAAGTTCGCTGAACTTTCGACCGTCAAGAACGCTGTGACGTACAACACTACGACGAGCCGAGAAAATGAAGTTCAATGCTTCCGAGCATGTGTCAAATTGTTTCTGAGCATGCGTAGGAATTTTGCGGGTCGGAATTGGTACAGACGATCGGAATTTCCAATCGGAACTTTTTCAATCCGAAAAATTGAGAACATGCTCTCAATCTTTTGCTGGCTGGAATTCCGCCAGCAAAAGTCTGATGGAGCATACACACGGCCGCATTTTCTGACCAAGAGCTCTCATCGGTCTTTTGCTGGCCGAATTTCCGATCGTGTGTACGGGGCATAACTGAAACAACTGTAAACTGAAAAGTTTAGAATTACCGGTGATAAGCTGTTGAGCATTATCCTCAGGTGTCGTGCCATTGACTCGCTGCCATAGAAACATGTGTAAAGGGGAGGAGTTAGTAAGATGACCACACCCATGTGGGGGTGCCAGAAATTTTTCTGCACCCAGGCGTCTCTGACCCTAGGATCGGCCCTGGTGATAAATCTTCATTGGTAACATTCTAGGGCAGGTCAGTATTTGTAATTCACCCCTACAATATATTTAGGGATCACATATACATACTTACATTGAGCTAAGCTGGCCCAATTAGGTATGCAAATTAAACCATCCCTGTAGTTCAGCTCTAAAGCTGCAGTTTGGGTACAGCAATTTTTGCATAGGTGAATTGGTTCAGCTTTGACCAAAGTATAGTATATATGTGCCATACCTGTGGGATCCCCATGGAGGCTGGAAGTCACTGTAGTATGCACCTTAGGGACCGCTACTACTGTGATTGCTGCTAACTTCCAGGTCCTGTGCCAGGCAGTTGCTCTGCTGCTTAGTGAACACAGGAGGTCGCTTGCGTGCTCAACACTGGAACCATTCAGGGAGCAATTTGCATTTTTTAGTGAATGCATATTGGACGTGTTTATGATATCCCTGCCCCCCCTCCTTTCCATTTCATCCAAAGAACGCTTTGCATTCATTGAGAAAATTCTCCCAGAAAGGTGATTGTGCCAGGCAAGTGGCCTCCTGTGTTCATAATGCAGTAGTTAGCCAGTCAGCATGGTAAACAGGTGTGCAACCTTCCTACATAAATGCTCCCCCCGGTGCTTAGACCTTGAGACTGCTGACAGCTCCAATGTACCAGAATAAGGAAAGGGATGGTCGGCACTCAGCATGACATCCAAAATGGTATTTCCTTATTAAATACATGTACAAAGCTGTAAAAAAAAGGCTACGCGTTTCGAACATTAGTCCTTAGTCATGGTCAGTCAGCATGATACCCGGAAGCTAGTAATGGTGCCTACTACAGTGATT
This sequence comes from Aquarana catesbeiana, assembly GCF_042186555.1. Lineage (NCBI taxonomy): Eukaryota > Metazoa > Chordata > Amphibia > Anura > Ranidae > Aquarana > Aquarana catesbeiana. The sequence goes on from NC_133325.1 coordinate 625,706,036, forward strand.
TCCAGCTTCCACAGGTACTCCACATGTATAGCACATGCTTAACCCTTTCCCACCACCGCCTCCCTGGCTCTTTCAAAACTTCTAGGTGCCGGGAGGTGGAGGCGGGCATTCAGGTCATGTGACCACTATAAGCAAGTAGCAAGCAATATAGCAAGTATGCATAGGGAGCTTTCTGATCCCTACTGGTGACTGTGCTGGGAGCGTACAGGGTGCGGGCTCTCAGCACAGTTTTGTGTTTACATAGCTTTACATATATGCATTCAGCCCGCGGGAAGAGGTTAAAGTGGTTGTAAACCCAAGTCCCCAAAACAAAACACTATTTTGCACATATTAGATAGTACTCTCATAACCTATACTCATAATCTCTCTCTTCCTCTCTCTTTCTGTCTTTCTCTCTGTCTCATTCTCTCTGTCTCTCTCTGTGTTTCATTCTATTTCAAATTCAAATAAGCATTATTGGCAGGACCAAATACATTTTAGAATTACCAAAGCAGTGGAGTTTGTATGGGAAGGGGGGGGGGTTAGCTGTAGGGCAGTCTTTGGGGGGGGTAGGGGTAATATAAAATGGCAGGGGGGGAGAGTCCATTTAGATGATTTTTAAGTCCTAAGTTTTTCATATCCCTTTCAATCTGTGCACATATTGTGCAACTATTTTTACCATTGGCTCCTCTTCTCTCAATAGAATTTGAAGATTTTTCTTCTCTCCTATAGAACTGAAGTCTGGGATGAGAGCGGAGAGTCTCTGGAAGTGAGTGTCCCTCACAGATAAGTACTGGTGGCACTGTAACAGGAAGTGGTCCTCATCCTCCAGGACCCCCTGGTCACATTGCTAGCACAGTCTACTTTCCCTGGGCTTGTAGATCTCTCTGTGCCATCCTAATTCAATGTACAGGCTGTGGGCACTCAGTCTGTATAGCAGGGGTCTCCACACTATCTAATCAAAGGGCCAGTATATTGTCCTTCAGACTTAAAGGGGGCCGAACTGTGGCCAGTAGGGATGAGCCGAACACCCCCCTGTTCGGTTCGCACCAGAACATGCGAACAGGAAAAAAGTTCGTTCAAACACGCGAACACCATTAAAGTCTATGGGACACGAACATGAATAATCAAAAGTGCTAATTTTAAAGGCTAATATGCAAGTTATTGTCATAAAAAGTGTTTGGGGACCTGGGTCCTGCCCCAGGGGACATGGATCAATGCAAAAAAAAGTTTAAAAAAAACGGCCGTTTTTTCAGGAGTAGTGATTTTAATAATGCTTAAAGTCAAACAATAAAAGTGTAATATCCCTTTAAATTTCGTACCTGGGGGGTGTCTATAGTATGCCTGTAAAGGGGCGCATGTTTCCTGTGTTTAGAACAGTCTGACAGCAAAATGACATTTTGAAGGAAAAAACCCATTTAAAACTACCCGCGGCTATTGCATTGCCGACAATACACATAGAAGTTCATTGATAAAAACGGCATGGAAATTCCCCAAAGGGGAACCCCGAACCAAAATTAAAAAAAAAAAAATGACGTGGGAGTCCCCCTAAATTCCATACCAGGCCCTTCAGGTCTGGTATGGATATTAAGGGGAACCCCGGCCAAAATTTAAAAAAAAATTACGTGGGGTTCCCCCTAAATTCCATACCAGACCCTTCAGGTCTGGTATGGATTTTAAGGGGAACCCCGCGCCAAAAAAAAAAAAAAAGGCGTGGGGTCCCCCCAAAAATCCATACCAGACCCTTATCCGAGCACGCAACCTGGCAGGCCGCAGGAAAAGAGGGGGGGACGAGAGTGCGGCCCCCCCCCTCCTGAACCGTACCAGGCCACATGCCCTCAACATTGGGAGGGTGCTTTGGGGTAGCCCCCCAAAACACCTTGTCCCCATGTTGATGAGGACAAGGGCCTCATCCCCACAACCCTGGCTGGTGGTTGTGGGGGTCTGCGGGCGGGGGGCTTATCGGAATCTGGAAGCCCCCTTTAACAAGGGGACCCCCAGATCCCGGCCCCCCCTGTGTGAAATGGTAAGGGGGTACTTACCCCTACCATTTCACTAAAAAACTGTCAAAAATGTTAAAAATGACAAGAGACGGGGGCGTGGCCGGGATGTGATCGAGGCAGGACGTGTGTGCTCTGTGCTCCTGCATACCTCCGGTATTTTATCCTGTCTACGGCCGATTTTGGGGACTAAAACCCTGCTGAAGGTGTACCAAGGTGAGCGGAACAATCTGGGTGGCTTATTATGCCGTCCTCGGCATCCAAACAGCAAAGAACGTCCCGTTCTCAGCCGCCAAAGGCACAGCAAAATCTCCGTTCTAGGAGCAGCATGGCGTCTAGCCCCGCCCACTCCTCCTCCGAAGCAGCTCCTGTGTACACATCTCAGCGCGCCACGACAAGCAAGGTAAAGATGGCACAGCAGGATATCTCCTCTGCACCGCAATCCGAGGATAATCCTCCCTCCATGGCAGAGATAGAGCTGGACACGGCAGCCATAACTGGTCCAATCATAGAGGCTATAGCGGCCTCTAAATCTGAGTTAATGGGGCGCATTGACTTATTGGCCTCGGAATGTAATCTTATCCGCCATGATTTGGACAAGATTAGGGGTAGATTAACCACCGCGGAGGATCGTATTTCTGAAGTGGAGGATGTCTCACACAATCAGGGATCGCAGCTAAGGGAGCTGAAAGAGATGGTGGGGGCCCTACAACGCCGTGCAGACGACGCTGAGGACCGCCAGAGACGAAATAACGTACGAGTGGTCGGCCTACCGGAAGGAGCCGAGGGCACAGACACGACTGCGTTTGCAGAGCGATTCTTCAAAATATTGCTGTCTCTGGGCGATCTCCCCCCTACCTATGTGGCTGAAAGGGCTCACAGAGTCCCCACGGGAGCCAGACCCTCAGGTGCCCCACCAAGGCCATTTCTGGTACGGTTCCTTAATTATAGGGACCGCGACATGCTGCTAGCGGAGGCCAGGAAGCACAAAGAGCTAAAATTTGAGAATGCCCGTATTATGTTATTCCCTGACTTCTCGGCAGAAACCCAGAAAAGACGACGCTCATTTATGGATGTCAAGAGGCGGCTCAGGGAGAAAGAATTGAAATACAGTATGCTCTATCCCAGTCGTCTCCGGGTGCAACATAAAGGTACTGTGAAATTTTTTGAAATAATGATTGGCTAGATCAAAATCTGTGACAATGTCATCATTTGCTGGAATGTTTTACAGTGAAGTCTTTCTTTTTGTTCATTTTGTTTTCCCTCAGCATATAATTCCTGGTTTTATGCTCAGGCCTGCTCCATTTTTCTTTTTTCTTTTCCCCTTTTGTCACCGTGTGTTATGCAGCAAGAATCTCTATCTGCCTGCCCTGATCACTTGGGGAAGGAGATCCCCTGGAAGGTGGAGAGGGGAGAATGGTAACACAGGCCTGCTAATGCTTGTGGGAGTCATCCACAGGTTGTATCACTCTTAGTCTGCGAGGCCTCATCCGTCATACGGTAATCATTAGTTGGAGCCGAGAGGCCTACATGTTTGTGTAACACCGGAATACTCTTCATCACTATTGCACCAAATTCGGCCAAGTTGGATATAATCGGCTGTACCTCTCCATGGAACTTATAAGGAGTCTTCAGAAGCACAAGAAAGAAAAGAGTTTTTCTTCTTTTTCTTTTTTTATGCCGAACTATCGACACGTTTGGTTGAGCTCTCTGGAGCTTTTTGTTACAGGGTGGAAGCTGCATACCGGACTTTTTTGGGTTTTTTTTGGTTTTTGTTTTGTTCTAAAGTTACTAGTTTCTGGTATAACAGCAGGGGGGGGGAAGGTTAAACAGCAGTCATATATGTGGCATACCGTTTGCAGCAATGGTTCATTACTTAAGTACACTCTCAGACGTATATTGCTTGGCTATCACTGTACTAATGTGGGGGAAATGTGGTACTTTAGTTATATCTTTTAATATAGATGGAGAATAAGATAAAAATCATCTCATGGAACGTCAGGGGTCTAAACAACAAATTTAAAAGAGCGGCTGTGTTTCAATATCTTAAACAAGTGAAGCCGCATGTCGTTCTCCTCCAGGAGACACATCTGGATGGAAACAAAACACTTGCATTGCGCAGACCCTGGATACAGAGGTCCTTTCACTCCTCATACTCAACGTATGCTAGAGGCACAACCATTTTGATCAGTAAAGCGGTTGCATGTAGTATCCATCGGGTGTTTACCGATCCGGGAGGGCGATATGTGGCACTGGTGTTAGATCTAGCATATCAAAAAATACTGCTTGTAAATGTTTACATACCTCCGCCATTTAAAGTACAGTTGTTATATGATCTGTTAACCATACTAGCTCCGTACCTACATTTACCTACGTTATTTATGGGTGACTTTAATAGCATAATGGATTCTACACTAGATACCTCTAATGCTGTTAGGACGGCCTCAGCAGATCTCTGCACGTGGGCTTCGATGGCGAGCTTGACGGAGGTGTGGAGATGGAAAAACCCGGGGGTCGTGTCATATTCACATTTGTCTATCACCCACAAATCATCAGCTAGAATAGACTTAGCATTTGGGAATGCCCAACTCCTGCATAGTATATGTGCATCCGATTACCTAGCTGGAGGGACCTCGGATCATAATCCTCTGTTAGTCACAATGACATATCCCACCAGAGGACACAAGGGGGGTTGGAGATTGGCACCGGGATGGTTGCAGGAGGAGCAAGTAGCCACGCCTGTTCAGGTTGCCATTGAAACCTTCTGGGTGACAAATGTGGATACGGCTAATCCGACTATTGTTTGGGATGCTTTGAAAGCGGTCACAAGGGGTGTATTTATATCAGCAATTAAAGCAGCAAGGATGGAACATAATCAAGAAAAGGAAACCCTTATAGCTAGGGAGAGGGAATGTGCACAGCTCCAGGCGAACTCCCCTTCGGAGTCTAACTATGCCTCCATGCTGCATAGTAGAAGAGCAATAGCAGTTCATTTCACAGAATTAGCTCATACCGAGGCAAGAAGAAGGACGGAAAACATTTTCACTGAGGGGGACAAAAATGGCAAGTTGCTGGCAAATCTAGTGGCAGACCAAAAGATCCCTGTCAGTATACCGGTAATAAAGAATAATGCAGGGACTTTGTTATCGGATCCGGGGGGAAATTTTGGAAGAATTTGTGAGATTTTACAAGGCCCTATACTCCCCAATACAGTCATATGATGTGGCTGAACTGGAGGACCTTCTTCGGAGCCTTTCCATGCCTAAATTAACTGATACTGATGCCACCCGGTTGGAGGCAGATATCTCTGTGCTGGAGGTTGAGGCAGCTATACTTTCCTTCCCCCCAGGTAAAGCCCCTGGCCCAGACGGCCTTCCCGCTGACTTTTATAAAGCACACATGTCACAACTGGCTGCTAGATTAACATTACTGTTCAAGTACTGCTGGGATAATGGTTCCTTGCCGGCTTCAATGATGGAGGCCTATATGATACTTCTCCTGAAGCCAGGCAAGGACCCGCAGTTGTGCTCGTCTTATCGCCCAATAGCTTTACTTAACTCGGATCTTAAAATCCTTGCAAAAATTTTAGCCACAAGACTGGCCACGGTCATTTCAACTCTGGTTGACATTGATCAAACAGGTTTTATACCTGGTATGTCCACGGATACAAATTTAGGAAGGCTATTTACACATATTCAAATAGAAAATGCTGAGTACCCGGCAAAAGTGGTTGTCTCCATAGATATCGAAAAAGCCTTCGATTCAGTGGATTGGCAATATATGCACAAGGTTTTGGAGGGCATGGGATTCGGTTCTGGTTTTCGTCGCTGGGTCGGCTTACTTTACAGTGCGCCGAGGACGGCGGTGAGGCTGGGTTCCATGGTTTCTGATTTTTTTTGTATAGGTAGGGGCACTAGGCAGGGGTGCCCGCTTTCACCATTCCTTTTCGCCCTGATAATTGAGCCATTGGCTAGGGCCCTCCGGCGTTCAGAGGGGGTGCAGGCAATTCGGGTGGGATCAATCAGCGAGTGTATTGCATTATATGCTGACGATATGCTTCTGTTTCTTAGAGACCCAGGTCCATCTCTTAGGGCGGCGTTGGAGATTTTGGACAGGTTCGCCACTTTTTCGGGGTTACGTGTTAATTGGAGTAAGTCATCCATATTACCATTAGGAAAAGAGGCAAAAAAACTGGCTGACGATTCCCTACCATTGCAATGGGTATCCTCAATCACATACCTGGGGGTTAGGGTCACAGCTAATGTCCATGATTATCTGTCCCTGAATCTCCTACCCTTGATTAGTAGACTTAAACAAAAAACAGCGGTATGGAAGACCCTCCCTCTTTCCTTGATTGGGCGGATCAGCCTAATAAAAATGAAATATCTGTCAGTGATCCTATATTTTCTACGACACTCCCCGATATGGATTCCCAAGGGCTATTTTAAAACACTAAATAGTATCATTGGAACATTTATATGGTCCCCAAACTCCCCACGTATAAGTATCAAAGTACTGCAGGAACCATGGGGACAGGGGGGGCTGGCACTGCCTGACTGGCAGAAATATTTTCTTGCCGGACAGATGGTAGTTGCTAGGAAATGGTTAACGGCGGACTCTGGTGATTCTGCCACAGTAGTGGAGGCTGCACATCTGGGATCGTACGAAAGTTTAAAGTTGGCTTTGTATAGAGGCCCGAGATCCTGTCTTCCTCTGACAGAGTCTATGAAAACAACAATTAAGGCCTGGGAAGTAGCCACTACATTAATGTCTCCCAGTTACATAGGAATTACACCCTCAGCCCCCATATGGATGAACCCGAGGCTTCCGCACTTTCTCTCACTCCCTGACCCTATGATTTGGGCGTGTAAAGGCATTAAGACCTTGCAGGACATTACATCTGAGGGGGAGTTATGCACTTTTGATCAGTTAAAGGCTAGGCATGACCTTCCGAATTCCTTCTTTTTTCGTTACTTACAACTGAGACATGCTTTTAAGGAACAAACTAGAGAGCAAAGGGTCGAATATCTACCTTCATCAATGGAGACCATGTTAACAGAGGAGGACCTGGCCAAACCGTTGTCCTCGGTGTACAAATCCCTATTTAATAAAACCCCCCCAGAAATTACCAAGTGTAGGGAGAGATGGGAAGGGGAGATTGCAGATATTCAGGGGGAAGACTGGGATGACATGTGGGACCATCCATTCAAACACCTAGTTTCAGCCAGGGATCGCCTAATTCACTTCAAATTCTTGCATAGGATATATTTCACCCCGGATAGGTTGTCACGTATCTATCCATCAGTGAGTAGTCAATGCTGGCGATGCTCACATGCCCCAGCGGGCGCGGAACACGTCTTCTGGAGCTGTGCACACATTCAAAGATTCTGGTCAGCAGTAACGGAGTGTCTAGCAGAGGTATTGAGTATACCAATTCCATTAACACCTAGAGTATGTTTGATAGGACTGGTAGAGGAGGTGGTCCCAACTCGGGCGCATCGCACCCTACTGAATATAGGATTATTTTATGGTAGAAAAGCTATATTACTGAACTGGAAAAAAACTAATGCCCCTACTGTATTATTTTGGAAAAAACTGATAAATTCAGTTATCCCTTTATACAGAGCAGCATATCACGCCAGAGGTTGTCCTAGGAAATTCTCGAAGGTTTGGCAGGCGTGGCTGGACTCTACAGCTACAGTGAGTTAGGAAGGTACGCAAAGTGTAGGAGGTAAGGAGTGATATGAAATAATGTTCCATGCTGGTTGTTGGTTGCTATTATATGTAAAATCCATCTAGGACGCTCTGTCCTACAATGCACTGTAATCATATACACGGGGAGCTGAGAGAGGATGGTTTGTTTAAACTTAAACTTATGATGCACAATTTTCATTCTGCTGTGTGCTACTATATGACTGCTGTTTGGGTGGTAGTGGGTGGGGGGAGGGGTAAGGGGAGGGGGGGAATTTAAGGCTGGTTAGAGGGTTAATATCGGCCCTGCGTGGTCGGCTCGATTGGTATGTTGCCAATCGAAGATTGTTTGTGAATGTATGTTTGTCTATAAAATTAATAAAAAGAATTTTTAATAAAAATGACAAGAGACAGTTTTTGACAATTCCTTTATTTAAATGCTTCTTCTTTCTTCTATCTTCCTTCATCTTCTGGTTCTTCTGGTTCTTCTGGCTCTTCTGGTTCTTCCTCCGGCGTTCTCGTCCAGCATCTCCTCTGCGGCATCTTCTATCTTCTTCTCCTCGGGCCGCTCCGCACCCATGGCATGGGGGGAGGCTCCCGCTCTTCTCTTCTTCTTTTCTTCTCTTCTTCATTTTCTTCTCCGGGCCGCTCCGCATCCATGCTGGCATGGAGGGAGGCTCCCGCTGTGTGACGGTGCTCCTCATCTGACAGTTTTTAAAACTTTTTTTTGCATTGATCCATGTCCCCTGGGGCAGGACCCAGGTCCCCAAACACTTTTTATGACAATAACTTGCATATTAGCCTTTAAAATTAGCACTTTTGATTTCTCCCATTGACTTTTAAAGGGTGTTCCGCGGCATTCGAATTTGCCGCGAACACCCCAAATTGTTCGCTGTTCGACGAACTTGCGAACAGCCAATGTTCGAGTCGAACATGAGTTCGACTCAAACTCGAAGCTCATCCCTAGTGGCCAGTGTGAGTAAAAAATGTCCTGTCGTCTATGGGAGTAAACAATACCCTATCATTGGTATTAGTTGGGGGGGGGTATATTGCCCCATTGTTTGTATCGTGGAAAGGAATTGTGCCCCATCATTGGTGTCATTTGTAAGAATAAGCCCCATCATTGGTGTCAGTGGAAGGAATAGTGCCCCATCATTGGTGTCAGTGGGAGAAATATTGCCCTATTCTTGGTAGCAGTGACATGAATTATGGCCTGTTGGTGGTTTCAGTGGGAGAAAAAGTGCCTTGTATCAGTGGGAGGAACAGTGCCCCGAAGGCCCAGATAAAGGCAAGCAAAGGGCTGTATGCAAAGAGTTAGACAGTTACTGACTGTCTCACTCAGCGCAGCCAGCAGGGATTGATCTGATTCCGAGTGCGGCCAGTGAGTAACATAAGTCCCGCCTCCTGGATCCTGCAGCGCCTCTGATGGACGTCACACTGGTCCAATGCTGGGACCGCGGGACGTGTGACGTCCATCATGGGCGCCGCCGGGTCCAAGAGGCGGGAACTACACTCTGCAAGCACTATGAAATCCAGTGCTTGTTCTGTGTAAATTGGCGGGCCGTGGGCTGCCCTCCTAACTTGGCTCTGGCTGCCTGGAGCATGCAGCCTGCTGTCTGACTGGTCATGAATGGGATAGGCATGTTGCACACTACAGGTAAGGCTGAGCTGCAGAGGGTCAAGAGGTCATCTGAAGTCTTACGTGGAAAAGTTAGGTAGCTCAGTGCATGTGTCAGTTAGGTCAGTGCAGGTGTCAGGTAGGTTAGTGCATGTGTCAGGTAGGTCAGTGCATGTGTCCGATAGGTCAGTTTCGTGGTCAGCATTGATGGTCACTGGTAAGCCAGGCAGCAACCAGCAAATTAAATCCACCCACCCCCCCCCGCCGAGCGCTCCCCCCCCCCGCCGAGCGCTCCACCCCCCTGGGCTTGGACTTCAGGCTGGAGCCCCTGGTCTTTTTCCCACCTAACAATGCCCCTGGTAGCAAGGTCTTTGGCCTTGTCCAGTCTAATGAGAACTTTCCAGACCAAAGATAGCTGACATCCTTCAAAATGTGGTGGGTTGTGAGGCATAGTGGGTGCAAAGATGGTGAAAGTCATTGGGCACCAGACAATTCTTGGATATAAGAGAGGTTTTATTTCTTTTGACAGTCCTTTTGTATTTTTGGGAGAAAGAGGATTAGGGTCAGGACACCCTTAGGTAGTTGCAGATTTAATTGACAGACTCCGAGACTTTAATAGGAGGACAGTCGTGCAGGGAAAGGCCCCAACAAGAAGCCACATCTGCACATACAGGATTGCTGTCTCCTATGGTAACAGTCTTTAACAGTTCCTAACTCAAACGTAACAGTCCTTTCAGCTTGGCTACAATTTCCTCTTGTAGTTCTTCAACACTGAGCTCCCGGTCTCTCACTAGACCCACTGATTCACTTACTCTAAATCCCTTGAGCTCCTCCAAGGTTTTCGATGGTATCCCCTCAAGCGTCACCCACGCTTTCCTGCTGGGTCCCTAGCTTGGCACTCCAGATACTTTTCAAGCTTCAGCCCTGCTAAACAGCGAGGTCCCTGACAAGGCTGCTCTGCAAGCGCCTCCTCCGCGGCTTGTGTCCCTAACTTGATCACAGCCTGAAGTTTCCTGATTCTCCACCGTGCCCTTTCGGTGAGAATGTGGTTCCAGTACTTGCTTCAGTTACTTACTGTGGTCCCTGGTAAAGATGGTTGGTCCCTTTGTGGTGACAGCTTCCCTTCTACCTCCGACCAGTTCTCCAGCCGACAGAACCGTCATTTTGGTTTGATTGCAAGCAGCAATCCCAACCCTGCACTGCCCTCTTAGTTATGGATAGGCCCTCACACAGCCTGGCAGCCAGATGCCCACGGGATAGGCCCCATCTCCGTCCTAGGAGCCGGGGGCGTACGACACACGTCCACCCAGACAGCTGTCCAGGTGGCACAGAACATAGATCACCTGACCTCACTCGAATATATAGGTCCTCTCAGCAGGCCAAGGGATTCAAGAAAACCCCTGTCCATTGGCTGAGATACCCCATAAACCAATAACCTGACCTTGGGTTGCCTTTCTCGTATCTAGTACCACCAAGCACCTGGCCACCTAGTGGTAGAAGAGAAAAGTGCAACAAGGCCAAACTTAGGTAGAAACCAATAGATCGCTATCAATCGACCAAGATAACGACTCCTGGCAAGTAAATTTGTGATGAGCTCCCTGACTGAACCACAAATCTGGGTTTATTTCCTCCTGGAGAAACCAAATATTATTCAATAGAATATGAAGATGTTGTTTTACATGATTTACAATAGGCGTGGCAAAAATACTCAAACACAGAGTGATCATTCAAGAATGTGGCAGTTAACATGATAAATCCTGAATATAGGTGTGATTGTATCTGAATTGCAAATACTGAACTGCTTTAGAATTTTACCAATGAAGACTTATCACACACATGATTCTAATTTCAGTAATGGCACAGATCAGAAAAGAATGACAAATAACCAACTGATTATTAAGTTGTTTAGCTGTGAATAAGAACAGCTCTTCATAAAAAGATAATGAGAAATTGCAGAGAACAAAATAGAGGTTTATTTGAGGGGAAAAAAAATCTATTTTTGTATTTCCACACTTGGTGTGTACTAGAACCTGCAATTCTGGAGATAAAAAATACTTTTTTTGCCAAAATAATTGCAGGTTTAAAATAGCTGAAAATTTTTCACAGTGTATACCAAAAGCTCAGCTTGGCCCAATGTAAGTATGCTATGTGATATCAGATTGGCCGATCTGGAAGCTGTAAATCACCATAGTAGCCTGAGCCACCCTCTGTGGTTACCATGCAAGGGCATTCACTTGGCACCTGGAAGGATGTGGCTATCACTGTACTAGATGGGGCTCTTACAATCATTTACAGATTTCTCAGAGGCTAATCTGATATAACATATGCATACCTACATTGGGTCAATCTAAGCTTTTGGTACACACTGTGAAAAAAAAGGTCATACATTTTAAACATTAAAATATTTAACCAAAAAAAAATCAATTTTTTGCTTCCAGAATAGCAGGTTATAGTACAATGACTACAGCTCCTGAGACAAAAACAGATTTTTCTTTTTAAAATAAACCTCTCTTTTGATCTCTGTAATTTCTCTTTGTCTTCTTCTGGAGAGCTGTTCTATTTCACGGTTATGCAAGTTAATTTTCAGTTGCTTATATGTCATGCAATTCTAATCTGTGCTTTTACTGAGATTATAATCATGTATTGTACTGTATGTGACAAGCAGGGCTGATCCTGGGCGGTTGCTCAGGGTGCACTGTGCCCAGGCGCCGCGGATCCCCCTCCCACTTGTTCTTCCGCCGGCAAATGATAGGAGCGGTGAGCGGGCCTGAGGAGGAGAAACCGTGCTGCCTCCCCCCCTCCCGAGGCACCGCTGTCAGAAGAGGGCTCTGTTTCCTGCCCACTCCCCCTCCCTCCTTCTATCAGCAGGCAGCAGAATAGGAGATCGGAGCGGTTGTGTCTCTGTGTGGAGAGAGAGCAGCTGCGAGCCGCTTGCCAGGACAGCCGGCCGCTATATTTCCTCCCATTGTCCAGGGGAAAAAAACAAACAAAAAGGAGGAGAAAAGAGGATCATGGGACATGTTGTCCCGAGAACTGGCTGACCCATTGCAATCCTAGGGGAAAACTGCAGCCCCCAGCATGCCCAGCTAAAGGGGAGGGAGAGAGAGCCAAGCTATGAGAAACACACTGCACCTGGTGACAGACAATGTTGGCAAGTGACAGGCAATGGTGGCAAGTGACACGTTACATCTTGTGGCAGGCAATGGTGGCAAGTGACATGCTGCATCTGATGAGAGGCAATGGTGGCAGGCAATGGTGGCAAGTGACAGGCTGCATCTGGTAACAGGCAATGGTGGCAAGTGACAGGCAATGGTGGCAAGTGGCAGGCAATGGTGGCAAGTTAAACGCTGCATCTTGTGGCAGGCAATGGTGGCAAGTGACAGACTGCATCTGGTGACAGGCAATGGTGGCAAGTGACAAGCTGCATCTGATGACAGGCAACGGTGGCAAGTGGCAGGCAATAGTGCCAAGTGACAGGCTGCATCTGATGACAGGCAATGGTGGAAAGTGGCAGGCAATTGTAGCACGTGACAGGCAATGGTGGCAAGTGACACGCTGATGCTGCATCTGAAGACAGGCAATGGTGGCAAGTGGCAGGCAATGGTGGCAAGTAACACGCTGCATCTTGTGACAGGCTGCATCTGGTGACAGGCTATGGTGGCAAGTGGAAGGCAATGGTGGCGAGTGACAGGCTGCATCTGGTGACAGGCAATGGTGGCAGGTGGCAGGCAATTGAGGCAAGTGACAGGCTGCATCTGATGACAGGCAATGATGGCAAGTGGCAGGCAATGGTGGCTAGTGACAGGCTGCATCTGGTGACAGGCAATGGTGGCAGGCAATGGTGTCAAGTGACAGGCTGCATCTGGTGACAGCAATGGTGGCAGACAATGGTGTCAAGTGACAGGCTGCATCTGGTGACAGGCAATGGTGGCAAGTGACAGGCTACATCTGGTGACAGGCAATGGTGGCAGGTGGCAAGCAATGGTGGCAAGTGACAGGCTGCATCTGATGACAGGCAATGATAGCAAGTGGCAGGCAATGGTGACTAGTGACAGGCTGCATCTGGTGACAGCAATGGTGGCAGGCAATGGTGTCAAGTGACAGGCTGCATCTGGTCACAGCAATGGTGGCAGGCAATGGTGTCAAGTGACAGGCTGCATCTGGTGACAGGCAATGGTGGCAAGTAGCAGGCAATGGTGGCAAGTGACATGCTGCATCTGGTGGCAGGCAACAGTGGCACGCTACATCTGGTGGCAGGTGAAGGTGGCACGCTGCATTTGGTGGCAAGTGACAAGCTCAGGGTTCCCACTGATTCTACATTATGGAGTTAAACTATTTAATTATATATTACAATGTAGTAATAGAAATAATGTGATTCAATCATCCTGACACCATATCAAGCATGGTGCCGGGATGATTTAAGTGCTTTGAAAGGATTATTTAATTTTTCTTGATCAGTGTTAAAAATGTTGAAGGAGCCAATGGGAGCTGCAGACTTTTACTGCATTCAAGTTCTTTATTCCTTGTTTCCAAATCCCTACATTGTTAAGTAGTAGAGCTGTGATTAGTTAATGCTGGTAAAATTCAGGATGTGGTTGGCATGCTTGCAGTTTAGGCTTACTGAAACAACTGTAAACTCAAAAGTTTGGAATTACTGGTGATAAGCTGTTGAGCATTATCCTCAGGTGTCGTGCCATTGACTCATTCCATAGAAACATTTGTAAAGGGGAGGAGTTAGTAAGATGACCACGCCCAGAAATATTTCTGCACCCAGGCGTCTCTGACCCTAGGATCAGCCCTGGTGATAAGCCTTCATTGGTAACATTCTAGGGCAGGTCAGTATTTGCAACTCAGATACAATCACCCCTACAATATATTTAGGGATCACGTATACATACTTACATTGAGCTAAGCTGTCCCAATTAGGTATGAAAATTAAAGGATCCCTGTAGTTCAGCTCTAAAGCTGCAGTTTGGATGCAGCAATTTTTACACAGGTAAATTGGTTCAGCTTTGACCAACGTAAGTATATATGTGCCATACCTGTGGGATCCTCATGGAGGCTGGAAGTCACTGTAGTATGCACCACAGGCACCGCTACTACTGTGATGGCTGCTAACTTCCAGGTCCTGTGCCAGGCAGCTGCTCTGCTGCTTAGTGAACACAGGAGGTCGCTTGCAGAGAGCACTAGATTCTGCCTTCCTTCTTTTGCATATCCATCATATCCATCATATTTGGTGAGAAGATCGGGGTTTTTATCCCATGTGAATAAGAGATTTGGAGGAGGAAAATGATTACCAGTAGGGATGAGCTTCGAGTTCAAGTCGAACCCATGTTCGACACGAACATTGCATGTTTGACCATTCATCGAATTGCGAACGATATGGGCCGCTCGTTCCAAATTCGAGTTGCGCATCACGGCCCATAATTCACTGCGGCATCGCAGTGCATTGTTGGCTGATGATTGGCCAAGCATGCACTTCGACCCGCATGCTTGGCCAATCACAGCGCCGTCTGTACAGAGAGCCATAATTGGCCAAAGCCATGGTGGCTTTGGCCAATTATGGCTCAGGGGGTTTAGTACACGCCCCACACTATATAAGGACGCCTGCACATCAGCCCTGTGTAGTGTGTTCCGGCGTTGAGAGAGAGATAGAGAGAGAGAGAGAGACAGTGTCATTTGATTTAAGTTAGATGGAGTAGGCAGGCGAGTCAGTTAGCTGCCCTTACAGTGTATTGTGTGTATATATATATGCATCCTAGGTGTTGTATGTATATATATATGTATACACTGTATTCAGTTTAGCTAGATCTGTTCCTGTTATTCTCTTCCTACTGACAGGCAGGCAGGTGTTTTTACAGTATTTACAGCTACCTGAAGAAAATTGCTGGTGTTCTTGTGATCCTATTAGTACGGCAGGCAGCTGTAGTGTTTACAAGTTAGTGTAGTGCGTCCTCTGCACAGTGTGCACCTAAAGCTACCTGACGAAAATTGGTGGTGTTCTTCTGATCCTATTAGAACCGCAGGCAGCTGCAGTATTTACAAGTTAGTGTAGTGCATCCTCTGCACAGTGTGCACTTAAAGCTACCTGAAGAAAATTGGTAGTGTTCTTCTGATCCTATTAGTACCGCAGGCAGCTGTAGTATTTACAAGTTAGTGTAGTGCGTCCTCTGCACAGTGTGCACCTAAAGCTACCTGAAGAAAATTGGTGGTGTTCTTCTGATCCTATTAGTACCGCAGGCAGCTGCAGTATTTACAAGTTAGTGTAGTGCATCCTCTGCACAGTGTGCACCTAAAGCTACCTGAAGACAATTGCTGTTGTTCTTCTGATCCTATTAGTACCGCAGGCAGCTGCAGTATTTACAAGTTAGTGTAGTGCGTCCTCTGCACAGTGTGCACCTAAAGCTACCAGAAGACAATTGCTGTTGTTCTGATCCTATTAGTACCACAGGCAGGCAGCTGCAGTATTTACAGTTAGTGTACTGCGTCCTCTGCACAGTGTGCACCTAAAGCTGCCTGAAGACAATTGCTGTTGTTCTGCTCCTATTAATACCACAGGCAGGCAGCTACAGTATTTACAGTTAGTGTACTGTGTCCTCTGCACAGTGTGCACCTAAGGCTACCTGAAGAAAATTGGTGGTGTTCTTCTGATCCTATTAGTACCACAGGCAGGCAGTTGATTCTGCTAGTTGCAGTATTAGTATATATATATATATATATATATATATATATAAATATATATACATCCCAGCTTTGTGCAGCTACATCTCACTGCAGGCCATTAGTACGTCTGGAAGGCCAACAAGGAGAGGCAGACAGTCACAAGCCAAGCAGAGCAAGCAGGCTCTGTGTCTAGAAGAAACAGTGCTGGTCATGGAGACAGTGCATCCTCATCAGCACGTGGTCGTGGGACACACTTGTCCTTTTTTCCGGCAGTTGGCCGTGTTGAGACGCAACATGTAGAAAACTTGGTAGAGTGGATGACCAAGCCGTCCTCATCCTCCTCATCCTCTCTCACCCAGGCTCAGGGTACTTTTTCCGGCAAAGCAGCTGCCAACGCGGCCTCTTCCCTCGGCTCAATGGCATCAGTCACTCCTTACCTTGCCCCACCATGTCCTCCTGAGGAGTCCCCCGAACTGTTTGACCACAGTGTTGGGTACATGCTCCAGGAGGATGCCCAGCGTTTTGAGGGCTCCGATTATGGTACCCAGCAAGAGGAAGGCAGTAACATGAGCCCAGAGAGAGGAGGTGCCCAAGAAGGACAGCAATCTGGCAGTCATTTTCCCCCAGCTGCAGCATACTGCCAGTTTTGCTCCAGTGATGAGGAGGGAGGGGATGATGAGGTCACTGACTCCACGTGGGTGCCTGATAGGAGAGAGGAGGAGGAGGCACATCTCCAACGAAGCAGGATGCCCTCCAGGGGCCAGCTTAAGGGCAGCACACCGACTGCATCACACCACAGATCTCCGCATGTGCAGGGCACTGCTGTCTCTGTGCGTTATTCCAAACGTTCTTTGGTGTAGGCCTTTTTTGAGACAAGTGCATCAGATCCCACCGCTGCTATTTGCAACATATGTCTCAAGCGTATCTCGCGTGGCCAAAACATCACCCGCTTGGGCACCACATGCTTGACCAGACATATGTTGCCTGCCATGCAGTTAGTTGGCAAGCGTACCTAAAAGACCCATACCAAAGAACAAAGCGGACCTCTCCTTGCTCCTCATCAGCTGGGATCTCTAGCCCCACTATACCTTCAGTCCTCTCTGAAACCTGCACTGAGAGGAATGAAAGTGTAGAATTAGGTGTGTCACAGCCAAGTTCTTGCAGGCAATCTGCTATCGGTACACCAACGTCAGATTGTACCAGGCAAATTTCCCTGCCCCAGCTGCTGCGCCGCAGCTGGCTCCCAGCCATCCACATGCCCAGCGGTTGAATGCTAGCTTGGCTAAATTGCTAGCACTTCAACTGCTGCCTTTTCAGTTGGTAGACTCTGTCCCCTTCCGTGAGTTTGTGGAATGTGCGGTTCCTCAGTGGCAGGTTCCCAAACGCCACTTTTTCTCACGGAAGGCGATTCTGGCTCTCTACCTGCATGTGGAAGGCAATGTCTTGGCCTTGCTGGTCAGGGCAGTCAGCGGTAAGGTGCATATTACCGCTGACTCATGGTCCAGCAGGCATGGACAGGGACGTTACCTATCTTTCACCGCACACTGGGTGACTCTTCTGGCAGCTGGGAAGGATGCAGGACAGGGTGCAGTAGTGTTGGAGGTTGTTTCGCCACCACGCCTCCAAAATTCTACTAGTGGTGATTCTGCCACACCTCTCTACTCCACCCCCTCCTCTTCTTTTTCCTCCATGGCCTCTTCCTGTGCTGATTTGTCCTCGGAGCAAGCGGTGCTCTGTAGGGGTTCAAGGGGCTACGCAAGCACATAGACAAAAAGATGCCATGTGGTCCTTGAGCTGGTGAGCTTGGGTGACAGGAGCCACACTGGGGCAGAGATTCTGTCAGCTCTGCAGGGGCAGGTTCAGAGGTGGTTGACGCCACGCCAGCTTAAGGCAGGTATGGTGGTTTGCGACAATGGCACCAACCTCCTCTCCGCCCTCTGACAGGGACAACTGACCCATGTGCCCTGTTTGGCTCATGTCCTTAACTTGGTGGTGCAGCGGTTCTTGGGAAGGTACCCGGGCTTACAGGATGTCCTGAGGCAGGCCAGGAAAGTCTGCGTGCATTTCCACAGGTCATATAATGCCAGTGCTCGGCTGGCTGACCTCCAAAAGGAATTTAACCTGCCTAAGAACTGCCTAATCTGTGACCAGGTGGAACTCAACGTTGGCCATGCTGCAGCGGCTGCACACGCAGAAGAGGGCCATCATTGAGTACCTATGCGACTAAGGCACCAGGACAGGGTTTTTTTTCCCCACGCCAGTGGGCTATGATCAGGAATGCATGCACTGTCCTGTCACCATTTGAGGAGGCCACGAGGATGGTGAGCAGTGACAGTGCATACATCAGTGACTCTGTCCCTCTTGTCCACCGGTAGGAGCACACGCTGCAAGGAATAATGGACAGGGCACTTGAGGCAGAACAGAGGGAGGAAGAGGAGGACTTCCTTACCTCTCAAGGCCCCCTTTATCCAGACAGTGTTCCTGCATGCCTGTCGATCACACAGGAAGAGGACGAGGAGGAGAAGCATTGTGTCAGCATGGAGGTGGAGCCTGGCACTCAGCATCAGTAGCAGTCATTTACAGTCCGAAGAAACCCATGGACTTGTACGTGGCTGGGAGGAGGTGGCTGCGGATCATGTCGTCTTTAGTGACCCAGAGGACTCTGGACCGAATGCCTCAGCAAACCTACGCTGCATGGCCTCCCTGATCCTGCAAAGCCTGCGGAAGGATCCTCATAATCATGGTATCAAAAGGGAGTGATGATTACTGGCTGGCAACCCTCCTTGATCCATGTTACAAGGGTAAGGTTGCGGATCTTATCTTGCCGTTGCAGAGGGAGCAGAGGATGAAACATCTTTGGGAGGCCTTGCAGAAAGGTTTGTGCAACGCGTTTCCAGAGCCTGGGAGGTTACAATTTCCTGGTCCTCCTGGACAATGTGTTGCTGAGGCTTCGGTCAGTCACAGAAGGAGTGGTGGAGAAGGTGGCCGTCTGACCGATGCGTTCAGACAATTTTTTAGTCCGCAATCCCAAGGTCTGATTGGTTCCAGCAACCATCACCAGCGTCTGATTCACATGGTGCAGGATTATCTAGGAGCAAGATCAGACTTGGACACCTTTCCCACCGAAAATCCTCTGGGTTACTGGGTCTTGAGGATGGATCACTGGCCAGAGCTTGCACAGTATGCAATTGAGCTACTGGCCTGTCCTGCATCCAGCGTTATTTCAGAACGCACATTCAGTGCTGCTGGAGGCTTTGTAACCGATCACAGGGTGCGCCTGTCCACCGAATCGGTCGATCGGCTGACCTTCATAAAAATGAATCAGTCTTGGATCACCAGCCACCAAGCACCTGATGCTGATGTAACCGATTGATTTTTTTTTTAATGTGAGATCCCTTCAAGACTGCCTATGCTGATGTCCAGTGACTATCCTGTTATGCTGAGTCACAATCCTCTTCCTCCTCAATTTTCATGCTGATAGCTTGTAAGAACATTTTTGGTTCTGGGCACTGCCACCAGTGGCCAAGGCCCAATTTTTCTGCCCCTGTTTAACAGGGGTGTGTAATTACAATTTTTGATGCAATAGTTTGCAGCAGGGCTCATTCCTGCGCTCCAACTATAGCATCTGTGAGGGGTTGCAGTGTTGTGGCAATTTTTCTGCCCCTGTTTAACAGGGGCATGTAATTACAATTTTTGATGCAATACTTTGCAGCTGGGCTCATTCCTGCGCTCCAACTAGAGTATCTGTGAGGGGTTGCAGTGTTGTGGCACCAGCACTAGTGCCCAAGGCCCAATTTTTCGGCTCCTGTTCAACAGGGGCGTGTAATTACAATTTTTGATGCACTACTTTGCAGCAAGGCTCATTCCTGCGCTCCAACTAGAGTATCTGTGAGGGGTTGCAGTGTTGTGGCACCAGTACCAGTGCCCAAGGCCCAAATTTTCAGCCCCTGTTTAACAGGGGCGTATAATTACAGTTTTTGATGCAATACTTTGCAGCAGGGCTCATTCCTGCACTCCAACTATAGCATCTGTGAGGGGTTGCAGTGTTGTGGCACCGGTGCCTAAGGCCCAATTTTTCTGCCCCTGTTCAACAGGGACGTGTAATTACAATTCTTGATCTAATATTTCACAGCAGGACCCATTCCTGCGCCCACCAAGAGTAACTGTGAGGGCTTACAGTGTTGTGGCAACACCACCACCACCACCAAAGGCCCAATTTTTCTGCCTCTGTTCAACAGGTGCATGTTATTACAATTCTTGATATAATATTTCACAGCAGGGCCCGTTGCAGCGCCCACCAAGGGTAACTGTGAGGACTTACACCAACACCTAAGGCCCCAATTTCTGCAGAGTATATAGGGCAGACCCCTACTTTCAAACATCCAACTTACAAATGACTCCTACTTGCAAACAGAAGGAGACAACAGGAATTGAGATGAAATCTACCCCTAGGAAGGGAAATTCTCTCCTGTAAGAGTTAATATGGGAAAAACGTGTCTCCTCTCCACTGATGCTTTATCACCAATCCTTGTTTCACTAAAAACCCCACATTTTCAAAAAACATTTGTCATTGGGACAGAAAGTGAGGTGAAATCTTCTGAAGAGGTGCACAGACAGCAAAACAAATGTTACAGGGGTGATAACCCTTCCCTATGTTTTCCAAAAAGCTTAAAAATAGATTTTTTGGCTGGAGCTACACTTTGAAAATGTACCAGTTCAAAATTACAAATTTATTCTACTTAACAGCAAACCTACAGTCCCTGTCTTGTTTGCACCACCTGTATACTGCTGTTCAGAGTATATAGGGCCTGGGGGCCCCACGCCTTTCATTTTTTTAATTTGGGTGCGGGGTTCCCCTTAATATCCATACAAGACCCAAAGGGCCTGGTAATGGACTGGGGGATGGGGGGTACCCATGCCGTTTGCCTCACTGATTTTCATCCATATTGCCAGGACCCGACATTACATTAAAGCCGCAAGCAGTTTTATATTACTTTTATTCCTTTAAAAATGTCATATTGTGCAGGGACTGTTCTAAGCACGGGAAACACGCACCACTTTACAGGCATACTATAGACACCCCCCAGGAACGATATTTAAAAGAATATTTAACTTTTTTTTTACTTTAAGCATCATTAAAATCACTGCTCCCATAAAAAACTGACTTTACTGTCAGTCACTGACTAGGTGACTCAGAGACATGACCTTTAGGACAGACTGGTGGTCACCGAGCTTCACACATTAGTATAAACACAGGACACCTTCTCACAATAGCAGGAGCTAATTACAATTAACAATACAAACTGTGATCCCCCCTCCCCTCCTCAGCCTAGTAGGCAACAAAGTATAGTATGGGTAGACTGTCCGGCTCCTACCCAGTTCTAGAGGCCAGTGTGATCAGCTCTCTCAACTAACATGTTGAGTTCAGAATCAAACAAACCAATAATAGTCTTTACATATATCCTGGGAGATATTGTGGATAAATATTACTGTCCCATTTTAAGTAATCCAATCATATTCTCAGGGTTCATTCTTTTCTTGGCCACCCTGCACTCAACAGTGACTCCCGTCACAGGGGATTTCTATCCCTGGAATTAAGGGTTCTTACAGTGCTGCAACATATCCACAGACAGAAAGGAGGCTAACTTAAGTTTACCTGTCCAGTTTCAGAGAAATACTTTAATGAATAAGATTATGTTCTTGGGGCACTTGAACACCTAAAATGATTTATCCTAGAACGTTCTCAGCTCAGTGATGATATGCTGAGCTCGGTGGATCGCACTGTTTCCTTTTTTTCTAAATTAACTTTATTGAGATGTCACAAAGACATTTCAAAATGTTAAATTCCTGGCCACATGGTGCACCACACACCACGGCAATGCAGTGGTGTGAACTGGGTATATAGGAGACAAGGCATTTTGCCTTGTTCATGCAGTGGGACTGCGCTGGAATAGTTGCCCAATGCAGTCCCAGTGAATCTGGTGTGAATATACCCTTAAGCTGGACATAGATATATTTTTTTCCTTCAGCCAGCAGGCCTAACAAAAAAACTATCAAGCAGGGTGGACATTGGGGGTAGAGACAGTTCCCAAAATTTGTCTCCAAAGGTTGAGAAATGGACTAACTCGGTAGCAATAAGACAGCATACACATATGAATAAAAAAGCATAATTTTATTATACATAGGGATAAAAAGCAAGATATCCAGACATACAGGATATCTTGTGCAATATTTATAGACAATAAAGACAATAACATGCAAAAAAGTGACTCTTGGAGTGTGTTACTAATACTTAATGTACTCCCAATTCGGTGGAGACAGAAGGTATAGTAGGTCCTCACGGGACATGTGGTCCTCTACATGTTTTGTGGAACTATTGCCGCTTCATCAGAAGGATATCTATAATGAGGTAACATATTACACATAGAAATCACAACTACAAATATAGAGAGCAGAGATAATATATAATAAGTACAGTTACTTATGGGAAGAAAGAAGGATGGATGTGCTGTCGCTTACCCACAGGCCCATACACAGGGTCACAGCCAAAGCAAAAGTTCCACCAAGGGTCCCCCCACAGCGATTATGGGGGATGTGTTGAGAAAAATAAATTAATTTCGCAATAACAAAAGAAAAAAATGTATAATCATGTATAAGTATATATTCTTATTAAGCAGGATGGATGGAGGAATTCTCCCCACAGGGACATTGTTTTCTGACAGCAGCGGGAGTGGATTGGCTGCCACCACTGATCAACAAAAGTTTTCTAGTGTGTCTTGTTGACAGAAGTCAATCAAAAAATCTTTTGTCAAACAGGGAGGACTAGCACAGATCAAAATCTGGCCATCCCTGCTGAACTGTCTGCATTTCCATTTATGCCTGAAATTACTAAACAGGGTAAGTCATGATACAATGTAGATTGATCATCAATCAATTGATCATGTGTGGGACCAATTGCAGCACACTCGTGTGTGTAGTAGTTATTAGTGTAGGACAATTTGGCTTAGCTGAAGGCCATGCTTGGGTTGTGAATCTGGGTCAGGGTTTAGAGACTCAGGGGCTGGATGACTCATCTGTCAGCTGTGTCTGACATTTCCCCCTGGTCTGGAAGTTGGTAGAAACTTCCAGAGCTGGAGGGTGGGAGTAGGGAGGGGCTGCCATGCATATTTATGCCCAGCATTGGACTGGCAGGGGGCAGAGCTTACCTCATAAATAGTCATAAGCCATGCCAGCAGGGGCAGTCAGCTGGAAGATGGAGATGGAGTGCTAGGGATGCTGTCGGTGGCACTCTAGGGGGCTGGCCTCGGGTCTGGGGCTTGGGTGCTGGAAGGATCTGCCAAAACACACAGAGGAAGCCCTTCCTGGAGTCATGGGAGCAAGGAGAGAGTACTGCGGGAACAGGTCAGCAAGTCTGGGAGATCTCCTTAGAGTCAGCCGGGTGGTCTGGTGAGTGTCAGTCTGGAGGACTGTGGGGAGAAGTTAGCCTGGAGGGCTAGTGAAAGGGGCAGCTGCAGCCAGGCACATTGGCAGTGCCTGAAGAGGTGGTTCTGGGATCAGTAGCCACAGGAGTAATGAAAGCTGGACACTGAACTTTTTGCTACACAACTAAGGGGCCTCGGGTTCCTGCCTATAATGGGCTATTGCTTCACCTGACTGAATGACTGTTGGATAATTTACAGTGTTTCAGCTGGGTTCTGTAAGCAAGTGAGTGCTGGAGGAAGAAGAGGAGCTTTATATAGAGACTGTACATAGGAAGAGTTGTCCCTGGAGTTTGTTCTGAAGTCAAGTGGGCATCCCATTATCTCCCATCCCTATTCAAGTTATTATCCCTCAGCAAACAAAAAAACATACGTCTCTGTCTCTGAAGTGCCTGTGGAAATTCTGTGTGCCTGGCTGTGCAGGGTAGGGGATCCCAGTTACTTGCGGCTCCTTAGGGGGTGCGCTACACTAGTAGTCTAGGCTCTGATCCCCTCACTTAGCTTGGTTTTCAACTCTGCCTCTTACTTTCTCAAAACTAACTGGCAGTGTTTCACTTTGATCAGCTCCTCTCATTATCATGTTTACTGGTCAGCTTGGTTGGCATGTATATGTGGAGATAACTATAACTAAAGGCATAGGACATGCATTGCTTTATCCCATGTTTCTAAGTGCTTTCTAAACCTAGTTATGAGGTCCCACCTTCACCCTCCCCTTCTGTTGCAAGACAAGCTACATTTATGAATCAGCTGTCACCTTTATAGCTACAATGGGGAGCAAAGGAGAGGGGATTATTGCGGTGCCACGAACAACTCAATACAATATATTAGAATACAAAAATACATTTTATTACAATACGTTAAAAGCCCATAGTACAGTATATTGAATCACATATAATGGAGCATAGTACAGTGTTCTGTTGACCAGAAGGATGATGGTAAATTACAAGAGCAGGTCAATTCATCCCTACTAGTTTCGCTAAGGCATTGGCTTCATCAGGGGCTTGATATCCGAATAAACAGCATACATAAGCCTTCGGTAAAGAGTCCAACAAGACAGAGCCCCAGTAAGTACCTACTGGTATGTACCTCCTGTTGTTGAAGCCCTGGACTGTATCATATTGATCCCAGATTCCAGGTCATCTTCCTGTCAATCATTCAACATATTCCTTCCTTCTGGAATAACTATACAACTTTGGTCTTAACAGCGCCCCTTTCTTTGATACCACTTTTATGTTTTTGCTTTTATGAGGCCTCCCCCTTAGCCCTCTGCAGCCATATATTGGCAGTGTGGGGTTGCTACCCTGTGACAGTGGACCACCTCTTCCTTGCCCCATTGGGCTTCCAGGAGCAACATTTGTTTTCTGTCATATTCTATTCCCCTGATTAAGCCAATGCCTTGGCGAAACTAGCAGGGATGAATTGACTGCTGTTGTAATATACCATCACCCTTCTGGTCAACAGAACACTGTACTATGCTCCCTTATTATATGTGATTCAATATACTGTACTATGGGCTTTAACTTATTGTAATAAAAATTATTTTTGTATTCTAATATATTGTATTGAGTTGTTCATGGCACCGCAATAATCCCCTCTCATTTGCTCCTCATTGTATTCAATCCTTTGGATGAGGTGCCTTATCTATTAAGGACATACTAGACACTATCCCTTTCTTATTTCTCCTTAATAGCTGTTGTCAGATCTGCCATGACAGGAGAGGAGGTTGGCTCTCATAACTAGAGTTAAAAAGCACTTAAAAGCATGGGACAAAGTACTACATGTATTTTGTACCATAAGGGACTGTATAGCGCCACCCCCTATAGAGCCAGAGTAATTTGGGCTCTATGTTCTGCGACATCAAGAACAACCTCAGCCCCTCTGACACACTTGGTTAAATGAAAGTCACTGCAAGCACTTATAAGAACAGGAGCATAGATCCCTTTAACATGGCAGTGAGTTAGTACCAGGAAATAAACACAAGACCGTTTAGAGGTAAATTAACTTAATGTATTGGTACAGGTTACAATAAATGGTGGTTTGAGCATAAACCAACTCATAGAAAGTAGATTCAGACAATAACTGCTAGAAAGAATAATGACTATGTCAAGGTAACTTAAAATAGAGTTCTGTACCACTAGACTGGGATAAATCAGCAAAGTTAGTAATAAACAGTGCATATAAACATTAACTGCAATGTGAATAATATTATAATAATTAGTCTAGAGGGCACTCTAGGAGAATGGCTAGGATGTGGTGCAATGTCCACTGAGTGGTATCTCTTAGCATAAGCAATAGGTGAATGCATTGGGGCCCAGTTGTACCATTGGTGCACATGAGACTAACTCCAGTCAAGCCTGCGGGCAGCGATCAGGCTACTAGATGGTTGTATGGTCAGTTCCTAAAAGGCTCATCTATTTAGCAGCAGATAGTAAATCCACCCAGTAGCTGCTCACCAGTTCCAGCAATAATGCAGCTCACCATCCAGTCACACACAGCAGTTAGACCACTCTCCACTCTGCACTTAGATGACTCTGGCTGTGACTCAGCACTGCTAATCCTGCTCAGGCTGCCATTATGCAGCAGTATGTGCACACTGGACAGGCATGTGCACTCTCCAGGCTCCCTTATGGCAAGAGGAAGCTGTGTCCTGTATAGCCTGGGAAAATGCAGCCCTTTCCCCTCCTCCTGGCAATCTCCTTCTGGAAAATGTAATTCAAAAGCTCTTGATTACAGTAGAGTTGCTTTTCTCTGGACTACAGTTCCCACAGTTCAGTGCTGCCCGACTTAGTCTATTGCATTTTTCCTGCTCAGCAGCTCCCTCCTCTTGCTAATATAGCTGCTAACCAGTTCAGCACCGCAGGGCAGCAGCTACAGAGAGCAGCTGCAGCCAGTGTTTCTCTCACTCTCTTCCTTAGCCAAGCACCTGGCTACAACTGTAAAATAAAAATGATGATGATAGATCTTCGTTAAATCCCTAGTTCTATAACATCTTTATTTACCTTGTACTTAAAGTGGACCTGAAATCAAAAAGTGAATTCTGTAGCTGTTATAAATCTATTCATTCAAGAAAAATATTCCATCCTGCTACTTTGAGCTTTCTTGTCACTGCTGCCAAAAACGAATGCCAATTTGACCCCAATGACAATTAGAAAAGTGAACAAATGTGAAGAAAAGTTTCAAATGAAATTCTACTAGTGTATGGCCATCTTTAGTCTGTAATAGGATAAAGATCACATGCAGGGAGCCCACTGGCATTACTGGTCCACAGGGACAGCTTCTACATGGCAATATGTAAATTTATTTCCTTTTTTTTGTTTGAGTATGTAAGGGTTAGAACTTCTGTCAAGATTTATTACTATAAAATAAATGAAATCTGTACTAGTATATGATAACCATTATACAAATATAATCGTGTGAAGACCTCTGCGCTACTAATCAATGGCATAAGAGTTGCCGTGCACTGAAAAAAACCTGGACTGTGTTGCTGCAAAATCTATAGTGTACACATAAACCACCACAAAGTAATCAAAACAATCTAAAAGTGATTTCGCGCAAAACACCAAAAGTGCCAATAACCATATATTCCTGTACGTGACCTTGTTAAAACATCATGAAAATGCCAGGGAAATTTATAGGTAAGTGTAATCAGAATAGTGAATCCAAAAAATAAAAATATTCAGTCGTGATAGTGGGAGAAAAATATGTGACAATAAAAATTCGATGTTCGACTATTGATAGATATAGGGAAAAGTTCTATGTTAAAAATAAATCTTCAATGTAAAAAATCTTCAATGCTCTTATTAAGAAAAGTCCATAGATGTTTGGTTTGGTAAAGATGAAAAGACCGTGCTAAATCTGCATAAATCTATGCCCACATTGCCCTTACCTTCAGGGGCTTAAAATAAAGCCTTGTAGACAGTGCTGAGTGATGGTGGGAAGGGGTGTTCCGAATGTTGCCGGATGATGATAGCTGGCTTTGGATGGCTGGATGTTCATGCAGGATCCTCAATGAATTAAACTCCCTGAGGAGTTTACGTGACTAAACGCGCAGGAACCGGAAGCGTAATTAATTGATACACACAGCAGCCAAACACTCTGCAACCCCCTTTGCTGACACTGTGCACCGGAAGTCTCGTACTCGGTGACGGCGGTACACCACCACACACTGTACTGTCACAGGCACTGTATGCAGAGTGCGCTGTTTATTTTTACTTTTTTATCTAATTAAACCATAGTTTTTTATACTACACCATGGGAGGTCCTCTTGTTTTTTCTTCTGTTTTCTTGGCACGAGTACCAGGCTCCGGAGTTTAATTCATTGAGGATCCTGCATGAACATCCAGCCATCCAAAGCCAGCTATCATCATCCGGCAACATTCGGAACACCCCTTCCCACCATCACGCAGCACTGTCTACAAGGCTTTATTTTAAGCCCCTGAAGGTAAGGGCAATGTGAGCATAGATTTATGCAGATTTAGCATGGTCATTTCATCTTTACCAAACCAAACTATGGACTTTTCTTAATAAGAGCATTGAAGATTTTTTACACTGAAGATTTATTTTTAACATTGAACTTTTCCCTATATCTATCATTAGTAGAGCATCGAATTTTTGATGTCACATATTTTTTTCTCCCACTATCACTATATTTTTATTTTTTGGATTCACTATTCTGATTACACTTACCTATAAATTTCACTGGCATTTTCATAATGTTTTAATAAGGTCACGTATAGGAATATATGGTTATTGGCACTTTTGGTGTTTTGCACGAAATCACTTTTTAGATTGTTTTCATTATACAAATGTAACACAATTTTCCCAGATACAAAAGCAGCATGCAAAAGGACCGATATATAAAGTCTTTTATACATGTGTATATATATAACAACTGCAGCAATTAAATGAGATTCCCTTGCTGTATGCTTACAATACATCCTCCACCACAGTGTAAATCGTATATTAAAATGTCCCATATAGAAACCAAAATTGTCTATCCAACTAGATGAACACTGTAATGTGGATACACTGCTGTGTTTTATACTGCAAGAATCTAATAGAAAGAGTCTTTGTCCTGGATCGACATCTGATCTAATTGCCACGCCTAAAGGAAATCATGTGAAACGGGTGGTTAAGTTGGTGGCTTCGGATTTAAGGGAACTTGCTCAAAAATGCTCCTTATCCTACGAGGCACTTGTATTGGTTAGACATGTGCTGCTTCCCCAGTACTCTGCATTCCCCTCAAATGGTGCAGACTTGTATGAGGAGCTGAAGGTTTCTACAGTAATCCTTCGCACGGACAACAGCAAGAGTGTTGGTTAATAAATTGCTGAAGAAATGACTGCTGGCTTTTCCAAAGCCTGTATAGGGATTATAGCACTGACCTCTATTCCCAGGGTTCCATCCCCCTAGTAAGCCTTCTGGCTATAGTTGGTGGCAGTAGTTGAATTGAGCACAAAGTCTCATTTATATTGTTGCATTTCACACAAAATAGGATGGACAATTTAAATGTAACGCACCCCCTAAGGAGCCGCAAGTAGACTGGGATCCCCCAAAACTGCACAGCCAGGCACACCAAATTTCCACAGGCACTCCAGAGTCAGAGAACAGTCTGTGACTGTTGTTTTTTTAGTTTATTGTGGGATAATAACTTGGACAAGGATGGGAGATTATGTGATGCCCACTTGACTTCAAAATAAACTTCAGGGACAACTCTTCCTATATACAGTCTCTATATACAGCTCCTCTTCTTCCTCCAGCACTCACTTGCTTTAAGAACCCAGCAGGTACACTGTGAATGTCTGACAATCACTCAGTCAGATTGAAGCATTAGCCCATTATATGCAGAAACCCGAGGCCCCTTGGTTGTGTAGCAAAAGTTCAGTGTCCAGCTTGCATTACTCCTGTAATACTGGCTACTGGTCCCAGCACTACCTCTTCAGGCACCACCAATCCGCCTGGCTGCAGCTGCCACTTTCACTAGCCCTTCAGGCTAACTCCTCCCCACAGTCATCCAGACTGACACTCACCAGCCCACCCGGCTGACTCTCAGGAGATCTCCCAGACGTGCTGACCTTCTCTTGCTGCCCTCCCTTCTTGTTCCCGTGCCTCCAGGAAGGGCTTCCTCCATGTGTTTTAGGGGTAATCTTCCAGCACCCGAGCCCCAGGCCCGAGGTCACCCCCCCAGACTAGGGGGCATCCTCAAGGTCCACCGACAGCCTCCTCAGCACTCCATCTCCATTTTCCACCTGACTGCCCTGCTGACATTGCTCATGTCTATTTATGAGGTAGGCTTTGCCTCCTGCCGGCTCAAAGCTGGGGATTGGCTGAGGCCTGATAAATATGCATGGCTGCCCCTCCTTACTCCCTCCCTCCAGCTCTGAAAGTTTCTACAAACTTTCAGACCAGGGGGAAGTGCCAGACAGAGCTGCCAGATGAGGCATCCAGCCCCTGAGTTTCTGAACCCTGACCCAGACTCGCAGCCTCAAGCTTGGCCCTCAGCCAAGCTAGAATTTTCTTACATTAACAACTACACTAACACTAGAGGGTGCTACATAAAGTATATGTAAATCCTCAAATAAAATGTAAAATGTATACAGTGATCTCGTGCAGACTTAAGGTTAAACTAAAAACACATAAAGTGCAATGTGCAACCAATGACAATAGTGCAAACCTCCAATAGTGAAGTATGATTTAAAAAATTAAGATGCGTTTTATTGAAAACAATCAGGTGGACTCTTACATGTAAAAAATACAAAACAGGCAAGAACAGTTTAAAACCGGTGTTTTCGGCTCCTCCTTACGTCACTTCTGGTGTGCGTCTGACTCCAGAGTGGCTCCAGAGAGCATTGATTCGGTTTTTCATTATCATACCATCTGTTTACCACTTCATGAACATTTATCCCTCTTATATTCACCATTCTCCGTGGAAGACGAGAAAATATTAACTTTCTGTTACTTTCAATGAACTATTTTTACGTAGTCATTTATGTATTTTACTTACATTTTTTGTACATGCGATTTTTTGCACATCCATTTATTTTTCTGATTTTTTTTTTTTTTTTGCACATACTGTATATTGGGCATATGTTCTCACCTTCTTACATTATATTTTTTTGTCCCTTGTGGGAGTTTATTTAACCTTTTATCACTGGTTTTACATTTGAGGTTTGCACTATTCTCATTGGTTGCACATTGCACTTTATGTGTTTTTAGTTTAACCTTAAGCCTGCGTGAGATCACTGTATATATTTTATTTATTGTCATGTGCTGTGAACACTAATAGGTTTTGCTGCAGATTTATTCACTCGATTTATTTATTTTTACGCTTTCACACATTGACCTATTACTCTAAGTAGCGCGAGGGACATTTATACACTTTTCATCCATATGTAAATCCTCACCTTGTAAAACAACCTATTCGGTTTAAAATAGAAATGGAAGGCAAAACATTTGCATTTACATGTAAAAAAAAAAAAAAAAATTATAAATACTTTTTTCCCCCCCTTTTCTATAAGTGATCACATGCAGTGCCTTGAAAAAGTATTCATACCCCCTGAAATGTTCCACATTTTGTCATGTTACAACCAAAAACGTAAATGTATTTTATTGGGATTTTACTGTATGTGCTAGACCAACACAAAGTGGCACATAATTGTCAAGTGGAAGGAAAACGATAAATAGTTTTCAAATTTTTTTACAAATAAATATCTGAAAAGTGTGGCATGTATTTGTATTCAGCCCCCTTTACTCTGATACCCCTAACTAAAATCTAGTGGAACTAATTACCTTCAGAAGTCACCTAATTAGTAAATAGAGTCCACCTGTGTGCAATGTAATCTTAGTATAAATACAGCTGTTCTGTGAAGCCCTCAGAGGTTGGTTATAGAACCTTAGTGAACAAACAGCATCATGAAGGCCAAGGAACACACCAGGCAGGTCAGAGATAAAGTTGTGGAGACGTTTAAAGCAGGATTAGGTTATAAAAAAATATCCCAAGCTTTGAACATCTCACAGTGCACTGTTCAATCCATCATGCGAAAATGGAAAGAGTATCGCACAACTGCAAACATACCAAGACATGGCCGTCCACCTAAACTGAAAGGCCGGGCAAGGAGAGCATTATTTAGAGAAGCAGCGAAGAGGCCCATGGTAACTCGGGAGAAGCTGCAGAGATCTACAGCTCAGGTGGGAGAATCTGTCCACAGGACAAATATTACACAGTTACATAGTAGGTGTGGTTGAAAAAAGACACAAGTCCATCAAGTCCAACCTATGTGTGTGATTTTATGTCAGTATTACATTGTATATCCCTGTATGTTGTGGTCATTCAGGTGCTTATCTAATAGTTTTTTGAAATTATCGATGCTCCCCACTGAAACCACTGCCTGTGGAAGAGAATTCCACATCCTTACTGCTCTTACAGTAATAAATCCTCTACGTAGTTTAAGATTAAACTGCTTTTCTTCTAACTTTAGTGAATGGCCGCATGTCTTATTAAATTCCCTTTCGTGGAAAAGTTTTGTCTCTATTGTGGGGTCAGCAGTATGGTATTTGTACATTGAAATCATATCCCCTCTCAAGCGTCTCTCCAGAAAGAATAAGTTCAGTGCTCGTAATCTTTCCTCATAGTCCTCCAGTCCCTTTATTAGTTTTGTTGCCCTTCTCTGGTCTCTCTTTAGTTCCAGCAAATCCCTCCTGAGGACTGGTGCCCAGAACTAGACAGCATACTCCAGGTGCGGTCGGACCAGAGTCTTGTAGAGTGGGAGAATTATCGTTTTATCTCTGGAGTTAATCCCATGTTTAATGCATGCCAATATTCTGTTCGCTTTGCTTGCAGCAGCTTGGCATTGCATGCCATTGCTGAGCTTGTCATAGGACCCCCAGGTCCTTTTCCATCCTAGATTCCCCCAGAGGTTCTCCCCCCAGTGAATAGACTGCATTCATATTTTTGCCACACAAATGCATTATTTTACATTTGTTCTACATTAAACCTCATTTGCCATGTAGTTGCATTAATTTGTTCAGATCTTCTTGCAAGGTTTCCACATCCTGCAGAGAAGTCATTGCTCTGCTTAGCTTAGTATCATCCCCAAATACAGAGATTGAGCTGTTTATACCATCCTCTAGGTCGCTTATGAATAAATTAAATAGGATTGGTCCCTGGACAGAACCCTGGAGGACCCCACTTTCCAGCCCGGACCATTCCAAGTGCTCCCCATTTATCAATACCCTCTGAACTCACGCCTGTAGTCAGTTTTCAATCCATGTACTCACCCTGACATGCATGCAGATGGACCTTACTTTGTACAGTAAATGTTTATGGGGAACTGTATTAAATGCTTTTGCAAAATCCAGATACACCACGTCTACGGGCCTTCCTTTATCTAGATGGCAGTTCACCTCCTCATAGAAGATTAATAGATTGGTTTGGCAAGAACGATTCTTCATGAATCCATGCTGATTTCTGCTAATGATACCGTTGTCATTACTAAAATCTTGTATATAGTCCCTTATTATCCCCTCCAAGAGCTTGCATACAATTAATGTTAGGCTAACTGGTCTGTAACTTCCAGGGATGTATCTTGGCCCTTTTTTAAATATTGGTGCTACATTGGCTTTTCTCTAATCAGCTGATACCATTCCAGTCAGTAGACTGTTCAGAAAAATTATTCTTATTAGTCATGCACTCCACGAATCTGACCTATGGAAGAGTGGCAAGAAGAAAGCCATAAGAAGTGCCAAAGTGTTTGATGTTCCTGGTATCTCCTTGATAAAGTGAAATGAATCCATTATGACCATGTTTTATGGACACAAACTCCCTGCCTATTTAGAGATGCTGTAAGTTACTCCATTCGCAATATTTCATTTACTGCTCTGATCCAATGACCTTTGATAGGAGGGGATGAAGATTTCCAATTTCCAATGTGCTGGCATACAAGTCCTAGCCACATTATTGAATTAAAGCAAGAACAACATGCTTCTGACCACACAGCCATACAATGAGCAGATTCCACAGATATTACAGAGTGTAAAACCCAAACACACAATACATGAAACTCAGATGTGTTCTTCAGCAACCTGTCAGACTTATGAGACAGAACTGCAAACTGCATGTCAGTTTGTCCATGCTTTAATAATCAAGCAGCAAAATTAAGGCAGGCAATACAGGATTCATTTTTCTTTTCGATGCGGATGGGTGATTCACTCCTGCTGATCTCTTGTATTCTGCCACCAGAGAAGGCAGAATACAATCATCAGTGTTGCCAGCTATAGCTGGTGGATTGATCATTTGGAAAAAAACCTGACAGGCTGATTGAGCAGAAGTTGATCAATAGACCAACTTATGTACAACCAGCTCGCCCACACATGGATCGAAATTCGGCTGGCCCCCCCAATGTCAGCCTCAGGATGTCGGCCCCCCCGAAGCCAATCCGTCAATCAGATCGGGTGCAGGGGCCACCAATCTAACTCAGGGAAACAAGCAGTGGAGCCTCCAGGCTTCACCCCTGGTTTCCTACAGCACACGCAGGTCAAAGAGGGCAGCGGGGGAGCAAGAGGAAATGACGCCCTGGGCCATGGCGGGATAGGAAGGAAGTACACTCAGTACTTCAGAAAAGGCAAGAATGAGAAAAAAAGAAAAACTTTATCCAAAAACGAGTGGTGGAGGGTTGGTCTTTCCTTTAACCACTTGATGACCAGCCGCCACAGTTGTACTGCGGCAGAATGGCACGGCTGGGTGAAACGACGTTACCTTACATTGCTTCGCCCTGTGGCCAGGGCTCCTGCGATCACTCTTGACACGGCGAGAACCTGGATCTCTGTGTGTAAATACAGAGATCCCGGTTCTCTGAGATAAGAAGAGACTGATCGTGTGTTTATACAAAGTATGAACACTGATCTATCTCTTCCCCTAGCAAGTCCCATCCCCCTTAAGTTAGAACACGTAGCAGGGAACACAGTTAACCCCTTGATCGCCCCCTAGTGATCAGCACAGGGCCAATCATCACTGTCCAGACAGGGGGTCAGGGGTCCTGCAGCCTCATAGGACAGTTAGAGGAGAATGAAAACTCCCCCTACAAGCTTTAACCAGACACTAATAGAAGTCACAAGACTTCTCTAACTGCCGATGAGAAGAGGTATTTAGCATTTTTTATTTACTAAAACTATTGCATGTCCGTGTTCTGTGTACTGTGGGAGACCAGATATACTGAATGCATGGTCCTGGGTTTAGCAACACTTTAAAGTGGTGTTCCGGCCGAAATTATACTTTTTAAATAAAAATACCCCTATAATACACAAGCTTAATGTATTCTAGTAAAGTTAGTCTGTAAACTAAGGTCTGTTTTGTTAGTTTATAGCAGTAGTTTGTTATTTTATAAACTTACAGCAGGCCGTGGCCATCTAAAGCGTGGGCATCTGAAGCCAGACTGTATTTCTTCCTGGATCTCATCCTTGCAGATCTTGCACATGTTCCGTGCAGAACAAGCAGTGTAATAGGTTTCAGGTCAGGTTTCCATAGCAACGGCAGTGTCAGAGGAAGTTGCCGCCCCTTCCCAGAAGGCATTGCAAACAGGAAATTATGCGATGGGCCACAGCCAGGGAGGAGGAAGTGAAAAATGAATACAGCAGATATACAGTAGGTGCTGATAAAAAAAATAAAAAAACATCCAATTAGTTTACAGTGCACAGTTTAGTAAAGGGATGCTGAAGAGTTGTAAAAGTGGATGGAACTCCACTTTAAGCAACAAGCTAATAGAGGCCCTTGAAAATGCAGCTATAATGTGAAACTCCTTTTGTTTGGAAAGAAGCAGAAATGGAAACTCAGATGAAAGCAAAGGAGGCAGAGATAAAGCTGAAATGAAAGTACATTTTTAAATGGAAAAGGAAGTAGCAGCTGTCCTGGCAAATTTGAATATGTCCTGAAGCATAATATTTGCAGCATAACAAAGCTGACTCTTGTACCTCCTACTAGGAACACTTATTTAAAGCTCAACACCAAAACCTCTAAACTTCAAATGCCTGCACCACTTCAAAGTTACCATTCAGGTGGTGTCTTCACAACATAGATATCGCTTTCTACCATTAATAGTGTGACTTATAGTTAAAGGCCACAGTTTAACCTTCCTCCTGGCAGTCTGATTATGTCAGTATTTTTAAATGTCAAAGTGGGACATTGTTTTGCATGGAAATTTGTTGTTTTATATTGTAGGCCTGTAATTCTTAGGAATAACTTGCTTAAATCTGTCCAGTAGACATCCCGGTATGATAAAGTTTAAAACATGAAATCATAAATTATAATATAATAAATAATTATAAATAATAATAATATAATAACAATAATACATTTAATTTAATAATGTAATCAAACCAAAAACACTTAAATTGGCCAAACAAGGGTGCAATATTACTAGTCACTGTAATACTAGACACTGCATAATGGTTTAGTAAACATCCCGGGTATGAAAAATTTTGAAACATGGGACTGCACAAAGTCCGACGTCACAATCGAGACAATGAAACCTGGTTTCCTTTCTGATTTTCTTTTCACTGTCATCTCGCTCCGAGCAACAAACCACGCACATCCTTGTGGATGCTGACTTTTTCTCGGTTGGTGGGATGTAGTCCATGAAGTGAAGACCAGTCAGGCGTTCCGGGTTGACAAAGCCAACAGCACGAAGTCCAGCTCTATTCACAGCCATTAATGGTGTATGGTGGTTCACAAAGATACATTCGGCAACTTTCCAAATGAAGTCAGAATGAATCACAGGCTTGTCACTCTTTTTTTTTTTTTTTTTTTATAGCAGAATGTAGGCATTCCACAAGCATTGCTCAAGAAGATGCCTGAAGACCTTTTTGTAGTACTTCGTTTGCTGTTTCCTCATTGCTGGGTAGAATGTCATTGCTTGGTCGGCTCTGTCGACACCCCCCCCCCCCCCCCATGGTGTTATTGTAGTCTATCACTACTTGTGGCTTCATGATTTCTTTCCCACCTTTTGTGCGTACCATAACAGCAGAGGTATTATGAACTGTACTTATTAGGCACATATCTTTCTTGTCACACCATCGCAGTGCCATCATTTTGCCTTTCTGCCAGGCAACCATTTCGCCAGTCTTCAGCTTCTTATTGCCAAACATTGGCGGCATGTCGCGCCGGTTAGCCCTAACGGTGCCATGTTTTGTTTTGCAGAAGAAACTCATAAAGTTCAGGAGACGTATAAAAGTTGTCGGTTGTTACGCAATAGCCCTGATTTAGCAATGTCTCAATGAGTGAAAAAACAGAAGATGTTGCCATTCTATAGTTTTTCTTTTTGTATTGAATTTTGTTCCTTTTCCAGTGTATATGACTGAATTAAAAATGTAGTCAGTTGACGATTTGCATAGCATGTAGGATTTTACGCTAAATCGTGCTCTCTTTGATGCCTTTCCCTTATAGGCCATTAGACTTTCATCTATGCTGATGCCTTATTCTGGCACATAGCTCCGTTGGAAATTCTTTAGAATCATTTCAGATACTTCCCAAATTTTCTTTAGTTTTGATGCAGGATGAGTAGTTTCATCAAATTTTTTCATTGTTTTCAATGTTTAAAAAATTATCAGGGAAAATCTGTATTCTAACATGACTGTGCCAAAGAATGGAGTGGCAAGTAGGACCCCTTTCACACTGGCACAGCTCCACGTTAGCGGTAAAGCACTGCTAGTTTTAACGGCACTTTTTGGCCGCTAGCGGGGCGCTTTTAACCCCTGCTAGCGGCCGAAGAAAGAGTTAAGGGTGCCCAAAAAGCACCGCTGCCAAAGCACTTTGCAGGCACTTTGGCAGCGCTGCCCATTCATTTCAATGGGCAGGGGCAGTGGAGCAGTGGTGTATTCACCACTCCTAAACCGCTCCAAAGATGCTGCTTGCAGGACCTTTTCTAACGTGTGAAAGCACTCAGGGTTTTCACACTGGGGCTGCAGGGGAGGCGTTTTTCAGGCGCTTTACAGATGCTATTTTTAGCCCTTTAACGCCTGAAAAATGCCTCCAGTGTGAAAGGGGTCTAATTTATTAGTTGTCCAATACCACTTCTGCAGGGGTTTCCCCACCACTGCAAAAAGAAACAAATGTTCCTGTGCTCAAAAGCTTGCCGTAGGGTAAATTGAAGAAGAGGGAAATCTTCACGAATCACTCCACTGCATTGGCTGTGCTTCCACTCTCAACAGGTCAGGGGGAACCCAGAAGTAACTCAATAAGAAAACAAGGACAGACACTTTTGCAACACTGAAATGTATTAAAAATAAAATAATGTACTCACAAACTTGTGATAAAATCAAACAGATGATACAAAGTCCATCATTGGTCTCATCCAGCAGGATCTGCTGGCCAGTAGACTTGGGTGGGATGAAAAAGTCCAAAATAGGTTGACGCGTTTCGAGGGTGGCCCCTCTTCCTCAGAGCTTGGTTTGGACTGTAGATAGATGGTTTTTAAAGTAGCTGTGGTCAAGTGCATTAGTTCATGTGATCCAAGCCCCTCCCTCAGTTGGGAGGGCCAATAATTGCTATCAAAAGACAAACAAATAATTAATTCCCCATTAGGGATATAAGCCACCACACATCATCTGCATATATATCCTCATATATACACATGTATATATCCTAATGTACATACATATAAGAAGGAAATAGAGATTGCAGCATATTATCCACAATGAGACAGAACCAGTTTTAAAAAGTCACAGATATCACACTGATGACACTTGGAAACTTCCGATGCAGAGTAGCTAGTTGTTGCTCCTTGTACCGGTTTGTCTCAGTAACATTTTTTTCAATAACCTCATCGGTCAGAAATAGTTATAGGTATGCCAAGGGGTTGTTGTGTTCAACCTCTACTTTCACACCAGATGCTTCAGTAAATGGGAGTCTTGGGGGCGCGGCCTGATTCATACCACAGTCAATAGAGCACTGCTAGGATTGAGTTCACCTTCTGGTGGCACTGCGCTACTCTGGGCAGTTTGCTGCAGCTCCAGTGTCCACCAGCAGGTGCCTCTCAAGAGCCAGCTGGCTGGAATGATCAGTGACACCAGGGTTCAGCTGCCAGGTGGATATTTAAGGCTGCTTCTCCCTTCCTCCAGCACGTCACTATCCTGTTGATTGCCCCCTTGCTACCAGATCCTTGTGCTTCCTGTATCCTGATCCTTCCTGCACCCCTCAGCCTTGCTCCTGTTCTTGTACCCAGTCGTGATTCCCTTCCTTGCACCCCTGTTACCTTTGTCCCTTATATTGTGCATATATTGTATATAGTTAGGTTTATTAGTTATTTTTGTTCTTTTTGCTGAAGTGGTTTATGTTTTCACCGGTTGCTGTGTATGTTTATTGGTGTGTGTTCACTGATAATAAATATCACTTTAAGGATATATATGTTGTTTGTTTGTTCTCAGTTTGGGTGTAGCTACGTTTCTGGTCCCCTTGCCGCTGACTCCTGACAAGCACCAAGTTCGCACATCACTGAGCTCAGTCGCAGAATCATCACTGCCATCGCTTTCAGTGTCTGATGACGAATTTCCCCACGAATCACTATCACTCAATTCTGCAAGCGATTCTAATTCACTACCGCTGTTTTCTAGCTGGTTTCCAGGCAGAAGGAACGGTAAAAGTGCAGGCAGGCACTGTGCAAGGCACTAGGGACAAAATTGAGGTGAAATGGTTTGATACAGTAATGTAATTCTAACAGATTACAATGTATTGTCTGTATGTCATGTTTTGTTTACTTTTTTGAATTACCCACTCAGTTCCGCCCCCCCTGTGTCGCGGGACTCGCAGGGATGGGACCACGGATGCCGGCATAAGATGGATGCCGGCATTGGACGGAGGACACAGCAGGAGGACATCAGGGGATCATAGGGACAAGGTAAGTAACACTACAGGGATACTACAGTGTAACCTCAAGAGTGGTTCTGGGTTACTGCTTTTGGTATTGAAAATTAACCCCGAACCACACTCGGGATTAACGTCAGGGAGGTTACACTACAGCCAGCAGAAGGCTAAACCACAGCTTAATGCTCTAGCAACATCATTTTATCCTGGTATACCACATCTTCGTACCCCAGAGAACTTGCACACCCAAGGAGTTCCACAAGTTACTAAGACACCAAAGAGCAAGAGATCAGATTTTCTGACTTTAACAGGTATATGATGTGTCGTAAGCTCACAAATATCAGTCTCTCAAGGTTTCATGACACTAGAGAACTACGGGACCTGGAGATTAACCTTTAAAGCTGCAATTGCAGATTTCAACCTTATTGAAAGGGAGGAACTTGATTTTGCTTGCTAGATAGCTAGGGCCAAAATCTGCAAATCATGTTAACAGACTGAGAGCAGTACCCAGATGCAGGCCTTGCATAGGCAAGACTCACGCAAACTTACAGTACCTCTAAAGCCATAGAAATTGCTTTATTACTATGAACCTTTCCACAAAAAAAATAATAAGGATCATCACATGCTCCAAGAACTGTGAGCTCCTGACTGAGCTAGAGTTGGCAAAGGCAGAACCTTGTTTGCCAAGACTAAGCTGTTTGGACACCGCTCATGGCATAAATTCGATGGTGTCTAAACTGCCATGCAGTCTGCAAGAGAAAATGGCAGCATCAAAATACAAAAAGGATAATAATGTATCCTTCCCTCCATTTTCATATTTTTTCAGGTTTATCAGTGATCAAGCCTGGATGAGGAATGATCCTACCTTCCGCTTTAGTGAACTCAACTTGCCAGTCTCATCAAGGCATGACAATACAACAGTTAAACAAAATCACATAAAGTGTATCTAAACCCAAAACCAAAAATGTAATATATTGCAGATTACTAGTGTAATGGCTGCATTTGTTTTCTTTTTTCAAGTTTATTTTGCTTTATTTTCACCTTTAATCCTGCAAAGAATACACTTCTGGTCCCTGGGTGGATATGTCCCTCCTCCATTATATCTATGGAGGTAGTTGGGGTTGTCATCCTAATATATAAAAAAGTGCAGCACTAAATAAGAATGGTGTTAAACCATATATAAATGACTAATATTTGAACATTCCAAATATGTGCAGAATATACTTAAATATACACAAAAATATAAAGTGCAAAATTATTGACATTGAGAGTCCTCACTGTAAAGAGTGATTGTAAGATTGAAAAATAGTCAAAAACAATAAGTGAAAAAAAGTTTGTAAGAAAAAATATTGAAGTGTTGATCCCGGTGAGTAGATATCAACCTCCTAATATAAATGCAATGGTGCGTGAAAATAATGAGAGAAAGTACCACCAATAAAACTGAGGCTTACCAGAACATACAGTGGGGACGGAAAGTATTCAGACCCCCTTAAATTTTTCACTCTTTGTTATATTGCAGCCATTTGCTAAAATCATTTAAGTTCATTTTTTTCCCTCATAAATGTACACACAGCACTCCATATTGACAGAAAAACACAGAATTGTTGACATTTTTGCAGATTTATTAAAAAAGAAAAACTGAAATATCACATGGTCCTAAGTATTCAGACCCTTTGCTGTGACACTCATATATTTAACTCAGGTGCTGTCCATTTTTTCTGATCATCCTTGAGATGGTTCTACACCTTCATTTGAGTCCAGCTGTGTTTGATTATACTGATTGGACTTAATTAGGAAAGCCACACACCTGTCTATATAAGACCTTACAGCTCACAGTGCATGTCAGAGCAAATGAGAATCATGAGGTCAAAGGAACTGCCTGAAGAGCTCAGAGACAGAATTGTGGCAAGGCACAGATCTGGCCAAGGTTACAAAAACATTTCTGCTGCACTTAAGGTTCCTAAGAGCACAGTGGCCTCCATAATCCTTAAATGGAAGACGTGTGGGATGACCAGGACCCTTCCTAGAGCTGGCCGTCCGCCCAAATTGAGCTATCGGGGGAGAAGAGCCTTGGTGAGAGAGGTAAAGAAGAACCCAAAGATCACTGTGGCTGAGCTCCAGAGATGCAGTCGGGAGATGGGAGAAAATTGTAGAAAGTCAACCATCACTGCAGCCCTCCACCAGTTAGCTTTATGGCAGAGTAGCCCGACGGAAGCCTCTCCTTAGTGCAAGACATATGAAAGCCTGCATGGAGTTTGCTAAAATACACCTGAAGGACTCCAAGATGGTGAGAAATAAGATTCTTTGGTCTGATGAGACCAAGATAGAACTTTTTGGCTTTAATTCTAAGCGGTATGTGTGGAGAAAACCAGGCACTGCTCATCACCTGTCCAATACAGTCCCAACAGTGAAGCATGGTTTTGGCAGCATCATGCTGTGGGGGTGTTTTTCAGCTGCAGGGACAGGACGTCTGGTTGCAATCGAGGGAAAGATGAATGCGGCCAAGTACAGGGATATCCTGGACGAAAACCTTCTCCAGAATGCTCAGGACCTCAGACTGGGCCGAAGGTTTACCTTCCAACAAGACAATGACCCTAAGCACACAGCTAAAATAATGAAGGAGTGGCTTCACAACAAATCCGTGACTGTTCTTGAATGGCCCAGCCAGAGCCCTGACTTAAACCCAATTGAGCATCTCTGGAAAGACCTAAAAATGGCTGTCCACCAGCATTTACCATCCAACCTGACAGAACTGGAGAGGATCTGCAAGGAGGAATAGCAGAGGATCCCCAAATCCAGGTGTGAAAAACTTGTTGTATCTTTCCCAAAAAGACTGATGGCTGTATTAGATCAAAAGGGTGCTTCTAGTAAATACTGAGCAAAGGGTCTGAATACTTAGGACCATGTGATATTTCAGTTTTTCTTTAATAAATCTGCAAAAATTTCAACAATTCTGTTTTTCTGTCAGTAGGGGGTGCTGTGTGTAAATTAATGAGGAAAAAATGAACTTAAATGATTTTAGCAAATGGCTGCAATATAACAAAGAGTGAAAAATTTAAGGGGGTCTGAATACTTACCGTCCCCACTGCATGGATTCAATAAGGCATATGCCAAATGAGTCGTAAAAGCTTTGTGGTAACAATGCACCAAGTGTTGGAAACGTCAGCTTTTGGAGATGTTTTGACACCGGAAATTGTTAATCACACTTTCCTCCGGGGGACACAAATCTCAAGAGCAGAACCTCAGAAATAGGATCCGTAGCATGGGTTCACAGAAGTTTAGCCATAAATGAAATAAAGATCCCACATAGTGTGAATCTGCTTAACAGGACATTTATTAAAAAGGTAATAGAAACACTCACATTTGAGTAGAACAACAAGCACTTGTATAACTGGACTGGTAACACAATGGAATCAGTAGGCTCGAACCAACGCGTTTCATCTAAAAAGACATCATCTGAGGTGTCGCCCTACTGAAACCATTGCGCTTATATAGGCAAAGACCCCCAATAATTAAGAGACAAACCTGCTGGTAATTAGCAAAGGGGTTGTCATCCTAAGCTGCTCTCCTGACAAGTAGTAAATATTTAGACCCTTTGCAGTTTGCCTACCAGCTGAGACTGGGAGTTGAGGACACATGGATAAGCCAGCAAGCACTGTTAGGGTCATGTTTTACAGTACTGATGATTCTCAGGCTGGATCTCTCAGAGAAGCTGGCAGCGATACAGGTTGATGTTTCCCTTGTGTCATGGA
Source organism: Aquarana catesbeiana (assembly GCF_042186555.1). Classification (NCBI taxonomy): domain Eukaryota; kingdom Metazoa; phylum Chordata; class Amphibia; order Anura; family Ranidae; genus Aquarana; species Aquarana catesbeiana. Next base: position 625,749,067 of record NC_133325.1, read on the forward strand.
TTGTAGACTACCTGACAGGAAGACTGCAGTATGTGCATTTACAAGACTGTGTGTCGGATAGGGTGATTAGTAAAATTGGGGTTCAACAGGGGACAGTTCTCTCTCCATTTCTTTTTACTGTCTATACCAATAATTTTAGTTACCAGACAGGGTCTTACCATCTGCTTCAGGAGTTTTCTGATGAATCTGCAGTAGTGGGATGTATCACGGTTGATAAAGAGACTGAGTATAGGACTGTGGTGGAGAACATTGTCACATGGTATGAGGATAATTTTCTGTATCTAAATGTGACAAAGACAAAAGAGCTGGTTGTGGATATGAGAAGGAGGGAGGAAGGCACGGATGACCCCTGTCTCCATCCGAGGAGTGGATGTGGATGTAGTAGAAAGTATCAAGTATATGGGGGTGCACATAATAAACTAAACTGGAGCAAGAACACTGAGGTGCTTGATAGGAAGAACCAAAGACGCCTCTACTTTTTTAGAGGAGACTGAGGTCTTTTAACATCTGCCAGACTCGTCAAATTGATTTGCAAGTCTGGTGATGTTGCTGGATTGGAGTTGGAGTCTTTAACAACAGTGTTGGAGAGGAGAGTGTTGTCCAAGGTACGTTCAATCTCGGACAACTCCTCCCACCCACTCCACAATACGCTGGTCAGTCTGCGGCATACCATCAGTGACAGATTGTTACAACCACGGTGCACCACAGAGTGACACAGGAAATCATTTCTGCCTATAGTCATCAAATTATATAATTCTTCTCTATGAGGGCTGATGAATAGGTTTAATCTGGTTTATGATGTTTATGTAGTTTTTATAGTATGTTGGTATTATGTTTATTAATATTTGGGGTAATGTTAGAGAAAGTTGTGTATTATTTGCATTTTGGTAATTTGACTTCAATTTGTGTTATATATTCTGTGTTGTATTTTAATAGTTATGCCGCGTACACACGGGCGGATTTTTCGACCGGACTGGTTCGACGAAACAAATCCGTCGGACAACCCGACCGTGTGTGGGCTTCATTCGTCTGTATGCTAGTCCGACAGACAAAAAAGGACGCAAAGGCAGCTATTGGCTACTGGCTATGAAGTTCCTTATTCTAGTCCCTTCGTACATCAGCACATTCATACCAACGGACTTTCGAACGGACTTTAGTTCGTTTGTGTGTGGGCAAGTCCGGTCGTCCGAAAGTCCGTCGTAACTCTCCGTCAGAAAGACCGTCGGACGTTTGATGCTGAAAAGTCCGCCCGTGTGTACACGGCTTAAGGCTGTTTTATTAGAGTATAGTATTAATTTATTTTATTTGTACTAATTGCTTTTTTTGGCAATTTTATTGTGCCATTGTGCTTTGTTCGTTATTGTGATCTTGTGTTATCTTTGTTAAATGGTTGAATGTCATTTTATCGTAATAATTTTCTTTTGGGCTTATTAAAGTATTCTGAATCAGAATCTGAAAATGGACTCCAAACATATCCGCATCTTTTCATCTCCATTACATTGAGGGCAATTGGTAGTTTACAGAAAAAGTCTTGGAAGAAAGATATTCTTTAGTGCAGATCACAGGAAATGACAAGGACACTGCATTTCTGTCAAGATCAACATGTATTTTCTGTATTTGCTGACAATATCCTTTGCTTGCCAAAAAAGAAATACTGCCACCATATGTAAGAAATTTTGGCTGCATCATATTGCATTTTTTCTCTTGGGTTTAGTTATCCTTTCAGGAAAATAGTATCTGTTAAAAAGATAGACATTCCACCTGCCGTATTCTACTGATCTGAAGGCACCTGGTGGTAGATTTAAACATCCCAATGGCCAGTTCTCAGTTTACAAGAAACCTTACTCTCCTAAAAATGCCATTGGTGTCAAGGGCGGATCCAGGGGGGGAGCAACGGGGCAATTGCTCCCCTCGAGAAAATATTACAGACTCTGGGAAATCAGAGCTGCGGTCGGGACAACTTACAGCCATTCTCACAGAACCTAAGAATTACTGCCCAGACACATCGGGACTGAACTCTCCGCCCACTGTACCTCCCCCAGCTGTTTTCCAGTCTCTCTCCTGCAGGCTGCTGCTTGAGTAGGAGGGAGCCTCCTGGCTTCTGCTGCTTGAGTGGGAGGAATGGGGATGTGCCTGACCCCCGAAATCGCGCCCACCTTGAAGAGGGAGGTGTGAGCAGCTGAGCAGAGGGAGCCGAGTGAATGTGAACTTCCTGGAGGTAGGTTCAACTAGCAGTACATCGTGATCGTGGGTTCGTTTACAGGCACCTCTATGCTAAGTCTGCTGAGTTACTGCAGCTTAGCATAGAGGTGCTGCTAGCTGACATATGGGATTGCATCTCCTTTTCATGTAGCACAGTGAGAAACTGTTCTCATTAAAGCATTGTCCCAACCCCCTAATGTGTACCCTTCCGACCCCCACAGTGTGTGCCCTCCCAACCCCTCCCCCGGTGTATGCCCTCCTGACCCCCCTGGTGTGTGCCCTTCTGACCCCATACTGTGCCCTCCTTACCTCCCTGATGTGTGCCCTCCTGACCCCGTACTGTGCCATCCTGACCTCCCTGGTGTGTGCCCTCCTGACCCTGGTGTGTGCCCTCCTGACCCCGTACTGTGCCGTCCTGACCTCCCTGGTGTGTGCCCTCCTGACCGCACACTGTGCCATCCTGACCTCCCTGGTGTGTGCCCTCCTTACCCCTTACTCTGCCCTCCTGACCTCCCTGGTGTATGCCCTCCTGACCCCTACTGTGCCGTCCTGACCTCCCTGGTGTGTGCTCTCCTGACCCTCCCCTGGTGTGTGCTCTCCCAGCCCTCTGGTGTGTGCCCTTCCGACCCCCCCCAGTGTATGCCGTTCTGACCCCCCCCCACCTGCTGTCTCCTAGTCCTTTGCTCTACTAATCCCTGTACAATGTTCTACATTCTAATGACCTCTGTACACTGCTCTTCATCCCACTGACCCCTGTACATTGTCCTCTTGGCCCCTGTCCTCCTCCCTACTTACCCCCTATCCTCTGTCCTGTCAACTCCTGTCCTCTGCCCTACTTATCCCCTGTTCTCTGCCCTACTGTTCCCTGTACACCATCCTGCATCCTACTGACCTCTCTACACTGCTCTACATCCTACTGACGTCTGTACACTGCCCTACATACTACTGACCTCCGTACACTGCCCTACATACTATTGACTAGGGATGAGCTTCGAGTTCGAGTCGAACTCATGTTCTACTCGAACATTGGCTGTTCGCAAGTTCGCCGAACAGCGAACAATTTGGGGTGTTCGCGGCAAATTCGAATGCCGCGGAACACCCTTTAAAAGTCTATGGGAGAAATCAAAAGTGCTAATTTTAAAGGCTTATATGCAAGTTATTGTCATAAAAAGTGTTTGGGGACCCGGGTCCTGCCCCAGGGGACATGGATCAATGCAAAAAAAAGTTTTAAAAACGGACGTTTTTTCAGGAGCAGTGATTTTATTAATGCTTAAAGTCAAACAATAAAAGTGTAATATCCCTTTAAATTTCGTACCTGGGGGGTGTCTATAGTATGCCTGTAAAGGGGCGCATGTTTCCTGTGTTTAGAACAGTCTGACAGCAAAATGACATTTGGAAGGAAAAAACTCATTTAAAACTACCCGCGGCTATTGCATTGCCGACAATACACATAGAAGTTCATTGATAAAAACGGTATGGGAATTCCCCACAGGGCAACCCCGAACCAAAATAAAAAAAAAAAAATGATGTGGGGGTCCCCCTAAATTCCATACAAGGCCCTTCGGGTCTGGTATGGATATTAAGGGGAACCCCAGCCAAAATTTAAAAAAAAAATTGACGTGGGGTTCCCCCTAAATTCCATACCAGACCCTTCAGGTCTGGTATGGATTTTAAGGGGAACCCCGCGCCAAAAAAAAAAAAAAAAAACGGCGTGGGGTCCCCCTAAAAATCCATACCAGACCCTTATCCGAGCACGCAACCTGGCAGGCCGCAGGAAAAGAGGGGGGGACGAGAGTGCGGCCCCCCCCCCCTCCTGAACCGTACCAGGCCACATGCCCTCAACATTGGGAGGGTGCTTTGGGGTAGCCCCCCAAAACACCTTGTCCCCATGTTGATGAAGACAAGGGCCTCATCCCCACAACCGTGGCCGGTGGTTGTGGGGGTCTGCGGGCGGGGGGCTTATCGGAATCTGGAAGCCCCCTTTACCAAGGGGACCCCCAGATCCCAGCCCCCCCCCTGTGTGAAATGGTAAGGGGTTACTTACCCCTACCATTTCACTAAAAAACTGTCAAAAATGTTAAAAATGACAAGAGACAGTTTTTGACAATTCCTTTATTTAAATGCTTCTTCTTTCTTCCTTCATCTTCTTCTTCTTCTGGTTCTTCTGGCTCTTCTGGTTCTTCCTCCGGCGTTCTCGTCCAGCATCTCCTCCGCGGCGTCTTCTATCTTCTTCTCCTCGGGCCGCTCCGCACCCATGGCATGAGGGGGGAGGCTCCCGCTCTTCTCTTCATCTTCTTCTTCATCTTCATCTTCTTCTTCATCTTCTTCTTCTTCTTCTTCTTCTCTTCTTCATCTCTTCTTCCTTCTTCATTTCTTCTGCGGGCCGCTCCGCATCCATGCATGGAGGGAGGCTCCCGCTGTGTGACGGCGTCTCTTCGTCTGACGGTTCTTAAATAACGGGGGGCGGGGCCATCCGGTGACCCCGCCCCCCTCTGACGCACGGTGAATTGACGGGACTTCCCTGTGACGTCACGGGGAATGCCACAGGGAAGTCCCGTCATGTCCCGTGCGTCAGAGGGGGGCGGGGTCACCGGGTGGCCCCGCCCCCCGTTATTTAAGAACCGTCAGACGAAGAGACGCCGTCACACAGCGGGAGCCTCCCACCATGCATGGATGCGGAGCGGCCCGCAGAAGAAATGAAGAAGGAAGAAGAGATGAAGAAGAGAAGAAGAAGAAGAAGAAGAAGATGAAGAAGAAGATGAAGATGAAGAAGAAGATGAAGAGAAGAGCGGGAGCCTCCCCCCTCATGCCATGGGTGCGGAGCGGCCCGAGGAGAAGAAGATAGAAGACGCCGCGGAGGAGATGCTGGACGAGAACGCCGGAGGAAGAACCAGAAGAGCCAGAAGAACCAGAAGAAGAAGAAGATGAAGGAAGAAAGAAGAAGCATTTAAATAAAGGAATTGTCAAAAACTGTCTCTTGTCATTTTTAACATTTTTGACAGTTTTTTAGTGAAATGGTAGGGGTAAGTAACCCCTTACCATTTCACACAGGGGGGGGGCCGGGATCTGGGGGTCCCCTTGGTAAAGGGGGCTTCCAGATTCCGATAAGCCCCCCGCCCGCAGACCCCCACAACCACCGGCCACGGTTGTGGGGATGAGGCCCTTGTCTTCATCAACATGGGGACAAGGTGCTTTGGGGGGCTACCCCAAAGCACCCTCCCAATGTTGAGGGCATGTGGCCTGGTACGGTTCAGGAGGGGGGGGGGCCGCACTCTCGTCCCCCCCTCTTTTCCTGCGGCCTGCCAGGTTGCGTGCTCGGATAAGGGTCTGGTATGGATTTTTAGGGGGACCCCACGCCGTTTTTTTTTTTTTTTTTTTGGCTCGGGGTTCCCCTTAAAATCCATACCAGACCTGAAGGGTCTGGTATGGAATTTAGGGGGAACCCCACGTCAATTTTTTTTTTAAATTTTGGCTGGGGTTCCCCTTAATATCCATACCAGACCTGAAGGGCCTTGTATGGAATTTAGGGGGACTCCCACATCATTTTTTTTTTTTAATTTTGGTTCGGGGTTGCCCTGTGGGGAATTCCCATACCGTTTTTATCAATGAACTTCTATGTGTATTGTCGGCAATGCAATAGCCGCGGTAGTTTTAAATGAGTTTTTTCCTTCAAAATGTCATTTTGCTGTCAGACTGTTCTAAACACAGGAAACATGCGCCCCTTTACAGGCATACTATAGACACCCCCCAGGTATGAAATTTAAAGGGATATTACACTTTTATTGTTTGACTTTAAGCATTATTAAAATCACTGCTCCTGAAAAAACGGCCGTTTTTAAAACTTTTTTTTGCATTGATCCATGTCCCCTGGGGCAGGACCCAGGTCCCCAAACACTTTTATTGACAATAACTTGCATATTAGCCTTTAAAATTAGCACTTTTGATTATTCATGTTCGTGTCCCATAGACTTTAACGGTGTTCGCGTGTTCGAACGAATTTTTTTCCTGTTCGCATGTTCTGGTGCGAACCGAACAGGGGGGTGTTCGGCTCATCCCTACTATTGACCTCTGTACACTGTCCTACATCCTACTGACCTCCGTACACTGCCCTACATACTACTGACCTCTGTACACTGCAGTACATCCTACTGACCTCTGTACACTGCCCTACATCCTACTGACCTCTGTACACTGCCATACATTCTACTGACCTCTGTACACGGCCCTACATACTACTAACCTCTGTGCACTGTACACTGTATGATACGTTCAATTCAGTTCTGTAAAGAACACCTTGTCAGAGAGGTTCCCAGAACAGACTCAGTACTGGGCGCCCTGGGGTGCGCCGGTGCGCGGCGTTATGCGGGTGCGCGCGGGCACGCGCACAATGTTTGGCGCCAACCGCCCACTTTGCTCAGTGCTGTCCGATCTGCAGCTCCCAGTACATGTGCTTCCTGTTTACCTGTCTGAACAATTGATCTCCCTGATACCCGACTTGTCTATTGGATTCCTCTCTGCTATCTGCCTGCACCCGACCCCGGCCTGCCTTTGACTTTGAACCTGCCTACTCCTTGTACTACGCTGCCCGCCTGTTGCCAACCCTGCTTGTGACCTGGACTTTGAACCTGACTGCTCCTTTGTACTACGTTGCCCGCCTGTTGCCAACCTTGCTTGAGACCTGGACTCCGAACTTGCTTGCTCCCTTGTACTGTGCTGACCACCTGCTGCCAACGCTGTCTGTGACTGGTCCTGCCTACCCCGCTCCTGCTCTGCATCTGCTGCCTGTGCTTCAGCTTGCCAAGGACCATTAGTCCACTTGCACCAGGATCCTGGGCCTTACCTCCGCAAGTCACCCGCCAGGCTCTCATACCATTCTGTGCTCCCGTGCCTTCTGTTCATACTACCAGGGGCCGGGAACCAGATACGTAAGGGAGACCTACCCCTGCTGTATCGGGTTCATCAGTCAGGTACATGAAAGTCTTACACACCTTCTGTAAGGAACACCTCCTGAAACGAGACTCTAGATCCGCCCCGATTGGTGTAGGGAAGAGACTTTGCAAAAGTACAAGGAGCTTCCCTAGAAATGTGGGATATGCTATAGGTGCTCAGTTTGCTACTAGTGAGTTAGTGTGTTCACTTATTGTGACTCTGAGTGTAGAGTGTTAGTGTAGTGTGACTGTGTGAGTATAATGTGTCAGTATAGTAAGCATTTTGCGAGTGGAAAATGATTGCTGGTGAGTGTGGGGCTGCCTCTGTGGGGGGGGGGGGGGGGGCAAACACCGTTGAATGGGAGCCATTCTCCCAGCTAGGGGTAGAGAATGGAGAGGAAGACGCGGCAAGCCGGCCGGATCATCAGAGAGCGGGGATTGCCCGCTATAACAGCTTTCATTTGAATTGCCTGTTGTTCCCGGAGCTCACCGCCACACAGTCCCGCCTCCTGGCCCGGCTCCTTTGATAGACAGAACACCGGTCTAATGATGGAACATGTGACGTCATTAAAGGAACGGGGCCAGGAGGTGGGACTGTGTGACAGTGAGCTCTGGGAACACCGGGCAATTCAAATGAAAGCTGTGACAGCGGGCAAAATCAAGGATAAAGGTGAGGTGGGGTGTACCTCTGTAGGGTTTGAATAAAGATATATACCACAAGTTTAAAATATGAAATCAAACTTTATTTTTCATCTATTGATGATTAGTTAAGAGCATGTTACAGTTGTAAGAATACAGTTACTATTATGTTAGTCCAGGATGTGCTGATTCTGTAGCAATAGTTCAACTATATGGCCTATGCGTTTTGTGGGAAATGCTGCTTCGTCAGGGCCTTAGAATAGCACGAATACAATAAAGAGTATTATAGTAGCCTAGGAATACAATATTGACAGAGTTATAAAACAGTATTGGCAAGTATTGACATTCTTTATAAAGGACATATGAGATATCTAAAACAATGTATATTTATAAGGCATTCACAGTTGCCCAAACAGTTTTATAATGAAAGTAGTGTAGCATAATTTTTTTTTTTAACAGATCAAGGTTGCATTCAATCTATTTGATGTTCAGCAATATCTCATATACCAAAAGCAGACAGAGGGAACAGAAGGATTGGTTAAAAAACCTATGACATAAACTTATATTAAATTAATTTATTTCTTTACCTTCAAACTGTAAAACTTGGCGTGTTGGTCCAAAGAGGAAGGGAGCCTGGGGAGCCCGTGGGGATGACCTCCCAGTCCTTCTTGGGGAAGCAGAGCAGACTCCTATTTGTAAATGGTTATATTGTGAATGTTTGGACTGACACTGTGTTTGTGACGATGAGTGTGCAAGGAGAGGTGGTGTAAGAAGGAGAGAGCTAGATGTTATAGGCTCTTACGTGATACTAGTAGAGAAGCCCAGGTATAATTGAGGATGTTTTGAAGGGATAAATGCAAGTATTGTGGGTGGGAGATGTACTAGGTGGCTAAAGATGTAAGTTAGGCCACTGTGTCTTTAGATCCCCACTTTCTGATGATCCTGCCGGCTTGCCTCTTCCTCTGCACAGGTGAGGCTTCATTGATGGGCACAGGTCACGCTGTATTGATGGGAACAGGCTACGCTGCATTGATGGGCACTGGTTACTGTCATGACTCTGCAGTAATGTTCATATCTGTTTGCTCACCTTTCTGTTGTGTTCAGTCGCTGTTCACCTGTATGCTTAAGTAATCTTCCCTCAAGCATGGCTCCACCACAGCCTCTAACTAGGAACACTATATTAACCTGTGCACACAATATTGTGTGTTTGGCTTCCTGTATGTTTCTTGCCGTGTGCTCAACGTCTGTTTCTGTTCACCGATCTTGGCTTGTTCTTTGACTATCCCTGCCTGCTTGTTACTCTGACCTTTGGCGTGTTCTTTGTCTAAACCTTGTCTGATAGTTGCCCCGACCTTTGGCTTATCTCCTGACTATCCCTTGTTAACCTGGACTGCTCCTTCCTTTCTACACTCCAGTAGCCTACCGTGAGCACGAGCTGGGAGATCCTGAGGGTCGCGACCTGGAGCCAGTTGCAGTGGTCAATCCTCACCACTAGAGGCTCTGGTGAACACCTGCTGGCTCTTAGACTCCGCACACTGGCGAAACTTATGCTCTAGCTCCCAGTGGGATCCGTGTTGGTGCTCCAGTGGACATGCTTTCCTGAACCACCCAGAGCCCCATCCATAGCAGTCAGCCATAGGGTCCACTACCTTAGTGGTGCACTCCTGACTCCAATGGTGTGCATCTGTCACCTGGGTGCAGGTGACCGGACAGTTACTCTGCTGTCAGGGAAGACCAGCCAGTACTCAAGATGGCCGAAGGAGAAGTCGACCTGTGACCTCAGCCTGTCAGGGAAGACTAGCCAGTACTCAAGATGGCCGAAGAAGAGGTCGACCTGTGACCTCAGCCTGTCAGGGAAGACTAGCCAGTACTCAAGATGGCCAACGGAGAAGTCGACCTGTGACCTCAGCCTCTGTCAGAACACCTTCGGTTCACCTGTGTGCACATTACCAAGGGGCTATTTAAACCTGGTCTGTGCTTGCATCCAGTGCTGTCCGTTCTACAGCGTTCCCGTGTGTTCCTGCCTGCTTTACCCGTGATACCTGCACCTGTTTACCGACCCGGCTTGCCTCTGACTCTGCTACCTGCTGCCTGCATCTGACCCGGCTTGTTCTGACTCCGCATCTGCCTGCTCCTTCTACTACCACGCTGCCAGCCCGTTGCCGACCCTGCCTGCATCCAGACTACGCACCTGCCTCCGCTTCTGTTCCTGCCAGTGTTTGACCCAGCTTGCCCGACCTGCATCTTCCGCTCATTGGAGAACCCTGCTCCAGCACCGTGCCACCTGCCGCTGTTCCACATTACAGTGAAGACGAACTGTTTGGCACTTGTGCGACTCTGCATTTCTGCTCCTCCTGTCTACTCTATCAGGGGGCCAGAATCAGAGCAGCAAGAGAGGCCGTTCCCTGCACATCAGGCTCTACCATCAGGTACGTGACAGCTGCATTGATGGGTACTGGTTATGCTGCATTGATGGGCACTGGCTATGCTGCATTCATGGGCACAGGTCAGGCTGCATTGATGGGCACAGGTCAGTCTGCATTGATGGGCACAGGTCACGCTGCATTGATGGGTACTGGTTACACTGCATTGATGGGCACAGGTCACACTGCATTGATGGGCACAGGTCACACTGCATTGATGGGCACAGGTGAGGCTGCATTTATGGGCACAGGTCACGCTGCATTGCTAGCCACTGGTCACACTGTATTGATGGGCACAGGTCACACTGCATTGATGGGCACAGGTAAAGCTACATTGATGGGCACTGGTTATGCTGCATTGATTGGCACTGGCTATGCTGCGTTGATGACCACAGGTCAGTCTGCATTGATGGGCACAGGTCACGCTGCATTGATGGGCACTGGTTACACTGCACTGATGGGCACATGTCAGGCTGCATTTATGGGCACTGGTTACGCTGCATTCATGGGCACAGGTCAGGCTGCATTGAAGGACAATAGTTACACTGCATTTCTAGGCACTGGCCACACTGTATTGATGGGCACAGGTCATGCTGCATTGATGGGCACAGGTAACGCTGCATTGATGAGCACTGGTTATGCTGCATTGATGGGCACTGGCTATGTTGCATTGATGGGCACAGGTCAGGTTACATTGATGGGCACAGGTCAATCTGCATTGATGGGCACAGATCGTGCTGCATTGATGGGCACTGGTTACACTGCACTGATGGGCACATGTCAGGCTGCATTGATGGGCATTGGTTACGCTGCATTGATGGGCACAGGTCAGGCTACATTGAAGGACAATAGTTACACTGCATTGATGGGCACAGGTCAGGCTGCATTGATGGGCACAGGTCATGCTGCATTGATGGGCACTGGTTACACCGCATTGATGAGCACAGGTTAGGGGTTGGGTGAGGCAACTGGTGGCGCGTAAGCCCTAAGGCCTGGCTAGTAGCTCAGGACTTGAAAATTTGAGCCCTGGTATAGTGTGTCAGTATAGTGTGAGTATAGTCTAGTGTGTCAGTATAGTGTGTCAGTATACTGTGAGTATAGTGTAGTGTGTCAGTATAGTGTGAGTATAGTATAGTGTGTCAGTATAGTGTGCATATAGTGTAATGTGTCAGTATAGTGTGCGTATAGTGTAGTGTGTCAGTAGAGTGTGTTAGTGTAGTGCAGTGTTTAATACAGCATTACCTAACATTTAGTGCTGTATACAGTGCTGTATACCCTTTCTTCTTCTATTTTGGTTGCTGCCTGTTTTGTTTTTGTTTTTTTGTTGTTTTTTTGTTATCTTTTTTTTTGTCCCCTGTCTGCCCCCCTTTTTTTAATTTTTCTGACTGCTACGCTAGTGTTCCTCCTCCTTTTTTTTATTTTTTTTTTTTATAGTTTTTACATAATTGTCAGCATCAGTCCTCAATATAAAGTGCACCAAACACCACTTTTTATTCAATAAAGTTCATCCAATCACACATTGGGGGTTATTTACGAAAGGCAAATCCACTTTGCACTACAAGTGCAAACAACAAGTGCAAAGTGCACTTGAAATTGCACTGAAAGTGCACTTGGAAGTGCAGTGGCTGTAGATCTGAGGGGGAGATCTGAAATGAGGGGAAGCTCTGCTGATTTTATCATCCAATCATGTGCAAGCTAAAATGCTGTTTTTTATTTTCCTTGCATGTCCCCCTCGGATCTACAGTGACTGCACTTTCAAGTGCACTTTCAGTGTAATTTCAAGTGTACTTTGCACTTGTAGTTTGCACTTGTAGTGCAAAGTGGATTTGCCTTTCGTAAATAACCCCCATTGTCCAGTTTTCTATTAAATTTGGGTAATAAGCACACCCCCCATCATGTCTGGGAGGCCAGCAAGGAGAGGCAGGCGTTCCCATGCCACCATGAGGAGAACAGCAGCGTCTGTGTCCACAGGCAAAGGTCCTCAGGCAGGGCATGTTTGTCTCTGTTTAGTGATGTTGCCCATGCTATCCAGCCACAGCATGCAGAGGAGGTAGTAGACTGGCTTATGAAACCATCCTCATCCTCTATGACCCAAGCTAACACTAGTGCGCAGTCCACCAAAGCTGCCAGAGTGGCTTATTCTGCCTCCTTGTCCACAGCAACTCCTGCCATAGCCCTAGCATCAGGGGCGTTGCTAGGTCTACAAAAGATATGGGGCTAGAACCCATAGCAGCGTAGTAAAGAAAGTCATACGTTTGGGTGGGCATACACATGTATATACAGTAATATATGTGTGTGTGTGTGTGTGTGTGCATATATCCCCAGACTGCCCCCCTACTTACATCAGGGTCCCCAGAGAGCCCCCCACTTACATCAGGGTCCCCAGAGAGCCCCCCACTTACATCAGGGTCCCCAGAGAGCCCCCCACTTACATCAGGGTCCCCAGAGAGCCCTCCCTTTACATCAGGGTCTCCAGAGAGCCCCCCCCTTTAATCAGGGTCCCCAGAGAGCCCCCCTTACATTAGGGTCCCCAGAGAGCCCCCCTTACATCAGGGTCCCCAGAGAGCCCCCCCTTTACATCAGGGTCCCCAGAGAGCCCCCTTTACATCAGGGTCCCTAGAGAGCCCCCCTTTACATCAGGGTCCCCAGAGAGCCTCCCCCTTACATCATGGTCCCCAGAGAGCCTCCCCCTTAAAATCAGGGTCCCCAGAGAGCCTCCCCCTTAGCATCAGGGTCCCCAGAGAGCCTCCCCTCCCCTTGGGGACTCCTGCAGAGACTCGGGGCTATGTGCCCCAGATTCAGGGCTATAGCCCCAAAAGCCACCCCCTAGCAACGCCACTGCCTAGCATCATGCATTAAGGAGTCAGCTGAATTATTTAAACATGGCATCATTCACTTGTGTCACATACCAGACTGGAGGCTGAGGTAATGAGAGGGCTCCCCTTACGGCTGAGTGCAGAGTACCTCTGGAGTTGGAGACAGAGGGTGCTATGCCCAGAGATGCATGGGTTGCCTACCGGTGAAGCTGTCTGATGGTTCCAGAAGCGGGACACCCAGGAGCAGAGAAGGTGGTTACAGCCAATGATTCTCTGGGGGTACTGGCGGATCTGACAGATGGATAAGCAGAGACAACGTCAGAAGCCAGGCCGGGGGTCAAACACAGGAAGGCAGTCAGAAGCAGAGGCAGGAAGCGCAGTTGAGATCAAGTCAGGGCCAAACACAGGAAGTCAATCTGGAACAGGCAAGAGCAGGTTTGTGAAACAAGCCGGATTCAGAGCCAGGAGAGAAGCCGGGGCAGGTCAGGGTAAGCTGGGTCGGTAACAGGTAACAAAAGAAGAGCAAGGAACACAGGATACAGAGCTGACAATAATTCAGCGATTTGTTAGAGCCACCGGAGTCCTTATATAGGCCAGCAAACATTGGTAATTAGGACATTTTTCGTATGTACGTTTGTCGTCGCGAACATACGTTCGCCGTTGCGTGGCGGTCACTAATGCGCATGCGTGGACTGGCGCAGCCATATTGGATATTGGCATATCTGCCAGTTCTTCTCCAGATTCTTTCCTGACAACTTGCTTCTTGAGGATACACAGACATTACTTGATTCTGATGTTGGTTCTAAGGTAGAGGAAGGGAGTCACATCAGCCTACAGAGAGGGGAGAACACTGATAAACAACAAATTGGCAGTCATGTTCACCCAGCCGCAGCTTATTGCCAAGTTGGCTCCAGTGATGAGGAGGATGGAGGGGGTAATGATGATGATGATGTCACTGATGTGATTTGGGTGCTGGATAGAGAGGAAAGTGAGGGGGAGAAACAACCCAAACAAGGCAGGATGTCCTCCAGAGGCAGCCATCATAGAAGAATAGAGAGCAGCCAATCTATTTCCACAGCTCAGCTATGTGGGCCTTTTTAGCACATGTTCAGCCAATCGCACTGTTGCAATCTGCAATCTCTGTTGCAAGCAGATCAAGCATGGCAAAAGCACCAGCCAATACAATTTTTTCTCCTCCTCACTCCTCACCTTTCATGTCTACCCCCACTAAATTTCATGACCTCTCAGCAGCATTCACTGACAGGGATGATGGTATAGCAAAGGGTGTCACAGGTCCTTGCAACACGTCTGCCAGCAGCACACCACCAGCTGTAGAGTATAATAGGCAAATTTCTCTGTCCCAGCTGCTGCATGGAAAAAAAAACACTCCCTGCCACCAGTGCTGTCATCGAGTACCTGTGTGAGTATGGCACAAGGACAGGCTCAGGGCAGCTCAGATTTTTTTCCCCATGCTAATGGCTACTAATAAAGAATGTATGCACTGTACTGTCACCATTTGAGAAGGCAACAAGGATGGTGAGCCATGACAATACATTCAGTGACACAATCCCTCTTGTGTTCCTGCTGGAACATGCTCTGCATGGCATTATGGACAGGGCACTCAAGGCAGAGCAGCAAGAGGAAGAGGAGAATTTTCTTTCCTCTCAAGGCCCCCTTTATGTAGACACCATTCTTGCGATGCCACAGAACACACAAGGGGAGGAGGATTCTGGCAGGTTTGGAGGCACTGAAGCAGAGGAAGACATACGTCAATCTTTAAGAGATGGTTTTCAGTCCCCAGATACTGTAATCCTCACTGACCTTGAGGACTCTTATGCCTCTGTAAACTTGCAGTGCATGGGCTCCCTTATTTTTCAAAGCCTGCGAAAGGACCCAAGAATCCGTGGCATCAAGGACAAGGACCATTATTGGTTGACAACCCTCCTTGACCACTGTTACAAGGGGAAAGTCTCTGAACTCATCCTGCCCTCTTAGAGGGAGCATAGGATGAAATATCCTGAGGACACCTTAAAGAGGAGTTTATGCAATGCCTTTCCAGATTCTGGTATGTTACAGTCTCATGGAAAAGCTAGTTTTCAGGCTTCTGTTGGTCAAAGAAGGAGCGGTTGAGAAGGGGGCTGCCTCAGCGATGCATTTCTAAATTTTCTAAATCCTCTGCGCCCAGGGCTGTCAGCTTCAAGATGCCATCAGCATCATCTGTATCATATGGTGGAAGATTATCTAGTAGCAAAAACAGACATATAGAGCTTTCCAGTAGATGATCCACTGGGTTTCTGGGTCATGAAAGTAGACCACTGGCCAGAACTTGCCCAGTATGCAATTGAACTGCTTGGCTGCCTGCAACCAGCATGCTTTCCGAAAGGGCATTCAGTGCTGCCGGAGGTTTTGTGACAGATAAAAGAGCGTGTCTGTCCACAGACTCCATTGACTGGCTGACATTTGTCAAAATGAATCAGTCCTGGATTAGCAGCAGCTATAAAGTCCCTGATGTTGCTGTCACGAATTAAGTATTATTGTGATCTCGAATCTCTGCAAGACTGTCTAGTTTGCCTAGCTTTGTGGGTGTTGATTTTATATTGAAGTCATTTTTTTGGTATAGGTTTCATAGGCACAATTAACACCCAGGGGCAATTTTTTCCACACCCATTTGACAGGGGCATCAAATTGGAATTTTTTACAGCAAGGCCAATTCTTACTTTCATCAAGAGTACCTCTACAAGGTTACGGGGTGAAGGCACCACCAACATCCAAAGCCCAATTTTTCTGCAATTGTTTGACAGGGGCATCGGATTAAAATTTTTTACAGCAAGGCCAAGTCTTGCTTTCATCAAGAGTACCTCTAGAAGGTTACAGAATTAAGGCATCACAAACACCCAAAGACCAATTTTTCCGCACCTGTTTGACTGGGGCATCAAATTGAAATTTTTTACAGCAAGGCCAATTCTTGCTTTAATCAAGAGTACCTCCATAGGGTTACGGTCTGTGAAAGAGACACCAGACTTTATCAAAAAAAAAAATTTGCTAATCTTGGCCTGACTGTACTATAAATTGCAAATAATTAAGTGCAGCGCTAAGATCACCCAGCATAAACTAGAAACATGGGTGAAACATGTAGACATCAGTGAAAAAGTCAAATAAAATAACAAAGTGAAAATAACCAGTCAGGTATAAACAAAATGTCTATGGTAAAGTGTGGAATAACAAGGGACCAGAGTCCATAAAAATAGGATCAGTGGAATTCTTCTCAAAGGGGAAGGTGCTGGAACCCTAGAAGGTGAATTGGCACTCAAATGGAAGGCAACTCCAGGTAACAAGCCACAAACATCTTCAAATGAAAGAGGTTGGGTACTCTTACCAGATCCGTAGGACGTATCTGCCGTATAGCAGTACGTCTATTAGGCATGAGGAGGTAACCTCCCGTAATATCCACCTGAATGGTGTCCTGTAGATCACGATCACCGGTGAGGAGTAGTTATCCTGGGTGGAAGTTGAACCACTGTCACGCACGCTCTCCAGTTCCGGAACAGAAGGGTCTCCATCACCATCACTTCCCTACACAGGGCAGTGCAGTGGTCCCTTGTTATTCCACACTTTACCATAGACATTTTGTTTATACCTGACTGGTTATTTTCACTTTGTTATTTTATTTGACTTTTTCACTGATGTATACATGTTTCACCCATGTTTCTAGTTTATACTGGGTGATCTTAGCGCTGCACTTAATTATTTGCATATTGAGTTGACTTGGTTTGTTTGTGTGTCAGCTGCTTTTTATTTAATTTTTTTTTCACTTGTTTTGAGGGCCAGCGCAGCACTTCCCATACCACTGTACTATAAATTGGCTTCTTCACATCAAGCTTGCTCACTGTAGTGCAAAACATTATTTCCATCCAAAGTCTGCCGAAGAGACAGCAGAATTTATCAATTTAATCTTGTTCGGAGTACATTAAATTGTGGCCTCATCATACAGACTGGCTCCCCAAGCTGTTGTGTACAAAATAAAGAAAGCTTGCATGGAAAATGAATTAAATGTCATTTTCTTTTCTTTATAAATGTCAGTTTTGCTGCAGCAGGTTCTATACATGGTACAGATGTGCCATTTTACAGGCAGACCAAGGGGACCCACCAGGCACTACATTTAAGGCTGGATTCACACTATTGCGGGTTTTCTTGCATCCAATTAGCATAGCAGGAGATTGTGACTGGCTCTCTATAGAGCCAGTTCACACATCTCCGCAGCAGTTCCGATGCAAATTGCACAGGAACCCTGTGTGTCTCTTGGTCCGTTTCAGACCGTAATCAGACCTAAAATGTTTAATGGAGATGCACAGGACTCCTGTTTCTCCAGTGTGAACGCAGCCTAAAGGATTTTTTCATGTTTATTGTTTCACTTTAATCTTCATTAAAATCACTGCTCCTTTAAAAACAATCTTTTTTAAAAGTTTTTTTGCATTGGTACATGTCCCCCAGGGTAGTAGCCAGACCCCCATCCTTTTTATGGCTAATAACTTACATATAAGCCTGCAAAATGGGGACTTTTGATTTTCAAATTCAGGTCCCATAGACTTCAATGGGGTTCGCGGTTCAGATCTGAACTTTTGCGATGTTCGAGAGTTCTGTTGGGAACTGAGCCAGGGGGTGTTCGGCCTATCTCTACTGCACAGTAATGGCATCATTGCCAGCTGTGCCTCCTGGCTATCTGATCACATGCTTTTGGTGACAGCTCAGTCATAGTTCTGGTAGCGTCTTCTGTGTTTTTTTTTTTTAATTATTGGTGGCAGCAAATACAGATGCAGATAAATATTACCTTACCAAAAATCAGCGCAAAAATAGGCAACCTAAAAAGCTTTCATGGTGTACACTGTATAATGTCCTAAGATGAATCACAATATACATTTCAGGTATTGTGTTCCCTACCACATAAATACTGTATAAAATAAAACTGGGTGGGCAATATAAATTATACTATTAGAAGGATATTTTGGTATCTAAGGTCTATTTTTGAACAATGCAGTCAAGCAATTCAATTCATAAGGACATTGCCCCAACACTCATTATATCCCCACTGTTCTTGCACTGGATTGTATGTGTAGTTTGTTTTGGTCCTGCAGATTATATCAGGATTATGTAAAAGTACACAGGAACCACAACCTAACATACATTACTGCTCATATATTTTATGTTTTTTGTTTATCACTATGTAATATGAGAAATTGCATTTGCTGATTTATACAGTAGCTTACTTATTTTAAGGCCTCATGCACACTGAACGTTTTTGACACTACTGTTAGTGGCGTCAGACATTTTTTTTTACTGCCTATAAACTCCCCAGCATGTTATCCTATGTGTTCATGCACACACAGACTTTTAGCAGTGTTTTGTTGTCAGGAGAGTTTAGTGGCAGAAAAAAAAAAAAAAAAAAAACACTGCCAGTGCGTTCTGGAGCAGGAACGTTTTGGCAGAAAAAACACTGACAGCTCTTAAACTCTGCTAAATGCCTGTGCCCAGCGTTTTCCTTTTTTGTTCTAAGCAGAGATCACCGGCGTCCTTAACAACCAGTGAATAGTTTGTTGTTAAGGACCGAGCAAGCAAGCTGGCCACTGTGTCCTTAACAACAGATGTGTCATTCATCAGCTGTCCGCAGGGTTCCTCCCTGACAGCTGAATGTAAACCAAACAATTGCCGGCAATATAAAATTGAGAAAAAAGCAACGTGTGGTCCCCCCAATCCATACCAGGAGCTGTGGGAGCCTTCTTGTGGTGCAGACCTTTTTTTTTCGGGTTGGCGGCTGGTGGTCGTCGTAATTGACGATAAATCTACACCGGGAAATTGTTTTTTGTATTATGTATTTTTGTATTATTTTGTAATAAAAGACTGTGTGTGTGTTTTTTTCTTTACTTTTTGACACTTTTCTGGTGAATGAATGGGTACAGTGTATCCCTACTCATTCGCATGGGGGGGCAGGATCTTGTTAAAGGGGGCTTCCATATTCCGCTAAGTCACCCCCCCACAACCACTGGGCCAGGGTTGTGGGGAAGAGGCCCTTTTCCTCATCAACATGGGGACAAGGTGCTTTTGGGTGGGGGGAGCCCCCCCTTCCCCAAAACACCCCCCATGTTGCGGGCATGCTCAGATAAGGGTCTGGTATGGATTTTGGGGGGACCATACCAGACCCCCACACTGTTTTTTTCTCAATTTTTTTATTGCCGGCAATTGTTTTATTTACATTCAGCTGTCAGCTGATGACTCATCCATTGTTAAGGACACGGCTCCTTAACAACCAACTGTTCACGGGTTGTTAAGGACACCAGCAGCCCCGCTCCTTAACGCTAACGCTGGTAAACATAGCTTACACACATAGCTTACATGCTAAACGCCGGCAAAAAAATGCTAAAATATTAGCGCTTTTTTTATCCAGTGTTTTTTTAGCAGTTTTTCACCTATAAAGCATAAAGCCTAAATGTATTCAAATAAATATACAACATTATTGATTGCGTTATTTGCTTCCTTGCTATAATACCCTTTAGACTCTACAAGACTCTCTCTAGGGAGAATTGTTATAGTTGATATATTCCACACATGTAAACCTGACATTTCATCTGAAAGGTTATTCCCGCATGTCAACAGAGTCACAACAGTTTACTGGGCATAGGAAAAAGAGCGTTTATTGTCAAATGACAGCATTAGTCATTTCAGATGTCTAACAGAAAATGACACACGACTTGCTTTCTGATTCTGCAGTCTAAATATAAAAAAGAGGAAAAACTGTGACCACTTCTGAAAAAACATTACTAAGAATCAAGATTAAAATAAATCAATATTAAAAAAAAATCGGAAAGTGACTTTGTTGCTAAAATTTAATTGTCAATAAAAGATGCCCTGCTAAGAAGAAAAATACTTACCTCTTTCATTGCCTGCATTGCCAAACACTGCGCCAATCCATAGTAATCATCCCCCCATGGTCTTCTTAGAAACCAACCCTTTGATAGTGCCAAGGGAACAATTCTTTGGGTTGAAGCATCATTCAGGGGTGCAGAAAGGTATTTAATTTACTTGTGGCATGGATCTCTGTCATTTAAAATTTGTATTTATTTTTTAGCAACAGACTGAATTTAAAGTGATTGTAAAGTTCTTTTTTTTAAATAACAAATACATCATACTCACCTGCTCTCTTCAATGGTTTTGCACAAAGAAGCCCCAATCCTCCTCTTTTGGGGTCCCCTGCCAGTGCTCTGGGCTCCTCCTCAGCTCCGTGTTCTCCAGGAATCTACTTTCTATGGTGGCACACATGCGGGCTTGCTCCCGAGCTGCGTTCTGTGTATCCACTGACACACACATGCAGGTGGCTCGGCCCCACCCCACTCCCTCGTCACTGACTTTGATTGACAGCAGTAGGAGCCAATGGCTCCAGTGAGTCCAGTGAGGAGGGAGAGAGAGAGAGCAGCAGTACTAGGCACAGAACTGGATCCACAGGAAAAAAATGTTGCTCTTGCACACTTTTTGTACAGCTCTCTGCCTATACCTCTGTATGGGCTTTCAGTTGTAGAGCCGTAGGAAGTGTCAATGGACTACGAGTGTGCTAATCAGCGCACCTGTAGTCCTTTGGGAACTACAAGTCCACCTGCCACGGTGGAAGCTGGGACTTGTAGTTTATTTATTCACAGATCATTATGAATGAAAGATATGGCTGTGCAGGCCACACTAATTTTAAAGCGGGATTCCGGCCTTAAAAAAAAAAATTTAAAAGTCAGCAGCTACAAACACTGTAGCTGCTGACTTTAAATAAGTGCTTAACTGTCCTGGGTGCCTGCGATGTCGGCCGCCCGAGGCCGACCCGTCCCTTGGCTCTCGGGTCCTGGCACCGCCATCCTAGGTAAGGGAAACAGACAGTGGAGCCTTGCGTCTTCACTGCCAGTTTCCCACTACGCACGCGCGAGCGGCGGGGCGCTCTGTGAATGGCCCTGTGGTGTTCTGGGAACACACACAGTTCCCAGATAACAACGGGGCCGCTCACCGAGGAGAAGAACACGCCGCGGAAAAGGAAGAGGCAGATTAGGAAGACTGCCTAGCAACAAGGGTTTAGGTAAGTTTAAACATTTTTTTTTTTCAAATGTTTTTTTTAAATTTTTTGTAGGATTTTTGGTGATTTTTTTTTTTTTTTCAGGATGGTCCTCCACTTTAACCGCTTCAGCTCCAGAAGATTTTACCCCCTTCCTGACCAGAGCACTTTTTTGCAATTCGGCACTGCGTCGCTTTAACTGACAATTGCGCGGTCGTGCGACGTGACTCTCAAACAAAATTGACGTCCTTTTTTTCCCACGAATAGAGCTTTCTTTTGGTGGTATTTATCACCTCTGCGATTTTTATTTTTTCCGCTATAAACAAAAAAAGAGCGACAATTTTGAAAAAAACGCATTATTTTTTACATTTTGCTATAATAAATATCCCCCAAAAATATATAAAAAAACATTTTTTTCCCTCAGTTTAGGCCAATCGTATTCTTCTACATATTTTTGGTAAAAAAAAATCGCAATAAGCGTTTATTAATTGGTTTGCGCAAAAGTTATAGCGTTTACAAAATAGGGGATAGTTTTATCGCATTTTTATTAATAATTTTTTTTTTACTAGTAATGGTGGCGATCAGCGATTTTTATTGTGACTGCGACATTATGGCGGACATGTCGGACATTTTTGACACATTTTTGGGACCATTGTCATTTATACAGCGATCAGTGCGAATAAAAATGCACTGATTACTGTGTAAATTACACTGGCAGTGAAGGGGTTAACCACTAGGGGGCGGGGAGGGGTTAAGTATGTCCTAGGGGAGTGATTACTAACTGTAGGGGGATGGGCTGTGTGTGTCACTATGCTGATCACTGCTCCTGATGACAAGGAGCTGTGATCAGTGACACTTGTCACTAGGCAGAATGGGGAGATGCTGTTTACATCAGCATCTCCCTGTTCGTCCTCTCCGTGAGGCGATCGCGGGTATCCCCGCAGCGATCGAATCCGCGGGACCCGCGACCCAACTCACGGAGCTCCAGGCCGGTGCGCCCGCGCCGCCAGCGGCGCGCACGCAATGGCACGGCGGGGAATTCAAATGGACGTACCTGTAAATCCATTTGCCCAGCCGTGCCATTCTGCCAACGTACATCGGCGTGCGCCAGTCGGGAAGTGGTTAAATGTGATAGCAGGTTCAGGGAGAAAAACCACCATGTGCTGTCACAGGGGATGGGACTCCGAGGGTGGGAGGCAGGTGCTTAGGCACATGATACATGTTACATCCTAAATAAATACGAATGTAAAATGTATCATGTTATCAAAGATAAACCTAGCCTTTAAGGTCATTTCTGAAATTATTTTCACAATTTTAAATATGTAGATACTTGGTGATTCTGCCATGAATGTCTTTGTTTAGACACCTTCTGTTATAGGGTGTCCCTGACCCCCAGTTGTTCCCCTGAGTTTTCACCCTGCAATATTATATTTTTGGTTGTCTGTTGAAACCTTGGTAATTTTAAAAGACACATATAGCAAATAGAGTAGACCTGTTAACCTGTTATTATAAGTTTTTCCTGAAATAATTATTGATTTCTGGTTTGAATACAGGAATCATGGGCTTACAGGTTGCCAGTGATCTAAATGAGGGATAATAATAATTTGTAACCTTCTATTAAACTAGGATTAGAAGTGTGTGTACTGGACTAGGCTTTTTTTTTTAACAATCGTGCTGTCTCAATACCAGGATTAGGTTTTCAAATGCGTCACCATGATGCTGGCATTGCATTAAGGCCACTTAACATAATTAAGAGATAAGTGACTGACCTATGATATATTACATGTAGGTAGTCCTCACTTAACGGCCATGTTCTGTTCCAAAGACCAGGTCGTTAAACGAATTGGTGGTTTTAAGAGGAGTCACAAGAAATCAATATTTTAGGCATTCAAAACTCCAGCTCAATAACGTTGTTTTACTTTGCATAAGTACAGAACACAAATGAAAATTTTGTACTGTTCTGTACAATACAATGATGTACAACGCATCGTTCAGGTGGGGAGAGCTGGTTGTAAGTCTGAGCAGTCGTTAAACAGGTAAGTCGTTAAACGAGGAGTATCTGTATTTGAATCCCAATGTATTTTGTGTTTTGGTGTGTTTGAATATTAGTTATTGGGATGTCAGTTAGTGACACACCGTTTCAATGCAGACCAGAGAAGGTTTTATACATGGCTGGCACTGAGCCCCCTGGGCAGAGGTGGGTGGTAAACTGGACATGTGTGAATGTGTATTAGCATTAGTACACATAGTCTATAAAGCCTGCATGGAAACTGAGCAGACATTAGAGGACAGAAGGATGCACATATTGGGTCAGTAACTAAGAGAAACAAAGGCTCTTTCTCATACCTCCCTACTTTTTGAGATGAGAATGAGGGACACCTATCAGAAAAAGTATGCAGGCATAGGACACACCCTCTGCCACACCCCCTTGAAGGAGAATTGTACAACAAAACAAGATTGGTTAAACCCACAAATGCTTTTTTTTTACCACTACTATTCCTTTAGATTGGCTTTTGGAATTTACAATTACAACAATTTAGAAATCAGATGAAAGGTTTAGCGCTGGAAAACACTTTTTAATAGCTAAAAAGTGAATTTTATATACATCTATATAGATCAGACCAGAACGAGGGACAAATGAGGTGGAATGAGGGACAGAGGGACATTGCTCCAAATCAGGGACAGTCCCTCGAAATTAGAGACAGTTTGGAGCTATGCTTTCATCATTGATCATCTAAGCCCCACTGCAATGGAATCAGAATCATTTTACTTTTCAAGGGAAAAAAAATGATGGGGATTGGTGCTGGTAGCACGATAGTGATGCCAGTGGTGCTGGAAATGGTACAGCTAGACATAAAATGGACTTCAAAGGATACCAGTGATGAGAGATGTATGTCATCTGCAACTGTTCCAAAGCCGCTAGTGGCTTCCAAGTCATGCAGATCCTATGACTTCAATGATTCTGAGTCACTGGGCAAAAACAACCATGCAGCAAGCCAATTCGAACATTCATCTCAGGGAAACACCAACACTGTAAGGAAACTACCATTTTTAGGAGGTCAGCAAAGGCAGCCCCCATATTTCCTGCACATTTCCTTTAAAGAGCATTTCTAAACAGCAAACTGAACCAGTCTGTGAACTAACAGTGTCATCAAATACTGCAACATTCACAAAGTTCATTCAATGTACCGATTTTCTCCAATATACCTCAGGCAGGATTCACAGAACTCCTCACATGTATTATGGCATGGTCTGCTTCTTGAAGTCTGTGTAACCTTTTTTTTTTTTTTTTTTTTATATTCACTAAAGACACTTCCACTTTTTTTAATCCTTTTATTATGGCAAAGCTTCTCAGATACAATAAATCAAGTTGCCTCAGAAAATCTTCCAGTCTATCAAAAATATAATAAATCAGAAAATATTTGGCATATAAGCATGACAGTGTATAGAATTAAAAAATAAATAATATTTGTGTTAGGTCTTAAGGTTGCAAAGAAAGAGCAGCCACTTTAAAACTGCGACACCAGTCCACGAGATAGTACACATTAGCAGCGCTAATTCTAGTATGATACTTAATTAGTGATAAGTGATAAACACCAATTTAAGTGAAATAACTTTCAAAAAACATGTGAAACAAAAAATGAGCATATAAATTAAAGAAAAATGTATTCATAGGAGGAGAGTCTCCACAGAGAACGATATAACAATCCTCCATATACATAAAACAGCATTAATAAATAATAATTAATAAGTGATAAGCATCAATCGAGTGAAATAAACAACAAAGACATAAAAACCAAGAAATTATACATTAATAGAAAAAATGTCCATAGAAGGAGAATATCCACGGAAAACAATTCATCAGTTCCCCTTAAAGGATCTTTAATCTGAAAAAGTAAAGTAGTTGCAAACCCTAGAAAAAACAAAAAACAAAAAAAAAACCTGCAAGACAAAGGCATAATGAGCTAGTATGCATAGCATACTAGCTCATTATAAAATATTTACCTTAGAATGAAGCTGTTGCAGCAGTCCTCGTACACTGCTGTGGCGGGCGACATGTCTCCGGAATGTTACTTCCGGGTTCGCAGGCTCCGGCGCTGTAATTAGCCGGAGCCGCGATGATGGCACAGCAGCTGAAGAAACGGCACGTACGAGCCGGTTCTTCAGTGTGCATGTGCCAATGACGTTGACACATGCGTATACAATGAATATCTCCTAAACTGTGCAAGTTTAGGAGAAATTCACGGTACCTACAGGAAAGCCTTATTATAGGCTTACCTGTAGGCAAAAGTGGGTGTAAAGGGTTTACAACCACTTTAAAGTGTGCATAAAATGTTTCTGCAAAAAAATCCACCACCAAGTGATAACATCAAAGTTGCCTCTTATCAAATCTGTGGGACCACCATATTATAAATGGTCATGTGTGCTTGTTGCTTCCAAATTAAAAGCAATTTCACTTCACCAACAGCTCCTGGCATCCAAGTCACCATTGCATAAAAAACATACAGCAATCCATCGTGAAGTATGTAAAACCATGTGCACCTTTATTTAATACACAGCTTCAAATGGCAAAGAAAGAGAACCTTTCTTTCTATGAAAAAGTATACAGCAGGCTGACAGTTTGGGTTTAGTAAAAGGAAAGTGCTGAGACAGACCAGCAAACCGCACAGACCGACGCTAACATGTGATGGTATCATAGACAGGCCATTACCAACATGTTTCGTCAGAGTGACATCTTTGTGGCATAGGCTGAATTGGTATTTATCGCTTATCACTAATTAAGTATCATAGTATAATTAGCATTGCTTTTTATGTGTAGTATCTAATGTATAAAATTGCAGACTGCATGTACACAGCTTTGCATATACTACAAGATCTAATCAACTAAACAAAGGAGCTACAAGGCCCAAGAGAAATCATACCAAAATCTGTCAATGAAATTAAAGCTAATAAAACTGAGTAAATACAGAAATAAAAATTAAAAAAAAACAGGTATGCTGACATATTTAACACTTATGCATTATTCATTTATTAACAGGTATTATTGTGTGACGCATAACTTCTGAGAAGGCAACTAATCTAAAGCAGGTGTAAATCTGATTGGAGGGTATGAGAAAGTTCTTAGTACTGTGGCTTTATTACACCTGCCTATTATATGTCAAATACAGCCAGGGGCCTGCAGTGTGTTTGGAAATATCACTCTAACACTGCAAATGTATAAGGCAAAAGGGTTCCTAGGTCATCAGAGTACCGACAATTGGGGATGATTTGTGAGATGCGTTATGCTGCGATTAAAAAACTGAAGCCCTGAGAAAGTAACCCACGTGTTCAATTTAACAATTTTGACTGGAGTGTCCCTCTAATATCTGCATCAAGGATCAAAATATAATCCAATAATAAATATGCATATAACAATTTAAACAGGAAAGTCCAAAAGTATACTCAAAGTCCAAAGCTTAAAATATCAAATAAAACATTCAAGAAGTCGGTAGCACATGCATGTAAGAGTAGAAATAATTTATAAACGTGTATGATTAACAAACAGAAACCATTATTGCCCAGTAGATGGTGCTGGAGCATAGCTGAAGATCCTGATGGTTTATTAAACTGATCTACATTTTCAAAATGGTAAACTGGCAAATTTATTAAGAGATTATCAATAAACTGTGTGCTCTAAAATCTGTTTTATACTATACTATAATGATATTATTTGTATACTTTGTATACTTGTAACAGGAAAACAGTGAAAGTTAAAGTAGAACTAAAGCCCTTTTTTTTTTAATCCAGTTTGGATAGAGTAAGGGAGAGTTACAACCCGTCAGTCTTTTTTTGTGTTCTATAGGGAAGATTTCCCTTCACTTCCTGTCCCATAGCCAAAACATAAAGTGAGAGGAAATACTTTCAAAGTAAGGGCATTTCTGGTTATCACAAGAACAAGCGTCCACATTGGAAGTCTTCTCCTATATTACAGTTCTGGGGACAACCCAAAATTTGGGATTTTCTTTCACTTTAGGTGCTAATGGTAAACAGGATAAACAGAAAGGTGACACTTCCTAAGGGGTATGTTCTAATCCCTCTAAATAAATAAAAAAAAAATGTCTTCAGTATACTTTAAAGGTGGTCATTTTAACACAAATAACTGGATTTTATTTTAATTTATTTCAGGTACTTATATAGCACCGTCAATTTTATGCAGCGCTTTACATATACATTGAACATTCACATCAGTCCTTGCCCTCAAGGAGCTTACAATCTAAAGTCCCTAACTCACATTTATACACATACTAGGGCCAATTTAGACAGGAGCCAATTAACCTACCAGCATGTCTTTGCAGTGTGGAAGGAACACAAAGCGGAAAACAGACAGCGCAAAACCAAAAAATGAAAACCCAGCAGCTGGACACTGAAGGCCAATATAAAATCCTTAAAGGTAACTCACAAAATATAGCAGTGCAGCGCTTAATAAAACAAATACATGTAAAACATATACATATAAAACATATGAGGCAAAGTCCCAAATTAAGTCTTAATCCGAGGCGATGGATGACTGTCCACTAGAAGAAAGGAAATTCCTCAGATGGTAAGAAAGGGTGCAGTGATAAGATAAACTTGACATCCGTGTATCAACACCACTGTGTTCCACCACCAGAAGTCTAGGCCGCTCACCACAGACTATGTTAAGAGGAATAATGAAGCTGCTTCATTATTCCTCTTAACATAGTCTGTGTTGTCCTAACTTTTTTCCCCCTCATATCCATCTCTCCCTAGGACTTATTGCACTTACTGCCTTTCCAATAAAACGTACAATACTTCATCTTTTACAATTGACTGCGCTAATAATAGCCTTTCATCTGGTAGTGCACCTCATTATGTAAGTTCCCTCTTGAAGATCTTTCTTTTGTTATCCTCATAACGATCAATAGTTTCACTCCTAAAGCAACCTATTCCCCTATTTAGGCCTTAGTTTAATTGATTGCCGATCCTGCCAATTGCCCTGCTGTGTGTGTGCATCCATCTACAGGCACCCTGTGCCCATTGCAATCTACTGTTTTTAAAGAAGAGTGTGAGTTTATTATACTTTTATCTAATAGAACACATATATATATATTTTTTCGTTTCATGCAATTGATGCATAACTGCACCATTTGTAGTACTCCCTTACATGCAACATCCAACATTTACTCACATATTGTCAACACATTCCTTTGCCAGGTTTACTGTGTACCCCTTGCAGGCACACTACACGGCGCGGCTTGCCCAATATTCCCCTGTGGCGACGCCTCCCGCGGCCCCCCCCTGGGTGTTAATGTTTCAGGTACGTCTGTGCTACCGGAACTGGTGGTGATACCTTGTTGCATGATTGTCCAGCCATAGTACTAAGTTTCTCAACTGTGTGTATAATACTGTATTGTCAAATAAGTTTGTTTATATGATATCTTTCTGTATCCCCATATATATAGACCCTTATATATGTATTTTTGAGCTTTTGTTCCCTGAGGAAGCCAATGTCTTGGCGAAACATGTAGGAAATCGAGCCTCCATCTCAACGGCCATTTCCATCTGGCCTATTCCACCTCACCTTGGGTCGCATACAGTACACAAATGTATTTTAAGTGTAAATGTATTTAAGTGTGTTTTCCTATGTATGTACTATTATCAAATAATAAACTTTGTAATTTTTGTCTTTTTAAAAAAAACCTTTCTATAATTTTTTTTTGTAAGTCCTTTTTGTAATTTCTTTACCCTAGCACCGTTATAATCCCCTGTCCCCACATCCACTAGCTTTCTGATTAATTTAGGGATGAGGTGCTGTATCTCATGGTACCATCTAGCCACCACTATATTTACTGAATAAAAAAACAGAGTATGCCCCGTATACATATGTGGGGTGCTCTGCTTACTCCAGCAATGGTGCAGCATGGGTCCTCAAATGTTCTAAATAAAGGGCAAGTTCACTGTCTTTCAGACTTTAAAGAGCCATACTATGGCCACCGGAAGTAGAAAATGTTGCAGCATCAGTGCTTAGGGGATGTTAACCATCAACCCTGGCTTTTTGGTGAGTGAGAGTAAGAAATGCCCCAGTGTTGTGGTCAGTGGGAGGAGAAATAATATTTCACCCTTCATGTGTTTAAGCAGGTGTAGTTAGTTAGTCTGCCACTAGGTGGCTCTATCCAAAAATAGTGTGGTGATAGGGAATTATGTAAGTGGGGATTAGGTCCCCTTTTAGACAACGCCTTCCTGCAGTGATCTAATGGGTGGAGCTAGTGTCCATATAAATGCCAGGATGGGAGGAGTCATGCAGATGTAGTCAGCTACTGCGAAGGGCCCTTAACGGGGCATAAGCACCGGGTGAGGTAGTTTAACACCCAGAAAAAAAACAGCTGTAGTCAATCTGCTCCTTATTACGGTCTTATATGGACTGTGGGAGTGATTGCAAAAGGCCTTTTAGGCCAGGCTAACATCTATGAGTGTGATTGGCTGGGTAGAGCTACGGAGTGAGACAGAGAGAGAGAGAGACTGGTATACTACAGAAAAGCACCTTGTTTATCTTGTCTTGAAAGAAGCAAAATGCTGTGGTTCTAGTATACAGTGAGGTTGGTCCCAACCCCAAAGAGAAGTAGGGGGAAGATGACTTAATAATTATGTGCTGGTGCTCCATGCCTGAGTGACGCTAGGGAAGGTTTGTTCTTATGTATGGCAATGTGCGAAAGAGTTTTATTAGTGTGTCAATGTGATGTTACATGCCACTGCCATCTTTGAAGAGTATCAATGAAGTCCGAAATATATACTTCTTATGTAGACAATCCTCTCTTCATGAATATAAAGACTCATGCCCAGGGATGTCATAGGCGGGCCTATGGCCAGGAGTATGGCACAATATAGTAAAGGCTTCTATCTTCAAGGCAGTGGGTCACTGTCCTAATCCAGAAGAAGCGGCTCTAGCAAGTTGAAGCCAACACGCAGCCAATCACAGTCCCAATGGAAGCATATAGAAATATGCCTCATTGATGGTATCCGATGGAGAAATAGTACCTAACCATTCGTGCCAATAAGAATTATAGTGTTCTGTTGTTGGTGTCAGTGGGCGTAATAGTGCCTCATCAAAAGAGTCAGTGGGAGAAATAATAGCCCATCAATGGTGTGAGTGGGAGAAGTAGTGCCCATTAAATGGTATCACTGGTAGGAAAAGTGCCCCACCACTTGTGTCAGTGGAAGCAATAGTGCTTTATTGATGTCAGTGGAAGAAAAAGTGTCCAATTGTTGGTGTCAGTGGAAAGAATACTACCTCATCATCCGTGTCAGTGTGAGAAATTGCATTGTTGGCATCAGTGGGAGGAACAGCGCATCAAGAGTTATAGGAAAGCAAAGGGCTTACAGCAGGGGCGTAACTAGAACCTTCAGGGCCCCGTTGCAAGAAAACCACGATGGGCCCCCCTGACCCCCCCCCTTCCATCTGACCCCCAGGCTTCCAATTTTGGGAGGGTGTCCATGGATATCCTCCCAGAACTCTGCCTCCCTTATGCCCCCTGGGACATGCATCCAGCACAATCACGGCAGCCCTTTACCGTGCGATTAGATGATCACATGTAAACAGACTTGCTGCTAGTGTGACTAGATGATCACATGTATCAGCAGCACTTTCCTCCCATGCTGTGTCTGTGTAAGGAAAGGAGAGGTGTTAACTGCCAAGAATGTCAGTAAATTGTTTACACTGATAATCAGTGCTACTTATCAGTGCCACCTATCAGTGCTCGTCAATGCCACCTATTAGTGTCCATCAATGTTTCCTATCAGTGCCGCTGATCAGTTCTGCATATCATTGCTCATCAATACTGCCTATCAGTACCACCTATCAGTGCCCATCAATGCTGTCTATCAGTGCCCATCATTACCGCCTATCAGTGCTACCTATCAGTGCTCATCAATACTGCCTATTAGTGCCCATCAATTCCGCCTATCAGTGCCCATCAATGTTGCCTACCAGTGCCGCCTATCAGTGCCCATCAATGCCTATCAGCATCCATCAGTGCCACCTATCAGTGCTGCTTATCAGTGCTCAATACCCATCCGTGCCACCTATCAGTACTCATTAATGATGCCTATCAGAGCTTACCAATGCACAATGCAGCCTATCAGTGCCCATCAGTGCCATCTATCAGTGCTCATTGCCTATCAGTGCCACCTATCAGTGCTCATCAATGCTGCCTATCAGTGCTCATCAATGCTGCCTATCAGTGCCCATCAGTGCAGCCTATGAGTGCTACCTATCAGTGCTCATTAATGCCTATCAGTGACACCTATCAGTTCTCATCAATGTTGCCTATCAGTGCTCAATGCCCATTAGTGCCACGCCGCCTATCCATGCCACAGATCATTGCTCATCAGTGTCACCTATCAGTGCCACCTATCAGTGCCCATCAATGCCTCCTATCAGCACTGCCTACCAGTGCAGCCGACCAGTGCTCATCAACGCTGCCTGCCTCCTCAGCATGGCTCTGAGCAGAGAGCGTCTCTCATACAGCTCAGAGCCAACAGTTCTCCCTGCTTCCCCCTCCCCTCCTCTCTCGCACAGGATGACACAGCCGATCTGCTCCTTCTCCCCCCACAGCTCTCCTCCTGTGTATGTACCGTGGGAAGTGTGAGCTTCTTAGCTTCACACTTGATTTCCCCGCAAAGCACACAGGAGAGGGGAGGGGGGTCAAGGAGCGGATCGGCTGTGTCATCCCGTGCAAGAGAGGGGAGAGCAGGGAGAACTATTGGCTCTGAGCTGTATGAGAGACACGCTCCCCACTCAGAGCCGTGGGACTAGCAACCCCACTGGGGCCCACGACAGTGGCAGAATGCCAGGGCCCGGTCACAAGTGCGACTGCTGCGACCCTGGTAGTTCTGCCACTGGCTTACAGTATTGAACCAACAATCAAAGAGATTGTTGCTGGAATGTGGACAAAGCTTGTTTTAAAGATTTATTTTTAAAAGGTGGTTACCATGTGTGTTTGCTTACTAAACATCAGAACCAATGCAACCCTAGTGTGTACGCATTATACCCTTGTAGCCATGGACTGAACTAAGTTATATTTTATCTTATATGAATGTACAGAAAGTTGAAGAAGGAAATGCCATAAAGTACTTGTATTTTGAAAAGCAATGAACAAAACCACAATGACCCAGCATTGCAGTCTAAGGCGGCGGCTCTCTTCCCACATCCTGGGATTCATTCATAAGTCTTCTTAGTCACTAGACATGCATAATACAAAATAAAACATGATCTTATAAAAAAATGCAAAACAATATATACAATATCTCTCATACTTCAAAGATATGCTGAAAGGTTAATTGGCTCCTGTCTAAATTGGCCCTTGTATGTATATGTATGAATGTGAGTTAGGGACCTTAGACAGTAAGCTCCTTGATGGCAGGGACGGATGTGACTGTACAATATATACATCTAAAGAGCTGCGCAAAATGTCAGCACTATATAAGTACCTGTCATAAATAAATGCATACTATCCAGTGGCGCTGGTGGGGTTTTTTTTTTTGGGGGGGGGGTGCGGCAAACAACCACCCCCCTACCCAGGTGGCCAGCGGCACCCCACCCCCACGCTGTTGGTTGTTCGGGCGGGCAGGCAGTGCTCCTATGGGCGGCGGCTTCCATCTTGTCTCCTCCTCCTCTGCATGACGGCGGATAACGCCGTGCATCTCCTCCCTCCTTCTACAAGGCGTCTAATAGGATCCCCTGTCCTTTCAGCCAATCGGGTGACGGGTCTCAGGAGGAGGATCAGTGTGAATATTAATTTGCTATTGTCACACAACTGGGTGGGCTCAGGGCGCAGTGCTCCGCGCCCCGAGCCCACCCTTTTTATAGCCTATTAGAGCCTGTGGCTCTATTCAAGTGCATAAAAAAAAACCCATTGGAATCCATGCGTCCAGCGCTCCGAATGTTGATTAGAGGGCCCGACGCATGGATGGGGCGGGTTGTGCCCGTGCATCCCTAATGGACGGGCCGCCACTGATAATATCTGCAATATGTACATTCAAACTGATAGAAATAAGATAAATACCTAAGGGTCATTACACACATTACAATCTGACCATAAAAACTTTGTACAATCAATTTTAGATTTACCAAAACTAGGTAATGTGAGGGCCTACCTTGTTCAACAAATCAATCTATAGCCAATCAGGCAAGTCTATGCATTACATAGTATTAGGTATCTCTAAAGGAGATTGTAGAGTCAAATTGCAGCGTGTGTGTGGTGAGCTTAACACCACAAAATAATACTTCAGTCTGCCACTGCTTAACCCCTTCACACCTAAGGGTAAAACAAATCTAAATGCCTAAGCACAATTTTGCAACTTTGACATGTGTTAGTAAAACCGTACATATCATCACAACTCCTTTGTGCATGCAGGTGGATTATACCTTGTTTTTCTCAGGATAAATTGGGCTTTCATTTGGTAAATAAATGGCTATGGATATCTTCTGCATTTTTTTATTATCAAAAGAAAACTGTCCCAGAATAATTAAGCTGTATATTTCTTATTATGACCATAACCTACCACCAAAGAACAACCCAAAATAAATGATCCTGCTCCTGATAATCACAGCAATACCACATATGTGTCCCAGAAGCAATAGTGTGCATTTTGATTTTTTTTGTTTTTGTTTTTTGTCCTACCTAAAACACACTCACACTGACACTAACTGCTAATTTAAAAAAAATATTTAAAAAAATTCTGCCCAAAATATACTGACCCTGATCTTTGATCCTGACCTTGTCCCAAACAATAACCCTGGCACTAACCTAGATCAAACTGTGATCTGGGTATTTTTTTATTTATTTTATTATTTATTTATTTTTTTACACACACTTTTTTTTCCCTCTTTGCAATGAAAGAGAAAGATACGTTGTATCTTTCCTCTCCATTCACAGAGAGAGAAACACAGGGGAGGGCTTCACAGTGACCAAAGCAATCAGCTGACCCAGGACCGGGAGTTACGTGTCCCGATCGTTAGTACAGGGCCCAGGGATCTTGGTGAGACCTCGGTCTGTGTGCTGGGAGCACACTGTGAAGGTCGCTCCCAGCACAAAAGGAGATACGCATAATTGTGGCCCTATGAAAAAAAGCCCAGTTCAGTGGGGCCACATATATGTTATGTTGACTGGAAGAGGTTAAATAGCAGTAGCGATGAGCTCAGGCATTCATCTCTAGCTGTACTCCAAACCTGCTTTCTTTTTTTACTCCAATGAGCTGTAGGCCAAGTCATTACTATTCCCATAGCCTGCTTCTTTTTTTATGGCCTGCAGCTCATTGATGTAAAAAAAAAAAAAAAACTGCCTAAATTCAGAGTTGGACTGCAGATGAGTTTGGAAGCCACACAAGCTCATCTCTAATTATCAGACACCTGAGCACAGGTTTGGAATAAGAACGCTACCTGTTTGAATGTTAAAGTAGAACTGAAGGCAAAACTTTTTTCATTTTGGATAGAGTAATGCCCCATACACACGGTCGGATTATCCGATGGACAATGTCCGATCGGAGCGTGTTGTCGGAAATTCCGACCGTGTGTGGGCGCCATCGGACATTTTCCATCGGATTTTCCGACACACAAAGTTGGAGAGCAGGAGATAAAATTTTCCGACAACAAAATCCGATCGCGTCAATTCCGACCGTGTGTGGCCTGTTCCGACGCACAAAGTGCCACGCATGCTCAGAAGAAATTCCGACACGGGACAGCTCGTTCTGGTAAACTTAGCGTTCGCAATGGAAACAGCACTTTTGTCACGCTGCAATGTTAAAAATGGTTTAATACAGCGCACTCTCTTCTTCTTTATAATGTGACAAGAATTAAGTCGTTTTGCTGCTCATATTCACACACACTTCTCACAAAGTTTTATTTGTGTTTTTTTAGTGGGATTCCCTCAATATATTGTTATTAGTTGTCACATCTGACAGTTTTATTTTTTATTTTTTTTTTTTTTTGGATTTTCAGTCTTTTTTTTTCTTTAATGTTTGGATTTTTTCCAAGGCTGATCTTTGCTCAATGTTATTTTTATTTTTACTCCAGAATATTTTTGTGTGTGTTTTGTGTGTCAAGTTACCCCAACACCATTGATATCTTTTATTATTTAATCTCCAGGAGATTGTTTGGTGTTGGTGTCCCTTGTTCATTTCACATTGTATATTTGAAATGTACCTGAATCCTCACAAACCAACTGTCATTTTTGAAGTAAAACACATAGGAGAGTATAATTCAAAACAAAAATCCTTTATTAAGGGATCAGAACCAAACAAAGAGGAAGGCAACACTGGATCAACAGGAGAAATTAGCGAAGCCTGGGACCCCCACGGCAGACATCAATTCTTCAACATCAAAATTGGTGGCCTGAGGAGTCCATATGTAAGGGAGGGCAGTCTGGTCCAGAAGTCCCAGAGATCCGGATAGCAGCAGATGACATGTGTGTCCCCAGGCTGTGGTACCACAAGAGGCTGCATCTTTTGGCCAACCAGACTGAACCCAGGGCAATCACTGTCTGGTCTTCCTTCCACGCTTCCTTCCGGGCTGTGGCTGTGCAGTTGGAGATGTGGCAGGAGGAGGAGTAGGACCTGGAGGAGGAGGAGGAGGAGGACTGGGAGGACCTGGAGGAGGACTGGGAGGACCTGGAGGAGAGGGAGGAGGAGGAGGAGGACCTGCAGGAGGAGGAGGAGGACCATCCCAAAGCTGTGTGTGAGGTGTAATTTGGCCCCTCATACCTTTCTCCAGAGCCTCTGATATGAGGGCCTCACACATGGCTTTTTGGCCCTCCTCCATCCTCTGCATTTTATATGCTATGAATGCAGCAATGTTCTCCTGCCTGGTGTGGGGTGCTCCCAGGACCTCTGTAGCCCTCCAAAAGAATGCTATAGCCGCCTCCTCCAGGGTACTCGTCCTACTGCCACTTTCTGTTTTCAGGTGTAGGGGAGGGACCTTGATATCAGCCAGCCGGCTCGGCCCGGCCACCTCCTGGCTGAGACTTCCCTGTGTATGAAAAAGGGACATGGTTGTAATGTTTTGCATCATCAATCACAATCCTAAATTAGTACTCCCAACTAACATCTAGTTATCATCATTGATTGGACAAGCAGAAATATTTAGAGGAATGCTATACCTGGCTCAATCTGGGCTCCTCCACATGTGGCCTGGAAGGCCCAGATTGGGCGTCAGAAGCCTCAGCCGGGGGGGAAGGAAGCGTGGAAGGAAGACTGGAGAGGGATGGCCTGGGTTCAGTCTGGCCTGCCAGAAAGTGCAGCCT
The DNA here is from genome assembly GCF_042186555.1 of Aquarana catesbeiana. NCBI lineage: Eukaryota > Metazoa > Chordata > Amphibia > Anura > Ranidae > Aquarana > Aquarana catesbeiana. The sequence continues at coordinate 625,785,448 of NC_133325.1, forward strand.
GTCGTAGTACAACATCCTGGGGACATAGATGTCATCTGCTGCTCCGGATCTCTGTGAATCCAGGACTTTCTTGCGCTCCCTTAGATATGTGCTCCTCAGGCCACCAATGAAAATCTTTAAATAAGTGATGTCTGCCGTGGGGATCACCTGCTTCACAATTTCACACAATTGCTCCAGTGCTGCCTTCCTCTTTGTTTGGTTCTTGAAATGGGGGTGGGTAATCTCCCACAGACAGGGCAGCTCACTTAGCATATCTATGAATACTGACATGAAGTCATTATCTTTCATTAAGATATCCATGTTCACTGCAAGACACAACACAAGACAAAGCCTAATGTCAGACAAAACTCTCCTAATCTTGTTACAATATAGGCCTCAATCTAGAAGCAGTATAGGCACAAGTTTGGCTCTTACCTTCGTTCTTACGATTGGCGCGTCCAATGCTCCTTCCTCCGCTCACAGATCGTACGTAATACGCACGCGTGTTACGCTTTATACACACTGCGCATGCGTGTAACTCCGCCCGCCCCCGACGTTCTCTCTAGTCTATTCCCCGCCCCTTTTCGTTCGGCGCAGTGGGTGAAGAGCACATGGCGGAGTTACAGCAGGTGCGTGCTAATTCGAACAACGAGGAGGAGGAGGAGGAAAGCCCGGATCCAGGCACGTCCCGATCCAGAAGGAGACGTTTTAAGGCCACAAATATGTCGTTTGGGGAGATGTTGGAGATGGTCGACATCATGAAGAAGTCAGACTATGACGGAAAATATGGGCCTTACCCCAACCCCAACATCAGAAAGGCCAAGATCATGGCGAAAGTGGTCAGGAGTCTTGAGCGGAATTTCGGGGTACGAAGGTCTAAAGATCAGCTCAGGAAGCGGTGGTCGGACCTGAAGTTGAGAGAGCCAGAGCAGTACCGAAAGATCCGGAGAGTGCTGCAAAAAAGTAAGTAGTTGTGCTGTGTTCCTATTCTTTCTGTCTTTATTCCGTTCGTTCTGCTCCATATGCTTTTAGTAATTGTAACGTTTCAAAAGGTCAACTTTAATGTTCATGGGCCCATTATTCGTTCGTATCAAACATTTTTCTTTCGGCCTCTAGAACACCATTGCATTTTCACACATTTTTGGGGGCCTACTTGGATGCCAAATATTTGTTTGTGTAGATGGGTTTGTTACTAGAATGAAATGCAAACTAGATTGTGTGTAAGGAGAGGACACTGAGCAGCTGTTTTCACATCTGGACACTGGAGCACTAGTGTGGGACCCCAGAACACCCTTTTTATTAGGGGGGCCACACAGGTGCTTCAGTGTATACTATAGGGGGGGCTACATCTGTGAAGCTTGTACCAAACAGGTAAAGTATTGCAGCTTGACAAAGGGCAATAAAAAATATACATCTTGGAACTCGGCTAAAATAGATAATTGTACCCCACTTCCAAGCAATGTTTCCTATTTCTAGTTATGCCATCAAATATCTGTGTGCTAATTATACCATTTTTGTTTTACATAGGGGAGAAAAGACTCGGACACCCCTCATCCCAGGAGACCAGAGACCCCCCCCCCCCTGGAAGAAGGGGAAATACCAACCCAAGAAGCTGAGCAGGAGGAAGAAGAAGATGTGGTGGAGATTGGCACCACAACAGGTGAGTGTCTGCGACCACAGACTCAGGTAAAAGAGATGGATGGTGGGATGATTTTAGGTGATCGTGATCCAGAACGCTTTACATCTGAAAGTGCCCAGATACTCATCGGGGAGATCATGGGGTGTAATCTCCAATTGCAAAACATCCAGCAACAAATCACTGATGTTATTAAAAAAAATAATAACATCATTGATGTTTTTGGGGCGAATTTAAACCCCACAAAATCACCTGTTTTATGTTACTAAAATTTTTACAATGTTTAGAAAAGCCAAATTTGGAGGATGCACACAGTGTGCCATCATGTGCTATCTGCCATCACGGGAGATCAATGGACGCGTTTTGGGGGTGCAACCCCTTCCTCAATTATAAAGTCGCATTGAGGAAGGGCTTGCTCCCCCAAAACACGTCCCTTGATCCCCCCTGATGGCAGATAGCACATGTTGACATTCTGAACTTGGTGTGCATCTTCCAAATTTGGCTTTTCCAGGGGTGATTTCCCCCGATCTGAACGCTATATCAAACACAGTTCAGAAATACTCATGTCTGATATAGCCTTCAGGTTTTACCATATGTGAACTTTGTAAGTTCAAGTTTTTTGGCTTTCTTGTTGGTTTTACACAGGCCTGTTTTATCTGAAATGGATATTTCGATTTTTGATAATGCTACTGCAAACATTGTTATACAACAAACATGTTGGTTTGTTTTAAAAACCTTGCGAAAATGCACATGTGATTGTGCAGCTATAAAAAAGTGCCTTACTCAAGAATGTGTGGATTATTGTCTCAACACTACAACACTTTTGGGGTGATGTAATTGCTGTTTTATGCACAAATGGGGGTTATTCCCTAAGGGCAATTACACTTTGCACTACAAGTGCAGTTTCAGTGCAGTTGCAAGTGCACTTGTAGTGAAATGTGTTTTGGCATTTAGGAAGTACCAGCCAACACTATTTTTTATAAGGTTACCCAATCACGACATTTTCTGCACTCAAAACATTTCTGTCAGGGTCAGCTAAAACAAACACAAGCAGTAAATGTCCACCAAGAATTTCTTTTGTTTGTTTTTTATTTTACAAAGGTGTCACAGATTCTCTGGCATATTGATAGCCCCCCTACCCGCAAAGAACTCCAGGTAGCGTAACCGGACATCACGGGCATTCAGGGAGGGCAAGCCAGGACGGCCACTTTCAAGCGCCGTCAGTGTTGATGGATTTGGGATTCCGGCCTCAGGCCCAACTGAGCCAGCATAGTTGGCTGAATGTTTTCTTAAAAAATTATGGAGAACACAGCAGGCAAGTATTATATGGTTCAGTTTATACTCCGCCATATGGATGGGTGTCAGAAATAATCGGAACTGGCTGGCCAGAATTCCAAATGTGTTCTCCACCACTCTTCGGGCTCTGGCCAGCCGGTAATTAAAAACCCTCTGTTCCGGGGTGAGGGTCCTCATCGGGAATGGCCGCATCAGGTGGTCCCCCAGCGCAAATGCTTCATCAGCAACGAACACAAATGGGAGACCTTCAACATTGTCCTCTGTAGGTGGCAAGTCCAAGCTGCCATTCTGGAGACGCCTGTAGAACTCCGTCTGGGTGATCACTCCACCATCGGACATCCGGCCATTCTTCCCCACGTCCACATACAAGAAGTCGTAATTAGCCGACACCACCGCCAACATCACTATACTATTAAACCCCTTGTAATTATAATAGTACGACCCCGAGTTGGGTGGTGGGACGATGTGGACGTGTTTCCCATCAATTGCCCCTTCGCAGTTAGGAAAGTCCCACCGCTGGGCAAAGTGGGAGGCCACAGTCTGCCATTCCTGTGGCGTGGAAGGAAACTGTTGAGGAAAAAACAATAAATATTACTATTTTTTCACAGAAACATGGCAAGCAGATTATACACAAACATTATGGGGCAACCTCCAGATAGCATTTAATAAGGGGAATTTAACAAGGCCAAAGTATAAGGTACACCTATCATATTCCCCCTCCCTCCCTCTCATGGGCCATTTCTAACATTATAGGGGGGGGGGACTCTTGGACAGGTAACCCTCTTCACTTCATTTTGAGATGAATGCCTAAATACAGGGTATTACTTGGAACAGCCCCTCCTTAGTTACACTATTAGCAGACCACTGGACAGGTAAGAAGTGTCTGAATACAAAGATATAAATACACATTGTACACATTTGAGGACATTTGGACATTCTGCTATTACCTATCAAGATAATAATAGGATACAAAAACTTTAAACAGTTCCATTGGAAAGTATACAGGCAGGCCCTTGCACTACATGCTTTGGGGAATTCATCCATAAATCTGACCAGTAAAGAGATGGGTATAGTGTGTATGGGTTTGGCAAAGTCAGCAGATAGATGATTGAGGATAGAGAATTGGGATCAGCTGACTTAGCAGTTGGGGGGAGGGAGGGTTACCAAAAATTTATGGACACCACAAAAAAAGCCTCTGGCACTCTGCCTGAATTTAAAGCTAAAATAACATTAACAAACATTTTAGGGGGTGTTTGGGGTAAAGCACTACTATGGAGCTGATAAAATACATTGTTAAGTGACTACATGAGGTGAATATAGGGCAGGAGACACCATGCTGGAGAGGTTATTGAAGGGCAAATATGTATGAAGGACATAAAATAATAATTACATAAAAATCCAGCATGCATGAGGACAAAGGGGACATTCACAGCATATTCCAATCATGGTAATTAGGGAATGAGGAAAGAAATACAAGATATTAGCAAACATTCAATACAATAAAATATGATATAAAAGGATAAAAATCTTACCTTCATATACTCCTTCTGCAGGACCTGGATGATGGCAGAACAGGTCTCTGGGATAATGATCCCCAGAGCCTGGGGGGAGATGCCTGTCGAGAACTTCAAGTCCTGCAGACTTCTTTTGTTTATACTGTGAAATTCTTTTCTCTATGGATTTCATAGTCAGTAAAGGGCAAATAATTTTAGGACATAATATGTTAGAAGAATGGCTGTCTCCTTTTTTTAAGTGCACATTACAATGAAAAGACTGATGTAAACACTGAGGGCTTGGTACAGAGCCAATAATAATGTTGATAAATGTTTGCCATTGGTGAAAATAAATCTAAAAAATAACTATAAAAAGCTGTCCAGATTGGATATACCATCTCTGAGCTTTTAAATACACTATTGTATATATAATGTAGCTACATATTTATTAAATTGTCTATTCAGTTATGCAAAGTAATAACAGTGCATTGTGAGCTGTGATAATAATAGCCTCATAAGAAAAATATGTCTATGCATCAGGAAATCCATCTGGCTCAACAAAACTCCTTATGTATTTCATTGAAAATGGTGGATAATGACTCCAGTCCTAAAGCTAGCACGTTCTAGCAGTGAGTTTCCACCTCCAGCACACAGATTGGTCTTTCCCCAGTAGGATCCCACCTCCAACACCCACGTTGGTCTATCCTCTGTATTCTTCCTGATGTCTCAACTTCCTCATCAGGCACTGCCCACTGTCAGCATCACTGGTGTATAGGAAGCTGTTGGCTGTGAAGCCAACCAGTGACAGATAGGGAGGGGTGTTCTGTCCACCAGATGTTTTACTGATGTTTTATACTGGTTATTTGTACCTGTGTTGTTAAATTTACATGCAAAATGTGTAATTTACTTAAGACAATCATATGTGGTGTGCAGGCTCCATCTCCATTATGCAATGTATGCTGTATTGTATGCAATATTATACTTATTGAGGTCTATTTCTGTTATTTTGTAGTGTTACCTGGCTTGTTCTAATAAAACTGAGATCAAAGAAATATGGTATCTACAGTTATTGGGATACGTAGGTTTAGCTATCTGCTCCTTGAGACAGAACAGTGAAATTTTGAAGCTGACCTCTGAAGGAAGATAAGCTGACTTCGGAAGTCTGTATACCCCGGGTCTACGCAGTACCCATACAGTCAGAAGCCTTAAAGATACAGGCCTGCGGCAGGCGAAGCAAGCAGCCACGCTACACAGAGACGCGCTCTGTCAAGCAGCAACGACACTAGAACGGTCTCTATACAGCAAGACAGCTTCTTCCCCGCAGCCATGTCTCACAGTGGGACATCTTCTTACAAAACACGTTCACGAGCAAGCTCATCTAAGTCATCTGTCGCAAATGCAGCAGCTATTGCATGTTCAAAAGCTGAAGCAGCAAAAGCCAGGGCCGCATTCGCAGACCAAGAGTTGCAGATGAAAAAAGAAAAGGCCCACCTTGATGCAGAAAAGGTGAGACAGGAACAAGAGAGAGAAAAGGAAAGAGTACGCTTGGAGCAAGAGAGAGAGAATGAAAGAATACGCTTGGAGCAAGAAAGAGTACACATGGAACAAGAGAGAGAGCAAGAAAGAGTACACATGGAACAAGAGAAAGAGAAGGAAAGAATATGCCTGGAAGAAGAGCTAGCCCAGCAGGAAGCATCTCTGAAATTGCAGCAAGCTGTCTTAGAAGCTAACATGGAGAAGTTAGCAGTGGAAAGAGATGCCGCCATTGCAGTAGCAGAAGCTTTAGAAACAGCCATCTACGATGAGCCAAGACTAGGCAGCAGCATACCGGGTCTAGAAGAGGACCAACAAGATTCTTCACAACGCACATCAGATTATATCTACCAGCACTGGAACCCAAGCAGCATCCCACAACAAGAAATTAAATATGACGTCAGTGAGTCACATCAAATAAAGCAGCAACAAGACGACCTGAGACCCCAGTGCTACAAGCAAGAAAAATCTGACAGAGTTCCAGACTTTTCAGTTCCAACCAAACCTTCTATTCCACAAGGTACCCAGCCTTCATACAAGCATCAAACACCAGTCTTCATTCCAAAGGTGTATGCAGCGAACAGGTACGAACTGCCAACCTTATGTAAATTTGAACCCAACGCGCCTAAAGAAGAGACTTTTACCAGGTATGCCTTTACACTGCACCACAATACACCAGCAGCCTACCCCAATGCCAATCAGGTTACTTGTAGACTTTGCCAAGTTCCTGGCCAAAAGAGAGTTAGTTACCCAAGGACTTGTCAAATTTAGTGATCGCCCTCAACACTACAGGGCATGGCGATCCGCTTTCCAGAGTGTCATTCAAGGTCTAGATCTATCCTGCAGGGAACAGATAGAACTCCTCATAAAGTGGCTTGGCAATGATTCTGCTGAACATGCCAAAAGGATCAGAGACATTAATATAAACCACCCTGAGATAGGCCTTACAAACATCTGGAACAGACTGGATAGATGTTATGGCTCACCAGAGGCTATAGAGAGTACACTGTTTAAAAGGATAGAAGACTTCCCAAAAATACCTAGCAGAGGTTACCAAAGACTCCGAGAATTCAGTGACCTGTGTATGGAGTTACAAGTTGCTAAAGCAGAAGGAGACTTACCTGGCCTATCTTATCTTGACTCTGCTAGAGGTATTAACTCCTTAGCACAAAAACTTCCTTATGAGTTACACGAAAGATGGATTACTCATGGCTGTAACTACAAACGAAAACACAATGTGCCTTTTCCACCCTTTAATGGGTTTGTGGACTTTGTAGACAGACAAGCAGGAATGAAAGATGACCACAGCTTCATTTTTCCAGTGTCTTATACCACTTCTTCTGGCCCTAAACAACTCAGAGCTCCAGTAGCAGTGCACAAAACTAATATTTCTTCCCACAGATTTGCAGAGTCTCAGCCAGAGGATCAAGACAGCAACCCTACTAAATTCTGCCCTATATATAAGATGCCACATCCTCTTCTGAAATGCAGAGACTTCAGGACAAAGACCATCCAGGATCGCAAAGCTCTCCTCAAAGAGAACAACATCTGTTACAAGTGCTGCTCTTAGTCCACACATTTCGCCAAGGAGTGTAAGGTCAGTGTCAAATGTACAGAATGTGACAGCACAGAGCACAACACAGCTCTACACCCAAGGCCTACTCCAAGAACTTTCTTACCTGTTCATAGGGACAAGAAGCAAGGCGGGGAGACCAAAGACTCTAGTACAGACGTCATAGTAATCACTCCACAGTGTACTGAAGTCTGCAAAGGAAGTGCAGGTGGTAGGTCCTGCTCTAAAATCTGTCTTGTGAGAGTTTACCCAAAAGGACGCAGAGACAAAGCAGTCAAGCTCTACGTCATCTTGGATGATCAAAGTAATAAGTCACTAGCCAGATCTATGTTTTTTGACATTCTAAACCTTAAAGGCCCCAGCAGCCCTTACTCCCTTAAGACTTGTTCAGGTACAGTGGAAACGGGGGGGGAGAAGAGCTGACGGCCTACAAATTGAATTTATGGACGGTAAGACATGCCTACCCTTACCGACCATAATAGAGTGCAACCAGATGCCAGACAACAGATCAGAGATTCCCACACCAGATGCAGCAGCTCACCAGATTCACTTGAATCACATAGCACATCTCATACCAGAACTAGATGATCAGGCTCAGATAATCTTACTCCTAGGAAGAGATATCTTGCAAGTCCACAAAGTAAGAAAACTGATCAACGGTCCTAAAAATGCCCCATATGCCCAGAAACTGGATCTTGGGTGGGTCATTATAGGTGATGTTTGCCTGAGAGGTGCACACAAACCGGCATCTGTTAATAACCTGCTCACTAGTACCCTTGAGAATAGTCGTCCTACTCTATTCCAGCCCTGTCAAAATCACTTCCTCATAAAGGAGCTACCACACAACAACCCTGTACCTCTTCCCTTCCTAAGTCCCCTCTGTGACAGCAATACCTATGACAACGACCAAAGCAACTTAGGAAGCACAGTGTTCAGGAGAACAAAGGAAGACAACCAGGTAGCAATGTCCATTGAGGATAGGCTCTTCTTAGAAGTCATGGCAAGGAATATGGAGAAAGACGGGACTAATAGCTGGGTTGCACCTCTTCCCTTTAGACCACAAAGACAACATTTGCCTAACAATAGAGAACTAGCATATAAATGTCTTACTTCCCTAAGACACAATCTTCAAAGGAAACCAGAGATGAAAGAACATTTCTTTTCCTTCATGGAGAAAATATTCCAGAATGGTCATGCTGAGATTACCCCCAAACCTCAAAGACTCAGAGGAATGCTGGTACTTACCTATATTTGGGGTCTATCACCCTAAGAAGCCAGGACAGATTAGAGTGGTGTTCGATTCCAGCACCAAACATGAGGTTGTCTCTCTAAATTATGTCCTCCTCTCTGGCCCTGACCTTAACAACAGACTATTAGGAGTACTTCTTCGCTTTTGCAAGGATTCAGTCGCATTCATGGCAGACATACAGCAAATGTTCTTTGGCTTTCTTGTTAAAGAAAAACACCGAAACTTTTTTAGGTTTCTCTGGTTTACGGACAAAAACCCCTCTGGATACATCACAGAATACCGCATGAGGGTGCACATATTTGACAACAGTCCTTCCCCTGCAGTTGCTATATATGGCCTCAGACATTCTGCTAGAGTGGGAGAGTCAGAGTATGGGTCAGATGTCAGACAGTTTGTGGACAAGGATTTCTATGTAGACGATTGTTTGAAATCACTACCCACAAATGAAGCCGCAATCAGTCTAATCAAAAGAACTCAGGCAATGCTTGCTTGTTCCAACTTAAGACTCCATAAGATTGCGTCCAACAGTAGAGAAGTTTTAGAAGCCTTTCCTGTCCAAGATCGTTCTAACGAGTTAAAGGACTTAGATCTAGGCACGGACTCACTTCCCATGCAACGCAGTCTTGGTTTGCTTTGGGACTTAAGATCTGACACGTTTACTTTTCAAGTAAACCAAGAAGAAAAATCCTTTACCCGTAGAGGTGTCCTGTCTACCATAAACAGCCTGTATGATCCCTTAGGCTTTGCAGCACCTGTCACCATCCAGGGTAAGGCACTACTGAGAGACTTAACCTGTGAGTTGCTAGATTGCGACCACCCTCTCCCCACCGACAAGAAGAACCTATGGCTAGAGTGGAAGGACTCACTAACAGCTCTATCCAACCTTAAAATTCCATGACCATAAGCTCCTCTGTCATCTGCTGACGTTCAGATGCAAAGACTTTGTGTGTTTTCGGATGCTTCTGTTAAAGCAATTGCTGCTGTAGCTTATCTGAAAACCATAGACACTAAAGGACAATGCCACAGAGGGTTTGTAATGGGGAAAGCAGAACTTGCACCACTTCTCAAACACACCATACCCAGGCTGGAAAAGCAAAACTGCACATGGATCATCAACCTACCTCACTCTTCTCACATGGGGGGTGTTTGGGAGAGGATGATAGGCATAGCCCGCAGAATTCTTGACTCTATCTTCTTACAGGTAGGAACTGCAAGGCTTACTCACGAATGTTTAGTGACATTTATGGCAGAGGTAACAGCTATCATTAACGCCAGACTTTTGACCTCCATTTCAAATGACTCTGGAAATCCAGTAATCCTCACACCTGCCGTGTTACTCTCACAAAATACTTGTTTTGCCGGTGCTCCAGCTGGAGAGTTTTGTGATAAGGACCTTTACAAACGTCAATGGAGAAAAGTACAAACCCTTGCCAATACCTTCTGGAACGGGTGGAGGGAACAATATATATCTACTCTACAAGTAAGGAGAAAGTGGCACACTGAAAAGCCTAATCTTAAACCTGGTGATGTTGTGCTCATGAAAGAATGCCAGACAGTAAGGAATATGTGGCCTTTAGGTTTGATCACCAAAGTACTGCCAAGCAAGGATAATCGTGTCCGTAAGGTCGAGGTTAAGATCTTTCAACAGAATGAGGCTAATGGGGCATACACACGGTCGGACTTTTCAGCTACAAAAGTCCGACAGCCTGTCCGACAGACTTTCGACGGACTTTCGACGGACTTGCAGCGGACTTTCTAACGAACAGACTTGCCTACACACGATCACACAAAAGTCCGTTGAATTCTTACGTGATGACGTACACCGGACTAAAATAAGGAAGTTGATAGCCAGTAGCCAATAGCTGCCCTAGCGTGGGTTTTTGTCCGTCAGACTAGCATACAGACGAGCGGATTTTTCGACCGGACTCGAGTCCGTCGGAAAGATTTGAAGCATGTTTCAAATCTAAAGTCCGTCGGATTTGAGGCTGAAAAAGTCCGTTGAAAGTCCGGAGAAGCCCACACACGATCGGATTACCAGCCAGCTTTAGTCCGTCAGCGTCCGTTGGACTTTTGTAGACGAAAAGTCCGACCGTGTGTACGCGGCATAAAGTATTCTTGAGACCAGTGATCGAACTTATTCTGTTGCTTTCTATGGAGGACTCTGTTAGTGACATCACTTGATGTCAGGCGGGGAGTGTTCTGCTGATGTTTTATACTGGTTATTTGTACCTGTGTTGTTAAATTTACATGCAAAATGTGTAATTTACTTAAGACAATCAGATGTGGTGTGCAGGCTCCATCTAGCGTTCCTTTTTGGTATTGCTGCAGTTCTGTTTATTTCTTTTAACCGCTTCAGCCCCGGAAGATTTTACCCCCTTCCTGACCAGAGCCTTTTTTTTTGCGATTTGGCACTGCGTCACTTTCACTGACAATTGCGCGGTTGTGCGACGTGGCTCCCAAACAAAATTGATGTCCCTTTTTCTCCCACAAATAGAGCTTTCTTTTGGTGGTATTTGATCACCTCTGTGATTTTTATTTTTTGTGATATAAACAAAATAAAAGCGACAATTTTGAAAAAAAACACATTATATTTTACATTTTGCTATAATAAATATCCCCCAAAAATATATAAAAAAAATGTTTTTTTCCTCAGTTTAGGCCGATCGTATTCTTCTACATATTTTAATTGGTTTGCGCAAACGTTATAGTGTTTACTAAATAGGGGATAGTTTTATGGCATTTTTATTAATAATTTTTTTTTTATTAGTAATGGCGGTGATCAGCGATTTTTATTGTGACTGCGACATTATGGCGGGCATGTCGGACATTTTTGACACATTTTTGGGACCATTGTCATTTATACAGCGATCAGTGCGATTAAAAATGCACTGATTAGGCGTGGCTTGGCAAGCGACCGAGATGGACGTGTGTTAGAGGAGCTCCCGGAACGACGCAGCCTAAAGCCGGACAACCCGAGAGCACAGACCTGGAGATGGGCAAGCTGACTCAGCATACACCGCACTCCAGATCACGCCGCAACTCTGCAGCTGTCGCCGCCGCCAGAAGCATAGCCGAACTCTTAAAAGCTCAGCCGTATCCACGAGGCAGCGGTACAGGCCCCAAGATGGAGCGGGCGCCGCAAGACGAGGAGGACTTCAGTGAGGACTCCCAATCCACACAGGAGGACTCAGGTAGGGGACGTAATCGCTCCAACAAGCCCCTCACATATGATGACATGACCGGATTTGCCGCAGACATAAAATCCACTTTCTCTGCGGCCATCATGGATCTGAAATCCAACCTACTCTCACTGTCTGACAAGATGGAGAATGTGGAGGCGGCGGGCAAGCGCAGGGATAGGGCCATATGCAGGCTAGAAAAGGTTGCTGACTCTCATGCTGAACAATTCATTGAAATGAATAGGCATTTAGAGGACCTTGACAACCGCGGGAGGAGGAATAACATTAGGGTGAGGGGGATCCCCGACACTGTAGGCCCTGACCAAATTATTCCAGCGTTGCAGCGTGTATTTAACTCTCTCCTGGAGAGACAGGAAGATATGGTCATAGAGTTCGTCAGAGCACACAGAGCCCTCAGAGCCAGAGGTCCAGATACAGCACCCCCCAGAGACATTATTTGCTGCCTTCAGAGCTTCCCACTTAAGGAGGAAATCATGCGGAAGGCCCACAGAAATGACCAAATTGTCTTTAATGGTGAGCACATTATGCTGTTCCAAGATCTCTCCCAAATAACCCTGCGCAATCGCAGAGCTCTGCGCCCCCTCCTGGACAAACTCAGGGAACTTGACCTGCGCTACACATAGCGCTTCCCCTTTGCACTTGTAGTGAGGCTGGCCGGTAAGCAACACACCCTACGCTCACCAGCAGATTTAACAGACTTCTGCGCAAGTCTTGGATTTGACAGAGTGGACTTACCGGAATGGTACCAGGAGTTTATTCTCCCACCGCCTACAAGAAGTCCCCACGTCTCACCATCTTCCACTCCGGAGAAGCAGTTCCCCAAGCGGTTGAAACATGGCCGCGGAGGCGGCCACCATTCAGGGACCCCTAATAGGAGACAAATTCCGTCTGGATCTCAATTGGGGGAGTAACGCTACTGAAGTTCAATCCTGAAGTCGGGTGCATCAACTTTCATTCACCCACACTATAGGTCAGTCCCCGGTTGGCCATTTACCACATCCGATCGTGGCCCTCTTCTACCAAATTAAAGAAGCCAGAGGACTTACCCAAAATAAAGAACTACGAAGCCTTCCTCAAGTTACTAGTAACTGACAGGAAAATACCTTAAAGGGTGGTCTCTGCTTAGGAGGAAGGACAACGACAGAGTCCCTGCACCCTGGGCTTCATCTAACATGAGACTGCCATACAGAAGTGATGAGGGTGCTGACAAATAACCTAAAATGAAAGCACCTTATACAGACTCCAGGATAGATATATTGGTCCGCAAAGGATTTACTATTCTTTTACACTAGGGTTGATCCTTCAAGACATTAGTTTTTATGTCTTTTTTTTTTTTTTTTATCTGCCTATTTTTTACAGGCTGTGTCGTTCTCTTTATGTAGTTCCAAATTGTTTGACTTATACTACTCAAGTTAAGTTTTTGAGCTAACATATCGATCTTACAGACCACAGGAGTCTCGTGTACAAGACTTGTTCTTCCTCACGACACTACTTGGTGTGACTTGTCCACTTTGGTGGCAAACCACCCACGAACCCACAAAGTACACTTGGGCCGTTGGTTTTGCGTCCTAGGTGTACTACCTACCCGCTTTAGAAACGTTGTTCAACATCTAAAGTTTATTTACCTGTGAATCTCTCCACTGTTATAGGATTCATTACTTACTCTAAATCTAATCACTGAATCTAATTCTCTCAATTCTTCCTTCTATTCTCTTTACTTTTCTGAGCTTGGGCTTCTCTGGGGCTCCCCCTCCCTGGCCTACTGTCCACCTGTGCAAATATTGCATAACCTCTATTTGTCATTGCAGACTTAGATTGAGAAGTCTTCCATACATTTAATCTACAGAGATGGCATATTCATCACTGGGAGAAGGGCCTATGGTGATCTCCCACAACATTAAGGGATTGAATATCCCAGAGAAACGGGTCTCACGCCTCAGAGAACTGAAGAAAGGTAGGCCTCAATTTGTTTTCCTACAGGAAACCCACTTCCGCACCAACCAAATTCCTAGAACCAATGCATACTTTAACAGGGCATACCACGCTACCAATGACCTAGCAAAAACCAAAGGAGTGACTATCCTACTCAGCAAAGACAACCCCTTTACCCTCACCGACCGACTGTCAGACCCAGAAGGTCGATTTATTTTCATTAAAGGCACATACGGAAATAGGACTGTGACGCTGGCCAATGTGTACTTTCCAAATGCTGCCCAGGTCACCTTTTGCCGAAAGGTCATACATGAACTGAAGGGCTTCGCAGCGGGAACGTTGATCATGGGGGGAGACTTTAATGTCCCATTAAATTAAACCATAGACTCTTCCACTGGAAAGTCTTGTATTACCTACAGAGCTCTCAAAACAATCAAAAGATACTTAAACTCTTTACAATTAGTAGATTCGTGGAGATTCCTCCACCCAAACACCCGGGACTTCACATTTCATTCTATCCCCCATGATCGATACTCCCGCATTGACCACATATACATTTCCCAGAGGGACCTACTGAAGGTGAAGGAGGTACACATTGGCATTCAGACAATTTCCGACCATGCACCTATCTCCCTGGGAATAGACTTAATGTACACTCCACCCAGAGCCAATACACGGAGATTAAACACCTCTTTACTAACAGACCCTGACTTACTTCCTCGTATACGGGAAGCCATTTCCGACTTTTTCACCCACAATAACACACCGGACATGGACCCGATGATGATTTGGGAGGCACATAAATGCACGATCAGGGGAGAACTAATCAAACTAGGAGCACAACGCAAGAAAAAGCAAGAAAAAGAACTAAGGGACTTGATTGATAGAATACACACCCTAGAAACCTCGCACAAACAATCTCTGGCGATTCAGACAGCCACAGAATTGTTAGAAGCCAGGAAAAAGTTGCAAGACCTATTCCACATTAAAACACAGAGATCCCTTTTTTTAAAAAACGGATATACTACGAATCAGGGGACAAGACTGGACGGTTCCTAGCCAGGGCCTTAAAGGAGACCTGCTCCACTAATGCGATTTCTGGGATCAGGTCTCAGGAGGGGACTTTGGAGGTAACCTCAGAAGCCATAGCTTCACAGTTTCATAAATACTATTCCTACACTACACTAATCCATCCTTGCAGGATTTCTGTGGGGTCAAAGGAGGCCCAGAGTCAAATTCTCTCTCCTGACCAGACCCAAGGAGCGAGGAGGCATGGGTTTACCACACTTTTACAATTACTATTTAGCCTCTCACCTCACTAGGGTAATTGACTGGCATTGTCACAGAAAATCAAAGCACTGGGTCCAGCTGGAGGAGTCACTGACCTCAAGTGGTCTTAGGTTTTCTCCCTGGATTCCATGGGGAAAGCTACACAGGTCCATACAGAAACACCCAATGACGGGGGTTACCTTGAAGGCCTTCCAGACGGTAATTAAAAAATTTGACTTGACGACGCAGTGGAGCCCAGTGACTCCACTTCAAAATAACCCAGATTTCGCTCCGGGTCTGACAGGTAGAGAGTTCCAAGCTTTAGACACATCTAAATTATTGACTGCAGGAGATTGTATTCGCAATGGCAGGATTAAAGACTACTTAGTGTTGAAAGAGGAGATTGATACCCCACACCTATCCAGGTGGTCTTATTTTCAAATCCGTAGTTTTATTACAGATAAGACCAAACTACCCCACTTCCAAAGACCTATGACCCAACTAGAGACAGTTTGCCATAGGGGAGAGGATTTTAACAAGACAACCTCTGTTGTCTACTCATGGCTTCAGAATCCTAACACCATCACTGATGACAGGTTCAGAACAGAATGGTCTAGAGCCTTACAGAAAGACATCACAGATAATCAATGGCTGACGGCCTGCTCGCTGGCACACAAATGTTCCATTAGCACCAAAACACAAGAGACGGCTTACAAACTTCTGACCCATTGGTATATCACTCAACATAAACTCAATAAATGGTTCCCTGAGGCATCAGATAGATGCTGGTGCTGTAACAGAGAGTCAGGTACTCTCATACATATTTGGTGGCAGTGCCCTGTTCTCGAAAACTATTGGACAGAGGTGAGGGACATTATACAGATAACGGAGACGAAAATTAATCTGGACGCAGCATGCTGCCTACTCCACATTTCAAACTTCCCCTACAAAAGATATAAAAAATCTTTAACGAAACACCTTCTGAATGCAGCTAAAGCACTAATTCCGTTACGCTGGAAGAGCACTCAAGCTCCCTTGGTTAAGGAGTGGCTTCAGAAAGTCTCAGAGATCTGTCGTATGGAAGACTTATTGGCCCAAACCTCAGATAGCATTGAAAGATATCACAAAATATGGACCCCGTGGCTCCTCTTCAAGTTCTCTTCGGCACATGAACTCCTTATGAACACCTAATGAACATTTGAAACATCTCTGAGTATGGGAGCTTCTCATCGCCCTATTATAGGGCCACAGTGCGCATTGGGGGCCGGGGGGGGGGGGGGCTCCACCAGGTTGCAGGCAGGCCCATCCCTTTCTTTCTTTCTTTCTCTTCTTTCTTTTAGTCCTTCACCTTCATCACCTTTCTACCCATGGCTGGGTTCTTTTTACTTTTCTTTCTTTCTTTCTTCTTTGTATTTCACTGAACATTAAAATTATGATACCTACATAGAACTCAAAGCTAACAGATGACTAGATCTACAACTCTAATTGTTTTATTTGTTTCAATTTACTATACATTCATAGAAACAGTTGCCTTAACCACAACTATTCATGTACACCTCTATGGTACAAATACAGGCTGTTATGGCTAATATTCTATGCAATATACTTTCACCTGGATGTGAGCCGTTGTACCCATTGTTCATCGATTGTAATGAGCATGTATTGAAAATACTCATTGACGAATAGCTTTGTTTGTTAAACGTCATTTTCCTTCAATAAAACTCTTTAATGAGAAAAAAAATGCACTGATTACTGTGTAAATGACACTGGCAGTGAAGGGGTTAACCACTAGGGGGCGGGGAGGGGTTAAGTATGTCCTGGGGAGTGATTACTAACGGTAGGGGGATGGGCTCTGTGTGTGACGTCACTGATCTCTGCTCCGATGACAGGGAGCAGAGATCGAGTGACACTTGTCACTAGGCAGAACGGGGAAATGCTGTTTACAACGGCATCTCCCCGTTCGTCCTCTCCATGAGGCGATCGCGGGTACCCCCGCGGCGATCAAGTCCGTGGGGCCCGCGACCCGGCTCACGGAGCTCCCATTTTGCTGACGTACATCGGCGTGCGCCGGTCGGGAACCGGTTAATGTATGTGTAAATAAGGAAGTTGTCAGCAAGCAGGGAATTCTGGGTAGAATCTTAGCAGGATGTGAAACAGCCACCATTTTGTGAGAAGACATTCAGGAAACAACACATGTATTTCTCTATCTATCGCCATCACCCCTTAGAGAACTTAAAAAGTAAGTTTTTACTATCCCATCTTGTACTGTATATCGTTGTTTATGCAATGTATGCTGTATTGTATGCAATATTATACTTATTGAGGTCTATTTCTGTTATTTTGTAGTTTCACCTGGCTTGTTCTAATAAAACTGAGATCAAAGAAATATGGTATCTACAGTTATTGGGATAAGGGGGTTTAGCTATCTGCTCCTTGAGACAGAACAAGGGGCAGCAAACTGTTGTCTTCTACACAGTGTACAGTGATAGGAACTCTGCCTGTTTCTGTACACAAACTTAAGATTTGCTCTTATTTCCTCAAGTTTCATTATCTACGTGCTGTAGGTAATTATTTTTGAATTTGATGCAGTAATAGCACCACTTTGTAAAAGCGGCTTATTAACCACTTGCCGACCGCCTCACGCAGATATACTGCGGCAGAATGGCACGGGCAGGCAAAATCACGTACCTGTACGTGATCTGCCTCCCGCGGGTGGGGGGTCTGATCGCCCCCCCCCCCGGTGCCCGAGGCGGTCAGCTTCTGTCCGGGAGAGGTGAGGGGGAGGCCATCAATTTGTGGCCCCCCCCTCGCGATCGCTCCCAGCCAATGAAATCCTTCCTCTGCTGCTGTATAGTAAACAGCAGCAGAGGAAGTGATGTCATCTCTCCTCGGCTCGGTATTTTCCGTTCCGGCGCTGAGGAGAGAAGGCATCCGAGTGAGTGCACAACACACACACAGTAGAACACGCCAGGCATATTTTACACCCCCTATCACCCCCCGATCAACCCCAGATCACCCCCAATCACCCCCCTGTCACACTGACACTAAGCAGTTTTTTTTTTCTGATTACTGCATTGGTGTCAGTTTGTGACAGTTAGTGTGGTAGGGCAGTTAGTGTTAGCCCCCTTTAGGTCTAGGGTACCCCAATAACCCCCCTAATAAAGTTTTAACCCCTTGATCACCCCCCGTCGCCAGTGTCACTAAGCGATCATTCTTCTGATCGCTGTATTAGTGTCACTGGTGACGCTAGTTAGGGAGCTAAATATATAGGTTCGCCGTCAGCGTTTTATAGCGTCAGGGACCCCAATATACTACCTAATAAAGGTTTTAACCCCTTGATTGCCCCCTAGTTAACCCTTTCACCAGTGATCACCCTATAACTGTTACGGGTGACGCTTGTTAGTTAGTTTATTTTTTTATAGTGTCAGGGCACCCGCCGTTTATTACCGAATAAAGGTTTAGCCCCCTGATCGCCCGGCGGTGATATAACTTAGGTTTTAGAGTCAGATAGGGTCTGCGTCGCCCCAGGCAGCGTCAGGTTAGCGCCAGTACCACTAACACCCACGCACGCACCGTACACCCCCCTTAGTGGTATAGTATCTGAACGGATCAATATCTGATCCGATCAGATCTATACTAGCGTCCCCAGCAGCTTAGGGTTCCCAAAAATGCAGTGTTAGCGGGATCAGCCCAGATATCTGCTAGCACCTGCGTTTTGCCCCTCCGCCCAGCCCAGCCCAGCCCACCCAAGTGCAGTATTGATCACTGTCACTTACAAAACACTAAACACATAACTGCAGCATTTGCAGAGTCAGGCCTGATCCCTGCGATCGCTAACAGTTTTTTTGGTAGTGTTTTGGTGAACTGGCAAGCACCAGCCCCAGGCAGCGTCAGGTTAGTGCCAGTAGTGATAACACCCATGCACGCACCGTACACCTCCCTTAGTGATATAGTATCTGAACGGATCAATATCTGATCCAATCTGATCTATACTAGCGTCCCCAGCAGTTTAGGGTTCCCAAAAACACAGTGTTAGCGGGATCAGCCCAGATACCTGCTAGCACCTGCGTTTTGCCCCTCCGCCCAGCCCAGCCCACCCAAGTGCAGTATCGACCGATCACTGTCACTTACAAAACACTAAACGCATAACTGCAGCATTCGCAGAGTCAGGCCTGATCCCTGCGATCGCTAACAGTTTTTTTGGTAGCGTTTTGGTGAACTGGCAAGCACCAGCGGCCTAGTACATCCCGGTCGTAGTCAAACCAACACTGCAGTAACACGTGGTGACGTGGCGAGTCCCATAAGTGCAGTTCAAGCTGGTGAGGTGGCAAGCACAAGTAGTGTCCCGCTGCCACCAAGAAGAAGACAAACACAGGCCCGTCATGCCCATAATGCCCTTCCTGCTGCATACGCCAATCCTAATTGGGAACCCACCACTTCTGCAGCACCCGTACTTCCCCCGTTCACATCCCCAACCAAATGCAGTCGGCTGTATGAGAGGTATTTTCTTTATGTCCTCCCGAGTACCCCTACCCAATGAACCCCCCCAAAAAAGATGTTGTGTCTGCAGCAAGCGCGGATATAGGCGTGACACCCGCTATTATTGTCCCTCCTATCCTGACAATCCTGGTCTTTGCATTGGTGAATGTTTTGAACGCTACTATACACTAGTTGAGTATTAGAGCCAGTTCACACAGGGGCAACACGACTTGCAGATCGACTCACCGAGGCGACCTGCACACGACTTCAGCGGCGACTTGCAAAACCTTTTTCTTGTGTCGCTCCTATTAGAACGGTTCCGTAGTACAGAACAGGACGGGACTTGTCAGGCGGCTAAGTCGCCTGACAAGTCGCCCCTGTGTGAACCGGGGCTTAGCATACAGCATTGCACAGACTAGGCACACTTTCACAGGGTCTCCCAAGATGCCATCGCATTTTAAGAGACCCGAACCTGGAACCGGTTACAGTTACAAAAGTTACAGTTACAAAAAAAGTGTAAAAAAAAAAAAAAAAACACACACACAAAAAAATATATGAAATTTAAAAAAAATAGTTGTCGTTTTATTGTTCTCTCTCTCTCTATTCTCTCTCTATTGTTCTGCTCTTTTTTACTGTATTCTATCCTGCAATGTTTTATTGTTATTATGTTTTATCATGTTTGCTTTTCAGGTATGCAATTTTTTATACTTTACTGTTTACTGTGTTTTATTGTTAACCATTTTTTTGTCTTCAGGTATGCCATTCAGCTGCAGAGCGGATTTATTTATCTTGACAGCAACAGCATTTCCTCCCACGATATATAAAGCCGTGACTCCAGCGGAGGTGATATATGTCAAGGCATGGGGGCAGCAGGGGCGGAGGAGCGATTTGCTCCTACCTTTTGCAGGAGGATGCCCCCATGCTTCCATGGTGCATGTATGCCCATCATTAGAAGTGGGTGGATGAAGGGAGGTATTCTAATGGTGGGCATACCCACCGATCAATCTCTTTTTTTCGTTCAGCCCACAGGCTGCATGAAAAAAAAAGATTACAATATATGCCCAACAAGGACCAGCAACATACTGGTATGTTGCTGGACTTTGATTGGTATACCAGAATGATGCCTGCAGGTTTAGGTATCATCTTGGTATCATTCTTTTCAGCCAGCGGTCGGTTTTCATGTAAAAGCGATCCTAGCGGCTAATTAGCCTCTAGAATGCTTTTACAAGCAGTGGGAGGGAATGCACCCCCCCGTCTTCCATGCTTTTCTCTGGCTCTCCTGTCCCAACAGGGAATGTGAGAATGCAGCTGGTGATTCAGCCAGCTGACCATAGAGCTGATCAGAGACCAGAGTGGCTCAAAACATCTCTATGGCCTAAGAAACCGGAAGCTACAAGCATTTCATGACTTAGATTTCGCCAGATGTAAACAGCGCCATTGGGAAATTGGGAAGGCATTTTATCACACCGATCTTGGTGTGGTCAGATGCTTTGAGGGCAGAAGAGAGATCTAGGGTCTAATAGACAATAGACCCCAATTTTTTCAAAAAAGAGTACCTGTCACTACCTATTGCTATCATAGGGGATTTTTACATTCCCTGGGATAACAATAAAAATGATTTAAAAAAAAAAAAATGAAAGGAACAGTTTAAAAATAAGATAAAAAAGCAAAAAAAAAAAAAAAAAAGCACCCCTGTCCCCCCTGCTCTCGCGCAAAGGCGAACGCAAGCGTCGGTCTGGTGTCAAATATAGACAGCAATTGCACCATGCATGTGAGGTATCACCGCGAAGGTCAGATCGAGGGCAGTAATTTTAGCAGTAGACCTCCCCTGTAAATCTAAAGTGGTAACCTGTAAAGGCTTTTAAAGGCTTTTAAAAATGTATTTAGTTTGTCGCCACTGCACGTTTGTGCGAAATTTTAAAGCATGTCATGTTTGGTATCCATGTACTCGGCCTAAGATCATATTTTTTATTTCATCAAACAATTGGGCAATATAGTGTGTTTTAGTGCATTAAAATTAAAAAACGTGTGTTTTTTCCCCCCAAAAATGCGTTTGAAAAATCGCTGCGCAAATACAGTGTGAAAAAAAAATGAAACACCCACCATTTTAATCTGTAGGGCATTTGCTTTAAAAAAAATATATAATGTTTGGGGGTTGAAAGGAATTTTCTTGCAAAAAAAAAAAATGTTTTCATGTAAACAAAAAGTGTCAGAAAGGGCTTTGTCTTCAAGTGGTTAGAAGAGTCGGTGATGTGTGACATAAGCTTCTAAATGTTGTGCATAAAATGCCAGGACAGTTCAAACCCCCCCCCCCCAAATTACCCCATTTTGGAAAGTAGACACCCCAAGCTATTTGCTGAGAGGCATGTCGAGTCCATGGAAAATTTTATATTGTGACACAAGTTGCGGGAAAAGGACACATTTTTTATTTATTTATTTTTTTTTTTTTGCACAAAGTTGTCACTAAATGATATATTTCTCAAACATGCCATGGGAATATGTGAAATTACACTCCAAAATACATTCTGTTGCTTCTCCTGAGTATGGGGATACCACATGTGTGAGACTTTTTGGGAGCCTAGCCGCGTACGGGACCCCGAAAATCAAGCATCGCCTTCAGGCTTTTTAAGGGCGTAAATTTTTGATTTCACTCTTCATTGCCTATCACAGTTTTGGAGGCCATGGAATGCCCAGGTGGCACAGAACCCCCCCAAATTACCCTATTTTGGAAAGTAGACACCCCAAGCTATTTGCTGAGAGGTATAGTGAGTACTTTGCAGACCTCACTTTTTGTCACAAAGTTTTGAAAATTGAAAAAAAGAAAAATTTTTTGGGGGGGGGGGGGGGGGGGTTGTGCCATCTGGGCATTTTATGGCCTTCAAAACTGTGATAGGTAGTGAGGAGTGAAATCAAAAATTTACGCCCTTAGAAATCCTGAAGGCAGTGATTGGTTTTCGGGGCCCCGTACGCGGCTAGGCTCCCAAAAAGTCCCACACATGTGGTATCCCCGTACTCAAGAGAAGCAGCTGAATGTATTTTGGGGTGCAATTCCACATATGCCCATGGCCTGTGTGAGCAATATATCATTTAGTGACAACTTTTTGTAAATTTTTTTTTTTTTTTGTCATTATTCAATCACTTGGGACAAAAAAAAATAATATTCAATGGGCTCAACATGCCTCTCAGCAATTTCCTTGGGGTGTCTACTTTCCAAAATGGGGTCATTTTGGGGGGGGGGGGGTTTGTACTGCCCTGCCATTTTAGCACCTCAACAAATGACATAGGCAGTCATAAACTAAAAGCTGTGTAAATTCCCCTGTACCCTAGTTTGTAGATGCTATAACTTTTGCACAAACCAATAAATATACGCTTATTGACATTTTTTTTACCAAAGACATGTGGCCGAATACATTTTGGCCTAAATGTATGACTAAAATTGAGTTTATTGGATTTTTTTTATAACAAAAAGTAGAAAATATCATTTTTTTCAAAACTTTCGGTCTTTTTCCGTTTATAGCGCAAAAAATAAAAACCGCAGAGGTGATCAAATACCATCAAAAGAAAGCTCTATTTGTGGGAAGAAAAGGACGCAAATTTCGTTTGGGTACAGCATTGCATGACTGCGCAATTAGCAGTTAAAGTGACGCAGTGCCAAATTGTAAAAAGTGCTCTGGTCAGGAAGGGGGTAAATCCTTCCAGGGCTGAAGTGGTTAAGAACTACCTGAATCTGCAGCACGTTTTGGAACAGCTACAAAAACTGGTGGCAGGGTATTTTGGTGCAGAATTTTTAAAGGGTCATACCACCGGACAAAGAGTGCATATGCTTTTATGAGTTCCCCAAAAGTCTGGAGGCTCGGTAGTCAGAGTAAAGCTTACTTAACAGTGGTCTCTACTCCCCACCCTGCAGAATGAAAGTTTCAGTACTGATGTTGCAAGTTGAAGCAAGGTTGTTTTGCATATGAGAATCTGTAGTGCTGGGTTGTGTGTGCACATACACCTCACTTCCCAGTATCCATGCCAACAGTGAAACAATCCCTCCAGTACAGAGGACCATCTAGCCAGTTTTTGCACCAGCAGGGTATCTCCATTAACCCCCTAGTGACCGGTCTGCTGTGTATTAAAAGGGTTGTAAACCCTCGGTTTTTTTTGTTTTTTTTAAACCAACATGTCATACTTACCTCTACTGTGCAGTTGACTGTGCAGTTCACCTGATTATCCTCTTCTGGGGTCCCTCAGTGGCGCTCCTGGCTCCTCCCCGCATCGAGTAACCACGTTGGAGAAGCTCTCTCCTTGGTGGACACCCTTGCGGGCGCTCTCCCGAGTCCCGCATCTCTGTCCGTTCACACAGAATTCAGGACTCGGCTCCGCCCCCCGGCGCCGCGTCATTGGATTTGATTGACAGCAGCGGGAGCCATCGGGTGCGCTGCTATCAATCTATCCAATCAGGACATGAGACACCAGCTAGAGCTGGTGAGCTCGTTCCCAGCCGGAGAAGAATCAGGGTCAGGTAAGTAAAACGGGGGCTCGGGGGGGGCTGCAGCACCACAGAAGGTTTTTCACCTTAATGCATAGAATGCATTAAGGTGAAAAACCATGTGGGTTTACAACGCCAGCATCTATAACCAGCTTTATTCTTGAACATAATTGTGCTTATAAGTTTACTTGGTTCTATAGTCAGCGTACAGGCAAAAATATGCCTTGATGTAGGTGTCTGCCGAGCAGCACCTGGGGAAAAGAGGCTGGAGAGTTTAGTGCAAAAACTTTTACAAGACAGGGAACATACAATGGTAGGAAATGTTCCCTGCAATGCATACAGTTGAACACAGATCTCTGCAAAAAGTCTGACTAGCTGCTTAAGGACAAGCGATTCCCCATGATGGAAATTTGATGCAGAATGAGTACTGTAGGCCAGTGGTTCTCAACCTCAATCCTCAAGTATACCCAACAGGCCATGATTGCAGGTTTTCCTTTATCTTGCACAGGTGCTTTAAATCAGAGTCAATGGCTTGGTATTTTGGACAGATTTTTTATCTATGAGAAATTCCCAATACATGGCCTGTTGAGGGTATTTGAGGACTGAGGTTGAGAATCATCCCCTGTTGGGATGGATCAGTGAGCTGAGATGAATAGGGGTCTGCTTTGCTCCTGGAGACCTTTAGAATAAATATGGGACTACTTTGCTAGAGAATGTACCTATAGACTGTCTGTATACCAGTATCCTGTCAGGATCACTTAGTGCTCTTGCTCCTTATTCCGGCGTCTGGGTGTTGGCTGTTGCATCCTCCCTGTGATTGATGGTCAGTCACCTGATATAAGCAAACCGAACACTCTATCCCTTGCTTGTGATTAGGGATGAGCTTCGAGTTCGAGTCGAACTCATGTTCGACTCGAACATTGGCTGTTCGCCAGTTCGCCGAACAGCGAACAATTTGGGGTGTTCGCGGCAAATTCGAAAGGCGCGGAACACCCTTTAAAAGTCTATGGGAGAAATCAAAAGTACTAATTTTAAAGGCTTATATGCATGGTATTGTCATAAAAGCAAACAGCAAAATGACATTTCAAAGGAAAAAAGTCATTTAAAACTACTCGCGGCTATTAATGAATTTGTCGGTCCGACAATACACATAAAAGTTCATTGATAAAAACTGAAAACAGAAAAACAGTGTTGCGCAGATAAAAAGTCCTTAAAACATAAATCAGATGTGGGGAATAAGTCATAGAAGACAAGGACCACCAGTGAATAATCAGGGTAGCAGGGTAACAGGAAGCAGGTAATTGGTGACTGTAATCCCTCCACCGGACATGGATGGCCCCTCACCTTAATTATTCGACCTGAGACAGGTCACATAGCATGAACTGCATACACTAGGTGGATAATCCAGGTGGTGATGGTATAAACTCCACACTTCAACTTTCAGCAAGTAAAACCGGGTGATGCATATGTAATAAAAAACACAGCAACCATAGTGCTCTCCGTAGCAATTTTATTAATATAAAAAAGATAAAAGATTGCACTTACAAGAACCGGCACTCAGCTCCGAGTGTCGGCTGGGAGGCTTGCGATCGTAACAACCAATGGCCGCGGGTGACGTCACACGCTCCTAACCCCCGTACGCGTTACGTCCTGTGGGCGGGACTTCATCGGCGTGGGGCGGGATGCGCAGTGACGGCCCGCGTTGTATATATACTACACCATAGAAACGGCAGCACCAATCAGAAGCGCGGAACCCCGAAGACAGGGAGGGACAAAAACCAGCACATCCCAACCGCTGCATCCGAGACTCTAGTTAACGTAACACTCAGCCTCCATAGGAGTGAGGAGAAATACGCGCTGCCTTTTTTAACAGGTTGCAACTTATAAAAAAAGGAATAAATGGAATTAAATCTATCCTACTTTCATGTAACTAACAGTAGTAAAAATAAAAGTAGAAACCATAAGGCAGATTGCCTAGCTCAATTTTATTCCAATTGGTGGAGAAATAAGAACTAATTTTCTCCTAAAAGTCGCATATGAATATGCTAAAAAGTCGCATAAATGAAAAATATATAAAAAAAATTAATTTATAAAAAGACGTCAGACCACGGGCATCAGCTGAATAAGATCGCATGTACATAGTAACTGAATAATTACAACTAAAGCATAAAAATTAATTATAAAAAATATATAAAAAAAAAAAAAAAAAAAAACAAAATATATAATGATAAACCTAAACTATCTATTAGAAATGAAACAGTTCAAATCAAAATCAACATTCATTCCACCTGGGGATAGGACCTTAGTCTCATAGATCCAGAATAATTCTCTACGACTAAGCTGTCGGATAAAGTGACCACCTCTCCACTGTCGGGAAACTTTTTCTATCCCCCAAAATTTGAGAAACTTGGGGTCCCTCTGATGGCAAAGGCGGAAGTGCCTGGACACACTATGGGTTTTAACCCCCCGCTTGATATTACTGATGTGTTCGCCTACTCTCACATGTAGTGCTCTTGAGGTACGGCCCACATACTGGAGGCCACAATCACACTCCAGCATGTAGACCACCCCCTCTGTTGAGCACGTAATCAAGCCATCAATTTTGTAACTTTTGTGTGTGACATTAGATACAAAATCCTTCCGCCTTTTAATATTCCTACTAGCCTTCCTACATGTGGCGCATTTACCACACGCATAGAACCCAGATAGGAAGCCAAACAGCCTATTGGTACCTATTTGAGGTGGATCAATGACCCCTGGGGCTAACCTGTCACGTAAAGATGGAGCCTTACGGTATATAAACCGAGGATGCTCAGGGAGAACCGGTCCCAGAGTACGATCTCCTTTGAGGATTGGCCAATGTTTAGCTATTATATGTTCTAATTTTTTATACTGGATATTATAATCCAGTATTATATGATAGCTAGTGACATTGTCTCTTTTAACCGTGGCATTCACCTTATCCGCCACCACAGTGTTTCAGTTGCCAATACTTTGGCTATTTCCGCATCTATCGAGGCTTGCGTATACCCTTTTTCTTTAAACCTGGTGACTAGCACCTGGGATTGTGTTAGGAAATCTTCATCTAAGGTACAATTACGGCGCAACCGAATAAATTGGCCTCTTGGAATATTACAGAGCCAAGATTTATGGTGGCAGCTAGTCAGTGGAATATACGCATTCCTATCTGTTAATTTAAAGTGATTTCTGGTTTGGAAGCCCGCTTCCCCTTTAAAAATTTCAAGGTCTAGGAATGTGATCTGCTGATAATTGATCGTCCATGTTAATTCAATATTTTTGTTGTTAGCATTCAACTTGTTCATAAAATTGTGTAAGCTCGTCATGTCACCTTCCCAAACCATTATTAAATCGTCAATATATCGTCTATAACACGACAATTGGGACGGGGGGTCATGAAATATAGTGTCTTCCTCCCAGTGGGCCATGAATAAATTGGCCACACTGGGAGCAAACCTAGCCCCCATGGCTACACCACGTGTCTGTAAAAAGAAATCTCAGTTGATCCAGAAATAATTGTTCAACAAACAAAAGTCTAAACTTTCAAGTAAAAAGGAGATATGGTCACTTGGGAGGTCAGAGGTAGCCAAAGCCCACTTGACAGAATCAAGAGCCTGCTTATGATCAATAATTGTATAGAGAGACCCTACGTCTGCAGTGATTAATATGCTAGACGGGGTACATGGGAGGGTAGCTAAAATCTGAAGTATTTGTTTGGTGTCACGTAGAAACGCCTTGGTTTTTGTGACTAGTGGCTGAAGGAAGAAATCCAAGTATTGGCCTAATCTCTAAGTTACGGAATCTATTCCGTTTACAATCGGACGACCAGGTGGATGTTCTGCATTTTTATGTAATTTAGGTAAAATGTAAATTATGGGAGTCCTGCAATAAAAAGGGTCTAAATAGGCAGCCTCTTTTGAGTTCAAAATTCCTTCATTTTTACCCTTTTCTATTAAACAGTGTAAATTATTCTTAAAGGCTAACATAGGGTCACCCCTCAGACGTTGATAAGTGTTCTGGTCGTTCAATAATTTTTCCATTTCAGTCTGGTAGTACGTTTTACTGAGCACAACCAACCCTCCACCTTTATCCGCTGGCCGGATTACTATGTCCTTCCTTTGTTCCAGGGAAGCAATACCTCTTTTTATAGCCTGTGAATCTCTTGCTTTCTTAATCTTCAGTTGATCAAGATCATGACACACCATGTTTTTAAAGACTTCCAAGTGCTTATTGTCATTACAGATAGGGTTAAACACAGACCGATTCCGAAGGTTGGAATGTCTAGAGGTGGCAACAGGTGGGGGATGCTGCACTGGATTGGAAAGAAAATATTTTTTCATATTTAAACTACGAATGTATCTCTGTATATTGATGTAAGCTTGAAACTTGCTCAAATTGTGAACTGGAGCGAACTTCAAGCCCCTATCGAGAACCAATGTTTCCTCAGTGGTGAGAGGGGTACCACTTAGATTAAAAATACCAGTGCCTATTGGGGCCTTGGCCTTTTGGACTCGTCTTCCCCCTACACCCTCTCTGTGTTTTCTTTTTAGACCTCCTTGATCTCTCCTTGTTGGGTCTTGCGGACCTCTCCTTTGATCCTGAGGGATCATTTGGTCGCCGGAATCTCTCACCCATACGGGAGTGCGCGGAGGTCCCCTCCAGGGGGTCCTCTCCTGTCCAAAAAATGATCCTGATTATATTGAGGTTCACCTTGAAGATTTTGTAAAGGGGCATAATAATTAGAAGTATAAGCGGGTATTCCCTTTGGAAAATTCCCTCTGCCTTGAGACTTACCCTTTCCCCTATTAGGTACTGTTTGCCACATGTAATTATCATTATACGGGGGTCGATAATCATAGCCATTGGCCTGTGAAGATGGGTGGGGATGATGATTCCTCCTACCACGACCTCGTTTGTTGTTCCTAGGGGGGCCATGTCCCCCTCTTATAGGTGTGTTACATGAATTGGGTAAGTTATAGGTTTGTTGAGAGGGGGGTACTTCATAATTAAAGTAGCCCTGAGGAGGTAGATTAGTTTCTGGTACTGGGACTGCGGCTGCTGTACTCACAGGCTGATTGGCTGGTATAATATCCTGGGTTTGCCACTTGAAAATATTTTTACCCTCAAAGTCTTTAACATCCCGTAAAAACTTTTTTCTCTTTTTATCTCGTATTTCTCTATCCCATTTTATGAGTTTAGATTTCAAATCTCCTGACAATTGAACAAATTCACTAGAGTCTTTATAGCTCTCAATGCGGTCTGTAATTTCTTTGATTTGATTCTCCAACTGCTTCTTTTTCCTCTGTTTACGAACAAGCAGAAAGCGGAGAAGATCAAAACTTTTCTCAACAAAGAAATTACACCATTCTGTGTTGGACTCATTGTCAGTTAAACCGTCATTAGGTGGTAACTCCCACCTTAAACGCCTGGGGACAATATTAGCAGATAAGTATTGTTCAAAGGAAACAATATCCCACCAGGTCTTAATCTTTTTCTCAAAAAGATGACCCAGCTTCCTAAACGCAAAACCAAGGTCATCCTGTTGAGAGTAAACCACATCCTTAGAAAAAACATCAGTTAAGATGATTTCTCTGTTTTCAACATATGAAAAAACATCCATAGTCTGTAGCTGAATTGATATGAATTAAATGATAACCAAAAAATAGATAAATAAGTTCAGCGCTAACTAATCATACGGACACCGTTTGTCCGTATGATTAGTTAGCGCTGAACTTATTTATCTATTTTTTGGTTATCATTTAATTCATATCAATTCAGCTGCAGACTATGGATGTTTTTTCATATGTTGAAAACAGAGAAATCATCTTAACTGATGTTTTTTCTAAGGATGTGGTTTACTCTCAACAGGATGACCTTGGTTTTGCGTTTAGGAAGCTGGGTCATCTTTTTGAGAAAAAGATTAAGACCTGGTGGGATATTGTTTCCTTTGAACAATACTTATCTGCTAATATTGTCCCCAGGCGTTTAAGGTGGGAGTTACCACCTAATGACGGTTTAACTGACAATGAGTCCAACACAGAATGGTGTAATTTCTTTGTTGAGAAAAGTTTTGATCTTCTCCGCTTTCTGCTTGTTCGTAAACAGAGGAAAAAGAAGCAGTTGGAGAATCAAATCAAAGAAATTACAGACCGCATTGAGAGCTATAAAGACTCTAGTGAATTTGTTCAATTGTCAGGAGATTTGAAATCTAAACTCATAAAATGGGATAGAGAAATACGAGATAAAAAGAGAAAAACGTTTTTACGGGATGTTAAAGACTTTGAGGGTAAAAATATTTTCAAGTGGCAAACCCAGGATATTATACCAGCCAATCAGCCTGTGAGTACAGCAGCCGCAGTCCCAGTACCAGAAACTAATCTACCTCCTCAGGGCTACTTTAATTATGACGTACCCCCCTCTCAACAAACCCATAACTTACCCAATTCATGTAACACACCTATAAGAGGGGGACATGGCCCCCCTAGGAACAACAAACGAGGTCGTGGTAGGAGGAATCATCATCCCCACCCATCTTCACAGGCCAATGGCTATGATTATCGACCCCCGTATAATGATAATTACATGTGGCAAACAGTACCTAATAGGGGAAAGGGTAAGTCTCAAGGCAGAGGGAATTTTCCAAAGGGAATACCCGCTTATACTTCTAATTATTATGCCCCTTTACAAAATCTTCAAGGTGAACCTCAATATAATCAGGATCATTTTTTAGGACAGGAGAGGACCCCCTGGAGGGGACCTCCGCGCACTCCCGTATGGGTGAGAGATTCCGGCGACCAAATGATCCCTCAGGATCAAAGGAGAGGTCCGCAAGACCCAACAAGGAGAGATCAAGGAGGTCTAAAAAGAAAACACAGAGAGGGTGTAGGGGGGGAAGACGAGTCCAAAAGGCCAAGGCCCCAATAGGCACTGGTATTTTTAATCTAAGTGGTACCCCTCTCACCACTGAGGAAACATTGGTTCTCGATAGGGGCTTGAAGTTCGCTCCAGTTCACAATTTGAGCAAGTTTCAAGCTTACATCAATATACAGAGATACATTCGTAGTTTAAATATGAAAAAATATTTTCTTTCCAATCCAGTGCAGCATCCCCCACCTGTTGCCACCTCTAGACATTCCAACCTTCGGAATCGGTCTGTGTTTAACCCTATCTGTAATGACAATAAGCACTTGGAAGTCTTTAAAAACATGGTGTGTCATGATCTTGATCAACTGAAGATTAAGAAAGCAAGAGATTCACAGGCTATAAAAAGAGGTATTGCTTCCCTGGAACAAAGGAAGGACATAGTAATCCGGCCAGTGGATAAAGGTGGAGGGTTGGTTGTGCTCAGTAAAACGTACTACCAGACTGAAATGGAAAAATTATTGAACGACCAGAACACTTATCAACGTCTGAGGGGTGACCCTATGTTAGCCTTTAAGAATAATTTACACTGTTTAATAGAAAAGGGTAAAAATGAAGGAATTTTGAACTCAAAAGAGGCTGCCTATTTAGACCCTTTTTATTGCAGGACTCCCATAATTTACATTTTACCTAAATTACATAAAAATGCAGAACATCCACCTGGTCGTCCGATTGTAAACGGAATAGATTCCGTAACTTCGAGATTAGGCCAATACTTGGATTTCTTCCTTCAGCCACTAGTCACAAAAACCAAGGCGTTTCTACGTGACACCAAACAAATACTTCAGATTTTAGCTACCCTCCCATGTACCCCGTCTAGCATATTAATCACTGCAGACGTAGGGTCTCTCTATACAATTATTGATCATAAGCAGGCTCTTGATTCTGTCAAGTGGGCTTTGGCTACCTCTGACCTCCCAAGTGACCATATCTCCTTTTTACTTGAAAGTTTAGACTTTTGTTTGTTGAACAATTATTTCTGGATCAACTGAGATTTCTTTTTACAGACACGTGGTGTAGCCATGGGGGCTAGGTTTGCTCCCAGTGTGGCCAATTTATTCATGGCCCACTGGGAGGAAGACACTATATTTCATGACCCCCCGTCCCAATTGTCGTGTTATAGACGATATATTGACGATTTAATAATGGTTTGGGAAGGTGACATGACGAGCTTACACAATTTTATGAACAAGTTGAATGCTAACAACAAAAATATTGAATTAACATGGACGATCAATTATCAGCAGATCACATTCCTAGACCTTGAAATTTTTAAAGGGGAAGCGGGCTTCCAAACCAGAAATCACTTTAAATTAACAGATAGGAATGCGTATATTCCACTGACTAGCTGCCACCATAAATCTTGGCTCTGTAATATTCCAAGAGGCCAATTTATTCGGTTGCGCCGTAATTGTACCTTAGATGAAGATTTCCTAACACAATCCCAGGTGCTAGTCACCAGGTTTAAAGAAAAAGGGTATACGCAAGCCTCGATAGATGCGGAAATAGCCAAAGTATTGGCAACTGATAGAAACACTGTGGTGGCGGATAAGGTGAATGCCACGGTTAAAAGAGACAATGTCACTAGCTATCATATAATACTGGATTATAATATCCAGTATAAAAAATTAGAACATATAATAGCTAAACATTGGCCAATCCTCAAAGGAGATCGTACTCTGGGACCGGTTCTCCCTGAGCATCCTCGGTTTATATACTGTAAGGCTCCATCTTTACGTGACAGGTTAGCCCCAGGGGTCATTGATCCACCTCAAATAGGTACCAATAGGCTGTTTGGCTTCCTATCTGGGTTCTATGCGTGTGGTAAATGCGCCACATGTAGGAAGGCTAGTAGGAATATTAAAAGGTGGAAGGATTTTGTATCTAATGTCACACACAAAAGTTACAAAATTGATGGCTTGATTACGTGCTCAACAGAGGGGGTGGTCTACATGCTGGAGTGTGATTGTGGCCTCCAGTATGTGGGTCGTACCTCAAGAGCACTACATGTGAGAGTAGGCGAACACATCAGTAATATCAAGCGGGGGGTTAAAACCCATAGTGTGTCCAGGCACTTCTGCCTTTGCCATCAGAGGGACCCCAAGTTTCTCAAATTTTGGGGGATAGAAAAAGTTTCCCGACAGTGGAGAGGTGGTCACTTTATCCGACAGCTTAGTCGTAGAGAATCATTCTGGATCTATGAGACTAAGGTCCTATCCCCAGGTGGAATGAATGTTGATTTTGATTTGAACTGT
Source organism: Aquarana catesbeiana (assembly GCF_042186555.1). Lineage (NCBI taxonomy): Eukaryota > Metazoa > Chordata > Amphibia > Anura > Ranidae > Aquarana > Aquarana catesbeiana. The sequence goes on from NC_133325.1 coordinate 625,818,755, forward strand.
TTCATTTCTAATAGATAGTTTAGGTTTATCATTATATATTTTGTTTTTTTTTTTTGTTTTGTTTTTTTTATATATTTTTTATAATTAATTTTTATGCTTTAGTTGTAATTATTCAGTTACTATGTACATGCGATCTTATTCAGCTGATGCCCGTGGTCTGACGTCTTTTTATAAATTAATTTTTTTTATATATTTTTCATTTATGCGACTTTTTAGCATATTCATATGCGACTTTTAGGAGAAAATTAGTTCTTATTTCTCCACCAATTGGAATAAAATTGAGCTAGGCAATCTGCCTTATGGTTTCTACTTTTATTTTTACTACTGTTAGTTACATGAAAGTAGGATAGATTTAATTCCATTTATTCCTTTTTTTATAAGTTGCAACCTGTTAAAAAAGGCAGCGCGTATTTCTCCTCACTCCTATGGAGGCTGAGTGTTACGTTAACTAGAGTCTCGGATGCAGCGGTTGGGATGTGCTGGTTTTTGTCCCTCCCTGTCTTCGGGGTTCCGCGCTTCTGATTGGTGCTGCCGTTTCTATGGTGTAGTATATATACAACGCGGGCCGTCACTGCGCATCCCGCCCCACGCCGATGAAGTCCCGCCCACAGGACGTAACGCGTACGGGGGTTAGGAGCGTGTGACGTCACCCGCGGCCATTGGTTGTTACGATCGCAAGCCTCCCAGCCGACACTCGGAGCTGAGTGCCGGTTCTTGTAAGTGCAATCTTTTATCTTTTTTATATTAATAAAATTGCTACGGAGAGCACTATGGTTGCTGTGTTTTTTATTACATATGCATCACCCGGTTTTACTTGCTGAAAGTTGAAGTGTGGAGTTTATACCATCACCACCTGGATTATCCACCTAGTGTATGCAGTTCATGCTATGTGACCTGTCTCAGGTCGAATAATTAAGGTGAGGGGCCATCCATGTCCGGTGGAGGGATTACAGTCACCAATTACCTGCTTCCTGTTACCCTGCTACCCTGATTATTCACTGGTGGTCCTTGTCTTCTATGACTTATTCCCCACATCTGATTTATGTTTTAAGGACTTTTTATCTGCGCAACACTGTTTTTCTGTTTTCATGTCATTGAGGGATTGTTGAATTTACCTTAGTGTCTGCTTGCATTTATTTACTTGTGTCCGTATGATTAGTTAGCGCTGAACTTATTTATCTATTTTTTGGTTACCATTGATAAAAACTGCATGGGATTTTCCCACAGGGGAACCCCGAACCAAAATGTAAAAAAAATATGGCGTGGGGGTCCTCCTAAATTCCATACCAGGCCCTTCAGGTCTAGTATGGATATTAAAGGGAACCCCGCGACAAAATTTTAAAATAAAATGACGCGGGGGTCCCCCTCAAAATCCATACCAGACCCTTCAGGTCTGGTATGGATTTTAAGGGGAACCCCGCGCCAAAATTTTTTAAAAAATGGCGTGGGGACCCCCCAAAAATCCATACCAGACCCTTATCCGAGCACGCAACCTGGCAGGCCACAGGAATAGAGGGGGGGACAAGAGCACCCCCCCTCCTGAACTGTACCAGGCCACATGCCCTCAACATTGGGAGGGTGCTTTGAGGTAGCCCCCCAAAGCACCTTGTCCCCATGTTGATGAGGACAAGGGCCTCATCTCGACAACCCTTGGCCGGTGGTTGTGGGGGTCTGCGGGCGGGGGGCTTATCGGAATCTGGAAGATTCCGCCCCCCTGTGTGAAATGGTAATGGGGTACAAAAGTAAGCCTACCATTTCACAAAAAAAGTGTCAAAAATGTTAAAAATGACAAGAGACAGTTTTTGACAATTCCTTTATTTAAAGTCTTCTTCTTTCCATCTTCTTCGGGTCTTCTTCCTTTTCCTTCCTTCTTCCTTCGGTTTCTTCCTCCATCTTCTTCTTCCTCTGCTTCTTCCTCCAATCCTCTGCTTCTTGCCCTGCCCCCCTCTGACGTCACGGGGAAAGCCATAGGGAAGTCCCCGTCAAGTCCCTGTGCGTCAGAGGGGGGCGGGGTCACCGGGTGGCCCCGCCCTCCATTATATAAGAAGTGTCAGAAGAAGAGAAGCGTCACACAGCGGGAGTCTCCCATGGATGGAATGAAGCAGGGAAGAAGACACCACAGACAAAGATGCCGGACTAGAACACCGGAACAAGAAGCAGAGGATCGGAGGAAGAAACCAAAGGAAGAAGGAAGGAAGAAGGAAGAACACCTGAAAAAGATGGAAAGAAGACTTTAAATAAAGGAATTGTCAAAAACTGTCTCTTGTCATTTTTAACATTTTTGACACTTTTTTTGTGAAATGGTAGGGGTACTTTTGTACCCCATTACCGTTTCACACAGGGGGGGTGGGATCTGGGGGTCCCCTTGTTAAAGAGGGCTTCCAGATTCCGATAATCCCCCGCCCGCAGACCCCTACAACCACTGAGCAAGGGTTGTGGGGATGAGGCCCTTGTCCCCATTAACATGGGGACAAGGTGCTTTGAGGGCATGTGGCCTGGTATGGTTCAGGAGGGGGGGCGCTCTCTCTTTTCCTGCAGCCTGCCAGGTTGCGTGCTCGGATAAGGGTCTGGTATGGATTTATAGGGGGACCCCCACGCCATTTTTTTAAAATTTTGGCACGGGGTTCCCCTTAATATCCATACCAGACCTGAAGGGCCTGGTATGGAATTTCGGGGGACCCCACGCATTTTTTTTTCTTAATTTTGGTTCGGGGTTCCCCTGTGGGGTAATCCCATGCTGTTTTTCTCAATGTACTTTTATGTGTATTGCCGGACCGACAATTCATTATAGCCGCGAGTAGTTTTAAATAACTTTTATTCCTTTAGAAATGTCATTTTGCTGTCAGACTGTTCTAAACATGGGAAACATGCGCCACTTTACAGGCATACTATAGACACCCCCCAGGTACGAAATTTAAAGGAATATTACACTTTTATTGTTTGAATTTAAGCATTATTAAAATCGCTGCTCCTGAAAAAAACGAACATTTTTAAAACTTTTTTTGCATTGATACATGTCCCCTGGGGCAGGACCCAGGTCCCCAAACACTTTTTATGACAATAACTTGCATATAAGCCTTTAAAATTAGCACTTTTGATTATTTATGTTCGAGTCCCATAGACTTTAACGGTGTTCGCGTGTTCGAACAAATTTTTTGCCTATTCGCATGTTCTGGTGCGAACCGAACAGGGGGGTGTTCGGCTCATCCCTAGTTGTGATAAAGACAGAGTTACCTGCATTGTTCCTGATCAAGCCTCCCGTTTGTCTGCCCTGCTTTGCTGTTAGATATCCCTGTGTATGACCCGTCACAGATATTGGACTATTCCCATAACTCAGCCTGTCTCTTACCTAGACTGTCATTGGATCGGATATTGAACTATTCCCTGAACTCAGCCTGCCTTTTACCTGGACTCTCATAGAACCACACTATCTGTCTGCTAAACTGCAAGTAGTCTGTTGTTTGCTCTGTTCGCATCTGCCCCGGTGTGGTGGCCAGGCACTATAGCATTGTGTATAAGTCCTGGGGGCAACCAAGTATCATACGCCTGCTTGCCTTAAGGGAAAGGGGGCTGCTATAGATGAAGCACACAGTAGCTAGCTATAGTGTCTGACCACCTGCTTTGGGGTAGATGTGACATTCATGACAGATCCAATGAATAGGGCCTCTTTACATTTCATGGTCCCCAGCTGTAAACTGTGGACTTTTCCATGTCTGCTGTTATCTGTGCTCATACTACTTCATGGTCCCCAGCCTACCTACAGTCTTCCAGTCTACCTACATTAGTGCTACTGGTGATAAGTAAGAAGCACCCTCTACAGAAATGTGCTCAAGCATTTTGGAGTATCTTATTCCCATTGTCCTGTCCTATTACAATTTTCTAAAAGCAATAAATATTGAAAAGACAACTCCTAGACTGTTTAACTACTTGCTGCCCGCGCTATAGCCGAAAGACAGCTACAGCGCGGGCCTTAATTGCCGGGAGGGCGTCCATGGACATCCTCCCGAGCAAGCGCTGATCGCTGATCACAGATCCGAGTAAGGGGTCGATCCCGGCCTCTTACCACGTGATCAGCTGTCAGCCAATGACAGCTGATCACGTGATGTAAACAGAAGCTCGGTAAACTGTATTTTTTTTTCCTCATGCTGTTAGCGTGAGGGGAAAAAAAAGCCGATCACCGGCTTCTGTCAGAGGGACATTAGTCCCTCACACAGAAAGCCACAGCTGCATTTTCTGTGCCCACCAGTGTCAGCTGCCGGTGCCTACTGTGCCACCTACCAGTCCCACCTATCAGTACCCACCAGTGCCATCTACCAGTGCCCACAGTGCCACCCATCAATGCCCACCAGTGCTGCCAATCAATGCACATCAGTGTCTCATATTCAGTGCCACAGATCAGTGCTGCCTATCAGTGTCACCTACCAGTGCCTAACAGTGTCCATCAGTGCTACCTATCAGTGCCACCTATCAGTGCCCTTCAGTGCCAACCATCAGTGCCCTTCAGTGCCAACCATCAGTGCCACCCATCAGTGCCACCTCTCAATCCTGCCTCATCAGTGCCACCTATCAGTGCCCATTAGTGCCGCCTTATCAGTGCCTATCAGTGCCCATCAGTGCCGCTTATCAGTGCCCATCAGTGCAGCCTCATCAGCGCACATCAGTGAAGGAGAAGAATTACCTGTTTTCACAATTTTATAACAAACTATGAAACTGTTTTATTTATTTTTTTTTTCAAAATGTTCTGTCCTTTTATCTGTGTGAAAAAAATTATAAAAATTTCATCTGGGTAAACTGTAGCATGACCGCGCAATTGTCATTCAAAGAGTGACAGCGCTGAAAGTTGAAAATTGGTCTGGGCAGGAAGGGGGTTTAAGTGCCCAGTAAGCAAGTGGTTAATGAGCTGGAGTGAATGCACTTCCATCTACCTATGTATAATCTTTTTGGGTAAGTTGCCTTGAAATCATCCACTGACAGACAGCCCTCTGCCTCTAAACTGACAGCCACCTACCTGCTCTTCATTTTCTCTTTGAACTCTTCTCTGTATTGAAAAATATGATTGTCATCGGGGGGCAGGAGGCGGAGCATAGCGGAGCAGACATGCATTGTTAGAGCTCCGCACCGCTGAGGAGAGAAGAGAAGGACAAAGCGGAGCCTGCAGGCTCAAAAGGTATCCATTTGAACCTTTTTGCCCCAGGGAACAAACTGTGAAAGTTTGGGCAGGAAATATGGTACTGGGAGGAAACCGTGGCAGAAATAAAAATCACCTCACAAAGAGCTCACAGGTACTCACTGCAACTAAAGCAGCTCCAGTCACCTCACAAGATACAGCATCAGGGCGCTCTCACAGACAGAAAATGTCACAGCAAGACTCTCCATTTGAGTCAGATACAGAACAAATCCTCTCACAAACTTCTCCACAAGCCTCCTCAGTATCCCCAGTAATATTATTACAATTTGAAAAGATGCTTCATAAGGCTTTAAAACAAACCTCAGACCAAATAACAAAAAGCCTAACCAAAGAAATAAGAGAGCTGGGAAACCGCACCGCAGCCTTAGAAATAAAAATGGATGAAATTGAAATTACAACCCAAGAAAATATAACAGAATTGGAACAATTAAAAAAAGAGAATTTAATACTTCAAACTAAGCTCGAAGATTACGAAAATAGAGCCAGACGTTCAAACTTGCGCATAAGGGGAATACCTGAAACTGTGACAGACCTGCAATCTACTATTACTGCTCTATTACAAGAACTAAAGCCAGATATCCCTATTGAACGTTTAGAACTGGACAGAGTACACAGAGCCCTCACAGCCAAAAAGAAAGATGGACCCCCACGTGATATAATCACAAAATTTCATTATTACAGAACGAAAGAACAAATACTAATTGCTGCAAGAGAAAAAAAGGAACTTAATTTTCAAGGACACAATTATCAAATTTTTGCTGACCTATCCCAACTTACTATTACTAAAAGACGATCCATGAAACCCCAACTAATGGAACTGCAAAGCCACAACATTATGTATCGATGGGGCTTCCCCTTTTCAGTCAGATTTAACTACCAAGGTACAATTTACAGAAGCAGATCAGCAGATGAACTACAACAAACCCTTTTAAAATTAAATCTGACAGAACCCACAAGCAGCAACACTCCCACACGCAGAAGAATGGCATCATCTTCACCTTCAGGCAGCACCCAGAAAATTTCAGAACAAAATGGGAATCATCATTCTCACAAAAGAGGCCGTTATGCCACATCATCCATGCACCAAGAAGATTCAATGGACTGACATCCTAATTCCTGATATCTCTTCATTTATTATACTAAGAGATGGTTCTCTATAAAAAAACTATATTTATAACTGAATGTAACTGCATTCTGATAGTCACACACTGTGTGGGATCATGTTACATTCCAGTTATATTTCTTATTACTTCTGATTCATATAGCCTTAGAATATATAAGTGAAATAAGGAAATTCTTGTTCAGTTATATATTATCAGGTAATAACAATTGATTTATTACTTTTTAGGACAAATATGTTCAATAATCCAGAAGTAATGGAAGCTTTTTCTTTCTTTTCTTAAAACAAATATATTATTACCTGACTAGTTCCTAGAATTATGTTTTTGTTTATTCTAATCTGAAGCAATACAACCTCAATTTTATGAGTTAACATTTCTAAACAGTTGCATATGAATAAAATATGTAATTGTTTACTCTAAAAGGGTTAAAACCCCAAAATAATTCAAACTATCTTCATCAATACCAATGTTATTAACAGTACCTTTCTAACTGAATTATTTAGCCTAGGGCAAGACTAACCATATACAACCACCCTGGAATAAATAATTTCAACAAAAACTATATTCTGCACTCCAATTAATGAAACATCATTTTGATGTCTTTTGACATAGCACTTCTCTCCTGTAAGCGGAAGATCCGTGTACCCCCATTAGCCCTCCTCATTCTCCCAACCATATTATGTGGGAGTGTGACGAAGGCACTTATTCCCCTGAGAGAGATATTTATTCTCTTTCACGGGTAAATTGTGATTACTTGCAAAAAATAATTTATACAATGTATCATCTAATCTCATATGTTTTTTGTTTACTCTTTACTCCAGAATTCACTGGTTTCTTTTCTATCTATTCATCTCTTCAGTCCACACAGGTTGATCTGCGCAGTCAGCTCTGCATAACAAAAAGTAAGTCAAAACTATTTGATCTATTGCCATGGCACCACTGAATATACTTTCCCTGAATGTTCAGGGAATAAATGTCCCTCAAAAAAGGACCAAAGCCTTCCGTACTTTCCATAACAAGAAGGCTCACATAGTATGCCTCCAAGAAACACACTTCACCAAAGATTCTACTCCAAAATATATTTCTCCTTTTTATCAACAAATTTACACGGCTTCTGCCTGTACCAAGCAAAGGGGAACTCTAATTGCATTTCACCGATCCACACCATTCACCTTATCATCAGAAATTAAAGACCCAGAAGGTAGATACCTGATACTCATGGGTTATATAATGGATACAGCAATCACGGTGATTTCCTACTACGCTCCTAACAAACAACCTACACCATTCCTCTCACATATATTACAAGTGATTAATACACACAAAATAGGAACAGTGATAATGTGTGGGGATTCAAACCAGGTCCTCCTCCCATTTCTAGATAAATCACCTTTTACACCATCCAAAATAACCTCTAGATTACCTTTTTCTCAACTTCTTTCCAAATACAATCTGGTAGATTCATGGAGAGAAAGTAACCCAATGAAAAAGAAATTCACTTATTTCTCGCACCCTCATCAAACCTTCACCAGAATAGATCATATTTTTCTAACAATAGGAATGATACCAGAAATTATTGCATCAGATATAATTCCGATTCCGTGGTCTGACCATAATGCAGTATACACTACTATAGCCTCAGCCATACCAAAAGCGCATGACCCAACGTGGTACTTACCGGACATAATGCTCAAACACCCACTACATCAGATGGCCATTGAACAAGCTTTAAAGGAATACATATCAATTAATAATACAACAGACATCTCCCCAATAACACTGTGGGAAGCTCACAAGCCTGTCTTGCGTGGTACAATACAAAGACAAATGGCACTATTTAAACGGGAACGCAAAAATCTAGCAAAAAAACTAGAACTCAATTTTAATGCAGCCTACATATCATTTCAAGATAATCCATCTCAGAGTACAAAATCTCATCTGGAAAAATCTAGATTGGAATACGATCTATTTCTCACTGAGTCAGTTGATAAATCCCTCAAACGCTCCAAACACAATTTCTACATGAATACAAACAAACCAGGTACATATTTGGCTCGGGCATTAAATTCAACTAACAAATCTTTCAAACCAATACGTTTGAAATTATCAAAAAATTTTTACACTTGTAATCCAGTTAAAATAGTCCATAAATTTCACTCACATCTCGCAACTTTATACAAGACAAACAATGAATTTAATCCTACAGAGGCTGAATCCTTCTTCTCAAAAATAACCTTACCTGAGTTATCTCAGAATCAAAAAAGCAGTTTGGATGCGCCTATAACTAAAGATGAAGTTGCTAACGCCATAAAAGACCTAAAACTTAACAAAAGACCAGGCCCAGACGGCTACTCGGCTTTATACTATAAAACATTCTCAGAAATACTCTCTCCCATTCTCACTGAAACTTTTAACAAACTTCTAGATGGACATTCTTTTCGGCAAGAAACACTAATGGCAATTGTTTGTATGATCCCAAAACCCCTTTCTGATGATACTTCCTGTGTGAATTATCGGCCTATCTCTCTGTTAAACCTTGATATTAAATTATTAGCAAAAATAATAGCAAAACGCCTCAATAGCATTATAGGAAAATTAATACATAGAGATCAAGTAGGCTTCATGCCAAATAGACAGGCAGGCGATAATATACGCAGGGCAGTGTTATTGGCACATATTGCTAAAAAACGGAAAATCCCTTTATGTTTTCTATCTCTCGATATTAAGAGGGCATTTGACACAGTATCCTGGCAATATATGCAATATTCATTACAAAAATGGGGTTTTGGACCCCACTTTTTAACATGGATCAAAGCATTATATAATAAACCCAAAGCCTATATAAAATATGCTGGATACAAATCTGAAGCCTTTAATATCGAAAGAGGTACCCGACAGGGTTGCCCATTATCTCCCTTATTATTTGCCCTTATACTCGAACCCATGGCCCAATACATCAGAACAAACCAAACTATAACTGGCATTGAAGTAGGAGGTATTACACACAAATTATGTATATTTGCAGACGATATATTACTTTTTCTATCATCACCACAGGTCTCTGGTCCTAACTTAATACCAGCTCTTGATGGATTTGCAGCCCTATCCGGCCTTATGATTAATCCTAAGAAATGCCTAGTGCTTAATATTTCACTCACAAACATGGAATTGATCCCGGCTAGGGCTGCACTCCCATTCACATGGGCAGAAAAATCAATCCCATATCTTGGAATTCATTTAACAGCATCTCATTCTGACTTATTCTCAACCAATTATCCTCCTGTATTAAGACAGATCACAAATCTAATAAAACAATGGTCGCAACTTCCTTTATCCTGGATAGGGAAGATTAATGCAATCAAAATGACTATTCTACCCAAATTGCTTTATCTATTCAGAGTCCTCCCTATTCCAATTCCTTCCTATTTTTTGAGAATAGTACAAAAAAGAGCAACTTCGTTTATATGGGGCTCTTCTAAACCACGTATACCTATACACACACTACATCTTCCCAAAAATAAAGGAGGCCTGGGATACCCTAATTTTACTAACTACTACAGAGCAGCACATTTGGCCAGTCTGTCCAAATACCATGCAAAGCAGGAAATCCCATTATGGGTATTTTTAGAAGCTTCAGAAAATGACCCTCTATTAATATCAAATTTATTATGGCTTGATCCTAAATACCGCTTTAAAATTCATAATCCCATAACTAAACACTTCTTATGTCTCTGGGATAAACTAAAAACCAAATATCAGTTACAATCTCCACACAATCCTCTCCTTTCTTTTATCAGAAATCCGGCCTTTTATCCGGCATGGATCTACCCAAATTCTTTTAAAGCTTGGACAACATCAGGCATTCAGACACTAAACGATTTCATAGCATCTAAATCATTCCTTTCATTCCCATCGCTTAGAGAAAAATATGATCTACCAAACTCTGAGATATTTAGATATCTCCAAATCAAAAATTTCTATACACCATTCCTAAAGAGGGATACACCATTATCCCAATTATCCATTTTTGAATCAATCTGTACAAAAGATCCATTTGCTAAAGGTACAATTTCATCACTTTATAATCAATTATATGGAGTAGCAAATCTTAATAGACCCTCTTACGTTCAGAGGTGGGAGGAGGACCTGGGACGAACTTTAGAAGACACGGACTGGTCTAACATATGGCTCACATCTAAGTCATCTTCACCCAACATCTTAGCACTGGAGACAAATTATAAAGTCCTAACTCGCTGGTACCTTGTACCTGCTAGAGTGGCAAAATATTCACCTAATACCCCAGCTCTTTGTTTTCGGGGATGCCCAGAAATAGGCACATATTTACACATATGGTGGACGTGCCCAGTAATCCAAACCTTCTGGAAGGAAGTCTTCGTGATTGCATCTAAAATATTTAAAAAAATAATACAACCAGATCCATATTTAACTTTACTTAATCTAAAACCGGAATGGTTAACACTCTCTCAATTCAAACTTATGATCCAACTAATAACAGCTGCAAAACAAACAGTGGCCAAGGCATGGAAATCTCCTACATTGGTACTAGCAGAAACAATTCACAGAATGAATAATACAATGTCCCATGCTAAGATGGTAGCCATCGATCAAAATCAAATTCCAAAATTTGAAAAACTTTGGCATCCTTGGATAAAACAACAGTTCCTGTCAAATTTCAATGACTCTGTCCTGTTGCCATGGTAACAGATTAAATGACTTACAGAGACACCCATTCTAAGGCTTCAAAGAGAACTAAAAAGAATAATAAACTGACGAGTGGGACAACCTTGTGGACCATACCTCTACCTTTCAACCCTTTTTCTTCTTTCTCTTTCCTTTTCTCCACCTTACGATTAAAGCTCATTATCAGAATTTATTTGACCTATATACACTCTACTTGTAAACAATATGTATAGTAGATATAAATCATTTAAATACCTACAAAAGTAACTAAGGAAATGATATATATCTTTAATTTAGGTTTACGTGAACCCAATGTTTAATATTTGAAATTTCATGATATTTACCTATATAAACCCTACTGTAAAACAATAAGCTTACTTTATAGATCCTTGTAAACTTACTTTATGTATCTTTATAACATTGTATACTCAATAAACTTCTTTTGACAAGGAAAAATATGATTGCCGATGCATTATGGTGGCCCACAGTAACCTTTTAACACTACATATTATACACTGGTTGAACTCCATCATGCCCAGTAATATAAGTTGAATGGTTTATCCTCCAGAAAGCAACCCGATCCCTCCTGTGCTTGAAAGACACGCATTTACAAGTAAATTTATATTGCAATCTTCAGATGCTTGGAAATATATATAGTCTAAGCCTCAAAATATATCTCTTCAATGATGGCCTTTAAAAGACTGCATCGTAGATAATTCTAGTGTTCCTTTGGACTAGCTACAGTCTTCATTCATCACTGCTCTGACTGATCATTTTGGACACATGCTGAAACAATACTAATTATATGGGACAGATACTGACATGGTAGCTGAATACATCCTGTGATCTCCGACATGCTGAGCAAATACATCTGGTAAACGCTGATCCACAAAACAGTTACATCTGGCAGATGTGCTGAATGGTTACACTGAACTGAAGCTGTTGAGCTTAGCAAGAGTATCAGGCTTATACTGGCCAGTTATAGAAGAGGCGGATGCACTCAACAGTCACATTAAGCAGTCACTGCTTAGTGGTTACATTAACCACTTGCCTACAGGGCACTTTCAACCCCTTCCTGCCCAGGCTATTATTTACTTTTAACACACTGATGTGTGCTGATGAGGCGGCATTGATGGGCACTGATAGGCCGCACTGATGGGCACTGATGAGGTGGCACTTATGGGCACTGATGAGGCATTACTTCTGGGCACTGATTAGGTGGCACTGATGAGGAGGCACTAATATGTGCCACACTTATGGTCACTGATATGTGGCACTGATAGGCGGCACTGATGGGTGTCACTGGTGGGCACTGATAGGTGGCACTGATAGGTGGCACTGGTGGGCACTGATAGGCGGCACAGATAGGCAGCACTGATGGGCTTTGACGGGCGTCACTGATGGGCATTGATGGGTGGCACTGATAGGCAGCAATGATGAGCATTGATGGGCAGCAATGATGCGCATTGATGGGCAGCAATGATAGGCGGCACTGATAGCCAGCACTGACTGGCATCACTAATGGGCACTGATTGGTGGCACTGGTGGGCACTGAATGCTGGCACTGGTGGGCACTGATTGCTGGCACTGGTGGGCAATGATTACTGGCACTGGTGGGCACTGATTGCTGGCGATGGTGGTGCTTTATTGTAATCAGGGCACTAATGGTCAGTGCCCTGATTACATGTCTCCATGTCCCCTGCAAGGAGATGCCACTGATTGGCTCCCCTCACCACACACTCTGTCAGTGTGAGACGATGAGAGCCGATTACTGGCATTTTCGTGTTTACATGTGACCGGCTGTGATTGGACAGGGCCGATCACATGGTTAAAGAGCCGCGGCTCTTTACAGAGATTGGGGTCGCGCCATATCCTAGCAACACAGCGCGGCCGTGATCGTTGCGATCCCCACTCCCACGCAGGCGCACAAGAGCGGCCGTTCTGGGACTATGTCATATGACTTGTCCTAGAACAAGAGCCGCACCACCCCTCTGTCATTTGATGGTGGGCGGACGGCAAGCGGTTAAAGTAGTAGTTCAGCCTAAACTAACTAACTCTAAATCTACTAGCAGCCACATTCTAAGACTATTCTATCTAACCGTGTAAAGCAAAAATAGCCATGCATACCTTTTCTGAAGCTGCGTGTGTAGGAGAGGCAGCTGACAAAAGAAGCCCCATAGTAAGTCTATGGGTGACGTCACTTCCCAGGCATTTCCCAGCCGTTGTCGGCTGTCTCTTCCACGCAGCATCCACGGCTGGAGACCGGACCAGCTTTACAGGGTTAGATAGATTGGTCTTAGAATGTGGCAGCCAGTAGATTTAGATTTAGTTAGTTTTAGGCTAAACTTCTACTTTAAGTGTATGCTACAGTAACTGTCAGACATTATCAGCTGGACACTGGTTGAATTATGCTGCCAGATGAAGGCTCGTGAATTGATTAAAGCTGTATAGTAAACTTCAGTGGAATGATTAAGGCCCCTTTCACATGCAGCTCTATGGACAGGCAGATTTAAACAGGCTTGTGTCCATTTACATCCACCTACCTCCAGTTCTGTCCAGGTCTGGAAAAAAAAGGAAAATAACTGCATCCTTTTCTGTTTTTGTAAACTGGACTGTAGGTAGCCTAATGTAAGCGGACAGCGAGTCCGTTTACAGCCAGCTGCCCATAGATCCTACAAGGGTTCACCTGTGTCTGCCGGGCAGAAATTGAACAGGAACAGATGTGTATGTGGTATGTGAGCAGATACCCTTCTAATCAGAGCAGAAAATGCAAAAAAAAGATATTTTGGCTTGCACATGATTGATGATGGAAGTCAGCAGAGCTTCACCTCATTTACTTGGCTCTGAGTCGAATTCCACTGCAAATACAACTTCCCTTGCAAAGTGAACAGCCAATTTGCCTTTAATGAATCAACTTATATGTGTCAGATGGATGTTGACTAAGTAACTAAATAAGTAGTGTGGACACTGACTAATTAGTTATGTCATGTGGATGTGGACATGTTGACAGGTATATCACATAGATGTGTTGATGGGGTACATCAGATAGAAACAGGTGGGTTACATCAAAGATTCTGACAAGGTACAGATGTATACTAGCTTGCTGTTGGGTTATGTCAAGTGTACAGTGATCTGATGTATGGTAATTAGAGATGGGCCAAACACCCCCTGGTTTGGTTTGCACCAGAACTCTTCAATATGGAAAAAGTTCAGACCCGAACCGCGAAACCCTAATAAACTCTATGGGACCCGAATTTGAAAAATCAAAAGCCCCCATTTGGAAGGCTTATATGCAAGTTATTGGACATAAAAAGGGTATGGAGGCCCGAGTACTGCCCTGGGGACATGTATCAATGTAAAAAAAAAACTTTTAAAAAAGATAATTTTTAAAGGCGCAGTGATTTTAATGATGCTTAAAATTAAAAAAAATGAAAAATTCCTTTAACCACTTGCCGACAGTGTCGCGTACATTTACTGCGGCACGATGCCCCCACCTCGCTCGGGAACATCGCATTTGTTTCAGAACCAGTCAATCTTCTGGTCCAGGCCAATGATTTATGGCTTGGACCTGCTGATCGGTTCTGGCGAATTAAATCCTTCCCCTGCCTGTGTAAGTGTAAACACAGGCAGGGGAAGTGATGTCATCTCCCCTTGTGGAATCCTTTTCGTTCCAGAGGGAGGAGAGAGAACATCTCACAGTAAGTTGCACCAACACTACACTAATACCAGTACACATAGGTACACTTGTCACCCCCCGATCGCCCCCCCCAGATAACCCTTTCACTCCCTGTCACTGTGTCAGCCAGTACAGTTGTCAGATTTTTCACTGATCACTGTACTGGTGTCATTTGTGACACTAATCAGCTTTAGGGCAGTTAGTGGTAGACCCAGGTAGCTTTAGGGTAAACCCCACCCCCCAATAAAGGTTTAACCCCTTGATCACCCCCTGATACTAGTGATCACCGTATTAGTGTTATGGGTGATGCTGGTTAGTTATTTTTTTATAGCATCAGGGTACCAGCCGTATATTACCTAAATAAAGGTTTAACCCCCTGATTACCCGGCAGGTGACATCAGTTAGGTTTTAGCATCAGTCACGGTCTGCGTCGCCCCAGGCAGATTAGTGGCAGTAGCGCTAACACCCACGCACGCACCATACACCTCCCTTAGTAGTATAGTGTCTGAATGGATCAATATCTGATCAGATCTATACTAGTGTCCCCAGTAGTTTAGGGTTCCCAAAAATGCAGTGAAAGCAGGATCAGCCCAGATACCTGCTAGCACCTGCGTCCAGCCCTGTCCAGCCCACCCAAGTGCAGTATCAATCGATCACTGTCACTTACAAAACACTAAACACATAACTGCAGTGTTCACAGAGTCAGGCCTGATCCCTGCAAACGCTAACAGTTTTTTTGGTAGCATTTGAAGCAGTCGCTGACAGTCAGGTGCTCTTTTTTCCTGTGAGTCTCACTAGTGTACCAGTAAATTTAGAGGCCACAATGTCCGATCGAAGGCAAACTAGTGTAGAGGCCTACACGTTTCTGAGCATGACAGATGAGAGTGGAGAGGAAGTCACCCAACTGTCAGATTAGGGCTCAGAATACGATCCTGTAGACAGCAGCAGTACCCTGACAGATAGCTCTGACGACGGAGTTGTGGTCTCTGTCTAGGTCAGGCTTATCCGACCCCGTTCTTCTGTTGTTGTTGAGGGCTCTCGTATGGAGCAGAGAGCAAGTACTAGTGCCGCTCATCCTTCTAGTGAACTGGCAAGCACTAGCGGCCTTGTACATCCTGGTCGTGGTCAAACCAGCACTGCAGTATCACATGGTGGTGTGGCGAGTCCCATAAGTGCATCAGTGAATGTTTCAAGCACTAACACACACTAGTAGAGTATTAGCTTAGGGTACAGCACTGCACAGACTAGAAAACACTTACACAGGGTCTCCAAAGATGCCATCGCATTTTAAGAGACCAAAACTGGAACAGTTACAAATAAAGGTGTAAAAAATAAAATATAAAAAGTTGAAAAAAATAAATAAATAAAAAAGCCACAAATTGTTGTCATTTTATTCTTCCTCTATTCTCTCTCTCTATTGTTCTCTTTCTATTGTTCTACTCTGTTTTACTGTATTTTTTAACTGCAATGTTTTATTGTTACTATGTTTTTTCATTGTCATGGTTATGCAATAGAGGTTTCTCTGTCAGCTTACCTGTCTCCATATGTTCATCTCTAAAGACCAGCTGCCTCTCACCTGACTGGTTTTATAACCTCTCCTCTAAGCATGGCCCCACCCCAGGCCCTATCAGGGAACCCTATATTAACCTGTGCACTGCAAGCCAGCAGTGCTGATCAACCATTGTGTGTTAGCCTCTGTGTGTACTTGCTGTGTTTCCTTTGTCTGATTCCTGTTACCGACTTTGACCTGTTCTCGACTTTCCCTGTCTGCTTGTTACCCTGACCTTTGGCGTGTTATGTTTATCCTTGTCTGCTAGTCGCCCTAGTCGACTTTCCCTGTCTGCTTGTTGCCCTGACCTTTGGCGTGTTATGTTTATCCTTGTCTGCTAGTCGCCCTGACCTTTGGCTTACCCCTTACTTCCCTGTCGTTCCAGCCTGCTGCCTCTTTCCTCTTCTCCTGTAGTCTACGATGAGCGTGAGCTGTGAGACCCTGGGGGCCGCGACCTGGAGCCAGACTGCAGCGCAGTCCATCCTCACCACTAGGGGCTCTGGTGAACACCCGCTGGCTCTTAGACTCTGCGCCCTGGGGAATCTATGCTCTAGCTCCCACTGGGATCCATGTTAGTTATTCTGTAGACCTGCTTCCTGAACCTTCCAGGGTTCAATCCGCAGCAGTCAGTCCTAGGGTCCATTATCTTAGCGGTGCACTTCCGACTCCTACAGAGTGCATCTGTCACCTGGTCCCAGGTGACCTGACAGTTTGATCAGCCATGGACCCGGCTGATGTGCCACTACCCACAGATGATCCGTTGCAGGGCTTAGTTCGCAGACTTGAGACCCAGGAATTGCATCAGACCCAAGTAATGCGATTCCTTCAGGATTTGGCATCCCGTTTTGAACAGGTTCAGGCCTCATTAGGACCCCCGGTTCAACAACCTCAACTGCTATCTGCTGCTGCACCTATCGCACCAGTCACAGCCACACATTCATTACAACTGCCAGCTCTGTCCCATTTTTCTGGGGACGCCAAGGCTTGCAGGGGGTTCCTTAGCCAGAGTACGATTCATTTTGAACTTCAGCCCCAAAACTTCCTGTCCGATGGGGCGAAAGTAGCCTGTATTATTTCCCTCCTGTCCGGTGAGGTGCTAGCTTGGGCTGCCCCTCTGTGGGAACTGAATGATCCAGTGGTTTCTAGCCTGTCTGATTTCTTGAAACTTTTTTGGAATATCTTCGAGGAACGGGGTCGTGTCTCCTCAGCGGCTAGCGCTCTTTTACTTCTCCGTCAAGAGTCTTTTTAACCTTTTTACATGGTCTCTCTGATAGAGTGAAGGATGAATTAGCAGGAAGATCCCTTCCTGCTGATCTGGACGGTGTCATCACCTTGTGTAACCAGATCGATATTCGCTTTCAGGAGAGGGCCCTGGAAAACAGACGCCAGCACTCCCCGTTCTTTAGGCAGCCTGAGCTCCCAGACCCTTCTCTTCGATCCGAGGAGCACCCCCTGCCCGTTGAGGAACCTACGCAGCTGGGCTGGACCAAGTTGTCTCCTGAAGAATGTGCTAGGCGCAGAACTCTGGGCCTGTGCCTCTATTGTGGGGCCAAAGGTCATTTTCGTGACACTTGTTCTCTTAGTCCGGAAAAACGATTGGGGCTAATACATCTGGAAGGTGGAGTATTAGACCCTGAAGTATCACCTTCACCTTCTTGTCTTCTTCTTTCTGTGTTCCTTCATGTCGGCGCTTCCTCTCGTTCGGTCTCGGCACATCTGGATTCCGGAGCCGCTGGCAATTTCATGGATTGGGAAACTGCATCTTCCATGAGACTTACCCTTTTTCCCCTTTCAACGCCATTGGTGGTCTTGGCGATTGATGGCACTGTTCTCCCAAGGGGTCCTATCCGCTTCCAGACCCTTCCTGTTAAGATGTCGGTAGGGACACTCCACCAGGAGTGGATATCCTTCCTTGTCTTACCTAAATCTTCATCTCCTATCATATTAGGTCTTCCTTGGTTATGGTTCCATTCTCCGCACATTGACTGGACTGCTAGATGGATCCTGGCTTGGGGTTCCTCCTGTTCCTCTTCCTGCCTACTCAAGGTTACCCCAAAACAGAAACTTCCTGTTGCCACCATCCCAGTATCTTCTGCTTTTCCCGCTGCATATAGCGATTTCTGGAATGTCTCCTGCAATAGTCGGGCTGAGGCACTCTCTGGGTCATGTGGCACTCTGGATGAGGAGCCCATCTGTGAACTTGAGCCGATCATTCACTCCAGTTTGCATGCTCATTTACCTTTGCCTGTTCCTGGACCCCCTTGGACGCACACCCAGGCTGACTGCTCTACCAGTTCCACAGTCGCTACGCCCTGTGATGCGATTCTCATGGTTGCTGCACCTGGCAATGCTGTTCAGTCGGCCTCTGCACCAGTTCAGCCTATGCCCAGTGAAGCTATCCAGCTTGACTTCTGTGACACATCACTTTCTAACCAACCTGGTCTCAGGGATCCACTGACTTCCGCCCAGTCTGATGATCCCGTGTTGGATGTCCAGCTCATCTTTAAGGGTCTGGGGGACCCTGCTCAGACTCCTGATGGTCTTCTTATGCCTTTACCCATTCCTAAGAAGCCTTTAGCCCTCAATAAGTCCTCTCAACCTCTCCCTAACTCGGTTTCGGTCTCTGAGGATAATCTTAAGTACGAGGTTAGTCAAGTTCTCGATTCCCGGCTCTGTAGAGGCATTCTTCAGTACTTCGTACATTGGGAAGGGTTTAGTCCTGAGGAGAGGTCTTGGATCACTGCATCTGAGATCTTTGCGCCTCGTCTGTTGAGGAGGTTTCATCTGGAGTTTCCCTTTAAGCCAAGGCCCAGGCGGGGGAGGGGGAGGCCTCATAAGAGGGGGGTACTGTCATGGTTATGCAATAGAGGTTTCTCTGTCAGCTTACCTGTCTTCATGTGTTCATCTCTAAAGACTAGCTGCCTCTCACCTGACTGGTTTTATAACCTCTCCTCTAAGCATAACCCCACCCCAGGCCCTATCAGGGAACCCTATATTAACCTGTGCACTGCAAGCCAGCAGTGCTGATCAACCATTGTGTGTTAGCCTCCGTGTGTACTTGCTGTGTTTCCTTCGTCTGATTCCTGTTACTGACTTTGACCTGTTCTCGACTCTCCCTGTCTGCATGTTGCCCTGACCTTTGGCGTGTTATGTTTATCCTTGTCTGCTAGTCGCCCTGACCTTTGGCTTACCCCTTACTTCCCTGTCGTTCCAGCCTGCTGCCTCCTTCCTCTTCTCCTGTAGTCTACGGTGAGTGCGAGCGGTGAGACCCTGGGGGCTGCGACCTGGAGCCAGACTGCAGCGCAGTCCATCCTCACCACTAGAGGCTCTGGTGAACGCCCGCTGGCTCTTAGACTCCGCGCCCTGGGGAATCTATGCTCTAGCTCCCACTGGGATCCATGTTAGTTATCCTGTAGACCTGCTTCCTGAGCCTTCCAGGGTTCAATCCACAGCAGTCAGTCCTAGGGTCCACTATCTTAGCGGTGCACTTCCGACTCCTACAGAGTGCATCTGTCACCTGGTCCCAGGTGACCTGACAATCATGTTTGCTTTTCAGGTATGTAATTCTTTTATACCTTACTGTTTACTGTGTTTTGTTGTTAACCATTATTTTATTTTCAGGTACGCTATTCAGCTGCAGCACTGATTTATTTATCTTGACGGCAACAGCGTTTGCCCCCACGATACATAAATCAGCGACTCCAGCACTGTAGGAGGTGATTTCACCACTACAGTTAAAAAAAAGAGCATATATGCCAAAGCATCGGGTCAGGGGTGGAGGGGCGATTTGCCCCTAACATTAGGGGCGGATTGCCACCATGCTTCGGCATATATTTTTAAGTTAATGTTTTATTGTTACCATTGTTTGCTTTTCAGGTACGCAATTCAGCTGCAGCACTGATTTATTTATCTTGACAGATATGTAAATCATTGACTCCAGCGCTGTAGGAGGTGATTTCACCACCACAGTTAAAAAAAAAAAAAAATTGTGTATGCCCATCATTAGAAGTGGGTGGATGCATGGCGGTATTCTAATGGTGGGCATACCCACCTATTAATCTCTTTTTTCGTTCAGCCCACAGGCTGCATGAAAAAAAAGAACATTGCAATATATGAATGGTTTTACCAGAATGATACCTGCAGGTTTAGGTATGTTTTATGTAAAAGCAATCCTAGAGGCTAATTAGCAGCTAGACTGCTTTTACAAGCAGTGGGAGAAAACACCCTCCTCCTCCTGCCATCTTTCATGGTTTTCTCGGGCTCTCCTGTCCCACCGGGGAACCTGAGAATGTAGCCAGGGGTTCTGCCAGCTGACTGTAGAGCTGATCGAAGACCAGAATGGCTCCAATTATCTCTATGGCCTAAAAAAATGGAAGCTATGAGCATTTCATGACTTTGGTTTTGCCGGATATAAACAGCGCCATTGGGAAATTGGGGAAAGCATCTTATCACACCGATCTGGTGTGGTCAGATGCTTTGACGGCAGAGGAGAGATCTAGAGTCTAATAGACCCCAATTTAAAAAAAAAAAGTACCTGTCACTACCTATTGCTATCATAGGGGATATTTACATTCCCTGTGATAACAAAAAAAAACGATAAAAAAAAAAAATGAACAGTGTAAAAAGAAAATGAACGTCAGATCGAGGGCAGTAATTTTAGCAGTAGACCTCCTCTTTAAATCTAAAGTGGTAACCTGTAAAGGCTTTTAAAAGCTTTTAAAAATGTATGTAGTTTGTCGCCGCTGCACGGTTGTGCGCAATTTTAAAGCATGTCGTGTTTGGTATCTATCTACTCGGCATAAGATCATCTTTTATATTTTACCCAACATTTGGGCAATATTTTCGTGCATTAAAATAAAAAAAGTTTTTTTTTTCCAAAAAAATTGCGTTTGAAAAATCGCTGCCCAAATACTGTGTGAAAAAAAATTGCAAGACCCACCATTTTAATCTATAGGGCCTTTGCTTTTAAAAAAATATATAATGTTTGGGGGTTCAAAGTAATTTTCTAGCAAAAGAAAAGTATTTTTTCATGTAAACAAAAAGTGTCAGAAAGGGCTGTGTCTTCAAGTGGTTAGAAGAGTGGGTGATGAGTGGCATAAGCTTCTAATTTTGTGCATAAAATACCAAGACAGGTCAAACCCCCCCCCCCCAAATGACCCCTTTTTGGAAACTAGACACCCCAAGCTATTTGCTGATAGGCATGTTGAGACCATGGAATATTTTATATTTTGCCACAAGTTTCGGGAAATTGACAATACATTTTTTTTTTCACAAAGTTGTCACTAAATGATATATTACTCAAACATGCCATGGTCATATGTGAAACTACACCCCAAAATACATTCTGCTGCTCCTCCTGAGTACGAGGATACCACATGTGTGGGACTTTTTGGGAGCCTAGCTGCATACAGGACCCCAAAAACCAATCACCGCCTTCAGGATTTCTAAGGATGTAAAATAGTGATTTCACTTCTCACTACCTATCACACTTACAGTGGCCCTGAAATGTTCCTGTTTTGGGCACAGCTTCCACAGTTCAGTTTCTGTTTTGGGCACATATTCCACAGTTCAGTTCCTGTTTTGGGCACAGCTTCCACAGTTCAGTTTCTGTTTTGGGCACATTTTCCACAGTTCAGTTTCTGTTTTGGGCACATTTTCCACAGTTCAGTTTCTGTTTTGGGCACATTTTCCACAGTTCAGTTTCTGTTTTGGGCACATTTTCCACAGTTCAGTTTCTGTTTTGGGCACATTTTCCACAGTTCAGTTTCTGTTTTGGGCACATTTTCCACAGTTCAGTTTCTGTTTTGGGCACATTTTCCACAGTTCAGTTCCTGTTTTGGGCACAGCTTCCACAGATTAGTTTCTGTTTTGTGCACAGCTTCCACAGTTCATTTCCTGTTTTAGGTACATCTTCCACAGTTCAGTCCCTTTTTGGGGACAGCTTCCACAGTTCAGTTCCTGTTCTAACAGCAGGTATTAGAACCTATTATAAGCACACAACAGCAAGAAGCAAACATGGCTGGTTCTCATGCAACCCGAATAAGCTGTCCTCTTAGCACCCCTAGTTACAAACTACCATACCTTATATAACAAACATTTAGGCCTCATTCACATCAGTGCATCTACCAACCGTTAAGCACCCAACCCACTGGCCTTAGCCTGCATTCACACCTGGTCAGAGCACATTTCTGGTGATTCTAAAATATATTATTATTATTATTATTGTTTTTTTTGTTGTTGAATGCACTGAGCCAAACAGAAGTACAGTATCTCACAAAAGTGAGTCATTTCTTCAGTGTTGTCACATGAAAAGATATAATAAAATATTAACAAAAATGTAAGGGGTCTACTCACTTTTGTGAGCTACTGTACATACCATGTTCACTGGGCGTGTATTGCATGCAATGTTTGGCCACACTAAAGTTGGCCATACACTGTTAGAATTTCTAACTGTGAGTGGTCCTGTGTCAGCAAAAATGTATTACTCTATGAACTTCTATTGTGAACAGTGCCTGTGGCCAATCAACTGCTGGCACTTTCTGGGTATTCTGACATCCGGCACTCTGGTATCAACAACACAGTCTCTGGATTCTCCCCTGCAACTGATCTAGATACTTTTACTATACGGTGATTTTTTTTCCCTGTAGTTGTACTTTTTCACTATTATTATACATAAGATTTTGTTTTCATACAATGTTTTTTTTAATAAAATTCAGAAAAGACATATATTTAAAGCTTGTTACTGTAAATTGATGTTATTATTATTATTATTCACGATTCATATAGCACCAACAGTTTACGCAGCGCAATGTAATTGTAAATGATGTTGTAAACAAAAAAAAAGTTCCTTGGTTGGAATTGCTGGCTTCAACAGTTTCTGTGACAGTGACAGAATATGCAACTGAGCATGGCTCCTGTCATTATATGATTAAGTGGTATAATGAAGCAATAAGTAATTGTGTTCAGCTTTTTGTGCCAGCATGTGAAATAGCTGGTCAGTACAGATGACTAAAGGCTTCTTTCTGTACAATGCTGCAAAGGGTTCCCAGCGATAAGCTCTTCTATTTCTGTCTATGTGATTGCATTACTTATTGGCTCATTAGACTACTTAATCATATGACATTAGGAGGATTCCTACTCTGTTTGTGTTTCTACTAGTGAAAAGTATGCCAATCAGCTAAGAATATAGATTAACCAACATATAACTGTAACAGTAAAACCATTGTGACATAATTGACAACTAAAGCATTTGGTCTGTATTTGATACTTTAGTTAAGATGACACTAAATTCTGGTTTAAAAAAAACAAAATTCTATTCAAGTATGTTTTCTTAACACAACAAAGTACCTTCTATTACACCCAGTTACCTCCAAATCTCCAAACTACTTTTTTGTTGTTGCTGCTGCTGTGCTGCGACATCCTGTTAGAGGGTGGCTAGGTTTGTTCTCCATGGTCCCATTGTATGTAGGAACATAGCCACCCACTCTTGCAAAGAGGCAGAAAAACATAGACGTGATTTAATGAAAAGATATTACAGGGCCATTAAGTAGAGGATGTGTATACAATGTAGATTATTTTTGGAGACTAGGGATATATTGTGTCACTTTAAAATTGCAGTAATATATAATTAACTATACATAATTCTTCTATCAAGTAAAAATAATTGCAAAAGTAATAGCACGCCTCAAAGCAGGTCATAGAAAAAAACAGTTTGGAACCCTATTTAAAGTGATATTAAACCCAAAAACCTAAATGAACTAAACTACAGCTTACCAATTCTTGTATGTGGTGGCTGCATTAGGTTTTCTCCTTTACTTTCACCTGGTGACCAGCCAGTAAGATTATTATATTATATTATGTTATTTTTCATCTTACTTTAAACCGCTACAGTAAAAAAAAAAAAAAAAAAAAACTTTCCCCTCTAAGACAAAGGCATAATGTGCTAGTATGCATCACATACTAGCACATAATGGAATACTTACATTAGAACGAAGTCCTCCAGTGGTACGCTGTCACCGATGACAAGGCTTCCATCTTCCCCCGGTCTTCCTTCCGGGTTCGCGGACTCCTGCTGTGTGAGTGGCCGGAGCTGCGATGACGTTACTCCGGTGCATGTGCACGGTGCTTGGTTACGGCACAGTGCTTTGAAGGTCCAGTGCCAGACCTTCAGAGCGCATGCAACGGTGATGTCACTGACTATATCCAGTGTGCATAACGGTGCACATTTAGGAAACATTCATTTTACCTACAGGGAAGCCTTATTATAGGCTTTCCTGTAGGTAAAAATCACAAAGCGGATGCTTTAAGAGACCAAGTTGTCCAGGCAAAGTAACAGTAAGAGGGTTAAGACAAACCATTTACCATTGACACTTACAGTGACACTTACACTTACAGTGGTCAAATTGTATTTATTTATGTAAACCTTTAATCAAAAAAGGAAAAAAAAATGTTTGCTGTAACTGCTGATAAAGTGTCAGCTAGAGTTGAGCTTTAGATAAAAGTAATAATAACTTAAAGTGCATATACAGCATACAGTAATCAGAATTAATCAGGTTGGCCAGGCATATAGTCCATGGCTAAAGTTTTGGCAGCCCAGGGGTTAATAAGGGTCTGACAGTTCGGAGCATGTGGAGTGGGTTGGTGGAGCAGTGGATCTAGGAGCGGCTGCTGTCCTCAGAGAGCTGGCTCTGTGGTATGCAAGAGAAGGTGAAGAAAGGAAGCGCCACCTGAGTGCAGCATTAGTAGGTACTTTTAATGACACAAAGTAAAAAAACACTTACAAGAAAGACATAATTAAAAAGGCTCATCTGTAGATAGGTAATCCTGGTGAATTCCTCGGGCTCCAGTCTGGATGGTGTGTCAGCGGTGTAAGGCTGCAGGGGAAGCTGTTCAGCAGGTGGTTCGTCCTGTGGCCATCAGGGGGAAGCTGAGGTCAGTGTGGAGCGCACAGAGGGTGTGCGTGACGTCATGGATCGTTCAGCGGCTTCCGGCTTCCGGGTACACTCCAGGGGGAGGGCTCACATCGAGGGAGGATTCAGGCAGTGGGAGAGCACTGGGTAGGCTACGTGCTCGGAGCGGCTGCTCCTTCAATAGTACTGTAAATAGTACTGTAAAGATTTGAATAAACCTTTTCTTGTTAAAAAAAATTAAGTTTATGACTTATGACAGGTCATGTAAGTCTGTAATTGGGTCGGATTACTGCAGGTCAAGCTGGATGGGTCTACAGTACAGGTCTCTGGTACCTTCCCCTGGATCTATAAGTTTGGAGAAGCTTCTTGAAGTTAGTGGGCGGAGGCCAGGAGGTCCTGATGTGCATACTTGAGGAAATTTGGACAATCCTCAGGCAGAGGGCCTGGCAGAGTGGCTTGGTCAGCCCTTAAATATGGTGGAACCTGGCCAGCAGGGGAGTTGGGTGGAAGATGGAGTGCTGAGGTTGCTGTCGTATGGCCTGGGAGGGTAGCCTGGGCCGGGGGCTCTGCCTCCAGGCAGGAGCTAAGAAAAAGGAAGAGAGGAAACCTGAGAGAGGAGTCTCCATTACCTTTGGACATCCAGGCTGGCATGGGAAGATCTGATCACTTGAAGGCCTGAACAGGAGTTTTGTCTAGTGCAGCAGGGAGCAAAGGACAGTGTGAGTACCTCAGAACACCTAGGGGCATACAAGGGGAAAGACTGTCAGACATAGCATACTTTCCAAGGACAGCATTGTGCTAAATCCTGGGGCGTTCTTCAAAGCATACTACTTCATACAGTTTGCAACTTTGTGCTGATTCTTTTACTACTTGCCTATGCCTACTGGGCACTTTTATCCCCTTCGTTCCCAGGCCAATTTTCCGCTTTCTGCACTGTTGCACTTTCAATGACAATTGCGCGGTCATATAGCGCTGTACCGAAAATAAATTTTTATAATTTTTTTTAAACATATAGAGCTTTCTTTTGGTGGTATTTAATCACCACTGGCTTTTTTTTGCTAAAAAAAAATGAAAAGATACTGAACATTTTGACAAGAAAACATTTTTTTACTTAGTTTCTGTTATAAAATTTGTAAATACCGGTAAGTAATTTTTCTCCTTTTATTTCCAATATTTTTTCAAATTTTCAAATAGACATACAAAAAAAAGGAAATGCAATTGTGTTGCAAGTAAGAAAAATAATTATACATAAATAAGGCTCTATAGGTCAGTTATAGAACTGTTATATCTTTTGTACACTACAACGTATATATTGCATCGTGTAACTATTAGGGTCGAAACTGAAACAAACTTGCAACCCACTAACTGGGCTTTCGCGTGGACCTCAAAACTGTATGTGGCGCTAGAGTCCATGCAATGCCAGGCACATCTAGATAAAGGAACAGAATAAGGGAGAAAAAAAGAAGGAAGAGAAGCGAGGAAAGGGTAGGGGTAAGAGGTAGGGAAGTGGAGTGGATGCACTCCCATCTCAGAGGAAGTACCTCTATTGCCAGGCAACTTATGTAGTTGTAAGATACCTGATCCAGGGGTCCCATATTTTGTTGAACCCAGTGATCTTATCCTTTAGAATTGCAGAAAGGCGTTCATTAACCATTATCCATGAGAGTTTGGCTTTCAGTAGGTAAAATGGAATCGAGGGGGACCTCCAAGATTTAGCTATAGAAATTCTAGCTGCTACAAATATAAATGTGATAAGTCTTCGCATTTGTTTTGATGCCTTCTCCACTGGGCGTTCCAGCAGTGTGTGCAGGGGCGATTTAAGGACGTTCACTTGAGTTAGGGAATAAATGAGATTGTATGTACGTATCCAGAACCACCTCACTTTTGGACATGTCCACCAAGTGTGGTACCATCTGTATTACATCCTCTAAAACATCACGGGGACGCCCCTGGGACAAAGGCTGCTATCCTCTCTGGGACCATGTACCATCACATCAGAACTTTATAGTTTGCCTCTATCAGAGAGGTATTAATAAGCGATTTAGATGTGTTCTGTATTATTTTGCTCCATTCCTCTATTGCTAAATCTGTGTCTATATCTTGCTCCCATTTGAGCATATAAGATCATTTTTGGGGAGTCGAGGACAAGATACCTTATATCTGTGATATATGGCCAGTGTGTTTGTCGAAAGTCCTACAGAGGTTTTCCATTGAGGTGAATGTGGTAATATCAGAGGTGCGATTTAGTGTCGCCAAGAAGTGTGCTATCTGGGTATAGTGGAAAAGTTCAGAATTTGGAATGTTATATTTTTCCAGTAAGGTTGATTTCTACAAAGCACCTCTGTGATCACAGACATCCGCTGTACACAGCAAACCTTTGTTAGTCCACCATGAGAAATTTTGGGGATGGAGACCCAGGGTGAACAAAGGATTTCCGAACAGTGGGGCTAAGGGGTTGTGCTGGGACTTGAACTAATGGGTGGTTACCAGCCGATCCCATAAATTTAGGGAGAACGACAAGCTCGGGCACAATATGGTCGGCCTGTCTTTCCCTTTCATCCACATTAAGTGGCTGATCTCCCTATCAGGGTATAGGGAGGACTCAATCGACATCCAGAGCGGTCTGGGCTGTCGCGTGTGGAATCGGATTAGTTGGGACAATTGTGCAGCTTGAAAATATTTAAGTAAATCGGGCATTCCAAGGCCCCCTCTCAATTTCGGTGCATATAGTGTTCGTCTGTTCACCCTAGGTCTCTTGTGTCCCCATATATAATCTAATAGCTTTGTCTGGAATTTCTGTAAATCTTTTCTTACTATCGCTATTGGAAGAGTCCTGAACAGATACAGCACTTTCGGCAAAACGGTCATTTTAATTGAGCACAGCCTACCGAACCATGACAGAGGGTTACCTGACCATCTTTTGAGGTCCTCTAGTATTTTCCTGAATAGTTGGCTATAGTTATGTTTATACAGCGTTGCAAGGGTGGGAGTCAGAAAGATGCCCAAGTATGGCAAGGTCTCCTTTGGTCATTTAAAGGGGAAAGATTTTTGCAGGGCTTGAACTATATGTGTTTGTTAGGAGACGCTAAGTGCCTGAGATTTTAGAATGATTTACTTTCAAGCTAGAAAATTCCGTAAAGTGTCTCAGTACTACATGTAGGCTAGGCAAGGAGGTGATCGGGGAGGAGAGGAGCAGTAAGATATCATCTGCGAACATTGCGCATTTGTGTTCGCGATCTCCGCACCTCACCCCCAATATATCCGGGTGTTCGCGAATTTTGATGGCCAAAGGCTCTAAAGCCAAAATGAATAATAGGGGGGATAGGGGGCAGCCCTGCCGGGTCCCTCTGAGTATGTTTATGTTTTGTGATTGGTAGCCCTTAACTACGAGATTTGCCATAGGATCGCTATAGATTATTTTGAGTGTGGTCAGGAAGTGTGAACCAAACCCATATTTTCTTAAAATAAAAAAAAGATAGTCCCAGGATAGTGAATCAAATGCTTTATGTAGGTCTAATGAGACCAATAATGCCCCTCTCCAGCCTCCTCCATCCCAGCCCGAATTCAAAGCAGAAATTATGTCAATGATGCGTCTAGTCTGGTCTGGGGCTTGTCTGTTTGGAACAAACCCAGTCTGGTCAGGGGTGGATATATTTCGATATGAACGAATTTATACGAGTGGTTAATATCTTTGTCAGTATTTTAAGGTCGACATTATTAAACGAAATAGGGTGGTAGTTTGTACAGTACCCGTGGTCTTTATTCAGCTTGGGAATGACATGTATAAAGGCCCTGTTCTCGTGTAGTGGTAAAGGGGACCCCTTTCTCAGTGCATTATAGAAGGAGCAGAGGTGAGGAACCAGAATTTCTGTGTATTTGCAGTAATAGTGGCCTGATAATCCATCTGGACCCGGTGACTTCGACAGGTTCAGGGATTTTATAGCCGCCGCTACTTCGTTTGCTGTTAACTCTGCCTCCATTATCTCTGCATGGTCACTAGATAGTGTTGGGAGTGGTATCTCCCTCAAGAATTCTTCTGCCTTATTCACACTAAAGTCTTTTGGAGAGTCATAGAGTCTAGAGTAGAATGTAAAGAATTCCTGTAATATAAGCTGAGGATTTTGGTTAGTTTGTCGGTTCTGTAGTCTCAGTTTGGGGAGTGCAGGATTATATGGCCTTGGATTGAGTTTTCTTGCCAGTAGTTTGTTCAGTTTATCTCCCAATGTGTAATATCGGTGTTTAACACATCTATCATATTTTTCTGCTTTTGTTGTGAGGCTCAAATTTAGTGTTGTTCTTGCCACATTAATCTGGTACCTAAGATCCAGATGTTGGTTGGATTTTTGTTCTTGCGTGAGTCGAAGTAACTCTTCCTCTTGTTGTATTGTATGTGTACGTTCCCATTTGACTCTGGTAGCTAGCTGTATTAATTTACCTCGTATGGTAGCTTTGTGGGCTGCCCAAACCATCGCTTTGAGGAGGCTGAGGAGGGGTTGTCCTGAAAGTATTGTTCTATGGTTATTTCTACTTCTTTGGCAATAATGGGATGACTTAGTAAAGATTTGTTTAATCGCCAAGAAGGCTGTCGTGATTTAGACCATAGATCTGTTAAAACGACTTGGACCGCAGAATGGTCTGATCACACCATAGGTACTATTTTAGTCGATGAGATATATGGAAGCAAAGGAGACAGCGTGAGTAGATGGTCGATGCGCGAATACGATTTATGGACGTGCTAATAGAACGTAAATACTCTAACTGTGGAATGGGCATCCCTCCAAAGATCAATGAGATCATAGATGTGAAGTAAGCGTGCTATTGCACTACTTTGTTTTGGAGTATGTTTCAGGGTCGCCTTTCGAGGATCAGACTTATCTAGGATCTGATCAAGAGAAGTGTTGCTATCTCCGCCTAACACCACATGACCCACTAAGTGAGGCATTATAACTTCTAGCATTGTGCTAAAAAAATGTAATTGTCCTACATTAGGGGCATAGTAAGAAATAAAGGTGACCGCACTGTTATTAATCTTACCAGCAACCATAATGTAGCGGCCCTCTTTATCCTTTATCACATTAGTGGGAGTGAAGGGGACCCGTTTGGCAATACATATAGCTACTCCTTTTCTTTTATCCAGTCCATTAGACAAGTAAACTGTCGGATATTTTACATTTAAATATCTTGGGGCTGAAGTTCGTGAAAAGTGTGTCTCTTGTATGAGTAGAATATCTGCCCTCATTTTGTTATATTGCTGAAAAGCCTTAGCCCTTTTAATCGGGGAGTTCAAGTCCTGTACATTATGTGTTAGTATAGTGTAGGTAAGTTGATTTCTACTGGTCATGGTGGTTCGGGAAGCTGTACTCACATTTTGGCTATTTCAAGAGGTCTGTTCGGAAGTCTCCAGAATCATACTCTCGGGCCTTTGCTTGGTGTAGGAGTGCATCCAAGGGAGAAAAAGGACGAAGGGAAGAAAAAGAAAATGAGTTAGAAATATTAAGGCATATACAATGTTGCATTTTTTTTTGTTATATTAAAAGGTGAAACCAATGAACAAAAAGGAAAAAAATAAGGAAAAAAAAAGAACTTGCACACTGCATCACAGTGTGACTGCAGGGGTACAAGGCCCCCCTGTAGTTGTTGTGAGGTCGTCTCCACTCTCGTTGTAGAGACAAGTTCACTCTTAGTGGCATGTGGTTCACCTCCGGCCCCACTTATCTATCGTCAGGAAGGGACGAGTGGGATCCACCCACCGGAAGATTGTAAAAAAAAAAGGAACAGAAAAATACCCAGGTAGTTTGATCCCTCTTCCTCCTTATGAAAATTAATTCTGCAGTCAGGAGCGGAATTTCCTCCTGGGAAACAAAAGCATCGTAGATTGTAACTTTGAACAATATTTACATTTAAGCCTGTGTAGAACAGGAACAACGGGAACAGTCAGATATAGGTATCTGGATCTTCAAAATTGGACATAGTCCACCTGTGAGGAGCTCGGTCACTGGGACCAAATTTTGCAATTGCATCTTTGGGAGCGTTCAAGTGACAGACGGAGATTTTCCTGGCTCTGGACCTTTCCTGTTGAGACCATAGGGGGGAGATAGGTCGTCTCTTGTTACCCGGGTCACTGAATCCCTGCGGTTCTGTTGAAATAAGACCTAAGTCCTGGAGTAACGCTTCACCGGACTGAAAGGTGGCAAAAGAGTGGGATTTGCCCTTGTAGAAGAATGATAGTCGAAATGGAAATGACCACCTGTCTATTAATCTGTCTATTGATGAGCTGATTAACCACTTGACAACTGGGCACTTAAACCCCCCTCGTGACCAGACCAATTTTCAGCTTTCAGCGCTCTCACACTTTGAATGACAATTACTCAGTCGTGTAATACTGTACCCAAATGAATTTTTTGTCCTTTTTTTCATACAAATAGAGCTTTCTTTTGGTGGTATTTGATCACCTCTGGGTTTTTTATTTTTTGCGCTATAAATGAAAAAAGACCGCAAATTTTGAAAAAAAACGCATTTTTCTTAGTTTCTGTGATAAAATTTTGCAAATTAGTAATTTTGCTTCATAAATTTTGGCCACAATTTATACTGCTACATATCTTTGGTAAAAATAACCCAAATTAGTGGATATTATTTGGTCTTTGTGAAAGTTAGAGAGTCTACAAGTTATGGTGCAAATCATAAAAAATTGATCACACCTGATGTACTGACGGCCTATCTCATTTCTTGCGACCCGAACAAGTCAGGAAAGTACAAATACCCCCCAAATGACCCCTTTTTTGAAAGTAGACAATCCAAGGTATTTAGTAAGATGCATGTTGAGGTTTTTGATGTTGTCATTTTTTCCCACAATTCTTTGCAAAATGAAGATTTTTTTTTTCTTTTTTTTTTACCCCCACAAAATTGTCATTGTAATGGTTATTTCTCTCACATGCCATGTATATACCACAAATGACGCCCCAAAATACATTCTGCTACTCCTCCTGAGTATTACGATACCACATGTGTGGGACTTTTTCACAGCCTGGCCACATAGAGAGGCCCAACATGCAGGGAGCACCATCAGGTGTTCTAGGAGCATAAATTACACATCTAATTTGTTGACTACCTCTTACACTTTTGAAGGCCCTGGAGAACCAGGACAATGACATGTGACACTGACGTGGCACTGATGACAAATGGCACTGATACGTGGCACTGATGACAGATGGCACTGATACCTGGCACTGACACTGATGTGGCACTGATGACAGATGGCACTAATGACAGATGGCACTAATACATGGCACTGATGACAGATGGCACTAATACGTGGCACTGACAGATGGCACTAATATGTGGCACTGATGACATGTGGCGCTGATGACAAATGGCACTGATATGTGGCACTGATGACACGTGGCACTGATGAAAGATGGCACTAATACGTGGCCCTGATGACAGATGGCACTAATACGTGGCACTGATGACACTGATGACAGATGGCACTGATACGTGGCACTGATGACACTGATGACAGGTGGCACTGATACGTGGCACTGATGACACGTGACACTGATGACAGATGGCACGTGACACTGACAGATGGCACTGATGACAGATGGCACTGATGACAGATGGCACTATGTGGCACTGATGACAGATGGCACTGATGACAGATGGCACTATGTGGCACTGATGACAGATGGCACTTATACGTGGCAGTGGGGACAGATGGCACTGGGGACAGATGGCAGGGCAGATGGCAGGGGCAGATGGCAGGGCAGGGCAGATGGCAGGGACAGATGGCAGGGACAGATGGCAGGGGCAGATGGCAGGGCAGATGGCAGGGGCAGATGGCAGGGCAGGGCAGATGGCAGGGACAGATGGCAGGGGCAGATGGCAGGGCAGGGCAGATGGCAGGGACAGATGGCAGGGGCAGATGGCAGGGGCAGATGGCAGGGCAGATGGCAGGGGCAGATGGCAGGGCAGATGGCAGGGGCAGATGGCAGGGGCAGATAGCAGGGCAGATGGCAGGGGCAGATGGCAGGGCAGATGGCAGGGCAGATGGCGGGGCAGATAGCAGGGCAGATGGCAGGGGCAGATGGCAGGGCAGATGGCAGGGGCAGATAGCAGGGCAGATGGCAGGGGCAGATAGCAGGGCAGATGGCAGGGGCAGATGGCAGGGGCAGATGGCAGGGCAGATGGCAGGGGCAGATGGCAGGGGCAGATGGCAGGGCAGATGGCAGGGCAGATGGCAGGGGCAGATGGCAGGGGCAGATGGCAGGGGCAGATAGCAGGGCAGATGGCAGGGCAGATGGCAGGGACCGTTAACAGCGGGACACCTTTTTTTCCTTTTTTTTTTTTCTTTTACACTCACCGCCGCAGCGGTTCCGCTCTCCCTCCTCACACGCTGTCTCTGTGTGAGGAGGGAGAGCCGGCGATGAGAGAGGATCTCATATGTTTACATATGAGATCCTCTCTCATTGGCACCGCCGATCGCACTGTAAACGGCCGCTGTCATTGGCCGTTTACGGTGATCTGTGACTGGCTGTGTCCGAGGGACACGGCCAGCACAAAACTTCCGCGATGCGCGCCCGCGGGAGCGCGCAATGCGGAAGTAAACAGGAGGACGTCCAGGGACGCCCTCCCGGCAATTGAAGTCCGCGCTGTAGCCGTCTTTCGGCTATAGCGCGGACGCCTAGTGGTTAAGGAGCAGCTTCAGCGCTCTCCTATTCTGGATCGTTGTCTGGGCTATGTTTGCGAAAATCTAAATCGGATGTCCTGAAATAGATATGTCTCCTTGATGTCTGGCCTCTAGCATAATCTTTTCTTTGATGCGATAGAAATGTGGCTTGACTATCACATTGCGTGGCAGGCTGTCTGGTCTGGGAGCTGTCAGGGCGCGGTGCACCCTATCCAATTCTAACTGGTGAGGAGCGATATCCGGTATCAGTTGCTTCATTAGGGCATGGATCAATTCTTCTAGGTCCGTTTCTGATTCCGGGAGGCCCCGTACTAGACCTGTTTTCCAAGTCCTCGATTTTTGCATTTGCTTGGTCCAGTTAGTCCTGTAGGGATGCAATCATTTTGGAATTTTGGTTCACCCGTTTTACTGTCCCATCCATTTTGGACTCAATTATGTCCAATCTCTCCCCTATGTTTTGGAAGTCATCTTTCATTCCTGTACTGATTATGGTGCATGCTTTGGACAGTTCTTGTTGCAGGAGTGCAGAAAATCTAGCAAGAAGAACTGTGTCTCCTGATACACTGTAGTAGGAGCAGGTGGCTGTGAAAACACCGCACTGTTTTGGCTCAGGGCTATTTCAGCAATTTCAGCCATTTTCCTGTCTGTGGAGGAGGCTGGGGAGTCTGTAAACAATAGGGGCCTGTCCGAAGAGCCCGACAAGGGGGACATCTGTGGATGTTCACTCTGTGGGGAGGGAGGCCCATCCTGGGATTGGGATGAGAAGGGGTCTCTGTGGACCTCAGCTAGAAATGTGACTTCTGGGCAGGGTAGCTCGGTCCTCTGGGCCTGGCCTCCCCCGCATGGTATGTCTCCTGTTTCAGACCATCTTGGTCTGGGGGGCTGCTCTGTGGCTCCTCGGCTAGGCTGCTGAGCTGCCCAAGAAGTCTGGTGGTGGGCTTGAGGACTGCTGCAGTCCGTGTCTCCCCCTCCATGCTTCATTGCGGTCTGTGGGGTCTGCCGTTGTGTCTGTGAGCCGCCGCGTGCAGTGTCTCCCTTCCACGGCACCATCTTAGGCTGGAATGGCTGCTGCTGGGCCTTGAAAGCGCAGGTTGTTCCGAGTTGCTGGGGAGGCTTTCAGTTGTTGTAATCGTTCCGCTCTCCGCTGCATGGTCTGCTCCTGAATCCTGGGTTGTCGGTCGGATGGTGTTCCGATCGCCCCTTATCGCTTATTTTTAAGCTTTTCAGGCCGGAGGTGAGCGGAGCCCGGTCAGTACATGATAGGCGGCACTGATAGGCGTCACTGATGGGCACTAATAGATGGCACTAATGGGCACTGATAGGCGGCACTTATGGGCACTGATAGGCAGCACAGATAGATGGCAGTGATAGGAACTGATTGACATCACTGCTGGGCACTGACTGGCATTACTGCTGGACACTGTTCATCAGTGCCCTGATTATCTGTGCAGAAATCCCTGTGGGGGAAATGCCACTGTCAGTGTGAGGAGAGGAATGCCGATAACCGGCACTTTCTTTGCTTGCATGTGATCAGCTGTGATTTGACACAGCTGATCACGTGGGTAAAAGGCTTCGATAATGGCTTTTTACTGAGCTCGGTGATGTGCCGAGTCCCAGGGACAGAGCTCAATTATTCTGGAGTAGGATCTTCATTTTGTACATATAGAAGGAAGTTTGTCCTCATCTGTTTCTTCAAGTCAAGTTGGGCATCCCATGATTCCTATACCCTATCCAAGTTGTTTTCCCCAATAAAACAACAATAACAAGCCTATGAACTGTTTTCTTGTGTTTGGATACAAGTTGGAAATGTCCTATGAGTGATGAACAAAAGAAAACACCAGTATCCTGCAGCTCCTCTGTTAGATCAGGGATGGATCCTTCCATATATCTGTAAAAAAAAAAAAAAAAAAAAAAAACAATGAGGGCACAGGATCAGTGAAGTGAAATCATTTATTGGATAAAAACATAGCACACATGTGAATCACCTGTAAACAGCCTGGAGAGCAGAAAGGGTACACCATGTAATCACTAGGATTGATGACAGCAAGGCAGATGTATTAATAAGCCTCCATGCAGTGGAGCCCGACCTGCCAAATAAGAGAGAAGTTGGCGGTGTCTACGCCATCCGTCATGCATCTTGGAGCCAGGCAACACAGCATCAGTGTTCGAGGAGTGGGCCTCTTAGGCTGGCCATAGACAAGTCTGTTTTTTTTATTCAACCGGTAGGTTGAATGGAAATAAAAACTGACCCAATTTTCCCATCCACACATTCGAGGTGTATGAGTGAATATAGGAGCAACAACCTGTTTGTAAGGAAAAATAGTTTTAGCCTTAGGAACAGGTTCCTGATGAGGAGGGACACTTGAGGAATCCTCCTGTACCCTGGTAGATTGGTGTCCAGGTAAAGTATGCTTACAAGTGTTCCTTAGAGTCCGCGGGACCCGCAGTCGGACCTACGGAGCTCGCGGCGGGCAGGTGCGCTTGCGCCTGCTATACAGACCTTGCGAGATCACGTACAATAACGTGATTTCATGCGGTGGAGCCAACCTGCCGCAGTAAAACTGCGTCGGCTGGTCCGCAATCGGTTAAAGTGTTAGTAAACCATAATAAAGAGAGAAATACAGAAGTTCATAGTGCAACATGTTTAATAAAAGCATAAAAAAGGTCACTCACATTGTATAGCGCTGACTCCCAGCCCTAAAGATGAAGATGCTTTTTCTCTATAAATATATTTCTTTGTGAATTTTTCTATGGCTTCTAATTGTATCCTATTTTATGCAGGTACATATCCACTTTGGTCCCTCAATATATCCCCTGAGGAAGCCCCACTGGGCGAAACATGTAGGGATTGGGGATTACAGTGCTGAGTGACTGCCTACTTCTAATCTAATCAGATATGTACTGCTGTCTGTCATTTCATGTTATTATGTCTAGCCAGCATAATTTTTAAATGTTGTATATGTTGAATAAAATATGAATTTTATTTTTTACCTTCATGTCTGTTGAAATCTCTTTTCCCTGGCACCCGTAAAGTCCCACTAAATTATCCTCCTGACTTTATTTACTATTCAGAGATGGTGGTGCCCTCTCTTTGACATTGTCACCCATCCACATTTATTAATAATCATAGTGCAACATGTTTAATAAAAGCATAAAAAAGGTCACTCACATTGTATAGCGCTGACTCCCAGCCCTTAAGATGAAATCGCCCAGTTGAGAGAGGAATGCGCCACTTCCTCATATAGCAAGCACTGCTTTTAAGGGATTTGAGCATAGTTTAATAGTACTTTAGCTAAGAGTTCTGTACTGTGTAATCCATTTAACAGATCACATCTTGGTTTTAAATCTAAAGCAGTTATAAACTCAAAAGTATACATGTATTATATTGCAGCTTGCCAGAGCTTAGATGTGGTAGTTGCATTAAATTTCTTTTTTAGGATTTCTTTCTTTTATTTTCACCTGGTGATCCTGTCGGTAAGTCTGTTGTTTTTTAACAGAACAAGATGTCCTGCAGATGTAGCAGTTAGAAGTTTGAGAAAAAACATTTACCACTGACAGGAGTGCTTACAACGATCAGCTTTTATTTATTAGTGTAAAGTCTTTATCCAAAGGAGAAAAAAAAAAACTATTGCTACAACTGCTTAAGTTCAGCTTTAACCACATCCCACCCAGCCTATAGCAAAATGACAGCGTCAGCCATGGTTTCATTATCCTGAATGGGCATCATATTATGCCCAGGATAAGGAGTGGCGACTAATAGTGCGGTGTGTCGCTCTGCCACACAGCATCTCCGATCGCAGTAAAGAGCCTATACCGTAGAGTCTAATCACAGCTGATCGCATGGTAACCAGGAAGTGCAGTTTATCGGCTTTTCCTCTATTTGTGCTGACAAGGCACAAGTAGAGGAGAGCCAATAAGAGGCTCTCCTGACAGGGGGGGTCTGCGCTGATAATCAGCGCATTATCAGTGCAAACCTATAAGGATGCCAACTTGTGCCAGACTGTGCCCATCGGGGATGCCTGTCAGTGCCTCCTCATGATTGCTGTCTATCAGTGCCATCTATCAGTGCTGCCTATCAGTGCCCATCAGTGCTGCATATCAGTGCTGAATAATACTGCCTTATCAGTGCCCATCAGTGCCACCTCATCAGTACTGCATCATCAGAGACCCTCAGTGCAGCCTCACCAGCGCCTGTCAGTGGAGGAGAAAACGTACTTATTTACACAATTTTATAACAGAAACAAAAAAAAACCTTATTTTTTTCAAAATGTGCTTAGCAAAAAATAAAAAACGCAGAGGTGATTAAAGGGATTGTAAACCCTTGTGTTTTTTCACCTTAATGCATCCTATGCATTAAGGTGAAAAAACACCTGGCAGTCATTGGCCCTCCAACCCCCCCGTTTTACTTACCTGAGCCCCTTCATCTCTTCGTCGGGGACGCGCTGTCCCTCTCTCCATGGGGGCCCAGCCATTGGCTCCCTAGGGAGTTATCTGATGCGGGGAGGAGCCATGAGAGCCGCCGGGGGACCCCAGAAGAGGATGTTTGGGGCCACTCTGTGCAAAACGAGCTGCACAGTGGAGGTAAGTATGACATGTTTGTTATTTAAAGAAAAAACAAAAAAACGATTCTTTACAATCACTTTAAATACCACCAAAATAAAGCCCTATTTGTGGGAAAAGTGTTGCATGACCGCGCAATTGTCATTCAAAGTACAACAGCGCTGAAAGCTGAAAATTGGCCTGGACAGGAAGGGGGTGAAAGTGCCCTGTATTGAAGTGGTTAATATGTTAATTTGTTAGTGTATTTAAAACTGCTAGTGCATCTAACGCTTTCCTCCCACCAGACTGACAATGCTGCTGTCCAAAGGTGTTTCTGTTGCTCCTTCATGCAGAGTGTGGGCACCCAAATACAGGGGGTGTATTACTGGCAAGATAACCAGGTGAAAACATAGTGGAAAAAAGCCTAAAAAAGAAATTTAATTCAACCACCACATCTAAGGATTGGTAAGCTGCCATATATGACTTTTTTGGGTTTGGGTTTAATACCACTTTAACCTACTGTATGTTCCTGTACCTCTGTGTAAATCACAAAGCTGAACCGTCACTATAGGCAGCAATATATCATCTTTTTATAGTTTCTTCTTCAATCTATTGAATACTATAGTGGCATGATGTGAGCAGCAAGATTTTCAATCCCTACTGACATCATGGGTTCTTATTCTGTGTTAGCGGGAGGTGGGAGAGGGTTCAGTGGGCCCAGGCGTGTGTGAAAATACTCCCCCAGGGTTGGCTCACAGGAAGTAAGGTAAATGATTCTAGATATCATTCAACTTGGAAGGCACCATCTTGTGGATAAGACGGAGTACTGCAGGGACAGCTCAAATTTCATGGTCAGTATTATAGCCAGGGCTGCTCTTTTAAATTGTTATACTTTATGCAAGTTTAAAGTTGATGTTGGGCATTAAACAATGTCATTCTTGTGAGATGTAGAATATAAAGTCAGATCCAGTGCAGCATGTCTCCTGTGTTCTTCAGCTGTCAACCACAAAACTATTGTAATAGAATACTGCAGAGATGAATAATTTGTTGCAGTGGCATTAGTGTACAAAAAAAATTATTATTTAAACTCGCAAGTGCTTTTTTTATCACTACTATTCCTTTATACTAAAAGTTAATCAATCAGCGCAAATGAAAATAATAATAATGAATAAAAGCAGCTGAACACTTAGGGTCAAAAAATCAAATCCCAGCATGA
Source organism: Aquarana catesbeiana (assembly GCF_042186555.1). NCBI lineage: Eukaryota > Metazoa > Chordata > Amphibia > Anura > Ranidae > Aquarana > Aquarana catesbeiana. The sequence continues at coordinate 625,858,340 of NC_133325.1, forward strand.
AATATAAAAGTTGTAGTGCAGGGGGGCAGGAGGCGGAGCCTAGCAGAGCAGACATGCATTGTTAGAGCTCCACACCGCTGAGGAGAGAAGAGAAGGACAAAGCGGAGCCTGCAGGCTCAAAAGGTATCCATTTGAACCTTTTTGCCCCAGGGAACAAACTGTGAAAGTTTGGGGAGGAAATATGGTACTGGGAGGAAACCGTGGCAGAAATAAAAATCACCTCACAAAGAGCTCACAGGCACTCACTGCAGCTGAAGCAGCTCCAGTCACCTCACAAGATACAGCATCAGGGCGCTCTCACAGACAGAAAATGTCACAGCAAGACTCTCCATTTGAGTCAGATACAGAACAAATCCTCTCACAAACTTCTCCACAAGCCTCCTCAGTATCCCCAGTAATATTATTACAATTTGAAAAGATGCTTCATAAGGCTTTAAAACAAACCTCAGACCAAATAACAAAAAGCCTAACCAAAGAAATAGGAGAGCTGGGAAACTGCACCGCAGCCTTAGAAATAAAAATGGATGAAATTGAAATTACAACCCAAGAAAATATAACAGAATTGGAACAATTAAAAAAAGAGAATTTAATACTTCAAACTAAGCTTGAAGATTACGAAAATAGAGCCAGATGTTCAAACTTGCGCATAAGGGGAATACCTGAAACTGTGACAGACCTGCAATCTACTATTACTGCTCTATTACAAGAACTAAAGCCAGATATCCCTATTGAACGTTTAGAACTGGACAGAGTACACAGAGCCCTCACAGCCAAAAAGAAAGATGGACCCCCACGTGATATAATCACAAAATTTCATTATTACAGAAAGAAAGAACAAATACTAATTGCTGCAAGAGAAAAAAAGGAACTTAATTTTCAAGGACACAATTATCAAATTTTTGCTGACCTATCCCAACTTACTATTACTAAAAGACGATCCATGAAACCCCAACTAATGGAACTGCAACGCCACAACATTATGTATCAATGGGGCTTCCCCTTTTCAGTCAGATTTAACTACCAAGGTACAATTTACAGAAGCAGATCAGCAGATGAACTACAACAAACCCTTTTAAAATTAAATCTGACAGAACCCACAAGCAGAAACACTCCCACACGCAGAAGAATGGCGTCATCTTCACCTTCAGGCAGCACCCAGAAAATTTCAGAACAAAATGGGAATCATTATTCTCACAAAAGAGGCCGTTATGCCACATCATCCATGGACCAAGAAGATTCAATGGACTGACATCCTAATTCCTGATATCTCTTCATTTATTATACTAAGAGATGGTTCTCTATAAAAAACCTATATTTATAACTGAATGTAACTGCATTCTGATAGTCACACACTGTGTGGGATCATGTTACATTCCAGTTATATTTCTTATTACTTCTGATTCATATAGCCTTAGAATATATAAGTGAAATAAGGAAATTCTTGTTCAGTTATATATTATCAGGTAATAACAATAGATTTATTACTTTTTAGGACAAATATGTTCAATAATCCAGAAGTAATGGAAGCTTTTTCTTTCTTTTCTTAAAACAAATATATTATTACCTAACTAGTTCCTAGAATTATGTTTTTGTTTATTCTAATTTGAAGCAATACAACCTCAATTTTATGAGTTAACATATTTAAACAGTTGCATATGAATAAAATATGTAATTGTTTACTCTAAAAGGGTTAAAATCCCAAAATAATTCAAACTATCTTCATCAATACCAAAGTTATTAACAGTACCTTTCTAACTGAATTATTTAGCCTAGGGCAAGACTAACCATATACAACCACCCTGGAATAAATAATTTCAACAAAAACTATATTCTGCACTCCAATTAATGAATCATCATTTTGATGTCTTTTGACATAGCACTTCTCTCCTGTAAGCGGAAGATCCGTGTACCCCCATTAGCCCTCCTCATTCTCCCAACCATATTATGTGGGAGTGTGACGAAGGCACTTATTCCCCTGAGAGAGATATTTATTCTCTTTCACGGGTAAATTGTGATTACTTGAAAAAAATAATTTATACAATGTATCATCTAATCTCATATGTTTTTTGTTTACTCTTTACTCCAGAATTCACTGGTTTCTTTTCTATCTATTCATCTCTTCAGTCCACACAGGTTGATCTGCGCAGTCAGCTCTGCATAACAAAAAGTAAGTCAAAACTATTTGATCTATTGCCATGGCACCACTGAATATACTTTCCCTGAATGTTCAGGGAATAAATGTCCCTCAAAAAAGGACCAAAGCCTTCCGTACTTTCCATAACAAGAAGGCTCACATAGTATGCCTCCAAGAAACACACTTCACCAAAGATTCTACTCCAAAATATATTTCTCCTTTTTATCAACAAATTTACCCGGCTTCTGCCTGTACCAAGCAAAGGGGAACTCTAATTGCATTTCACCGATCCACACCATTCACCTTATCATCAGAAATTAAAGACCCAGAAGGTAGATACCTGATACTCATGGGTTATATAATGGATACAGCAATCACGGTGATTTCCTACTACGCTCCTAACAAACAACCTACACCATTCCTCTCACATATATTACAAGTGATTAATACACACAAAATAGGAACAGTGATAATGTGTGGGGATTCAAACCAGGTCCTCCTCCCATTTCTAGATAAATCACCTTTTACACCATCCAAAATAACCTCTAGATTACCTTTTTCTCAACTTCTTTCCAAATACAATCTGGTAGATTCATGGAGAGAAAGTAACCCAATGAAAAAGAAATTCACTTATTTCTCGCACCCTCATCAAACCTTCACGAGAATAGATCATATTTTTCTAACAATAGGAATGATACCAGAAATTATTGCATCAGATATAATTCCGATTCCGTGGTCTGACCATAATGCAGTATACACTACTATAGCCTCAGCCATACCAAAAGCGCATGACCCAACGTGGTACTTACCGGACATAATGCTCAAACACCCACTACATCAGATGGCCATTGAACAAGCTTTAAAGGAATACATATCAATTAATAATACAACAGACATCTCCCGAATAACACTGTGGGAAGCTCATAAGCCTGTCTTGCGTGGTACAATACAAAGACAAATGGCACTATTTAAACGGGAACGCAAAAATCTAGCAAAAAAACTAGAACTCAATTTTAATGCAGCCTACATATCATTTCAAGATAATCCATCTCAGAGTACAAAATCTCATCTGGAAAAATCTAGATTGGAATATGATCTATTTCTCACTGAGTCAGTTGATAAATCCCTCAAACGCTCCAAACACAATTTCTACATGAATACAAACAAACCAGGTACATATTTGGCTCGGGCATTAAATTCAACTAACAAATCTTTCAAACCAATACGTTTGAAATTATCAAAAAATGTTTACACTTGTAATCCAGTTAAAATAGTCCATACTCACATCTCGCAACTTTATACAAGACAAACAATGAATTTAATCCTACAGAAGCTGAATCCTTCTTCTCAAAAATAACCTTACCTGAGTTATCTCAGAATCAAAAAAGCAGTTTGGATGAGCCTATAACTATAGATGAAGTTGCTAACGCCATAAAAGACCTAAAACTTAACAAAAGACCAGGCCCAAACGGCTACTCGGCTTTATACTATAAAACATTATCAGAAATACTCTCTCCCATTCTCACTGAAACTTTTAACAAACTTCTAGATGGACATTCTTTTCGGCAAGAAACACTAATGGCAATTGTTTGTATGATCCCAAAACCCCTTTCTGATGATACTTCCTGTGTGAATTATCGGCCTATCTCTCTGTTAAACCTCGATATTAAATTATTAGCAAAAATAATAGCAAAATGCCTCAATAGCATTATAGGAAAATTAATACATAGAGATCAAGTAGGCTTCATGCCAAATAGACAGGCAGGCGATAATATACGCAGGGCAGTGTTATTGGCACATATTGCTAAAAAACGGAAAATCCCTTTATGTTTTCTATCTCTCGATATTAAGAGGGCATTTGACACAGTATCCTGGCAATATATGCAATATTCATTACAAAAATGGGGTTTTGGACCCCACTTTTTAACATGGATCAAAGCATTATATAATAAACCCAAAGCCTATATAAAATATGCTGGATACAAATCTGAAGCCTTTAATATCGAAAGAGGTACCCGACAGGGTTGCCCATTATCTCCCTTATTATTTGCCCTTATACTCGAACCCATGGCCCAATACATCAGAACAAACCAAACTATAACTGGCATTGAAGTAGGAGGTATTACACACAAATTATGTATATTTGCAGACGATATATTACTTTTTCTATCATCACCACAGGTCTCTGGTCCTAACTTAATACCAGCTCTTGATGGATTTGCAGCCCTATCCGGCCTTATAATTAATCCTAAGAAATGCCTAGTGCTTAATATTTCACTCACAAACATGGAATTGATCCCGGCTAGGGCTGCACTCCCATTCACATGGGCAGAAAAATCAATCCCATATCTTGGAATTCATTTAACAGCATCTCATTCTGACTTATTCTCAACCAATTATCCTCCTGTATTAAGACAGATCACAAATCTAATAAAACAATGGTCGCAACTTCCTTTATCCTGGATAGGGAAGATTAATGCAATCAAAATGACTATTCTACCCAAATTGCTTTATCTATTCAGAGTCCTCCCTATTCCAATTCCTTCCTATTTTTTGAGAATAGTACAAAAAAGAGCAACTTCGTTTATATGGGGCTCTTCTAAACCACGTATACCTATACACACACTACATCTTCCCAAAAATAAAGGAGGCCTGGGATACCCTAATTTTACTAACTACTACAGAGCAGCACATTTGGCCAGTCTGTCCAAATACCATGCAAAACAGGAAATCCCACTATGGGTATTTATAGAGGCTTCAGAAAATGACCCTCTATTAATATCAAATTTATTATGGCTTGATCCTAAAGACCGCTTTAAAATTCATAATCCCATAACTAAACACTTCTTATCTCTCTGGGATAAACTAAAAACCAAATATCAGTTACAATCTCCACACAATCCTCTCCTTTCTTTTATCAGAAATCCGGCCTTTTATCTGGCATGGATCTACCCAAATTCTTTTAAAGCTTGGACAACATCAGGCATTCAGACACTAAATGACTTCATAGCATCTAAATCATTCCTTTCATTCCCATCGCTTAGAGAAAAATATGATCTACCAAACTCTGAGATATTTAGATATCTCCAAATCAAAAATTTCTATACACTATTCCTAAAGGTGGATACACCATTATCCCAATTATCCATTTTTGAATCAATCTGTACAAAAGATCCATTTGCTAAAGGTACAATTTCATCACTTTATAATCAATTATATGGAGTAGCAAATCTTAATAGACCCTCTTACGTTCAGAGGTGGGAGGAGGACCTGGGACAAACTTTAGAAGACACGGACTGGTCTAATATATGGCTCACATCTAAGTCATCTTCACCCAACATCTTGGCACTGGAGACAAATTATAAAGTCCTAACTCGCTGGTACCTTGTACTCGCTAGAGTGGCAAAATATTCACCTAATACCTCAACTCTTTGTTTTCGAGGATGCCCAGAAATAGGCACATATTTACACATATGGTGGACGTGCCCAGTAATCCAAACCTTCTGGAAGGAAGTCTTCGTGATTGCATCTAAAATATTTAAAAAAATAATACAACCAGATCCATATTTAACTTTACTTAATCTAAAACCGGAATGGTTAACACTCTCTCAATTCAAACTTATGATCCAACTAATAACGGCTGCAAAACAAACAGTGGCCAAGGCATGGAAATCTCCTACATTGGTACTAGCAGAAACAATTCACAGAATGAATAATACAATGTCCCATGCTAAGATGGTAGCCATCGATCAAAATCAAATTCCAAAATTTGAAAAACTTTGGCATCCTTGGATAAAACAACAGTTCCTGTCAAATTTCAATGACTCTGTCCTGTTGCCATGGTAACAGATTAAATGACTTACAGAGACACCCATTCTAAGGCTTCAAAGAGAACTAAAAAGAATAATAAACTGACGAGCGGGACAACCTTGTGGACCATACCTCCTACCTTTCAACCCTTTTTATTCTTTCTATTTCCTTTTCTCCACCTTACGATTAAAGCTCATTATCAGAATTTATTTGACCTATATACACTCTACTTGTAAACAATATGTATAGTAGGTATAAATCATTTAAATATCTACAAAAGTAACTAAGGAAATTATATATATCTTTAATTTAGGTTTACGTGAACCCAATGTTTAATATTTGAAATTTCATGATATTTACCTATATAAACCCTACTGTAAAACAATGAGCTTACTTTATAGATCCTTGTAAACTTACTTTATGTATCTTTATAACATTGTATACTCAATAAACTTCTTTTGACAAGGAAAAAAAAAAAAGTTGTAGTGCAGCGCTGTGAACAATAAATAGCACACAATGGAATATAAAAGTTCATATAAGAGTTCATATAAAGCAGGGCAAACAAGTTCCCAAAGGGTGTCCACTCGTGTTTTTATACATATTCATGTGAGTGAAAAACATGCAGAGCCTCCACCACAGATAGGGCTAGCAACTCACTTCATAACATGGACCCCTGACATAACAAGTGGGTCAAATGCGCCTTCCCATATAGGGTAAAACACTTGGAATCCTCATCGAAAGGGTTGAAATATCTCGGAGCAGACAACCAACAGGGCCCCACGGACATATATATCTCTGATAATCCGATTCTTCGCAATATGAACACCGAGGTTCCAACTGGCATGGTACATACAAAAAAAGAGAGATATAGTGCTTTCTGCATAGAACCATTTATCTAAAAGATCAGAAGTAAAAACTTACAAACAGAGCACTATAACCCAGTGCCAGGTGAGCGAGCGTTTGTATTAAATAACACAGTGATGGCCGCGGGTGACGTCATGTGATTCCTTCCATTCCATACGCGTTAGGTCCCAAGGGGCGGGACTTTATCAACAGATACCTGACAAAGTCCCACCCCTTGGGACATAACGCATACGGAATGGAAGGAATCACGTGACGTCACCCGTGGCCATCACTGTGTTGTTTAATATGAACACTCGCTCACTTGACACTGGATTATAGTGCTATGTTTGTAAGTTTTTACTTCTGATCTTTTAAATAAATGGTTCTATGCAGAAAGCACTATATATCTATTTTTATTGTATGTACCATGCCAGTTGGAGCTTTTGTGTTCATATTGCGGAGAATCGGATCATCAGAGATATATATGTCCGTGCTGCCCTTGTTGGTTGTCTGCTCCGAGATATTTCGACCCTTTCCATGAGGATACCAAGTGTTTTACCCTTGGACATTTGGACATTTAAATGTGTTTTACCAATTTGGACATTTTCGCTTAGGGCCCTTTCACACTGGGGCGGCGTCGGCGGTAAAGCGGCACTATTGTAAGCGGCGCTTTACCGTCGGTATTCGGCCGCTAGCGGGGCGGTTTTACCGCCCGCTAGCAGCCGAGAAAGGGTTAAAAACCACCGCAAAGCGCCTCTGCAGATTTCAATGGGCAGGAGCGGTGAAGGAGCGGTATACACTCCGCTCCTTCACCGCTCCGAAGATGCTGCTAGCAAGACTTTTTTTCCCGTCCTGCTAGCGCACCGCTCCAGTGTGAAAGCCCTCGGGGCTTTCACACTGGAGACAAAGCAGCAGCACTTTCGGGTCGGTTTGCAGGAGCTATTATTAGCGCAATAGCGCCTGCAAACCGCCCCAGTGTGAAAGGGCCCTTAGGGGTGTACTCACTTTTGTTGCCAGCGGTTTAGACATTAATGGCTGAGTGTTGACTTATTTTGAGGGGACAGCAAATTAACACTGTTATACAAGCTGTACACACCCATTACTTTACATTGTAGCAAAGTGTCACTTCTTCAGTGTCATCACATGGAAAGATATAATAAAATATTTACAAAAATGTGAGGGTGTACTCACTTTTGTGAGGTACTGTGTATATATATATATATATATATATATATATATAAAATACGCTGCCTGCATGCCACAAAACTAACATGCCTGCCTAATCTAGCTCAATCTATCTTTGTCCACACACTATACATGGCCGCTATGTAAGCAGCCTTATATAGTGTGGGGCGTGTACTTAGTCCCCCTGAGCCATGATTGACCAAAGGCACCCTGCCTTTGGGCAATTATGGATCTCTCAGCAGAGCGCACTGTAATTGGCCAAAGCATGCAGGTCAGGTGCATGCTTTGGCCAATCATCATGCAGCAATGCACTGCGATCTCGCAGTGCATTATGGGGCGTTCCGCAGTGCTTAAATTTCCTGCGAACACCCCCATAATATTCGCTGTTCAGCAAATGGGTGAACACCTGATGTTCGACTCGAACATCGAGCTAATCCCTAATATTGTGGAAAATCGGATCATCATATATATATATGTCCGTGCTGCCCTTGTTGGTTGTCTGCTCTGAGATATTTCAACCCTTTCGATGAGGATTCCAAGTGTTTTATCCTGTATGGGAAGGCACATTTGACCCACTTGTTATGTCAGGGGTCCATGTTATGAAGTGAGTTGCTAGCCCTATCTGTGGTGGAGGCTCTGCACATTTTTCACCTGCATGAATACATAGAAGAACACGAGTGGACACCCTTTGGGAACTTGTTTGCCCTGCTTTATATGAACTCTTATATCAATTTTTTCATTCCATTGTGTGCTATTCATTGTTCACAGCGCTGCACTACTACTTTTATATACCTTTATATTGGCTTTTAGAATTTACACATGTAGCAATTTAGAAATTAGATTAAAGGTTTAGCACTGATAGATAAAAAGTGCATTTTATATACAACTATATAGATGAGACCAAAATGAGGGACAAATAAGGAGGAAAGAGGGACAGAGGGACTTTGTTCCAAATCAGGGACAGTCCCTTGAAATCTGTGACAGTTGGGAGCTATGGTGTAACTGTAATGTAAATGTAAAGAAATAAATTGCAACTTATGTATTATACAGGGAAACGTTAAAAAAAAAAACATACTCAGAGTAGGATATTTAAGGTCACCTTGTATATTCATACCCTACAGAATAAAGAAAAAAAATGCCTGGAGGCTAGCATATTTTTTTAGTCCTATAACTCCTGCAAGATTTCCATGTCTATTACAATGCAGAGTAGTAGGTAAGGTATTGAATACATAAATAGCATAATAATATTGAAACAGGTGCTGCCATGGATTATTATTGACATATACACTTTTACAGATTGTCTACTATTGCTGGTACATTCAGAATTGTTACAGGACAGTCTGCATTTTAGTTCTAAGTTGTTTTTCAGTTGCAATCTTGACAAAGCTATTGCCACATTTTTTAGCATCAAATTTAACACCTACAGACAATTCCCTGAGAAATCCGTGCAGTAATGTAATTACCGAGGAGAAAAAAACTGTAATGCTGAGAATGTGCGATGACAGATGACTGTGTATGTAGACTGTATAGGGAAATACAGAAAATGTGTTTGACCTCTCAAGGTTTTCAAGTTCAAGAACATTTTTTTATATAAACTCCATGCTGCTGACTAATTAAAGGGAAGAAACACTATACACTTAATATGAAATTTAACAGCTTCACTTTATAGCAGACCCAGTATGTACGCTGTACTTACCTGCCTGGTGCTCCCCTGATGGAGGCGCTCTATGAAATACCCAGTATTTCTACTTATGGCTCTCTCCTGCGTTTTAGTGCACAGTACCTCAGTGGCCAGTTGCTAGTTCTCATGGTTAAATTTCTGTGGCACTCCTATCTGGGTGGAGCATGGAGTTGCTGCAGCAATGATCATCTGGTTAAACGGTGCTCAACGTACAAGAGAGTATATGTTGCCAGCACATCTTGGATCCATTTGAAAGTTCAAAAATGTGTTACAGCCATCACATTGCATCATGTGTAAAGTTGGCTATAGACAGTTCGAATCTAGGCCATTTCAGCAGTAACCGGCTAGGATTCTAACCATGTATGGGCAGGCTGAATGTACCTAATTTGATTGATCGAACAATTTGGGTACAACCAGCCTATCAGATTTTGCATGCAACTATTTCCAGCAGCTGTTATAACCGCTAGCAATAACCACTTTATTCTCCTGGGAGGGACAACTTCTCCTGCTCCCCCCTGCCAGAAGAACACAATGGCTCTGCAGGAGGGATTCCCATTGTTGCAGGAAAGAAAAATGCTCCATCTATGGCCAGCTTAAAGTGGTTGTAAACCCTTACACACAACTTTTACCTACAGGTAAGCCTATAACAAGGCTTACCTGCAGGTACCATGAATATCTCCTAAACTTGCACTGCTCGTGGCATTTCTTCGTGTCGTTACCGGCGGCTCCCCAAGTCACCAGAACCAGTGTCCTCATAGGAAGATTTGTTGACTATTACTTTTCTGGGGGCAGCCCAAAATTTGGGATTTTCTTTTACTTTCGCTTTCAATGATAACAGTTAACAGGACTAATAGAGAGGATGAATTTCCCTAATGGGGACGCAGACAGCGGTAAAAACTGGCCAGCATTCTAATCTCTCTGCACTCTATACAAAACTGAAAAAAAAGGTTTGCCCTTGGTTAAAATGGAAATTATACATTTTTAGTCACACAGGACCAATCACATCAGGAACATGATAAAAATGCAAAGTGCAATAAGCAAATATTTATATAACTATACATTAATCATCACAAGGAGTCTCCCTCTTTGACCTCTGAAATCACAGAGATGTCATAAATTATCCAAATCTAAGTAAACAATAGCCACTTTAAACATTACATCACATGTATACTGTATATCACAATGATAATAGTGAACATACAATATGCCTTTACACTGTTTGATAAGATTGTGACCAAGTCAAAATTGAACATTAACCACTTCAGCCCTGAAAGAATTTACCCCCTTCCTGACCAGAGCACTTTTTGTGTCGCTTTAACTGACAATTGCGCGGTCATGCGACGTGGCTCCCAAACAAAATTGACTTCCTTTTTCCCCACAAATAGAGCTTTCTTTTGGTGGTATTTGATCACCTCTGCGGTTTTTATTTTTTGCGCTATAAACAAAAAAAGAGCGACAATTTTGAAAAAAAAAGCAATATTTTTTACTTTTTGCTATAGTAAATATCCCCAAAAAATATATAAAAAAACAAATTTCTTTCTTAGTTTAGGGCGATATGTATTCTTCTACATATTTTTGGTAAAAAAAAAAAAAATCGCAATAAGCGTATATTAATGACACTGGCAGGGAAGGGGTTAAACACTAGGGGGCAATCAAGGGGTTAAGTTTGTCCTAGGGAGTGATTCTAACTGTGGGGGGGATGGGCTACCACTGACATGACAGCGATCACTGCTCCCGATGACAGGGAGTAGTAGATTTCTGTCATGTCACTAGGCAGAATGGGGAAATGCCTTGTTTACATAGGCATCTCCCCGTTCTGCCACTCCGTGACACGATCGCTGGACACTGGTGGACATCGCAGGTACGGTCAGAGTACACGGTGGGTTCCTTGAGCCAACAATGCCGCGTCTTAAAGGGGACGTACCTGTACGCTCATTTGTGCAGCCGTGCCATTGTCTTGACGTATATCAGACATAGACAGAACCCAGATAGTCTACCACCCCCAGATTTGCTGTACTTCATCAAGTACACCTGGCCAAAAAAATAAATAAATACTTTAACTAGGCTAAAGCTGACTGCAGTATAAAAAGGATGCAGGCTATACACTGGCAGAATACACTGGTATACACTAGTAGAATTTCGACTGAAAATTTGTACGAAAATTCTCAGTACATTCACCTACACTGAATTGATCTCCTAGCGTTTCTCTGGTTACAAGTCTCTGATGTTCATATGATCTGCTCCCAATGTGGGGCTCCTGGGCTGGGCTGTGTGTGTCTAAAAACACACATATCACAGCTTGCCCCGCCTCTTGCTCCCTCCTCACTGGATTTGATTGAGAGCAGCAGGAGTTAATGACTCCTGCTGCTGCCTCCATTTCCAGTGCAGAGAGAGAGAGCAGCGATTTTGCTCCCAGGCACAGGGCTGGATTGAAAAAATAAAAAACCCAGTGGTGAATAAATACCACCAAAAGGAAGCTCTATCTGTCTCAAAAAAAATATTAAAATTTCATTTAGGAACTGCCAGAGTAATTATCATTCAAAGTGTGACAGTGCTAAAAAGCGGGAAATTGGCCTGGACTGGAATTGGTCGAAAGTGTCTGGACTTTAGGTGGTTAAATAGTGCCTGAGTTGTTTTAAAAGGATTGGAGGAGGGTGCAGTAGCAGGGCTTGCATTGGGTAGAGCAATCTTGGGATTGTATTCATTTAGTGGATATTTCATTTTCCCATCCATAAAATAGGTCTCCTGGGACCAGGATTAAAGATCTTTATTGATTGTTTGTATGAGTGGTGAGAGATGAATTACATATGTTTGCAAAATATCATTAGACAGAAGGTTCCCTGGGTATTTCATGGCTCCAAATGTCTTTCAGAATGGGAAATTCAACTGAAATCTTCTGAGGCTGACCTCTGAGACAGTGAGGTTTAATGCTTCAGAATACTGACATAGATATTATGTCACATATTTTTTAACTCTGCTAGGAAATTGGGAGTGGATACAACTGGGTTGCTGATACATAATAGCAAATTATCTATCATAGACTGCAAAGTTGTGATGATATTAAGCCTATTCTAATGCCCCACATATCTGAATGGGTTCTTACCATTCTCCTAATCTGATGGTGATAAAATATTGGTGTAAAATTACTCTCTGGTCTACAATCTTGGCAAAGAATTTAATAATCACATTAAGTAAGGTATATGCCTTTAGCAATCACAAGAGAGGGGGTCTTTCCTTGCTTGGGAAGGACTGTGGTATGTGCTGTTGGGAAATCTGAGGTGGGTTTAGTCCTTTCTAGAAGGAATTAAACTTTGAGGAAAATGTGGGGCAACAGTTTGTTTGACAGGATCTGCTATATTTTTTCAGTCTTGGTAAGGTATTTTTTTTTGAACCACCAGTACTACATTCTGGGAGTAGAGTGGCATACTCTTGGATAAGGTGATTGAGATTGGGGCATGATTATATATAGTGCCTGTATTGGATGAGAAAAAAAAGTTTACAAATGGTGACTGTTATTCTGTTGAGGAAGGACATATGGAATAAGGTCCTGAATGCATCTTGACTCAGATTTAGAATGAACAGTGGGCGCAATAAAGCGCCCGCATCATGGGATTGTGGTTGCCAAAGAAAAATATTTTATAAAGTTTTAATTTTCAAAAAAAAAAAGAGGTCACGAGGCAAGGAGCGGGAAAAACATTTTCTCCTCAGACTAAGAGGCTATATAAGCCTCTGTGTGACAGACCCGCTCACACTTGCCCTGAGATGGCTTAAGTTTGAGCTCCCCTGCGCTAACCTGGCTGGCTTGGGCTGTCTCTGGGCATGAAGTCGTTAGTAAGAAGAGTCCTTGAAAGGGCTGCAGCAGAAGAAGGTGATGAATGGCTCCAGCAGTGTTTAGCTCTCTCAGAAACGGACACTCCTGTGGGTAATGTAGCGGAACAGCGAGCTATGGAGCCGCTCTGAATCTCGGCCAGCTGTCTCTGACTCAGCACAGCGCTCACAGGCTCACAGCATTCAGCGGAGCTCTACCTCAGAACGTTCTTTTTTAGAAACAGCAGCGGTGAGTGAGGATAGAATTACAGCCATAACTGAGCAAGCAGAGTCAGTGCAAGGGGTTAGAAGAAGCAACAGGCGGGGGAAAAGAAGTAGGAGAGTTTTATCCCCTTCTCCAAGCCGTAATAGCCGAGATTGGGGCAGAACACACATATCATCAACACAATGCAGGGAAACTCAGCCCAGGAATGAAGCAGCTTTGCCTAGTTTAACATATGTTTCGCCGGACTCTCCACCTGCAAGCCTGGCTTCACCTACAATACAGCAGTCGCCACAGTATGCTGGTAGTCAGTCCAGGCAGATACCTCAGTCAAATGTGGCATCACTTGCATCCAGGCCAGCCAGGCTGGATGCTGCGAGAGCCCCTCTGTCTCTTTCCTCCCTTACAGGTGATTTTAGTCAAGCAGCGCCAGGTATACAGATTCCAGTCAGATGCAGTCATTCTGAAAACAGTCCAGTCGGTCCTGATAGTCAAGTAACAGCACCAGGTATACAAATTCCTGTCAGATGCAGTCAGTCTGAACACAGTCATGCTGGTCCTGATATTAGTCCAGTAACAGCACCAGGTATACAAATTCCTGTCAGATGCAGTCAGTCTGAACACAGTCATGCTGGTAAGTTTGCTCAAAATGAATTAATTAATCAATTATTAGTGTCATTAAATACATTTAATGAGAATATAGCTATTAATAATTCCACGTCTGTCTCTACAAACGTATCTCCTTCTCCAGCTAATGTTTGGTCTGGTAACTCTGTAGCTAATATTAATCCTATTCCTATAAATACAAGCATTCCTGTAAGCATTCCTAACTCTGTTTCTGAGATATGTTTTAAAGAGGTACTCCCCTGTGAAATGTCTCCGGTTTTCATTTGGCTTTATCAGTAAAAGAAAAAATATGGAAAGGGGAATTCTTGGATTTATTATCGTTATTACCTATTGCTAAAGATTTCATTATAAAAATGGATAGAAGATCTGAGGATAGTGCTGAAGATAGACGCCGACCTGTTGCTAGATCCTTTTTAATTGGTTGCAGGCGTTTTGTATATTCTCTGCGATAATGGGTGAGAAGCATCCAGAGAAATGTCTTGGACTTTTTCAGCATTTGGAGCATATTTTGGAGGCATATAAAAGTTTTGGCAGCATGGGATGGTTTAACTACGACAAATCTTTTCGTCAAAAAATTGCAATATACCCTAATTTAAAATGGGGTAACAAAGATGTTGGGCTGTGGTTAAATTTAATTATTCCTCAGAAACCGGTATATGCAAGACCTCAGCCTCAGTCAAATCTGACCTCAAATGCGTCAGCATCAGTTTATAAGAAAGGAACATGTTACGCATTTAATGAAAATCAATGCAAATGGTTGAATTCATGTAGTTACCGTCATGAATGTTCTTTTTGTTTTGGTAACCACCCAGTCTCCAGATGCTTTAAAAGAACATCTAGCAATCAAGTCCTCAGGGATCATACAAAAAGCCTGCACGCCTGTGAGGCTAATCGAAATGCATCCATGGTTGATGTTGTACCCCGACAAGGAGAAAGCACAATTACTAATTGAAGGTTTTTCTACAGGTTTTAAACTCCCTATTTTCACAGGTCCAGGTTGTCAAGTTTCAAAAAATTTGAAATCAGTCTCCCTCAATAGTGAAATAGTTAGGAAAAAATTAATAAAAGAAATTTCAGCCAATAGGATTGCTGGCCCTTTTCTCTCTCCACCGTTTAATAATTTAGAGTTTCCCCGTTGGGTTTAGTACCTAAAAAAGAGCCTAACTCTTATCGGCTCATTCATCATCTCTCTTTTCCTACAGGTCAATCCCTAAATGATGAAATTGACCCATTATCTACTACAGTCAAATATCCCACATTTGATGATGCTATTCATATTATTAGAAAATTCGGTCGGGGTGCTTTATTAGCAAAGCAGACATCTAATCAGCCTTTAGATTATTGCCCATTGCTCCAGAATATTACAATTCCCTTGGCTTCTGTTTTGAAGGCTATTTCTTTTATGATAAATGCCTTCCAATGGGCTGTTCATTGTCCTGTTTTTATTTCGAACATTTTTTGCTTCTTTTCTTCAGTGGGTACTACAATTTGAATCGGGTCATACGGGGATAATTCATTATCTAGATGACTTCATGTTCATTGGTCCGCCAGATTCTTTAGTTTGCGATTTAATCCTCAGGTTATTTTTCCTTTTATCTAAATATTTCGGTATCCCCCTAGCAATGGAAAAAACTACTTTTCCATCTCCAATTATTGAATTCTTAGGCATTAAAATTAATACGCAATTATTCCAGTTTGAGCTTCCTGCTCTAAAAATTTACAGGTTACAATCCTTTATTTCCTTCTTCCTGCGCAAGAAAAAAGATTTTATTAAAAGAGCTTCAATCATCTCTGGGTCTTCTGGCTTTTGCTACACGCATTATGCCTATGGGTAGAATATTTTCTAGAAGATTATCCTTGGCTATGTCAGGTCTAAAATCCCCATTTTCCCACATTAGGTTGACCTGTGCTCTAAAAGATGATCTACTGGTATGGTCCCAATTTTTTCAGGATTTTAATGGCAGATCTTTTTTCCAGGAAGACTTTGTTTTCACAGCAGATTTAGAGTTATTCACAGACGCTGCTGGTTCTCAAGGTTTTGCTGCTATTTTTTCGTTCTCATTGGTGTTCTGGCGTATGGCTCCCAATTCGGATTGTTAACAAGTTTACGAAAAACATAGTTTTGCTGGAACTCTTTCCTGTTCTAGTGGCTTTGGAAATTTGGGGCGATCAGCTTGCTAACAAAAGAATCATTATCAATACAGATAATAGAGGTGTATTATTCGCTTTAAACTGTCTTTCTTCAAAATCGTTACTGGTCATAAAACTTTTGCGTTATTAATTCTCTTATGTTTAAAATTAAGCATTTGGATTAAGGCAAAACATATACTTGGCAATCTTAATGTCATCGCTGATGCCTTGTCTCGATTCCAGATGGCTCGCTTCAGACAGCTAAAAAAAAAAAAAAAAAAATGCCTCACGCAGATCTGGTTGGGTACCGCTGCCCGAGTCATCTTTGGGATCTAATTTAAACCCAGTAATCCAGGTTATTAAGAATTCGATTGCTCAAAAAACATGGACCAATTATTTGGTTGCATGGGAAAGGTGGTTGAATTTCAATAAGGAATTGGGTTCTCCTGCTTTATCACCTTCTGAGAGTTCGATCTTAGCATTTCTTTGTTCTTTAATTCAATTGGATTTTTCCTTTAATCACATTAATAAAATATTAGCAGGGGTTTCTTTTTTCCTGAAGCTGAATAATTTCCCAGCCTGTAACAGTTTCTTTTCTGTTAAACAAGCTTTAAAAGGTTTACGGAAGGTAAGTTGGCTCCAGATAAGCGAAGGCCAATTACTTTAGACACTTTGTCAAAGCTGTGTTTGGCTACTCCTTTTGTTTGCATCTCGGAATACGAAGCTATTTTATTTCATGCTGCATTCGTTTTGATGTTTTTTGCGGCCTTTCGTATATCTGAGATGTTGCCAAATAACAAACACAGTTTAGAAGGTTTGTTTTTATCAGAAGTATCCTTTTCAGACGATAAGGTCTTTGTTTTTGTCAGAAAATCAAAAATGGATAGATCAGGCAAAGGCCAGTGGCTCAATCTATTTGCTTTTGGTGACTCCATCCTCTGTCCTTTATTAATTCTCAAAAAATACCTTTCAGCCAGACCAGCTTCAGGTCAGCATTTTTTGTTCACATAGATTCATCTCCTATGACAAAATTCCAGTTTTCAGCAGTCTTAAAACGTTGTTTTACTCATTTGGGCCTTTCCCTTTTCAAATTTTCTACTCATTCTTCCAGAATTGGAGCCGCTACTGAAGCTGCTAGATTGGGTTTGAGTGATGAAGTTATTATGAGATTAGGTAGATGGGAGTCTAATAGATTTAACATTTACATCCGTCCTAACTTGTCTCTTTGATTATAGGTGATAAATCTTGCATTTGGATATTTGGCCATTCATACATTTACTGGGCTCATAAGAGAGCTGCTCAGCGTTGCTATGGTTCCAACTTTTCCTTGCCTGCTGATAAGTTTGTTATACTTTGGAAAGGTATTCGTGGTCTACAATGGTCTAATCTTTTCCTTCACATTTCTGAATTATTTCTTTCTTGGCCTTATCCATCTATCATAATTTTACACGTTGGAGGTAACGATGTTGGTAGATTAAAAACTTTGGATTTAATGTTTTTAATGAAGCAAGATTTGCATCGTTTAAGATTAATGCTTCCAAATACGTGTGTTGTTTTCTCTGTAATGGTGTCTCGACTGCATTGGTTATATTCTAAAGACAGCAGACCATTGGAAAAGATAAAGTGGAGAATTAATCATTCAATTAAAAAAATTTTAACATCAATCGGGGGGATCTCCTTCCGTCACGTAGATTTGGAAGGTGGTTTTCCTGGTCTTTACAGACAAGATGGTGTACATCTTTCAGATGTTGGTCTTGACATTTTCAATTTAGGTCTTCAAAATTGCATTGAACAGGCCGCGGTGGTGGGGTAGCCTGGTTTTGTTTTCATTTAATTTTAATTTTTCAGCTCGAGTCCTATGACTGAGCAAGTTAGAATTGGTTTTAATTTGAAAGAATATTTATTATATTTCATGGTTTATTGAATAAAGTTATTTGTTTAATTCTAATACCAATAAAGGTGCCGCTTTATTCCAACCTGTTGTAGTGTGATTATTTATTGTTATATAGTGCAACCTACAATTCCATGAACAGTGGGCGCAATAAAGCGCCCGCATCATGGGATTGTGGTTGCCAAAGAAAAATATTTTATAAAGTTTTAATTTTCAAAAAAAAACAAAAAAAAGAGGTCACGAGGCAAGGAGCGGGAAAAATGTTTTCTCCTCAGACTAAGAGGCTATATAAGCCTCTGTGTGACAGACCCGCTCACACTTGCCCTGAGGTGGCTTAAGTTTGAGCTCCCCTTCCCTCCCACCCTTGTCGCTGGCACTATTATGTGGTTATGTCACCCTTGAATCAAGGGGGGACTTGTTTTTTATTAATTTAATTTTTCAGCTCGAGTCCTATGACTGAGCAAGTTAGAATTGGTTTTAATTTGAAAGAATATTTATTATATTTCATGGTTTATTGAATAAAGTTATTTGTTTAATTCTAATATCAATAAAGGTGCCGCGGCCAATTTTATTCCAACCTGTTGTAGTGTGATTATTTATTGTTATATAGTGCAACCTACAATTCCATGAGGTTGCAATAACACCCCAGGATTACGTGTTCTTTAAATTCGTCCAGTGATGCCCTTTCTTCCCTGCTTTATACTGTACATTATTATTTCCTTTCTTTCTTTTACTCTTTTTTTCTCTGTCCTTTCTGAATTTATTCTCCCCTTTATTACTGCCTTCCTTCTTACCCCCATTACTTCTATCCACCGATTCACCCCTCAACACCTCTCACCTTCCTTACTATCTTTTTTTTCTTTCTACATCCTTCCTCTCATCTCTCCTATTCTTCTTTCCTTCTTCTCTTTTCATTATTTTTTTTTTTTTTTTTATTTGACTTCTATGCCTTCCTTGTCTCCGTCTTTTACCCTCTACTCTTTTCTGCCTGTTCTCTCCTCTGGCTTACCATTTCTCCATAATCCCAACACTTTTGTAGAGCCCTCTAGTGTAGAGTGCTAGGTTGTATATAACGAAAAATTTATTATCAATACTTACTGTAATTTTCCTTTCCTGATAGACTCGATGGCAGACTATGTGTGGGTTAACCCTACCTTCTCTCCAATGCTATAGGACTCCACTCCCATAAATTTGAGCTCACCACTACAGACTGTGTTCCGTTACTAGCCAACTCTTTAACCGATGGGTGGGAACTCTGTCTGCCATGGAGTCCATCAGGAAAGGAAAATTACGGTAAGTATTGATAATAAATTTTCTGTTTTCCTGACAGACTTCATGGCAGACTATGTGTGGGAAATAACTAGCAATCCACACAGGTGGGTATGCTGATCAAAAGAAATTTAATTTAGCCCATCAACTGACAGGACTCTTAAACCAAAGTTCACAGAAGATAGAGATGCAGGCTCTATGCAATAATGTGACATAAAGGTCTTAATGGAGGCCTGTGAGGCCGCTTTACAGATGACGTCTAGAGCCACATGCCGGGCTGCTTTCTATCTTTGATAGAAAGCAGAGCGGATCCTGCAGTACTGAGACCAGTCAGTGAGTCAAGAGCAAGAGGAAGATCCCATTTGGGAAATCTTGGTTTTCTTTGTGGCCTAAGTCTTGTCGCCCCCCAGAAAAACTGCCGGATTAAAGGGTGTACGGCCCATGATGTTCCGAAAAGGCTGACAGAGCTGAGACTTGAATGCTGAGAGAGCTGATGGATAGAGACAGATCTAGGCTGGATTGGAGGAAGCCGAGGATATCCTGGACTCCTGGATCCCTGAAGGATCTGCTTGTAGAGGATGAGGATTCAACAAACTTGGCCCATATCCTCTCATAGACTTTATTTGTGCTCACTTTTCTCAAGCTCATGAGGGTGGAAATCACTCTTGAAGCGCACCCGAAAGATTCCAACCTTTCCCTCTCTAGAACCAGACCATCAGTCTTAGTGATGCCGGATACGGATGCAGGACTACCCCCTGAGAAAGAAGATCCGACCTGGTAGGAAGAGGCACCGGGTCCCGGAAGCTGAGCTGGGTCAGGAGGGCAAACCATGGCCTGTTCGGCCAGTAAGGTGCAATCACTACAACCTCGACTGCTTATGCTTGGAGTCTCCGTAAAAGCCTGAGGATGATCGGAAGCGGGGGAAAGGTGTATGCCCTGTTGAAGCTCCAAAGATCTGTCAGTGTGTCTACTCAGAAGGCCTGGCTGCAACAGCCCCGAGTGTAATACTTCTTGATTTTGAAGTTGCAGGGGGATGCATATAGGTCTACTTCAGGATTGACTCCCAAGAACAGGATCCATTTGAACGTCTGCACATGAAGAGACCACTCATTGTGTAACTGTGTGCGAGACAGGAAGTCCACTTGGACGTTCTGGACTCCGGGGACAAAGACCACTGAAATATTGGTCAGGTTTTTCTGAGCTCAGGACATGATGGGCTCAACTTCTTGGAGCAGTGTGGAGCTCTGAGTGCCCCCTTGCCTCTTCACATAAGAGACCGCTGTGGTGTGGTCCATTTTCAGTAAAACTGACTCCCTTTTCAGGAGATGAGTGAAAAATTTAAGGGCACACCAGGCTGCCCGTAGTTCCAGGATGTTTGAGCCTGGGTTGTGAGGACGTGCATCCCATTTGCCTTGAGCAAGTTCTGACCTGCAAAGGGCTCCCCAACCAGCACCGCTGGCATCGGTCGTAACTGTGACCCATGAGAAGGGGGAAATGGAGTGGCAGGTGAGCAGATTTCTGCACTGAAGCCACCAGAAGAGGCTGTTCCTCATCATTGAGGTTATGTGAATGGACTGATTTCCGTCCCCTGAGCTGCACTGATGGAGAAACCCTATCTGGAAAGGGCGTAACCGCCACAGGGACCATTTGACTATGGGGGTCGTAGAAACCATCGTGCTGATAATTTTTAGGTACTGTGAGGCCTTTAGGCGTGAGGCACTCAGAGCCCGTGAGATTCTCCCTCGGGTGACTGGGACCTTCTCCACTGGGAGAGAGATGGTGCTTTCCACTGGGCCCCTACGTATACCAGGCGCTGAACTGGTTCTAGATGGCTTTTCTCTAAGTTTAGGAGCCAACCAAACTCAAGCAGTGTGGTGATAACCTGCTTTCTGTGGATCAATAGCTGCTTCTTGTCTTGGGACAATAGCAGGAGGTCGTCGAGATAGTGGTACAAGCAAATCCCTTTTGTTCTGATGAGGGCCACTACGGCCAGAAGAACTTTTTTGAAAAGACTCGGGGTGAGGTTGTCAACCCAAAAGGGAGGCAAGTGAACTGTAGATGTTCTTGCCCGACTCTGAACCAGAGGTATTTGTGGAATTCTTCTGCCACAGGCACATAAAAATAGGCATCTTTTAAGTCGATTGAGATTTAGCCATTTGCCTGGCTGCACAGGCTGTTGGATGGTAGATAAAGTCTCCATTTTGAATCTTTCGTATTTTATAAACTTGTTTAGGTAAGTTAGGTCCATCACGGGTGCCATGAACCGTTTTCTTCTGCACAGGAAAGAGAGGGGAGTATACCCACTGCAACTCTTAGCCTTTCAGGACAGGCACCGCAGCTCCTTGTACTATCAATGAATCCACATAGGACAGTAACACCTGCTTCTTTTCTTCTGACCATGGAAGCAGGGTGGAGATAAATCTGGGGGGAGGAGTACTGGTGAAGGACCATGTGTGGCCTATGGTCTGTTTTGATGGTCCAGTAGTCCGAAACCGAGGCCACGCAGACCTGCCGGAAGAGAAGCAGATGCGCTCCCACCTGATCTGCCTGGGCGGGCCCAATCTCAAAATGACTTAACTGGCTCTCATCTACTGGACATCTGGTTTTTAGCAGGATGTCTGACCTCTGCTCCAATTCCCTCTGAAATCTCGGCCGGGCCTGTAAGAGCGTGCTTCCCTTGAACGCTCAGTACTGCGTCTTCTGCGCTGAGGCTTCTTTTGACCAGATGCCTATCCACCTGGGACAGGAAACACGATTTCCCACCCGTGGCTCAGGCTATGGCGCTATCCAGACTGTTACCAAACAATGAGGGCCCCTCAAAGGAGATCCTACACCAGGCCTGCTTAGATGCTGGATCAGCAAGCCAAGGGTGAAACCATAGGGCCCATTTAGCCGTGACCGAGGATAGCATAGTCTGGGCCAACAAGCAGATCAGATCGATAGAAGTTTCCCCCAGGCAGGACACTGCCGGTTTCAATCCCTGGACTGCCAAGCCCCTGGCCAGATCTTCTGAAATGCCCTTGAGAACGGAGTCTACATTTTCTGTCCAGGCTTCCATGGCCCCCTGAGGGCCAAGGCAGGTTTGCACTCCATACCAGCTAGCCCACAAATTCTCTTGAGGTCTTGGTCTATTTTCCTCTCAAGCCCATCCTTGAAGGATACAGTGTCCTCTAAAGGAAGAGTAACGTGTTTGGCCAGTCACATCAATGCTGCATCTACAAGAGGCACATTTTCCAGATATTTCACTTTCTCTGCCTTGAAGGGGTATAATCTGGAGGTTTTGCTTGACATAGAAGTCTTCTTGTCTATCTTACTCCACTCCTCGTCAATGATATTCTTCAATTCGGAAAGGAGCGGGAAGATGGAATGTTCCTTCCCGGGGTGCTTAAAGAACTTTCTTTGCTTAGCCGGAGGAGTAGAAGGATTGCCCCACCAAATCTGTCTCTTTGACTGCCTTAATTAGTGGGGAACAAGGGTGAAGCCGAAGCCAATGACAAAATTATCTCCCTCCAATTCATTATCTGAAGAGCCAGGCGAGGCATTATAAGGCTGGAATGGGCCCAGATCCTCCTGGGCATCGTCAGCCAGGGAGCCAGATAGTGGTGGACTGGCTCTGCGTGCGGGTTGTATCCCACTCCTTTAGGGATTGCTGCACCACACGGTCAACAAGAGACTCCATTTGTTGGTTTTCTGTCTCTATTTCCCCGACTATCTAGGCATAACATGAATCAAACAGTGACTTGCCCTCCGGGACTCGTGACTCACATCCCCAGCAGGCACTGGGATCAGAGTGGCTGTCAAGGCGGTGGGTGTGGTGACTGGAGGAGGAATGGGAACATCTCTGTCTGGAGGAGGAATGGGAACATCTCTGGTGGGTCCTAGATGGAGAGTCACATCTGGACCTGGATGAGGAAGGTTAACGTTGCAGTCTGGCAAGGTCCCTGTCATTTTGAACAGTAACCTGATGGTCTGACCTGGAAGGGCTAAAAGGTGAAGGGCAAACAAAACATGACGTTAGGAGATATGTCCATACCAGTGTGGACCTGGCCCCCCCTTCTCACACCCCACTTACATAGAGCATGAGGGCTGGCCGCACGGAGGACCTGTCCATGTGACCTGTCCATGGCAACCTGGCGGACAAATAGGTGACGATCCTGCAGCTTTGTAGGAACACTCACTCGTCCTAGGAGAAAAATGCAGTGTAGCTTCCCCTTTAAGAGCCATCTTAGACCCCCCTCACCCTGCACCATAGCCCAAGGCTGGAGCTTGCCTTCACCTGGAAGCCTGGTGCATGGAGGAGCTGTAGCAAGTTGCCCACAGGAATCCCCAATATGACAGGGGCTGACAGGGATTTAAATTCCCCGCCAAAATGACGTCACCACCGTGCCCCGTTCACGCAATGGCGACCTGCCATAGAGAGCCTGTGCGACCGCCAGGTCCCTGGTCATACCGCGCATGTGTGAAATCAAGCCTCGGTTTCACCCGAGAATCGGGCATGCGCGGAAGCACACCGGGCCGCAGCTCAGAAGAGGGAGCCGTGTCCTGCAATGCACCCGCGTTCCAGGCCCCACAGAAGCAAAAAAGCAAAACACAGATTGCAGGAAAGAGGGGACGTGAGGGGGAGACAAACGATCACATACAAAAACTTTCTGCCATGGAGGAGAGATATATCTTCAGACCTGCCAGTCGATCCACCACTTCCTCGCCTGGGCATACGAAAGGCCATCCCCACCACTGGGCATAGGGACCTGGAGCCACACACCCACCCATGGCTGGGCCCTGGGCTATCTTCACACCGCTATGTCATATGCCCAGCAACTACCTCAACCAATTTGGACGTCTGAAAAACGTAAGTGCATTGTTTGTAGGTCCAGAGGACAAAAAAGGAACGCAGTCTCTAGTGGTGAGCTCAAATGTATGGGAGTGGGGTCCTATAGCATTGGAGAGGAGGCAGGGTTAACACACACGTAGTCTGCCATGGAGTCTGTCAGGAAAGGTTTTTTTTCTGTACTGTAGGTAAAATTGTTTGTTTTGAGGCTGGGTCAGGGTGAGTGATCCAGGGAGGCTGGAAAGACTCCGGCAGCATCTCTGATACCTCCCCCTACTTGCTGGAACTTTGCAGAAACTGTCAGCAGAATGGGAGGGAGGTTAAGAGGAGCCACCAGGAGTATTGATGAGGGCCCCAGCCAATCCCCGACCAATCCATGGCCAAATGGGCTGGCAGGCGGAGGGACCTCTTAAATACTCAGGGTCAGGCCAGCAGGGGCAGTATGGGTTCTGGGTGTGCTGAGGAGGCTGTTGGGGGCCCTTGAGGGTAACCCCCTAGTCGGGGGGGGAGGCGTGGGGCCTGGGAGCTTGAATTCTGGAGGGATCCTCTAATAACACATGGAGGAGTCCTGTCCAGAGGCACATGAGCAGGTGTAGGGACAGCAGGAGCCATGGAGCACGTCCGGGGGATCTTTGGGGAGAAGACAGCAGGGTGGCTGGTGAGTCAGACAGTCGAGGAGGACTGAGAGACAGCCTGAGAGGACTGAGGAGTGGCAGTCTGGGATAGCTGTATAGTCAGTCTAGGAGGACTGTGGAAGATTAGCCAGGAGAACTAGTGCAAGACACAGCTGCAGCCAGGTGGGCTGGAAGTGCCTGAACAGGTGGTGCTGGGATCAATAAGAACAGGAATGCAGCTGGACACTGTGAATTTTCTGAACACCAAAGGAACCCACATTTCCTGTCTGGATCTGACAGAGTGCCCTGTCAGATCCCACCTAAACAGTGTTTCCAGCTGTCCCCATTGAACAAGAATAAGCGAGTACTATCATGGGGCATCACATGAGTCGGACATAGGTTTATTTAATGTGTCCAAACATTTCAAATATCACCAAATACCACCTTTCAGGCAACATGTCATCTTTCACATTTTACAGTTTGTAGAAGGTTCGAAATCCACCCCTGGTGATTTACATCGTAAGCTAACGTAAAGTATGGTGGATTTTTACTAAACGTAATTTTCTATATTTCTGTTTTTCTATTCCTCCTGTTTTTTTTTTGTTTTTTTTTTAGATTCAAAGTATATATTATATTGTTCTATGGATCCAATTGCTTATCTTATACATATAATTTGTTTTGTATCACACCTCCTAGCGAGCATACACATGCAATGGTGTTGCTCATTTACTCTAATTGAGGCTATCATCTAATTGGAGGGAGTGAATTTTACTATTTCCTCATTTGTTTTATATATGTATATATATATATATATATATATATACTGTATATATACTGAAGAATTATGAGCTTTGATCCCTTATAAGACGGATGGTGAATGTCATATGATTTACATCATTTAACCCTTTGTATTTTCCTATACCTTGAAGAACAAGCTCCGCCTACAGTTAGCTCCTATAGGGGTGGGTGGAAATTGTTTTTCAATTACATGACCAATATATGAAATCCTTGTAATTATTTCAGGTTTCATTTTCATTTTCAATTTTCTTTCATTTCATTACATACTCTTTAATTGTATGTCACTCTAAGTTTATAATATGAGAAAAGTTCAGTAAATGAACTGTAATAACTACTACTGGAATGTATGTCTTCAAAAAGTTTAAAGTTGGGAAAAAAAAGAATGTGCTGTGAACAAGGCTTGTGCTGAAAAACATCTGCATGTTCTTTTTAACATGGTCATATGAAATAAAGAAACAAGACTGAACCTCCAGCAGTGCCAGCTCTTCTATTTTTCACATATGCTTCATTTTTGGATGTGGGAGGGACATCCTGAGCCAGAGCACCTGGATTAGGGTTGCTGCTATCTATATCAGTTTTCTCTGTCCATAGCGGTGTTGGCTATATTGGACTTCCCTCTACACACCACGCTCTGTCTAAGCCGACAGATCACAGGACTTTATGTACTTTATGCACATATGGTCAGTCTATTTTCATTTATAGTTTATTAACGACTTGTCGACCGCTGCACGCCGATATATGTCGGCACAATGGCAGCGGTGGGCAAATGGGCGTACCTGTATGTCCCCCTTTAAGAGGTGGGGATAGCAGTCTCAATGTTCGCCGGTCTCCCGGCGATCGTGTCATGGAGCATGGGGAAGTGCCTATGTAAACAAGGTAATTCCCCGTTCTGCCTTGTGTTATGACTGTCATCGGGAGCAGTGATCGCTGTCATGTGAGTTGAAGCCCACAGTTAGAATCAGTCCCTAGGACACACCTAACCCCTTCATAGCCCCCTAGTGGTTAACCCCTTCACTGCCAGTGCATTTTTATAGCACTGATCGCTATATAAATGGCAATGGTCCCAAAAAGTGTCAAAAGTGTCCGATGTGTCCGCCATAATGTCGCAGTCCCGATAAAAATGGCAGATTGCCGCCATTACTAATAAAAAAAAAAGAAGAATTAAAATGCCATAAAACTATCCCCTATTTTGTAGATGCTATAACTTTTGCGCAAACCAATCAATATATGCTTATTGCGATTTTTTTTTTACCAGAAATATGTAGAAGAATACATATTGGCCTAAACTGAGGAAAAAAAAATGTTTTAATATATTTTTGGGGGATATTTATTATAGCAAAAAGTAAAAAATATTGCGTTTTTTTTTTCAAAATTGTCACTCTTTTTTTGTTTATAGCGCAAAAAATAAAAACCGCAGAGGTGATCAAATACCACCAAAAGAAAGCTCTATTTGTGGGAAAAAAAGGATGTCAATTTTGTTTGGGTGCAACCTCGCACAACCGCACAATTATCAGTTAAAGCAACGCAGTGCCAAATCGCAAAAAAGTGCTCTGGTCAGGAAGGGGGCAAAATCTTCTGGG
The DNA here is from genome assembly GCF_042186555.1 of Aquarana catesbeiana. Classification (NCBI taxonomy): domain Eukaryota; kingdom Metazoa; phylum Chordata; class Amphibia; order Anura; family Ranidae; genus Aquarana; species Aquarana catesbeiana. The sequence continues at coordinate 625,885,760 of NC_133325.1, forward strand.
GCTGAAGTGGTTAATAGATATTGACCATGTCATGCGTGTGATCACACCTGTTATAGGATCTGCAATATGGATCTGCACTAAGATATCTCAGATTTATACCCAAAGATTTAAAACCCAAACCCCATATCTCAAGAATCTACATGTACCTCTTTTTTTGATCAACTAAAGGCAGTGTCAATTAAAGAAACCAAGATATGGTGGGATGTGCAGAGTCTCAAGCAATATATTGGGGAATCTATGATCCCAAGGGGATTGCGCACTAAGTTCCATTAATGAGGAAACTGAATCCATCCGTGAGTCACTGAAGGTATACCATACCATGGAATTATATACAACACTTAACACAAGCCTGGTAGATTCCCTCAACAAGTTTGAAGCGAGTCTTATGGACAGTAAAAGACGGAAATTTTTAAGGTATCTACACGATTACCAGAACGGATTGGTCTATACATGTAACGATCAGAGAGACCGCAATCATTTCTAAAAAATAGAAGGCAGTATAGATGACGTACACAAAGGCACGTCAGCTTCAGCTCTCCAGAGCAATCAGACTCTCAGTCAGAAGCTTCTGATGGTACGAGTAGAAGACCCTCAAGTGCATATCAGAGTAGCACTTCATCTGTATTTTCCAGGGATTTGGCTCGGTCGGATTCATCGTTGTCAAAAAACTACCCATTAACATAAAGTGTCAATACAAGAAAAAAGACAAAAGAAAACCGAGACGAGGATGACGGGGCCACAATAAAATAAAACTATCCCCGAAAAAAACGAGAAGCAAGAAGTAGCTACACAGGTGACGACTAACTTGGACTCTTTGAACGTAGCTAAAGTACTTAATCTTTCATGTGTTGAATTTTCTGATACAGAGTTGTCTCTTCTTTCTAATGCCCCGTACACACGTGTGATGTGTGATAGGACCTTGTTGTCGGAAATTCTGACCGTGTGTAGGCTCCATCACACATTTTCCATCGGATTTTCCGACACACAAAGTTTGAGAGCAGGATATAAAATTTTCCGACAACAAAATCCGTTGTCGGAAATTCCGATCGTGTGTACACAAATCCGACGCACAAAGTGCCACGCATGCTCAGAATAAATAAAGAGATGAAAGCTATTGGCCACTGCCCCGTTTATAGTCCCGACGTACGTGTTTTACGTCACCGCGTTTAGAACGATCGGATTTTCCAACAACTCTGTGTGACCGTGTGTATGCAAGACAAGTTTGAGCCAACATCCGTCGGAAAAAATCCTAGGATTTCGTTGTTGGAATGTCCGAACAAAGTCCGACCGTGTGTACGGGGCATAAGAGTCTTTCCTTTTCTCCTATGTTGCATTTTGACATCTTTGGCACTTTACTTGATGTTAATCGTTTCGTTCGCAACATAGTATTAAGGAAGCATTTTAGTGCCGAGTTAGAATCCACTGTCTCCTCCCCTGTGGCTTCCCAGAGTGATATGACTGTTTGTTTGTTACGCTTTTAATTTTCAGGACCTGGTTATCAGGTCCACTCTGGAGAATCTACAGTCAGAGACCACAAGTGAATTGCATGGTATTACAACACATAACATCTGTGGAGGTAATAGATATTTTTAACCGATGCAAACACGTAGTGCAGCAATAGAAATGTTTCAGACTTTGGTTGAAAGGGATTTAATCTCACTTAGAGATAAGAGGCAAAAGATGCCCTATTTTTCTAGTTATAATCTTGCTAAGACAGAGAGGGCTGCAAATAAAACTCTGAAATTTCGCAATAATGTAAGTATCAAATAAGCTGATAAGGAAGAATCTGTTATTTTAAATTCAGAGGATTATAAATCCGAGGCTTTAGGCTAACTTAAGGATGCGCTCACATATCGCATCTTATCCAACAATCCCACTCCCATTTTTGAACGTCAGCTCTCTAATTTTCTGGACATTGGACAAGATTTGGGGGTTTTATCATCCAAAATGGTGGAACATCTTCTGGTTCACAACCCAGTGATCCCAGTTTTTCATCATTTGCCCAAGTTACATAAGACACCAATCCAGGGGCGACCTATAGTACCGGGCATAGGTTCACTGTTTGAGAAACTGGGTTGATCAATTTCTACAGCTTTTGGTCGTCAGATTACCGGGCTATATTAAAAACACCTCAGTTGTTCCGACCAATGTAGAAAACATCCAGTGGGTGGACACGTTTAGTTGGGTCTCTATGGATGTTAAATCATTATATTCGTGCATTCTTCATGAACAGGCATTGAAAACACTAAGATTCCCTCTAGAATGTTACAATTCGGAACGTAAAGAATTAGTTGTCCTTACTGTAGAAGCGCCACTTACCGACCGGCTCCTGTACATATACGTCGGCACTTTGAAGATGGATATCTCGGTAACGGCAGCAGCTGCTGCCACAACCGAGGTATCCATCTTTACAGGAGCCGGTTCTGTGTACGATAATGGTGGTTCGCCACAAGATCGCCGTTATCGGTGGCGGGAGAGGTGCCACCCCCCCTCTCGCCGCTCTCCCGTGCCCTCGGCCGCTTACCGCAGCCGTCGGTAGCGGCGGAGGCGATCGGGACCTTTCTGTGCCTGGGCATGGAGACGAGTGAGGCTAAGATGGCCGCCACCCATCTCCATACCATTGGACGGCTGAAGCGATGTCATTACGTCAGCTCCGCCCACTTTTCTTAAAGGCATATTTTTTTATGTCATTTTTTTCAAACAACTTTTTTTTTTTTTGCATTTTAGTCCAAATATGAGATCTGAGGACTTTTTGACCCCAGATCTCATATTTAAGAGGACATGTCATGCTTTTTTCTATTTCAAGGGATGTTTACATTCCTTGTAATAGGAATAAACGTAATCCAAATTTTTTTTTTTAAAAAAAACAGTGCAAAAATAAATATAATAAAGTAAAATTAATAAAAAAATTAAAAAAAATTTTTTAAAGCGCCCTGTCCTGACAAGCTCGCACGCAGAACGAACGCATATGTGAGTAGCTCCCGCATATGAAAACGGTGGTCAAACCACACATGTGAGGTATCGCCGCGACCGGTAGAGTGAGAGCAATAATTCTAGCCCTAGACCTCCTCTGTAGCGCAAAACATGCAACCTGTAAAATTTTTTAAACGTCGCCTATGGAGATTTTTAAGGGTAAAAGTTTGACGCCATTCCACGAGCGGGCGCAATTTTGAAGCATGACATGTTGGGTATGAATTTACTTGGCATAACATTATATTTCACAATATAAAAAAAAAAATGGGCTAACTTTACTGTTGTCTTATTTTTTTATTCAAAAAAGTGAATTTTTTCCAAAAAAAGTGCGCTTATAAGACCGCTGCGCAAATACGGTGCAAAAAAAAGTATTTCAATGACCGCCATTTTATTCTCTAGGGTGTTAGAAAAAAATTTGGGGGTTCTAAGTTATTTTCTAGCAAAAAAAACAGTTTTAAAAATGTAAACACCTAAAATCCAAAATGAGGCTAGTCCTTAAGTGGTTAAAGCATATTTTTTTTACTTTTGATAATGTTTTCTATCTACAATGTAGGGGTGCCTCAATGGGAGCCAAGTTCTACCCCTCTTTGGCCAATCTATACATGGGCTAGTGGTAGGAGAATTATCTTTTCTCACCGTCCAATCCGTTCATGAACCACATCAAGTGGTACAGTTGCTATATTGATAACCTGCTCCTTGTATTGGAAGGTACCAATGATGATGTTGCTTCCTTTGTCATGTATGTGAATTCTAATCCCCTAAATCTTGAATTCAGCTGAGGGTTTCATCATGAAAACATTAATTATTTGAACATCACTAAAGGCTGTAGTTCCTTAGGGGACATCCGCACTCGCATCTATCGCAAGTCATGTGCCAGCAACTCATTACTGTTGGCCACCAGTTGCCATCCCTCGCACACTATACGATCAGTGCCAGTGGGGGAGTTCAGTAGGACCAAACGCAATTGTTCAACATTGGAACATTTTGCGGAAGAATGCAATGTAGTGTCCTCTAGGATACAGGCACATGGGCACCAGTAAAGGGATATAGATAGAGCCATGAATATAGCTAAAAATAGAGATAGGGTAACTCTCTTAAAACAGTGTCACCAAAAAAAGTCTATAAGAGTGGCGGCGACTCATCCCATCACTCTTGTTACCACATACTCACGTGAATTTAACAAAGTTACTGATATTATCCGGAGGCATCTTCCCATCTTATCTACAGATAAGGATCTCAGTCCAGTTATGGAAGTAGGTTGAAGGTACTTGAGTAGGCGAGCCTGGGAGATATTTTTTTTCCCAGTTTGTTTCAATCAGAGGCCCACAAAAAAAACATGGTTACACACCACAGGCTCTTATGCCTGTGGTGCTAACACTTGCAGGTTTTGCACTAAACACTCCACAAAATCTAACTCCATACGTTCTTGTTTTACTGACAAGAATTTCTCCATATGAGATTATATTAATTGTGGAACTAATAATGTGGTATACACGGTGGAATGCATGTTTTGTCATTTACAGTACATGGGGTGTACTACAAGACCTTTAAGAACTAGAATAAGCAAGCACTATCATGGGGCATCATATGAGTCGGACAAATATTTATCTAATGTGTCCAAACATTTCAAATACCACCATTCAGGCAACATGTTATCTTTCACATTTTACGGTTTGCAGAAGGTTAGAAATCCACCCCGAGGTGGTGATTTACATCGCAAGCTCCTCGAATGTGAGGTATGGTGGATTTTTAACCTACCTACTAGGACTCCACATGGTATGAACCATAGATATGATGTTGATCTGTTCCTCCGATAGGTCTTTACAAGTATGAGTATCTTGTGCTAAACATAATTTTCTATATTTCTATTTTTCTATTTCTCCTGTTTTTTTTTTTTTTTTAAATATATGAAGTATATATTATATTGTTCTATGGATCCAATTGCTTATCGTATACATATAATTTGTTTTGTTTTTAAAAGATATTATGTATTGCACCTCCTAGCGAGCATACACATGCAATGATGTTGCTCATTTACTCTAATTGAGGCTATCATCTAATTGGAGGAAGTGAATTTTTCTGTTTCCTGGTTTGCTATATATATGTTGTGTGTTTCACTTTAGCGTGTGCTGTGAACAAGGCTTGTGCCATCTGTGTGTTCTTCTTAACATGGTCATATAAAATAAAGATACAAGTCTGAACCTTCAGCAGTGCCGGCTCTTCAATTTTTCACAGTGTTTCCAGCTGGGCCTGAGAGTTTCTGCAAGCAAATGAAGTGCTGGAGGAAGAGGAGTGTACATAGAAGTGTATATAGTTTAGTGTCCCTGAAAAGACTTTGCTCCAGTCAAGTGGGCATCCCATAATACCCCTATCCCAATCCAAGTTCAATACCCCTAATAAAAATACAAAAACAAAGTTGCAACGACTATTTCCTGTCTCAGTGAGCCTGGGGAAAATTTGGTGTGCCTGGCTGTGCAGGGTGGGGGTTCCCTATTCATCAGCAGCTACACTTTTTCCTCCCTTTTACAACCCAATCCTTCTCTCACTTTTTTCTTTCACATTTTTACTTTCTGTTTTTTTTTTCTTTTTCTCTTTTTCTTTCGTCCCTCCTTTCTTACTTTATATTTTTTCTATGAATTTATTGTTTTCTCATCTTTACCCATTCTGTTTTTTTTGTCTCTCTTCACTTTCATCTTTGTCTCTATTTTTTTTCCTTGTCAAAAGAAGTTTATTGAGTATACAATATTATAAAGATACATAAAGTAAGTTTACAAGGATCTATAAAGTAAGCTCATTGTTTTACAGTAGGGATTATATAGGTAAATATCATGAAATTTCAAATATTAAACATTGGGTTCACGTAAACCTAAATTAAAGATATATATCATTTCCTTAGTTACTTTTGTAGGTATTTAAATGATTTATACCTACTATATATATTGTTTACAGGTAGAGTGTATATAGGTCAAATAAATTCTGATAATGAGCTTTAATCGTAAGGTGGAGAAAAGGAAAGAGAAAGAAGAAAAAGGGTAGAAAGGCAGAGGTATGGTCCACAAGGTTGTCCCGCTCGTCAGTTTATTATTCTTTTAGTTCTCTTTGAAGCCTTAGAATGGGTGTCTCTGTAAGTCATTTAATCTGTTACCATGGCAACAGGACAGAGTCATTGAAATTTGACAGGAATTGTTGTTTTATCCAAGGATGCCAAAGTTTTTCAAATTTTGGAATTTGATTTTGGCTACCATCTTAGCATGGGACATTGTATTATTCATTCTGTGAATTGTTTCTGCTAGTACCAACGTAGGAGATTTCCATGCTTTGGCCACTGTTTGTTTTGCAGCCGTTGTTAGTTGGATCATAAGTTTGAATTGAGAGAGTGTTAACCATTCCGGTTTTAGATTAAGTAAAGTTATATATGGATCTGGTTGTATTATTTTTTTAAATATTTTAGATGCAATCACGAAGACTTCCTTCCAGAAGGTTTGGATTACTGGGCACGTCCACCATATGTGTAAATGTGTGCCTATTTCTGGGCATCCTCGAAAACAAAGAGCTGAGGTATTAGGTGAATATTTTGCCACTCTAGCGGGTACAAGGTACCAGCGAGTTAGGACTTTATAATTTGTCTCCAGTGCTAAGATGTTGGGTGAGGATGACTTAGATGTGAGCCATATGTTAGACCAGTCCGTGTCTTCTAAAGTTCGTCCCAGGTCCTCCTCCCACCTCTGAACGTAAGAGGGTCTATTAAGATTTACTACTTCATATAATTGATTATAAAGTGATGAAATTGTACCTTTAGCAAATGGATCTTTTGTACAGATTGATTCAAAAATGGATAATTGGGATAATGGTGTATCCCCCTTTAGGAATGGTGTATAGAAATTTTTGATTTGGAGATATCTAAATATCTCAGAGTTTGGTAGATCATATTTTTCTCTAAGCGATGGGAATGAAAGGAATGATTTAGATGCTATGAAGTCATTTAGTGTCTGAATGCCTGATGTTGTCCAAGCTTTAAAAGAATTTGGGTAGATCCATGCCGGATAAAAGGCCGGATTTCTGATAAAAGTAAGGAGAGGATTGTGTGGAGATTGTAACTGATATTTGGTTTTTAGTTTATCCCAGAGAGATAAGAAGTGTTTAGTTATGGGATTATGAATTTTAAAGCGGTCTTTAGGATCAAGCCATAACAAGTTTGATATTAATAGAGGGTCATATTTTCTGAAGCCTCTATAAATACCCATAATGGGATTTCCTGTTTTGCATGGTATTTGGACAGACTGGCCAAATGTGCTGCTCTGTAGTAGTAAGTAAAATTAGGGTATCCCAGGCCTCCTTTATTTTTGGGAAGATGTAGTGTGTGTATAGGTATACGTGGTTTAGAAGAGCCCCATATAAATGAAGTTGCTCTTTTTTGTACTATTCTCAAAAAATAAGAAGGAATTGGAATAGGGAGGACTCTGAATAGATTTTTATTAGATTTGTGATCTGTCTTAATACAGGAGGATAATTGGTTGAGAATAAGTCAGAATGAGATGCTGTTAAATGAATTCCAAGATATGGGATTGATTTTTCTGCCCATGTGAATGGGAGTGCAGCCCTAGCCGGGATCAATTCCATGTTTGTGAGCGAAATATTAAGCACTAGGCATTTCTTAGGATTAATCATAAGGCCGGATAGGGCTGCAAATCCATCAAGAGCTGGTATTAAGTTAGGACCAGAGACCTGTGGTGATGATAGAAAAAGTAATATATCGTCTGCAAATATACATAATTTATGTGTAATACCTCCTACTTCAATGCCAGTTATAGTTTGGTTTGTTCTGATGTATTGGGCCATGGGTTCGAGTATAAGGGCAAATAATAAGGGAGATAATGGGCAACCCTGTCGGGTACCTCTTTCGATATTAAAGGCATCAGATTTGTATCCAGCGTATTTCATATAGGCTTTGGGTTTATTATATAATGCTTTGATCCATGTTAAAAAGTGGGGTCCAAAACCCCATTTTTGTAATGAATATTGCATATATTGCCAGGATACTGTGTCAAATGCCCTCTTAATATCGAGAGATAGAAAACATAAAGGGATTTTCCGTTTTTTAGCAATATGTGCCAATAATACTGCCCTGCGTATATTATCGCCTGCCTGTCTATTTGGCATGAAGCCTACTTGATCTCTATGTATTAATTTTCCTATAATGCTATTGAGGCGTTTTGCTATTATTTTTGCTAATAATTTAATATCAAGGTTTAACAGAGAGATAGGCCGATAATTCACACAGGAAGTATCATCAGAAAGGGGTTTTGGGATCATACAAACAATTGCCATTAGTGTTTCTTGCCGAAAAGAATGTCCATCTAGAAGTTTGTTAAAAGTTTCAGTGAGAATGGGAGAGAGTATTTCTGAGAATGTTTTATAGTATAAAGCCGAGTAGCCGTCTGGGCCTGGTCTTTTGTTAAGTTTTAGGTCTTTTATGGCGTTAGCAACTTCATCTATAGTTATAGGCTCATCCAAACTGCTTTTTTGATTCTGAGACAACTCAGGTAAGGTTATTTTTGAGAAGAAGGATTCAGCCTCTGTAGGATTAAATTCATTGTTTGTCTTGTATAAAGTTGCGAGATGTGAGTGAAATTTATGGACTATTTTAACTGGATTACAAGTATAAACATTTTTTGATAATTTCAAACGTATTGGTTTGAAAGATTTGTTAGTTGAATTTAATGCCCGAGCCAAATATGTACCTGGTTTGTTTGTATTCATGTAGAAATTGTGTTTGGAGCGTTTGAGGGATTTATCAACTGACTCATTGAGAAATAGATCGTATTCCAATCTAGATTTTTCCAGATGAGATTTTGTGCTCTGAGATGGATTATCTTGGAATGATATGTAGGCTGCATTAAAATTGAGTTCTAGTTTTTTTGCTAGATTTTTGAGTTCCCGTTTAAATAGTGCCATTTGTCTTTGTATTGTACCACGCAAGACAGGCTTATGAGCTTCCCACAGTGTTATTTGGGAAATGTCTGTTGTATTATTAATTGATATGTATTCCTTTAAAGCTTGTTCAATGGCCATCTGATGTAGTGGGTGTTTGAGCATTATGTCCGGTAAGTACCACGTTGGGTCATGCGCTTTTGGTATGGCTGAGGCTATAGTAGTGTATACTGCATTATGGTCAGACCACGGAATTGGAATTATATCTGATGCAATAATTTCTGGTATCATTCCTATTGTTAGAAAAATATGATCTATTCTGGTGAAGGTTTGATGAGGGTGCGAGAAATAAGTGAATTTCTTTTTCATTGGGTTACTTTCTCTCCACGAATCTACCAGATTGTATTTGGAAAGAAGTTGAGAAAAAGGTAATCTAGAGGTTATTTTGGATGGTGTAAAAGGTGATTTATCTAGAAATGGGAGGAGGACCTGGTTCGAATCCCCGCACATTTTCACTGTTCCTATTTTGTGTGTATTAATCACTTGTAATATATGTGAGAGGAATGGTGTAGGTTGTTTGTTAGGAGCGTAGTAGGAAATCACCGTGATTGCTGTATCCATTATATAACCCATGAGTATCAGGTATCTACCTTCTGGGTCTTTAATTTCTGATGATAAGGTGAATAGTATGGATCGGTGAAATGCTATTAGAGTACCCCTTTGTTTGGTACAGGCAGAAGCCATGTAAATTTGTTGATAAAAAGGAGAAATATATTTTGGAGTAGAATCTTTGGTGAAGTGTGTTTCTTGGAGGCATACTATGTGAGCCTTCTTGTTATGGAAAGTACGGAAGGCTTTGGTCCTTTTTTGAGGGACATTTATTCCCTGAACATTCAGGGAAAGTATATTCAGTGGTGCCATGACAACAGATCAAATAGTTTTGACTTACTTTTTGTTATGCAGAGCTGACTGCGCAGATCAACCTGTGTGGACTGAAGAGATGAAAAGATAGAAAAGAAACCAGTGAATTCTGGAGTAAAGAGTAAACAAAAAACATATGAGATTAGATGATACATTGTATAAATTTTTTTTTGCAAGTAATCACAATTTACCCGTGAAAGAGAATAAATATCTCTCTCAAGGGAATAAGTGCCTTCGTCACACTCCCACATAATATGGTTGGGAGAATGAGGAGGGCTAATGGGGGTACACGGATCTTCCGCTTACAGGAGAGAAGTGCTATGTCAAAAGACATCAAAATGATGATTCATTAATTGGAGTGCAGAATATAGTTTTTGTTGAAATTATTTATTCCAGGGTGTTTGTATATGGTTTGTCTTGCCCTAGGCTAAATAATTCAGTTAGAAAGGTATTGTTAATAACTTTGGTATTGATGAAGATAATTTGAATTATTTTGGGATTTTAACCCTTTTAGAGTAAACAATTACATATTTTATTCATATGTAACTGTTTAGATATGTTAACTCATAAAATTGAGGTTGTATTGCTTCAGATTAGAATAAACAAAAACATAGTTCTAGGAACTAGTTAGGTACTAATATATTTGTTTTAAGAAAAGAAAGAAAAAGCTTCCATTACTTCTGGATTATTGAACATATTTGTCCTAAAAAGTAATAAATCTATTGTTATTACCTGAAAATATATAACTGAACAAGAATTTCCTTATTTCACTTATATATTCTAAAGCTATATGAATCAGAAGTAATAAGAAATATAACTGGAATGTAACATGATCCCACACAGTGTGTGACTATCAGAATGCAGTTACATTCAGTTATAAATACAGGTTTTTTTAGAGAACCATCTCTTAGTATAATAAATGAAGAGATATCAGGAATTAGGATGTCAGTCCATTGAATCTTCTTGGTCCATGGATGATGTGGCATAACGGCCTCTTTTGTGAGAATGATGATTCCCATTTTGTTCTGAAATTTTCTGGGTGCTGCCTGAAGGTGAAGATGATGCCATTCTTCTGCGTGTGGGGGTGTTGCTGCTTGTGGGTTCTGTCAGGTTTAATTTTAAAAGGGTTTGTTGTAGTTCATCTGCTGATCTGCTTCTGTAAATTGTACCTTGGTAGTTAAATCTGACTGAAAAGGGGAAGCCCCATTGATACATAATGTTGTGGCGTTGCAGTTCCATTAGTTGGGGTTTCATGAATCGTCTTTTAGTAATAGTAAGTTGGGATAGGTCAGCAAAAATTTGATAATTGTGTCCTTGAAAATTAAGTTCCTTTTTTTCTCTTGCAGCAATTAGTATTTGTTCTTTCGTTCTGTAATAATGAAATTTTGTGATTATATCACGTGGGGGTCCATCTTTCTTTTTGGCTGTGAGGGCTCTGTGTACTCTTTCCAGTTCTAAACGTTCAATAGGGATATCTGGCTTTAGTTCTTGTAATAGAGCAGTAATAGTAGATTGCAGGTCTGTCACAGTTTCAGGTATTCCCCTTATGCGCAAGTTTGAACGTCTGGCTCTATTTTCGTAATCTTCGAGCTTAGTTTGAAGTATTAAATTCTCTTCTTTTAATTGTTCCAATTCTGTTATATTTTCTTGGGTTGTAATTTCAATTTCATCAATTTTTATTTCTAAGGCTGCGGTGCGGTTTCCCAGCTCTCTTATTTCTTTGGTTAGGCTGTTTGTTATTTGGTCTGAGGTTTGTTTTAAAGCCTTATGAAGCATCTTTTCAAATTGTAATAATATTACTGGGGATGCTGAGGAGGCTTGTGGAGAAGTTTGTGAGAGGATTTGTTCTGTATCTGACTCAAATGGAGAGTCTTGCTGTGACATTTTCTGTCTGTGAGAGCGCCCTGGTGCTGTATCTTGTGAGGTGACTGGAGCTGCTTTAGTTGCAGTGAGTGCCTGTGAGCTCTTTGTGAGGTGATTTTTATTTCTGCCACAGCTTCCACCCAGTACCATATTTCCTGCCCAAACTTTCACAGTTTGTTCCCTGGGGCAAAAAGGTTAAAATGGATACCTTTTGAGCCTGCAGGCTCCACTTTGTCCTTCTCTTCTCTCCTCAGCGGTGTGGAGCTCTAACAATGCATGTCTGCTCCGCTATGCTCTGCCTCCTGTCCCCCCTTGTCTCTATTTTTTTTCACTCTCCCTTATTTTTTAACGTATTATCACCTTTCTTTACTTTTTTTCCTTTCCTCCTTGATTCCCTGGTTGTCACTCCTCTGACTCCTGCATTTTCTTTACATTTTCTTTACATTTATTTCTTTCTGCTCTTTCAACATTGCTTTTCTCTTCTTCATTTAATTTACTTTCTTTTTACTTCCCTCCTTTTTACCTTTTTTCTTTCTTACCATCTCTTACCCAAAATTTCTTCCATTTTCTTTCCTCCATTTTAACAGTCATTCCTTCCTTCTTTCCCTGCTTTTTCCAGATTCCTTTCCTTTTTCTATAGACCTGGTGCCGAAGAACACAGACTCTGCTGCATTCAGAATGCTTCCAGAAGGTGATGCTGACAGGTGGAGGGCTTATGAGTTACCTTCCCAAGCCTATGGGGGGCAATGGGTGACCACCTGCCCTCTAGTGTGTTCAACATGTGCTTTAAAACAGTAATTTTTTAAAAAATAAAATAAAAACATCAAAAATTCTAAATGTGCAAACTGCCCTTCTGTATTGTATGTCAATGCGAACAAACCTTAGGACAGATTCACTCTTATGCCCCTACACACGATCGGACATTCCAACAACAAAATCCATGGATTTTTTCCGAAGGATGTTGGCTCAAACTTGTCTTTCATACACACGGTCACACTAATCTTGTCGAAAATTCCGAACATCAAGAACGCAGTGACGTACAACACGTATGACGAGCTGAGAAAAATTAAGTTCAATAGCCAGTGCAGCTCTTCTGCTTGATTCCGAGCATGTGTGGAACTTTGTGCGTCGGAACTGTGTACACACAATAGGAATTTACGACAACGGATTTTGTTGTCGGAAAATTTGAGATCCAGATCTCAAATTTTGTGTGACGGAAATTCCGATGGAAAATGTTCAATGGAGCCTACACATGGTCGGAATTTTGGACAACGAGCTCCCATCGAACATTTTCCGTCGGAAAATCCGACCGTGTGTATGGGGCATAATATTTTTCAAAATACCTTGCAGTCAGCCATGACACCTTGTCCTGAGAGACATCTAAAAGGAAAGACATATTTACATTACATTGTAAACATTGTTTAGCTAGTCAAATTAACCACTTGCCACCCGCCATATAGCAAAATGATGTCGGCGAAGTGGTTTAGTTATCCTGTTCGGGCGTCATTTGACGTGATCAGGATAACGAGCCAGCGCGTGCCTGCTTGGGCGCGCAGCACGGCGATCGGTGGTGCAGCGTGTCAGTCTGACACACCACAACTCCAATCTAGGTAAAGAGTTTCTAACGGAGACTCCTTACCATGTGATCCGCTGTGCCAAATCATAGCTGATCACGGTGTAAACAGGAAAAGCCGTGTATCTGTCAGACGCGAGTAGAGGAGAGCCGATCAGCTGCTCCTCTGACGGGTGGGTCTGCGCTGATTGATTATCAGTGCAGCCCCCCTGAGGATGCCCACCCAGGACCACCAGGGACACCAAAAGGACCACAATTGATGCCAATCAGTGCGCACAATTGATGCCAATCAGTGCGCATAATTGATGCCAATCAGTGCCCATCACTAATGCTTGCCAGTGCCTGCCAATCAGTGACGCCCATCCCTGCCGCCTTTCAGTGCCCATCAGTGCCACCTTTGCAAGCCCCTTAGTGCTGCCGATCAGTGCCACCTATCAGTGCCCATCAGTGCCGCATTTTAGTGCCCATCATAAGTGCCCATCAGTGCCACCTCATCAGTGCCCATCAGTGCCACCTTATCAGTGCCCGAAAGTGGGAAAGTGCCTTGTATTGAAGTGGTTAATAATAGAATTATAGTTAGCTGATATTGCTAATCGGGCCTGAGCACCTACGCTTCAATGACCTCAGAAAAGGGTTAAAACATATGAAAGCAGCAGAAGTCCCATTAGCCAAAAGTGCTTTTTAAAGCTTTGCTTATACATATTCCTTCGTATGCATGACCATAGATCAGAGTTTCTTTATAATGTTAGCAACTGATCCCGTATATTAGTATCCTTTTAATCACATACAATTTAAAAAAAAACAAAGGAACAATCTGTTGAATGTCATGATTCCATAAATAAGTGATTTTTAATTAGCAGATGGAACATTTTACAACAAATTTCCTGCTTCCCTTCTCTTCTTGTCTCTTTATAGTCTTTCAAGGCTACATCTCTGTGGCATAATATAAAGGTTATGTAGAATACATTTGTAGGATTATGAAATCAACATGAGAACATATCATTGCTCATTTGCAATGCAGAACCTATTCCCACTGAAATCCAATCATACAAGCATATATTATTCCACAGTCCATGATTGTAGGAATTCAGTTAAATGTCACTTTTATAAACAGGAAACATTCAGTTGTATAAGCTAGTCATTTAACCATTTAAAGATATGTTTACAAGACCATACGAGTGAAATCTGATAGAAAAAAAAATATATTATCTGACATCAGTATGTTTTATACCACACTGATAAAACTCATTGGGGTTGATTTACTAAAACTGCAAAATCTGATGCAGCTCTGCATAGAAACCAATAAGCTTCCAAGTTGTATTGTCAAAGCTTAATGCCCCCTTCACACGGGTGCCTACCCTAAGCAGAATCCACTCGCTTATCGGGGGATCTCTCTGCTGCTCCCCGCTAAGCAGGCAGGTAACAGGTCTGTGTCCGCTCTGCTATGCACGGACATAGTCACGCTCTCCTCTATGGGGCAATCGGATGGAAACGGACTGCATGTCCGTTTCCATCCGATGCCATCAGATCTGTTGGACTGATGGAAAATAGGACCACCATCTGTTTTTGGCGGACAGGATCGGATGGCGGTGGGTGGCAGCAGACATCTGCTGCTCCATAGAGGACAATGCAGCGTCCGATCAGGTCCGCCTGAAAAACTGGCAGGCGAACCTGATCAGACAAATAATATAGTGACAGTGTAGCGCTACTAAAAAGTGTAAAAATGAGTCACAAGATAAAGACTCAGTAACAAATCTAATAAAACACAAATATAATTTAACAAAACTGGATGTGACCCAGTAAGTGAGTGTGAAAAAATTTCCAAAAAAGTGTTGAATGGTGTATCCCTCAAGTGAGGGTAATCCCAATCATAGGAAACTGGTGTGAGGCTTGTCTGTAGTCAATTTCAACGATACTCAAGAGGTAAATGGGTACTCTTACCAGCTATAATGGACCCCAATTGTCATACAACAGAGGGGTCGAACAGGCTTAGGATCCTATGCTGTATGGATCGGATGCTACTCAGGTACTGGACACAGATAGATGGAATCGGTTCAAAATGATGTCCTCAGCTCCTGGTCCGTGGGATCTCCCGCTACTCTCCAGCCAGATAGCCGTCTCCAAAGCTGTTCCCGCATAGGCTCCAAGAAATGGTCATATGGAAACAAGGGAAGGAGAAGGACTCCAATGGTGCAGGTCAAACCAAATTGGTTTATTGATAATAAAAGGTCAGGTATTAGACACAGGAGTTTTGCCCCAGTTGAAGACCCCTTAATGTCGAAACGCGTTGGACTAGCATTCCTTGTATCCCACATTGCTTTTACTCTAATTTTATCAGTCCTTTTTGTGATCACTTTTATTATACCAGTGTCTAATACCTGACCTTTTATTATCAATAAACCAATTTGGTTTGACCTACACCATTGGAGTCCTTCTCCTTCCCTTGTTTCCATATGACCATTTCTTGGAGCCTATGCAGGAACAGCTTTGGAGACGGCTATCTGGCTGGAGAGTAGCCGGAGATCCCACGGACCAGGAGCTGAGGACTTCATTTGAACCGATTCCATCTATCTGTATCCAGTACCTGAGCAGCATCCGATCCATACAGCATAGGATCCTAAGCCTGTTTGACCCCTCTGTCGTATGACATTTGGGGTCCATCATAGCTGGTAAGAGTACCCATTTACCTCTTGAGTATCATTGAAATTGACTACAGACAAGCCTCACACCAGTTTCCTACGATTGGGATTACCCTCACTTGAGGGATACACCATTCAACACTTTTTTGGACATTTTTTCACACTCACTTACTGGGTCACATCCAGTTTTGTTAAATTATATTTGTGTTTTATTAGATTTGTTACTGAGTCTTTATCTTGTGATTCATTTTTACACTTTTTAGTAGCGCTACACTGTCACTATATTATTTATCTGGAACTTTGTATGTTTGAGTGTTAGCAGCTTTCCCTTACCTACTTGATTCACTTATTATTGAAGTCTTAGCGCAGTCTTTTCCCCCACCACCATTATGAACCTGATCGGACAGCGCACGTGAAAGGGGCCTAATTGAACAAGCTGAAGTTAGAAGCTGATTGGCTACCATGCACAGCGGCACCAGATTTTGCACTCTTCAGTTTTAGTAAATCAACCCCATTACCCCCTATATTTTAAAATATTACTATAAAACAATAAATAATAATAATAATAATAAAAAATAAAACAGATATGTAGTAAATATTTACATAAATTAAAGTTGTTTTATTTAGTGGTATCTCATGGGTCTTTATATACTTTATAGAACAGAAAGCAAAGGTTGAACTCAGTGAATGAATTTCTTTTTTTAACGTTTGACATTTACACTGCGAGAAATATGTAGGCTGTCATTACCGGCTGCCATCTGAAAATGAAAAATAGTCTGGTTGTCTCTGGGTGTGATACTTTGATGAGTTACTGATCTGAGGTTAGCTATTAACAAATGAAGACAGAACTCTTGATCTTCACGCTTGTTCCAGGCTGGCAATAATGTAATTGAATCAGTACGAAAGCCAGGCAATTAGCATTTTCAGAAGGAGGCCAGCAATTGTAGCCTTTATATACTTCTCTCCTTTACCTTTAATTTTTTTCGTGCTTGTTATGATAACATAATCTTGTTTGCACATCATGGGGAGATAAAGGGAGTAGACACAAACCCTCTCAAGTCATTATGAAATCTTGAATTAATGAATGTGGGGATTCATATTCACTAAATTGCAGTAGAAAGATTAATTGGTTGTCAAAAAGAAATGTTGTATAAAACTCCTCAATGAAATCCCACTGCTCTTTCAGAGGAACAACAAGTATCTCACTCTAAAAACATTTTAAGTTCCATGGGTCCTCTTATGCCCTGTACACACGATAGGATTTTCCGATGGAAAATGTGTGATAGGACCTTGTTATCGGAAATTCTGACTGTGTGTAGGCTCCATCCCACATTTTCCATAGGAATTGCCGACACACAAAGTTTGAGAGCTTGCTATAAAATTTTCCGACAACAAAATCTGTTGTCGGAAATTCCAATTGTGTGTACACAAATCCGACGCACAAAGTGCCACGCATGCTCAGAATAAATTTAGAAACGAAAGCTATTGGCTACTGTCACGTTTATAGTCACGACGTACGTGTTTTACGTCACCGCGTTCAGAACGATCGGATTTTCCGACAACTTTGTGTGACCGTGTGTATGCAAGACAAGTTTGAGCCAACATCCGTCGGAAAAAATCCATGGATTTTGTTGTTGGAATGTCCGATCGATGTCCGACCGTGTGTACAGGGCACAACAGTCACTTTGAATACCTTCTGTTGTGGTTACATCTCTGTATTTCTCACTGCCAGCAAATGTTAGGACAGTGGAACCTTGGTTAACGAGTAACGTGGTTAACAAGCGTTTTGACGAGCAACTTTTTTTTTTTAAATCCTGACTCGGTTTGCGAGTGTTGTCTTGGAAAACGAGCAGAATTCAAGCTAATGTGGTGTGCAGTACCGCATTTGGCCAGAGGCGCGGGGGCATCAGTGACACTCAGAACGGTTTGGAGCCATTCGGAGCCGTTTGGAAATACTCTGAATCACTCGTAAATACTCAAAACACTCGGAAATACTCCGTTCCCGAGTGTTTCTGAGCCTTTCCGAGGGTTTCCGACTTCAGCCGAGCTGTCCCTGAGTATTTCCGAGGCTTTCCGGTGCCCCCCCCACCTCTGGTCACATGCGGTATTGCATGCAATAGAAGTCAATGCAAAACTAATTATCTTCGTTTCCATTGACTTCTATGGGGAAACTCGGTTTGATATGCGAGTGCTTTGGATTACAAGCATTCTCCTGGAACTAATTATGCTCGTAATCCAAGGTTCCACTGTAATACAAAAATATGTGAAATCTTGTGTCCCCTGCATCTCAGCATTTACTCACAGCCTGTGCTTGTACCCTGCAGCCACTAGATGGTGGTGTGCAATAGAAATCTGCCAAAACAAAGACAATTATTTCAAACAGAGATGCTGGGGTGCCAGAATTTATGTAACTTCATGTCTTCCTCTCCCTAGTGACTGAGAGACTTATACACTGACAACTAATTTTGCATTTTATTCTAAATGCAAACAGCTTCCACCAAGTGCGGCCAGTTCATAAGGGGCGCAGGTACACCACCCCCTAGTTTGCATGCGGGGATGCATGTGGGGCGCAGGACTCATAGGTTTCTATGAGTTGTTTTTTTTTCAAGTCACATGATTCAAAAATCTTGAAAAAGGTTGGGCTCAGGAGGCAGAACCCACCCACTCGTGACACAGGTGAATCAATATTCGCTATTGTCTTCTGGCTTTTTCTCCCAGCCAATCAGGACAGGAGGCAGATCGTGTTGGCCGGGAGGAGAAGCCAAGCAAGCTGTGGCGCCGCAACCATGGAGGGATAAGTGCCGACCTGGGGGGGGGGGGGTTTGTTTGCCGCTCCCCCAAAAAAGTTTAGCACCAGCCGCCACTGGTTTCCACATTTTCCTGGTTTCTTTACAGTGACAGAGAAGCCTGCATGCAGAGAAGAACCTGGAATTCTATGAACCATCCTGTGTCTAGCTTTTCTGCATTGTTAACCCCTTCACACCTAAGGGTAAAACAAATCTGAATGCCTAAGCACAATTTTGCAATTTTAACATGTGTTAGTAAAACCGTACATATCATCACAAGTTTGTGTATTCAGGTGGATTATACCTTGTTTTTTGTCAGGACAAATTGGGCTTTCATTTGGTAGTAAATAGTTGTGGATATCTCCTGATTTTTTTTTTTATCAAAGGAAAACTGTCCCAAAATAGTAAAAAAAAAAAAAAAAAATTTTTTTTTTTTTTTTTTTTTTTTAATAGATAGCTGTATATTTCAACCCAAAATAAATGTTCCTTTTCCTGACAACTGCAACAATAACACATATGTGCATGTTATTTGTACCCGCAGTACAGCCCAGAAGCAATAGTGCGCATTTTGCTTCTTTTTTTTGTTGTTGTCCTACCAAAAAAAAAAAAAACCCTGTAAGGCCAAGGCATAATGAGCTAGTATGCAACTTACCTGTAGGTAAAAATTAAAAACATGGGTATACAACCACTTTAAAAAAAATCCTGTTCAAAATATACTGACCCTGACCTTGACCTTTGACCATTACTTGACCCAAACACTAACCCTGGCACTGACCTAGATCAACATACAAAGAACAATACGTGTATACCAATAACCCACTAATAATTAAACTGTTTGGCTTAGTGATTAGCCAAAACAGTGTCCCGTGTGTTTGTTGACTCACCTTGTATAGGTGCAATCCACGTAACTCAGACTAGGCATAAAGAACACTTTGGGGATAGGTACCCCAAAATAAGGATGTTACAATAGGACCATGCAGCTTAATCACAGAATCCTAATTACAAAAATATAAAGTTGCAAAAAATGTGGGTTAAAAAATCTCCACCATCACCTTCACCTCAATTGTGTTTAAGAAGACAACGTTGTCTGATGCCGCGTACACACGAGCAGACTTTTCAACCGGACTGGTCCGACGGACTTTCCGACGGACTTTTGCCGGACTTCCGACGGACTTTCGAACGAACGGACTTGCCCATACACGATCACACCAAAGTCCGACGGATTCGTACATGATGACGTACGACCGGACTAAAATAAGGAAGTTGATAGCCAGTAGCCAATAGCTGCCCTAGCGTGGGTTTTAGTCCGTCGGACTAGCATACAGACGAGCGGAATTTTCGATCGCACTCGAGTCCGTTGGAAAGATTTGAAACATGATCTAAATCTAAAGCCCGTCAGATTTTTGACCGAAAAAGTCTGATGGAGCCCATACATGGTCGGATTGTCCGCCGGATTCGGTCTGTCGGAGCAGTCCAGTTTAAAAGTCCGCTCGTGTGTACGCGGCATTAGATGTACAGCTGCGTTCACACATTGCACATACACACAGATAGTGACACACACCCCTTACGAAAATGAATCGTATGCTGACAATAAATGGGGGGTAAGTTGCCAGTGAATTACCGTATTCATCAATAGATGCATATATATATATATATATATATATATATATATATATATATATATAACCCGATGATTGGCAGCATGTTATCAAAATGGGGCCACCATGTGAACCAGGGAATTTATGGTTTATTCAATAAAAGAATATGATTGCTTCCTCTGCTAGTTCAAGGTGAACTGACTGAACTAGAGTTCTAGGTCTACTGACCTAGATAAAACCTTGATCTAGATATTTTTCTTTATTTTTCATTTTATTTTTTATTATTTATTTATTTATTTAAAAAAAAAATTGCAAACTATTTTTTCTTTCTGCAAGTAACGAGAAACATACATTGTGTACTTCTTCTCCATTCACAGAAAGAAAAAAAACACAGGGACGGACTTCACAGTGACTGAACACTGTGGGCTCTTGGTGGGAAACATATATATGCAGCCCTACGTAAAAAAGCCCAGTGCAGTGAGGCCGCATATATGTGTTACGTTGGCGTGAAGAGGTTAACATACTGTTATGTTTATTTATACAGTACAGAGATGCAGCAAACATTCTCATGTAATATACAGTGATCAGTAGTTCTGTCACTAGGTGGTAGTGTTATGGTAGTATTATGTTTAATGTTTGCATATTGTATTGTTCTTCTTAATGGAACTACATGGTTATGATGTAATTTCCTGTGTCTATGCTCCTGGTTTCCATAACCATATTGAATGACACTGCATTACATCAACATACACTATATTGTCAAAAGTATTTACACGCACATGCACTTTAATGGCTTCCCAGTCTTAGTCCATAGGGTTCAATATTGAACTGGCCCACTTTTTGCAGCTATAACAGCTTCAACTTTTCTGGGAATGCTATGGGTCAATGTTTGACCATTCTTCCAGAAGCGCATTTGTGAGGTCAGGCACTAATGATGGACGAGAAGGCCTGACTCGCAGTCTCCACTCTAATTCATCCCAAAGGTGTTTTATCAGGTTGAGGTCAGGACACTGTGCAGGCCAGTCAATTTCCTCCACCCCAAACTCGCTTATCCATATCTTTATGGACCTTGCTTTGTGCACTGGTGCATAGTTCCACAAAGTTAGGAGTATGAAATTGTCCAGAATGTCTTGGTATGCTGATGCCTTAAGATTTCCCTTCATTGTAAATAAGGGTCCAAACCCAACCCTCACCATAATCCCCCCTCCACCAAATGATTTGGACCAGTGCACAATGCAAGGTCCATAAAGACAACGATGAGCGAGTTTGGGGTGGAGGAACTTGACTAGCCTGCACAGAGTCAAGAGCTCAACCCCATAGAACACCTTTGGGGTGAATTAGAGCGGAGACTGCGAGCCAGGGCTTCTCATACAACATCAGTGCCTGACCTCACAAATGAGCTTCTAGAAAAATGGTCAAACATTCCCATAGACACACTCCTAAACCTTGTGGACAGCCTTCCCAAAAGAGTTGAAGCTGTTATAGCTGCAAAGGGTGAGTCAACTCAATATTTAACCCTACGGAATATGACTGGGATGCCATTAAAGTTCATGTGCGTTTAAAGGCAGGTGTCCCAATACTTTTGAAAATATACAGTAGTGTATGTAAAATGCATCACCATGCATTGCAGTAACATGTGGTAAATGCAAGTCATATTAATGGGCCTTTATAAATGTATGCTTAAAAAGCAATAGACCACATCCTCACTTTAAATGTAAACAGAGTTAAAAGGCCACAGCAAAGTAAAAGGAGGAAAAGTTAACATAAGAAAATGTATAAAAAATACGCAATATTTTTTATGTAAGAAAATGTTATAAAGATGGACTTACTCAAAATGGTGAAAACTTTGAATATGCCTCCTCATCAAACATGGGGGGTTATTTACAGAAGGCAACTCCACTTTGCACTGCAAGTGCACTTGGAAGTAAAGTCGCTGTAGATCCGAGGGGGACATGCAAGGAAAATAAAAAACAGCATTTTAGCTTGCACATGATTGGATGATAAAATCAGCAGAGCTTCCCCTCATTTCAGATCTACCCCTTAGATTTAGAGTGACTGCACTTCCAAGTGCACTTGCAGTGCAAAGTGAATTTACCTTTCGTAAAAAACCCCCATGTGTATTTCTAATAAATTTGCATAGTTACTCATCCATCAAAACAGCATTCAAAATTGTTCTGTGAGAATGGGGCAAAATTGATTGCCCACAGGCTATATGATCTGCAGATCAAATGTATGCATGGGGAAAATACTGCATTATGGCCATTAAATGGTGCAGACCATTACAGGAAATAAGTATGCTCCTCAGCTCTATCTAGTTGCCACAATGCAGTATTTTCACCATTCGCACAGTGAATGCGCAGTGTATATAACCTGAAAACATTCTATTTTGCCCCATTTTGCACAGAACAATCTCACATGCAATTTTGTTGGATGAAGAGCTGTGTAATTGTTTTTCATAAATATACCCCTCGGTATGGATATAAGATACTCAATAAAGCATACTGGGTCTGATACTGCAGTCAGTGATTCCATTTAGTGTCATAGCAAGACAATGGCAATGTAATACAGCTCAATAACTGTTAAAGAGAAAGATCTATGGTTATTATCCCTCTTCTCTGGCTCAAAAATTCAAATAATACTCCCTGCATATATACGTAGTGGGAAGCAATGTGAATGTTCTGCATGCAGGAAAAGTATATCACCACAGGGATTCTATTTAAAGGACACCTCCCAACCTATTCTGTGTACACTCTGTTTTACCTTCAAATTTACAGCCAGCTATGGAAATATGTTGTATAGGTGTGGTATAAAGGAACAAAAAGTATAACGTTTTTTTCAGAATGTTGTAGTTAGTATTCAGCTGCATGGTAGCACATCCTCCCTTGCTTCCCCTGCTTCAAAGCTTTTCCATAGGCACACAGAGGATTTGACTTGTGAGCTGTGAGATGTAGACGTCAAAGTAAAAGTTGCTTTGATGAGCAGCAGGGGCAAGACCTCCAAATATAGAAAAAACAGTTGCTAGTAATTCAGTGCACATGTGCGGTATTAAAGTCTGAACACTACAGGTTGTAGTGTATTGGTTATGATGACCTATATCTAGGACAATTAATCCGTTAACACAAACCTGCACTTGGTTCCTCACATATTGTGTTTCGGTGGCCTTTCATAGCTATTTAATCTTTACAGTGGAATACTAATGTTTTTAATGTTTTAGCTGTATTGGAGAAACATATCTGATTAGTAACCTGTTCACACCAAAACGTGGCTGCGAGAAACCTGCGTTCCATGCATGTTTCCTACACTGTATTCAAAACGCACTGCACTTGTGATCTGCAGAGGGTGTCAATGCATTGCTAAGGACACCCTAAACACAGTGGGGGTCATTTACTAAAGACCTGCGCCTGTGGTGCAGTGAAGAAATTGGAGCAATTGTACAAAAAACTGGACTCAAGACATTTATCAAAAATTATGGTGCATTTATGTGCACCAAACCATATTTACATAGGAAGCGCTATTGCGCACTTGCGCAGTCCTTCGCAGCTACTATTAGCAAGTGCAGCCAATGTAATCTTCTATATTTTTGTCTGAATACTGTGGATAACTTTACTACAGTTTACCATCTTCTGTTACCAGGCTAAAAAGTATGTATATAATATTGTTTAAATGCACAAATTCTGTCCAGAACATGTAGATCTGTCTTACAACTAATCAAGCCTTTTTACACCCTTCTTTCAGCTTACTCAACTGCACATGCTCATTGTCAAAGCTCACCATTTCATCCTCACCTGACAGGGCGCACACACTTTAGCTTGTTAAATATGTGTGTTGCACACAGGCGCATCTGCATTCTCCAGCGCGCACAACTGCTTATACATCGGGCACTTGCTCATTGTAGTTCTAATCATGTTAATGAGCTTTTCCTTATCACATGGAGAATATTGCTTCCAGTTTTATTCCATTCATTCACTTATTTTTGAAACAACTCAATATTCATTCTAGAGATCTTCCTCCTATCAACAACTGTGCGGATGTTCCCTGGACTTGTAATGGTGCATTTTATGGTGATCGTCTATAATCAATGGTGGAGCCAAAATTTTCATGAAAACATCTTTTCAATACATGTCTGTGTATTGTGCATTCTGGACAATTCATTTCCCCATACACTGTGCAATCTGATTGGATAACGTATAAATTTACTCATCTGTCTGAGCAATTCTTTCCCCATATACTGTGCAATCTGATTGGATGACGTTTAAATACACTCATTTGTTTGAGCAATTCATTTCCCCATGCATGGGGGCTGATTTACAAACAGTTTGCGCCATGAGTTGAGGCCCACGCCGAGGCGCAACGTACGTTTTGGTATTTATGAAACGTTTGCGCCGGTAAAACAGCGTTATTCCCCATTTACTGTAGTAATCTCGGCGCATGGGAGGAGGCGATCAGTGCGCCACTATGGACACTATGGACATGGCACAAGGCTTCTCAAAATTAAAAGAAGCTGGAAGTGTCAATATTATGGGGGTGATGTGAAGAAGTATAGTAATAACTGCCCAAGTAACAAATATGCCCAAAATAGAATGAGAAAGTAACTTTTTCTGAACAAGTTTGCTGTGCCTGCAAGTACGTTTAGAACTACGTGAGGTCAATTTAAGCACTGCACATGAGCAAGCGGCATTTGCGCTCGTTCAAATGTGTTGGTTCACTGCAAGGCCAAAATCTTAGTAAATGTCAAGCAACGTAAATGCATTTGCGTGGATTGAATGGGCGCACCTCTAAACTTGACTTTTTTTTTTTTTTTTACGCTGGTTCACTTTTATGTGTTTTTTGTGGAATATTTGCACACAGGTCATGTTAGCGTGTTACGTTGCCAACATGTGACACGCACCTTGTTAAAATTATGTAAAAAGACTCTCGCTTCTCTAGCTCCTCCTAAAAGGGCATTTAACCTTCCCCATCTAATGCATATCATTTCCTTGGGCTAGTTTTTGCTTTTAAAGGGGAACTCCACACTCCATTCTCCAAAGGCTGTGAGCTGCCTTCACCAATCCAAACCACATTCTTTTTCAGAGCAAACAACAGGGCCAGCTAGGAAAGGTGTGAGAAGAGAGATCGCCCAACCCCCTCCTGAACCATACAAGGCCACATGCACTCAACATAGCTGGCTGCCTTTGGGGCATGTTGGGCTCAGCCCAATATCAACCACAAAGCACCTTTTACCCAATAGTTTAACCCCTTCCTGCCGACCATACGCAGATATGCGTACTCGGCTTTCCGGGGTTATACCGGGATGATGCCCGCAGCTGCAGGCATCATCCCGGTACCGTTGTTTACAGCGGGCGATCGGCTACCCGTGTATAACAACCGATGCGGCTAAAAGCCGCTCGGCTGTTATACCGGAGGAGCGGGAGGGGACATCCCCCCCCTCCCGCCGCTGTTACCGGGCCTCCCGTGCGATCGGGAGGCCCGGTGTCCGTTCTACTGCCTTCGGCAGCTGGGGGCGGGCTGGAACGAAGCTGCGAGCGGCTTTGTTCCGGCCTTCTTGTTGTAAACGCGGAAGCGACGTCATGACGTCACTTCCCGTTTACTCAGCTGCCAATGGCGCCGAATTTAAAAAAGTACACAGTATTCAGAATCGCCGTTTTCGGCGATCTGAATACTTTGAAGTGTAAAGGAGGGATGGGGGGTCTTTTAGACCCCCCATCCCTCCATAAAGAGTACCTGTCACCACATATTACTGTCACAAGGGATGTTTACATTGCTTGTGACAGCAATAAAAGTAAAAAAAAAAAAAAAAAAATTTTAAACACAATTTATAAAGTACAAAAATAAATAAATTAAATTAAAAAAAAAAAAAATTTTAAAGTGCCCCTGTCCCCGCGAGCTCGCGCAGCGAAGAAAACGCATACGGAAGTCGCGCCCGCATATGTAAACGGTGTTCAAACCACACATGTGAGGTATCGCCGCGATCGTAAGAGCGAGAGCAATAATTCTAGCCCTAGACCTCCTCTGTAGCTCAAACCTGGTAACCGTAAAAAATTTTTAAAGCGTCGCCTATGGAAATTCAAAGGTACCGTACGTAGTTCGTCGCCATTCCACGAGTGCGTGCAATTATAAAGGGTGACATGTTTGGTATCTATTTACTCGGCGTATCATCATCTTTCACATTATACAAAAAAATTGGGGTAACTTTACTGTTTGGATTTTTTAAAATTCATGAAAGTGTCACTTTTCCAAAAATTTGCGTTTAAAACACCGCTGCACAAATACCGTGTGATAAAAAATATTGCAACAATCGCCATTTTATTCTCTAGATTCTCTGCTAAAAAAATATATATAATATTTGGGGGTTCTAAGTAATTTTCTAGCAAAAAATACGGATTTTAACTTGTAAACACCAAATTTCAAAAATAGGCTTAGTCATGAAAGGGCTTTCCACATTCTGTAAAGCCCCCCTGTCTGCAGCCCCCCACAACCCCATCCTAGGGTTGTGTGGAAGAGGCCCTTGTCCCCCTGAATAGGGGGACAAGGTGGTTGACTTTTCGGGTGCCCAAGCCCCTCCTGCCCCTAAGCACCCACCCCCCTTTCATGGGCTGGTTTGCTGTGTGTTTGGCTAGGGGTTTGTTAGTGCATGGGAGGGGCACAATATTTTTAGATTTTGGGGTCGTATTTTTCACGTGGGGGTTCTTATTTTAAACCTTTACACCCCCAAATGGCCTTGTATGTATTGGGGGTGCAGGATATTTTTAGTTTTGTGTTAACCACTTGACGACCGCCTCACGCCGATGTATGTCGGCAAGGTGGCACGGACAGGTAAAATCACGTACATGTACGTGATTTGCCTTCCACGGGTGGGGGGTCCGATCAGACCCCCCCCCCCGGTGCCCGAGGCGGTCGTCTTTTGTTCCCCGGTGATCGGAGGTGAGGGGGAGGCCATCCGTTCGTGGCCCCCCCCCCCTCGCGATCGCCGCCGGCCAATGGGAACATTCCTTTGCTGCTGTATGCTAAACGGCAGCAAAGGAAATGATGTCATCTCTCCTCGGCTCGGTAGTTTCCGTTCCAGCGCCGAGGGGAGAAGACATCACTGTGAGTGAAAACACACTACACAACACAGTAGAACATGCCAGGCACACAAAACCCCCCCGATCATCCCCCCCCCCGTCACAAACTGACACCAAGCAGGTTTTTTTTTTTTCTGATTACTGTATTGGTGTCAGTTTGTGACAGTTACAGTGTTAGGTCAGTTACTGTTAGCCCCCTTTAGGTCTAGGGTACCCCCCTAACACCCCCTAATAAAGTTTTAACCCCTTGATCACCCCCCGTCACCAGTGTCGCTAAGCGATCATTTTTCTGATCGCTGTATTAGTGTCGCTGGTGACGCTAGTTAGGGACGTAAAAATTTAGGTTCGCCGTCAGCGTTTTATAGTGACAGGGACCCCCATATACTACCGAATAAATGTTTTAACCCCTTGATTGCCCCCTAGTTAACCCTTTCACCACTGATCACCGTATAAGTGTTACGGGTGACGCTGGTTAGTTCGTTTATTTTTTATAGTGTCAGGGCACCCGCCGTTTATTACCGAATAAAGGTTTAGCCCCCTGATCGCCCGGCGGTGATATGCGTCGCCCCAGGCAGCATCAGATTAGCGCCAGTACCGCTAACACCCACGCACGCAGCATACGCCTCCATTAGTGGTATAGTATCTGATCGGATCAATATCTGATCCGATCAGATCTATACTAGCGTCCCCAGCAGTTTAGGGTTCCCAAAAACGCAGTGTTAGCGGGATCAGCCCAGATACTTGCTAGCACCTGCGTTTTGCCCCTCCGCCCAGCCCACCCAAGTGCAGTATCGATCGATCACTGTCACTTACAAAACACTAAACGCATAACTGCAGCGTTCGCAGAGTCAGGCCTGATCCCTGCGATCGCTAACAGTTTTTTTGGTAGCATTTTGGTGAACTGGCAAGCAAGCACCAGCCCCAGGCAGCGTCAGGTTAGCGCCAGTAGCGCTAACACCCACGCACGCACCGTACACCTCCCTTAGTGGTATAGTATCTGATCGGATCAATATCTGATCCGATCAGATCTATACTAGCGTCCCCAGCAGTTTAGGGTTCCCAAAAACGCAGTGTTAGCGGGATCAGCCCAGATACCTGCTAGCACCTGCGTTTTGCCCCTCCGCCCGGCCCAGCCCAGCCCACCCAAGTGCAGTATCGATCGATCACTGACACAAAACACTAAATGCATAACTGCAGCGTTCGCAGAGTCAGGCCTGATCCCTGCGATCGCTAACAGTTTTTTGGTAGTATTTTGGTGAACTGGCAAGCACCAGCCCCAAGCAGCGTCAGGTTAGCGCCAGTACCGCTAACACCCACGCACGCAGCATACGCCTCCCTTAGTGGTATAGTATCTGAACGGATCAATATCTGATCCGATCAGATCTATACTGGCGTCCCCAGCAGTTTAGGGTTCCCAAAAACGCAGTGTTAGCGGGATCAGCCCAGATACCTGCTAGCACCTGCATTTTGCCCCTCCACCCGGCCCAGCTCAGCCCACCCAAGTGCAGTATCGATCGATCACTGTCACTTACAAAACACTTAACGCATAACTGCAGCGTTCGCAGAGTCAGGCCTGATCCCTGCGATCGCTAACAGTTTTTTTGGTAGCTTTTTATTGAACTGGCAAGCGCCAGCGGCCTAGTACACCCCGGTCGTAGTCAAACCAGCACTGCAGTAACACTTGGTGACGTGGGGAGGCCCATAAGTGCAGTTCAAGCTGGTGAGGTGGCAAGCACAAGTAGTGTCCCGCTGCCACCAAAAAGACAAACACAGGCCCGTCGTGCCCATAATGCCCTTCCTGCTGCATTCGCCAATCCTAATTGGGAACCCACTACTTCTGCAGCGCCCGTACTTCCCCCATTCACATCCCCAACCAAATGCAGTCGGCTGCATGAGAGGCATTTTTATGTCCTCCCGAGTACCCCTACCCAACGAACCCCCCCAAAAAAGATGTAGTGTCTGCAGCAAGCGCGAATATAGGCGTGACACCCGCTATTATTGTCCCTCCTGTCCTGACAATCCTGGTCTTTGCATTGGTGAATGTTTTGAACGCTACCATTCACTAGTTGAGTATTAGCGTAGGGTACAGCATTGCACAGACTAGGCGCACTTTCACAGGGTCTCCCAAGATGCCATCGCATTTTGAGAGACCCGAACCTGGAACCGGTTACCGTTATAAAAGTTAGTTACAAAAAAAGTGTAAAAAAAAAAAAAAAATATATAGAATAAAAGAAAATAGTTTTCTTTTTTTTTGTTCTCTCTCTCTCTATTCTCTCTTTATTGTTCTGCTCTTTTTTACTGTATTCTATTCTGCAATGTTTTATTGTTATTATGTTTTATCATGTTTTTATACTTTACCGTTTACTGTGCTTTATTGTTAACCATTTTTTTGTCTTCAGGTACGCCATTCACGAGTGGTTATACCAGAATGATGCCTGCAGGTTTAGGTATCATCTTGGTATCATTCTTTTCAGCCAGCGGTCGGCTTTCATGTAAAAGCAATCCTAGTGGCTAATTAGCCTCTAGACTGCTTTTATAAGCCGTGGGAGGGAATGCCCCCCCCCCCCACCGTCTTCCGTGTTTTTCTCTGGCTCTCCTGTCTCAACAGGGAACCTGAGAATGCAGCCGGTGATTCAGCCAGCTGACCATAGAGCTGATCAGAGACCAGAGTGGCTCCAAACATCTCTATGGCCTAAGAAACCGGAAGCTACGAGCATTTTATGACTTAGATTTCGCCGGATGTAAATAGCGCCATTGGGAAATTGGGGAAGCATTTTATCACACCGATCTTGGTGTCGTCAGATGCTTTGAGGGCAGAGGAGAGATCTAGGGTCTAATAGACCCCAATTTTTTCAAAAAAGAGTACCTGTCACTACCTATTGCTATCATAGGGGATATTTACATTCCCCAAGATAACAATAAAAATGATTAAAAAAAAAAATGAAAGGAACAGTTCAAAAATAAGATAAAAAAGCAAAAAAATAATAAAGAAAAAAAAAAAAAAAGCACCCCTGTCGCCCCCTGCTCTCGCGCTAAGGCGAACGCAAGCGGCGGTCTGTCGTCAAACGTAAACAGCAATTGCACCATGCATGTGAGGTATCACCGCGAAGGTCAGATCGAGGGCAGTAATTTTTGCAGTAGACCTCCTCTGTAAATCTAAAGTGATAACCTGTAAAGGCTTTTAAAGGCTTTTAAAAATGTATTTATTTTGTTGCCACTGCACGTTTGTGCGCAATTTTAAAGCATGTCATGTTTGGTATCCATGTACTCGGCCTAAGATCATCTTTTTTTATTTCATCAAACATTTGGGCAATATAGTGTGTTTTAGTGCATTAAAATTTAAAAAAGTGTGTTTTTTCCCCAAAAAATGCGTTTGAAAAATCGCTGCGCAAATACTGTGTGAAAAAAAAATGAAACACCCACCATTTTAATCTGTAGGGCATTTGCTTTAAAAAAATATATAATTTTTGGGGGTTCAAAGTAATTTTTTTGCAAAAAAAAAAACTTTTTCATGTAAACAATAAGTGTCAGAAAGGGCTTTGTCTTCAAGTGGTTAGAAGAGTGGGTGATGTGTGACATAAGCTTCTAAATGTTGTGCATAAAATGCCAGGACAGTTCAAAACCCCCCCAAATGACCCCATTTTGGAAAGTAGACACCCCAAGCTATTTGCTGAGAGGCATGTCGAGTCCATGGAATATTTTATATTGCGACACAAGTTGCGGGAAAGAGACAAATTTTTTTTTTTTTTTTTTTTGCACAAAGTTGTCACTAAATGATATATTGCTCAAACATGCCATGGAAATATGTGAAATTACACCCCAAAATACATTCTGCTGCTTCTCCTGAGTACGGGGATACCACATGTGTGAGACTTTTTGGGAGCCTAGCCACGTACGGGACCCCGAAAACCAAGCACCGCCTTCAGGCTTTCTAAGGGCGTGAATTTTTGATTTCACTCTTCATTGCCTATCACAGTTTCGGAGGCCATGGAATGCCCAGGTGGCACAAAACCCCCCAAATGACCCCATTTTGGAAAGTAGACACCCCAAGCTATTTGCTGAGAGGTATAGTGAGTATTTTGCAGACCTCACTTTTTGTCACAAAGTTTTGAAAATTGAAAAAAGAAAAAAAAAATGTTTTTTCTGGCCTTTCTTCATTTTCAAAAACAAATGAGAGCTGCAAAATACTCACCATGCCTCTCAGCAAATACCTTGTGGTGTCTACTTTCCAAAATGGGGTCATTTGGGGGGGTTTTGTGCCACCTGGGCATTCCATGGCCTCCGAAACTGTGATAGGCAGTGAAGAGTGAAATCAAAAATTTTCACCCTTAGAAATCCTGAAGGCGGTGATTGGATTTCGGGGCCCCGTACGCGGCTAGGCTCCCAAAAAGTCCCACACATGTGGTATCCCCATAATCAGGAGAAGCAGCTAAATGTATTTTGCGGTGCAATTCCACATATGCCCATGACCTGTGTGAGCAATATATCATTTAGTGACAACTTTGTGCAAAAAAAAAAAAAGTGTCACTTTCCCGCAACTTGTGTCAAAATATAAAATATTCCATGGACTCAATATGCCTCTCAGCAAATAGCTTGGGGTGTCTACTTTCCAAAATGGGGTCATTTGGGGGGGGTTTGTGCCACCTGGGCATTCCATGGCCTCCGAAACTGTGATAGGCAGTGAAGAGTGAAATCAAAAATTTACACCCTTAGAAATCCTGAAGGCGGTGCTTGGTTTTCGGGGCCCCGTACGAGGCTAAGCTCCCAAAAAGTCCCACACATGTTGTATCCCCATACTCAGTAGAAGCAGCTGAATGTATTTTGGGGTGCAATTCCACATAGGCCCATGGCCTGTGTGAGCAATATATCATTTAGTGACAACTTTTTGTAAATATTTTTTTTTTTTGTCATTATTCAATCACTTGGGACAAAAAAAATAAATATTCAATGGGTTCAACATGCCTCTCAGCAATTTCCTTGGGGTGTCTACTTTCCAAAATGGGGTCATTTGGGGGGGGTTTGTACTGCCCTGCCATTTTAGCACCTCAAGAAATGACATAGGCAGTCATAAACTAAAAGCTGTGTAAATTACAGAAAATGTACCCTAGTTTGTAGACGCTATAACTTTTGCACAAACCAATAAATATACGCTTATTGACATTTTTTTTACCAAAGACATGTGGCCGAATACATTTTGGCCTAAATGTATGACTAAAATTTAGTTTATTGGATTTTTTTTATAACAAAAAGTAGAAAATATCATTTTTTTTCAAAATTTACGGTCTTTTTCCGTTTATAGCGCAAAAAATAAAAACTGCAGAGGTGATCAAATACCATCAAAAGAAAGCTCTATTTGTGGGAAGAAAAGGATGCAAATTTCGTTTGGGTACAGCATTACATGACCGCGCAATTAGCAGTTAAAGCGACGCAGTGCCAAATTGGAAAAAGACCTCTGGTCCTTAGGAAACATAATGGTCCGGGACTCAAGTGGTTAAAATCTTGCAGCTGCAATGTCGATTTGGATGTTTTCTCTAAAGCCGTACATCTTTGAAGCAGCATTTTGGATACATGCTACAGATGCACCACTTTACAGGCAGAATAAGCCCCCTCCCCCCAAGTTACTAGCTTTAGGGCTAGTTCACTCCATAGAAACGCAGTCCAGATGCATGTGCGTTTTTGATGCGATCCAGTGCATTTATGATATATTTTTGGTGCGTTTTTGATGCAGTCCAGTACTTTTTTCAACCTTCTTTTTTCTTAACCTTAATTAAGGACATGCTGGATGATGTGTTTAATTTTGGACAGGGGGTGGCTTATTTTGTGCTAGCTGCATTTGGGTTGGTCTGGGCATGCTCAGGGACTTTAGTTTTTTTGTGTGTGTGAACAGCACTTGGATGTTTCTGGGCATGCTCAGAGAGTGTGTTTTTTGGGTTAGTAATTTAAGGACATCCTTAAAGCAGGGGTCCACCTAAACCGCCAAAAAAAAAAAAAAATATTAAAAGCCAGCAGCAACAAATACTGCAGCTGCTGACTTTTAATACATGGCCACTTACCTCTCCCAGGGTCCAGCTCGGTTCTCGGCAGCTGCCGCCGCCATCCTAGGTGAGGGAATCAGGAAGTGAAGCGTTGCGGCTTCACTTCCCGGTTCCCTACTGCGCATGCGCGAGTCGCGCTGCGCATCATAACTGGTCCCCGCTATCTCCTGGGAGCTGTGTGTTTCCCAGGAGACAGCGCGGACTGACAGGAAGAGGCATAGACTCCCATGGGAGTCTATGCCGGAGGTGGGTGCAAATACCTGTCTTAGACAGGTATCTGCACCCCCCTCCCCCCTGAAAGGTGTCAAATGTGACACCGGAGGGGGGGAGGGTTCCGAAAAGCGGAAGTTCCATTTTTGTGTGGAACTCCGCTTTAACAGGTGTACACACTTTGAAGTTCTCTCTACATTGGGTGAACTTGCATTTTGTGTGTTTCATGGACTGTGCATGTCTTTTCAATTGCCTCATTAGTACACAAACCTATGTTATATAAAGCTTGCAGATAGCATTCTTTACCTTGCTCTGAAAAGAGGCGTGTGTGTGTGGGGCCAGCAAGAGAGTACATTTGGGTGTCCTTATCGAGTTTGTAACACATGTATTTTCTCTATTTATTTTGTTTATGTCTTTGGGAAACAGATGTGTTTTCGAGCAAGTTTTTCTTTTTACTTTGGTTTATTGTATTTTTTGGGTGGGTGATATTTTCCCTTGAAATATATTTGATGTAAATGTGTGTTGTTTGTAGGTTGTTCACTTTGATTTAATTGTCTGTGCTGCATTATTTTCAAAAACGTTTTCAAGATGTTGACTAATGTTTAAATCCTTAATAGATATCCATTTGTGGGCGCACTCCTTTTAACTCATGTTAACCATATTCTAGTGTCTCAAATTAACATACATGTGTTTTTTTTTGCTTGCCTTGCTCTTTTCCAAGTCCTGTTTTGTTGACCAATAAAATTTGTAGCAAATTTGATGTTTTGTGTTTTTTGTTACTTTTCATGCAACACATTTCCCAGCTGCAGCTTAACCACTTCAGCCCCGGAAAGATTTACCCCCTTCCTGACCAGAGCACTTTTTACAATTTGGCACTGCGTCACTTTAACTGCTAATTGCGCGGTCATGCAATGCTCTACCCAAACAAAATTTGCGTCCTTTTCTTCCCACAAATAGAGCTTTCTTTTGATGGTATTTGATCACCTCTGCGATTTTTATTTTTTGTGCTATAAATAAAAAGAGACTATAAATTTTGAAAAAAATGATATTTTCTACTTTTTGTTATAAAAAAAATCCAATAAACTCAATTTTAGTCGTACATTTAGGCCAAAATGTATTCGGCCACATGTCTTTGGTAAAAAAAATGTCAATAAGCGTATATTTATTGGTTTGTGCAAAAGTTATAGAGTCTACAAACTAGGGTACATTTTCTGGAATTTACACAGCTTTTAGTTTATGACTGCCTATGTCATTTCTTGAGGTGAGGTGCTAAAATGGCAGGGCAGTACAACCCCCCCCCCCCCAAATGACCCCATTTTGGAAGGTAGACACCCAAGGAAATTGCTGAGAGGCATGTTGAGCCCATTGAATATTATTTCTTTTGTCCCAAGTGATTGAATAATGACAAAAAAAAAAAATTTACAAAAAGTTGTCACTAAATGATATATTGCTCACACATGCCATGGGCATATGTGGAATTGAACTCCAAAATACATTTAGCTGCTTCTCCTGAGTATGGGGATACCAAATGTGTGGGACTTTTTGGGAGCCTAGCTGTGTACGGGGCCCCGAAAACCAATCACCGCCTTCAGGATTTCTAAGGGGGTAAAGTTTTGATTTCACTCCTCACTACCTATCACAGTTTTGAAGGCCATAAAATGCCCAGATGGCACAACCCCCCCCCCCCACAAACGACCCCATTTTGGAAAGTGGACACCCCAAGCTATTTGCTGAGAGGCATGTTGAGTTCATGGAATATTTTCTATTTTGGCACAAGTTGCGGGAAAGTGACAACTTTTTTTTTTTTTTTTGCACAAAGTTGTCACTAAATGATATATTGCTCAAACATGCCATGGGCATATGTGGAATTACACCCCAAAATACATTCTGCTGCTTCTCCTGAGTACGGGGATACCACATGTGTGGGACTTTTTGGGAGCCTAGCTGCATACGGGGCCCCGAAAACCAATCACCACCTTCAGGATTTCTAAGGGCGTAAATTTTTGATTTACTCCTCACTACCTATCACAGTTTTGAAGGCCATAAAATACCAAGATAGCACAAACCCCCCCAAATGACCCCATTTTGAAAAGTAGACATCCCAAGCTATTTGCTGAGAGGCATATTGAGTCCATGAAATATTTTATATTTTGACACAAGTTGCGGGAAAATTACAAACTTTTTTTTTTCCACAAAGTTGTCACTAAATGATATATTGCTCAAACATGCCATGGGCACATGTGGAATTACACCCCAAAATACATTCTGCTGCTTCTCCTGAGTACGGGGATACCACATGTGTGGGACTTTTTGGAGCCTAGCCGCGTACGGGGCCCCGAAACCAAGCACCACCTTCAGGATTTCTAAGGGCGTAAATTTTTGATTTCACTCCTCACTACCTATCACAGTTTTGAAGGCCATAAAATGCCAAGATGGCACACCCCCCCACCACCACCACCAAATGACCCCATTTTAGAAAGTAGACACCCAAAGCTATTTGCTGAGAGGCATGTTAAGTCCATGGAATATTTTATATTTTGCCACAAGTTGCGGGAAAATTACAAACTTTTGTTTTTTTTTTTTTTGCACAAAGTTGTCACTAATTGATATATTGCTCACACAGGCCATGGGCATATGTGGAATTGCACCTTAAAATACATTCTGCTGATTCTCCTGAGTATGGGAATACCACATGTGTG
Organism: Aquarana catesbeiana; assembly: GCF_042186555.1. Lineage (NCBI taxonomy): Eukaryota > Metazoa > Chordata > Amphibia > Anura > Ranidae > Aquarana > Aquarana catesbeiana. The sequence continues at coordinate 625,922,049 of NC_133325.1, forward strand.
GGATTTTTTGGGAGCCTAGCTGCGTACGGGGCCCCGAAAACCAAGCACTACCTTCAGGATTTCTAAGGGCGTAAAGTTTTGATTTCACTCCTCACTACCTATCACAGTTTTGAAGGCCATAAAATGCCCAGATGGCACAAACCCCCCAAAATGACCCCATTTTGGAAAGTGGACACCCCAAGCTATTTGCTGAGAGGCATGTTGAGTCCATGGAATATTTTATATTTTGACACAGGTTGCGGGAAAGTGACAATTTTTTTTTTTTATACAAAGTTGTCACTAAATGATATATTGCTCAAACATGCCATGGGCATATGTGGAATTACACTCCAAAATACATTCTGCTGCTTCTCCTGAGTATGAGGATACCACATGTGTGGGACTTTTTGGGAGCCTAGCTGCATACGGGGCCCCGAAAACCAATCACCACCTTCAGGATTTCTAAGAGCGTAAATTTTTTATTCACTCCTCACTACCTATCACAGTTTCGAAGGCCATAAAATGCCAAGATAGCACAACCCCCCCTCTCATTTGTTTTTGAAAATGAAAAAAGTCAAGAAAAAAATGTTTTTCTTCTTTTTTCAATTTTCAAAACTTTGTGACAAAAAGTGAGGTCTGCAACTCACTATACCTCTCAGCAAATAGCTTGGGGTGTCTACTTTCCAAAATAGGGTCATTTGGGGGGGTTTTGTGCAACCTGGGCATTCCATGGCCTCTGAAACTGTGATAGGCAATGAAGAGTGAAATCAAAAATTTACGCCCTTAGAAACGCGTACGCGGCTAGGCTCCCAAAAAGTCTCACACATGTGGTATCCCCGTACTCAGGAGAAGCAACAGAATGTATTTTGGGGTGTAATTTCACATATTCCCATGGCATGTTTGAGCAATATATCATTTAGTGACAACTTTGAGCAAAAAAAAAAAAAAATTGTCTTTTTCCCGCAACTTGTGTCACAATATAAAATATTCCATGGACTTGACATGCCTCTCAGCAAATAGCTTGGGGTGTCTACTTTCCAAAATTGGGTCATTTGAGGGGGTTTTGAACTGTCCTGGCATTTTATGCACAACATTTAGAAGCTTATGTCACACATCACCCACTCTTCTAACCACTTGAAGACAAAGCCCTTTCTGACACTTTTTGTTTACATGAAAAAATTATTTTTTTTGCAAGAAAATTACTTTGAACCCCCAAACATTATAGATTTTTTTAAAGCAAATGCCCTACAGATTAAAATGGTGGGTGTTTCATTTTTTTTTCCACACAGTATTTGCGCAGCGATTTTTCAAATGCATTTTTTTTGGGAAAAAACACACTTTTTTAAAATTTTAATGCACTAAAACACACTATATTGCCCAAATGTTTGATGAAATAAAAAAGATGATCTTAGGCCGAGTACATGGATACCAAACATGATATGCTTTAACATTGCGCACAAACGTGCAGTGGCGACAAACTAAATAAATTTTTAAAAGCCTTTAAAAGCCTTTACAGGTTACCACTTTAGATTTACAGAGGTCTACTGCTAAAATTACTGCCCTCGATCTGACCTTTGCGGTGATACCTCACATGCATGGTGCAATTGCTGTTTACATTTGACGCCAGACTGGCGCTTGCGTTCGCCTTTGCGCAAGAGCAGGGGGGGACAGGGGTGCTTTTTTTATTTTTTATTTATTTAATTTTTTTGCTTTTTTATCTTATTTTTGAACTGTTCCTTTAATTTTTTTATCATTTTTATTGTTATCTCAGGGAATGTAAATATCCCCTATGATAACAATAGGTAGTGACAGGTACTCTTTTTTGAAAAAATTGGGGTCTATTAAACCCTAGATCTCTCCTCTGCCCTCAAAGCATCTGACCCCACCAAGATTGGTGTGATAAAATGCTTTCCCAATTTCCCAATGGCGCTGTTTACATCCGGCGAAATATAAGTCATGAAATGCTCGTAGCTTGCGGTTTCTTAGGCCATAGAGATGTTTGGAGCCACTCTGGTCTCTGATCAGCTCTATGGTCAGCTGGCTGAATCACCGGCTGCATTCTCAGGTTCCCTGTTGGGACAGGAGAGCCAGAGAAAAACATGGAAAACGGTGGGGGGGGGGCATTCCCTCCCACTGCTTGTAATAGCAGTCTAGAGGCTAATTAGCCGCTAGGATTGCTTTTACATGAAAGCCAACCGCTGGCTGAAAAGAATGATACCAAGATAATACCTAAACCTGCAGGCATCATTCTGGTATAACCACTCAAAGTCCAGCAACATACCAGTACGTTGCTGGTCCTTGTTGGGCATATATTGTAAACTTTTTTTTCATGCAGCCTGTGGGCTGAACGAAAAAAAGAGATTGATCGGTGGGTATGCCCACCATTAGAATACCTCCCTTCATCCACCCACTTCTAATGATGGGCATACATGCACCGTATATATATATGCCGAAGCATGGGGGCATCCTCCCGCAAATGTTAGGAGCAAATTGCTCCTCCGCCCTCTGCTGCCCCCGCGCTTCGGCATATATGCAGAAGTATGTAACTGTGGTGGTGAAATCACCTCCGACAGCGCTGGAGTCACGGCTTTATGTATCGTGGGAGTAAACGTTCTTGCTGTCAAGATGAATAAATCTGCGCTACAACTGAATGGCGTACCTGCTAAGCAAATGATGGTTAACAATAAAACAAAGTAACATTACAGTATAACAGTAAGACTTACCATACCTGAAAAGCAAATACAAAAAAAAACATAGTAAAAAATAAAACATTTAACGCAACCTGTGCCTAAAATATATATATGCTGCAGCATGGGGGCATCCTCCCGCAAAAGGTAGGAGCAAATCGCTCCTCCGCCCCTGCTGCCCCCATGCTTCGGCATATATGCTGAAGTATGTAACTGTGGTGGTGAAATCACCTCGGACAGCGCTGGAGTCACGGCTTTAACGCAACCTGTGCCTAAAATATATATATATGCGGAAGCATGGGGGCATCCTCCCACAAAAGGTAGGAGCAAATCGCTCCTCCGCCCCTGCTGCCCCCATGCTTCGGCATATATGCTGAAGTATGTAACTGTGGTGGTGAAATCACCTCCGACAGCGCTGGAGTCACGGCTTTATGTATCGTGGGAGCAAATGCTGTTGCTGTCAAGATAAGTAAATCCGCTCTGCAGCTGAATGGCGTACCTGGCGCTTGCTGCAGACATGACATCTTCTTTGAGGGGCTCGTTGGGTAGGGGTACTCGGGAGGACATACGGAAAATGCCTCTCATGCAGCCGGCTTACTGCATTTGGTTGGGGAAGGTGAGGTGGAGCACCGTCTGGAAACAGAAGGGCTCTGACGATCTCTTCCTGGAATTTAAGGAAGGATCCAGTCCGTCCTGAAGCTCTGTATAGCACATGAGCGTTCAGCAAAGCCAATTGAAATAAATACACAGACACTTTCTTGTACCAGCGTCTGGCCTTACGGGAAATTAGATACGGCGCCAACAACTGGTCGTTGAGGTCCGCCCCTCCCATATTTTGGTTATATTCGTGGACACAGAGGGGTTTCTCCATAACACCAGTCGCCATAGTAATTTGGACCGTCGTGTCTGCATGAAGGGAGGTAAGAACAAAAACATTCTTATTATCACTCCACTTCATAGCGAGCAAGTTATTACACTGCAAGCAGGCTCTCTCCCCCAGCCTAAGACGGGAATCTACAAGCCGCTGGGGAAAGCCCCGGCAATTAGGTTGCACGGTGCCACATAATCCAATCTGTTGATAAAAAAGGTGACTAAAAAGTGTCACGCTCGTGTAATAATTGTCCACTTACAAGTGGTACCCCTTTCCGAATAAGGGTGACACCAAGTCCCACACAATCTTGCCAGCGCTTCCTATGTAGTCAGGGCATTTTGTCGGCTCTACATGACTGTCTTTGCCCTCGTAAACCATAAAACTACATGTATAGCCTGTGGCCCTGTCACAGAGCTTATACATCTTGACACCATATCTGGCACGCTTGCTGGGAAGGTACTGTTTGAATGACAAGCGGCCAGAAAACTTAATCAGGGACTCATCAATACAGACAACTTGATGGGGAGTAAACAAGTCTGCAAAGCGTTGGTTGAAGTGGTTTACGAGGGGCCAGATTTTGTAGAGCCGATCGTATCCAGGGTCTCCACGAGGATGACAGAGTTCATTGTTGTTGAAGTGCATGAACCGCAAAATCTGCTCATATCGTGCCCTGGTCATGGAGGCAGAGAACAAGGGCATATGGTGAATTGGGTCAGTGGACCAATATGACCGCAACTCACTCTTTTTAGTTATGCCCATGTTGAGGAAAAGGCCCAGAAAGATCTTAAATTCGGAAACCGTAATTGGTTTCCAATCTCTGGCAAGGGAGGACTTGGGAATAGTGGCGATGTGTTGACCAGCGTACAAATTGCTTTGGTCCACAATAGATCTATAGAGATCTTCTGTGAAAAAAAGCAAATACAAATCCAGTGGCGTAAAATCAACCGTTTCCACATGAATGTCGGGTTGGCCAGTGAATGGGGGAAGTACGGGTGCTGCAGAAGTGGTGGGTTCCCAATTATGATTGGCGAATGCAGCAGGAAGGGCACTATGGGCACGACGGGCCTGTGTTAGTCTTCTTGGTGGCAGCGGGACATTACTTGTGCTTGCCACCTCGCCAGCTTGAACTGCACTTATGGGACTCGCCACGACACCAAGTGTTACTGCAGTGCTGGATGTACGACCAGGGTGTACTAGGCCGCTGGTGCTTGCCAGTTCACCAGAAGGAATAGCAGTGCTAGTACTGCTCTGCTCCATACGAGGGACCTGAGGTTCTTGCACATCAAGGACAGAATAAGAAGTTTGGGGTCTGGTACGCCTGACCTTGGTAGGGATCACAACTCCGTCGTCAGAGCTATCTGTCATGGAGCCGCTGTCCTCTACAGGATCGTATTCTGAGCCTGAATCTGACAGATGAGTGATTTCCTCTTCACTATCTGTCATGCTCAGAAACGTGTAGGCCTCTTCACTAGTGTACCCTCGATTTGCCATTTTGGGCTCTAAATTTAGTGGTACACTAGTGAGACTCACAGGCAAAAAAGCTCCTGACTGTTAGCGACTGTATCAAAACGCTACCAACAAAAACTGTTGGCGATCGCAGGGATCAGGCCTGACTCTGCAAACACTGCAGTTATGTGTGTTTAGTGTTTTGTAAATGACAGTGATCGATCGATACTGCACTTGGGTGGGCTGGGCAGGGCTGGGCCGAGGGGCAAAACGCATGTGCTAGCAGGTATCTGGGCTGATCCCACTAACACTGTGTTTTTGGGAACCCTAAACTGCTGGGGATGCTAGTGTAGATCTGCTCGGATCAGATATTGATCCGTTCAGATACTATACCACTAAGGGAGGTGTATGCCGTGTGCGTGGGTGTTAGCAGTACTGGCGCTAACCTGACGCTGCCTGGGGCGACGCAGACCTTATCTAACCCTAAAACTTAACTTATATCACCGCCGGGCGATTAGGGGGTTAAACCTTTATAAGGTAATAAATGGCGGTGCCCTGAAACTATAATAAACAAGCTAACTAACCAGCGTCACCCGTAACAGTTATACGGTGATCGCTGGTGAAAGGGTTAACTAGGGGGCAATCAGGGGGTTAAAACCTTTATTAGGTAGTATAAGGGGGTCCCTGTCGCTATAGAACACTGACCGCGAACCTATATACTTACCTCCCTAACTAGCGTCACCAGTGACACTAATACAGCGATCAGAAAAACGATCGGTTAGTGACACTGGCGACGGGGGGTGATAAAGGGGTTAACCTTTATTGGGGGGGGGGTTAGGGGGGTATCCTAGACCTAAAGGGGACTACCACTAACTGCCCTACCACTTATAATTGTCACAAACTGACACCAATGCAAAAGAAAAAAAAAACTGCTATTGGTGTCACTGTGACAGGGGGTACAGGGGGGTATTCGGGGGGTGATGGGGGGTGAAATGTGTGCCTAGAGTATTCTACTGTACGTGTAGTGTTTGGTGCACTTACTTTATGTCTTCTCGCCTCGGCGCCGGAACGGAAAGACCGGCTCGAGGAGAGATGATATCACTTCCTCTGCCGCTGTTTACATTACAGCAGCAGAGGAAGAATGTAATTGGCTGGGAGTAATCGTGAGGGGGTGACCACGAATGGATGGCCTCCCCCTCACCTTTGATCGCTCGGGGACAGACGCCAACCGCCTCGGGCACCGGGGGGGGTCCGATCGGACCCCCCACCCGTGGGAGGCAAGTAATGTACCCATACGTTACTTTGCCTGCCCGTGCCATTCTGCCGCAGTATATCTGTGTGAGGCGGTCGGCAAGTGGTTAACTATGCTGATTGGCATGGCAAATCCCAAAAATGTGTGCTTTGTCTAAGTTACTTTCCTGGTGCCTTCATGGTAGCATATGCATGGATTGTGTGTATGCTGCCATGGATAGGCACCAGGAAAGAAATTACAGAGGTAAGTATTCAATTTTAGTGCAGTGGTTCTCAGCCTCAGTTCTCAAGTACCCCCGACAGGACATGTTTAGGGAATTTTATCTTGGCTAAACTAGCTGTCCAAAATACCAAGCCATTGACCGATTTAAAGCACCTGTGTAAGATGAAGGAAAACCTGCAAACATGGCCTGTTGGGGGTACTTGAGGACAGGGTTGAGAAGCACTGATTTAGAGCACTGAGCTAAAATCAAGCTACATACAATCCTATTCTAATTTTGGGCATTTGAGGGGAAACCAAGTGAGTGTTAGAACCCCTGCTTGTCTTTTTTTAGATTGGGCTTTGTGTCCCTTTTCTTAAAATTGGCTTCACTTCCTGTCACATAGCCAAACAGAAAGGGAGGGTAAAACCCCTACCAATGCCTTTCCTTGGGGACACACAGGTCAATCTAACTAGTGTCCCCATTGCATTTTAGCACTTTGCTGTGTACACCCCCAAATTCTTAGGTATTTTGAGGTTTATTAAAGGCAAATCCACTCTTCAATACAAGTGTAGTCGCTGAAAATCTGAGGGGAAGCACTGGTGATTTTAACATCCAATCATGTAGAAGCAAAGATGCTGTTTATTTTCCTTGCATGTCCCCCTCGGATCTCCACCAGCTGCACTTGTAGTGCAAAGTGGATTTACCTTTAGTAAATCAATCCCAAAGACTTTCCCTGTTTTTTGTTATCTTGGGTTTACATTGTGGGGCAGTTAACATGCCACAGATTGTACATGAAGACCCCTTTCACACTGAGGCGTTTTGCAAGCGCTAAAAATAGTGCTTGCAAAGCGCCCTCAAACAGCCGCTGCTGTGTCTCCAGTGTGAAAGCCCTCGGGGCTTTCATATTGGAGTGAATGGAGACGCTCTTTCAGGGCGCTTTGCAGGCACTATTTTTAGCGCCTGCAAAACGCCTCAGTGTGAAAAAATTATTGCAATGATATCCATTGTACTCTGCTAAAAATATATATAATGTTTGAGGGTTCTAATTCATTTTCAATTTTAACTTGTAAATATAAATAGGCTTGGTCCTTAAGGCCCGGTTCACACTTGTGTGATGCCAGACATCGCATGTAATTTGCAGTGCACTGTCGTTCACATTACATGCAATCTTTGTGCAGTGCGATATCAGCCATACAGATAGTATGGCTGATATCGCACCGCGTTTGGTGCAAACACGCACAGGACCATTTTTTCTGTTCGGACCAGAATCGGATCGCATGTGTATTCACACATATGCGATCCGATTCATGTCAGAACTGTCAGTTCGCAGTGCGATATGCAAGCTGAACTGGGGGTGTCGTTAGCAATGTATTGACACTCCCCAGCGATTCGCATATGGCAGTGTGAACCTGCAGTGGATTTGCAGTGTTCTCGCATCGCACCAGTGTGAACCGGGTCTTAGTGGCTAGACACATTACATATTTATGGTCAAAATCTGCATAAATGTATGCCATGTGTGTGTGTTTTTTTATATAGATTTATTATAATATATATATAGACACACACATGATCACACAGATAATATACATGTGGGGAGGGGGGGAACTACCCATAGACACACACACATGATCACACAGATAATATACATGGGGGGGGGACTACCCATAGACACACACATGATCACACAGATAATATACATGGGGGGGAGGGGGGGAACTACCCATAGACACACACATGATCACACAGATAATATACATGGGGGGGAGGGGGGGAACTACCCATAGACACACACACATGATCACACAGATAATATACATGGGGGGGGGGGGGACTACCCATAGACACACACACATGATCACACAGATAATATACATGGGGGGGGCTACCCATAGACACACACATGATCACACAGATAATATACATGGGGGGGGGCTACCCATAGACACACACACATGATCACACAGATAATATACATGGGGGGGGGGGCTACCCATAGACACACACATGATCACACAGATAATATACATGGGGGGGGGACTACCCATAGACACACACATGATCACACAGATAATATACATGGGGGGGGGACTACCCATAGACACACACATGATCACACAGATAATATGCTGGAAATACTCCCCTCTTTGTGAGCAATATATTTTTCACGCTTGTTCAAAAAAAGGGGTTACAACATTACTACCTTTGGTTTCTTTAAGAACTAAAGTTCTGAGGGCCAGTTCACACCAGATGCAGTTCTGTGCACTTTTTTTCTGCACCGGAACTGACTAGAAACTAACTGCATAGTGTGAACTAGAGCCATTGGAATACATGGAAAACACTGCATGCATTTTTAGTGCTAGTTCACGCCAGACGCAGTTCTGTGCGCTTTTTTCTGCACTAAAAATGCATGCACAGTTTTTTCCATGTATTCCAATGGCTCTAGTTCAAACCATGCAGTCAGTTTCTGGTCCAGAAACTGACCGGAACTGACTGTATTGGTGCAGAAAAAACGGAACTGCGTGGAACTGCATCTGGTGTGAACTGGCCCTGAGGCTGAATCACACCTATGCAGTTTTAGTGCTTTTTGCATTTTGCAGATTTGCACTACAGTCCATTTAACATGGTTTCCTATGGAACACGTTCTGTAGTGCAAATCTGCAAAATGCAAAAAGCACTAAAAATGCATAGGTGTGAATCCAGCCTCAGTGCAGAAAAAAAATTGCACGGAACTGCATCTGGTTTTGTGCTGACACATTCTGAATAGGAGTAACTAATCAGCTACACCACCAGACACAAGCTGCTTTCTCTTTTTGGATATTAACCCTTTAAACATTGCACAGTGCATGGGGAAAGAATTGCTCAGACAAATGAGTGGATTTAAACGTCATCCAATCAGATTGCACAGTGTATGGGGAAAAAATTGCTCAGATAGATGAGTGGATTTAGATGTTATCCAATCAGATTGCACAGTATATGGGGAAAGAATTGCTCAGATAGATGAGTAGATTTATACGTTATCCAATCACATTGCACAGTGTATGGGGAAATGAATTGTCCAGAATGCATAATACACAGACATGTATTAAGAAGTTTTTGTCATGGAAGTTTCAGGTCCACCAATGATTAGAGATTATCACCATAAAATGCACACAATTACATTTTGACATTTATGACATTTCACATCCAAGTCCATCCAAGGAGGAAGATTTCTATAATGATTATTGAGTTGTTTCAAAAAGAAATTAATGGATGGAATAAAACTGGAAGCAATATTCTCCATGTGACAAGGAAAAGCTCATTAACATGATCAGCATTACAATGAGCAAGTGCCCGATGTCTGTTCTGTATTTAAGAATGCGTCTGCGCCCATGCGCGCAACGATTCCGCGCATCCGTCGCAAGTCACCAGCTGGTTTCTATTCGTTTAAGTATGCGCCATGTCACAATAACTATTCCTGCGCACGCAAATGCACCAACATGTTCGTAAATCAGCCCCAGTGTGTTTGCCTGCACCGGATCACATGGTAAAGAAGTACCACACGATCTGGTTGCAGTGCATTTTTTAAGGTAATGCATACACTACTTTTGGTGTGATACAGTGTAATTTCAGCCCCTTCAAATGAATAGGTTAAAAACTCACTGCACTCAAATTGCACATCAATCGCACGGGAACGTGGGCACATTCCTGTGCAATTTCTGGTGTGAACCAGCTCTAAAGCAGACCTTCACATTGTTTTACAAGTTGAAATAATATTTTCCCTATGTGTTCACTAAATTAAAATTTTTATATATTTTTTGTAAATCGCTATTTTTCTCTCCCCCATTTCCCTATGACATTGATGGGAGACTCCTGGGATATGAACAACATACAGCATATTCCAGGATTCCTCGGGCAACTCAGAGAACATAATCCTGTGCATGTGCACCCTGTGGGGAATTGCATTGTTTATACTTTTTATAGTAAAGGAACCATTAAAATGTTGTACCAATGTAAAAAGGACAACTTTTATTTCATGCAGTCTACTGATTTCGTAGGTACCTTTCAGCCCTCTGTCCTTACTGGAATTGTCCACCCTTGTGCATTCAATGACCAGGGAATATCAAAGCTCAAATGTACCCACAAAAATCATAGCAATTATTTTACAGTAAATATCTATTTTTATATTGGTATTTTATAACATTTTTAATGATGTGTACAGTATTTTAATTTTCACAGTTTGGTTCCTTGTAAATCACTTTGGAAAATAAAAACTTTATTTCTATACAAGTGCATAAAAGTATAAAACAGACTTTGTCATGCCAATCACACAGTCCCCTGTGTGTCTCAGGTTGACCTGAGAGCTAGAGGTGCCCAGGCTGTAAGGGTAAATGCTTTTTCCACCATTTTCAGCAAGGTTGCCCCCTACAGGTTAACCAACATAAAAGGGGCTATCTCCAAGCCCCTGAGAGAGTTCTTGGGGAAATACTGCCAAAATGTAGCTGGATACTCTGCAGGAGAGATCACCCCCTTTGGGGGGATGATAGGAGCCCATTTGGGGCTCCTGGTGGGGGATCTCTTGCCTGGTGACCCTATGAACTTGTAGCTTCTAATCATGGACTTGCTTTTATGGATTACTGCCAATCATTGACTCTAAGGGACTTGTAGTGCCTCTCATGGACTATTGGCCTAATGGACTTTTGCCTTAAAAGGGATTGCTTAATGGACTTGCCTTCTGTATAAGGTATGCACACTCTACTGGATATTAGAAGAGCTCTGTATTGGAACTGTGCTAAGAATGTCTCTTTGAGAACTGTATTGGAAAGGATCTTGTTTGTTTACTTCATTTGCCCGGTCTGAAATCTCTTAAAAGGGTGCATGCACAGTGTATCAAAAGAACAGAGGGGACACAACAAGGCAACTGAGCTAGAGGAAGATACAATATATGAGTCTAACACACAGAGTACTGCCCAGTGGAAGGTAATGTGTTGTTTGGACTATAGTGTTTGTGTCACATGCAAGGCTGCAGGTAGTGGAGGGGGTTAAGTGCTTGGCACCTCCACTTGTGGCCGGTTCCTCACTTTGTGGGACTGGACCCGTGACACAGAGTGCCTAGGGACCCAACCTATATTCATGTAGGAAGGAGAAAGATGTATGAGGTACCTTGGGAGAATAAGCAAGCACGGTGGTTGGAGAAAGAGAGAGAGTGTTTCCTGTATCTCAAAGTAACCATGGGATAGGTCACTGGGAGAGAGGTGACATGCATTTCTTATTTGGTGGAGCTGTATAGGCTCAGTGGTACCAGCCTCAAAATGCTGCACACCTGGGAGTGATGTCCTCTATGCATAAGAGTGTTCAGGTGTCATCAGTGTAGTGCAGTCAGCCACAGAGTACAAGAAGCTAACTGTGAAGTTGCAGCCCACTTCTAAGCTCAGGAGATCTTCCTTATTGTTGACTTCCACATGACCGCAGCTCCCTACCTTAGGTTAAGGCATTAGTGCCTGCAAGCCAGGGTGCAGTAGTAAATTTAGCAGGAAGAGATCAAGCAGAAGCATAGCAGGCAAACAAGCCAAAGGTTGGTAACAAGTGTTTGCAGGTTGGGATCAAGTGGAAGCATAGTCAAGGAACAAGCCAAAGGTTGGTAACAAATGGTAATAAAGATGCTGATGGCAGCAGGAGTGTAAGGAGCAAGATATTGGATGAAGAAGAGCACAATAATCTGGCAAACAGGAAGACCAAAAACATCGCTTAAATAGGAAATCATGGGAGGAGCAAGGCATTTACGGTTCACCAAAACAAGCCAAAAAGTAAGTTTATTCAAGGGGACTGTCCAGCATTTCAGGTGGCTCAACAAGAAGATTTACTGCCAGATGGAGCAGAGGGCCTTAGTTCAGATTCAGGTACGTACAATGAAATTTAATCAGTACATTGTGCATCAAATACTTTCTTTACTCCTCAGTCTTGATTACAAACACCTCTTCTTATTCTTCCTGTAGTGTAATGTATTAAAGTCACATTTTACCCTATGAGCCAAGCGAATTTCCTTCCCTGGGGATCAGACATTTTTCCGTAATCATTATCTTCTTGAGAACTGTCCCCAGATTGCCCCAGTGAGTTATCCTTCCTCTGGAACCTATGAGATAGGACCCGGACGCTGTAAGTGTAGACTCTCGATGAAGGACCCTAAGAAGTAAACAGAAGAAGAGAGATAGATCATCATGTGACTGTGGCTTCAGTTAAGTAAAATTGACATTTGGATAGTTTTGTTTTTGAGAGGGTTGCTAATATTATAGAGCTGTGCTTTAAATAATCTAAACCTTGTTTTCTTAGGTCAGTTCAAAGCGACCCCCAGTAAATGTACCTTGGAGGAGTGCTCCAAGCTCCTTATTGAGTTGTCCTTGCTCCATGGCCATGTGTGCACTGCCTACGCCTTTCCTTCCCCTTGAAACACTTCAGATACTCCCTTGTGATTACACAGTGCTTGCAATCCCACACAGGTGATGTTCCCTTGAGTGACTTGTTATGTCAACATACCAGGTTCAGCCAGTGAAAGTCAGACAGATGCTGAAAAGAAGGAGCAATGGCACATGTGCAGCACAGATGAAGAACCAAAGGTATAGATACCAAAGTGAACAAAATGTGTCTATTAAAAACTTTATATGGGACTTTATATGAGGTGTGCACAATAGGCCGATGAAATTGACAAATATAAATACAATAAAAACATTTATTGCACAAATGATCACACATAAAAGAGTAGCATAAACAAAGGCAAAGCAGATACAATTTGTACATGGTTAAAGATTTCATTGCATTAGAAATACATGAGTATACATAACATCTAAAACACCCGACGTGTTACACGAGATGTGACTCGCTCTTCAGGGGTGGATGCATGTAGGATATATCTGGAAAATAATGACCAAAAAGGTAATGTAACACATGAATAAATTATAGACAAGCAGTAAGAGGGGCCTTACAGAAAAATAAAAGACCCCATACTCACCAATCGGCAAGGCCTAGGTGCCTGTGGCTATATTCACAGAGGATGGCAGCAATAAATGCTTGGGAAGAGAGCTGAGGGAGCAGAGCCAACCAAAAATCCAGACCAAAGAACATCGAGAAAGCAGACATGACATGGGTAGAAATTAGTGACCTTGGAGGTCCTAAATAGTCCGTTCAGGTGTCAACTATAATATAATATGATATAATATGTATATAATTATAATTATAATTGCTACATTGGCAAAATAATCATGACGTATATAATGGAATGCATGAATGCATGTACAGTATAAACCAACCTGTTGCGATGGTAGGATGGATAAAGGCCAAGGAGGAATGGTTGCAAAACTGCACACATTCCTCCTTTTATTTCTTTTATTCAAAATGTGTCTATTGGCTGCAGCTCCTGCTTCCACTGGACACGGGAATATGTCAAAGATAGGTGTCAATTTACCTTAGCTGCTTATATTTCATGTATGTTGACACATTTTATGGTATGCTTGGAGTACTTCTAGAACATTAACCTCCTCTAAATCTTAAAGCTTAACTCCAGGCAAAAATAAAATTTAAATACTGTGTTGTGCATATATTACTTTACTCCTCAGTCTTGATTTGAAACACCTCTTCCTAAGCAATTCTGCAGTGTAATAGATCATAGTCACAGCTTCCTCAATGAGACAAACTAATATCCTGCCCTGGGGATAAGTCGTTTTTCTCTGCTATTCTTGGGCAAAGGTCCTCTCACCTCCTCAGTGCCATCTTTACTATTGATTGGACCCTGGGCAAACATTTTCTTGGGCCCCCCAACCACTCTTAGACATATAACAAATAGCAGGAAGACTAAAAATCAGTTTACTGCAGCAGATCAGGCAGCAACTGCAATTGGTTACAGCATATTATTACCACTCACTGACTGCTTGCTAGAGGTTACAACACATAATTTCTGCTTTCCCATTCATTACTAGAGGTTACTGCACATCATTACTGCTCACTGATAGACGTACTACAGGTGATAACCAGAGGCTGCAAATCTAGTACAGGAGATAACCAGAGACTGCAGATCTAGTACAGGAGATAACCAGAGACTGTGGATCTAGTACAGGATATGACCAGAGACTGCAGATCTAGTACAGGAGATAACCAGAGACTGTGGATCTAGTACAGGATATGACCAGAGACTGCAGATCTAGTACAGGAGATAACCAGAGACTGCGGATCTAGTACAGGAGATAACCAGAGACTGCAGATCTAGTACAGGAGATAACCAGAGACTGCGGATCTAGAGCAGGAATTACCAGAGACTGCAGATCTAGTACAGGGGAAAACCAGAGACTGCTTATCTAATACAGGAGATTACCAGAGACTGCGGATCTAATACAGGAGATTATCAGAGACTGCGGATCTAGTACAGGAGATAACCAGAGACTGCGGATCTAGTGCAAGGGATAACTAGAGACTGCGGATCTAGTACAGGAGATAACCAGAGACTGCAGATATAGTACATGAGATAACCAGAGACTGTGGATCTAGAACAGGAGATGATCAACTAACTAACCATTTTAAAATTTTACCTATCAGCAATGTACAGCTATACTGTTCATAAACAACAGGTCAGGGCTAGGATAACAGTCCACAAGCACTCTATGGGGAGAAGGACCTAGCCATCCAGGATCACCATCCGCCCTCAGAGGTCCAGGTGCAGGGCCTCAGAGGTCCAGGTGCTGGGCCCTCAGGAGTCCAAGTGCGGGGCCCTCAGGGGTCTCAGCGCTCCTACTCCAATCTCAGCTCTGAGCCTTCGAGCATACAGACTGCATGGGGTGGGGTCAGAGCAGCAGTGGAGCTCCCAGCTCCACCCTGCTGGTTAGGGAATCCACCAATGTATTTCTCTGCGCTCGGCAGTGTTATCATGAGACCCCAATTTGTGGGCAGCGCAGGCTCAAGGGGCAGCTGTTTGGTGGGCCCCTCGACAATCACAGGGTCCAGGGCAGCTGCCCCTTTTGCCCCATGTTAAAGATGGCCCTGCACCTTCTCTGTGAGTTTTCCTGCCTCTAAAGCCTATGAAAGAAGATCCGAGTGCTGGAAATGTAGCTTCCACTGATATTAGGTGTGCACATCAAGCAGGCAGTTATGTGGACACTGGAAGAAGGACTCCAGGAAGTAAAAAGATAAAGAGAGGACTGTTATCTGACTGTTCGCCTAAGCTAAGTAAAAAGCAATGACACATGGGCAGCACAGGTGTGACACCAAAGTCAAAGATCCCAAAGTGAACAAAGTGTGTCTGGCTGCAGCTCCTGCTTCTACTGGACATGGGAATATGTCAAAGATAGGTGTCATTGTCTCGTAGCTTAAAGCGTAACTCCACTTTTGTTGAGAAAAAAACATTCCCCTCAGGGTGATCTATGTACATTGCAAAGATTATAACAAACTCTGTTGCAGATTCTGACCTTTTGTTATTCTGAAGAAATCCCTCTGTGTTTGTCTATGCCTCTCTTCTGAGTAGGTCTAATGGGAGTGGTTTCATAATTAACTGTCAGGTGTGGAGCTGCAGGGCACTAATGAGGAAATCTGCTCGGCCTGCATCCATTTAGACGGGTTCTGGGAAAATTGGTGAGCCAATCACGCAAGCAGGAAATTATGTTTCTGGGGAGTGGTCAGTACACACTCTGTGTACAGAAAACTCCAGGTAGCCATATTGCAAGGTATTCTCAGAAAATTACATTGTCTGCAGATTGAAAAGGAAATTTTTAATAACATTCAATTACAAAATGATTATGAGTTGACATATTTTATGGTTTGCTTGGAGTGCTTCTTAAACCATAAACAGTTCACGACCGCCCTATCACAGATTTCATGCTATAGGGCGGCCATTCTGTGCTGAATCACTTACAGTGCCTTGAAAAAGTATTCATACCCCTTGACATTTTCCACATTTTTTCATGCTACAACCAAAATCTTAAATGTATTTTATTGTGATTTTTTGTGATAGACCAACACAAAGTGGCACGTAATTGTGAAGTGGAAGGAAAATGATAAATGGTTTTCCAATTTTTTTACAAATAAATATGTGAAAAGTGTGGCATGCATTTGTATTCAGCCCCACTGATCAATACTCAATACTCAATAAGTCAATACTTTGTAGAACCACCTTTCACTGCAATTACAACTGCAAGTCTTTTTGGGGATGTCTCTACCAGCTTTGCGCATCTAGAGTGAAATGTTTGCCAATTCTTGTTTGCAAAATGGCTCAAGCTCCGTCAGATTGGATAGAGAGCGTTTTGTGAACAGCAGTTTTCCCAGCCAGTGTCATTAGTGCAGTGTCAGTGCATATTTTTAGAAATTATCACTGTATTAGTGTCACTGGTTCCAGGCAAAATGTCAAACGTGTCAGTTAGTGTCAGACTGACTGTCGCAATATCACAGTCCCGCTATTAATCGCTGATCGCTGCCATTACTAATTTTAAGAATAAATAAATAAATAAAAATTCCAGTATATATACCATAGCTTGTAGACGCTATAACTTTTGCGCAAACCAATCAATATACGCTTATTGGGATTTTTATTCTACAAAAAATATGTAGTAAAATACATATTGGCCTAAATTTATAAAGAAATTAGATTTTTTTTATTGAATATGTTTTATAGCAGAAAGTAAAAAATATTGTTGTTTTTGTTTGCAAAATTGTCAGTTTTTATTCTTTTATAGTGCAAAAAATAAAAAATCCCAGTGGTGATCAAATACCACCAAAAGTAAGCTCTATTTGTGGGAAAAAAATGACTTAAATTTCATTTATGGACAGCGTTTCATGACCGCACAATTATCAGTTAAAGTAATGCAGTGCCATATAGCAAAAAATGGCCTGGTCATGAAGCGGGGTAAATCTTTCGGAGGTTAAGTGGTAAGAGGTCAGCTCAGCTTTTTAAAATACTTATAAGCACAATTTAATGTCTATTTGTAGAGTACACACACATAGCAAATACAGGTAGTTATCTACTGTATATCATTTTAGCTCCAAAAAAATGCACAAACTTCATTGCAGAGTCATCTAATTAGGTTTGAGAATATTTCTTATAAAAAAAAATCACTGTTACTTCTAAAGCCAAAACACAAGCTAATTATTCAAAAAAGTCTACTGGAACAAAAAAAAATGGCTGACAAAATCTTCTCAAGGGTAGCTTAATTACAGTATCCTAACTGTTCTATTCATGAAGTATGTGCCTCTTACTAAATTATAAAAGTTGTGTGAAGAGCTAGTTCTTAAATTGAATTTAAGCATAATTAGCATTTCTTTTTACTTTTTCAAGCCTCCATTACCAAATCTCTCTATATTAAAGCCTGAAAAAAAGTATTAGGGAACTCTGACAGATGTCCATGCCACCTAAGGTATGAAATTATATAGGGCTACTGTTTTTTTTCTGAACAGTCATATCCTTGAAAGATCAGTTTTAATGATCCCTCTAAAGCCTGTATGACCTGTTCATGATAATGCTTATGGCTAGCCAATGGAGGGCAGCATATGTATAATAAAAGGAAGGGGGCAGTGGAAGTTCTACTTGTTCCTTCTTGTTTCTATGTTATTCACTAGCACAAAGCAACTATCATATAAATTCAACACTAAAAATCACTGGGGCATGCCTTGCCAATGTCTGATGCAACACAGATATACTATAATAGCAAAAAGTATGAAGGGGTTGTACTGCTGCTCAAGTGCCAATGAACAAATTCTGCACAGTACATACACTTTTGCTAAATATAAAAAAAATATTTGGTACTTAAAGGGAAATAGTGTGGAACTCTGAAGTGCAAAATTTGTGAAAAAACTGAAGCTTACTAAATATGGCTCTGTACTCTTTACTCTTTATCAAGAGTTTCAAGGGTATGTCACAACTCACTAAAAGTAATAGAGGATTCCCTCTGCCATCTAGTGTCAGACTGTCCCACAAAATAATAAGCCCACTATTACTGCCATTGGTTTGTGGGGCAGAGAAGGGGCTGCCAGAGCTCCAAGTTGTTGAAGATGGAGCCTGTGAGGACAGTTGGTCTAGGATTAAAAGACTACATAAACATACTGAACGTGATTTAGAGCTTGTCAAAGCTCTACTTGCAGCCAACTTTTGGTGTCTGTTTTTCATTTCAATTTGTATGCTAAATAAAATTTGATAAGTTAAATTTAATAAAACTTTTTTGTTGTCTCTTGTCCAGCTACTGGTTTACTATTCTTGCATTAGGAATGTTGATAAATGCTTCTAATTTATAAATGTTCATTGGTTGTCTTTACTGCATGTTGAGATCTATCCACCTATCCAACTATTTTGAAATTGCATTAGTCAACAAAAACTATGAAAATGAAACAATTTAGATATTCTTAACCAGCAGTGTAGAACTTTAACCAAAGCCCTCTCCAACTTTTCTAGCTGCTTTTAATGTGAAGTTATGTATTATAAAAGTTCTTTGTTAGCATGCTGTTCATACAGACATAAGTGCAACAATTATGCTCATATATTATACTATGGTTAGTCATTTTGCCACTAAGTGGTCGTGTTTGCAGTGGTGTATGTATAAATACATGGTTATGGTGTAAGTTCCTATCTTTGTGTTCCTGCTGTTTTCCATTAAAACAAAAAAGGCTCAGCCATGTGTACAGCAACATTTGAGTGGTAAGCATGGGTCCTGACTGTCCCTCATTTTGAGTCCCTCTGTTCCTCTTTTCTCCTTATTAGTCCCTCATTTTTGGTCTGATTTATATAGTTGTATATAAAATGCACTATTTATCCATCCATTAGCATTTACACCCTTAGCACTATATTTCCTCCCTGAAAAATGTAAAAAAGTTGCATTAAACATCTGTAGCCTGATAAAATACATATTTTAGGGCTGAAAAATACCTTAAGTGGTTATAAAGGCTGAAGGTTTTTTTTTTCTTCATGCATTCTATGCATGAAGGTAAAAAAACACCTTCTGTGTGCTGCTCCCCCCACAGCCCCCCTAATACTCACCTGAGCCCCATCTTGATCCAGCGGTGTGCACAAGAGCCTCAACTGTCCTGAGATCCCCTCTCCTCATTGGCTGAGACAGCAGCGGGAGCCATTGGCTCCCAATGCTGTTAATCACAGCCAGTAAGCCAATGAGGAGAGAGTGGGGGGCGGGGCCAAGCTACAGCTCTTTGTGTCTTATGGGCGCATAGAGCAGGGCTCAGCAGCAAGCATTAACCAGTGCCCCTAAAGCAAGTGGCTTGCTATTGGGGGAACTGGCCATGGGGGAGGAGCCAGCAGTGCAGGTGGGGGACCCCAGAAGAAGAGGATCGGGGATGCTCTGTGCAAAAACCATTGCACAGAGCAGGTAAGTATGACATGTTTATTATTTTTTGTAAAAAAAAAAGACAAACCTTTAATGCCACTTAAACCCCCAAGCATTACATATTTTGTGAAAGAAGAGAACCTGTAGAATAATAAAGTGGCAGTTGCACATTTATATGCTGCACCATATTTGCACAACTGTTTTTCAAACCTATATTTTATAATATATATAATTCACATTTTTTGTAAAGCTGAAGACACAAGATTGTGTTGAGTAAATAGAAACCATAGAAGAAACAGCAAAAAATTATGAGACTCAAAATCTTCTCTAGACAACACTTTTTAAAAATCTTTAAAGTTCATTAAATTAGAGTTAACCATGATTAGTGGCTCTGGAATTATCGTTCCCACTTCAGAGTGCTTGATGGTGATGGTGGGGTTTTCTTTAAAACATGTTTTAAATGTATTTTATTACATTTTATTGATTTATTTTACTTTACTTTATTATTATCACAAAGAGGTTGACAGATTATCTTAGGGGTCTATTAGAGTTAAGTGAATGTTCTTACAATTGTGAAATAAAGTATTGTTGTCTCCCTGCCCTACCCAGTGACAGTGCAAATGATTAACACAAAAGAACAAAAAAAAACTGATTGCAGCCACCACTGACCTGTGTTCCTGCACCAATGGTAATAATATTCCTTGAAAAGTGCCGCTCAATTACAATATAATTAAAAGAAAGTCACTATTGACTAAATCCAACTTCGATGCAATATGACCTAACGGTTTAGAGTGAAATTATATGAAATCATGCGCAAAAAAGTAACATGCCTTAACATGTATTCCACATATATATATATATATATATATATATATATATATATATATATATATATATATATATATATATTTTAACTAAAAATACCACAATGAAAGTGCATATACCCCATATCTTTTGATGAAGTCAAACTATTGACATAACACGTAGGGCAGAGCTCCTTTCAGAGGCATTGAGACAGAACAGAGCAGATCTAGCCACAGCCTCGATCCATCTGAGCACCTGAGCTGTCAGGGAGGAGTCCCGGGAATCAAACCCGTTCTGCATACTGACATGCCTAATATTGTGAGGGTGGTTCCTAGTGGAAAATACAATTCCTCATAAATCTTTTAAAATCAAAGTGCACTATTAGTTCTTTTTTTATCTCTTATATGTTTTATCTGTGCGAATTTGGGAGTAATCTGCATTGGAACCACAGTCTATTATGGATAGATAATCCCAGCTTTTAAAGGGGAAAAGGTGCATGTGACCTTGTTAAGGTCCATATTGGAAGGTGAGTATACATCTGCAACTTATTGGTGATGGAATTTATCTTCTTTGCACCATGGGATTCACCAAACACTGAATGAGGAATTTTAAATTTTGAGACACTGATACACATATTCAAGTTTTTTAGGGTTTTGTAACTCTTATTTTGATTTTATCACAGATGGTACTAATTGAAGACTGACAATTTTGAAAAAAATATATATATTTTTTACTTTTAGCTAAAAAAACATATCCAATAAAAAATGTAAAAAAAATCACATTTCATACATTTCAGCCAATATGTATTCTGCTACATGTTTTTGGTAAAAAAAAAAATCACAATAAGCATATATTGATTGGTTAACAATGTTATAGCGTCTACAAACTATGGGATGTATTTAAAGAATTATTTTTTATTTCTTTATTATTACTACTACTAGTAAAGGTGGCGATCAGCGACTTATAGCGGGACTGCGATATTGCGGCGGACAATCAAACACTTACTGAAACTTTTGACATGTTACGGGAACCAGTGACACTAATACAGCAATCAGTGCTAAAAACTTGCACTACCACTGTACTAATGACACTGGCTGGGAAGGGGTTAAACATCTAGGGGGATCAAAGGGTTAAATGTGTGCCTAGCCAGTGTTTGTGTGTACTATGTGGTGCTTTTACTAGTGGAAGGCATGGATTCTACTTCCTGCTTTGCCGAGACACAGTATGCATGCCTTCCCCCCTGTCAGAACCAGGATTTGCCTTGTTTACATAGGCAGATCCCCGTTCTGTGTGGTTTACACGCGATTGGCAGGTGTCAGAGAACATCAAGTCCTGGGACCCAGAGATCGGCTTCTGCTGTGAATTTTCACAGCAGGAGCAGCCTGGCGGCAGCGCGCACACTCCATCTGCAGGTAGAATTCCGGGATCACATATACAGTATCTCACAAAAGTGAATACAACCCTCACATTTTTGTAAATATTTTATTATATCTGTTCATGTGACAACACTGAAGAAATGACACTTTGCTACAATGTAAAGTAGTGAGTGTACAGCTTGCACAACAGTGTAAATTTGCTGTCCCCTCAATATAACTCAACACACAGCCAGTAATGTCTAAACCGCTGGCAACAAAAGTGAGTACACCCCTAAGTAAAAATTTCCAAATTGGGCCCAAAGTGTCAATATTTTGTGTGGCCACCATTATCTTCCAGCACTGCCTTAACCCTCTTGGGCATGGAGTTCACCAAAGCTTCACAGGTTGCCACTAGAGTCCTCTTCCACTCCTCCATGACGACATCACAGATCTGGTGGATGTTTGAGACCTTGCGCTCCTCCACCTTCTGTTTGAGGATGCCCCACAAATGTTCAATAGGCTTTACCCTCAGCTTCTTTAGCAAGGCAGGAGTCATCTTGGAGGTGTGTTTGGAGTCGTTATCATGTTGGAATACTGCCCTGTGGCCCAGTATCCAAAGGGAGGGGCTCATGCTCTGCTTCAGTATGTCACAGTACAGGTTGGCATTCATGGTTCCCTCAATGAACTGTAGCTCCCCAGTGCCAAGCAGCACTCATGCAGCCCCAGACCATGACACTCCCACCACCATGCTTGACTGTAGGCAAGACACACTTGTCTTTGTACGCTTTACCTGGTTGCCGCCACACACACTTGACACCATCTGAACCAAATACGTTTATCTTGGTCTCATCAGACCACAGGACATGGTTACAGTAATCCATGTCCTTACTCTGCTTGTCTTCAGCAAACTGTTTGCGGGCTTTCTTGTGTATCATCGTTAGAAGAGGCTTCCTTCTGGGACAACAGCCATGCAGACCAATTTGATGCAGTGTGCAGTGTATGGTCTAAGCACTGACAGGTTGACCCCACATTCCTTCAACCTTTGCAGCAATGATGGCAGCACTCATACGTCTATTTTCCAAAGACAACCTCTGGATATGACACTGAGCACGTGCACTCAACTTCTTTGGTCGACCATGGCAAGGCCTGTTCTGAGTGGAACCTGTCCTGTTAAACTGCTGTATGGTCTTATCCACTGTGCTGCAGCTCAGTTTCAGGGTCTTGGCAATCTTCTTATAGCCTAGGCCATCTTTTTGTAGAGCAACAATTTTTTTTTTGGATCCTTAGAGAGTTCTTTGCCATGAGGTGCCATGTTGAACTTCCAGTGACCAGTATGAGAGAGTGAGAGCGATAACACTAAATTTAACACACCTGCTCCCCATTCACACCTGAGATCATGTAACACTAAGGAGTCACATGACCCCGGGGAGGGAAAATGGCTAATTGGTCCCAATTTGGACATTTTCACCTACAGGTGTACTCACTTTTGTTGCCAGCGGTTTAGACAATAATGGCTGGGTTGAGTTATTTTGAGGGGGCAGCAAATTTACACAGTTATTGTAGCAAAGTGTCATTTCTTCAGTGTTGTCACATGAAAAGATATAATAAAATATATACAAAACTGTGAGGGGTGTACTCACTTTTGTGAGATACTGTACATACTTGATCTGTAGCAGTAAAACGATCCCCCCCTCAAGAAGGCACATGTACAGTCAGGCCAATGAACATTTAAATGATTCAGAGAAGGATTGGGAGAAAGTGCTGTGGTCAGATGAGGCCAAAATTGAGCTCTTTGGTATTTACACAACTCGCTGTGTTTGGAGGAAGAAAAATGCTGCCTTTGACGCTAAGAACACTATCGCTACAGTCAAGCACGGAGGTGGGAACATGATGCTTTTGGGGCTGTTTCTCTGCTAAAGGTACAGGCCGACTTTGCCACATTGAGGGGCCAATGGATTGTAAAATGTATTGTAAAATCTTAGATTAGAATCTTCTTCCCTCAGCCAGAACACTGAAGATGGGTCGTTGACGGGTCTTCCAGCATGACAATGACTCAAAACATACCGCCAAGGTAACAAAGGAGTGTCTCAAGAAGAAACACATTAAGGTCATGGAGTGGCCTAGTCAGTCTCCAGACCTTTATTCTATAGAACATTTATGGATGGAGCTGAAACTCCCAAGAAACCTTAAGGATTTAGAGAAGATCTGTAAAGAAGAGGGTACCAAAATCTCTCCTGAGATGTATGCGAACCTCGTCACCAACTACAAGAAACATCTTACCTCTGTGCTTGCCAACAAGGGTTTCTGCACCAAGAACTAAGTAATGTTTTGCTTGAGGATTAAATATTTATTTTACTCACTGAACTGCAACTTAATTTCTAGCATTGGTTTTATGTGTTTTTTTTTCTGGATTTTTGGTTAATATTCTGTCTCTATCATTTAAAATACACCTGATGATAAATATTATAGACTTCATTTCTTTGTAAGTGGGCAAACTTACAAAATATGCAGGGGATCAAATAATTATTTTCCCCACTGTATATATAATATATATATATATATATATATATATATATATATATATATATATATATATATATACATATATATATTAATTTACCCATGAAAAAGCAGTGGTGGGCATGAAGAAACATGTTGGGGTCATAGCTCGATGACGTCAGCATCTTAAGCAGGAAGGAAGCACACTCGTATGTGAAATCCATGCTGGCATTGCTCCTTAAGGGGGCAACATTGTTTTAAAGCGGCAAATGTTGTTAGTATATTTCTCTGGATTTTTTCAATGTTTTAATAAATGTATGGTGTTTTATGGTGTTTTAAATACTAACTGCACAATAAGCATTCGTAATTCTTTTTTGAGCACCATTTCACTGGAGGTATTGTTAATTGCTTTTTGGAGAGTGTGGAGATCCCTAGTGTTGATTTAGCTCCTAAGCACATCTGGAGAGTTCTCAAGAGCTATTGCAGCCCGGTTAAAGGGCAAGGCGCTTGTATATACGTGATTGAGGTGAGCAACTAGTGACATTGGTGGCTGATTACACTTGGTGTACAGGATAATTTATTGTGAACCATTATCACTGATTGTTTTTGGACACTAAGCATCTTTGGAGTATATAAACGAAACCATGGATTGGATTTTTGTACATATTATATTTTATTCACATTGTTAAAATTTTCTTTCCTCTTCTTTTCACTAAAGGTCCTCATCTAAACTGTCTTGCTTGGAATCTCCCTGAAACCTCCATAAAGGACTTCAATAATTCTATGTACTTGTTCTCTGTAACTTTCTTGTAATTCAGATTAAACAATAAGACAATATATTCAGCAAAGGGGTTTCCTTTATTTTGTCCTTCATTATATGTTCAATCACTGTTAAAGTTGAGGGCCACCCTTAAAAAAAAAAAGAAATACATTAATATTCTTAAAAAAATATATATAAAAAAATTTGAATAAAAAACATTTTTTTACTCACCAGAAACCCCTGTTGCTAGGCAGTCTTCCTAATCTGCCTCTTCCTATTCCACTGCGCTGTTTCTTCTGTTTCCTCCTCCTCGGCGAGCGGCCCCGTTGTCTTCTGGGAAGTGTGTGTCCCAGGAAACAACGGGGCCGTTCACAAAGTGCCGCGCGGATCGCACATGCGCAGTAGGAAACAGGCAGTGAAGCCTTAAGGCTCCACTGCCTGTTTCCCTTAGTTAGGATGGTGGCGGGGGGGCAACATCGCAGGCTCGCTTGGCAGGTAAGTGTCCTTATTAAAAGTCAGCAGCTACGGTGTTTGTAGCTGCTGACTTAAAAAAAAACAAAAAAAAAAAAACATCCGGAACACCCCTTTAAGCATATCATGTTCTAAACCAGAGTGCAAACGCAAACAAACAGCCCCACTCACCAAAAGCTGTTTTGCATGAATGAGTCACAGTTTTTACTGTTATTTGCTTTCTAGTATCATTTACATTACATCTGCTCTTGCTAATTGGTTACTAAAGAAAAAAAATGTGCTTATCTAGACTCTAAATGTATGTAGACCCTAACAATGAACTTCTCTTATTTGCTCCTTTTTGGTCTGCTGAACATACCATTAAAATGTATATTGTTAAATATGTTTCTTTGTTACCTATTTGTTGAGTTTGCTAGAAATCTTGTGAAGTGCTCATTGCCTTTGCACAAGGAGGGGTTATGGAGATGAGGAGTGGGGAAGGAGATGAAGAGAGGTCCGTGTTCTTTGCAATGGTTCTCAACTCCTGTCCTCGGGACCCACTAACAGGCCAGGTTGGCAAGATAACTGAAGTACATCACAGGTGATATAATTTGCTGCTCTGTGATTGCAGTATTCTAGTCTGCATCTCCCCAAGGTAATATTTAAATTCTGGCCTGTTAGTGGGTCCTGAGGACCGGAGTTGAGAACCATTAAAAGCACCAAAAATGAAGTAGGCATGGCTGACAACACATACTTTGGAATTCAGAGCCAAAGAAACACTTTGTCATGTCAAAGTGGAAGGTAGGAGCATACTATGGTTCTGACACATGAACAGTTATTTTTCTGTACTTGCAGCATGTTTAAAAGGATAAAACATGGAAAATGCGTTTGTATTGCAGAGATGTAGGAAATACATATATTTTTCATTTTGCCTTGACAGACACTTTAAGATGTGTGTAAAAATGTACACCTTATACTGAAAATTCTAATCAGGCAGCAGCTGCTGAAAGACATAAGGGTAACACATAATTCTTTCTGAGATCTCCTCTATCTGCAGTTATGATAATGTCCCATCACCTGTACTGGCGTATCACACACATACACTATATTGTCAAAAGTATTGTGACACCTGCCTTTACACACACATGAACTTTAATGGCATCCCAGTCATGGACTTTAGGGTTCAATATTGAATGAGCGAGTTTATAGTGAAGGAACTTGATTGGCCTGCACAGAGTCCTGACCTCAACCTGATAGAACACCTTTGGGATGCATTCGAGCAGAGACTGCGAGCCAGGCCTTCTCGTCCAACTTCAGTGCCTGGCCTCACAAATGCGCTTCTGGAAGAATGGTCAAACATTTCCATAGACACACTCCTAAACCTTGTAGACAGCCTTCCCAGGAGAGTTGAAGCTATTATAGCTGCAAAGGGCGGGCCAACTAAATATTTAACCCTACGGACTAAGAGTGGGATGCCATTAAAGTTCATGTGCATGTAAAGGTAGGTGTCCCCCCAATACTTTTGACAATATAGTAGTGTAGATAAGGGAAAAGTCAAGTACACATCAAAAGGCAGTGTTGAGACTTCTAGAAAATAGTCATTTATAATTCAGTGTCTTTTTTAAGGTGTGTAATCAGAAAATGTGAATCTGAGTTTTCAGGGACCCTTTAACCAGGTTCCGACTGGCTCACACCGATATACAACGGCAGGATGGCACGGATGTGCAAAGCCTTGTACTTGTACATCACTCGCGCCCGCTGGCAGGGGGCGCGTGCGTACCTGCGGCAATTGGATTAGTTGCAGAACCGATCAGTCTTCAGATCCAGGCCAATGATTTCTGGCCTGGACCTGCTGATCGGTTCTGACCAATGAAATGCCTCCTCTGCCTGTGTAATGTAAACACCTTCCATCCTGGAATTCTTTTCGGTTCCAGAGCATGGAGAGAGTTTTGAAGGCCATAAAAAGCCCAGATGGCACAAAACCCCCCCAAATGACCCCATTTTGGAAAGTAGACACCCCAAGCTATTTGCTGAGAGGCATGTTGAGTCCATGGAATATTTTATATTTTGACACAAGTTGCGGGAAAGTGACAATTTTTTTTTTTTTTTTTGCACAAAGTTGTCACTAAATGATATATTGCTCAAACATGCCATGGGCATATGTGGAATTACACCCCAAAATATATTCTGCTGCTTCTCCTGAGTACGGGGATACCACATGTGTGCGACTTTTTGGGAGCCTAGCCGCATACGGGGCCCCGAAAACCAAGCACCGGCTTCAGGATTTCTAAGGGCGTTAAGTTGTGATTCCACTCCTCACTACCTATCACAGTTTTGAAGGCCATAAAATGCCAAGATGGCACAAACCCCCCCCAAATGACCCCATTTTGGAAAGTAGACACCCCAAGCTATTTGCTGAGAGGCATGGTGAGTATTTTGCAGCTCTCATTTGTTTTTGAAAATGAAGAAAGACAAGAAAAATGTATTTTTTTTTTCTTTTTTCAATTTTCGAAAGTTTGTGACAAAAAGTGAGGTCTGCAAAATACTCACTATACCTCTCAGCAAATAGCTTGGGGTGTCTATTTTCCAAAATGGGGTCATTTGGGGGGGGTTGTGCCATCTGGGCATTCCATGGCCTCTGAAACTGTGCTAGGCAGTGAAGAGTGAAATCAAAAATTTACGCCCTTAGAAAGCCTGAAGGCGGGGCTTGGTTTTCGGGGTCCCGTGCGCGGCTAGGCTCCCAAAAAGTCCCACACATGTGGTATCCCCATACTCAGGAGAAGCAACAGAATGTATTTTGGGGTGTAATTTCACATATTCCCATGGCATGTTTGAGCAATATATCATTTAGTGACATCTTTGTGCAAAAAAAAAAAATGATTTGTCTCTATCCCGCAACTTGTGTCACAATATAAAATATTCCATGGACTCGACATGCCTTTCAGCAAATAGCTTGGGGTGTCTACTTTCCAAAATGGGGTCATTTGGGGGGGGGGTTGAACTGTCCTGGCATTTTATGCACAACATTTAGAAGCTTATGTCACACATCACCCACTCTTCTAACCACTTGAAGACAAAACTATATCCACAGTTCCAACTTTATTACTTCGGTATGTGAGCCATCCTGGCTGTTCGGAGGGAGTTCAAGCGGCCAAGCATCTAGGTGTACCTTCATAGGTCCATCATTGGGACTCACATCCGATTTAAATATAATTTGTTTATGAACATTATTTATATATCATTGTCATCATATTGGGATGAATTTTTTCACAATTATATATTTTTATTTTTCACATATTAATACAATATATGTATTCTATATGATGCTTGTTTATATGTCTGCTGACATCACGGTTTAATATATTTTGTGTTTATTCACGTGATTTAAACATCACACATTTTTTTCTCTTCCCCTTTAGGGGGACCCTTCTTCCTTGTTTTAGATAGCACACATACCAATCCCTATATAGATATCCCCTTTAAGATATTGATATTAATTTTCAGTCGGGTACGCTTGATTGGATATAGTACAGTATATGGGGCAGACTATAGGGGGGTTTACTTAAGGTACTCATTATTTTTTCTTTTTTTCTTTTTTATAGTATTTGAAAAAGATTTTATTTGATTAAACACCTCATGGGGGAGTTTTGACCCTCTGATTGACATTTCAGTGGGTCTGACCCAAATGAGGAACAAGTTTATTTTAGCGCCACACTTTACTCTTTATCTTGATTCACAATTTGTCTGATTGTTGTGTTGGCAGCTTTTCACATTTTTCTTTGGGACTGGCGCAATATTATTAATTTTAATTTTATGGTGCAATTGCTGTTTACATTTGACGCCAGACCGACGTTTGCGTTCGCCTTTGCGCGAGAGCAGGGGGGGACAGGGGTGCTTTTTTTTTTTTTTCTTTATTATTTTTTTGCTTTTTTATCTTATTTTTAAACTGTTCCTTTAATTTTTATTTTTTTTTATTAATTTTATTGTTATCTCAGGGAATGTAAATATCCCCTATGATAGCATTAGGTAGTGACAGGTACTCTTTTTTTAAAAAAATGGGCTCTATTAGACCCTAGATCTCTCCTCTGCCCTCAAAGCATCTGACCACACCAAGATCGGTGTGATAAAATGCTTTCCCAATTTCCCAATGGCGCTGTTTACATTCGGCGAAATCTAAGTCATGAAATGCTCGTAGCTTCCGGTTTCTTAGGCCATAGAGATGTTTGGAGCCATTCTGTTCTCTGATCAGCTCTATGGTCAGCTGGCTGAATCACCGGCTGCATTTTCAGGTTCCCTGTTGGGACAGGAAAGCCAGAGAAAAACATGGAAGACGGTGGGGGAGGGGGGGCATTCCCTCCCACTGCTTGCAAAAGCAGTCTAGAGGCTAATTAGCCGCTAGGATTGCTTTTACATGAAAGCCGACCGCTGCCTGAAAAGAATGATACCAAGATGATACCTAAACCTGCAGGCATCATTCTGGTATAACCACTCAAAGTCCAGCAACATACCAGTACATTGCTGGTCCTTGTTAGGCATATATTGTAAACTTTTTTGGGTATGTTTTTTTGTGGGTATGCCCACCATTAGAATACCTCCCTTCATCCACCCACTTCTAATGATGGGCATACATGCACCATTTATATATGCCGAAGCATGAGGGCATCCTCCCGCAAAAGGCAAGAGCAAATTGCTCCTCCACCCACTGCTTCCCCCACGCTTCGGCATATATGCTGAAGTATGTAACTGTGGTGGTGAAATCACCTCCGACAGCGCTGGAGTCATGGCTTTATATATCGTGGGAGCAAACGCTGTTGCTGTCAAGATAAATAAATCCGAGCTGCAACTGAATGGCGTACCTGCTAAGCAAATGATGGTTAACAATAAAACAAAGTAACATTACAGTATAACAGTAAGACTTACCATACCTGCAAAGCAAATACAAAAAAAAAAAAAACATAGTAAAAAATAAAACATTTAACGCAACCTGTGCCTAAAATATATATATGCCGAAGCATGGGGGCATCCTCCCGCAAAAGGCAGGAGCAAATTGCTCCTCCACCCACTGCTGCCCCCACGCTTCGGCATATATGCTGAAGTATGTAACTGTGGTGGTGAAATCACCTCCGACAGCGCTGGAGTCACGGCTTTATATATCGTGGGAGCAAACGCTGTTGCTGTCAAGATAAATAAATCCGCGCTGCAACTGAATGGCGTACCTGCTAAGCAAATGATGGTTAACAATAAAACAAAGTAACATTACAGTATAACAGTAAGACTTACCATACCTGCAAAGCAAATACAAAAAAAAAACATAGTAAAAAATAAAACATTTAACGCAACCTGTGCCTAAAATATATATATGCCGAAGCATGGGTGCATCCTCCCGCAAAAGGCAGGAGCAAATTGCTCCTCCACCCACTGCTGCCCCCACGCTTCGGCATATATGCTGAAGTATGTAACTGTGGTGGTGAAATCACCTCCGACAGCGCTGGAGTCACGGCTTTATATATCGTGGGAGCAAACGCTGTTGCTGTCAAGATAAATAAATCCGCGCTGCAACTGAATGGCGTACCTGAAAACAATAAAATGGTTACCAACAAAACACAGTAAACGGTAAAGTATAAAAAATCTGAAAATGAAACATGGTAAAACATAATAACAATAAAACATTGCAGAATAGAATAGAGTAAAAAAGAGAAGAACAATAGAGAGAGAATAGAGAGAGAGAGAACAATAAAACAACAACTATTTTTGTTTTTTTTATTTTATATTTTTTTTTGTGTTTTTATTTTTTTTTATTTTTTTTTTATTTTTATTTTTTACACTTTTTTTTAGTAACTTTTAACTTTTGTAACTCGTTCCAGGTTTGGGTCTATCAAAATGCAATGGCATCTTGGGAGACCCTGTGTTAGTGTGCCTAGTCTGTGCAGTGCTGAACCCTACGCTAATACTCAACTAATGTATGGTAGCGTTCAAAGCATTCACCCATGCAAAGACCAGGATTGCCAGGACAGGAGGGACAATAACACCGGGTGTCACGCCTAAATCCGCGCTTGCTGCAGACACGACATCTTTTTTGGGGGGCTCGTTGGGTAGGGGTACTCGGGATGGCATAAAGAAAATGCCGCTCATGCAGCCGGCTTACTGCATTTGGTTGGGGAAGGTGAGGTAGAGCACCGTCTGGAAACAGAAGGGCTCTGACGATCTCTTCCTGGAATTTAAGGAAGGATCCAGTCTGTCCTGAAGCTCTGTATAGCACATGAGCATTCAGCAAAGCCAATTGAAATAAGTATACAGACACTTTTTTGTACCAGCGTCTGGCCTTACGGGCAACTAGGTACGGCGCCAACAACTGGTCGTTGAGGTCCACCCCTCCCATATTAAGGTTGTATTCGTGGACACAGAGGGGTTTCTCCACAACACCAGGTATTTGGGTCGTCGTGTCTGCATGAAGGGAGGTGAGAACGAAAACATTCTTCTTATCCCTCCACTTCATAGCGAGCAAATTATTATACTTCAAGCAGGCTCTCTCCCCCAGCCTAAGACGGGAATCTACAAGCCGCTGGGGAAAGCCCCGGCGATTAGGTCGCACGGTGCCACATGCTCCAATCTGCTGATCAAACAAGTGACTAAAAAGTGGCACGCTCGTATAATAATTGTCCACGTACAAGTGGTACCCCTTTCCGAATAAGGGTGACACCAAGTCCCACACTATCTTGCCAGCGCTTCCTATGTAGTCAGGGCAGTTTGTCGGCTCTACGTGACTATCTTTTCCCTCGTAAACCATAAATCTACATGTATAGCCTGTGGCCCTGTCACAGAGCTTATACATCTTGACCCCGTATCTGGCACGCTTGCTGGGAAGGTACTGTTTGAATGACAAGCGGCCAGAAAACTTAATCAGGGACTCATCAACGCAGACAACTTGATGGGGGGTAAACAAGTCTGCAAAACGTTGGTTGAAGTGGTTTACGAGGGGCCGAATTTTGTAGAGCCGATCGTATGCAGGGTCTCCACGAGGACGACAGAGTTCATTGTCGTTGAAGTGCATGAACCGCAAAATCTGCTCGTATCGTGCCCTGGCCATGGAAGCAGAGAACAAGGGTGAATGGTAAATTGGGTCAGTGGACCAATATGACCGCAACTTACTCTTTTTATTCAACCCCATGAGGAGGGAAAGGCCCAGAAAGGTCTTAAATTCGGAGACCGTAATTGGTCTCCAATCTCTGGCAAGGGAGGACTGGGGATTAGCGGCGATGTGTTGACCAGCGTATAAATTGCTTTGGTCCACAATAGATCTATAGAGATCTTCGGTGAAAAACAGTGAATAAAAATCCAGTGGTGTAAAGTCAACTGTTTCCACCTGAATTCCGGGTTGGCCAGTGAAAGGGGGAAGTACGGGTGCTGCAGAAGTGGTGGGTTCCCAATTCGGATTGGCCAATGCAGCAGGAAGGGCACTATGGGCACGACGGGCCTGTCTTTGTCTTCTTGGTGGCAGCGGGACACTACTAGTGCTTGCCACCTCGCCAGCTTGAACTGCACTTATGGGACTCGCCACGTCACCACGTGATACTGCAGTGCTGGATGTACGACCAGGGTGTACTAGGCCGCTGGTGCTTGCCAGTTCACCAGAAGGAGTAGCGGCGCTAGTACTTCTCTGCTCCATACGAGAGCCCTGCGGTTCTTGCACTTCAAGGACAGAAGAAGATTGGGGTCTGGTACGCCTGACCTTAGCAGGGACCACAACTCTGTCGTCAGAGCTATCTGTCATGGAGCCGCTGTCCTCTACAGGTTCGTATTCTGAGCCTGAACTTGACAGATGAGTGACTTCCTCTTCACTATCTGTCATACTCAGAAACGTGTAGGCCTCTTCACTAGTGTACCTTCTATTTGCCATTTTGGGCTCTAAATTTAGGGGTACACTAGTGAGACTCACAGGCAAAAAAGCTCCTGACTGTCAGCGACTGATTCAAAACGCTACCAAAAAACTGTTAGCGATCGCAGGGATCAGGCCTGACTCTGCGAACGCTGCAGTTATGTGTGCTTAGTGTTTTGTAAGTGACAGTTATCGATCGATACTGCACTTGGGTGGGCTGGGCAAGGCTGGGCCGAGGAGCAAAACGCAGGTGCTAGCAGGTATCTGGGCCGATCCCGCTAACTCTGCGTTTCAGGGAACCCTAAACTGCTGGGGAGTATAGATCTGATCGGATCAGATATCGATCCGCTAGATACTATAGCACTAAGGGAGGTGTATGCTGCGTGCGTGGGTTTTAGCGGTACTGGCGCTAACCTGACGCTGCCTGGGGTGACGCAGACCTTATCTGATCTTAAAAACGTAACTTCTATCACCGCCGGGCAATTAGGGGGTTAAACCTTTATAGGGTAATAAACGGCGGGTGCCCTAAAACTATAATAAACTCTAATAAACTGTAATAAACTACAAAAAACAAACTAGCTAACCAGCGTCACCCGTAACACTTATACGGTGATCGCTGGGGTTAACTAGGGGGCAATCAGGGGGTTAAAACCTTTAGCAGGTAGTATATGGGGGTCCCTGTCGCTATAAAACACTGACAGCGAACCTATATACTTACCTCCCTAACTAGCGTCACCTGTGTCACTAATACAGCGAACCTATATACTTACCTCCCTAACTAGCGTCACCTGTGTCACTAATACAGCGATCAGAAAAACGATCGCTTAGCGACACTGGTGACGGGGGGTAATCAAGGGGTTAACTTTTATTAGGGGGGGTTAGGGGGGTACCCTGGACCTAAGGGGGGGTACCCTAGACCTAAAGGGGGCTAACCTAACTGCCCTAAAACTTTTAACTGACACAAACTGACACCAATGCAAAAAAAAAAAAAAATGCTATTGGTGTCAGAGTGACAGGGGGTACAGGGGGGTGATCAGAGGGTGATCGGGGGGTGATGGGGGGTGACAAGTGTGCCTGGCGTGTTCTACTGGATGTGTAGTGTTGTGCAGACTTACTTGATGTCTTCTCTCCTCGGCGCCGGATCAAAAAGACCGACTCGAGGAGGGATGACATCACTTCCTTTCCCTCTGTTTACATTACAGAGGGAAAGGAAGCATTCTCATTCGCCGGGAGCGATCGGGAGGGGGTGGCCAACAATGGATGGCCACCCCCTCACCTCTCATCGTCCGGGAAGAAATGGCGACCGCCTCGGGCACCGGGGGGGGGACCGATCGGACCCCCCACCCCCGGACAGGCAAATTACGTACATGTACGTGATTTTGCCTGTCCGTGCCACCTTGCCGAAGTACATCGGCGTGAGGCGGTCGTCAAGTGGTTAAAACCATGATGTTTACATGTCCTAAGCTGGCCATACACTGATCAAAATTCGGTAGGTTCATCAGAGACCAGTCGAATTTCGATCCCGGTGTGGCCACCCGCTCGACAGAAATTGATGTACTTCTGTTGAAGAGATATGCTGGAAAACCTTTGTGAATCAACAGCTGTATCAGGTCTCACTGTCATATACATTGTCCCTGCAAAGGGGATTCTTCTATGCAGCAATCCAACATGCCCTCTGCTAGAGTTACAAAAAGTCCAACTGAAGTTTCATACCTTTTATGCCGCGTACACATGATCGGACTTCCAACAACAAAATCCATGTTTTTTTTCCGACGGACGTTGGCTCAGACTTGTCTTTCATACACACGGTCAATCAAAACTTGTCGGAAATTCCGAACGTCCAGAACGCGGTGACGTACAACACGTATGACGAGCCGAGAAAAATGAAGTTCAACAGCCAGTGCAACTCTTCTGCTTGATTCCGAACATGTGTGGAACTTTGTGCGCCGGAATTGTGTACACACGATCAGAATTTACGAGAGTGGATTTTGTTGTCGGAAAATTTGAGATCCAGATCTAAAATTTTGTTTGTCGGAAATTTCCAACAACAAACTCCCATCGAACATTTCTCGCCGAAAATCTGACCGTGTGTACGCGGCATTAGTCTCTTTGTAGTGTTGTAATACCCACCTACCTGTCCATCCCCATCTGTTATGATTTGCAACTAACTGTTTAACCCTTTAGTGTGTGACCAGAGATCATTGACGCCAAAATTGCCAGACAAATTTAGCAGCATTAGTATGTGTCAGTTAATGTAACAATAACTTATACAAATGTTTTAAGACATATTGTTTAAGACTTCATTTGGTACACCGTTTTATTAAAAAATACTCTATTTTTAGCATAAGCTGACAACTGCGCAAATATGTTTAAAAAATAAATTTTTTCTATTTTTTTAAATCAATTTTATTTATTATTCTTATTATTTTTTATTTATTTTATTTTTTATAATGCAACTATATCCAACAGTTACACTATTATTATTACTCAGTTGAATACTGCAGCCTATCAATGAAGCCTTTAGGCTGTAAGTAATCACCGTGTCAAAGCTGACAGATGAGTAGTTATCAATTGATCAGTAACCACTTTAATTAGTTCATGATCATCAATAGGGACTCTGGCTGCCACGACCAATGGGATTGGGAGTTCACAGCTTCACGAAGTGTCAACTGCTGGTTGTCAAAAGGGGGTGATGTTGATGGTGGGGATGATGACTGACGTAACCCTGGCACGGAGTATCATGCTGGCGAATAATAATAAACAAATTGCAGACAAGAAGGGGATAAATACCATATCCCCTCAGTGAAAACACTGCTTCTTGCCTTTCCTCTTCAGTACTCTCAGTGACAACCATTCCCTTCAGCACAAGTCTTCCTCACACAGACTTGTATTGAAGAGGCAGAGAGTGGGTATGTCTGACTAGTTTTGTTACTGATTGCAGAATACTGAGTGCACTTGGTATAACTCTGGTACTTATTGGAATGCACATTTATATTTAGACATGAAACACAACTGATGTAGCAGGAAATTGAAGAAAGACTATCAAAATAAAGGTTGTTCGTTCAATGTCTAACTGACCTATAGTGCATCTTTGGTCAAAATTTTAAATATTTTCATTTCCACATTATATACCTACTCCTATCACTCTGAACGATCTTGAAATGTGTGCCCTTACTTTGCAAAGAGTCCCACACATTTACAGTCCTTAACTGGTATCCTGTACTGGTAAGTACATATATGTATTTTACCACAGGGGTTAACACTATCTACACTATCCTTATTCAGGCAAGCATTTCCTCAGGTTTTGGTAACATTACTGACACATGCACCAAAATCATGAAGTTATTACTATTGCCACTTGGCACTGACAGATTCTTAAAGAAATACCGCCAGTTGTCAAATTAGAAAAACTGGTGGTAATTAAGATCAGCTCTAGTGAGCTGGCGTGGTACACCAGTGCTCAAAGTGGGGGGCATTTTTGTGACAGCTTCCCGGACAGTACTGTATTCCCGGCCCCATTCTGATGTTGGCTGGGAGATTCCAAGGATGAAAGCTAAATGTGAACAAAAGAGCCAAGGATAGCGGTAATGTCATTACCCAAATATGGCCATAAGTCCATATTTTTGGAAATAGTTTGAGTCGCTGGGTGGGCAGAACCCGATGGGGAACTTAGAGGCCAAGTCTGCTCTACTTTTGATTGAGAGCGAATGGCAGTGAGCAGATTTAAAAGCTGGTATTGGACTGAATAGTGCCTCTGGATCCACCCACTGCCATATATTGTCAACGGGGCAGCACAGTGGTGAAGTGGTTAGCACTTCTGCCAAGCAGCGCTAGAGAGACTTGTTCAAAGCCCAACCACGACACTACATGCCTGGAGTTTGCATGTGCTCCCTGTGCCTTTGCGGGTACTCAGGTTTCCTTCCACACTCTAGAGACATGCTGGTAGGTTAATTGGATGGATCCTGTCTATGTATTCCCTGTATATGTATGAATGTGAGTTAGGGACCTTAGATTGTAAGATCCTTGGGGGCAGGGACTGATATGAATGTACAATATATATGTAAATTGAAAGTGCTATAGAAGTACCCGTAATAGATAAAAATAAATCAACAGCGAGGTGGACCTGATAGGGAAATAGACTCTCAGTTGCCAATCAGGCTCCACTTACCCTACTGCAAAACTCCTCGGTGCAAGCACCTGTCAGTGTAACAGGCACAGTGACCAGAGAGTGAAGAACCATGAAGGAGTGTCTAGTATGGACATTGACCTCATGGCCTGACAGATTCATGTAGCTGCCTGTGACAGGTATATGAATCAGACGTAAGCATGGGAAATTTTTGTTTGGACGCACATCCGAATTCTAAAGGGTGTCTACGACAGTGCTTAGTGCATATGGGCCCATCTCCATATTTCGTCTCTTAGCCTCCTTCCACCTTGCAATCCATGCACACAGAGATTATTCCATAAAACCAATAAAAATATTCTATGATTAAATGGTTTCTGTCATATGCGTTATAAGATGGGCTTTGGGAGCAGACACAATCATTTTTACTAGAATCTATCTGCCAATTTATAACAGTGTTTGGCACCCATGCAAAGCTTACTTCTTACAATACCTGGTGAACTAACAAGGCTTATATTCCTTAATGCAGAAGATTATAGTTATAGGTAGCAGTCGGTGTACACAACATCCCTGCATTTCATTTTGCTCATGTATTTATATGATAACCTGCAGCACGCTGCCTAAACAAAACATAATCACAACACCAGAGGATAAGAGCGTGCTGTTTGGTGACTGAATGATAGAGAAACAAGAGGAGGAGCTGTGCAGTGAGAAAGGGGGAGGACAGAGGGAGATACTGAGGTAGGGGAGGGAGAGACTTTGCTGGGTGGAATACTAATCAACCTACTTCTCAGTCTGCAGCAAGCAAGCTGCAGACATATACACACACACGCTTCAGTCTCACACATGCTGGAGTCTCTCTATCCCCCCATGCATACTACCTGCTGCATGCAGTTATGCTAACTCAACTTTACAATGCTGATACTTGAAATAATAACTCCAGCTTCTAGGCTATAATAGTCAACCGTAACCTCTGACCTTCTACTTATCCAACTTTCCTGCTTCTTTCCAGTTTTTTTTTTTTCTCTATTTGTCCCCAGCTGATGGCTTTTGATGGATGTAACAGCAGGAGACTACTTCGCTCATCAATCGCTACCCAATTTTGTTCCACAAGTTTGAATACATCTTGTCTTCTGCTAGAATAAAAGAAACCGGGAAGATTGGTCTGCTCCCATGGCAGGATTATTAGCATCATTAAGTTTCCTCTGCGCAGTCCCTCTCTTTGCTCTAGTTAAGGCTTTGATCTCTTGTGCTGGAGACTCAGATGGACGTGTGCAGAGAAGATTTTGAGCCCGTGTATAGAAGAGCTGTCATTTTCTTTCCCTTTTTCCTGTCAGGGGGAATAAGGCACCATTTGTACATCTCATTCAACTTGGCACGAAGCAATGCAGAGGATCCACAGGTCCTAGTTGGTACCTCGCTCCACAGCACTTGTGTGCCAGAGACCACCGGTTACCCTTTGCTCCGTTAATCACAGTAATTGCCAACTAGACCTCTCCACCTGAACCCCTAGGTGACATGCAGTCGCTCATATCTCCGGTGACCAAGGCTATCCTAGTAGCTTTATTTATTTTTGCCATTCTCCTGATCCTCTATGTGATCTTGTGGTATATCTGCAGAGACGTGGATTGTGATCATGGAATTTAATGTGGGACACCAGGCAATGGAGTAGGAACAGAGTTGGTCACAATAGGAATCAATGAAGCCGTCATTAGCCACTATTTTTCATGACAAGCAAAGACCAGAAACTGACCTTCAGAACTCAGGGTGATTCGGTAAGTTACCTTTTATCAATAGTAACAAAATAAAGGTTTTGGAACTCATCAATGAATTGCTAATGTATTATATGATTTTCAGTACAGCGTGATGGTGTTTTGCATATAATGACACAGCTACTCCAAAGACCAAATAACCAATATTTCAATAAAAACAGCCATTGAAAACTTTAATGACCTTTAGAGGTATATCAAACCTGGCTCATTATACTTGTTAAGTGGTAGCGAAAACCATTCTCCAGAGAAGGTATTATCTCAAGGCGTTTGAGTAAGGTTAGAGGTCATTTAGGGCAACAGTTTAGGTTAACAGCTCCAATCATTACTGGATTAAGTCCTACTCATCATTTGCAGATTTCCCTACTGTATCTTCCTTAGACTTTATCGTATGGGTGAAATATTTAAAAAAAGGAGATTATGATTATATACCAAGCCATTTTAAAACAATTTTTTTTTTTTAAGACACAAGGTCGTTTTTTATATTGAGGATCTAACTGACCCATTTATTGTTTCACAGGAGCAAAGGCTTAATACATTCTCTGAGGATTGTGTTATAAGAGAGAAAAGTGACAGGTTTTGGTGTGAATTAATGCATGCAGGGCTTGATATGAACATGAAACACCCAGCGTTCACATGATTTGTTTTGTCTCAGTGCATGAAGGGAGACAGGGAAGGACAGAAAGCATGAAAATGCTTTGCGGACCACATTGATATGCAAGAGATAACAGCAGCGATCTCATACTGATGATGAAGGAGAACCCTCGGGATAAAGGCAGGATAGTCATTGAAAAGGCAAATAGTTTGTCAACGCTTAGCTTGGAAATGCTTACAACAAAGATGGCGAGGCTGAAAGAACGGACACAGCTTCTTTAAATGAGGTATATTTATCAAAATGCAGTTCGCCGGCAAAAAAAAAAAAAAAAGCTTACCTCAGACATTAGCCTTTTATATGGTGTTCTGTCAGAGCCTGTGGCACTAGCAGCTGTACTGTGAATGATAAACACACACCATACCAAGTCAATAGCCCAGGCTGTAAAACGGCGTTCTTGTGCATCTTTTGGCAAAATGTAAAATGTTGCATTGTCTGAGGTAAATGGATTATTTCTAAGTTGGACGAGATGTTCAGCTAGGTTGGAAAGTTTAATACAGTTCTCAGACATGTTAATTGGGCGCTAGGTGTGTGAGATTAAATGTGTAACCCTTTCACTGTTGTTCCCCAGCTCACTTTTTACGTTCTTCACGGCCAAGCTATGTATTTCCATTTTCCTTGTACACTGATGCAACAATTGCCCCATCTCAAGATTAAGTTTTTTTTTTAAAGCAGTTTTTGTGTATCCTATAATACTCCTGTAAATATCTAAAGCTCAACTGTGGACAAAATCTATAATTTTCCCATCCTACCCTCCTACCCCCTTCTGACCTATCAGCTGTTCAATTTACCTTAACCTGGTGAAGTCAAATATACTCACCTGAGTTCCTCGCATACTGGTCCCTTGCTGATGCCATTTACGTCTGCAAGGACCGCTGGTTCAGTGTTGCACCTTAATCCAGTCCCCTTCACTGCTCTTGGTCCAATGTCAGCGGTCTTCTGGATCCTGAGAGAACCCGTCTGCTGGACAGCCAATGGAAATTGTCCAGCCAGTGACCTGGCCACCTGGAAGAAGGACCCTTCCGGGAAGTAAACAGAACAGGGGACCCAGCGCTCGATGATCATGTGACCATGGTTTCAGGTAAATGAAAACAGTGGGTAAGGAAAGGTTCAGTAATCAGAGAGAGAAGTGGGTTCATTTTATCTCATAATGTATTTTTTAACAAAACCGTATTTACCACAACAATAATACTAACATGATTATTAGCACCTCATAAACAAAATACAATCTCCAAAACTGGAGCTAAGCAATAAGACAAAAACAAGGAAATACATACGCTACCTGCTTCTACAAAATGTTAGTTTCCTGGCCTACTCACACAGGACAAATATGCAGGAAATATTGCTAAAATAATAATAAATTCAGATATATTTGATCTGGATGAGTGGTGAAGAATGTAGTGAAGCCAAGGGACTAACATGACAGCCAGACCAATAGGAATTGAAGAAGGAATTTACCTACGGGTTTCCTTTAAAAAAAAAAAAAAAAACACATCTGGACTTAAAGTATACCTGTACTGAACAAAATACAAATAAAGTGACACTAAGAGTTAAATGAAGATACCTAGAAATACAGGGGGTGGATTTACTAAAGGCAAATAGACTGTACACTTTGCAAGTGCAGTTGCAC
The DNA here is from genome assembly GCF_042186555.1 of Aquarana catesbeiana. Taxonomy (NCBI): domain Eukaryota; kingdom Metazoa; phylum Chordata; class Amphibia; order Anura; family Ranidae; genus Aquarana; species Aquarana catesbeiana. The sequence goes on from NC_133325.1 coordinate 625,963,681, forward strand.
CTCTTCAAGTGCAACTGCTCCAGGACTTAGTAAATGAGTTGAAGCTTTCTATTCACATCCCATCCTGAAGACAATGTTGTTACTGGGGTAGACAGCAAGGGCAAATCTCCAATCTGGATACGGACAGCAATTAAAAGTTAAAGTGGTATTAAACCCAAAACCAAACATTTATTATATTGCAGCTTAGATGTGATGGCTGCATTTGTTTTCTTTTTGATGCTTTCTTTCTTTTATTTTCACCTGGTGATCTGGCCTGTTGTTTTTCAGAAGAACAAGCTATCCTGCAGATGTAGCATTTAGAGGGATGAGACAAACCAATTACCACCGACAGGGGTGCCTACAATGATCAGCTTTTATTCATTTATGAAAAACCTTTATCGCACAAGGAACAAAACTGTTTGCTGTAACTGCTTATAAAGTGTGAGCTAGAGTTTGGCTTAAATGTGTTAGTGCATCTAAATCTGTTAGTCCATCTTACACCCCCACCATGCTGACAATGCTACTATCCAAAGGTGCCCCCTGTGCACCCATATTGGGGGCACTCTAATACAAGAGGTGTGTTACTGGCTAGATCACCAGGTAAAAACAGGGGGAAAAAAGCCCGAAAAAATAAATCTAACGCAGCCACCACATCTAATGATTGGTAAAGCTGCAATATATAACATTTTGAAAGCTGTGCATTCAATCGCATTAGGTTACGGCAGCCTATTCATTTGAATTAGCTGCCTATTGCACCAAAACTGACCAAAAGTTGGACCTGAAGCGTTTTCTCTAATTCAGTGCACTAGAATGTGTGTTACCATAGCAAATTGGTGTGAATCATCATACTAGTATGAATGGGTCCTAATTTACACCAAAACCTTAAGCACTTTATCTTTTTGATTTAAACTAAAACTGTACGGCTAAATTCATGCTTTCACACCCAATGTGCATATTTGCAAAACAGTGAAAAATGATGAGACCTAAAAGTGTGAATAGACAACACAAAAAACATGACTTCCCCTGCTTTACATTAAATTGTCACCAAATGTAGTCTTAAAGTTCTAAAATGAACCTAAAGTGTGTAGCATTAAAGAGGTTTTATGTGTGGGCATGGTGCCTGTGTGTATATTATGTTATACAAGTAACAACCCAATCTAAAAGCCCTTTTTACCTTCGTGTAGCCATGGTCACATGGTGCTATGGCCCTGAACCTTTTCCTCTTCTGATTACTTCTTGTATGAGTTCTTCTTTGGATGTCCACATCCCTGCCGGCATGATATGGACACTTCCTATTGAAGGGCCAGTGGCAAGGTCCATTCAGGATCAAGTAGAAGACAGACTTCGGTGGAGGGGAATTAAAGGGGTTGTAAAGGTGTTTTTTTTTTTTTTTAAAAATAACAAACATGTCATACTTACCTTCACTGTGCAGCTCGTTCTGCACAGAGTGGCCCCGAACCTGGTCTTCTGGGGTCCCTCGGCGGCTGTCTCAGCTCCTCCCCGCAAGCATTTACCACCTTCATGCGAGCTCTCTCGCACGGTGGTGAGTGCTTGCGGGCGCGCTCCCGTGATACAGCCGGCGGCTATAGCCGCTCGCTGTATCACTCGGCCCCGCCCCCCGGCGCGCCGCGTCATCGGATGTGATTGACAGCAGCGCGAGCCAATGGCTGCGCTGCTTTCAATCCATCCACTGCAGCCAATCAGCGGCCAGGGTGAGCGGAGGAACAGATGTCGGGAACGCGAAGCTGACTTTCGAGGCGTCAGGTAAGTAAAACGGGGGGGCTGGGGGCGGCGGTTCTGTCAGAAGTTTTTTCACCTTAATGCATAGAATGCATTAAGGTGAAAAAACTTTTACCTTTACAACCCCTTTAAGGGGACCTCAGAGGGCCATCACTGCACTGGATTGGTGGAGCCCCCGCCCGTAAATAGCACCGGATTGGACCTAGATGGGAATTTAGGTGAGTACAACTGTGGAAAAACACACAAATAAATTGTCAGCGCCTAAAACCATATAGCTGCTAGCACACAAGGTGACCATACAAAGCCTTGTATATAAATCTATTAAACACAAATGCAGCACTCACATAAAACCATATAAACATAAGTGACAAAAGAAATGAGTCCCAAATATTGATGCAATAATAAAGCAAATTGTACTTGAAAGATGTCTACCATGTGCAGAAATATTGGCATGTGCTTAAACCCCTGTCTTACTATACACTCATATAGATATTCCAAACATATATATCAAAAATAGTAATCTTGAAATTAAAGCTACGTTCCACCAAGTGTCTAGGAATCCAGTGATCTGAAACCTCCACCTTTGGTAAAATCTGTTTGCTGCTTTTAAGGAGTCTGGCGTGTACTCTGTTAGTATTTTCCAAAGGGGGACTACTCATGGGCTAGTGCTCAGGGAAAGAAACAGGATAAAGCCTAGGTTCACATTGCTGCAGGCTAGAAATCGTGCGAGTTCAGCTGAACTTTCAACCTGGCAATGTAGTCCGACTTCGAGGGCGATTGGAGAGACATCTGTGCGGGTTACTGCACAGGTGACTATTGAAATTGCACCCGAAGTTGCCATCAGTAACACCATTTCTGTATTAGAGAGCTTATACTCTGGATGAAAGAGCAACAGAGACACCTTTGGACAGCAGCCCTGTCAGTCTGGGCGGACGGATGTGTAGATTTAGATACACTAAACAAATCAAAGCCGAACTCCAGCTAACACTTTATAGGCAGTTACAGCAACAGTTTAGTTCCTTTTGGGATAAAGGCGTTACATACATAAATAACAGTTGACCATTGTAAGGACCCCTATCAGTGTTAAATGGTCTAAAGTCTGTCCATCATATCTGTCCGTGGATTCTGAAGAAAACCTCTGTGTAGTGCTAACAGGCTGCTGCTGAATTTTTGGCAATGAGGGAGTTAATAGTCATAACTCCGAGTTAGACCTCTGTATACAGCACTCCCAAACCCCCCAAAGATGCTGCTTGCAGGACTTTTCCCTAACGTTCCACAAGCACACTGCTCCAGTGTGAAAGCACTCGAGCTTTCACATTCGGGTGGAATGGGAGGAAGTTTTCAGGCATTATTTCTAGCGCTAAAATGCCTGAAAACTGCCTCGGTGTGAAAGGGGTCTTACTGACAATTGCGCGGTCTTGCGATGTTGTACCCAAACAAAATGTATGTGCTTTTTTTCCCACAAATAGAGCTTTATTTTGGTAGTATTTGATCACCTCTGCATTTTTCATTTTTTGCGCTATAAACAAAAGAAGAGCGACAATTTTGAAAAAAACACAATATTTTTTTACTTTTTGCTATATCGCAATAAGCGTATATTGATTGGTTTGTGCAAAAGTTATAGCGTCTACAAAATAGGGGATAGATTTATGTCATTTTTATATATTTTTTTTTCACTAGTAATGGCGGCGATTAGCGTTTTTTATCGGGACTGCAACATTGCGGCGTACAGATCGGATACTTTTGACACTTTTTTGGGGATCATTGACATTTATACAGCAACCAGAGCTAAAAATAGCCACTGATTACTGTATAAATGCCACTGGCAGGGAAAGGGTTAACACTGGGGGGCAATCAAGGGGTTAAGTGTGTTCCCTAGGAGTGTTTCTATTTGTGAGGGGATGTGACTGACTGGGGGAGGAGACAGATCCTTGTTCCTACTTACTAGGAACAAACGATCTGTCTTTCCTCCCCTGTCAGAACAGGGATTTGAGTGTTTACACACACACTTCCCTATTCTGGCTCTCGTGCCCGTGATCATGGGTGGCCCAGCGGCAATCACACCCGCCAGCCACACGCATCGGGTCCCCCGCCGTGCAGCGAGCAGCTGCTATGGCTCTTAAAGGAACCACCTTATATATATGGCGATTCGTGCCGCAGAGTCATCCTGCCGCCGTATATATACAGGAGCCGGTCGGGAAGCGGATAATGACAGCGGCTGGTCAGCAAGTGATTAAATATCAAACATCTCTATACTTACCTGGGGACACTCGTGCCTGCTCTCTCCTGATCCCTGCTGCTGCGTCCATTGACACAGACAGCGGGACTCTTCTCTTCTTCCATTATTGAGAAAAGACTGTACCTTAATTACACTGTACATAACACAATCTGTGAATGGGGGAGAGAATCTTGTCATTTTCCAGACTCTTCTCCATTCACAGTTCATGTTACATGTAGTGTAGATCCAGCTAATTGACAGGCCTGGCTGGGACATACTTCACTACAGGTAAATGATGTGACTGCAGCTATAGGAGGAAAATTATATTTTGAATAAACTTTATCAGATTTAGGGCTCGTGCACACAGAACGTTTTAAAAATGCCGGCACTACAGCAGCGCTAAAAACGGCCATTTTTTCGTGTTTAGCTGCATTTTTACATTAGCGTTTTTACGCGTTTTGCTGCGTTAGCAATTTTGGACATTTTTTATTGAAAACACTCTCTATAATGTAAAAATGCCTAAAAACGTCAAACAAGACTAAGCATGGCTTGACGCTTTCAGACACGTTTTTTTGTCGTTTTTACAGCACAGGCTGTCGATTTTTTTTACTGCCACTTAACGCTTATGCCTCCAAACGCCTCTGTTAGTTTACGTGTGCATGGACACATAGGCTAACATGGTGGGGCTTTTTTGGCAGTTAAAAAAAACGTCAAATGCCTCTAACAGCAGCTGTAAAAACGATCAATAAATTAACACTTTTAGAAAACAGTTACATTCCCAGCATGTGCTGAGAATGTAACTGTCACATTTGCTTGTGCTCTCAACCAGTCAAATCACATGCGCAGCACCATGGCAGTTGAAGATCAAACAAAGACTAAGATGGCAGCTTCCTTAAAAAGATAGGAGGGTTCTGTTGCACTTTGAATTACCTTATCAACCAATCAAAACACAACTTCAGATTTCCCCCCACTGAACAGACTGTCCCAATGTGAAAAAGGACACATGGGATGTTGCCATAAAGTACATGCGATAAGCACAAATATACAGTAGGTACCTGCAGTTCTATATAAAGTAAAAACGTTTCTTTGGGCTTGTTCATGTGTGTCAATAAATGCTTCACTAATGTAACGTAAATGCTTTAGGTATGGTCAAGGTGTAGCTACAGCACATTATCATTGAAATGAATAGAGGCAGCCGATAAGCGTCAATGCCTCTTGAAAGCGACAAGCTGATAACTTTTAAACACAACACAATAATACAGTACCTTTCTTGTGTGTACTGCACTGTGTGGTGCCCATTGTAATATTTATGGCAGGCACTGAAGGCTTTTAAAATTCTGCTTAAATGCCGCTTAAACGGAGCTGGGTGCTGGAGGAGAGGCAATGGTGGTATCTCAAAATGCACTGGGAAATAATAGAGAACTAGGAAAGAGCAGCTCCAGCCACTTTCTGGTGGTAACACCATTTGCTTCTGTGTACAAGCAAAAGCATCAAGCCAGCCAGCAATACTGACAGTGCCAGGCAGGAGCATTATTGCCAGTGGCAAAGATTTTTGTGTCAGCAAAGTGTGGATGCCAACAAGATTATGTACGAGCAAGTGACTATGACAATCTTTCTGGAATCTTTCATCTTGAATGACCACACATCACACAGAGCCATAACCTTGAACTTTCAGGGCCCCGGTGCAAGAAACCTCAAAGCACCCCACTGACCCACTCCTTCCACCTGTGCCCTGGGCTTCCAGTTCTGCCTCCCACATATCCCCTGGGGCATGCATTCAGCACTCTCTGCAACTGACAGCTGATCACAGATCATGGTAAAGGGCCATTCACAGCAGCCCTTTACCATGTGATCAGCTGATCACATGTAAACAGACTTGCCGGTTATCGGCAGTCCTTTCCTCCCGCGCTGCGTCTGTGTGAGGAAAAGAGAGCCGTTAACTGGCAAGACTGTCAGTACATTGTTTACACTGATAATCAGGGCACTGATCATCAGTGCAACCCCATCAGTGCTGCCTATCAGTGTCGCCTATCAGTGCTCATCAATGCCGCCTATCAGTGCCACCTATCAGTGTTTATCAATGCCACCTATTAGTGCCGCCTATCAATGCCATCTATCAGTGCTCATCAATGCTGCCTATCTGTGCCGCCTATCAGTGCTCATCAGTGCTAATCAGTGCTGCGTATCAGTGCCCATCAGTGCAACCTATCAGTGCTCATCAGTGCCACCTATCAGTGCTGCCTATCAGTGCCTTTTCATCAGTGCCTCCTCAGCAGGACTCTGACCTGAGAGAGTCTCTCTCATACAGCCCAGAGCCTGCACTGACAGTTCCCCCTTCCTTGACCAGCTGGGAGAGAAGAGAGACAATCTGCTCCTTTTCCTCCTGCCCCTCTCCTTCTGTGTGTGCATCATGGGAAGTGTGAAGCCCAGCAGCTGAATGATCAAATTCAGCTGCTTAGCTTCACACTTCCCGCGATGCACACAGGGGGAGAGGGGCGGGAGGAGAAGGAGCAGATCGGCTCTCTCCTCTCCCGTCCGTCTGAGAGAGGAGGGAGGGGGAACTGTCAGTGCAGGCTCTGGGCTGTATGAGACAGATGCTCTTAGCTCAGAACCCTGCGGCCAGCAACCCCTTCGGGGCCCCCCCGACAGTGGCAAAATGCCAGGGCCAGTTGCAAGTGTGAACTTTGCGATCCTGTTAGTCCTGCCACTGCATCTACATCACTTCCCCTTGTAAGCACTTCCCACAAGAAAAACAACACATTCGGGGTATTTATCATACGTTCTTGATGCTTTTTGAATGCTTCAAAAACACATCAAAAACATGTCATAAATGCTATAGGTGCGTTAATGAGCATTGCTTTGTTATTCATAATCAACACACTTGTGAAGAGGCCTTAAAGTGTCACTAAACTCACATTGTAAGAACTATCAATAAATGCTGTATTACATGCTGTCATACTCAGTCACTATGTGATTTGTTTTTTGTATTCTGGAAAAAACCTGGTTGATCCTGCTGCTCTCTATCTCAACCTTCTGTCCATGTGCCCAATTCAGCTAGAAATTTTGCAGCTGTAGTGGCAACTCTGCACATGCTCAGTTTTCAGTGAGTTTCTATGCTGAGCATTTACTCCGTATCACATTTGAGCAGCCCATGTGACTATAGAATCACACATATGGGTGTATACACAGTGGTAAATGACAACCCACTCCCTCCCTCCTTTTCCATGCCCACTAACCAGCTAAATACAATTAGGGTGGGATATTACATGTAGATTAATGGAGGCTCCACCTCCCTCCTATTCTAAGACACAGGCTGGAGGGGCGTGACACAGCCTGTGACTGGCAGAAATCTGCCAACACCAGGTTATTTCCAAAAAATAATAAAGTTTTGACTCCAAATATATATGTGCATGACAATTTAAAGCCGTTTTATTTATATTAATTATTTATTTTAACTATGCATTCCAAAGGCTGTTTTTTTTTTTTTATTTATTTTGAACATGTGACCAGCAGCAGAGGACCTGCTTATGTTTCCCTACAGACAGGCTGGGAAAGATCTGGGTCATGTGACAGCTTTATATGGATTAGGAAAAAGGTACTTAGATGTTTTTTTTTAATTAAAATAATTATAGTGTGATCATCCGTGTACAGAAATAGAAGGAACAATGTAAATTAAACAGTGTGTGCTTAGTATCACTTTAAGCACTCTTTGATAATAAAAAACAGAAAGACAATTGGGTGTGCTGGCAACCACAAGATCTTGTCATAGTCTTTTCCTGAAACTAATCTGTTTTTATTTCACAAGCAAAATAATTTTTTTTAAAACTGATTTAGCCTTTTTTTTCCCTTAAGAAAATGTATAAATGATATAATCTGGAGACTTCTAGATGGTATACTGTATTCTAGATTAATCTCATGTGATTAATCCCATAAAGACATGTTTAAAAAGACAACATTATTAACCACTTGCTTACTGGGCACTTAAACCCCCATCCTGCCCAGACCAATTTTCAGATTTCACCGCTCTCACACTTTGAATGACAATTGCGCGGTCATACAACACTGTACACAAATGACACTTTTATAATTTTTTTCACAGAAATAGAGCTTTCTTTTGGTAGTATTTACTGCTGGGTTTTTTATTTTTTGGTAAAAAAACGAAAAAATGTCGAAAAAACAAACAAAAACAGTTTCATAGTTTGTTATAAAATACTAATGGGCGGCACTGAAGGGCACTGATAGGTGGCACTGATGGGCACTGATGATCACTGATGGGTGGCACTGATGGGCACTGGTAGGTGACACTGATAGACAGCACTGATCGGTGGCACTGATGATGTGGCACTGATGGGCATTGATTGTCAGCACTGGCACTGTTGGGCAAAGGTAGGTGGCACTGGGGGCACTGGTAGGTGACAATGGCAGGTGGCACTGGTGGGCACATATATGGCAGCCACAGCTCTCTGTGTGAGGGACCGATGTCCCTCTGACAGAAGCCGGTGATCAGCGTGAGGGAAAAAAAAAAAACGTTTGCCGATCTTCTGTTTACATCACATGATCAGCTGTCATTGGCTGACAGCTGATCTCCTGGTAAGGGGCTGGAATCGGCCCCTTACTCCGATCTGTGAGGCACGCAGGCAGCTCATGCATGGGAGGACGTCATATGACGGCCTCCTGGCAATTAAGGCCCATGCTGTAGCCGTCTTTCTGTTATGGCGCGGGCGGGAAGTGGTTAAATCACTTTAGGAGGAAACTATAATGGTTTGGGCCAATTTTAGCTTAAAGGGTAAGTTCACATTTACAGAAAAATTGGTAAGGTGAACTTACACTGGACCCCTCCCTATCCCCCCCGGTCCTGCTGACCTGGAGCCCGATGATCACTCACTAGGAGACCTCATAAAGCCGCCTCACCGTTCTGGGGATTAGAAATTCCCTTAGCTTAATCTCTTAAATGTGCCTCATCAGGACCAATCAGAATCCGTGTAGGATCACCGCAGGCGAAGAGAAGAGAAAGCCGCAGGGATTTCAAATCCCCGGACTGGTAAAGCGGCTATAGGATCTGTCAGAACGGGTGATCGCCGGACTCCAGGTTAGCAGGACCAGGTGCGATGGGAAGGCCGGACTCCAGGTTAGCAGGACCAGGTGCGATGGGAAGGGGGTCCAGTGTAAGTTCACCTTACAGATTTTTTGTAAAGGTGAACTTGCACTTTAAAGACAGATTCCAAGCAGACAGCAGAACCAAGCAAAGTTTGGTTTACTGCATGTTCGCCAAACAACAGAAAAAAACACACAAACCCCGAACCAAGTCAAATCTTGTAATTTTTTTCTGGCTTTTTCATGCTCCAAAAACCTGAACAAGTGGTACACCTGTAAGATGTACTCTCTCAAAAGATTCATTTAGGAGAACAAAACTAAAAACTTTTGTTGCTAAATTACATTTCCTGACCGGCTTTTGTTTTGTTTGCAAACAAAGTTGCTGTGGGATGCTCTTCAACTTCTGTACCAGAACCTTATTCATTATAAGGGTCTGTTATAAGTTTTAGACAGGACCCCATGTAAACAAAACCAAAACTTGGTGTGAAGTCCCCAAATATTCATACCAGACCTTTATCCAAGAATGCAGCTTGGCGGTCCAGAAAAGGGAGTAACAGTGAGCATCTTAACCAAACCAAGCTACATTGCCCTCAACATGGGAAGAGTATCTTGCCAAGGTGTGCTATTTGCCCTCATGTTGATAACGAAACAAGCCTCTTCCTCTCATCTCTGGCCTGGTGGATGAAAGTCCCCTTTATAATAAGGGCCTCCCTAAGATTTCTGCCCCTTGTGTGGATAAGTAAGAGGTACAAAAGTATACAATGTAAATAAACACAGATGCCATTGCTAAAAAAAAATATCCCACGGTTATATAGTGGCAGTAGTGATACCACCACTATACTATTTAAATCTAGCTAAAGCAGTGGCCAGAGCTTTGGGCAGGTGTACAAAATCTGGCAATTTAGTTCATTTATTTGACAAACCTTGAGCAGGTAGGGTTGGGGTTGAACTCTCTGTCAGCCCAATACCGATTGGCACCATCTTCTGCTTTTCCTTATCCTAGTCTGAACTCTGCTGTACAGAGATTGCAAGAAGTCATCTTCAGGCACTGAAACGGTTGGATTTTAATAAACACAGTTGCAATAAAGCGGTATTAAACCCAAAACCAAAAATGTAATGTATTATAGCTTACCAATCCTTAGATTTGCATTTGTCTTCTTTTTTTAGGCTGTTTTACTCTGGTGATCTGGCCAGTAATACAATTCTTGTATTAGAGTGCCTCAAAATAAATAAAAGTTGATCATTTTAAGAACCCCTATCAGTGGTAAATGGTTTGTTTTAACCCCACAACTGCTATAGTTGCAGGAGAGTATGTTCTGTTGAAAAACAACAGACTTACTGTCCAGATCACAAGATGACAATAAAGGAAAGAAAGCCTAAAAAAGTAAACTAATGCAGCCATCACATCTAAGAATTGTTTGCTTTTGGGTTTAACCACTTAAGCTCCAGAAGATTTTACTCCCTTTGTGACCAGGCCATTTTTTAAAATTTTGGCACTGCACTACTTTAACTGGTGATTGCGCAGTCATGCAACGCTGTACGAAAACAATACGTAATCATTTTTTACACAGATAGAGCTTTCTTTTGGTGGTATATGATCACCACTGGGTTTTTCATTTTTGTTTATAAATGAAAAAAGACCGAACATTTTAAAAAAAAAAACAATATTTTTCACTTTCTGCTAGAAAACATATCCAATAAAAAAAAAAATCTGATTTCTTCCCAAAATGTATTCTGCTACATGTTTTTGATAAAAAAAAATCCCAATACGTGTCTATTGATTGGTTTGCATGAAAGTTATAGAGCCTACAAACTATGGTATATATACTGAAATTTTTATTTATTTAGTTATTTATTTATTTATTTTGTATTTATTTTTATACTACTAATGGCAGCGATTAGCGACTTATAATGGGACTGCGGTGAATTTGAAACTAACTGATGATGTGGGAAACTGCCATCTGCCATCTATGTAACTGCCACTAACATCTCCAGTGACACAAATACAGTGATCAGTGCTGATAATATACACTAACACATTACTAATGACGCTGGGAAGGGATTAACATCTGGGACAATCAAAGGTACTGTGTGGTGCTTTTACTAAGGGATGTGCTGGTTTTATTCCATGCCTTGCATTTATCTATGTAAAACCTTTATCACTAAAGAAAAAAAAAAGCTGTCGCTGTAACCAGATCACTAGGTGAAAGGAGAGGGAAAAAACCTTAAAAAAAAAGAGAACTAAGGCCGCCACCACATCTAATGATTGGTAAGCTGTAATATTTTACATTTTTGGCATTTGGTTTAATACTGCTTTAGGACCCTTCCACATGGGACAGGCTCTGTTGGAGTCCGCCTGCTGAGCGGGGAATCTGTCCGCTAATCCCCGCTGAGTGGGCGGATGGCTGGTCCGTGTCCACTCTACTTGTACAGAGTGGACACAGACGCAACCTGCTATCCTCTATGTGTGGTCGGATGTAAACGGACCGCCTGTCCATTTACACCCAACTGCCATGCGATCCACTAGACAGATGGGGAACGGATGACCACTCATCTGTTTTTAGCAGACAGGATCATATTGGAATGTCAGCTGGTGTCCACAGACACATGTCCTTTGACACCCACCGCTCCATAGAGGAGACAGGAGAGTCCAATCGGGTCTGCCTGAAAAACTGACAGATGTGGATAAAGTGGATGTAAACCCGATTCATGAAATTTGAGCTGGGCACATATGTCTGTATGAAAGTGTGTGAGACTCGTGCCTTGGTAGTGTGGAATAATTGTTTAGACCACTGCTGTCAGTGCTATACCCCTTGGGAGGGAACAGAGAAGTAATAATAAAAAATTATACAGCGCTTGCCTCACCACACCTAATGGTCAAATTGGTTAATCTATATGTGATAACTCTATATATTTGTTAAGACAAGTGACTTTAACTTCCTTGGTGGTGACTTTAACCTCCTCCTTTAACCTCCTGTGGCTCAGGGTGAAATTTCAACATCATTAGCGGTAACCCCAAGCCACACTCGCGATTGCATTGCTGAATCCTGGAAGAGGTGACTTACCTTGTCCCTGGGATCCCGCGATGTACTCCCGCTGTGTCCGGCGGCCGGATCTTTCGTTCGATGTTCTGTGTGTTCCAGCTTCCCTTCCCTGCGAGCGTCGCAATTCAAAATGTGTAAAACACAACACACACAATACATTGTAATCTTATTGGATTACATTACTGTATCAAATAATTTGACCTCAGTTTGCCCCCCAGTGCTTGGTCCAGTGCCCTTGCCTGCAGTTTTACTGTACTTTCTTCCTGGAAACTGGAGAACGACCATGGCATCCAAAAGGTGTGCCTCTACATCAAAAGCGGTTTATGACCTGCTGGAAAACAGTGATAGCGATACAGAATCACTTGTAGAATTGAGTGATAGCGATTTGTGGGGAAATTCGTCATCAGACACAGAAAGTGATTTCAGCGACGATCCTGCGACTGAGCTCAGTGATGTGCGGACTTGGTGCTCTATTGACTGCGGTACAGATCATGCAGCGCCCCCAAGATTCCCATTTACTGGAGCACCTGGTATCAAAGTGGATGTTGAAGATGACAACCCCTTGGCATACCTCCAACTATTTTTGACCGATGAGGTTATTGAAAAAATAGTTACGGAGACAAACCGGTACCAGGAGAAACAAGCTGCTTCAAGGAGCTGAAAGTTGGAACCAGTGACCAAAGAGGACATTTGGAAATTTCTGGGACTAATAATTCTTCAGGGAGTGATGGGGAAACCCCTGCAGAAGTGGTATTGGACAACCAAGAAATTACTAGCCACTCCACTTTGGCACGCTTATGTCAGAGTACAAATTTTCCCTGATAATGAAGTTATTTTCACTTTGAAAACAATGAAGAGTGAAACTACTCATCCAACACCAAAACTCAAGAAGATTTGGGAGGTATATCAAATGATTCAGAAGAATTTCCAACAGAGCTATGTGCCAGATAGAGACATCAGCATAGATGAAAGTCTAACGGCCTACAAGGGAAGGCTCAGCTGGAAACAATATGTGGCATCAAAGAGAGCATGATTTGGCATAAAATGCTTTATGCTATGTGATCCGACAACTGGTTACATTTGGAATTCTGCCCTATACACTGGGAAAGGAACCAAATTCAACCCAAAATACCATAATTATGGAATGGCAACATCCTCCATTCTTTCACTGATTGAGCCATTGCTAAATCAGGGCTATTTTGTAACTACAGACAACTTTTACACATCTCCGGAACTTTATGAGTTCCTTCTGCAGAACAAAACGGATGCCTATGGAACCGTTAGGGCTAACCGATGTGACATGCTGCCAATCTTTGGCAATAAGAAGCTCAAGACAGGAGGAATGGTTGCCTGGCAGAAAGGCAAAATGATGGCACTGCAATGGCGTGACAAAAAAGATGTGTGCCTAATGAGTACAATCCATAACACCTCCACTGTCATGGTACACACAAAAGGTGGGAAAGACATGATGAAGACACAGGTAGTGATAGACTACAACAACACCATGGGAGGTGTTGACAGAGCTGACCAAGCAATGACATTTTATTCAGCAATGAGAAAACAACAAAAAAAGTATTACAAGAAGATCTTCAGGCATCTTCTTGAGCAATGCTTGTGGAATGCCTACATTTTGCTAAAAAAAAAGAGTGACAAGCCTGTGGTTCATGCTGACTCTGTTTGGAAAGTTGCCGAACTGATCTTTCTGAACCACCAAACACCAACGGCTGTGAATAGAGCTGGATGTTGTGCTGCTGGCGTTGTCAACCCACCTGACTGGTCGTCACTTCATGGACTACATCCCACCAACTGAAAAAAAGTCAGGACCCACAAGGATGTGCGTGGTTTGTTGCTCAAAGTGTGATGACAGTGGAAAGAAAATCCGAAAGGAAACCAGGTTCCATTGTCCTAATTGTGACGTCGGACTTTGTGCAGTCCTATGTTTCAAAATTTATCATACCCGGGATGTTTACTGAAGCAATATGAATAGTAATAGTGCACCCTTGTTTGGACAAAAACATTTTCAGTGTTTTTGATTTGATTATATTATTGACTAAAATTTATTGAATAAAATGTATTATTATTATTATTTGTTATTATTTATAGTTATTTTGTTATATTACAATTTATGATTTTGTGTTTCAAACTTTATCATACCCAGGATGTTTACTAGACTCTGGTTTGGACAGATTTAAGTAAGTTATTCCTAAGAATTACAGGCCTACAATATTTAAAGCCAAATTTCCATGCAAAAAAATTGTTCCGCTTTCAGCATAAAAAAATCTGACATAATCATACCACCAGGGAGGTTAAATGGACCATTCTGTGCTTTTATAATCCATAATTGAATGTGTGACTACTAAACCAATATAGAATCCATAAAAAAGTTCAAAAAAATCAATAGGCTGAATAAGATCAATAATAAATTAATAAATACATAGTGACTACTAGACCAATGATAGATATGATATATAGTGTCTGGTGATAAATCAATAAATACAATAATATTGTAATATTGTGACTTGTGATACATGTGCAGACAGAGCGGTTTATTTACTAAAACTGGAGAGTGCCAAATCTGGTGTAGCTGAGCATGGTAGCCAATCAGCATCTAACTTCAGCGTGTTCAATTAGGCTTTGACCAAAAAACCTGGAAGCTCATTGGTTTCTATGCAGAGCTGCCCCAGATTTTGCACTCTACAGTTTTATTAAATCAGCCCCATGGTCTGTTAAAGCGCTCTTGTGCTCCGTGCTCCAACGGAGACTTTCCTCCTGTGAGGCTATGTGGTTCCGCACTCACTAGATAGGATGGACTCTTCTACCTTATGGAAAAGAGAGTCAACTGTGCTTTTAGGTCTCTTGGAGGGGCCCTATCCCACCTCAGTGTCTAATGGGTACTCCCGCTGTGGTGGCATGCCTCCTATGGCAGCGCTCTTGGGCCGAGGCGTGCAGGCATATAATATAAGAAAATGCTCCTCATGGTGTAAGATCCTTAAAAACTTTTATTCGACATAAGCATCTTACAATAAACGTTTCCTTTTAAAATCCTTTAAAAAGTGACTCAACTGAACATCCCCCGTCAGGGCTTTTTTTTCAGCAGGAACTAGGGGGAACTCAGTTCCACCACCTCTGGCTCAGGTCTTCTGCTCCCTGCTCACCACTATCACTTGGTAACACTGAAGTCCAGCTTCTGCATTTACAAGTGATAGCTTATCTGTCAGTAGCTCCCACAGGTCAGATCTCCTGCGCAGATCTCACTGAGTGCCAGACAGGGATAAGGGAGATACAGAACAAATAACCAGGGTTTAGTGCAGTCATGGGCAGGAGAGGGTGCGTGGTAGGCTGCACCCTCTGTGGTCTCAATTTTTTTCCCGGTGACCAGTTGTTGATGCTCCTTCTGCATGATCTCCCTTGCAAGTGACTGTAGTATAGTATGCTGGGAGGTACTACAGCCGGATAGGTGCTTCAGCTTAATATTGCAACAAAGGTAAGAAATATGACAGATGGTGGAGCTTTTAAGGAGGGGGGAGAAGAGGGCAGTGGAGGGTGGGGTTGTATGCAGAGGGAAGAGCTACTATTTGATGCCATTTGTCAGGTATGTGTGTGTGGCAGGCATGGTTGAGTTCCTGCACCTATTCTCTGAGAAAAAAAGCCCTGTCCCCCATATTGCTGATGGTTTGTGTAAGGTAACGCTGTCTGCAGATCAGCGTGTGTTCCACGATCCATGCTGGAAGTGACGTATATGGGATTTTAACTTGATGCGTTTCGTCATCAAAGTGCGACGTTGTCAAAAGCAATCATGGCTCAGGGGGACTAAGTCCACGCCCCACATTATATAAGAATGCTTACATAGCGGCCGTGTATAGTGTGTGGACAGAGATAGATTGAGCTAGATTAGGCAGGCAGGTTATTTAGTGGCAGCGTATTTGATATACTGTATATATATATATATATATATATATATATATATATATTGAATTGGTTAAGGGGATCCCTGCGCCAAAATTACAAAAAAAAATGGCGTGGGGTCCCCCCAAAATCCTAGGCCTGCCAGGTTGCATGCTTTAATAAGGGTCTAGTATGGATTTTGGGAGGGAATCCCCACGCCAGTTTTTTTTTTTAATTTTGGTGTGGGGTTCCCCTTAAAATCCATACCAGACCTGAAGGGCCTGGTATGGATTTTGGAGGAACCCCCACGCCATTTTTTTATTTTGGCGTGGGGTTCCCCTTAAAATCCATACCAGACCTAGTAAGGATTTTAAGGGGAACCCACGCCAAAATGAAAAAAAAAGAAAATGGCGTGGGGGTCTGCCTCAAAATCCATACCAGGCCCTTCAGGTCTGGTATGGATTTTAAGGGGAACCAGCGCCAAAATTAAAAAAAAAGAAAATGGCATTGGGGTTCCCAAAAATCCATACCAAACCCTTATCCAAGCATACAACCTGGCAGGCCTTAGGAAAAGGGGGGGGGGACCGTACCAGGCCACATGCCCTCAACATAGGGAGGGTGCTTTGGGGTCCCCCCCAAAGCACCATGTCCCCATGTTGATGGGGACAAGGGCCTCATCCCCACAACCCTTGCCCGGTGGTTGTGGGGGTCTCTGGGCAGGGGGCTTATCAGAATCTGGAAGCCCCCTTTGTGAATGGGTAGGGGTACTCCTACCCATTCACCAAAAAAGTGTCCAAAAAGTAAAAACGACAGGAGACAGTTTTTGACAATTCCTTTATTAAAAAAAAAAAAAGTGTCCCGCGATGTCCATCCATCTTCAATCAGGGCTCCGACGGTACCAAGAAAAAAAAGAAAATGTAAAACTCTGGCGTCCTGCCGACTTCAGTCTTTTCGCGGTAACAGCTGTTATATAGCCAAGGGCAGGGCCACCTGGTGACGTCACCGGGGACCCCGCCTCTTCTAATGTCATGTGATGTCAGAGGGGGCAGAGTCACCTGTTCACTTCACAGGGTGGCAACGCCCTTGGCTATATTATAGCTGTCAAAGCGAAAAGAGGCAGAGTTTTTCCTGTTTTTTTTTTCTCTGGACCATCGGCGCCGTGATTGATGATGGATTTACATTGCGGAACACTTTTTTTTTTTTTTAAAAGAATTGTCAAAAACTGTCTCCTGTCCTTTTTTTTATTTTCTTGACACTTTTTTGGTGAATGGGTAGGGGTACGAGGTACCTGATACCCATTCACATAGGGGGGGGGGCCGTGATCTGGGGGATTTAAAGGGGGCTTCCAGATTCCGATAAGCCTCCTGCCCCCAGACCCCCACAACCACCGGGCAAGGGTTGTGGGGATGAGGCCCTTGTCCCCATCAACATGGGGACAAGGTGCTTTGGGAGGGACCCCAAAGCACCCCCCCCATGTTTAGGGCATGTGGCCTGGTACGGTTCAGGAGAGAGAGGTGCTCTCTGGTCCTCCCCCATTTTCCTGCGGCCTCCCAGGTTGCATGCTCGGATAGGGGGCTGGTATGGATTTTGGGGGGGGACCCACATGCCTTTTTTTTTCATATTGGTGCTGGGTTCCCCTTAAAATCCATACCAGACCTGAAGGGCCTGGAATAGATTTTGGGGGGGACCCCAATGCCATTTAAAAAAAAAAATTGGTGTGGAGTTCAAGGGCCTGGTAATGGACTGGGGGGGAACCCCCCTCCTGATTTTTTATGTATATTGCCGGGATCCGGCAATACATTACAGCCGCAAGCAATTTTAAGTGACATTTATTCCTTTAGCAATTTCATTTTGCTGCGGTACTGTTATAAACATGGGAAATATGAGCTACTTTACAGACAGACTAAGAGGACCCCCAGGCATGATATTTAAAGGAATATTTCATTTTTTTTTGTTTCATTTTAAGCATTATTAAAATCACTGCTCCTGAAAAAACAGCCGTTTTAAAAACTTTTTTTGCATTGATACATGTCCCCTGGGGCAGTACCCGGGTCTCCATACTCTTTTTATGGCAATAACTTGCATATATAGTTATATGCCTTTAAAATGAACACTTTTGATTTTTCACATTCGTGTCCCATTGACTTTAACAGTGTTCGCAGAAATTTTTAGCCTGTTCTCATGTTCTGGTGCGAAACCGAACCGGGGGGTGTTCGGCTCATCTCTACTCAACATAAAGCCCTGTCTGACTAGGACAGTGAGGAAGGTTTATAAGGGGTTTTTGTCACTCTGCAGCTGTGTGTGTAGTGTGAGCTTCAGGTTAAAACAACAGCATTTTTTCAGCAAATCCAATATGTTTTACTGGTAAATATTTAAAGAGGCTGGTTGTAAATAGTAATAAAACAAGTGCAACACTTAAAAAAAAATATTCTTTACAATCTAGTGCTGAGTTTAAATAAATAAAGTACATGCAGAACACTATGAATTTACTTAAACTCAGAGTTAATTACTTGGCCAGCTCAAGATAATGAATGTAATTAAGAGGAATATGTATTGTAATGCAACTAAATTGTGGCATATACCAATAATACAAAATCATTAGCGAGTTCAGGGCCTGGAAATCTCCCATGTGTGGAATTGAATTCTCCGCAATTGTTTTCACCCCCCTAATGTCATCCATACCTCCACAGCAAGGGGAAAGATTTAAAGAAGACCTAACATAAAAGGAAATGCTAGTTAGCTACCACTGATTCTGTTTTTTTTTTTTTCAGTCATTGTATACATATAAGCAATTTTGATATCATTTGCTGCATGCTTGTTCCAGGTCGGAGGCTCAGAGAGTAATGAAGTCATTGGATTAGCATAACAGCCAGGCAACTAGCATTTTTGTCAGTAGCACTCTATTTTTTTTCTCATGAGAGGTTTACTTTAACTTAAATTAAAAAATGCAGCTTGATTTTCTTAAGGCTGGGTTGATAAATTCCACAGTTCAGAGTCATTTTGAATGAGGATAGCTTGATCTCATGCTCTTGTAGCAGGAGGAGAGTAATCCCCATTTAAATCTGCGCGGAGTTGATGTATAATTTATCAGCCCAGCATGAGGAAAAGAAGCTCCAATTTTTAATTTAAAAAACAACAGCATAACAAAAGTTCTGTGTGATATCGCCCCAAGGGTGAACTTGATTGCAGAGGTACGCAATCAAAAATCACCTGCATAGCCTAGTTTTAAGAGTGTAAACAATATAAGCCTTCTAAACAAAAATTGCATGAATTTAGTAATCACACAGGTTTACACAGGGCTTCAAACTGCTGCTTGTCAAACTATGACAGGAAACATTGAAATATAAAAAAAAATCAAAATGCCATTTAGGCATGTTGCTACATCCAAAAGAGAAAGCATTAGTAAACAAGTTAAAGTGTCATTAAACCCAGACTGTAAAAAAATCTCTTATTACATACTATATAACAGATTGTTCATACTCACAAAGCCACTAAAGCATTTGTTTAGTGTGGAGTGATAAAAGCCAGGTTGATCCTGCCTTCATCTGTCCTTCCTATCTTCTCTGTGTCCCCATTGCAGTATGAGATTGTGTAGACCAGCTGATGTCCTTTACGGAGCATGCTCCGATTTCAGTTCTCTTCTAAGCTCTTCATTTCCTCCTTTTTCTTACCTTTTCAGTTTGCAGCCCACATGAGTACAGAGGGGGTTATTTACGAAAGGCAAATCCACTTTGCACTGTAAATGCACTTGAAAGTGCACTTGGAAGTGCAGTCGCTCTAAATCTAAGGGGTAGATCTGAAATGAGTGGAAGCTCTGCTGATTTTATCATCCAATCGTGTGCAAGCTAAAATGCTGTTTTTTACTCTCCTTGCATGTCCCCCTCCGATCTACAGCGACTTTACTTCCAAGTGCACTTGCAGTGCAAAGTGGATTTTCCTTTAGTAAATAACCCCCAGAGTCACATATGGTCATATCAAGTGATAAATGACACTCCCTTCCCTCCTCTTACATGTACTCCTATTGCTAAAGACTATAAGGGTGGGGTATAGAATGCTTATTGATTACATTCACTAAGAAGCTCACAAAAGCTCTTATTTTTACAAAATGAAAGCTAGTGTCAATCACCTTTTGGCTCTGCCTACACCATATTAATGCACAAAAACCACACATTTGATGTGCAAAAAACATTTATTGGGAGCTGTAAAACTGTTATTTGATATTTTTTATTCTAATTTGAAGGAAAGAAGAGAGGTTGCCACTCCAGGTGATTATAATATCCTGATGGACTCCGCGTCTGGTTGCTAGCCCCGGCTCGCTTCCGTTAACACTGAATATCAAACACAGTCGGCTGCACACCACGGCCAGTCCAAAGTATTTATTGTATAAATCTTCATAAAAGAAGAACCACCACCAGGACACAGTCAAATCAGGTCAGTTTGAAGCTTTTCCCACAAACGTTGTGCTAATTAGTTGAATAAGCACAAAGTTTGTGTAAAACGCGTCAACCTGACCTGATTTGACTTTGTCCTGGTGGTGGTCCTTCTTTTATGAAGATTTATACAATAAATACTTTGGACTGGCCGTGGTGTGCAGCCAGCCAAATTTGTTTGGTGTTCATAATCTAATTTGAAATGCTCTTTTTTTTAGTCATGTGAGACTGGTATAGCACGAATCAAGGCTGGCCAGACACAGACTCACACTGTAGAGAGCATATATCAGCAGAGTAATACAAGCCCCTCCCAAAGATAATGTGACCACACAACACTGCTGTAGGAATAAGGTACTTAGAGGATGAAAAAGATATGATTTATGTGAATGAATTATGGCAATTAACACTTCTCTGTTTAGCATCACTTCAAACTACAAGCCCATCTAAACCTAAAAACGAAAATGTCATATATTGTAGCTTACCAGTCCTTAGGTGTGGTGGCTTCATAGAATGAGAATGTTAAGCTGCAATATATTACATATTTTGGGGTTTGGATAGACTTTAAAGCCTACATTTAGTCAAGCATTTTTTTAAAATCAACACAAGGGACGATACAAAGAAATATCAATGCAAAGTGTCCCTTTTGCTGATGGCTGCTGCTTTAGTTGAAATCTGCAGCACTCTGAACCCCCCCCCCCCCCCCCATACTCCAGCTTGCAGCCCTAATCTTTCAGTGCTGCAGGGGTTAATAGAGTCAAGGGACCTGTCACAGGCATTCATCAATAATGCCAACTATTCCCACCCTTTCAGCCCACATCCTCCATTCATAGAAGCCATAATATAACTCTATTTATGCAGGAGGTAGACCTTTCATTC
Organism: Aquarana catesbeiana; assembly: GCF_042186555.1. Taxonomy (NCBI): domain Eukaryota; kingdom Metazoa; phylum Chordata; class Amphibia; order Anura; family Ranidae; genus Aquarana; species Aquarana catesbeiana. The sequence continues at coordinate 625,984,947 of NC_133325.1, forward strand.
ATCTGCTTGTCCTCCATTCATAGATCATCTGAAACTGGGGGGATTCAGGGGACTAAAGCATTAAACTTAAGTAGCAGACATCAGCACAAGGGGCACTCTGCATTAGTAGTAAGTACTCTCCCCTGTGCTGACATTAAAAAAACATAGGCTTTAAAGTGGAATTAAAACAAAAAGCAAACATTTATTATGTTGCAGTTTACCAATTCCTAGATGTGATGGCTGCATGTGTTTATACCAAAAGGGAAAACTGTTTATTGTAATTTTTTGTAAAGTGTAAAGTAAGGTCTGTTGGCATGGACCATAGGGTGAGTACATGGATTGAAAACTGGCTACAGGGGGGAGTTCAAGGGTAGTAATAAATGGGGAGTACTCGGAATGATCTGGGGTGGAAAGTGGGGTCCCCAAGGGTTCTGTGCTGGGACTTTTATTTTAATTTATTCATAAATGACCCGGAGGATGGGATAAACAGCTCAATCTCTGTATTTGTGGATGATACTAAGCTAAGCAGGGCAATAACTTCTCTGCAGGATGTTTTTTAGATTGTAAGCTCTAATGAGCAGGGCCCTCTAATTCCTCTTGTACCAAATTGTAATGTAACAAATTGTAATGTCTGCCTTTATTTTGTTAAGCGCTGCACAAACAGTTGGCGCTATATAAAACCTGTATAATAATAATAATAATGTGGAAACCTTGCAAGAAGATCCGAACAAATGAATGGGGTGGGTAACTACATAGCAAATGAAGTTTAATGTAGAAAAATATAAAATAATGCATTTGGGTGGCAAAAAACATGAATGCAATCTATACACTGGGGGGAGAACCTCTGGGGGAATCTAGGATGGAAAAGGACCTGGGGATCCTAGTAGATGACAGGCTCAACAATGGCATGCAATGCCAAGCTGCTGATAGCAAAGTAAACAGAATATTGGCATGCATTAAAAAGGGGATTAACTTCAGAGATAAAACGATAATTCTCCCACTCTACAAGATTCTGGTTCGGCTGCACCTGGAGTATGCTGTCCAGTTCTGGGCACCTGTCCTCAGGAATGATGTGCTGGAACTAAAGAGGGTCCAGAGAAGGGCAACAAAACTAATAAAAGGGACTGGAGGACCTTAGTTATGAGGAAAGGTTATGAGCACTGAACTTGTTCTCTCTGTAGAGGAGACGCTTGAGAGGGGATATGATTTCAATGTACAAATACCGTACTGGTGACCCCACAATAGGGATAAAACTTTTCTGCAAAAGGGAATTTAACAAGACACATGGCCATTCAATAATATAGAAGAAAAGTGTTTTTACCTTAAACTGCGTAGAGGGCTCTTTACTGTAAGAGCAGTGAGGATGTGGAATTCACTTCCACAGGCAGTGGTTTCAGCGGGGAGCATCGATAATTTCAAAAAACTTTTAGATAAGCACAACATACAGGAATATACAATGTAATACTGACATAAAATCACACACATAGATCGGACTTGATGGACTTGTGTCTTTTTTCAGCCACGCCTACTATGTAACTATGTTACCTAGAGTTTGGCTTCAGACTGTTAGTGGATCTAAATCTAACAATCTAACAATACATCTAACACCCCTTCAGACTGACAATGCTGCTGTCCAAAGGTGCCCCCTGTGCACTTTCATCCAGAGTGGGGCACTGTAACACAGGAGGTGTGTTACTGGTCAGATCACTAGGTGAAAACAGAGGGGGAAAAGCCTAAAAAAGAAAACAAATGCAGTTACCACATGAGTAAGAGAGATTTGGCTTAATTTGTCAGTCTCTGGTTTTTCTTGATCTACTTGTCGTCACAGCCCTGCATGATTCTTAACCTTTTTTGCCTGTTTTCCGTATATGTTTAAGATAGCTGTAGTATTAAGTTGTTACCACATGATGGCGCTATGCAATCCAAGGTGCAAGTGATTTTTTGATTGGCAGGTATGCCCTATATAAGAATGATCATTTCATAAGCACAAACGTCCAGATGAAGTGCCTGTTCAAAGCGCGAAACGCGTCGACGTAGCAATGCTATAGACGCTGGCAGCCCCCCCGACACCCCACTCTATCTCTGACAGCAGCGGGACGTTCCCTGCTATTTTTATACTGAAGAAACAAGCGTTATCATGGAGTTACCAAAGCGCTCTCTCCAGTGGCCAAACACAGCAACACCATCTGTGCAATGAACCGAACACAAACTGATCCATTGCTTTCCATGCAAATGAGTGGCTACACCATTGGACACATGGAAATCTCCAAGTCTGCATGTCAGCAGCTTTTCTTTGCCTGACCAGCTGGAACCACAGCGTGTGAGACATCCCCCAGTAAGGACCCAGTGACTACAGACGAGGGAAGGGTAAGAACCCCACAGGGACAGTTACCTCCCCACTAATTGTGTCTTTACACACACTTAAACCTGTGGTCACAGCTTGCTGCTATCAGGCTAGGCTGCAGCAGCACTGTGTGTTGAACCACCCTGGCATGTGTTTACAGTCTGTTGCATTTGCTGAATGAACTGTGTATAGTCAAGTGTGCCTCTATCTTTCTTTGGAATTCTGGAGACTTACTGATCGATTTATACATGGATACATTGTTATTGGACCATATCCCACACTGGCCTGGCTTTCAGTGTTACCACATGCTTGTTATTATCACATACAATCCACGGTTCCACTGCCTATTGTGCACGCCTACTGACTCCTTCACCTTTCATTCATCAAGCCCGTGCCAGGGCATTAGTGTACAAGGTTATATGTCAGTTTTTTGGGGGGCCTGCTGATACCACTTTGCCAAACAAGGAACTCTTATCCTCATACGCTCAGGGTCTTTATCATGTCATTTCAGGGAGACCACCGCTCAGCGCTGATCTGCATATATGGGGGAGGGTGTGCCAGCATGCTTGTTTTTAATGTAACAACGTTGTTTATTATCACCCCTTTTTTTTTTCTACAATGTGCTATACATGTTAGTGTTGGTGTTTTTTGTGAGGGAACCCATCTCACTCATACGGCCTTGGTGTCACATCAGCGAGATTTATATATTTTTATAGTACTGTGCAATAATCAATAAAGTTGTATTTTTCATTGATCAATACCGTTGTGATTCTCCCATTGATTGCAGTCCTGGGACTGCTCTGGTCCAAACCTCCCTTTTTTTCTTACTAGATTGTTACTCTGCTACTAGGGAGATACCCCGTCATATAGACGTATCGGCTGATCAATCATTATTATTATAATTTTTGACACTTAAACACTAGTGGATTCCAGTGGTTTTATCTTTTTGTTACTATTGCCCCCTGTGCACTTTCATCCAGAGTGGGGCACTGTAATACAGGAGGTGTGTTACTGGCCAGATCACTAGGTAAAAACAGAAGGGGAAAAGCCTAAAAAAGAAAACAAATGCAGTTACCAGATCTAGTGATTGGTAAGTTGCAGAAAAGTAAAATTTTCCAACAACAAAACCGTGGAATTTTGTCCGAAGGGCGTTGTCTCAAACTTGTCTTGCATACACACGGTCACACAATTGTTGGCCAACAATTACGAACGTAGTGAGGTATTAGATGTACTACATCTCAGCTCTTTAGTGTCACCCTTTGTGCTTCTGTTAATTTCGTGTTAGTAGAAGTTTGGTGAGTGTTGATTCGTGCTTTTCTTTTCGTGCTTTTAAGTTTGCGTTTTTCATTTTGTGCCTTTCAGTTCGTTTCTGACCGTTTGTCAACCAGACGTGTTGCGGAATCGGAGGAGATAACGTGTTATTTATTATTGGCCTTGGAGTTATTGCTTTGACATTATTTTTTTGGTTGAATAATGATTTTATTTGGTATATTTTCTATATTTTTGGATGCACAGAATGCACTTTTTGGTTAAGTTCTATTGGCAGATAGCATGTCTAATTTTATTTGTTTTCTTTTTTTTAATGCACAATAAAAAAACTGTGTAGAATAATACTTGGCTCTGTGTTTTACTTCAAATTACATTTTGGGAGTAGGCAGTTACATTTTAAAAAAATACAAAGTAAAATAAAAAGGGACACCAATATAGTTGTATCTTTGATCTTAAAAACTACGGGATAATGGTGTTGTGTTAACTTGCCCAATTAAAAAAATAAAAAGCATAATAATATTATTCTTGATTTCACTAGAAAAAAAAATCCTTTGAAAATTTGTTTGCAATAACTCCATCAGTATCACCAGCAAAGCAGCTTCATTATTATCCCATTAAAGAAGAAGAGAATTGTGCGCTGCATTTGGAGATTTCATAATTTGCCACGTCATGAATGTTAATTCTCCATTACGAATCTTAATTTACAAGACCGACCGCTTCTGGCTCGTCCTTGCTTCTGAGCATGTGTGTTTGTACTTTGGACTTTTGTCCGATGGACTTGTGTACACACAATCGGAAAATCCGACAACACACATTTGTTGGCGGAAAATTTGAAAACCTGCTAGCCAACATTTGTTGGCGGAAAGTCTGACAACAATTGTCCGTTGGAGCGTACACATGGTCGGATTTTCCGCAAACAGCCCGTCGGAAAATACGATCGCGTGTACGGGCGTTCACACTTTTCACCTAGACAGCTAGGGGTCTATTTATGAAAAAAATTGCTGGATGAATATGACAAACATTTGTCCAGCCATGACATATTCTGACTGTATTTTGAGCAAAATATGATCAGAATTTGTCATGGCAAGTCTTTATTAATAATTCCCTAAGTGATGGGACAGAAAAATGAAAGCCCCTTTTACACAGGGCAGACTCCGTTCCGATCAGCAGGGGATTTGTTTACAGATCCCTTGCTGATCAGAGCAGAGCGGGCCGATCACAGGTCCGTGTCTGCTAAGTTTATGCAGAATGAACACGGACACAGCCTGCTCTGCTCTATAGGTGGTCAGATGTAAGCGGACTCAGCTGCCCATTTACACCCAACTACCTCCGATCCAATACACCTACATGGAGGAGGTCAGATCACCTTCTGTTTAGTTTTAGCGGACTGGACCAGATCAGACGTAGGTGGGTGTACATGAACACGAGTCCATTTACACCCTCTGGTTCATAGGGGTAAATAGATCGTTCAATCAGGTCCGCTTAAAAAACTAACAGGCGCACTTGATCGTAACAGTAGTGTGACAAGGGCCTAAGACACCAGGAATCTGACAAAGTTTTAACTATTTCTCACATCCTTAAAGGATATTTATACCCATGAACAACAATTTTAAATATTGCATCTTACCCATGCCTAGATGTGTTCACCTACTGTACATTTCACTTTTCAAGCTAATGCCGCGTACACACGAGCGGACTTTCTATCCTACTTGGTCCGGCACACTTTCCGACGGACTTTGTCCGCCAGGTGCGCCGGACTTTAAAACGGACGGACTTGCCCACACACGCCGGGACTTTCCGGCGGGCTAAGTCCGCCCGTCTTTCCGACGGACTTTCGCCGGAGTTCCGGCGGACTTTCAGAATGAACGGACTTGCCCACACACGGACAAGTCCGTTCATTTTGAACGTGACTCAGGTGCGACGGGACTAGAAAAGGATGTCAATCTTGCCGCTTTTATCGGCGAGATTGACACCTTGCTAGCCCCGTCGCGGGGCATACCAGGCCCTTAGGTCTGGTATGGATTATAAAGGGGAACCCCGCTACGCCGAAAAAACGGCGTGGGGTCCCCCTAAAATCCATACCAGACCCCGATCCGAGCACGCAGCCTGGTCGACCACGCCCCCTAAAACGTCACAGTCCCAGCATGCCCAGGGACTGTGACATCATATGGGGGCGGGGTCTCCGCCTATATAAGTCACAACGCAGCCCTCAGAGACCAGTCCAGCCGGAGAGAGCGTCGTGTCAACATCTGGGGGAAGAGAAGAGAAGCCAAGAAGCCAAGAAGCCCAGAAGCCCAGAAGTCCGGACCTCCGCTCGCAATAGAGCTACATGAAGAGAGCGGAGGGGCCGGCCGAAGACCTGCGACACCGGGAGAAGAGGCCGGAGAGCGGAGAAGAACCAACCGGACGCCGGGAGAAGATGAAGCGGAGGGACCCCCGAAGCCGGAAGAAGACCCCCGAAGCCGGAGGAAGATCCCCCCCCCGGAGCTGTTTAATAAAATATTTTAAAAACCTGTGTAGTGTGTTTTATTACTTACACTTTTTTCCTAGGTAAATGGGTAGGGGTACCATGTACCCCATACTCATTTACATAGGGTGGGGGGCCGGGATCTGGGGGCCCCCTTATTAAAGGGGGCTCCCAGATTCCGATAAGCCCCCGCCCGCAGACCCCGACAACCAACGGCCAGGGTTGTCGGGAAGAGGCCCTTGTCCTCATCAACATGGGGACAAGGTGCTTTGGGGGGGGGCGCAGGGCGCCCCCCTCCCCCAAAGCACCCACCCCCCATGTTGAGGGCATGCGGCCTGGTACGGTTCAGGAGGGGGGGGGGCGCTCGCTCGTCCCCACCCCCTTTCCTGACCGGCCAGGCTGCGTGCTCGGATCGGGGTCTGGTATGGATTTTAGGGGGACCCCACGCCGTTTTTTCGGCGTAGCGGGGTTCCCCTTTATAATCCATACCAGACCTAAGGGCCTGGTATGCCCCGCGCTCGCCGCAATAGGAAGATTTGTTTTTCCTATTGCAGCGAGCGCGAGATGCAATACCATCCCCTCGTGTCGTATTTGGTCTGTCGGACCAGCCTACACACGAGCGGGCTTTCCGTCGGACCAGCACACACACGAGCGGACTTTCCGCCCGAAACTGAGTCCGACGGAAAGATTTCAAACATGTTTAAAATCTAGGTCCGGCGGGCTTTTGGGAAGAAGTCCGCCGGAAAAGTCCGCCGCCGCCCACACACGGGCGGATTGTCCGGCACACTCTGGTCCGCCGGACCAAGTATGCCGGAAAGTCCGACCGTGTGTACGCGGCATAAGAGCTATTTCTGTCAAACCTGGTAGAGATACAGTCTCTAGGTGACTTCCTGTGCACTGACCTGGTATCTCAAACAATGTTATTTGCTTTCCCAGTTATCCTCTGTGAACCTCAAAATGCCTCCTTGATATGTAAGGGACAGGGGAGGTTTTTTTGTAGTCTGAATAGGGGGAGCAACCTAGGATGTCAGCATTGCCTCTTCCTAGATACAGTGCAGTGAGCGAGCATTGTCATTTTAGGACTGGAGGTTACTGACAGGGTTACCAGGTGAAAATAAAGGGAACAAAGTGTGAAAAATGAACTGGTAAGCTAAAAAAATATTTCATTTCTGATATATATAACCCATATATGAGTTTAGATAAACGTAAATGTTTATTCCAAGTTATTGGTGTTGATTTATTCAAGGAGTATATATTTTATTTAGCTCTGTCGATTTTAGTCATGTATAGGAATGAGCTTCGAGTTCGAGTCGAACTCATGTTCGACTCGAACATTGGCTGTTCGCCCGTTTGCTGAACAGCGAACATTTTGGGGTGTTCGCGGCAAATTCGAAAGCCGCGGAACACCCTTTAAAAGTCTATGGGAGAAATCAAAAGTGCTAATTTTAAAGGCTTATATGCAAGTTATTGTCATAAAAAGTGTTTGGGGACCTGGGTCCTGCCCCAGGGGACATGGATCAATGCAAAAAAAAGTTTTAAAAAGGGCCGTTTTTTCGGGAACAGTGATTTTAATAATGCTTAAAGTGAAACAATAAAAGTGAAATATTCCTTTAAATTTCATACCTGGGGGGTGTCTATAGTATGCCTGTAAAGCGGCGCATGTTTCCCGTGTTTAGAACAGTCTGACAGCAAAATGACATTTCATGAATGAATTCCCCACAGGGGAACCCCGAACCAAAATTTAAAAAAAAAAATGACGTGGGGGGTCCCCCTAAATTCCATACCAGACCCTTATCCGAGCACGCAACCTGGCAGGCCGCAGGAAAAGAGGGGAGGACGAGAGAGCGCCCCCCCCTCCTGAACCGTACCAAGCCTCATGCCCTCAACATTGGGAGGGTGCTTTGGGGTAGCCCCCCCAAAACACCTTGTCCCCATGTTGATGGGGGCAAGCGCCTCATCCCCACAACCCTTGCCCGGTGGTTGTGGGGGTCTGCAGGACCCCCAGATCCCGGACCCCCCTGTGTGAAATGGTACCATTTCACAAAAAAACTGTCAATTATGTTAAAAATGACAAGAGACAGTTTTTGACAATTCCTTTATTTAAATGCTTCTTCTTTCTTCTATCTTCTATCTTCCTTCGGTTTCTTCCTCCATCTTCTTCTTCTTCTTATTCTTCTGGTTCTTCCTCCGGTGTTCTTGTCCTGCATCTTCATCCACGGCGTCTTCTTCCCTTCTTCTCCTCGGGCCGCTCCGCATCCATGATGGCATGGAAGGAGGCTCCCGTTGTGTGACGCTTCTCCTCAAGAGAGAGCTTCTTCTCTCCCAAAATACCATGACTACATAAATGTAGTCATGGTATTTACAAGTGCCCTTACAAGGCCCTACAACTGTTTGACAATTCGGTCACATCCACCCTTTGATGCGGCATGCTCCCCCCCATACAATCAGAAACAGATTGCACCAATTTAACCTACATGGGAAGTGTGTTAGGAATAAGCATTTGATGTCCAAAAAACTTTTAGATCAAGACATGCCACAGAATTTATAGGCAAAGACCCTGCCATCTTAAACATTGTATTTGGTCTGATGAGTCAAACATAGAGTTGTTATGACACAGTAATGCCCTGTACACACGGTCGGACATTGATCGGACATTCCGACAACAAAATCCTAGGATTTTTTCAGACGGATGTTGGCTCAAACTTGTCTTGCATACACACGGTCACACAAAGTTGTCGGAAAATCCGATTGTTCTGAACGCGGTGACGTAAAACACGTATGTCGGGACTCTAAACGGGGCAGTAGCCAATAGCTTTCATCTCTTTATTTATTCTGAGCATGCGTGGCACTTTGTGCGTCGGATTTGTGTACACACGATCGGAAATTCTGACAACGGATTTTGTTGTCGGGAAATTTTATACTGCTCTCAAACTTTGTGTGTCGGAAAATCCGATGGAAAATGTGTGATGGAGCCTACATACGGTCGGAATTTCCGGCAACAAGGTCCTATCACACATTTTCCGTCGGAAAATCCGACCGTGTGTACAGGGCATTACAGTAGACATGTTTAATGCAAACAGAAGACAGCATTTCAAGGAAGCATTGTGATGGAAATGCATGGTTTGGGTTTGCTTTGCTGCTTCAGGATCTGGACATCTTGCAGCCATTGTGTCAACTATGAATTCTACAACGTATCATGGTATGCCTGATGAGAGTGTGAGATTATCTATCTTAGTTGAAGCTGAACCAGAAATGTATTTTTCAACTTGAATAATGATCTGAAGCACACAAGAGAACCTACCAAGGAGTGTCTATGGATCGGCCTAGTCAAAGCCCTGATTTGAATTACATTGAAATGATGTGGGGTGATCATAAATGAGCAGTTCATGCAAGGAAGCCCACAGACATCTTGCAACTGAAGGAATTTTGCATGAAAGAGTGGTCAAAAATGTCACTGTCAATGTCAGAGACTGTTGGGCAGCTATGCAAATGCCTTTTAGCACATTGCATCTATTGATATTTTTATTGAATAAATAATTAAAAAGGCAAATGTCTTTTAGTCAAATATATCACCTTTATCTGCAGGTGCTGTTTGAATGAAAACCTAATGTTTACTGGTACAAATCTTGTGAAAAAGTCAAAAATTTCCATAAACTGTACTTACTTTTCCATATGACTTTACATTCCAGTTCACATTTGCAATGCGTATTGAACGTCAAAATAATACCATGTTAAGCCCTGTATTGAGATGAGGTGTACTACATATTTGTTTTTCATGTTCAGTAGTAAAAAATTGCAAGGATTGCAAGGATTGCAAAATAGCCAACAGATATGAGATCACCCTAAAAACAGCGGAGACAATCCAAACTTTATGTCCATAAGCACCGAGCTGGGGTAAAATTGGATGTTGGAGAGTGTGCTGCTTAGCAAAGCCCATATGTTAGTAAATTAGCTTTATGTACACTACCATAGTTGTGCATATTTCCACAACCATCACCTGTGCCTAGAAAAAAATAAGAATAAGCTTTGGCTGTTCAACCGGGTTTGTGGTGCTATCAATGCAACCGTGTATGTGCATTTTCTTTAATAAAATCAGGTATTTTGGAACAGATTTTACATAAAATAAAATATATTGGACTGCCCCGTACTTTTAATATCTTTTAATCTTTACCAATACATCTAATTTACGATATAAAAATAAATACTGCTGAATAGAAAATATGGATAGTTAATTAGGCTATTAAATTTCCTGTATACAGCCTGTTTGTTTTATTCAGACATAGTTAATATATTGCAAATAATTTAAATGTTATCATGTACATTTGTATGGAGGCATATTAACTCAGATTAAGCTTGTTAAAATAGGATTTTAGTCTTCAAAACACACTGTTTGCATAATTAGGTCATAGAGTGAAAATGTGGCAATAAACAAGTATTTGGCATGAAAAGCACTTAACAGTTAAAATGAATGAGACTGTATAACATAATAATAGGAAAACCAATGAAAAGCCTTTTAATACATGCAGCACGCAAGCCTTTGGGAGAAGGGGCAAAGACTTCTTTGGACAATTAAGCCACATATCCAACATACTGTGTAGTAAGGACACCAATCTATAATTTTGTATTAGTTACATAGTTGGTAAAGTTGAATAAAGACAACAGTCCATCCAGTTCAACTTGTGTGTAAGAAATTAGGGATATTTGTAAGGGTTCAATTGGGTTCCATTGATGTTTGTGAACCCTGCCCTGAGTCCTGCGTTAGCCCTAAATTTTGTGTTTGTTGGGATTTTCTTGACTTGGCTATCTAATCATACCTGCTTGTCCTCTCTGGTCTAGGTGCTATGTACTTGTAGTGAAGCCTACAATCTGGAGTTCCTTTTAGCAGTGCACATGTATCAGAGTGAGGCTGTGAGGCTTTAAATGATATTTGGGATCTCTGCTCTGGAGTCTGCATTGGCCATGGCAGCTCATTTATGTAGGACTTCTATGACCTGTCAAAAGATGGCTACACATCGATTTTCTTTAGATTTGACCTTTAGATCGGGGGTCTCCAAACTTTCTAACAAAAGTGCCAGTTTACTATCCTTCAGACTTTGTGGGAGCGGAACTGTGGCCAGTGGGAGAGGAAAATGACCCCGCATCAATGGGAGTAAAAATGCCCCATATTGGCATTAGTAGGAGGAATAGTGCCTCATTGTTGGTCGCAGAGGGAGAAATAGTGCCCCATCATTGTTGTCAGTGCAAGGAATAGCACCCCATCATTGGTGTCAGTTCAAAGAATGGCGCCCCATCATTGGTGTCAGTGGAAGGAACAGTGCCCCATCATTGGTGTAAGTGGGAGGAATAGTGTCCCATTGTTGGTGTCAGTGGGAGCAATAGTGCCTTGTATCAGTGGGAGAAATAGCACCCCAAAAGCTAGATAAAGGCAAGTAAAGGTCCGCATCTGGCCCCCCGGGCTACAGTTTGGAGACCACTGCTTTAGATCAACTACTGTATTTGCAAATGATTGGGTAATTTGAGGACCCACTTAAGCAATAATTTAATTTATATGCAATGAGGTAGGTCCTCACACTATAGTGTTATTGATAAAATTTGCTGAACTAATAGATCTAATCTAAGGCTCCATTCACACCTGAGCGATTTGGATCATGGGTGGAATCACCGCGATTCCACCCACGATTTCAGAATCGCAGCAAAACATTTGCGATGCCATGATTTCTTAATGGTAATCCAAACGCAGTGCGATTTTGCCATGGTTGTCCAGCGACAAAACGTGCTACAATCGCGGCAAAAATTGCAACCGCAAATGCTCCTGGCTCTGTTCCAAGATTTGGTATATGAGCTTCTTTGGAGCATTTTTGGAGCGGAGGGAGGCCTATTCAAATGAATAGTGCCGCTCCAAAAACACTCCACTACAAATCAAAAAAAGCTAAAAAAAAATGGGTTGCAGCAGCTGCTGCTGCGCTACACTCAGGTGTGAATGGAGCCCTAGGGAAATTTGATTGGTATGTAGCTTGCTTTATCATATACAAAAAACCATTTCTTTTTACAGATATGAACATATGAGGCGCTATATTTGTAGAAGGATCTCTTGATGTTTGAGAATCCTGCTCTACATCTTGCACTGGTCGTGTAGGTAGGTGGGATTCATTGATCAGTCTGTCCAGTTTTCAACAGTAACTCACTACAAAGTAAAATATTAGTTCCATGTATTCTTTGGGAGAGATTTACTAAAACTGGAGAGTGCAAAATCTGGTGCAGCTCTGCATAGAAACCAATCAGCTTCTAGGTTTTTATTGTCAAAACCTAATTGAACAAGCTGAAGTTAGAAGCTGATTGGCTACTTGGACAACTGCACCAGATTCTAATTGCTCCAGTTTTAGTAAATATCCCTACTTGTGTTCTCTACTCATCCATTGCAAATTTTAGTTAATACCCCTACTTGTGTTCTCTACTCATCCTTTGCAAGTTGCACATTATTAATCTATAAACAGTTACTTGCTGTTTCTGACATATTCATAATTGGAAAGGAAAAATATATTATATATTCCCAGATTGTTGCAGTACAACTTGAATGTGGTTCACAGAGCAAATGATTGATTTTCAGCATGCTGCAATCAGTCAGTGAGGCCCTCTGACCACCTGCACATTCTGCATTGTTGTCATCAAGTAACATAACGGTCCATTTGCTTGGATGATAATGAATCTGTGCTTTATTTGTTCACAGCTGGAAAGATGAGAAAGTGAGGTCAGAGAGCTGAAAATATGACATTCTGGACCTCATTTGTTAAACAGAACCAGAAACCTACATTATCATTTTTTGTCCTCTGAAGCAAGTGTCTGATATTATCATTGTTAGATGTGCACTGAAAAGATTACCCTATACACATAAAGGGTAATTTTTATAAAAGTTTAGTTGAATCAAGTTACAGAACTGAAATTGTATTTAAAGTGATTGTAAACTCTATTTTGCTTAAATAACAAACAGGTTTATACTTATCTGCTCTATGAAATGCAATTGCACAGAGCGGCCAAGAACCTCAAGGACGGTTCATGGCTCCTCCTCATCTCGGTGTGCCACCATAGGAAGCAGCTTCCTAATCCGGTATTGTAAACGGAAAAAAATTACTGCGCTATCCCCAAGTGAAAAAAAGTATTATATGTGAACAAGCTGCAACCATACAATGTGAGACACATCCATCTGTTGTACAAATCAAAATTTAAAGGCTGCGCTGCAATAAATGACATAAAACAAATGAAATAGTAAATGCATTTTGACAAATATCCATTTCTATGCGTGAATTATAGCAGTGATAACATGACCCACACAATAATAACCAAAAATTGATAAACAACGTAAAATCCAAACTGCAAAGTGCACAAAAGTGTATAGTTCATATAGAGGCAAGATTTATGCCAGGAAGAGAGTGGTGAACATCCGAATGGTGTATAGCATATGATTAAAACACTCAGGGTTCAGTGATGATAGAAAGAACTCCTCCACCTATGTAGAAAGATGTCCCCTTACCGACTCCTAAGATCTCTTTTCAGGAGATCAAGCAGGCATATGGCTGTATAACCCCAGCCTCGGGTATGGACCCGGAAGGTGACACTCCTAAAACTTCTAGGATGGAAGTCCTCTGTGTGGCGAATGGTCACTCGATTGTCATGAAAAATAAGTGACAAAGACTCCCATAGCGTAACAAGTTTAAACACTTTATTTAAAAAAAGTAAAAGAATCACACTCACATTATAGTAGAAATCATATTCTCATAAAACAATTGCCGGCCGGCTGCACACTGCTGCTCGTATCTTCCGGGATCAGCGAGGATCGTGGTGACGTCAGCACGTCGCTCCTCCCTACGCCGTTTCGTCAGAGGTGACGCCTTCCAGGGGCCCGTGCCCCTGGAAGACGTCACCTCTGACGAAATGGCGTAGGGAGGAGCGACGTGCTGACGTCACCACGATCCTCGCTGATCCCGGAAGATACGGGCAGCAGTGTGCAGCCGGCCGGCAATTGTTTTATGAGATTATGATTTCTACTATAATGTGAGTGTGATTCTTTTACTTTTTTTAAATAAAGTGTTTAAACTTGTTACGCTATGGGAGTCTTTGTCACTTATTTTTCATGACAATCGAGTGACCATTCGCCACACAGAGGACTTCCATCCTAGAAGTTTTAGGAGTGTCACCTTCCGGGTCCATACCCGAGGCTGGGGTTATACAGCCATATGCCTGCTTGATCTCCTGAAAAGAGATCTTAGGAGTCGGTAAGGGGACATCTTTCTACATAGGTGGAGGAGTTCTTTCTATCATCACTGAACCCTGAGTGTTTTAATCATATGCTATACACCATTCGGATGTTCACCACTCTCTTCCTGGCATAAATCTTGCCTCTATATGAACTATACACTTTTGTGCACTTTGCAGTTTGGATTTTACGTTGTTTATCAATTTTTGGTTATTATTGTGTGGGTCATGTTATCACTGCTATAATTCACGCATAGAAATGGATATTTGTCAAAATGCATTTACTATTTCATTTGTTTTATGTCATTTATTGCAGCGCAGCCTTTAAATCCTAATCCGGTATACCTGCGGGTACGCATAAGACATTATACAGTATAGGATTACACAAAAAACTGCACAGTTATATTCTGTTTATAATATAACTAAAGCAGTTTTTTTTTGTTTTGCTATCTGTGCCCCACTAGGAAATCCTTTTTTTCCTGTGCACACGACAAGAACAGAGAAAAAAAGACATTTCAAGGAGAGGAAAATTTCCTCTGACATTCGTCACTGGAACAAATGCCCCTGTTGATAGATTCCCCCTCTGTGCTTGGTAAAAAAAATAATAATAACAGCTTTTGGATTTTCTCTGACTTTCTATCCCAGTGATAGTGGTCACCAGTGCAATTACAGAGAGTAATTCCCCCTAATGGGACATCATAGGCATGTGCACAGGGTGTGCCGAATGTGCCAAGGCACACCCTAATCACCCCATGAGCATTAGCATTATCACTCTGTGTCCCAGCAGGAAGATAGGAAATAATTCCCTCCTACGAGTGAAGTTCTTACGCACTTCTGTTTCATTGTGTCGGCAGAGCGATCAATGTGCCGGGGCCATATAAGTGTAGACACACACACACATGTGTTTTTAAGCTCTAGGGTGCACACCCTAATGCACTAGGCTGCGCACACTTATGCGGGACTAAACAGCACTAAGAACAAGACAGGGTTCTAACCCTCGCCACACTGCAAAGAAAAACGTTTTGACTTTAGATATGCATTAGGGCCCTTTCACACAGGCTTTCCTATCAGGTCCACCCGTCAATTTTTCAGAAGGACTTGATTGGAAACTCCATGCAACCCTATGGACAGTCAGATGTAAACAGACCTGTGTCCATTTACATCTGGCTACCTCCGAGTCCATCCTGGTGCAAAAAGAAAATGTTTGTGGACCCAAACATTAAGGATTGGAGGTAGCCTGATGTACAGGAAATGGAGTCCCATAGAGCTGTCATGGATCCACCCATGTCCATCAGGCACAAACTGAACGGGTACCTATGTCAAAAACTGACATGTGTCCCATTTGGCTCCAATTCAGCAGAGGATCTGCTCACGAACCCCTTGCTGATTGGAGCAAACTCCGCTGCGTGTGAAAGGAGCCGTATGAAAAATTTTACAGCACATCCAAGCACCGTTTCTTACAATCTCATCCATTTATTTATGGTAGAATTTATTTTATGTGATTACTTACAGGCTGAAAGCTATTTTTATATCTGTGTGATTCAATTATTAAACACATTGGTATACACCGTATTAGTGTCATAATCTTAAAGCGGACCTGAACTCATAAAATAAAGATTTGCTATAATATAGGGAACATCTAGAAATCCTAAATCACTTTCGTGGGGAAAAAAAGCAAGAAAGAATAAAAATAAATAACAATGTAGCATACATGATTCCTACACAAGTCATATTGTAATTGAATGTTAAATACCTTTTCTTTTCAATCTGCATTGCTGTAATTTTCCGTAAAATGCAATATGGCAGCCTGGAGGCTTTTTATACACAGATGGTTTATAGAACACCCTCCAGATATGTAATCTTTTGCTTGTATGATTGGCTTTCTGATTTTCCCAGAAGTTTGCACTAAGATACAAATCAGATTTTGGGCATCCTCTCCAACAAAAAATTTATTTTTTGTGAGCTACTTCCCAAAGGGAAATTGCATCTAAAGGGATGCAGAAACTGCCACTTTCCCTATTAGAGCCCTGCAAGTGCAGCAGCTGATTGATAATTATAAAGTTACTCCCATTCACATTCACTTTGCACATGGAAATAGACAACAAACAACTATTTCTTTAACCACTTAAAGACCAGCTGCCACTGTTGTACTGTGGCAGGTTGGCTCTATTACGCGAATCGCCGTCATTGTATATCGCTTCGTGTAATAGATATAGCAGAAGCCCATGCACGTGGCAAGCGGGAGCGATGTCCACTGGCCACCCACGATCACTCCACACAGAGGCAGAATAGGGATCTTCCAGTGTAAACATGGAGGATCCCATTCTGACAGAGGAGCTGAGAGTGATTGTCTGTTCCTAGTGATTAGGAACAGCGATCGCTCGCCTCTGCCAGTCAGTCCAGCCCCCATACAGTTAGAAACACCTCCCAGGGAACACATTTAACCCTTTGATCGCCCCTGGTGTTAACCCCTTCCCTGCCAGTGACATTTATACATTAATCAGTGCATTTTTATAGCACTGATCGCTGTATAAATGTCACTGGTCCCAAAAAAGTGTCAGAAGTGTCCGGTCTGTCTGCCGCAATGTCACAGTCCCACTAAAAATTGCAGATCACCGCCATTACTAGTAAAAAAATAATAATAATAATAAAAATGCCATAAATCTATCCCCTATTTTGTAGACGCAATAATTTTTGGGCAAACCAATCAATATACGCTTATTGTGATTTTACCAAAAATATGTAGAAGAATATATATTGGCCTAAACTGAGGAAGAAATTCTTTTTTTTATATATATTTTTTAGGGATATTTATTATAGCAAAAAGTAAAAAATATTTTTTTTTTTCAAAATTGTCACTTTTTTTTTGTTTATAGTGCAAAAAATAAACAAAAAATAAGCAAACACTGTAGATGCTGACTTTAAATAAGTAGACATACCTGTCCTGGGTGCCCGCGATGTCGGCCGCCCGAGGCCGACCTGTCCCTTGTCTCTCGGGTCCCGGCACCGCCATCCTAAGTAAGGGAAACAGGCAGTGGAGCCTTGTGGCTTCACTGCCAGTTTCCTACTGCGCACGCATGAGCGGCGCTGCGCTTTGTGAATGGGACACGATGTGTTGTGGGACACACACAGTTCCCATAACACACTGCGTCCCATTCCCCAGAAGACAACGCGTCGAGCAGAAGACTGAAGATCACCGTGGTGTAGGAAGAGACAGATTAGGAAGCAACAGCCATTTCACGTAAGTAAAAAAAATTTTTTTTTTCCTCCATTTTTTTAGGTATTTTTTTGTGCAATTTTTTTTTTCAGGGTGGACCTCCACTTTAAGCGGTTAAAATAACAAAAGGTAGGAATCTGCAACAATGTTTGTTAAAATCCCTGCAATGTACATAGATCAATCAGAGTGGAATTATGCTTTAATTGTGCCTAAGCAGTACCTTGAAAAATGTACCTTTTGTCTGGAATTCCACCTTAAAAAGCAGTACACTTCCCTGTATGTACCTCCAGCAAAGCAAGATTTGATAATGTCACTACAAGGCTGCTAACTGTTTACCTTGATGGAGGCTCTGACAAGAGGAAGCAAAGCCTCTTCCATGCAATTCAATTGCCATCATGTTCAGTAGCAGTTTGCAGCTTGACTGTATATACAGTCTTCTCCAACCATTGAAAAGTTGACCCTCTGGTTGAAATCTATTCTGTAATGCACAATGCAGGGTAAGGTTTTAGACATAATTAAAATAATCAGACCATCCCATGGTGCAATAATGTTTCTGAGAGTCTTCTGCTCATATCTGATAATTATGTAGTTTTACAGGATTAGTGGTATTAAATTACAAGAAAACTACATATTGATAAATGGTATATAGGGTGCACATCTTACCTGGAAGAAAGAACTACATAGACGTCCTTTAGATCTCTGGTTATTTTCTGATTTTTTATGATTAGAGAGGCCTGGTTGATACATTCTTGCAACCTACAGTACACTTACTAGAGCCACGTTATTATAGTACCCACAGTCAAAGCATTTAAATTAAAGTGTCACTAAACGCACATCATATAAAAACTATCAACAAATGGTTTATTATATGCTGTTCATTCTCACTCATTCACTATGACATTCGTTTTCTGAAAAAAACCTGGTTGATCCTGCTGCTCTCTATCTCCACCTTCTGTTCATGTCCCCAATTCAGCTAGGGATTTTGCAGCTGTGGTGGCAACTTTGCACATGCTCAGTTTTCAGTGAATTTCTATGCTGAGCGGATTTCTGTCAGTCACAGGCTGGAGGGGCAAGACGCAGCCTTTAACTGGCATAAATCCGCCCACGCCATGGTATTGCCAAAAAAATAATAAAGATATGACTGCAAATATATATTTGAAAGACAATTAAAAACAGTTTATTGATATTAATTATTTATTTTTACTCTGTATTCCAAAGGCTGTTTTTTTTTTCTAACATGTGAACAGCAGCAGAGGACTAGAAGCTCCTCCTGCTTATGTTTCCCTGCAGACAGGCTGGAAAAGATCTGGGTCATGTGACAGCTTTACATGGATTAGGAAAAAGGTTCTTTTTTAAAATTCAGTAATTAAAATATTGTTAAATTATTAAAATAATATAAATATTATTAAATTATTAAAATAATTACAGTGTCATAATCCATGTACAAAAATAGAAGGGACAATGGAAATGAAAGGAGTTGTAAAGTCAGAATACTTACCTGAGCCCCATCACTCTCCAATGTCCACGAGTGTGTCAGCTGTCCAAGATTGGCTGAGACACAGCAGCGGTGCCATTGGCTCCCACTGCTGTCAATCAAAGGCAGTCAGCCAATCAGGAGAGATAGAGGGCAGGGCTGGGCCGCAGCTCTGTGTCTGAATGAACACACTGATCTGTGACACGGCTCAGGTGCCCCCATAGCAAGCTACTTGCTATGGGGGCACTCGACAGGAGGGAGGGGCCAGAAGCACCGAAGAGGGACCCAGGAAGAGGAGGATTGGGGCTGCCCTGTTCAAATCCACTGCACAGAGCAGGTAAGTATAACATGTTTGTTATTTGTATTTAAAAAAAAACAAAAAAAACAAGACTTTACAATCACTTTAAACTCCCTGGCGATATTCCCCCTGAGTGTGGCTCGGGGTGAATTTTCCATACCAAAAGAGGTAACCCCGAGCCACACCGCATTGCAGGATCCAGGCAAAGTTACTTACCTTGTCCCAAGGATCCTGCAATGTCACCCCGCTGTGTGTGCGAGCCGTGTACTCCGCTCGATTCATCACAGTGTTGCGACGCATGGGGACGGAGCCCGGCACCAAATTCAGAAAGTGAAAAACACATACAATACACTGTAATCTTACAGATTACATTACTGTATTAAATCATTTCACATACCTTTTGTCCCTAAGGCCCCTTTCACACTGGGGCGGTAGGGGGCGTCGGCGGTAAAACAGCGCTATATTTAGCGCTGTTTTACCGCGGTATTCGGCCGCTAGCGGTGCGGTTTTAACCCCCCGCTGGCGGCCGAAAAAGGGTTAAAACCCCTCGTATAGCGCGGCTATAGCCGCGCTATTACGCGGTATAGCCGCGCTGTCCCATTGATTTCAATGGGCAGGAGCGGTTTAGGAGCGGTGAATACACCGCTCCTTCACCGCTCCAAAGAAGCGGCTGACAGGAGATTTTTTCTTCTCCTGCCAGCGCACCGCTTCAGTGTGAAAGCCCTCGGGCTTTCACACTGAACAAACAGCGGAGGCTGTTTAGGGGCGATTTGCAGGCGCTATTTTTAGCGCAATAACGACTGCAAACCGCCCCAGTGTGAAAGGGGTCTAATGCTTTGTCCAGTGCCCTGCATGCAGTTTTATATTATATATACTGTTTCTGCCTGGAAACTTGAGATTGTCCATAGAAACCAAAAAGTGTCTCTTTACATGAAAAGTGGTTTCAGACCAGCTAGAAAACAATGATAATAAATTAGAATAACTTGCAGAATTGAGCGATAGTGATTTGTGGGGAGATCCGTCATCAAACACTGAAAGTAATGACAGCGACAATTCTGCAACTGAGCAAATTTCAGTGTTTTTGATTTGATTACATTATTGAATACATTTTATTATTGTTGTATTATTATTTGTTATAATTATTTATAGTTATTTATTATATTATAATTTAAGATTTCATGTTTCAAACTTTATCATACCCGGGATGTCTACTAGAGTCTTGTTTGGACAGATTTAAGTTAGTTACAGGCTCACTAAGAATTACAGGCCTACAATATAAAACGCCAAATTTCCATGCAAAACATTGTACCGCTTTCAGCATAAAAAATCTGACATAATCATACCGCCACGGAGGTTAAACAGTGTGTGTTTGGTATTACTTTAAGGGTTTTTGTAAACGGGACACCATAATGAAAAAAAAACATACTGCTCAAAAAATTACACAAAAAATACCCTCCAAAACAGAAGAAGATGGACTATTATGGGCACTTTAGACAATGGGAACTCACAAATGTTGATATAAAAATTGCTTTATTACAAAATACAAAAATACATACATAGAAAATATTGATGGAATCATTAAAATGGTTACAGCTTAATACAATACATGTGTCTAGAACACAGTGATATCTTTGTCTGAAAACCTTGACCAATGATCACTTATAGAGAGACATCCGACTTGTTTCGATATTAGGGGTTTGTGTTCTTCAGTCTAGTCATATAATTAGACATTTTGAATGATGATTTTCCCTTTACAAATCCCAATAATTCCGTTTTTTTTATGTACAAGTTATAGTATTGAGTCTTATCCACAAGTTCACCTCCACTTGGTCATTACCACTTTATAAAATGTTGGGGATTAAAGAAACCCTGACGCCATTTATTTCCAAAATAATCTTATACGACTATACTGTATATCTAGTTTATGTATTATTTTAATTTTACCTACCTGTAAAGGCCTTGTATAGACATCTAAAAAGCTGGAGAATGCTTCTGAACTCTACCATCTTGGTAGCAGCCTTTACTTCTTTCCCAGCCCCTACATTATTCATTCATGTGTCCTGCTCCCAAAGCAGCCTCTCAAGGTTGAAGGTTGACAGTGCAGAGGCTGACAGTGATAGCCGGACTCAGCAGAGCCAACAGCAGTGGGGGTAATTGGAAAAAAACACTACACATTAGCAGGCAGGGTTGGATACAAGTAGGACCTTCTGGTTTAGCCCATTCTGTTTAAATTGCACTGTTGTGCTTTTAGAGGTGACCTTCTGAACACCAAGGATGTAAAGAGTGGATGAGCAGTGTTACCTTCCTATCAGACTGAACAAGTCTGATCATTTTCCTCTTAGGCCCCATTCACACCTGAGCATAGCGTCTTCAGGCAGAAAGTTGCGCGTTTTTTACCGCAATTTTGACACATTTTTGCTGAGATTTTGTGCAGGTCAAAAGGTCACCAATGAAAAATGCCCAAATCTTCCTAAAAAAAAAGTTCCAGAACTTGTTTGAGCTTCAGGCGTTTCGGAGCTTCTAGCTTCAGACGTTTTGGAGTGGAGATGTGAACCATCTCCATAGAGAATAATAGATTTTTTTCCCCTCCAGCGTTTTGTAGCTTCAGGCTTCAAACTACAAAATGTTCAGGTGTGAATGGGGCCTTACTCTTTTCATTACCAAGTTGTTTTCACCTAAAGAACTGGTGATCATGATTAATGGATTTTTTTTTGGTTTCTCACACAATCTTTAGTTCTCTAGAGATTGTAAAGCCCATAGTTTTCTGAGATGCTGCAGCCAGTATCAACAATTACACTCTGATCAAAGTATAAAAATAAGCAGGGCTTTTTTTTTCAGTGGAGGAGTGCAGCTGCATTTATGTAATGGCAAGGGGTGCTAGGATATGCTGGAGGATCTATTGATGCTAGCTGCTGGGGAAACTATTGGAAGGGGTCTATAGTTGGGAGGGCCTGTTGTTGCTGGTAGTGGATCTACTGTTGCTGTGGGGGTCTACTGTTGAGGGAGGTGTCTATTGTTGAGGGAGGTGTCTATTGTTGCTGGGGGATCTACTGTTGAGGGAGGGGTCTATTGTTGTTGGGGGATCTACTGTTGAGTGAGGGGTCTGCTGATGTTGGCTGCTAGCCGATATAGTTTTACTGGGGGAGGGGGTCTTCTGTTGCTGAAGTGGATCTATTGTTTTGGTGGGGGCATCTATTGTTGCTAGGGGATCTATTGTTGGTGGTGGGGGCATCTATTGTCAGAGGCAACTACTTTACTGCTTTTCTTGTTATAATGAACATATTCCATACAAATTACTTAGCATAAAAAAAAAAATTATACTTGGTTCGGTATTCTATAAAGGGGTGGTACTAGGAGGTGGCTAGGGTGTGGTACCAAGGGGTATTCTGTCACTGCAAGGGTTAAATGCTGGTTTATGTCTAGGGTACCAGAAAAAGCACTTTTTTTTATCTAATTCCCAACTCCCATAGGTTCCCTCCAGACTACTACATCGGTGCCCATAGCCTCTTCTTCCCAGCGCTCCAGCGGTCACATGCCGTCTGTCATCATCAAGTACATTACAAGGCCCATATCCTTGCATTGGACATAAGGAAGCCAAGGGACAATCAAAAAGATGGAGTGTAGTAGAGAAGAGGAGATCGCCAGTTGCCAGGGGAGAAGGAGATCAGGTAAGTAGAACTGCTTTTTCAGGTACCCTAGACATAACCAAGCACTTAATTCTTGAAGTGTGGAGGCAGCTTTATTGCAAGGCTTAAGTAGTTTTAAAGGCTGAAGGTTTGTTACCTTCTTGAATACTATACATCAAGGTAAAAAACCTTCATTGTGCTGCTCCCCCCACAGCCCCCCTAATACTTACCTGAGCCCTCTCTCAATCCAGCACTGTGCACAAGAGCCTCGGCTGCCCCATGTCCCTCTCTCTTCATTGGCTGAGACACAACAGCGGGAGCCAGTGGCTCCCACTACTATCAATCACAGCCAATGAGAAGAGAGAGGGTGTGGGGCTGAGCCACGGCTCTATGTGTCTTATGGACGCATAGGACAGGGCTCAGGAGCAAGAATGCACCAGTGCCCCCATAGCAAGCAGCTTGCTATTGGGGGCACTGGTCACGGGGGAGGAGCCAGGAGCGCCTGCGGGGGACCCGAGAAGAAGAGGATCGGGCCTGCTCTGTGCAAAACCACTTCACAAAGCAGCTGCCTTTAATATCACTTTAGTTTACACTTGCTGTAATCTGTGTTGGATTTCTTTTATGCAATATGTTGCCTCTTCACCGCTTGTTTTTAACCTAAAAGCCTGCACCACCACGCCACCACTGCGTGCACAGGGAAGGCAGTTGTGGCATGGCCCCATAAACTTGATTGGGTTGCATTAGGCCCGGCAAACCTGGGGCATAATTTTTACATTGGCATGTGTACAGCCTTATCTCGCTGCCTTTGCACCTTGAGGGTCCTTTCACACCGTGATGATCCACCCCGTTAACATCCACTTGCTCAGCGGGGATCGCTCCGTGGATCCCCGCTGCGCAGGCAGATGACAGGTCCGTGCAGCGATGGACCTGTCAGAGCGCCGCTCTCCCCTATGGGTGATCGGATGACGACGGACCGTAGAGTCCGTCGTCACCCGATCCGAAAATGGATGGTAAAGTAGGTTTCACTTTTTGGATCGGAGCGGAGCGGGTCAGATGTCAGCAAACATGTCACCACTGACATCCGACGCTCCATAGGGGTCTATGGAGGGTCCGTTCAGGTCCGCCTAAAAAACTGACCTGAACGAATCGTTCATGTGAAAGAGGCCTAAGGGGGCAGTCACGGGGGGGGGGGTTGGGGGTTGCAGAAAAAACACAGTTCAACCAGCTATTTTTACTACCCCTGACCACAAATGTAAACAAACTCCAATGGAAGGATTTTTGTTTTCCCCAGAGATAGGCTTTAAAGGATTACTGTAGATCCAACCCCAATCACTAAAATCCCATTTAGTCTTTATCCAGTTAATGTAATTTAAAAGTGTTTTAGTTTAAATCTACAGCTTTCAGGAACGTCCAGTTATGGGGTGACACCTGCCTCCCAATTGTTCT
Organism: Aquarana catesbeiana; assembly: GCF_042186555.1. Taxonomy (NCBI): domain Eukaryota; kingdom Metazoa; phylum Chordata; class Amphibia; order Anura; family Ranidae; genus Aquarana; species Aquarana catesbeiana. The sequence goes on from NC_133325.1 coordinate 626,009,317, forward strand.
CATGCATTGTTAGCCTGTCACATACTCCTAAAGTCCTAAAGACTCCTGGTGGAGATTGCAATAAGCAATGCTAAAACGCATTGTGCAAGAACAGTCTACAGGTGTTACTATCAGGAAGCCAGCTCCAAGCAATGATGTGCAGCTGACATTGAAGTGAGTACACATATACAATGGCTGACATGGGCTGGAAAACAAATCAGCAGCACTGGTGTGCAAAAAAAAAAGGTGAAAGACGGAAAAAAAAAGTGGCAATTCTTAAGGCTACAACATACTTTAGCAAACTAAACAGGTGTATTTATAAAAAAAAAAAGCACAGCAATTCACTCAGTGAAATTGCATATACATGTGCTCTGTGCGAATAGGGAAAAAATTTAAAAAAAAACCTTTTTAGGATTTTTCCTACGCTGTTTTTTATTGACTTGTAATTGAAAATACTGCAGTTGGCCACTAAATGGCGCTAAGTATCATAAGAAACTCCTATGATACCTACTGCCATCTAGTGGTCAAATGCAGTATTTTCCCTTCTCAATCAATGAAAAACATTCGAGCAGCACAGGAAACTTTCATTTTTTTGGACTTTCACTCTGCAAATTGCAATGATATTTTTTTAGATCTGTACTTGACCTGAACATATGCTTAGAGAAAAGAAAAATTGTGTATTAACATCCTGATGGCAGCATGAATTAACATTTCCCCAATCAGTTCAAATCAACGTGCCACTGTTTCAGGGATGTTTGTTTTGTTCCTTGATATTTTTTGCTATATTTTACATTCTGTGCAATTAAGTTCTGTAAGTCGTGTCAGTAGCAATAAAGAACAAATACAAGAAAAGGATTCAAAATGATATTTTGAAGTCTAATAAAAAAAAAATTAACTCTGGAGTTTATTTGATAAGGCAGAGCAACAACTGCGAACATAATCTCACCTCTGTCAGTTATGATATCTGTAATGTTGGCTGATGTATGAGCATACGGTGTACAAATTCATGGAAAACTGTGATAGTAACTCTTTCCTTGGTTGATTAAATTAGACATGACTATAAAGGGGATAGTATTTTTCTGTTATTGAAGTCTAATAAATGATGGCAAGCTAGAACTCCAAAAAGCATTTAGGTACTATGCAATGTTAAAAAAAAAAAAAAAAAAAAAGAAACAGTTACTGTACAGTAAGAAAACTGAAGTCTGGTGTCCATAGGAAATAAAGCAGCAGAAACTGTCACAGTCTTCAAAGGCTCTATGGCAGGTATCAAAACCTTTGTTTTAAAGTAGATGAAAACCTAGCTAAATGCCCCTTAATTTGCTAATTTGCTAATTGTATTACATATAATTGTCATGGTTTTGTTTCATCAAATATTTGTTTCCATTTTTTATGCTTTTTTGCATCTCAGTGATCTTTTCCACCCCCCTTTTAGCCACTTCCTGTCTACATGCACTCACACCTGCATTGCTGCACATGTTTTCCCTGGCCCAGCTTCCTGGTATTGACATTGGGCTACCTGCTTTTGCAATGTGTGTCCGCAAAAATCCCCTCCCTCCCCTCCAAAAAAATGTGAGCACTAATCTGCACGATTACCCCCAAGCATATATTCCCTTTGCAATCTAAAATTCTCCCCAAACAAAAATTTCCCCTCTTCCAGTCTTCCTGCCAGCTTGTAGGTAGGCACTCTCTGTGCAACAACCCTCCCACCACATATAACACCCCAGCGCTCAGGACAATTTAATTTTCCTGGAGTTAAGCTTTACTTAAAGTTGCTGATTTAACCACTTCAATACCGGACATTTTCACCCCCTTCCTGCCCAGGCCAATTTTCATTTTTCAGCGCTGTTGCATTTTGAATGACAACTGCGCGGTCATGCAACACTGTACCCAAATTACATTTTTTATAATTTTTTTCCCACAAATAGAGCTTTCTTTTGGTGGTATTTGGTCACCTCTGTGGTTTTTATTTCTTGCGCTATAAACAAAAGAAGAGTGACAAGTTTGAAAAAAAACAATATTTTTTACTTTTTGCTATAATAAATATCCCATTAAAAAAAAAAAATGTTTTCTCACTTTAGGCCGATATTTATTCTTCTACATATTTTTGGTAAAAAAAATCGCAATAAGCGTATATTGATTGGTTTGCGCAAAAGCGTCTGCAAAATAGGGAATAGATTTATGGCATTTTTATTTATTTATTTATTTTTTACTAGTAATGGTGGCAATCTGCAATTTTTATTGTGACTGTGACATTGTGGCGAACACATCGGACACTTTTGACACTATTTTGGGACCATTCACATTTATACAGAGATCAGTGCTATAAAATATACTGATTACTGTATAAATGTCACTGGCAGGGAAGGAGTTAACACTAGGAGGCGATCAAGGTGTTAACTGTGTTACCTAGGGAGTGATTCTAACTGTAGGGTGAGGGGACTCATAAGGGGAAGAGACCGATCGTTGTTCCTCTGTACTGGGAACACAGATCGGTTTCCTCTCCCCTGACAGGACGTGGATCTGTGTGTTTACACACACAGATCCACGTCCCGGCTCTGTTACCGGCAGTCACGGGTGCCTGGCGGACATCGCGGCCACTGGGCACACGCACCGGCTCCCAAGTGACGTGACGAGCATGACTGCTCCCCCTACACGGCCGGAAAGCTGAGGACATCATATGACGCCTGCCCGGGATGGGAGATCTCACGTCATTTGACAATAGAAGTGGTTAATAAGGCTGAAATTACATTACCATGATAAAGCTTATATAAGATTTTAGAGCTAGGGTTTAGATCTGCATTAAGAAAGCAAGGGGGTTCCCATGCAAAAAAAAATCATTAATACTTTTTAGTAATCTATTTTAACAGGTTTGCTGTCAACCTGCATTTTCATAAAGAATATTGGCAACTCCTTCATAAATGCCACAGAACATGTGATTATCCCTTTCATGACTAATGCCCTGTACACACGGTCGGACATTGATCGGACATTCCGACAACAAAATCCATGGAATTTTTCTGACGGATGTTGGCTCAAACTTGTCTTGCATACACACTGTCACACAAAGTTGTCGGAAATTCCGATCGTTCTAAACGCGGTGATGTAAAACACGTATGTCGGGTCTATAAATGGGGCAGTAGCCAACAGCTTTCATCTCTTAATTTATTCTGAGCATGCGTGGCACTTTGTGCGTCGGATTTGTGTACACACGATTGGAATTTCCGACAACGGATTTTGTTGTCGGAAAATTTTATAGCAAGCTCTCAAACTTTGTGTGTCGGAAATTCCGATGGAAAATGTGTGATGGAGCCTACACACGGTCGGAATTTCTGACAACAAGGTCCTATCACACATTTTCAAAGGAGGGAGGTGTCATCCCAGTAGGCACTGTATATTTTTCTAGAGGTAAGCCCCCATCCCAATTTTTGCCAAACCTAAGCACCCCCTAAAGGAGTGCGATTCCTCTAGCGGGACTTTTTTCACGGGGTTACCTCTAATAAAGTAGAAAGTAGTAGAAGTTTATAGTTTTTGTATAAAAGTATTGTAGTTTATTAATTTAGCATCTAAAAATCATTACACATGACCTAACCATATAGACAATAAAATGGATGCATGTAAATGGGAAAAAGTAAATCTACAAATAAATGACCAAATGCAATGATACAGGTAGTAAAGAACCAATGATCATAGAACCCGACGTTTCGAGGTAAGCAAAAGGGGTTGACCTCTTCTTCAGGGGTAACGACAATTGGTCAAAATGGATATTTCATCTAGAAAATTAACAAAAAGCAGAGCAAACATAAATGGATGAATATCTCAGGCATTCACAGCAGGAGGCAGTAGAGAGCATCTAGTTTACATTATAAAGGTCAATAGACATTAACATATGTTACATCTTTAGTAAGTTCCAGGCATATACATGCAGAGATTTCATACTGACCCCTTAAGATTCATATAAACACTCCCAGGGACATTATCAGCATCCAATGCGAATCAAGAATTTGCCGCCCGTCAAGGCCACACAGGGATCACAGAACCGAGGCTCAAGAAGATAGGGAAGATACCAGGTGAATCACAGGAAAAAGAACCAGGGTGGACTGAGGTTGCTTCACAAAGGATATCCCCAATATAAGAACAGACACAGTCCTCCCCTCACTGCGAAGGCTTGAGACAGCCTGTTTGATCACACATTTTCCGTCGGAAAATCCGACCGTGTGTACAGGGCATAAGCCTATTTTTGATATTTGGTGTTTACAAGTTAAAATCCGTATTTTTTGCTAGAAAATTACTTAGAGCCCCCAAACATTATATATATATATATTTTTTAGCAGAGAATCTAGTGAATAAAATGGCGATTGTTGCAATATTTTATATCACACGGCATTTGTGCAGCGGTGTTTTAAACGCAACTTTTTGGGAAAAGGGACACATTCATGAATTTAAAAGAAAAACAAACAGTAAAGTTAGCCCAATTTTTTTGTATAATGTGAAAGATGATGTTACGCCAAGTAAATAGATACCAAACATGTCACCCTTTATAATTGCACGCACTCGTGGAATGGCGACAAACTACGGTACCTAAAAATCTCCATAGGCGACGCTTTAAATTTTTTTTTTATGGTTACCAGGTTAGAGTTACAGAGGAGGTCTAGTGCTAGAATGATTGCTCTCGCTCTGACGATCGCGGCAATACCTCACATGTGTGATTTGAACACCGTTTACATATGCAGGCGCGATATCCGTATGCGTTTTCTTTGCTGCGCGGAAAAAAAAAATTCTTATTTATTTTATTTATTTATATATTAATAAATTGTGTTTTAAAAAAAAAAAAATTGATCACTTTTATTGCTGTCACAAGGAATGTAAACATCCCTTGTGACAGTAATAGTTGGTGACAGGTACTCTTTTGCACTTCAAAGTATTCAGATCGCCATTTTCAGCGATTCTGAATACTGTATACTTTTTTAAAACTGGCGCCATTGGCACCTGAGTAAACGGGAAGTGACGTCATGACGTCGCTTCCGTGTTTACGATTAGGAGGCTAGAATGAAGCCGCTCACGGCTTCGTTCCAGTCTGTCACTAGCCGCCGGTGGAACGGGAGGCCCGGTAAGAGTGGCGGGAGGCGGCGGGAGGGGGGATGTCCCCTCCTGCTCCCACGGTATAACAGCTGAGCGGCTTTTAGCCACATTGGTTGTTATATCTGGAAAGCCAATCGCCGGCTCTAAAAAACAGTACCGGGATGATGCGGGGATCATCCCGGTATAACTCTGAAAGCCGAGTACGCACATCTGCATGCGCTCTGCGGGAAGGGGTTAAAGCTAGGGATAAGCAGAATTCTGAGTATCAACTTCACAGGTGACTTACATAAACTCTGTAATCTGTTTTTAATGGTCTGTCAGAAGGGAACAGCTAAAGTAATTGGAATGAATGGAGTGCCAGCCCCCTGAACTCTTAAGGCCCGTACACACGATCCGAAAATCAGACGACAGATCGTCCACTTTTTTTTTTTGCATGCTAGTCGCATATCAAAAATGGCGCGTTTACTAAAGTTATGAAAATTCTCTTACGACAGAATAAAAAATCGGAAGTGATGTCATGTGTTGTAGTGTATTTGTAATGTATTTTCGGACGACAGCTGTACTGATTAAACGTAAATCGTACGATCTGGTATCATGCGAGAAAAATTTTCGTGCTTGTCCGGTCTGATTTCAGTCCAGATTATGGGCTGAATTTAGACCTGAAATTAATTAAAAGATGCAATGGAGCCGCTGCGGAGATGTATGAACCGGCTCTATAAAGCGTATTTCCACCTTTTTAGCCTAATCAAAATAATCCCTTTTTCGTATTTTTCACGTTTCCATTGATATAACATAAAAAATGCTTCTTACCCTTTTACATGCTCTGAAAAACTTAAAATAATATTTATGCCCCGTACACACGATAGGATTTTGCAACGGAAAATGTTCGATGGGAGCTTGTTGTCAGAAATTCCGACCGTGTGTATGCTCCATCAGACATTTTCCATCGGAATTTCCGTCACTCAAAATTTGAGAGCTGGTTCTCAAATTTTCCGACAACAAAATCCGTTGTCATAAATTCCGATCGTGTGTACACAATTCCGACGCACAAAGTTCCACGCATGCTCGGAATCAAGCAGAAGAGCCACACTGGCTATTGAACTTCATTTTTCTCGGCTCGTCGTACGTGTTGTATGTCACCGTGTTCTTGACGTTTGGAATTTCCAACAAGATTTGTGTGACCGTGTGTATGCAGACAAGTTTGAGCCAATATCCGTTGGAAAAATTCCATGGATTTTGTTGTCAGGAAAATCCTATCGTGTGTATGGGGCATTAGATTTCCCCTTTAATGAAATGTTGAGGAAGGGGATGGAGATTCATATATACCATAATGAACCTTGCCTGAACTGTGCAGGCATATCTTCAGTAGCAAACTAGAAGCGTACACTGTGTGCCCTAACAAAGGATTACAAATATCAAAGCTTGTATGTGTATGCACTTTCAGTCCAGTCTGTTCCTAAAATCTCCCTATATAAGCATATTGCAAGTTATTCTGAACAATAAAATCTGCCTATAGAGTCCTGCTCTAAAAAAATGAAAAAAGTAGGAAATTAAAAAAAAAAAAAATTGAAGTATTAAGTATGCTGTGTGAAAATGAACACATAACAGACATACAGGGCTTGATTTACTAAAGGCAAATAGACTGTGCACTTTGCAAATGCAGTTGCACTCCGCAAGGGCAGTTGCTCTAGAGGTTAGTAAATGAGGTAAAGCTTCACTTTGAAAAGAATACAAAATCATATGCAAGGTAAAAAAAAAATTTTTGCTTGCACGTGATTGGATGATGGAAGTCAGCAGAGCTTCTGCTCATTTACTAGCTTTGGAGCAACTGCAATTGCAAAGTGCACAGTCTTTTTGCCTTTAGTAAATCAACCCTATAGTGTGGGTTTCTAAAATATGGGTGTGGATACACTTTAATTTTACTAAAGGCCTGAATCAGAGTGCTGTATTTATTGTGAATAGACAAGACAATCTGGCTTTGGAGCATCAAGTCTTCCGAAAGCTTAGGGACAAATGAGATGGAGCTTTGTGAATATAATGACATATCTGCCTTTATATCTGTAGCAAAGTCTATAACCTCTTCCAGTCTAATGAGGACCTCCAAGGCCAAAGATAGCTGACATCCTTCAATATGTAGTGAGTTGTAAGGCATAGTGGGTCCAAAAGTGGTGAAAGTCATTGGGCGCCAGACACTTCTTGGATGTAAAAGAGGTTTTATTTCTTTTAACAGTCCTTTTTGTATTTTTGGGGAGAAGAGGGTTAGGGCCAGGACACCCTTAGGTAGTTGCAGTTTCAATTGGCAGACACCGAGACTTCAATAGGAGGACAGCCGTGCAGGGAAAGGCCCCAGCAAGGCAGCACATTTGCACATGCAGGAATGCTGTCCTATGGCAACAGTCTTTAACAGTTCCTAACACAAACGTAACAGTTCCTTCAGCTTCACTACAACTGCTTCTTGTATTTCTTCAACACTGAGCTCCGGTCTCTCACTAGACCCTCTGATTCACTGACTCTGAATCCCTTGAGCTCCTCCAATCTTTGCAGTGGTATCTCCCTCAAGCGTCACCCATGCTTCCCTGCTGGGCCCCTAGCTTGACACGATACTTATCAAGCTTCACCCCTGCTGACCAGCTCAGTCCCTGGCTTGACACACAAGGCTGCTCCGCAAGCATCACCTCCGTTGGTTGGCTCCCTGACTTGATCACCGCCTGATGTTTCCCGATTCTCCACTGTGCCCGTTCGGAGAGAATACTGCTCTGGTACTTGCTTCAGTTACTCACTGTGGTCCCTGGTAAAGGTGGTTGGTCCCTTAGTGGCGACAGCTCCCCTTCCACCTCCAACCACGTCAAGTTTTCTGGCCGGCAGAACCGTCACTTTTGGTTGGATTGCAAGCCGCAATCCCAACCCTTCACTGCCCTCTTACTTCTGGATAGGCCCTCACACAGCCTGGCAGCCAGATACCCCGGGATAGGCCCAATCGCCGGCCTAGCAGCCCGGGGCGTATGACACACATCCACCCAGACAGCCATCCAGGTGGCACAGAACACAGATCACCTGACTGCACCCAAATATATAGGTGCTCCCACCAGGCCAAGAGATTCAAGAAAACCCCCGCCCATTGGCTGAGATATCCCATATACCCATAACCTGACCTTGGGTTGCCCTTCTCATATCTAGTACCACCAAGTACCCGGCCACTTAGTGGTAGAAGAGAAAAGTGCAACAAGGCCAAACAGGGAGAAATCAATAGATCTCTATAAATCAACCAGAATAACTCCTCTTGGCAAGTAAATTTGTGAGGAGCTCCCTGCCTAAGCTACAGGGTGCTACATATGAATTATTAATACTTCACTATAAGCATTCTAGTCAAAAACTGAGGGCAGGGCAACTGCATATCCTAGTGTATGCACTCCCCTAGGGCAGAAATAAACTGGTAAGTGGTACTCTGAACCTCTTTACCAGTTCACATTCCTGAACAGAATGGTTTGCTGGCAGCTTGGAGATCTGCAGCTAAAACCCACTTACAGGGATTCTGGATAAAATTAATTTATCTGTAGTTCTGTTCAACTTTCTTTTGCTTTGAGTAATCACACTGCAAAGTCATCCACTGGTGAATATTACAAAGCGTTCCCTTTCCCACTGATGCCCTTCAAAAAATTGGCAGGAAGCATAGCAACTCCATTACGGAATCCATTACAGAATTTTCAGCACACGCTGTATGGGGTCAGTCAAGCAAAGGAGTGTTATACTCTACATGAGTTAAATATACCAATAGCAGGGCTTGAACTTAAAGTACTGTTATACAGATATATTTTAAAAACGCAAAAGCAGAGTTAAAGAAGACACAACGCAGTTAATGGTTTATCTCACACATTAAAGCACCCCCTAACACCCAACCATCTACTATCTGAACACTTGCCTATTCTCTTAGAAGAGCCCTTAACACTCAATCCTCTCCCCAAAAAATTAGGCATTTAGCCTCTATCTAAAGCCAGCCATAGATTATGTGATTTTCTTGATGAATTGACTTGCGCACAACCAGCCTGCCCATAGACAAATTGAATTTCGTCCGGTCCCTGCTGAACCAACTGAGATTAATGAGATTAAATGTAACATCCCCAAGCCAATTACCAAGCACCAGCACTGTACAAAGCTCAAGTTTGCTTTAAAGAACAATTATCATTTTTTAAATTATTCCGCTCCTGATGGCACAAAGAATATGTCCCATCTTTCTAACTGCAACACTAACTGCGATGTTGGATAGGGTGCCCCCCACCCCGGAGTATGGCCACCCAACACCACAGCTAGCAAGGAGATGGCTGCTTTGATAGTGAGTAGATCTTGGTTTCACTTCTGAACTCCACTATATCTCCATATGTAATGAATCAGAGGGGGGGCATCTGCTTCTTCTCCACTTTGGGAGTTTTTAGGTTAAGAGGGGAAACATAGCATTTCATTTTCTTTTTAGCACAAAGAGACACATTTCCTTTAAGGTGTTACTAACCCCACAGAAGTAAAATCATTCTGTATATGCAGTAAAGCATGCTTGTTATACTCAATGTGGAACCTAAGGAGTTTATCCGCTGCATTGTGTAAAAGGCTGTTTGATCCTGTCTTCTCTGATTCTCCCCTTCTTTTATTGTCCCCAGTCCATCTGCTGATAGCACAGAGCCTTGGAGGCACTCCACATGCTCAGTTTGGCGTGTATTGCTAGAGAGAGTTTTTTTTTTTTTCTTGGGCGGGGGCATGTGATCAGCATGGGGCCAATCAGCGCTGTCCATAAAGAAAGTCAGGGGTATTGCAGCCTCATAGGACGGTCAGAGGAGAATGAAAACTCCTTCTCCAAGCTTTAATCAGTGCTCATCCAGGCACTGATAGAAGTCACAAGACTGCTATATACAGCTGATGTGAAATGGTAATTAGCAGTTTATATTTACTAAAATAATTGCATTTCCATATTCTGTGCACTGTGGGAGACCACATATAGTGAATGCAGGTCCTGGGTTTAGTAACACTTTAATGTTCCAAATTTAAACCTTCCAAAACACACTCATATTGAAATCCATAATAATGTTTAGTCTGTCCCCAGCGCACTGATCAGAAAGAACAATAACTAACAAGCAATGGAGAAGCAGCACCAGGCCAGATGTAGCCCATACATTATTCATGTGTCATTTTACTTTCCCAACAATACTAACAGAGGAATTGTTTTTTAACACAAAGCCTTGTGGAACTTTTCTATTTCATAGTCTTAACCACTTCCGGACCGGCTCATGCCGATATATGTCGGCACTTTGAAGAGGGATATCGTTGTTATGGCTGCAGTTAGCTACCAATAACCCCGGTATCCTCTTCTTCAGTGAGTGGTCCGATTTCAGATAAAAAATCGGACTGCTCTGCGGCGGATTCGCCACAAGATCACTTTTATTGGTGGCGGGAGAGGGCCCCACCCCTCCCGCCGCTATCCGGTGCCCTCTGCCACTTACCAGAGCCATCGGTAGCAGCGGAGGCAATCGGGTCTTCTTACTGGCTTGGTATGGAGATGAGTAGGGGGAAGATGGCCCCCACCCTTCTCCATACTATTGCAGGCGGAAGCGACGTCAAAACGTCACTTTCGCCCATAGCTCTTAAAGCAACATTTTTATTTTATTTATTTTTTATTGCATTTTAGTGTAAATATGAGATCTGAGGTCTTTTTGACACCAGATCTCATATTTAACCCCTTCCCGCCGAGCGTACGCAGATGCGCGTACTCGGCTTTCTGGGGTTATACCGGGATGATGCCTGCAGTTGCAGGCATCATCCCGGTACCGTTGTTTACAGCGGGCGATCAGCTATCCGAGTATAACAACCGATGCGGCTAAAAGCCACTCGGCTGTTATACCGGAGGAGCGGGAGGGGACGTCCCCCCTCCCGTGCCATCGGGAGGCCCAGTGACCAATCGGCTTCCTCCGGCGGCTGGGGGCGGGCTGGAACGAAGCTGTGGGCGGCTTCGTTCCAGCCTTCTAATTGTAAATGCGGAAGCGACATCATGACGTCTCTTCCCGTTTACTCGGCTGCCAATGGCGCCGATTTTAAAAAGATACACAGTATTCAGAATCGCCGTTTTCAGCGATCTGAATACTTTGAAATGCAAAGGAAAAAGACCCCCGATCCCTCCATAAACAGTACCTGTCACCACCTATTACTGTCACAAGGGATGTTTACATTCCTTGTGACAGCAATAAAAGTCATCAAAACATTTTTTTTTTAAAACACAATTTATAAAAATAAAAATAAATAAGAAAAAAAAAAATTTAATTCAAGTTCGCACAGCAAAGAAAACGCATACGGAAGTCGCGCCCGCATATGTAAACGGTGTTCAAATCACACTTATGAGGTATCGCCGCGATCGTCAGAGCGAGAGCAATAATGCAATAATTCTAGCACTAGACCTCCTATGTAACTCTAACCTGGTAACCGTAAAAAAAATTTAAAGCGTTGCCTATGGAAATTCTTAGGTACCGTAGTTTGTCGCCATTCCATGAGTGCGTGCAATTATAAAGCATGACATGTTTGGTATCTATTTACTCGGCGTAACATCATCTTTCACATTATACAAAAAAATTGGGCTAAAACACCGCTGCACAAATACCGTGTGATATAAAATATTGCAACAATCTCTATTTTATTCTCTAGATTCTCTGCGAAAAAATATATATAATGTTTGGGGGTTCTAAGTAATTTTCTAGCAAAAAATACGGATTTTAACTTGTAAACACCAAATTTCAAAAATAGGCTTAGTCATAAAGGGTTAAGAGGACATGTCATGCTTTTTTACTATTACAAGGGATGTTTACATTCCTTGTAATAGGAATAAAAGTGACACAATTTTTTTTTAAAAGAACAGTGTAAAAATAAAAAAATAAAAGGTAAAATAAATAAGAAAAAAAAACATTTTAAATACGCCCCGTCCCGCCAAGCTCGCGTGCAGAAGTGAACGCATATGTGAGTAGCGCCCGCATATGAAAACAGTGTTAAAACCACACATGTGAGGTATTGCCGTGATCAGTAGAGCGAGAGCAATAATTCTAGCCCTAGTCCGCCTCTGTAATTCAAAACATGCAACTGTAGAATTTTTTAAACGTCGCCTATGGAAATTTTTAAGGGTAAAAGTTTGTCGCCATTCAACGAGCGGCGCAATTTTGAAGCGTGACATGTTGGGTATCAATTTACTCGGCGTAACATTATCTTTCACAATATAAAAAAATTGGGCTAACTTTACTGATGTCTTATTTTTTAATTTATTTTTTTCCAAAAAAAGTGCGCAAATACAGTGTGACAGAAAGTATTGCAACGACCGCCATTTTATACTCTAGGGTGTTAGAAAAAAAATATGTAATGTTTGGGGGTTCTAAGTAATTTTATAGCAAAAAAAAATGATTTTAACTTATAAACACCAAATCTCAGAAAGAGGCTCGATTCTTAAAAGCAAGAAGGCAGTGGAAATTAAATGCACACTTTAATGAGTTTTACAGACCCACTGTACAACAGAAAATATGGTATTTCAAAAACAACATGATTTCCTTTTTTTACATTTGTTTTTGGTAAATCTACATATTAATAGCACTCAGTGGCGGCTGATGCTCAAAATTTTTGGGAGGGCGCAAACAAACTGAAAACATTTTGAAAAAAAAAACATCAATTGCAGCCACTGTGCCATCAAATGCAGTCACTGTGCCCATCAAACACTGCCACTGTGCCCATCAAACGCAGCCACTGTGCCATCAAAGGCAGCTACTGTGCCAAACTCTGCCACTGTGCCCATCAAACGCAGCCACTGTGCCATCAAAGGCAGCTACTGTGCCAAACTCTGCCACTGTGCCCATCAAACGCAGCCACTGTGCCATCAAACGCAGCTACTGTGCCAAATGCTGCCACTGTGCCCATCAAATGCTGCCAGTGTGCCCATCATATGCTGCCAGTGTGCCCCATTGCCCATCATATGCTGCCAGTGTGCCTATCAAACACTGCCAGTGTGCCCAGCTGCCCATCAAATGCTGCCAGTGTGCCTAACTGCCCATCATATACTGCCAGTGTGCCCATCAAATGCTGCCAGTTTGCCCAACTGCCCATCATATGCTGCCAGCCTGCCCATCAAATGCTGCCAGTGTGCCCATCAAATGCTGCCAGTGTGCCCATTAAATGCTGCCAGTGTGCCTATTAAATGCTGCCAGTGTGCCCCCCACCTGCTCGCCATCTGCCCGGCACTTACCCTGTGTCTGTGGGGCAGCGAGTGACGGCGACGAACGGGGTCCTTCATGCATCTCCTGCCTCCTGATGGGCATCCAATAACGGCGCCTGTTATTTCAGCCAATCAGGTGACAGGTAACAGACCAGAGCACCTGATTGGCGGAGAGGCGGTTCAGTGTTAAGCGAATAGTCATTCGCTTTCCTAAGACAGCTGAGTGGACTGCGAGCGCCAAGCATGGCGCCCACAGTTCAACTATTTTGCAGCCTTACTTACCAGCTTCGCTCGGGCCATGCGCTCCATGGAGCTTCTGACGTTCGATTTTTTCTATTTTTTTTTTTTTTAAAGGTCCTTTACTGCTGTGAAGAATAAAGATCAACACTAGACTTAGCAATATATATTACACCAAAAAGAGAATGTGGAACAAAAACTGAAGTAAGCAAGCAGAATTGTTATTAGGAATGCAGTAAAAAAAATGATTGGCTATTTTTTCTTTTAAGTTTTTAGTTTTGCACCAATTTTTGTAGCAAACACTATTATACATATATCACACTGTAGAGCATGGTGGCATATTGCTTTAAGCTTGTTGCATACTCCGTATGCCCTTATAGCCATCCTTCTGTTTAGTCAACCCAGTTTTATTGAGTTCACCTGTAACATAGATTTATTACCTGTTGAACTTGTCAGTATATCTGTAATTTTTCCCCTTCCTTTGACCAAGTGACAATGCTGTTTATTCTGCAGTGAAATTGCACAACAAGGTTGTCACCCTATAGAGAGATAGACTTACAATTCTAAACAGACTTAAAGTTTTATTGTGATAGCATATGAATATCTGATGGGTGGTCTGACCACTGACAACGTTTTCTTTTATTGCTGCTGCTCTTATTTTCTTTATCTTCTTTTTGTTTTATTGTTTGTATAGATGCAAAAATTCTAATAAAAATTATTGGGGAAAAAAACAGACTTAAAGTAATCAACAAACATAAAATACATTTTATTATATATTTATAATTTTACACATAGCACTACATTTATTTATTTACTATCCATAAAATAAAGCCCAACTTGAGCTAATACCTTTTAAGCAGTTAAGGTAAGAACCGGTTCACACTGGGACGACTTGTCAGGCGACTTAGCCGCCTGACAAGTCACGTCCCGTTCTGTACAATGGAACCGTTCCAATAGGAGCGACGCAAGTCGCTGCGACTTAGAAAAAGGTTCCTGTACGACTTTGGGGGCGACTTGAGGCGACTTGCATTGACTTCTATATAGAAGTCGTTTTGCAAGTCGCCGCTGCTGTCGTGTGCAGGTCGCCCGAGGCAGTCGCGCTGCAAGTCGTGCTGCCTCAGTGTGAACTGACTCTAATGGTTTTTATTTTCTTTTGAATAAAGTTTAAACTTTATGAATGAAAATGTACCATATTAGTTCAGGCAGTTTTATATGGCTTTTCTCAACTACCAATTTTACTGGACAGCTTGACCTGCATTTAAATGTGAATAAAAATATAAAAATTGGAAATAAAAAGGAATTCATATGCCTAATATCATCAAACAAATATTAACCTATTACAGGTATTAGTATACTTTTCTTAACAAAGGTCCTTTATTCGTCTTGCTGGGATGGATAGAAGAATGAAGAGCAAGAGAAGGAACATAATGTAGTACTTCAATTCCCTAGGGGTAAAAGCTAATTCATGCTTGCTTTACTGCTGGTCATATACTGTATCTGAAGGTTTACATAAGCCTATCTCATCATTTCTACCCTCGAGGAACCCTTGAATTATTTTTCCAGCTCCCTGGGAACCCCCTTCAAAAAAAAAAATATACCTACAGCTCATGGTGCATGATCAATAATTTGAAAAAAATATTAAATAAAAGAATAATTAATGTGGATCACCTAGTGTATCGTACAAAATAGTTTCAGTAATATTTCTAAAATAAAAAATGACTACAGAAAAAAAAAATGCAGACAGTAAAAATTGTGTTGTCCTCCAACATTAATGATCATTGAAGAAGTGAGCCCTTACATTGGTTGTTAATGGATAATTGCCCCCTTGCATTGGTGGTCAGTGTAGCTGGAAGATCAACCAACCATTTCTCAAAGCTAAAGAAACCCCTTGGAACCTCAGAAGGGACCCTAGGGTTCCAGGGATCCCTGGTTGAGAAACACTGATCTACCCAGTGAGACAGCAACTTCGCTGGGATTCTAACCCAATCCTACTCTATTCAAATTTTTAAAAAGTTTTTACATTTTTTTTAAGTTTTTAAAAAGTTTTCTCTTTACAAACACTTTAATAATTGACCTAAAGAGAATTTTTTTCGATAAAGGCAGAGTTTTGTTTTAAGAATTTAAGATTAGTGATCCTCTTAGTTAATATTATCAGATCTTCAATATTATTATCAGATTTAAAATGCCCAATAAAGCTCTACCAAAACAGAGTGCTTTGTATGACTAAATTGTTCTGTTTATATAAAATATTCACTAAAAATAATTTTGCTAAATTTCAGAGAAAGTATGACTGTTGTTTCTTGCCCTATAATACTGCTTAATAAACAGATCCAAATATAAATATTAAGCCTCTGGCAGTTTTGTGCTCCTACCTTAGATAATCAGCGTTTTCACTATGCTTAAACTTGGCACATGTTCAGTTTTATTTTACAGCGCAACCCTATGCTTAAAGAACAACGATATCAGTACAACATCACATAAATACGTGGAGAAAAAAAAAACAGCAACAACATCAGATATCAGCTGTTTTATTCGGTTACATGGTGGAGCTACAGCAATGCTGTAATGCCTTTATGAATAATTCTGCTCAGCGCTAATTGTATCTAAAACAGCCACAGCTACACAAAAAATAACAAAAAACACTAAAACCCTTTATGCAAGGAAATTCACTTGTTTGTGTTCCCTTGCCTCTGCCACCTGAAAGGAGAAAAGTTTAAGGATGCAACATAGAATAATGATGAAAGGGAGATGACAAGGCATATTGTAAAGTTGTTTGCTGTATTTGATTGCCTGGTTAGTTAATTGGTATGACAGTGGCCTGACTTCATGCTGATAACACACCCTGATCCAGTGTTAATTTTGATGTCAAATTTCAATTCTGTTTTAATCATATTCTTTTGACTAAAATGGCATTTTAGTTTTAGTCATATTTTAGTCATCTGAATTGTTTTAGTTTTAGTCATATTTTAGTCGACTAAAATTTAATGGGTTTAGTTAAATTGTAACACATTATTTAACCACTTGCTTACTGGGCACTTAAACCCCCTTTCTACCCAGACCAATTGTCAGCTTTCAGCGCTCTCACATTTTGAATGACAGTTGCGTGGTCATGCAACACTGTACCCAAATGACATCTTTATCATTTTTTTTCACACAAATAGAGCTTTCTTTTGGTGGTATTTAATCAATGCTGTTTTTTTGGGGTTTTTTTACTAAAAAAAAAAAACGAAAAAGGACCGAAAATTTTCATAGTTTGTTATAAAATTTTGAAAACAGGTAATTTTTCTCCTTTATTGATGTGCGCTGATGAGGCTGCACTGATGGGCACTGATAGGCTGCACTGATAGGTGGCACTGATAGGTGGCACTGATAGGTGACACTGATGATCACTGATGGGTGGCACTGATGAGCACTGGTAGGTGACACTGATAGGCAGCACTGATCGGTGGCACTGATGAGGCACTGATGGAGATTGATTGGCAGCACTGGTGGGCATTGATAGGTGGCACTGTTGGGCAAAGGTAGGTGGCACTGTGGGCAATGGTAGGAGGCACTCATGGGTACTGATATGCGGCACTGGTGGGCACAGATGAGGCAGCCTGATGTCCCTCTAAAAGAAGCCGGTGATTGGCTTTTTTTTCCCTTCACACTGACAGCGTGGGGGGAAAAAAAACCTGATTACCGATCTTCTGTTTACATTATGTGATCAGCTGTCATTGACTGACAGCTGATCATGCGATAAGAGGCCGACTCGGTGATCACAGAGGGCGCTGCGCGCACCCCTCAGGGGGCACACAGGCAGCTAATGCACAGGAGGACATTGTATGACAGCCACCCGGCAATA
The DNA here is from genome assembly GCF_042186555.1 of Aquarana catesbeiana. Classification (NCBI taxonomy): domain Eukaryota; kingdom Metazoa; phylum Chordata; class Amphibia; order Anura; family Ranidae; genus Aquarana; species Aquarana catesbeiana. Next base: position 626,026,680 of record NC_133325.1, read on the forward strand.
AAGGCCCACGCTGTAGCCGTCATTTGGCTATAGCACGGGTGGGAGGTGGTTAATCATTTCTCTAGAATTTCCAAACTCATACTCCATATACTCCTGGAGTAAAAATCTAATAACATGTTATTAGTTATGGTATTAAGGTTTGAACATGCACTACAGACACAGATTTAGCTGTTGTGATATATAACCAGTGTTAATTGTGACGTCAAATTTCTATTTAGTTTTATTCATAGTCTTTTGACTAAAATACCATTAGTCATATTTTAGTTGTCTGAATTGTTTTAATTTTAGTCCTATTTTTGTCAACGAAATTAACACTTTCTGACTCTTGAATTAGCATATTAGTATCAAGTAAAAGAATCCCATAGTTAAGTGCAATGCAATCAATGATTTTAATGCACACCAAATAGCTGACTGTCTAGTGACAGTCTACATACCTGTAGGCATAGTGTACCGTGAGCATTTTCTAAGCATCTGAAATGCAGCTTAACATCAAAGCTAAACTCTAGGTAAACAGTTAAATATACAGCTAAGAGATACACATGAATGCTGGTTGTCCACCATAATATTTGTATTTCTGTCCAGTCAGTCCTGAGATTTACATAGCCCTAACTGATAGCACAGCCAGGTTGGTGACCTGACTTTTCTCTGCTACAATTAAACTACACAGTTAGTTCATGACCTGTTAACATTGTAGCAACAGCAGCAAAAGCAGAAAGAGGTCATGTATCTCTTCTTTGGCATTTCTCACACTTTCTAGGCAAAGTTCCAGTAAATAGAGATGAATTAATCTGCCGTAAGGAAAATGGCCTCCATGAAAAGAATGGGGAAGTAAAGAAAAATAAGGCACACAAAAATGAAAAAGCCTGCAATTATATATAAGTATACATTTGTAGATTGCCATTACATTACATTTCTTGTTGTAATTTTTATGATAAGGGCAACGTTTTTCATAAAGGGCTCCGTTGTGGCAGTCTAAACAGGTCTTGAATCCAATTATGTGATGCAAGAGCCCTATAAATTAAACAAAAACTTCTTCCTTGAGTTGGTCAAATCCTCTTTTTTTGTGCTTCATATGCCTCCCCTTCCAGACAGTGCAATCAAAAGTGGGATGGTTTCAGCATCACAATCAGTTCTGCAAATCCAGAAAGCGGACAGGGCTAGGTTATGCAGGCTTATGGCTCAGCAGTCACAATCAGGGGCGGTTCAAGGATTTCCGACTACTCAGGCGAAGGTGCATTTTGGCACCCCCCCATTCCAGAGTCCTAAGGTGGCTGCCCTAGCAGCCTTAAGCGCCTGAATATGTCCCAGACTTCTGCAAACTGTCCCTACTTCTTATAAAAGTCTGCAGTCAGGCATCAGTGCAAGGTCTCTCAGCTAATCCCTACAGCTGGATCCCTCCTGCAAAAAAAATGTTCCCCCTTCCTTTCGACTTATTTTGTTAAACTTCCTATTGTGTAGGATTCTGACTCACATGAGTGCAGAGGGGGTGAAAGAAAGAGGGGGAGAGAGAGGGCAGGGGTGAGAAAGAGAGGGTTGACAGAGAGAGAGAGAGAAGGGGTGGTTAGAGAGAGAGAGGGGGGAAGAGAGGGGTGAGGGGGAGTGAGAGAGAGGGGGGTGAGGGGGAGTGAGAGAGAGAGGAGGTGAGGGGGGTGAAAGAGAGAGGGGGGTGAGGGGGAGTGAGAGAGAGAGGGGGTGAGGGGGAGTGAAAGAGAGAGAGGGGTGAGGGGAGTGAGAGAGAGAGGGGGTGAGGGGAAGTGAGAGAGAGGGGTGAGAGGCAGTGAGAGAGGGGGTGACAGGGAGTGAAAGAGAGAGAGGGAGTGAGGGGGGTTAGAGAGAGGGGGTGAGGGGGAGTAAGAGAGAGAGGGGGTGAGGGGGAGTGAAAGAGAGAGAGGGGTGAGGGGAATGAGAGAGAGAGGGGGTGATGGGAAGTGAGAGAGAGGGGTGAGAGGGAGTGAGAGAGGGGGTGAGGGGGAGTGAAAGAGAGAGAGGGGGTGAGGGGGACTGAAAGAGAGAGGGGTGAGGGGAGTCAGAGAGAGAGAGAGGGGGTGATGGGGAGTGAGAGAGAGAGAGGGGGTGAGGGAGAGTGGGAGAGGGGGTGAGGGGAAGTGAGAGAGAGAGGGGGTGAGGGGGAGTGAGAGAGAGAGGGGGTGAGGGGGAGTGAGAGAGAGAGGGGGTGAGTGAGAGAGAGAGGGAAGTGAGGGGAGTGAGAGAGAGAGAGGGGGGTGAGGTGGAGTGAGAGAGAGAGGGGGTGAAGGGGAGTGATAGAGAGGGGGGGTGAAGGGGAGTGAGAGAGGCGGGTGAAGGGGAGTGAGAGAGAGAGGGGGTGAGGAGGAGTGAGAGAGAGAGGGGGTGCGGGGGAGTGAAAGAGAGGGGTGAGGGGGAGTGAGAGAGGGGGTGAGGTGGAGTGAGAGAGAGGGGGTGAGGAGAAGTGAGAGAGAGAGAGAGGGGATGAAGGGGAGTGAGAGAGAGAGGGAAGTGAGGGAGAATGAGAGATAGAGAGGGTAAGGGGGAGTGAGAGAGAGAGAGGTGGGTGAAGGAGAGTGAGAGAGAGGGGGTGAGGGGGAGTGAGAGAGAAAGGGGGTGAAGGGGAGTAAGAGAGAGACAGAGAGGGGGTGAGCGGGAGTGAGAGAGAGAGAGGGGGTGATGGTGAGTGAGAGAGAGAGGGGGTGAAGGGGAGTGAGAGAGAGCGGGGGGTGAGGGGGAGTGAGAGAGAGAGGGGGTGAGGGGGAGTGAGAGAGAGAGGGAGGTTAGGGGGAGTGAGAGAGAGAGAGGGGGTGAGGGGGAGTGAGAGAAAGAGGGGATGAAGGGGAGTGAGAGAGAGAGGGAAGTGAGGGAGAGTGAGAGAGAGAAAAGGTAAGGGGAGTGAGAGAGAGAGGTGGGTGAAGGAGAGTGAGAGAGAGGGGGTGAGGGGGAGTGATTGAGAGAGGGGGTGAGGTGGAGTGAGAGAGAGAGAGGGGGGGTTAGGTGGAGTGAGAGAGAGGGGATGAAGGGGAGTGAGAGAGAGAGGGAAGTGAGGGAGAGTGAGAGAGAGAGAGAGGGTAAGGAGGAGTGAGAGAGAGAGGTGGGTGAAGGAGAGTGAGAGAAAGGGGGTGAGGGGGAGTGAGAGAGAGAGAGGGGGTGAAGGGGAGTGAGAGAGAGACAGAGAGGGGGTGAGGGGGAGTGAGAGAGAGAGGGGGGGTGAGGGGGAGTGAGAGAGAGGGGGGGTGAGGGGGAGTAAGAGAGAGAAAGGGGGTGATGGGGAGTGAGAGAGAGAGGGGGTGAAGGGGAGTGATAGAGAGGGGGGGTGAGGGGGAGTGAGAGAGGCGGGTGAAGGGGAGTGAGAGAGAGGGGGTGAGGGAGAGTGAGAGAGAGGGGGTGAGGAGGAGTGAGAGAGAGGGGTGAAGGGGAGTGAGAGAGAGAGGGGGTGAAGGGGAGTGAGAGAGAGGGGGGTGAGGGGGAGTGAGAGAGAGAGGGGGTGAGGGGGGGTGAGAGAGGGGATGATGGGGAGTGAGAGAGAGAGGGGGTGAAGGGGAGTGAGAGGGGGGGGTGAGGGGGAATGAGAGAGAGAGGGGGTGAAGGGGAGTGAGAGAGAGAGGGGGTGAAAGGGAGTGAGAGAGAGGGGGGGTGAGGGGGAGTGAGAGAGGCGGGTGAAGGGGAGTGAGAGAGAGGGGGTGAGGGGGAGTGAGAGAGAGGGGGTGAGGAGGAGTGAGAGAGAGAGGGGGTGATGGGGAGTGAGAGAGAGGGGGGGTGAGGGGGAGTGAGAGAGAGGGGGTGAGGAGGAGTGAGAGAGAGAGGGGGTGATGGGGAGTGAGAGAGAGGGGCGGGTGAAGGGGAGTGAGAGAGAGGGGGTGAGGGGGAGTGAGAGAGAGGGGGTGAGGGGGAGTGAGAGAGAGAGGGGGTGAAGGGGAGTGAGAGAGAGGGAGGGGGTGAAGGGGAGTGAGAGAGAGAGGGGGTGAAGGGAAGTGAGAGAGGGTGGGTGAGGGGGAGTGAGAGAGAGAGAGAGGGGGTGAAGGGGAGTGAGAGAGAGAGGGGGTGAAGGGGAGTGAGAGAGAGAGAGGGGGTGAGGGGGAGTAAGAGAGAGAAGGGGGTGAGGGGGAATGAGAGAGAGAGGGGGTGAGAGAGGGCTGGTCAGGGGAGAGGGGGAGAGCGAAAAGGGGAAGAGAAAGAGTGAGAAGGGAGTGAGAGAGGGAGGGGGTGAAGGGGAGTGAGAGAAGGCTGGTCAGGGGAGAGGGGGTGAGCGAAAAAGGGGTGAGAAAGAGTGAGAAGGGGGTGAGAGAGGGAGGGGGTGAGAAAGAGAGAGGGCGGTTAGAGAGAGTGAGAGGAGTGAGGGGGTGAGAGACAGAGAGGGTGATAGAGAGAAGGGGATGACGGAGAGAGGGAGGGGTGTTTTTTTTTTTGTAGAGGATTCTCAACAATACATTACTCCAACCCCTCATTTGCTAAAATCTTTGCTAGACTTACATGTTTTGTTTTTTACAAAAAAGGCTTGGGGGAAATACTGAGTAGATGAGATGTCAGTAACAAAAGGAATAAATTTCATAGATCTCCGTCCACCCCATGAAATGGAACCTTTTTTGTCTGTCTTGCTAAGATTGTATGGCTGTAATCATGAATAGATCAATCTGTGACATGCACACAATCTGTTCCCTCTGTTATCCCAAAAGCTTTAAACTTGTTTTTATGATCAAGAGCTTTTGTGGCTTTTTAGGATTTGTGTTGACGGGCTTTGTGCAAGTGCAGCATTGACATTGGACTGAGATGCTTGGTAGATAACTTTCAGGTCCATTTCACCTACAGTTTGCCTCATTCTGATCTGCATTTGATCAGACAGATCATCCCTGTCATCAGACTCACCCTGATCCCGGGACTGCTGTCACCATGGCACCCTAAGCAGCTTCTGCACTGCTGGGAGAAACCACAACACGTGGGGGGGCGTATCTTTCCCTGACAGTCAACCTGGCAGCCCGCAGATCACTGGTCTTTGAACCAACCAGTGAGCTGGCTTCCCCACCGCTGGCCACGCCTACCTGTCAGTGCTCTGACATGCCTATTTGCGACATGCGCTGGTTCAAGCATCATCCTTAGAGGTCCTGTACACAGGATTGGCTAACACTGCTCACCTCCCCTGTCATTGCTGGCTGTCAGGGCTGGTGCAAGGAAATTTGTCTGCAGATGGGAAGGTGCATTTTACCGCCCCCTCCATCCTGGCACCCTAAGGCAGCTGCCTAACCTGCCTTATGCTGGCAACAATGCTGATAACCACACCTTTCCCCTAACACATCTTCTTATACCCCTACAGAGCAAGTATCCACAACCTATGTGAAGGATGACAGTTTCGTAGCAGAGCTGCAGCGTTGTCCCCCCGTCACAGGAAACTACATAGGGTGAACTTAACTGACAAGATCTACGGATGTTTGCAAGACTTTGCAAAAGGACTATGAGAAAACTGTATACGCATGCACTTACAATTGTGTCCAGCGGTGCATATTTTTAATTGCGAAGCCAAAGTTCTGCTTTAAGATATAACTTTGGTACATTTAAAGTATGCCCATAAGATCAAGAGTGGGTAGTGTTTTTTCAAGCTTAGCTTTCCTGTAAATAGATTAAATATTTTTTGATTTTACTATAAAAAAATAAGCTTTTCATCATAGGTACATAGTATAGAGTTTTTTTCCCCAATTATGCAGCTAGTAATTTATGTAGTTATTAAGTCATGGATTTTTGTATAAACATAGCTCTTAAAGCTGAAAATGTGACAGTTATCCCAAAGTTGGACTTTAAACAAATCCCTAACTACATTTATTTGTGTTTTTATATTTGCCTGATGATAAACTTCAATAATCACGTATGTGAATTATTAAATATAGTTTAAAGCTTATACTGTACAGCTGCATGTGTTCATAAAATAGAAGAATGTGATGTGTTTGAAGTACTGTACTCAGCAATAACACTCATAACTCATATATATAAAAAATTATTCTGTGGTTGCTACAAAAAAACCTTTTTTTGACAAAGAACATAATCTCTCCTTGAGATAAATATTCTTTATTACAATTTGAACAAAAAGGCATGCATTTTATTGATTGGCAGTTGGTATTTCCCTGTTCTTCTGAGGGAATTTCTCGATTAAATCTAAATGTCAACTTAATTTGAACTTGTGCTAGGTATTTGAGAAATACTACAAGTGATGAGAAAGGGCCTTTGAAGATCATCTGGGCAAACTGGAACCACCATTTAAAGTTGCAAACTAAAATATATTTTCTCAGCAATTCTATATATAAATGGATAACATTTTTATTTTCCAGGTGTGGACTATTATTTGGGAAAGATACAAAAGAATAAGCAATTTCTTGTAGGCATTGTCATGTTATGATGTGAATTTAACAATCCAAAATAGATATATTATTTTAATTTCAGTTATATTTCAAATTTGGGCTAATTTAAGCTCTTAAATTAAAAAAAAAAGGTTATATTCATAACCAGTGTTTTTATTATCTGTTCCTACACCACTTCCGTCTTTTGCATTAAATGGAATGTATAGCGATTTTGTATAGATTTTAAGTATTTACTATGACCAGGACTTTATTAAATAGGAATATATTTTTGAGTTAGGTAAAGATGAAATGTTGCATAGGAATATTATAAATTGTTATATTTAGCAATCAAGTGGAACTTTAGGCTCCATTTCATGTTTCTTAACTACCTTCTGTTGTACAAAAAAAAGCTTAATTTTTCTAAAGAGAAGTACCTCAAACCCCTAAAATGAATTAGAGCAGTCACTCATCCAGGCCTTATGCATACTGGGGCTCTTCTAAAAGCTTTTCTCCTGGCAGGAGCAGCTGCAAAAACTATCCTAAGCTGTGGTTTTTCAAGCGCTCTTAGGAGCGCCGAGTGCTTGGGCATTTATAAATTTCATTGGCCAGAAAATTCATTTATTCTGGTCACTGAAATGAAAAAAATGCTCAAGCGCTAAAAGCGCCCAGCTTAAATGAGTAAATGAGGTAAAGCTTCACTTTGCAAAGAATACCCAATCACATGCAAAGGAAATGAAAAAAAAAAAACAGCATTTTTGCTTGCACATGATTGGATGATGGAAGTCAGCAGAGCTTCTGCTTAATTACTAAGGTCTGGAGCAACTGCACTTGCAAGTGCACAATCCATTTGCCTTTAGTAAATCAACCCCGTAGATTAACATGGAGGAGAAAGAAAACGTGAGAGTGAGATTATAGGTTAATTTTTCTTTTAATAAAAATAAACATGTCATACTTACCTTCTCTGTGGTTTTGCACAGAGCAGACCTGATCTTCCTCTTCTCACATCCTCCGCCGATGCTCCTGGCTCCTCCCCCTTGACCAGTGCCCCCATAGCAAGCTGCTTGCTATGGGGGCACTGGTGCATGCTCACTCCCGAGCCCCACTCTATACATCCATAAGACACATAGAGCCACAGCTCTGTCCCGCCCCCTGCTCTCTTCTCATTGGCTCACTGGCTGTGATTAACAGCAGTGGGAGCCAATGGACCCCACTGCTGTCTCAGCCATTGAGGAGAGAGAGAGACCCAGGGCAGCAGAGGCTCCCGTGCACATCCCTGGATCAGGAGGGGGCTAAGGGGAGTATTAGGGGGGCTGTGAGAGGAGCGGCACACAGAAGGTTTCAGCCTTTACAACCACTTTAAATTCCTGTAAAAGCAGTGTTTGTGGGCTCAAGTGTGCATGAGGTCTTACTCTGCTGCTGTCATATTACTTGTCAGCAGAAGTGCATGAAAAATCTAAATATTTCACAGCCTTGCCAGACAGCAGAGTCCTGTTGGTGACCTGGCTTTTCACTGATGCATTTAGGCAATAAAACTCAGTCACTACCCCAGTCTATGACTGGAAATCAGCAGTTCACCCCTCTGCTCATACAGACTGTGGCTGAACATTCGAAGAATGGCTAACTGTAAAGGGGGACAAAGAAACACCAGCATGGGTGTCAATAAAACCTGCAGCCCTCATGTCCAGAACAAGATGGAAGTATAGCAGAAGCTGTACTATTCAGGCAAACTAAACAAACTCCTTTACACCTGCCAAAGAAAGACTACAGGACATTTCTTTACACCCAAGAAAACGACATACTAACAACTTGGAAGCGAGCAAAATCATTTGGGCTTTAAATATTAAAGTGTCTCTTTCAGCTTAAAAAATCATACCTGCTAAAAGAAGAGGGAATATAGTCACCTTTCTGGTGTCCCTTGTCTTGAAATGCAACTGGTTGGATTGGTGGTATACCTATTACCCATGCTGCTTGTAGTGGTTCTGCCGTCTGGCTTTGATGTCCTGTAATGACGTATAAGACATCGGGAGAAACCACAGCGTATGAAGTGAGAGCACATATTACACACACCTAGAAGTGTGGAACACCTGCAGTGGATGGAAAGCAACCAAGCGGCAGCATTGGGGCTGCTGGCAAGGTACTGTAAATAAAATCTTTTTTCTTTTAGACAATTCTAGCTGCCAACCTCCTAACAACCAATGATATCATCAGTTGCTAAGGAGGATGTCAGTTGCCTGCATATCATCCTTGTTTGACCCTCCCTTGCCTCTCTCCATCAGCTTTGGGGTCTCATTAGCAAAGTGATGAGAAAAACTGAGGGAGAAGAGAAACATTGGAATACTAGTCAGTACCAGTTTGCAAAAGTCTCTTTGCTTTGAAAGATTAAATCCTCTCTAATGTTGGGTGTTCTATGTGTGTCATCATCATCTGTGATGCTGTACACTGCTGTACACTGCTGTCAGTGTCACTGTGAGAGTCAATTTCATGTCTGTGTGCCGCCCATTCTAATTCTTGCCCTCTTGAGTCCTGTCCCTAAGCTACTTACTTACTTACTCTATTGAATATAAATAAGGAATATATTTTTTGCCTCAATATCTACCTTATATCACAACGCTAATTGCATAATTTACTTGTTTGTAGCCTAAATACTGAAATTTGCACTTAAAACTGTAATGTGTGTCATGTCAACAAATTTCAATCTGGTAGGTTGGCAACACTGATGTGACAATGCTCAGTATAAGGAATCCCATTCTACAATACAGGCTGTTCATATCTCTATGCTCAATTGCTTAAAGCTCGATGCTCAGAAAGGTAAATGAGACAAGTGACTACAAGATCTACACAAATCTGCCTCTTATCACTTTATCAGCTGCACTTTCTATGGTTTCTCTATTACAACTCAGCACATTGTCAATATGTAAGTAAGGTTTGTTCACAGGACTCCACCTGGCAAATAGGATGGCAGAGGAGTGCAGGAAATATGGATCTAAATAAGTTTTTTTTTGTTTGTTTCACAATTAAATAAGTTTAAGTGTCATAATTTAGGTAAGAGTTAAAGTGATTGTAAAGGTTTGTTTTTTTGTTTTTTTGTTTAATAACAAACATGTCATACTTACCTGCTCTGTGCAAGGGTTTTGCACAGAGCAGCCCTGATCTTCTCCTGGGGTCCCACGGTGGCGCTGCTTTCCATTGGGGCACTCGTGCGGGCGCGCTCCCGAGTCCTGCTGCTGCATCCATTAACACAGACAGCTGGACTTGGCCCCGCTCCCGTGTCACTGGACTTGATTGACAGCAGCGGGAGCCAATGGCTCCCGCTGCTATCAATCTATCCAATGAGGACTCGAGACAGTGGCTGGAGCTGTTGGGCTCGTGCTCGTCGCTGGAACGATCAAGTTCAGATAAGAAAAAGGGGGGCTCTGGGAGGCAGCTGCAGCACAGAAGCTTTTTCACTTTAATGCATAGAATGCATTAAGGTGAAAAACCTTGAGACTTTACAACTCCTTTATGGTTCCACTCTCTTATATAGGGTCAAGTTAAGGATAAGGTGCTTTTATATGTCAGAGGTCAGGTGCATTATTATACAAACTTTAAATGTCACTTGTTTTCAATGTGAAAATCCCTGCATGGAGAAGTAACAGCACATTACTTTATTTGTACTGGTGACCCCACAATAGGGATAAAACTTTTTCGCAGAAGAGAGTTTAATAAGACTCGTGGCCACTCATTACAATTAGAAGAAAAGAGGTTTAACCTTAAACTACGTAGAGGGTTCTTTACTGTAAGAGCGGCAAGGATGTGGAATTCCCTTCCACAGGCGGTGGTCTCAGCGGGGAGCATTGATAGCTTCAAGAAACTATTAGATAATCACCTGAATGACCGCAATATACAGGGATATGTAATGTAATACTGACACATAATCACACACATAGGTTGGACTTGATGGACTTGTGTCTTTTTTCAACCTCACCTACTATGTAACTATGTAACTATTACTCCTGTCACTATAAACCAACACATGAAACCCTGGATAGTTGCAGATCAGTTATTCCTATAGCTGCTAAATGTTTAACCACTTCAGCCCCAGAAGGTTTGGCTGCTCAATGACCAGGCCATTTTTTGCTATACAGAACTGCGTCGCTTTAATTGACAATTGCGCGGTCGTGAGATGCTGTGCCCAAACAAAATTGACGTCCTTTTTTCCCCACAAATAGAGCTTTCTTTTAGTGGTATTTGATTACCTCTGCGGTTTTTATTTTTTGCTCTATAAACAAAAGAAGAGCAACAATTTTAAAAAACACAATTGGGGGTTATTTACAAAAGGTAAATCCACTTTGCACTACAAGTGCACTGCAAGTCTCTGTAAATCCGAGGGGGACATGCAAGGAAAATAAAAAAAAAGCATTTTAGCTTGCACATGATTGGATGATAAAATCAGCAGAGCTTCCCCTCATTTCAGATCTACCCTCAGATTTACAGCGACTGCACTTCCAAGTGCACTTGCAGTGCACTTGTAGTGCAAAGTGTATTTGCCTTTCGTAAATAACCCCCTAATTTTTTCCTCAGTTTAGGCTGATATGTATTCTTCTACATATTTTTGGTCCAAAAAATCGCAATAAGCGTATATTGATTGGTTTGGGCAAAAGTTATAGCGTCTACAAAATAGGGGATAGATTTATGGCATTTTTATTATTTTTTTTTTTTTACTAGTAATGGCGGCGATCTGCGATATTGATTTTTATCAGGACTGCGATATTGTGGTGGACAAATTGGACACTTTTGACACATTTTTGGGACCAGTGACATTTATGGTCACTGGTAGGGGGTATGGGACTGACTAGGGGAGGAGAGAGATCGCTGTTCATGTCTCCGCTCCCCTGTTTACACACACATCCCTGTTCTCATTCTGTAACAAGCAATCGGGGTTCCCCGGCGGTCATTGCGCCCGCCGGGCACTCACATTAGTTCCGGGGACACACTTCAGGCATGTGCACGCGCTGTCGGAGGTGTCTTAATGAGCCGACGTACAGATACGACAGCTCGCACAGGGGAGCCAACCTGCCGCAGTATAACTGCAGCGGCTGGTCCGGAAGCGGTTAATTTGCACACTTTGCTTTAAAATGTCTCCTTTCAGTGAATATGGGGTTAATGAACCCACCAAGAAGATGGAGAGAGCACAGGTAGATGATGAAGAAAAAGAACTATGATTTAGTAGATTAATAGCTAGCAACATTTTGGCTGAAGGACCACAGTCACAAATATGACACACAATTAAAGAGCTACAAATGCATGACTTTTTTAATACACAGATTATTTTTATTTTTTTTTAATTTTTTTTTTTAAGTTTTGGGTGTGTAAAAGCTAATTTTTACGTGTTCCCTCTGCTGCACAAAGCAAACTACGACTAAAACTACTTATTCATTAGAGGCTTAAAATATCACTGTCATTATTCAAAGGACAACTTCACTTGCCCACCCTCCCTGAGTGCGGTGCACCTAGGTACATACCTTCAGCCCCAGTCCAGGGTTATTTACTGTGTTGCCCCGCTCAAAGCTGCACAGTCTTTCATCCAAAATAATGTCCTGTCAGATTCACTTTTGGTGCGCACGCATGCTACGGCTCCATTCTTTTTTACCTTTCTTGGGTTCAGAAGTTCGCAAAAGTCAATTTATAAAACATATCAATGGGGTTGATTTACTAAGGCTCTGTTCACACTTTCCCAAGTCCAAAGTCACACGACAGTTCAACTTTGGAGTCCGACTTTGATGCAACTTTGTTGCGGCTATTTACACTCTCTGGCATTGAAGTTGTATCAAAGTTGGATCAAAGTACTGCAGGAATCTTTTCTAAAGTCACGCAGACTTATGTAGTATCAGTTAAGACCGCTTTCATAGGGAAACATTGAATTTTACATGTCATCCAACTTGGGGTCTCACAAGTCGGATCCTATGTTGCAACAATGCGAACCAACCCTAAAACCGCAGAGTGCAAAATCTGGTGCAGCAACGCATGGTAGCCAATCAACTTCTAACTTCAGCTTGTTAAATTAAGCGTTAACAAAAAAAAAAAGAACTGGACGCTGATTGGTTTCTACTCAGAGCTACACTAGATTTTGCACTCTCCAGTTTTAGTAAATCAACCCCAGTGTGTCTAAATGTGTGGTGGGTTTTAGTTTTTAAAGTGGTTGTACACCCTGTACAACCACTTTTACCTACAGGTAAGCCTATATTAAGGCTTACCTGTAGGTGCTGGAAATATCTTCTAAACCTGCACGGTTTAGAAGGTATTTACAAAAAAGCCGTGCACCGATGTCTACAGCGCATGCGCCGATGTCGATGGCATATGCGCACTTTAGAAAGGGCAGATTGTGCCGTTTCTAAAGGGGTCATGCCGTGATTGGCGGCTCCCGCGCAACTCCAGCCAGTCACAGAGCCGGAGTTCGCGGCCCCGGAAGGAAGAGGGGTGAAGATGGACGCTTGCTGCTAGTGGGGACATCGGTGACATCGCAGGCTTCGGTTTCAGGTAAGTGACACATAATAGACTTCTATGCGATGCATAGTAGCCCATCATGCTTTACAGGGAAATAAAGAGGAGGTAAAACCCATCAGGGTTTACTTCCTCTTTAAGTCGGCTATGCTGCTGCAGGACCCCATAGTGTGCGTCATACACACTGAAATTGTGATAATGAAGAGTATTGGCAAAAATTTTGTACTTCCTGACAAGAAGACAAACCTAACTATATATGACAGATTCATTTAAAATTCACATGTGTTCTATTGTAAATCACAGTTTTTATTTAAGTTAAGTTAAGTTAATTAAGTGTAAAACATTACTGTAGTGGTAAAGTTTAAGTAAAGGTGACAATGAAAAGTCTGGAAATAACTAGATAAATGATAACATAACCTCTTGTGTCCCTGGCCGACGTTAAAGTGCTGAATAACGAGGGAATACCTTACAAAGACATTAAACAACAAAGCATTTGCAATGGAAATGAGGATATTTAATTAGATCTCCCATCTGGCCACTTTTTAATAATGCTGTTGGCAGGCCTCCATGTTTCCCGGTGTACAACCAGCAAGTACGAAAACCCATTATAAGCAAAATAAAGTTCCTATCTAAGCTGCTGAAGTCTATTATTACAAGTATTGTATGAATAGTCAGTAATCTTAATACCTGCTCCTTAGGGACCTCGTCTGACTATAATAAGTATTTAACTAATCCCTAAGCAAATACATTTGCTAGTGTTACTATAATCGGTATTTCTTATTTGTTTTTTACTTTCTTTTTGAACATGTTAAGGATTAAGGAATAAAGAAAGTGCATAGTAGTGATACTGTGTAAAAATGCAACAATCCAAAACATTTTTTTTAATGATTTATTCTTTATTTATAACACCAGAAGGAAATACAGACCAGTTTCTACAGTAGGCACAGAAAGAGACATTTTCAAAGCGGTACAGTAAAAATAAAAGAGCCTCCAGGGTTAAAGCGTTTGTTACCCCAACACTTTATAGTCCTGATATGCGCCTGCTGTACCATGTATTTGTATGAGAAAATATCCTGTTCTCTTTGTATTGCTTCCTCTATGTGAAATCCCTGTTGTTCCTGCTAGTCCCCTTGCTTTCTTATTAAAAACTGACCACACTGAACAGGGAAGCACACCCATGGTCAGTTCTCTAGCTATGCTGAGATTCCTCCAATGATCAGACTTGTCCTGACACGCCACTGTTGCACAGTCATTCACTGGGAAGCTCAGTGTGCTGCTGCTTCTCCTCCCCCAGCTCTTATGCAGCTGAGAAATGTAATGATTTATAAAAAAAAAGGAAAAAAGGCATTTATGTTTTTGTTATTATGTTATTTATGTTTATGTTATGTATGTTTTTTTATATATCTATACCAAAATGTTTTGCCTTTCATTTCTACTTTAAATGGAATGGGTTTACAAGATGATTGTTTACAATCATTTTAACCGCTTGTAACATATGTAACAGAAGAGTTTGGATTAGTTCTATCAACTAAGGTATATCATATAGAATCTGGCTTGTCCTATAAGAAACGTTTTAGAGTACATTTATTTTATTTGTGTCAGACTCGGTGTGGTGTTGGAGTAAGGTGTGAGTTTGGAAGGAGAAGGATGGGGATAAAAGGAGGTCATAGGATGTGGAGATGATGGGAGGAGAGGGGCCGGAGTGGAAGAGGGGGGGTAAGGTAGGTGGGTGGAAGGGGTAGAGAAAACAGCAGAGGAAAAATAGGAGATAGAGAAAAAGAGTACAAAAGTGAAGGTTGGTTGTACAAGGGGTGTTGAGGCATCAGGAGCATGATTCTAAAAGATTAACTTTCACGGCTCAGGGTTAAATCATCCACCTGAAAGAGGCAGTGGGGCTGTGGGGTGGCCACCTGTAAACCACTGTGGAGGTGATTTGGGGGAGAAGTTCTCAAACATGGTCTATCTGCGAAGGAACCAGCATTGTCCTGCATGCAGGAGAATTAACTAATCTCTTCCATAGTCCTATTAATGTTTGTGAACCAGAGAGACATGAGAGAGTAATATAGATTGTTTCAACAGATTTTGCTGCAGTAAAAGAAAATCTTATGGGTTATAACTGGTTACTGTACTAAAAGAGAAACTTAAATCACCCTGTCAAAGCAGGCATCCTTGGGTGTTTTAGATATCATGTCCCATACCACTGGCTACTATATTACTAGTGTTTCTTGTAGTGACAGGGTAGCCAGTAGAAGAAAAACACAGCGTCCAGTAAGGGGCTAGATATCTAACATTTCTTCCTATAAAGCCAACCTCTTACGTTACATAGATATATAGATACATAATAGGTGAGGTTGAAAAAAGACACAAGTCCATCAAGTCCAACCTATGTGTGTGATTATATGTCAGTATTACATTGTATATCCCTGTGTGTTGCGGTCATTCAGGTGCTTATCTAATAGTTTTTTTAAACTATTGATGCCCCCTGCTGAGACCACCACATGTGGAAGGGAATTCCACATCCTTGACTCTCTTACAGTAAAGAACCCTTTACGTAGTTTAAGGTTAAACCTCTTTTCTTCTAATTTTAGTGAGTGGCCACGTGTCTTATTAAACTCATTAAACCCTATTGCGGTATCACCAGTACGGTATTTGTATACTGAAATCATATCCCCTCTCAAGCATCTCTTCTCCAGAGAGAATAAGTTCAGTGCTCGCAACCTTTCTTCATAACTAATGTCCTCCAGACCCTTTATTAGCTTTGTTGCCCTTCTTTGTACTCCCTCCATTTCCAGTACATCCTTCCTGAGGACTGGTTTAATTTATCTAAATCATTTTCAGTTCATCACGTATTCCATTGACTCCATCTTCGCCTTAGCCTGACCCTTCTGGTAGCCTGGTTCTCTCTACTGGCTGCTGAGGTGCTCACATCCCACACTGCAATACAGGCCCCTCAGTGGTTTTCTTTTGGTCACATAAAGAAGTTCAATCAGTAGGCAAAGAATCCTAGGCTGAAGTAAAATTTCTGTTGACTTTATTGTAGCATGAAAGAACCTTTTTATACCTAGAGAATTATCTTTAGTAATGAGAAATACATTTTTCCTGAACGTGAATTTGACATGGATCTGGATGTTTCTTGCTGATCAGATGTTTGCTGATTTTCTCTGCCAGGGCAACAGATCCATTTGTGAACGGGTCCTTTGACACATGGGTCCCTGTTTATCCTAGATGACCTCTAGTGAGGATGTTTTGTAGTGACGAATTCTTGACTGGTAAACATTTCAATCCTAGCAATCTGCAACAAATAATCCAACCTGCAAAGCAAATTGCAGGTTTAATGTTGCCAAATCACCAGCTGATTAATAATTATCATAGAATATTTTGTTGCCTAAAGACAAACAATGAATGTCTATCTGCTGTGCATATTCACCTATGACAGAGACTAGAAAATAGTTTACCCTATGGGGTTTTCTTTTTGAGATTTAAAGCATTGTGTTATTGTGCATTGACCTTTCTTCTGATTGGCCCTGCTTCCCTGTTTAACAAAATCAGCAGAACATTATAAATAAATACAACAAACGACACATCATCGTGTCTCCATCTAAACCCTTTCATGACTAAGCCTATTTTTGAAATTTGGTGTTTACAAGTTAAAATCCGTATTTTTTGCTAGAAAATTACTTAGAACCCCCAAACATTATATATATTTTTTTAGAAGAGAGTCTAAAGAATAAAATGGCGATTGTTGCAATATTTTTTATCACACGGTATTTGTGCAGCGGTGTTTTAAACGCAAATTTTTGGAAAAGTGACACTTTCATGAATTTTAAAAAATCCAAACAGTAAAGTTACCCCAATTTTTTTGTATAATGTGAAAGATGATGTTACGCCGAGTAAATAGATACCAAACATGTCACCCTTTATAATTGTACGCACTCGTGGAATGGCGACGAACTACGGTACCTATGAATTTCCATAGGCGACGCTTTAAAAATTTTTTACGGTTTTTTTTTACGGTTACCAGGTTTGAGCTACAGAGGAGGTCTAGGGCTAGAATTATTGCTCTCGCTCTGACGATCGCGGCGATACCTCACATGTGTGGTTTGAACACCGTTTACATATGCGGGCGCGACTTCTGTATGCGTTTTCTTCGCTGCGCGAGCTCGCGGGGACGGGGGCGCTTTAAAAATTTTTTTTTTTTTTTAATTTATTTATTTTATTTATTTTTGTACTTTTATAAATTGTGTTTAAAATTTTTTTTTTTTTTTTTTACTTTTATTGCTGTCACAAGCAATGTAAACATCCCTTGTGACAGTAATATGTGGTGACAGGTACTCTTTATGGAGGGATGGGGGGTCTTTCAGACCCCCCATCCCTCCTTTACACTTCAAAGTATTCAGATCGCCGAAAACGGCGATTCTGAATACTGTGTACTTTTTAAAATTCGGCGCCATTGGCAGCCGAGTAAACGGGAAGTGATGTCATGATGTCGCTTCCGCGTTTACAATTAGAAGGCTGGAACAAAGCCACTCACAGCTTCGTTCCAGCCCGCCCCCAGCCGCCGGAGATTGGACACCGGGCCTCCCGATCGCACGGGAGGCCCGGTAACAGCGGCGGGAGGCGGCGGGAGGGGGTATAACAGCCGAGCGGCTTTTAGCCGCATCGGTTGTTATATTCGGGTAGCCGATCGCCCGCTGAAAACAACGGTACCGGGATGATGCCTGCAGCTGCGGGCATCATCCCGGTATAACCCTGGAAAGCCGAGGACGCATATGTGCGTTCGGTCGGCGGGAAGGGGTTAAAGTTAAACTAAAGGCTCCTGTATGACAATCTAAACAAGTACCGAATCAATTTACTATATTTTTACACAAGCCTCATAAAGTAAAAAAAACTCCTTCATTTGTGTCTACCACCCGCCCCCCTAGATACCTTCATGCATTGCCTCCTGCTTCTGTCTTAGCCAATGAGGAGGAAGAGACCTGAGAGAGCCTCTGCTCTCGTGCACATCGCTGGATCAAGATGGGGCTCAGGAAAGTATGGGTTGGGGGACTGCAACACACAGAAGGTTTTTACCTCCATGCATTCTAAAAAAACCTTGAGCCTTTACAAACATTTTAAGTGCTGTAGCACATATTTTAAGTGGAAGGCCATAGTTCTGCTTTAAATAGATGAAAAAGAATCCTATGATATCTGACTATACTCCCTACATGGAATACATTAAAGGAATAATGAGAAAAGGGATTTGAATAAAACATAGCTGATGCCAAATAATGTGATGTGATAAACATTCCACATATCCACCAAGCTAGATAAATTTAGGAGAGCGCAGAGTAAGATTTTATCAAGATGAAACAAGTGTATTTTTCAAAGTACAGCCATATTTTTAAGTATTTATAAAATGTTAAAGCGTATCTGTGGTCAAAATGTAAAATCATATATTAATTTCCACATTTTAATTATTCCTATTAACCCTTTAACTGCCAGGCCCTGTGCTCCATTTTATACACTCAGGTGGCCAGACCATTTTTGCAATTTTTTCCTTTTCTTTTTTATTTTTCACTTATAGCTTTCAGAGTTTGTAAAAGACCCCCCAAACCATATATTTTCTGAAAGCAGATGACCTCTAGAATAAAAAGAAGGTGCTACAGATTTTTTAGACCCCACTGTATTTGCGCAAATGTTTATCAAACCAAAGCAAAGCAAAAAATACACTAAAACCATTATTAGCGGATAAAAACACAGATAATTTTACAAAATTCCTGCAAATCCCTACTAAATATAAAAGCTTAACCTGTATGGAGTTAATAAATAACAAATATATTAAATTTTTTACATTGCACCTTTTTGAAAAATGGTGAAAATCGAACGTACTAAAAAATGTAAATATTCAAATTTCTCTAAAAATCTGAAGGTTTCATTTTTCCCTTACAGCTTTAAGAATTTGTGAAAGACCCCCAAAACCATATCTTTTTGCGTCTTTTTGCAAAATGGTGAAAATCGAACGTACTCAAAAATTTCTCTAAAAATCTGGAAGTTTTCATTTTTCACTTACAGCTTTCAGAGTTTGTAAAAGACCCTCCAAACCATATATTTTCTGAAAGCATATGACCTTTGGAATAAAAAGAAGTTTCCACTTATTTTTTAGGCCCAGGTGTATTTGACGCAAATGTTTATCAAAACAATATTTTTGCAAAAAAAAACACTAAAACCATTATTAGCAGATAAAAACACAACTAATTTTACAAAATTCCTGCTAAATTCTAACTAAATATAAAAGCTTCACCTGTATGATATTAATACATAACAAATATTTGTCATTTTTACATTGCGCCTTTTGCAAAATGGTTAAAATTGAACGTGCGTAAAAGTGTAAATATACAAATTTCTCTAAAAATCTGAAGGTTTTCATTTTTCCATTACAGCATTCAGAATTTGTGAAAGATTCCCCAAACCATATATTTTCTGAAAGCATAGGACCAGTATAAAATAAAAAGAAGGTGCTATTGATTTTTAAGGCCCCACCACATTTGTGCAAATGTTTACCAAAGCAATATTTTGCCAAAAATATACTAAAACCATTATTAGCAGATACAAACACAGAAAATTTTACTAAATACCTTCTAAATTCCTACTAAATATAATAGCTTAACCTGTATTGAGTTAATAAATAACAAATATTTGTAAATTTTAAATTACGCCTTTTTGAGAAATAGTGAAAATCAGAGGTATCCAAAGTTTTAGAACATCTGGAAATTTTCCTTTTTTACTTACAGCTTTCAGAATTTGTAAAAGACCCCCTAAACCATACATTTTCTGAAAACACAAATGTTTATCAAAATAATATTTTCACTAAAAATACACTAAAATCATTAATAGTGCACATAAACACAACATAACTTACAAAATTTCGGCTAAATTGCTACTAAAGCATTGCTCACATGCATGCATACTAAAGTGTACGCCCATGGGGGGCCATGTTTACCCGCACAGGGATGCACAGGTGTTCCATGCATCCCCGTACAGGCAGTCCCATTTATGTCAATTGGGATGCAACGGCTACACAGGCATAGCTGCTGTTCCCAATCTGACATCCGTGTGGGTGTGGGTACATGACTCGGAATGCAGACAGTGTGAGCTCAGGGACATGCATGCGGACCTACATGGATGTAAAATTGGGAGCAATGGCTCTGTTTGTGCAGGTGCTACATCCTAAATGACATCAATGGGACTGCCTGCACAGGGATCCAAGGAACACCACACCTGTGCATCCCTGTAAAGGAACGCTGTGTATGCCCTGTGTGAACAAAGCCGTAGGCCCCTTTCACACATGTGCAACGATCGGATCTGCCTGTGCGTTTTTTAAGTGGGCCCAATCGGACCACCCATCGTTCTCTATGGAGAGGTTGATGTAAATGGACGTTCGTCCATTTACACCCACCTGCATCTGATCCAGTCCGCAAAAAACATCTAGCAGATCGGTTCGGATGGTATCCGATGGAACTGGACAGGCGGTCCGTTTCCATCCGACCGCCCCGTAGAGAATAGCGGACTGTTTCCGTGTCCGCTCTGCATCAGCGTAGTGGGCGTGGACCTGTCATCTGCCTGATCAGTAGGGATCAGCAGACAGATCCCCCGCTGAGCAGGCAGATCTGCTTGACAGAGTTCGCTCCATGGGAAAGGGTCTTACCAGGAGCGGCCGGTCCATTAGGGGCATAGGAGCACTGCTCCCCTGCGGGGTGCCGGACTCATACATTTGTATGAGGTTTTTTTTCAAGCCACATGATTAGAGCTTGAGGCTCTAATTGGCTTGAAAAAGGTTGGGCAGAGCATCCCTCCCCCCCCCCGAACCCACCCACTTGTGACAATAGCAAATTAATAGTCGCAATTGTCTTCCGGCGTCTCCCGAGGAAGCCAAGGAGGGGTGAGTGTGGGGGGAAACGTCACCGTGGAGGGGTGAGTGTGGGGGCGACACCATGCGGGCAGACCTGGGGGGGAGTTGTCATACCCCAAAAAAGTCACTGGGTCTTACTATGTCTTACTTACTATCTCTTTTTTTGATACAGAGAAAGTCTCTGCAGCACTTTACTGTATAGAGATTCCTCATTCATTCATAAAATTACAGTCTAATACATAGTAACAATCGCAGTTACTATATATCAGCTGTCAGTGGGAGATCTAGGAGCGATCTGTAGTGATCGCTGCCTGCGCCCTCTCTACTACAGGGGAAGCTTGGTAAACACATGTTTATCAAGCCTCCCCAAGCCCCAACTTCACCCCACCCGGACCGCTCCCCCCCTCCCCTCAGCCTGACAGATCACGGAGATCAGTGCAGGGTGAAGCTGCAGGCAGCAGTCAGAGCAGCCATGGATCGAGGGTGCGGGGGCAGTTGGGGGGCTATCTGAGTGATGGGGGACACATCTGGATCCCCCCCAAGCCCCATGCAGCACCTGAAGCCAGCGGGAGTAGAAGAGGAGGGATGCCGGCTAATGATTGTAGCTGAGGAGGATGGGGTTTGCTGGAGGGGTTGGATTGGGTGTGGGGGGTAATCAGTGCTGGGAGGGAAGAAGTTGGGGAAAGGGGATAGGAAAGGAGAGTGGGGGGAACAATTTTAGATAGAAGTTAGCAGCAGGGGGGAGAGATAGGGGACAGGGAAGCAGCATCAGTGGGTTGTAATTCGCTGATCAGAGTTATAGAATTGTTCAGCAGAGTCTGCTGAATAAAGATGAGCTCCGGTGTGTTCGCATGCTGAACGTGCCGAGTCCGTCAAGAAGTCAGCGCGGCGTAGCACTAATCACAGGTACGGAGACATTTCCCGATCTCTGCAGCCGCCCATCGGGAAATGTCTCACTGATTGTGATTAGCGCTGCGCCGTGCCGACTTCCTGGCGGGCTCGGCACGTTCATCATACGAACACGCCGGAGCTCATCCTTACTGCTGAACAATTCTGCTATAAGTTTATGGTCATTGAAGTGACCATGAGCTTATAGCAGAGGGAGCAATGAGGTCTGTACCGCGTATGGACTTGGCCACCTGCAGGCACTTCTGTAGGTCCGTATGGCGTATGGACCTGGCAGTAAAAGGGTTAATCTGAATGATCTTGAAGTTTTTAAACTTACTTTATGAAAAATCCCTACACATTTACATAGCTCCAAACTGTCCCTGATTTGGAACAAAGTCCCTCTGTCCCTCTTTGCTCCTCATTTGTCCGTCATTTTGGTCTCATCTATATAGTATATAAAATGCATTAATTACCATTTTTGTTGTACAATTCTCCTTTAAGGGGGACGTGGCAGAGGGTGTGTCCTATGCCTACATACTTTTGCTAATAGGAGTCCCTCGTTCCTATCTCAGAAAGTTGGGAGGTATACACATTTACTTCTTTGATGTCTGTGACACATAGGGGTAGATTTACTAAGGCTGATGCACTCAGAATTTGTAGCAGCTGTGCATGGTAGCCAATCAGCTTCTAACCTCAGCTTGTTCAAATAAAGGCTAAGTTCATCTTTTTTTTTTCCTCTAAATTCTAGCTCCCCTATGTACCAATATAGCATGCATGTACTTTTTTGCAAAAATATCAAAGCTTTCCATAAAATCTACAGACACATACCTTACTGTCCTACATCAATGATTCCAAACATATCTATTGCTTCTGTCTTATGTCCTTACAGATTTTCGGTTATGACACAGGAGTTGACCAGCTGAACTTATTAGCACACACCCTGCATCATCTACCCACCCATTCCCAGCTGCACTTTTTTTAAATGAAATGCAATCAATAAGTGATCACCTTTCTCACTAAATACACAATATACAATCAGATTGCAGTGTATGGCCATCTTTATGCAAGTACATAGGAGGGAGTGGACAGAAACACTCAGCTGTCAAGCCCCGTTCACATCTCTGCATAGCGGGAACTCGCATTCCCACATGCGTTTTTTTTTTTTTTGCGAGGTGGGGAGGTGTTTTGGAGCATTTTCACTCATCACACATAGGGCAGCCCATCCACCCGAATAGGCTTCCCTACACACAGAAATCACCCCAAAGAAGCTTTAGAACCTTTTTTAGAATGGAGCTTGGTGTGTTTTTTTACTGCGATTTTTTGGTGCAGCGCATTTCTGAAATGCAAGGAGACGCACAGATGTGAATGGAGCCTCGTTGTTCTTGTGTTATCACACCAATTTCACTTTCTGGCCCCAATCACATCTAGCGTAGTGGGAGCCCACATTTTGTATCTCGTTTTTCCTGTGACACGCATAAGGCAGCCTGTTGATTTAAATGGGCTGTGCTATATGTGTCTTATGGGACATGTTGGCGTTTTGCGGGTTGCATGTTTTTTTCTGTGCGTTTTGCAGCATTTGCCATTGTTTTTTTCACATGGCGAAATGAGTGTTTGCTTCTCTGTTTGGTGTGTTGTTAACAATTAATAGCACTGAAAGCGCAACTAGTAAATTTAGGTGTATAAAGGTGGCCATACACTATACAATCTGATTATACAATCTCCTTTAGATCTGCCATCAATTATGTAGTGCAAGGGCCTGCCTGATTGGATATAGAGTGATTGGCTAGATAGGTGTTTCCTCCTATTATATCAATTTGGTAAATCTAAAGGAAAAAAAAAATTCTGTCCACTTCCTTCTATGTACTTGTATAAAGAAGGCCATACACTATGCAATCGGATTGTGTATTTAGTGAGAGAAGGGTGATCACTGATTGATTGCATTTCATTTAAAACACGTGCAGCTGGGAATGGGAGGGTAGATGATGCAGGGTCTGTGCTAATGAGGTCAGCTGGTCAACTCCTTCCTGTGTCAGAACCTAAAGTCTGTAAGGACGTAAGAAGCAATAGATACATTTGGAATCATCGATGTGGGACAATAAGGTACTTGTCTGTAAATTTTATGGAAAGCTTTGATATTTTTGCAAAAAAAGTACATAAATGCTATATTGGTGCATAGGGGAGCTGGAATTTAGAAAAAAAAAAAGGTAAACTTAGCCTTTAAGCTTTGGCAATAAAACCTGGAAGCTGATTGGTTTCTAGGGAGAAATTAGCCTGATTTTGCACTCTCCAGCAAATAAACCCCACAGCGGTGGCGTACCTATGGGGGGCGGCCCCGGGTGCCATACATTGGGGGGTTGTCAGACCAGCTATCAGGGACGGGGCAGGGCCGGTGCTCTGTAGCTGTTCTGGCTCTTTATAGTCAGCTGCTCTGTGTTATTCAGCTCACATTCTGGCTCTTTACTGCCACCTCTGGATGATTCCTGCATGTGCACCCTTTTGTGTGAACTGCCAGTACTATATTTTGGATTGCATGTCTCATGCCTCACAGGGACATGTAGAAACAGGACCTGGGACTAGGAAGACCACCTTACAAGTGGGGGCTGTGAGTACAAGTGAAGGGAGGAGGCTGGGTGTGTGTGTGTGTGTGTGTGTGTGTGTGTGTGTGTGTGTGTGGGGGGGGGGGCAGCTAAGTGTATACACATACCTCCCAACATTTTGAGATGAGAACGAGGGACACCTACTAACAAACATTTGTAGGCATAGGACACACCCCCTTAAAGGGAAATTAACAAAAAAAAGGTTAATTAAATCCACAAGGACTTTTTTTTACCACTACTATTCCTTTATATTGGCTCTTAAAATGTATAAATGCAGCAATTTAGAATTTGGATGAAAGGTTTAGCACTGGGAAACACTTTTTAAAAGATAAAAAGTGCATTTTATATACAACTATATAGATCAGACCAAAATGAGGGACAAATGAGGAGGAAAGATGGACAGAGGGACATTGCTCCAAATCAGGGACAGTCCCTCAAAATCAGGGACAGTTGGGAGCTATGTGTACAGGTGTGTGTGTGGGGGGGCAGCTAAGTGTGTACAGGTGTGTGTGTGTGGTAGGGGGACTGAGTGCGTAGAGGTGTGAGGGGGACTGAGTGCATAGAGGTGTGAGGGGGACTGAGTGCGTAGAGGTGTGAGGGGGACTGAGTGCGTAGAGGTGTGAGGGGGACTGAGTGCATAGAGGTGTGAGGGGGACTGAGTGCGTAGAGGTGTGAGGGGGACTGAGTGCATAGAGGTGTGAGGGGGACTGAGTGCATAGAGGTGTGAGGGGGACTGAGTGCATAGAGGTGTGAGGGGGACTGAGTGCGTAGAGGTGTGAGGGGGACTGAGTGCGTAGAGGTGTGAGGGGGACTGAGTGCGTAGAGGTGTGAGGGGGACTGAGTGCGTAGAGGTGTGAGGGGGACTGAGTGCGTAGAGGTGTGAGGAGGACTGAGTGCGTAGAGGTGTGAGGAGGACTGAGTGCGTAGAGGTGTGAGGGGGACTGAGTGCGTAGAGGTGAGAGGGGGACTGAGTGCGTAGAGGTGAGAGGGGGACTGAGTGCGTAGAGGTGAGAGGAGGACTGAGCGCGTAGAGGTGTGAGGAGGACTGAGTGCATAGAGGTGTGAGGAGGACTGAGTGCGTAGAGGTGAGAGGGGGACTGAGTGCGTAGAGGTGTGAGGGGGACTGAGTGCGTAGAGGTGTGAGGGGGACAGTGCGTAGAGGTGTGAGGGGGACTGAGTGCGTAGAGGTGAGAGGGGGACTGAGTGCATAGAGGTGTGAGGGGGATTGAGTGCATAGAGATGATGGGGGGCTGAGTGCATAGAGATGTGAGGGGGATTGAGTGCATAGAGGTGATGGGGGGCTGAGTGCGTACAGGCATGATCAGTGAAGGGGGTGCCAGATGGGGGGGTGCCAGATACAGGATCTGCCCCGAGTGCCAAATGCTCTAGGTACGCCCCTACCCCACAGTCACTTTGCCCTGTAAATAGGCACTGCTGTGCCATAGAATTCACAGAACCTACAATGCTGATGTTATATAATTAAAGTGTAGGCTGTTACTACAGATTTCCATTACCAGTCTTACTGGCATGGATTAGGTAATACTCATTTTCCTTTCTGCTCTAGGCTCTTTCTAGTCGTGCTCACAATACCAAAACTCTAGGCATCTGGTAATGTGAACACTGATGAAGGTGAGGTTCAGAATTCAGGTGGGTTGTTTCTCTCCTTAAGCAAGACCATGTGACTGAAATTCTAGGTATTTGGTTACCCAACACAGCATAGTATGAAAAGAAGGAATTTAAAGCCTAACTCTGGTCTGGAAGGGAAAAAAGCCCATGCAGTTGGGAACTAAAAGGTTTAAAGGCGAGGTGAAAAAGCTGAATTCCTTACCTTAATCCTGCTCCAGCTGTCCTGCTCTCCCTACGGTGCTCTGTACATTAGGTGGTCCCTTTGGCATGATCACGTATAATGCATTGTGTGTAAGGGAGGCAGGAGTGTGACCCCGACCGGGAGTACATAAGAAAGGAGGCTTTGCAGGACTAGTTGCACTGCTGGAGTGACCCCGCTGGAGCAAGGAATAAGGTAAGTATTACAGCAAAAGAGCAGAATTTAACCCTTGCAGTGTGTGTAGGGGTAGTTATACCTTGTGCACAGAGTTGGGCTTTAAGATCTGCTATTACTCTTAATAAAATAGTTCTCATATGTGTATTTCAGCTATGGCTATAACTAGGTGCCTGAAATTCAGTTTTAAAGTGATACTAAGCACACACTATTTACTTTACATTATTAATTCTCATCTAAGTACCTCTTTTCCTAATAGATAAACAGCTGTCACATGACCTGGCTCTTTCCCAGCCTGTCTGCAGGGAAACAAAACAAGAAGAGCTTCTAGTCCTCTGCTGCTGGTTACATCCCTTCGGGATACAGTATACAAATAAATAATTAATGTAAAAATACTATTATAAATTGTCATACAAATATATTTTTAAAATTCAAATCTTTATTATTTTTTGGCAATAACATGGTGTGGGCAGGTTTTTGCCAGCCACAGGCTGTGTTACCTCCCTCTAGCCTGTGTCTTAGAAAAAGGGAAAAGTGAAGCTTTCATCAATCTACAAGTAATATCCCATCCCCTTTAGTGTTTAGCGTGTTAGTGGGCACGGAGGAGGAGTGAAGAAAGTGGGCTGTCATTTACCACTGTGTATATGTGATAGTGATGTCATAAAAACTCACTGAAAATTGAGCATGTGCACTAGCTGCCAACACTGCTCTGCAAAATCCCCAACTGCATTGGGGACATGATCAAAAGGGGGAGATAGCAGCAGGATCAACCAGGTTTTTTTTGCAGAATATAGAAAACAAATCTCATTGTGACTGGGTGAGTATGAACAGCATGTAATACGTTTTTTTTATGATGTGGGTTTAATGACACTTTAGGGAAATGATTTCTATGTTGGGAAAAAAATATGCTCCAAGCACTTTGAATGGTAGAAACCACACAGTTCTGGTACATAATAAATATTGAGACCATAGATTACTTTTTCAAACCCTTCAATATTTTTGCCTAAGGCTGAAAATTTGATTAGCTCCTGCTTCCAGGAAAATGCACTAAAATAAAAAGACATAATTGTTTCCAACAGAAATGTAATAGTGACTATGTTATCTACAGCATACCTAATATTTGTAAAGCAAAGCAAGTTTCACTTAAAGTGACACTATTGCTTGAAAAGAAGTTCTTAAAATTGGTAGCCTGCTAAAGAAGATGCCTAATACTCTCCTCTCTGGAGGGTGATGAATTCTCATTTTGCTCTCTTCAAGAGCTACAGACTACAGTAAAACCTCCACATCTAACACACTTCCAGTTGTTGCAGTTGCCAGGCAACCTGCTATTTCCTATTGTTCTTTGCGCTGTTTCTTACATAACTGCTGTGTATGGTCTGGCAGAGGGTACCACAGCATCTGATACACACAGAAGTATTGGATACTGAAGATACACCTGGAAGCCATAACTCTTGAAGAGCATGAACTGTGAACTTGCTTCCCATTTGAAAGGTAAGTATAAAGAGTCTTCTTTTTTTGTAAACTGTTATTATTTCTTTATTTATTTTTTCAGGTGATATAACTGCTTTAACTCTTGCTCCCCTCAGCTGCACATACTTCTCTAGAAGATCTGGAAGACCTATGCAAGCTCTCAGCCCCAACTTGGAGCTTGGACAGTGCAAGGCATCAAAGTTGCCAACCAGAAACCACTACTCATGGGAGAAAGGAGAGTCACTCTATACTCTATTTCACTTTGTATGAACATAGTGCCAGGAGAGTAAAGGTTATAATGTGCTGATCATTCAGTTCTCCCTCTCCACTCTGAGCAGAGAGTTGGGACTGTTAGTCAGCAGCTCTCTGCTCTCCCCTCTAGTGCTCGCTGGAGCACTGTGCTGGGGAGGGTGGCGGGAGGGTCTGGCTCAGGCTCTCAGCAGATCACTGAGAGGCTGAACCAGGTGACGGTCCAGGCTTCTGGGGGGATACCGACCATATGTTTGGGATCTTTTCAGAGCCTGGACCAGCTCTGTGACATTAGCCGACAGTGGGCTTCAGCCCGGTGTTGGCTATAAAAGTATCACAGGAGTACAGAACAAACTGCACTCCTAGGATCCATAGGAGAAGTATGACCAAAAAAGCTTTGGTCATACTTCACTCTTTTATTGAACCTGTTGTTTTGCCCAAATTGGCAAAGCACAGATTTAGTTAAAGCATAAGTTTATCTGAAAGACAAATGAAATAGGCAAAAAAGGAAGTTACTTACCTTCCATGTGATGTGTCTTTTGTGCTTCTGTCTTCTAGTTCAGTAGCAATCTTCCTACTCTGATGCCCCTGCCACTGTAATCTTCCGGTACATCCGAGGTAATAGAACTGCGGAGCTGTCACAGACACTCTGCAAGAGTGCTCTACTATGCCTGCCCCTTCCACCTAGCTCCTCCATTAATAGAAACCATACTACAACTTCTGAATGAAACAAGATCTATGAATGGAGGGGTGGACCTTTTAATCATCAGATTAGGGTGGCAAGGGTGGGTGGTGGGGCACTGGAGGAGGTAGATTACTATTGACTTAAGGACAGAAACACAAGGGACACATCACACTGAAAGTAAATAGTTTCCCTAGTGCTTATTTTGTATTATATTTAGATAAATTTTGGCTTTAAAATTACCCACAATCTGACTGTTTATGTAGTGTAAATAATTGCAACAGAACGACCCCTAATCAGAACTTGAATCACCCAAACCCAACTAGGTAATTTTTTTCCAGTGGTTTATTGTTATCTTTCAGTTCCCCCCCCATAATAATAAACTAAATCAACTCAATGCGCAATGAACACTCAAAGTATAAGGTATGATTTCATAAGAACAACCAAATGCATGCTCTAATATCTAAGGCTTCTGCCATTTATACTACATTAGCCTAAATTCCATGCTTGAAAAAAATGTTTGCCTTGGGAAATATCTGGACTTTTGTCCCAAGGGTAGATATCTATATAAGGCAACCAAAGTGCTTCAGGGCTATATAACCATAACAAACTTATTAGAGCATAGCAAATCAAAGAAAATATTTTTATAAAGACATTCTATTTGTTGCAAAAATGTATTTGTATCAGGTTTGATCATTTTCCTTATGAGAAACAGTGTATGTGTCATTTATGTGTCATATTTCTAAACATTTAAGCATGTTGTACATCAGCAAGAACGTAAGATATTTCCACTAAAACAAAAGGCCATTTCATGCAAGAATTTCTCCAACATTAGGATTCCCAAAGTGAAAAACAATGCTTATTTTTAGTTTGTAGTCAGTGACCTGTATGGAAGTGTGATAGAGCCTTGTTCTTTGACCCTTAGCTTTTTCTTTATCTGTGTTGTATTACGTACACTGCATAGTACGCACAATACAACATAGTTGTTAAAACTGAACTCCAGGCATACAGCTAAAAACATACATTACATGAAATACATATATGTTTGTTTGTTTTTTTTTCCTGCTAAAGGATTTATATTTCTCTTAACCACTTCAGCCCCGGAAGATTTTACCCCCTTCATGACCAGAGCACTTTTTGCGATTCGGCACTGCGTCGCTTTAACTGACAATTGCGCGGTCGTGCGATGTTGTACCCAAACAAAATTGACGTCCTTTTTTCCCCAAAATAGAGCTTTCTTTTGGTGGTGATGGATTGCCTCTGCGGTTTTTATTTTTTGCGCTATAAACAAAAAAAGAGCGACAATTTTGAAAAAAAACCACAATATTTTTTACTTTTTGCTATAATAAATATCCCCCAAAAATATATAAAAAACCCCAATTTTTTCCTCAGTTCAGGCTGATATGTATTCTTCTACATATTTTTGGTAAAAAAAAATCGCAATAAGCGTATATTGATTGGTTTGCGCAAAAGTTATAACATCTACAAAATAGAGGATAGTTTTCTGGCATTTTTATTATTCATTTTTTTTTTTTATTAGTGATGGCGGCGATCTGCAATTTTTATCGTGACTGCGACATTATGGCGGACACAGCGGACACTTTTGACACTATTTTGGGACCATTGTCATTTATACAGCGATCAGTGCTATTAAAATGCACTGATTACTGTGTAAATGACACTGGCAAGGAAGGGGTTAAACACTAGGGAGCGATGAAGGGGTTAAGTGTGCCCTAGTGAGTGATTCTAACTGTGGGGGGAGGGGCTACCTAGGACATGACAGCGATCACTGCTCTCGATCACAGGGAGCAGTGGATCTCTGTCATGACACAAGGCAGAACGGGGAAATGCTTTGTTTACATAGGCATCTCCCCGTTCTACCTCTCCACACGGCAATCGCGGGCCACCGGAGAACATCGAATTCCCGGGACCCCCGGGCACGCTCCTGTGGCGAAAGGCGGCAAATTTAAAGGGACGTACCTGTACGCCCATTTGCCTGCCTGTGCCATTGTGCTGACATACATCTGTGTGTGGCAGTCGGTAAGCAGTTAACCACTTCAGCCCCAGAACATTTGGCTGCTGAATGACCGGGCCTTTTTTTGTGCAATTCGGCACTGCGTCGGTTTAACTGACAATTGCGCGGTCGTGCGACGTGGCTCCCAAACAAAATTGACGTCCATTTTTTCCCACAAATAGAGCTTTCTTTTGGTGGTGTTTGATCACTTTGAAAAAAAACACAATATTTTTTACTTTTTGCTATAATAAATATCTCCCAAAAATATATAAAAAAATTTTTTTTCCTCAGTTTAGGCCGCTATGTATTCTTCTACATAATTTTTGAAAAAAAAAATTCCAATAAGCGAATATTGATTGGTTTGTGCAAAAGTTATAGCGTCTACAAAATAGGGGATAGATTTATAGCATTTTTATTATTATTTTTTTTTTTACTAGTAATAGCGGCAATTTGCGATTTTTATCGGGACTGCGACATTATGGTGGACACATCAGACACTTTTGACACATTTTTGGGGCCATTGGCATTTATACAGCGATCAGTGCTATAAAAATGCACTGATTACTCTAAAAATGTCACTGGCAGGGAAGGGGTTAACACTAGGGGGCGATCACAGGGTTAACTGTGTTCCCTGTGTGTGTTTCTAACTGTAGGGGGAGGGGACTGACCTAGAGAAAATGACAGATCATGGTTCCTAGCTATTAGGAACTCACGATCTGTCACTCCTCACAGAACAGGGACACTTCCCTGTTCTACCTCCCGTGCCCGCGATTGCTCATGGCCGGCGGTCATCGTGACCATCGGCCACAAGCATTTGCACCCCCGCAGTGCAGCGGACATGTGCTCGTGCCTGCTATCCCAATCCTGCGAGCCGCCGTATAGTTACGTGGGATCGTGCCGACCTGCCGCAGTATAATGACAGCGACCGGTCGACAAGCGGTTAATCTATTTCTGATATTTACACATACCCACACGCAGCCACATGACACCACTTGCAATTAAAGTGTTTGTAAAACTCTGAAATGAAAAATGAACAGAGCATATCTCTCAATAGTATGTACTAGCCTCAATCCAAAGCACCAAGTGTGATTTCTGTCTCTTCTCTCGTTCGTCTGCTATCTGCAATAGTCGCTTCTGACACGTAATCCAAACACCATATAATCTCAAGAGATGCTCCCCCTCCTCCTCCAGCACACATAAGGTGATTGGATTGACAGCCTCAGTTGTGCATATTTCCCTATGAGACTAGGTAGAGGGGAGTGTGCCCATTCCCTCCACTCAGGTCCTAAATTACACTCAGCTCTCCTTTCCATGCTCTACAGTGTGTGACAGCAGATCCCCACCCCCTGCCTGTTGAAGCTCAGAAAAGCTGTGTAAATTCTGGACCTTGAACTAATGTAGAGGAGTGAAAGCTGCAGGTAAACAGGTACATCTTATGCAGTATTTTGCCATGGAGTCTAGTAAGGTTACTTTGCATTATAAGCAAGGAAGCTTAGACCTCTGCAGTATATTGATGTGCTTTTATTAAACAAAAAATGATGTACATACAAAACTATTACAATTATAGGAATACTATACAAGACTGACAGATATACCTCTAACACCAAAATGACTAGCAAATAAGCAGAAACTATGGTCTGTAAACAGTAGATATACACTGAAAAGTTACTTAAATCAAATTAGAGTGGGTTCATGATCTCCGTAGGCACAGAGGATCCCAGGCTTTTAAGCAGTTGCTGGAGATCAGGCGAAGGCGTATTCAGCTATAGCTTATTTTGGCTGTACAGACCTTCCTTGGTGTTAAGTCATTATAGAGTCCTCTTGTCAGCTTATGCCTGCCAACCTTTTATTATATGGGTGTGGCCCCTTTCGCAATACAGAGTTTCAATGGGAGAAACATTCTCCAATTCAATAGACTGATCCAACTGTCAACTAAAATACAACAAACGGTATAAGTTACCATTGTATCCAGCGGCATTTGTTTGAGAGGTATCCGCTCACACACTCCAAGAAAACATGATGTCTGCCTCTAAGACAGACTACCTAAACAGATTTTTCCATGTACAGTAAAGTCTGAAAAAAAATACATATTGAACGCAACACATGCAGGATGATTTGTTTTAGCTCTGTGTATCACCTGAGGCCAGTGATTTCACTGGGTATATATAAGGGCTTCCAACCATTTTAGGGAATATAGTGGCATCCTTGCCAGATACCCAGCTTTTTGACTAGACAGAAAAGGAATTGCAGCAGACTGATGAAGTTTTTTAAATAGGTACAGGCTGATTAAGTTACCATGTAGCTCACTCTACTCTCTCTCCTCTTATCAGAATGTTGTTTGTCTACACATTTACATGCTTAATACCTGTTTGTCTCTCAGTCCTGTCCCTTCCATTCCAAGTCTGACAGCTGCTATAGGGGATTGCACGAGGTTAAAACATTATAATTATTTTGGATGTACTGTATATAGTGCCAACTTAGTTTACAAAATAAAGGGAGACAATACAGTTGCAGTACAGTTTAATACAGGAGGGTTAGGTGGACCCTGTTTGTGAGTGCTATAAGGGTGGGACAGGTGATACAAAAGATAACTGTGGAGGGATGAGTCAATGGAGAAAGTAAAATTTCAGTTGTTAGGTAGAGGTGGAATAGGCTTCTCTAAGCCCCTTTCACACTGAGGCGTTTTTCAGGCACTAAAAAGCTAAAAATAGCGACTGTAAAGCGCCTGAAAAACGCCTCCCCTGCCACCCCAATGTGAAAGCCCGAATGCCTTTACACTAGGGTGCTGCGCTGGCAGGACATTAAAAAAAGTCCTGTAAGCAGCATCTTTGAAGCGGTGGAGGAGCAGTACATACACTGCTCCTCCACGGCTCCTGCCCATTGAAATGAATGGGCACCAATGCCGAAGCGCCTGCAAAGCACTTTGACAGCGGCACTACACAGGCACATTTAACCCTTTATTTGGCTGCTAGCGAGGGTTAAAAGTGCCCCGCTAGCGGCCGAATAACGCTGCTAAAACGGCAGTAAAGTGCCGCTAAAACTAGCAGCGCTTTACCTCTAACACCAGGAGAGGCTCAGTGTGAAAGAGCTCTAAAATGGTGAGTTTTAAAAAATCACTTGAAGGTGGACAGAGTAGGAGATAGCCAGATAGCTTGGGGTAGGGAGTTCCAAAGGAAGAGAGGTTTTAGAAAAATCCTGAAGACTAGCATGGAAGGAGGTGATGGGGGACTAAGGGGGGTTGTAGAGAGAAGGTGGTCTTGGGTGGTGCGAAGATGAAATTCGAAGATGAGGATGGTGATGTTGCTTGGGGCAGAGCTGTGGATGGTTTTGTATGTTATAGTTAGTATTTTGAATGGAATGCATTGGGTGAGCGTACCAGTGGAGGAATTGGCAGAGAGGGTTGGCAGACACTGAGAAGTTGGAAAGGTGGCAGCAGCATTCATGATATACTGAAGGGAGTATAGTCTGTGTAGAGGTTGGCCAACAAGGAGGGAGTTGCAATAGTCAAAGTGAGACATAAAGGGAGTAAATTAGAACCCTTGTGGTGTCATCTGTTAAGAAAGGGAGTTTTGGTGGAAAGATGAAGATGGCAAGATTTGGACAGGGATAGGACGTGGGGCCGAAAGGAAAAGTCTGAGTCTAGATATGAAGTTAAATTTAGGTACATTCACTACTTTTTTAACCACATAAAACAAGTAAAAATGTGCGCTGAACTGAAAAAAGCAAGCGGCCAGCAAAGTTCGTAGATAACAAACAAAAAGTCACATGCATAAAAATTATTGCAGCGCTGAAAAGTTCAAAATGAAATTGAAGAGTGGGAGGAATCCAATCACCAAATATATTGTGCAGATGTAGAAAGAGTCACTCGTCACCACGTGGTAATGTAGTCTGCTTACCAGAAGGTGTTAAGGATTAGGCATAGATGATAAATTCTCAATAGCATCCAGCAAATCCAGCCCACTGGAACCCCTCATCAGACCACAACATCCGTGGGATTTCCTTCACATATAAACATCTCCCAATGGTCACTTCAGAATTAGGCATTCAGGCATGTGGTCATGCCCTGCCTCTGAAGACATCTGTTATGATGAAACATGTCAGGCAGGCTGACATCCGTACGCTGATTGCTGCAGCCGTTTGTTCCTATCATTGATGCATGCTGTTTTAAGCTTCAACTGTAAGTTACTACAATAAAAGTTTTTTTATCTATCATTACGGGCTTCACTATGGGTGCTTCATTTTCTTTTCTCGGATATATGATGGTTAATTTACTAAAGGAAAATAGGCTCTGCACTTTGCAATGTGCAGTTGCACTCTGTAAGGGCATTTGCTCCAGAGCATAGTAAATGAGCAAAAGCTCTGCTAAATTACATCATCTAATCATGTGCAAGCAAACATGCATTTTAAAACATTTTCCTTGTATGTGATTGGGTACTCTTTTCAAAGCGAAAATTTACCTCATTCACTAAGCTCTGGAGCAACTGCACTTGCAGAGGATTTGGTTCCAAAGAGAGAAAGTCTCACTTGGGAGCCCATACTGGTGCTACAGAATAGGGTTAGCTGTCTATGTGTGTTCATGGGTTATGGACCAAACACCTGATTTGAATACAACATTGTAAAATTCATAAATTCATATAATAAACATATGTTTCCTCAAACCCCCCTCTGTTCCACTTATTTACATCCCTTTTAAGCTCACCGTTTCCAAACAAGGCAGCTACAGATCATACAGTGTGCAGAATAGGCAGTCGGTCTCAGATTTCTGTGTATCTGAAATGTACATTTTTACAATTAATATGCATAGATGACAAGCAGGCAGTCATTTAGAAAAAAAAATACTAAATACTGTACTAATTTTGTTGTCTGCTTCTCATTAATGCATAATGAACCATGTACAGCAAATGTATATGCTAAATCCATTGCAGACAACCTAAACTGTAGAAATCATACATTAAAGACACAAGTTGGAGACAGGAGATGGGAGTCATGTTTTGGGCACCCTGCTGCTTGAGGACTATAAGGCAGACCACACACGTTGCAAATTTCTTTCCTGCAACCCGCAATTTGCACGATTTCCCCATCAACACAATATACAGTGCTGACAGGGGAATTCCTCCTGCTGAACAATTGTCTTCTCTCGGTGGGGTGTCGCGCAGGGGAAGCCGTCTCCGCTGGAAGAAGACAGTGAGCTAGCTGCTACAGCCGCTAGCGATAATCATAAGAGAATCCAGCAGGCTGGTTGTACCCAACTTGACCGATCAACTTGGTACATTCAATCTGCCCAATAACGGTTTGAACCTTGTATAGCCGGCCTAACACTATGTGGGTTGCTAGTAAAATATTTCCATAATGTTGATGTGATAAGCCATGGGAAGACACGTGGCAGGCAGACATTAAAGTATGTACTGTATAATAGAATCTTTTCATGCTCAACCCTATAAGGTTTATGATCCCTACAAACATACAATATATTGCCAAAAGTATTGGGACACCTGCCTTTACACGCACATGAACTTTAATGACATCCCAGTCTTAGTTTGTAGGGTTCAATATTGAGTTGGCCCACCCTTTGCAGCTATAACAGCTTCAACTTACTCATCCATGTCTTTATGGACCTTGCTTTGTGCACTGGTTCAAATCATTTGGTGGAGGTGGGATTATGCTGTGAGGTTATTTTTCAGGGGTTGGGCTTGGCCCCTTAGGTGGTCTTGGGTGGTGCGAAGATGAAATTCGAAGATGAGAATGGTGATGTTGTCTGGGGCAGAGCTGTGGATGGTTTTGTATGTTATAGTTAGTATTTTGAATGGAATGCATTGGGTGAGCGTACCAGTGGAGGAATTGGCAGAGAGGGTTGGCAGACACTGAGAAGTTGGAAAGGTGGCAGCAGCATTCAGAGGCCCTGCCTCTGAAGACATCTGTTATGATGAAACATGTCAGGCAGGCTGACATCCGTATGCTGATTGCCTTAAGAGTTCCCAGTGAAGGGAACTCTTAAGGCATCAGGATACCAAGACATTTTGGACAATTTCATGCTCCCAACTTTGTGGTAACAGTTTGGGGATAGCCCCTTTCTGTTCCAACATGACTGTGCATGAGCGAGTTTGGGGTGGAGGAACTTGACTGGCCTGCACAAAATTCTGACCTCAACCCAATAGAACACCTTTGGGATGAATTAGAGTGGAGACTGCGAGCCAGACCTTTTCGTCCACATCAGTGCCTGACCTCAGTAATGCACTTCTGGAAGAATGGTCAAACATTCTCATGGACACACTCCTAAACCTTGTGGACAGCCTTCCCAGAAGAGTTGAAGCTGGTATAGCTGCAAAGGGTGGGCCAACTGAATATTGAACCTTACGGACTAAGACTGGGATGACATTAAAGTTCATGCGCATGTAAAGGCGGGCGTCACAATACTTTTGGTAATATAGTGTAGCTTGATTTCACATGCATGCAATAATTCTTATATTTAAAGAGGCACTTTAACAATGAAGAACTATGCTAATTTTCAGCCAGAATGGTACAACATAATTGCCTACAGATAAACCCAGATATTGATAACAATCTTTGTCCCCAGAGGAAAACCATGAATGGTTCTAAACAGAGTATTATATTATTGTAACCATGTAGGTTACCTTTCTGGTCCTTTGGGCCTTAAAGCAGGAACTTCTCTTCTCAATCAGTATTGACTATTTTTAATCATTGTGCTGCTATTATTAGTAAATAGATGTTTTAAATTTTTTGTTTACATTTCTTCCGTTTGTAGTGCTCAGATGCAGTGTAGTTCCACTTTAATGGTTTTAGAGTGTTTCCACTGAATTTAAGCGTATACTCAGCATGTTTTACATTATGCCCTTCTATTAACTTCTCCACTTCTGTTTTTATAAGTTTTATAAAACTTATGCATTTCATTAATTGCAGTAGGCCAGATAGTAAGGCCATAAAAGAAGAAAAAAAACACTATTTTCAGGAGGTCAGTGGAGAAATTTGAACTGAGAGATAGAAAAGAAACAAGAGAATACAAGGAGAGAGATTACAGTGGATAGAATTAAATTAATATGTTAGACTACCAAATATAAGAAAAAGAGGAAACAGAAAGAGAACGAAAGTGAGAAGTGGGGACAACTGATGGGATTTAAAGAAGAAAAGAAAACACCACATAAGAAAAGAAAGAGAAGTATGATAAATTAAGTTGTAGGCAGCATGCCCAACTCTCTTTATTGCACAACCATCATTACTGGAACACGTTCTTGGTGCAGATAAAGGAAAACATAAAAAAGTATAAAGATAAAAAAATATATAAAAGATTTATCAATTACAAGTTTTTAACCACTTGCTGTCCCGCCCACAGTAATTTTACTGCGGGCAGGTGGCACAGCCAGGCACAATCACGAAAGTAAAAAAACTCCTGCATTTGAGAGATTGCCATGCTGTTGGTTGGAAAAGGGGAAAGGTCTTCACCAATCGAACTGCCACATTAGCTGTGCTGCCACTTACAACAGGTCAGGGGGAACCCAGAGAAAAAAATCTAAAAAGGAGAAAAGAACAGAGGGCACACCAGCCTAGATCTAGCTCTGAAGAAGAGGGAACACCCTCGAAACGCGTCAGTGGTTTTTGGACTAAATATCCCACCACTGCTGCTTGCCAGCTGATCTTGCTGGATGATGCAAACTATGGACTTTACATTCTATGCTTGAACGTGTTACTTGTTTGAGAGTATGCATTTTTATCATTTTATGCACATTAAAGTGTTGCGAAGGTAATGCGCAAGGCTGGTGCGCCCTCTGTTCTTTTCTCCTTTTTAGGCACAATCACGAACATGTGTATCATTGGCTAGTGGATGTGCAGCATGCTGTTCCTGCTGCCAATGTGTCCACTAGAAACAGCAGATTGCAGCTCCCGATACCCAACCGTTTAAGCAGCCAGGGTAGCACGTAATAGCAATGTGATCACATGATCACAATGTAAACACAGCTGTTATGAAGAGGTTTAATTCATAACAGCTGTGCTTAGTATTGTGATGCTGTGATTGTCCCATAGCTATCACATGGTACCTGGGCCAATCACAGCACCCTGTACAATGTGATAGCTGTGGGTCAAACAGTTCAAAACATTGCTGTTATGGGTGGTCATCACTGTAACGGCAATCAAAGTGTAAAAAAATAAATAAAAATTCTTAATTACCCCCCAGAGTAGTACAGTGTCCTTATAGTGGCATTGAACTACTCAGATGAAAGTATGTAACAAAATAGTAAAGTTAGTTAAAAAAGGAATAAAAAAAGTAAATAAAATGTAATATATATATATATATATATATATATATATATATATATATATATATATATATATATATATATATATATATATATATTTATGGTCGTGGCCCTAAGACCGAGACAAATGTGGATCACATAAACACGCGACAAGACTCACAACATAAATAGACCTAAGGTGTGGCTTTTGGTCGTCTGGTAGGTATGGCAAGAAAAGGGGCCATACCCAAGATAAGTAATGGATGATTGTGGAGGAGAATTTGCTGAGAAGTGCTGTAAAAAGGGGAATGGGAGGGAGGGTATCGTTCACTGAAACTGACAAAGAGGAAGGGGAAGTGGTCAGCTTAAATACCCTCCGGGCTCCTCCCATAAATTCAGGCCAGCACACTGGCCTTCTAACTTATGGTCGTGGCCCTAAGACCGAGACAAATGTGGATCACATAAACACGCGACAAGACTCACAACATAAATAGACCTAAGGTGTGGCTTTTGGTCGTCTGGTAGGTATGGCAAGAAAAGGGGCCAAAAATAACCAGGTAGGGAAGTATCTTTATTGCCTCTAACCTCATTGAGTGAGCTTGGAGAAAGGGCCATCTTGAGGGAACATATATATATCTGGTAAAGCAGGCAGACTTTCACCTGCCTAGCTTCTTGGTCACATGGTCTGGTACTCCATGCTGAGATGTGGCTGAGGCTGCGCCGATCCAAAGGAATATCCAGAATACCGCCCAGGGTCTAGGCCTAAGTTGACCAGTAGGACCCAAACATGTTTAATAAACTGATTTCCACTCAGGGGGTTGACCTGAAAAGGCAGTAACGGGCTGGAGACTGGCTGGCTGGGTGAAAGAGCAGACGGTCAAAAGATCGTTGTTGGGCACCAGGCATTGCTGGTTCGAAAGAAGTTTATATCCACTCCGGGTCCGGTTTGTTGCGTTTTCCGAAAGATAAAAGGACATAGTGGCTTGGATACCGGCCAGGTACAGCCTGATAGGGGTATGAGGGAGAGCCAGCTGTGTGTGGCAATAAGATATAAAGGCTAGGACATGAGTGACGTCATCTACTGTGGTTCCGGGACAAGTGGCAAGGAACCTACGGTAGGTGTTCCAGGCCGTAGGATAAGCCTTTAGTGTGTTGCTAGACAGTGAGTGGTAGATGAGCCGGGTTGCATTGGCAATGTGTGGCATCAATCCATTGTTAGTTGAGACCAAGGTGGGATAGGAGTGGATGATGGGTCGGCTCCGGGTTCCTCCTGGAAGAAAGACAAAATTGGAGCGGGACAGTGCATCGGCTGCGGTATTGCACTTGCCAGGGATATGCTTACAGTAACTGTTAAATTTGGTGATGTAGTGACAATTGCAGCAGACTGCGCAGGAAGGACATGACGGGGAGCGACTTGGATCTACCCTTATTAATGATGTCAGCTGTAACCTGGTTGTCTGTGGTGAAGAGCTCTGTCTGATCTGTCCACGTGTGGCCCCAGACTTGGGCTGCTGCCACGATGGGGTACAGCTCGAACAATGACGAAGATCGAGGGAAGCCAGGAATCAGGCAGATTTCCGGGGGCCAAGGTCTGGCAAACCAGTGATGGCCAAAAATTGCAGCAAAGCCAATGGAGGCTGCAGCATCTGTGACTACCTGGCGCGACTGAGCTGATACTGAGGGAAAAACATTGATATGTCGTTGAAGTTGAAGAGGAACTTGTCCCACATAGCCAAGTCTGCTATTGCTGCTGGGTCTAGTCTGAGGACTTGGTCGGGTCCTGCACTCGGGCAAGAAAGACTAAGAGCCTTGAGATGAACGACCGCCCCTGAGGAATTGTTCTCATAGCGAAATTGAGCATCCCTATCAAGGACTGCAGCTGTCTTTTAGTACATTCCTGTGACTGGGTAAACTCCTGAATGACCAACCTAACACAAGCTAATTTGTCAGAAGGCAGGCT
Source organism: Aquarana catesbeiana (assembly GCF_042186555.1). Classification (NCBI taxonomy): domain Eukaryota; kingdom Metazoa; phylum Chordata; class Amphibia; order Anura; family Ranidae; genus Aquarana; species Aquarana catesbeiana. The sequence continues at coordinate 626,067,449 of NC_133325.1, forward strand.
AGGCTGCATGGCGTGCGTATCCAGGACGATGCCTGAGAAACTTATGAAATGTGTTGGGCCTTCCACTATGTGTTCATTGAGATTGTTGAAGACCTCTCTTAGCTTGTCTAGATCTACCGGGGGGGGGGGGTATGTCTAGGTGTTCGATAAGCAGAAAATCGTCCGGATAATGGATAACCCTGTGGCATTGGGCCTGGTGTGACAGGTTTAAGTGAGGGATTGGGCAAAACCGTCAGCTTTGTGGGCGAAGTGGCGACAAAAGAGTTCCGTGTCTGTGAGGCTCCAGTCAGAGCTTATCTGGAACTGGGCAAGTCTCGCTGCTGCTTTGGCTGAAAAACGACCGATGGTCGTAGACGGCAAAACCTCCATATTTGTAAGCAAGATCTGTCATTGCATGAAGGTATAAGCCCCGCTCCTCCCTACTGCTGAGGGTGGCTGAACAAAGTACATCTCTGAACATCCCAAAGGCCAGGGTGAACTCAGTGGCTGACAGCTTACGACTGAGGCTGGGGTCTCTCGACTTGACAACCACTGAGACATCCCCCCCCAGGCGTATGATTTGTTGTCAGCCAAGTCATGGACTGAGATGAGCAGGGATGCCAATTGACGTCTTTGCCCTCCAATATATCCTCCCTGATGCTGGTCGGGACAAGATGAATGGGGAGGACGATAGGTGCAGAGCCTGGTGTACCTGCAGAAGGAGAAGCTGTCATCGGGACCATGACCAGGTCCGGGAGGGCCATGGATGGGCGAACTTTCAAAGGTGTGACTCTGGTCTGGACGTCCGAACTGTTGCGGCTAAGGGGGAGACCAAAGAGTGCATGGATTGTAGGGATGCCTGTTGGGCCCAGCTGCAGCTGGAGGCGGGAAGAGGAGCCTGAAAAGCTTTGCCTTCCTGGCCGTTAGCAGGAAAGGGAATATCCCTGTGACTCAGCTATGAGTTTGGGGATGTTCCGTCCCCTGAGGGACTGCAGGCAGCCGCGCTCTGAGCCGTTTGGGGGGGGGGGGTAACAGAGGGGCGGGTGTGAAGTCCTCGCTGCCAGAAGACAAAAAGGGGGCTGGGTGCTCATATTTAAGAGGAGTCATAGCCATAGGATAGAGAGCGGAGTGGTAAAGAGAAAACTCAGAGGAGAGGAGGAAAAAGGAAGAAGTACAGAAAAAGGAATGATAGGCATAGACAGGAGCTGACAGAGTTCTGTTGTGCAGAACTTATGTTGAGTGAAAATTTAGAAAACTCAGAAGAGTGCGTGGCGACCGAGGTGGGCCAGGAGGTGACTGGCCAGATAACCGATAGCTCGGGTGCCTGTCTGTGGCAAGCACAAACCTGAAGACCAGAACCCCAGGGCGTACTGGGGCGAGAAGTAGAAGTCTGGTACGGCCTACGTAGGAATGTTGCGGTCTGTAGGGGGTGACGTGTGCGCGGCCTGCTAACACTTGCACTGCCAGCAAGTCTACTGTTAAGCGACCTTGTCTGCGAGGTGAAGGGTCGCCCTTCGAAAACAGAGTGTCATGTATAGACATATGTGACAGAACTAACGCCTGGAGATCACGTCCAATGATGTATGTGAAGTAACGGTATAGTGAAAGGGTGCTGCAGAATGATGCGATAGAAAAGCCCATGAACTAGGCCCTGACTGACGCTCTAGTAGCGAGGTCCTGGTTATGATCGAAACTCGGTCGACCGGGAACACCTGCAGTAGGGGTGACATGAGTGCAACAAGATTTCTTTACTTTTTTTTTTTTTTATGTGTCCCCCTTGTATGCGACTGGCCCTGGTGAAGATGCAAACATAGCGTTTTTTTTTTGTTTTTTTTTGTTTTTTTGTTTTTTTTTTTTACCTGGGAAATAACGTCCAACCTGGTACAGGATGGAACCTGAACTCGACTGACCTGAGGGAGAAAAGATAGACGAAAACAATGAGTGGCTCGTATGAATGCCACTGGAGACGAGTGACCGATTAAGTGCCACTAAAAAATGAAGTGGGCTGTATGAGCACCACTGAGTGTGCTTGCAGGGATTGCAAGGAGTATATGTTGAGATGCATGTTTGCAGCGATTGCAAATGGGTATATGCTGAGATGCGTGTTTTTGCAGCGATTGCAAGGAGTATATACTGAGATGCGTGTTTTGCAGTGATTACAAAAATGGGTAAATGCTGAGATGCGTGTTTTTGCAGCGATTGCAAGGAGTTTATACTTAGATGCGTGTTTTGCAGTGATTGCAAAAAATGGGTAAATGCTGAGATGCATGTTTTGCAGCGATTGCAAGTGGGTAAACACTAAGATGTGTGTATTTGCAGCAATTGCAACGAGTTTATACTGAGATGCATGTTTTGCAGTGATTGTATACGGGTAAATGGTAAGATGTGTGTATTTGTAGCAATTGCAAGGAGTTTGTACTGAGATGCATAATTTTACAGAGATTGCAAAATGGGTATATGCCGAGATGCGTGTTTTTTGCAGCGATTGCAAGGAGTTATGATGAGATGCGTGTCTTGCAGCGATTGCAAGGAGTTTATACTGAGATGCATGTTGCAGCAATTGCAAAAATGGGTAAATGTTGAGATGCGTGATCTTGCAATGATTGCAAGGAGATTATACTGAGATGCATGTTTTTGCAGCGATAGCAAATGGGTAAATGTTGAGATGCGTGTTCTTGCAGCGATTGCAAGGAGTTTATACTGAGATGCATGTTGCAGTGATTGCAAATGGGTAAATGTTGAGATGCGTGTTCTTGCAGCGATTGCAAGGAGTTTATACTGAGATGCATGTTGCAGCGATTGCAAATGGGTAAATGTTGAGATGCGTGTTCTTGCAGCGATTGCAAGGAGTTTATACTGAGATGCATGTTGCAGCGATTGCAAATGGGTAAATGTTGAGATGCGTGTTCTTGCAGCGATTGCAAGGAGTTTATACTGAGATGCATGTTGCAGCGATTGCAAATGGGTAAATGTTGAGATGCGTGTTCTTGCAGCGATTGCAAGGAGTTTATACTGAGATGCATGTTGCAGCGATTGCAAATGGGTATATGCTGAGATGCGTGTTCTTGCAGCGATTGCAAGGAGTTATGATGAGATGCGTAGCTTGCAGCGATTGCAAGAAAGGTCACCTACTGATAGGCGAAAAAGAAAAGGATAGCAGAAATTGTATATGTAGGAAGGAACTGCGAAGTGGCATACGTAACGAATCGTCGATTTGTTATAGGGACTGTTACGTATTGGTGTGTGGGATACTCGTGACGCGAACCGTTGTGCCGCTTGTGCGACTAGGTTCGGAGTGGACTGTGATGCATGTAGCTGCTGAGGTGATGTGAATCGGACAAAAAATAAATAATGAATCGTAGGGTATGGTAAGAACCACTACAAATTGGTGTGCAGGATAAGACCGATGCAAACCATTGTGCCGCCGAGGCGACTATGCTTGAATCCGACTGTGATTCGTATGACATGAAAGCAATACGAAACAGTCAGTAGAAAATTACATAAACAACGAACCATTTGTGGGGTACAACAGGGACTAATAAGAATCAGTGAGCGGGATGCATCTGATGCGAACCATTGTGCTGCCGATGCGACTAGGTTGGAATCGGATTGTAGCAGGTATGCAATATGAATCGGCTGTAAAGAGATGGCACTGATACAAATCGGTTGTAAGATGTATGAAGTGAATCCAATACAAATCGGTTGCAGCGTGTATACCACACCTTACTTCTAAAACCGAACACATTCCAACCGCCCAGCCCCCCAGGCTAATCAAAGTGCAGACAAGGCCCCATGTGGGTCTAATTACCACCTCAATCAGACACAGAACCCATGCAAATAATACATGCTGATCTCCAAATGGATGAGACGGCAACCCCATAGACAGTGAATCCTATGAGAAAATGAAGCCTGTATCGAGTGATATCAGAGAACAACCAACAATGGCTCAGAGGCTTGGATCTACGAATAAATTGTATGTTTGTGGATAGGATGACAAGCAAGGCAGAGCAAGCCTGCAAATCTAAGTTTGCAGGTATAGGAAACATATCCAATGGTAACATTGCATATGAAAAAAAAAGGTTTGAACCCTACCTGCAACAGCAAGCGAGAACCGCCGACGAAGACGCTGCAACCCACTTGTAATCGAACGCACAGACTTATGAACACAAAGTAAGCTGGGAAGAGTCAGCACAGTGACATGTAGTATCGTTCACTGAAACTGACAAAGAGGAAGGGGAAGTGGTCAGCTTAAATACCCTCTGGGCTCCTCCCATAAATTCAGGCCAGCACACTGGCCTTCTAACATATATATATATATATATATATATATATATATATATATATATATATATATATTTTTTTTTTTTTTTTTTAACATACTGTCATCAGTCAGTATCCCTGCTCAACGCCACACCAGTCAAATGATGACGCTGTACTGCACTGGTGACAGTATGTAAAAAAAGAAATAAATAGTTGTGAAAAAGAAATTATGTAATTTCTTAATTTTCAAAAAAATTGTGACAAAAATGAAAACTTAAAAGATTCGCCATGCCTCTTACTAAATACCTCAGACTGTCTACTTTCCAAAAAGGGGTAATTTGGAAGGTATTTGTTAATATAGCAAAAAAAGCAAGAAAACCTAGTGGTGATCAATTACCACCAAAAGAAAGCATTATTTGTATGAAAAATGATATACAGTAAATTTCATTTGCGTGAAGTGTTACATGACCAAGCAATTGCCAATTAAAGTAGCACAGTGCTAAACAGCAAAAAAAATGGCCTGGCCATAAGGGGATAAAACCTTCCGGAGGTCAAGTGGTTAAACAAGGAGAAATAAAAGTTTGTTTTAGACTCTAGTGGGTAAGATGCGTGGAAATTAAAGCACATCAGTTTCAGTCTTCATCTTTATCTCTTAGGAAAACGATCCACAACCCTGTACATGCTCTTAAAATCCTTGAATTTAATAATTCTCCATAAAAATCAACTTCATCTCTAAATTCATCTTTGACTTCGCCCCCTGACAGCTGACAAGTAGAGACAATGACATATGGCTGTCAAATGATGTCTTTGACTTGCCAGCTGTGATTAGAAGATGCAAGAAGGTGGTACTCAAAGGCTAAAGAACTGAGTCTTGGGGGACAGACTGAAGCAAAGGTTTTTATTTACTGATTATAGAGAGTTCCTTATAAGCTGAATAGTTCCTTATTGACAGCAATCTCTGTATACATTGACAAACAGAAGGGTTGATTTAAACCATCTTATATTAATAATTAAAATCCTTTCTTACTTTTATTCTCAGGTTTCAAGTCTCACATTCCCTTCCCAAGGCTGACATCAGAGCTTCTAGATCACCATAATTTCCAGAGTGCCTGCAGTCGGCATTACAGGACCACCATTAGAACAATTGTCTCTCACAATCAAGATCTAGAGGAAGCTCTGTACCATTATGACCTTCCAGGAACTGGGCGGAACTAGGAGCTCTGGCATCACTTGGGAGATATAAAATGGGCACTTGAAGTCCGGAGATAAACATATTTTATTGTGTATGTCTAATCTGTGTCAACAAATAAAATAATATATTTTTAAAGTTTGTGGTGTTGGTATAAGTAATTTATAATAAGCAATAACATAAATATTAAACATTGTAGTGGAGTTAAACCTAAACTCATAGTTTTCTGCTATGCAAAAACATTACAGAGCCATTGACACTGTCCCTATTCCTTTACTGGATTCTCTGAAGAAAATATTTAAAGAATGCACTCTAGAGAGATGAAACAAGAAGTGTATGCTCTGGGTATGACCAGGACAGGAAGTAGAGTGAAATCTCCCCCTGGCCAACACTAAAGATGGAGCGATTTTCCTTCCTGCAACCCGTGGTTGGAGGGAAGAAAATTGCTCGCTTCCCCCATCAACACAGTGAGTGCTGATGGGGGAATCCCACTGCGGAGTCATTGTATTCATTGTGTTCTCCATCCCCACCAGGAGAACACAGTGATTACTGCTAGGGACTATAAAAGCCACTAGCAATAATCACATTGAAAATCTGACAGGTTGGTTGCATCCAAATTGATCGATCAACTTGGATAAATTTAGCCTTCACATACATTGTTCGAATCTCAGCCGATCCCTGCTGAACCGGCTGAGACTCGAACCGTCTGTGGCCGGCTTAACAGTGAATCACCTTTTAGGTTTTTTTTCTCTATTTTCACTGCAGAACAGATTGAAAGGACCAGCTACACTTAATTCTCCTATAACCTGACCTTACCATCAGAAATGCTGCTGTTAATAAGCATACATTAAAAGAAAACTTTTGTTGCACTGTCATCAAATAAATGATCATAAAGAAATATATTATGTACATAAAGTGTCTCACCTTACGTTTCGTTGTAAGAGACGTCATCACTGAGGCAAGTAGCAGTGACGTCAGTATGCCCACCGGGGCGCCGGACGATTTTGTAAATGAATGCCTGTTATATATTCAGCTCTTGTAAGTAGATGTCTTTTATTTAATAAATGCGTTTTAACGGACACTGTACAATGAGGATTTCTTCCCATCTGCCCCATGTGAATGGTCAGGAGTACTTTCTGGTAAAGTACCATTTGGTGAGGGAGACTCCAGAGTGTGTCCAGGGCAAGTGATTACCTATATGGGCTTTCCTGCTAGGATATACTTCCAACCACCATAGTGAGGGGAACTCACTACAAGCGAGGTCAAACTCATTCAGGGTCTCTTCTGGTAAGAGGCCAATTTTATCGTGTCTTGGAGTGGGTCACTTACAACACCAGCATACTGAAGATGTGCCCAATTTGCTCACCATACCCTAACTGAATAATTTTAGGGACTTTTTACCTATTCTTTGCACTTTGGCACATTATTATCTTTGCATGATTACACAATTTTTTTAATGAATTTTGCATATTTATTTTTATTACTTCACATATTGGTGTGAGAAACTTTATGTACATAATATATTTCTTTATGATTTATCATAATTTATTTGATGACAGCGCAAAAAAAAAATCCAAATTTTTTGTTTATTTATATTGATATGTGCAATATATTTTAGTGCAGCTGTCAACACTTTTAATCTTAACTTTATTGGTTGTATCACACTGAGCGCAGATAGTGTCCATCAAATATTCATACATTATCTTCAAATTGTTCTTGCACCTTCAAGTGCAGCATTTATTTTGACTGACCTTATCACTTTACCAGTTACACTGTGACAAGCCAACGTTGTTCAGGAATTATTTTCATTGAATTTGATAAAACAGCCTCTAATTAGCACATACAGAGTAACTATAAACTGGTCATTAATACGTTCACTGCGTCATAAGACTTAAAGTGGAACTTCAATCTCTCATTCAGCATTAATTAATTTTAATCCTCATGCTGCTAGCATAAGTAAATAGATAGGAAGCTATATTATATTTACATGTTTTAAACATTTTTTTATCTTTCTTTAGTTACTTCCTGGTTTATTGCCTAGGAAAATGATGCCATACATCCCAGGAGACTTCAGGAGGGGAGGAGTGGAGGAGGGGTTTTCTCAGCTAAGCACACACTCCTGCATGCATGGATTCCAGGAAGTAAATTTTACATTAATCATTTGCCCTTACTCAAGATGGCCACAGCCAGCAATGCTAGGGGCATTTTTTCAAAGTGATTTCTCAACAGAATAAAGCATGGAGACATGGATAGGTGGGGGAGTTTAAATTTGATTAACAAAAATGATATACCATATATAATTGCTGCACAAACCATTTTGCAATTCAAGGTGAATAAAATTATTTTTCTGTTTTAACCTCCCTAGCGGTAATCCCGAGTGTGGCTCGGGGTTAATTTTCAGTACCAATAGCAGTAACCATGAGCCACACTCGGGATTGCATCGCAGTATCCAGGTACAATTACTTACCTTATCCCTAGGATCCTGCAATGTCCTCCCGCTGTATCCTCCGCCAGATTCTCCACCCGATGCATCAATGTTCCGGGCTACGTTTCCTGCAAGTGTCGCAACGCATGAGGCGGAGCCCGACAGCAAATTAAAAAAAGTGCAAAAATTTGAATCACTTGCAGAATTGAGCGATAGTGATTTGTGGGGAAATTCGGCATCAGACACTGAAAGCGACAATTCTGTAACTGAGCTCAGTGCTGCGTGATCCGTACCACAGTCAACAGAGCACCAAGTTTGCACATCACTGAGCTCAGTCGCAGAATTGTCGCTGTTGTCACTTTCCGTGTCTGAAGACGAATTTCCCCCGAATCACTATCACTCAATTCTGCAAGTGATTCTAATTCGCTATCGCTGTTTTCTAGCTGATCTAAAACCGCTTTTGATGTAGAGGGATGCTTTCCATTGTCCTGATTGTGACATGTTTCAAAATTTTTCATACCCGGGATGTTTACTAAAGCAATATGCAGTGTCTAGTATTACAGTGACTAGTATTATTGCACCTTTGCTTAGACAAATTTCAGTGTTTTTGATTTGATGACATTATTGAATAAAATGTATTATTATTTTTTATAATGATTTATAGTTATTTATTATATCATAATTTATGATTTTGTATTACAAACTTTATCATACCCGGGATATCTACTAGACTCTTGTTTGGACAAATTTAAGTGAGTTATTCCTAAGAATTACAGGTCTACAATATAAAACGTCAAATATCTATGCAAAACAATGTACCGCTTTGACATTCAGACATAATCATACCGCCAGGGAGGTTAAACGGCATCTGCCTGCTTTCTAAAACTGGTAAAAATTAAAATATTCGTTCCTTGAAACCATGGCAACACTGGTGGGATTGTATATAGAACACCCCCTGAAATGTCTTTATCTACTCCTATGATTGGCTCAGTGCTTTTTTACAACAATTGTATCTTATTATAACACTCTGACTAATCATGTGATACCAGGAAAACCCTTTCTAGTGGTAGGAAATGACTTGATCTGTTTCAACAGTTGCGTGGCTGTTATGCCCTTCGACATAAGTCCATTGGCTTTAACTATTACTAAGGCAGAGTGGAAGTGGAACAAATATGCAGATCAGAAGTTCTGACTTATCTATAGCTTTCTATAGCTTCACTAGCTAAATGCTCACTCTGATTAGGTCTGGCAATGGAGAGTTCCATGGAGCTAGAATTTTAAAGCTCAGGGGGCCATCAATGCATCCATATTCCCCCTACTACAGGTATTCTTTAAAACAATGAACCAGCTTTCTTTAGTCATTCACATTTTACACAGGTAGATTCAGTGGGTTTTCTTTTCTTGATACCTCTAAGTTATTTGACCAAGAAAATGTCATGCCCTGGGAGCAGGCAACTTATGTTTTCAATTGAAGGCATTGGAGGTTGTTAGCTTTTCAAAATGAATCTGCAGAGAGTTTGTCTACTGATACAGAAAGAATGTCCTTGCTGTGGGGTAGACAAGTAATGCAATGGCCTAAGGCCAAGAGTCAGAGGTGAAAGACAGAATTAAGGTCAGCAGTACAGTAGAGATACAGACACCAATTATAAACTTTATCACTCACTACTCCATATGGTATAGATCACCATACAACCCTTCTTAACTCATTTTTCCATTACTTTCTTATGACTCTGTTCAGATATCCTTCCTGCTCTGGTCACATGGGTTCCATTATTGCCCTGAGAAGAGAAAGAAAACAGAACAGCCATGTGTTCAAACTTTAGGGATTAGAATTAGCATACATCACTGTTCAAGCTTTTAAAAAGGCCACTCAAAGCTGCCGTTTTTGGTTATATACAGATAACATTTGTTGGGGAGATCTCAGTGCTTGAGTTCTTGGCCCCATTTTTTATTTTTTATTAAGGAGCCACAGGAATAGCTAGAACAGTGGCAGATTAAGTATCTTGGACCTGGGCCTTTGTCAGTTCAAGGCTCCATACTCTTGGAGTTCTGATTATACAGTATGCCTCAACGAATCCTAGAGGAACATTTCTCTTAACCACTTCAGCCCCGGAAGGATTTACCCCCTTCCTGACCAGAGCACTTTTTACAATTCGGCACTGCGTCGCTTTAACTGCTAATTGCGCGGTTATGCAATGCTCTACCCAAACGAAATTTGCGTCCTTTTCTTCCCACAAATAGAGCTTTCTTTTGATGGTATTTGATCACCTCTGCCGTTTTTATTTTTTGCGCTATAAACGGAAAAAGACTGAAAATTTTGAAAAAAAATGATATTTTCTACTTTTTGTTATAAAAAAAATCCAATAAACTAAATTTTAGTCATACATTTAGGCCAAAATGTATTCGGCCACATGTCTTTGGTAAAAAAAATGTCAATAAGCGTATATTTATTGGTTTGCGCAAAAGTTATAGCGTCTACAAACTAGGGTACATTTTCTGGAATTTACACAGCTTTTAGTTTATGACTGCCTATGTCATTTCTTGAGGTGCTAAAATGGCAGGGCAGTACAAACCCCCCCCAAATGACCCCATTTTGGAAAGTAGACACCCCAAGGAAATTGCTGAGAGGCATGTTGAGCCCATTGAATATTTATTTTTTTTGTCCCAAGTGATTGAATAATGACAAAAAAAAAAAAAAAAAAAATTTACAAAAAGTTGTCACTAAATGATATATTGCTCACATAGGCCATGGGCATATGTGGAATTGCACCCCAAAATACATTCAGCTGCTTCTCCTGAGTACGGGGATACCACATGTGTGGCACTTTTTGGGAGCCTAGCCGCGTACGGGGCCCCGAAAACCCAGCACCACCTTCAGGATTTCTAAGGGCATACATTTTTGATTTCACTCCTCACTACCTATCACAGTTTTGAAGGCCATAAAATACCAAGATGGCACAACCCCCCCCCAAATGACCCCATTTTGGAAAGTAGACACCCCAAGCTATTTGCTGAGAGGCATGGTGAGTATTTTGCAGCTCTCATTTGTTTTTGAAAATGAAGAAAGACCAGAAAAAAAATTTTTTTTTTCTTTTTTCAATTTTCAAAACCTTGTGACAAAAAGTGAGGTCTGCAAAATACTCACTATACCTCTCAGCAAATAGCTTGGGGTGTCTACTTTCCAAAATTGGGTCATTTGGGGGGGTTTTGTGCCACCTGGGCTTTCCATGGCCTCCGAAACTGTGATAGGCAGTGAAGAGTGAAATCAAAAATTTACGGCCTTAGAAAGCCTGAAGGCGGTTCTTGGTTTTCGGGGTCCCGTACGCGGCTAGGCTCCCAAAAAGTCCCACACATGTGGTATCCCCGTACTCAGGAGAAGCAACAGAATTTATTTTGGGGTGTAATTTCACAAATCCCCATGGCATGTTTGAGCAATATAACATTTAGTGACAACTTTGTGCAAAAAAAAAAAAAAAATTTGTCTCTTTCCCGCAACTTGTGTCACAATATAAAATATTCCATGGACTCGACATGCCTCTCAGCAAATAGCTTGGGGTGTCTACTTTCCAAAATGGGGTCATTTGGGGGGGTTTGAACTGTCCTGGCATTTTATGCACAACATTTAGAAGCTTACGTCACACATCACCCACTCTTCTAACCACTTGAAGACAAAGCCCTTTCTGACACTTTTTGATTACATGAAAAAATTATTTTTTTTTGCAAGAAAATTACTTTGAACCCCCAAACATTATATATTATTTTAAAGCAAATGCCCTACAGATTAAAATGGTGGGTGTTTCATTTTTTTTTTCACACAGTAATTGCGCAGCGATTTTTCAAACGCATTTTTTGTGGAAAAAACACACTTTTTTAAATTTTAATGCACTAAAACACACTATATTGCCCAAATGTTTGATGAAATAAAAAAGATGATCTTAGGCCGAGTACATGGATACCAAACATGACATGCTTTACAATTGCGCACAAACGTGCAGTGGCAACAAAATTAATACATTTTTAAAAGCCTTTAAAAGCCTTTACAGGTTACCACTTTAGATTTACAGAGGAGGTCTACTGCTAAAATTACTGCCCTCGATCTGACCTTCGCGGTGATACCTCACATGCATGGTGCAATTGCTGTTTACATTTGACGCCAGACCGACGCTTGCGTTCGCCTTAGCGCGAGAGCAGGGGGGACAGGGGTGCTTTTTTTTTTTTTTTTTTTTTTTTCTTTATTATTTTTTTGCTTTTTTATCTTATTTTTAAACTGTTCCTTTCATATTTTTTTTTAAATCATTTTTATTGTTATCTCAGGGAATGTAAATATCCCCTATGATAGCAATAGGTAGTGACAGGTACTCTTTTTTGAAAAAATTGGGGTCTATTAGACCCTAGATTTCTCCTCTGCCCTCAAAGCATCTGACCACACCAAGATCGGTGTGATAAAATGCTTTCCCAATTTCCCAATGGCGCTGTCTAAGTCCTAAAATGCTCGTAGCTTCCGGTTTCTTAGGCCATAGAGATGTTTGGAGCCACTCTGGTCTCTGATCAGCTCTATGGTCAGCTGGCTGAATCACCGGCTGCATTCTCAGGTTCCCTGTTGAGACAGGAGAGCCAGAGAAAAACACGGAAGACGGTGGGGGGGGGCATTCCCTCCCACTGCTTGTAAAAGCAGTCTAGAGGCTAATTAGCCGCTAGGATTGCTTTTACATGAAAGGCGACCGCTGGCTGAAAAGAATGATACCAAGATGATACCTAAACCTGCAGGCATCATTCTGGTATAACCACTCAATCTACAGCGACTGCACTTCCAAGTGCACTTTCAGTGCACTTTCAAGTGTACTTGTAGTGCACAGTGGATTTGCCTTTAGTAAATCAACTCCATTATTTGGTTCTCTAACTTTGCTGTAGCTGCAATTGTCAGTATTTGTGATGGGGAAGAGATTGGGTGGTTTTGCTAGGGGGGGTGGTCCCTATTTCCAGGAGGAGGAGGACTGTCTTTGGCCACTGCTAAAGCCAATCACAGTCCTGCTAGCCCCGTCCACCATCTGGAGGAAGATGACTTGGTTGCCATTACCAATCTCAGAAAGAAGGGATTTCACTGTGATTGAGAAAACCACAATCAGGAGACAGTTTTTGAAATTTTTGTTGAGCTTCTGGGAACTTTGTTGAAATTATTCCTGAACCTTTGTGTCACTTACTACTGAACCCCGGCACTCTGTGTCCCTTTAAGCCACAGCCAGTATTCAGCGCAATGAAAATCACACCCAACTTTTGCTGCGGTGCACTTTTTCTCAACTGCGGGGCCCAACTTATGATCTTGCACACAGGCCCACTGCTTTCAGAAAATGCCCCTGAGCTGAGCTCATCATTGCACATCCATTCCAGATGCTTGTATGTGACTTCACATACATCACATACATCACATACAAGCACGTGGGCTGGATGCAAGAGGTGGATCAGCAGGATGAGTGTGCCAGGGCAGGTAGATGTGTCTCATGTCTGCTTCCTTTCACCACTCTGCATATCACGCATATCATAGATGAGAAGAGGGTACAGCAGTGGGGAAAATGAGCATAAGGGGTTCAGAGGTGGGACAGAAGAGCAGGAGGGTACAGCAGTAGGGAAGATGTGCAGGGAGGTACAGTGGTGGAAGATATGAGAAGGCGGTTCAGCAGTGGGACAGAAGAGCAGGGGGGTACAGTGATGAGGCAGATGAGCAGGGGGGTGGGTCCAGTGTTGGGCTAAATGTGACGGGGGTTCGGTGGTGGGACAGAAAAGCAGGGGAGTAGAGCAGTGCATGGGCAGATGTGAAAGGAGGTGTATTGGTGGGACAGATGAGTAGGGGTTTACAGAGGTCGGGCAGAAGAGCAGGGGGGTACAGAGGTGAGACAGATGTGCAGGAGGTACATTGGTGGGGCAGATGAGAAAGCAGGTTACAGTGGTGGGGCAGATGAGCAGATGGATTCAGTGTTAGGACAGATGAGAAGGTGATTCAGTAGTGAGACAGAAGAGCATGGGGATACCGCGGTGGAGCAGATGTGTAGGGAGGTACAGTGGTGAGGCAGATGAGAAAAGGGGTACCTTGATGGGGTAGATGAGCAGGGGGGTTACAGTGGTGTGACAGAAGAGCAAGGGGGTACAGTGGTGGGGCTAATGTGCAGGAGGTACAGTGGTGGGAGGGATGAGAAGGGGGTTCAGCGGTGGGACAGAAAAGCAGGGGGGTACAGTAATGAGAGAGATAAGCAGGGGGTTACAGTGGTGGGACAGATTAGCAGGGGGGTATTTAGTGTTGGGCCAGATGAGAAGGGGGTTACAGTGGTGGGAAAGATGAGCAGGGGGGGTTCAGTATTGAGGCAGATCAGAAAGGGGTTCAGAGGTGGGACAGAAGAGCAAGGGGTACAGCGGTGGGGCAGATGTGAAAGGAGGTGCATTGATGGGACAGATGAGCAGGGAGTTACAGTGGTTGGGCAAAAAAGCAGGGGATACAGAGGTGGGGCAGATGTATAGGGGGTACAGTGGCGGGGCAGAGGAGAAAGGAGGTACATCGGTGGAACACATGAGCACAGGGTTAAAGTGGTGGGGCAGAAGAGCAGGGGGAACAGAGGTGGGACAGATGTGCAGGAGATACAGTGGTAGGGCAGATGAGAAAGGGGGTTACAGTGGTGGGGCAGATGAGAAAGGGGGTTACAGTGGTGGGGCAGATGAGCAGATAGGTTCAGTGTTAGGACAGATGAGAAGATGTTTCAGAGGTGAGACAGAAGAGCAGGGAGGTACAGTGGTGAGGCAGATGAGAAAGGGGGATCATTGGTGGGGCAGATGAGCAGGGGGGATAAAGTGGTGGGAAAGAAGAGCAGGGTGGTACAGTGGTGGGGCAGATGTACAGGGCATTACAGTGGTGGGACAGATGAGCAGGGGGGTACAGAGGTGGGGCAGATGTACAGGGGGTTACAGTGGCAGGACAGATGAGCAGGGTAGTACAGTCGGGGGGGGGGGCAGATGTGCAGGGGGTTACAGTGGTGGGACAGATGAGAAAGGGGTTACAGTGGTGAGGCAGATGAGAAAGGGGGTGCATTGGTGGGGCAGATGAGCAGGGGGTTGCAGTGGTGGGACAGAAGAGTAAGGTGGTACAGTGGTGGGGCAGATGTACAGGAGGTTACAGTTGTGGGACAGATGAGCAGGGGTACAGAGGTGGGACAGATGAGCAGGGGGTTACAGTGGTGGGATTGATGAGCAGGGGGATACAGTGGTGAAACAGATTTGCAGGGAGGACAGTGATCTGAGGTGTGGAGTTGCAGGATGTTAATTTCTTACTACTACTAAGTCATTTACAGCATTTACTTTATAAAAAATAATTTTTGTGATTGAGAGTGTGAAGTTGATTTTTTTTTGTTATAAAATGGGCACTCTCAATTACATTGAAAACATTTTTCGGCACACTGTGCTTAAAAGGTTGCCTACTCCTGCTTTAACCTGTGCATGAAAGAACTAGTCCAAATACATTGTAACAATAATACAGTTACAACACATTTATCAATGAAGTCAACACACTAGGGTTGATTTACTGAAAGAAAATAGGCTGTTTACTTTTTAAGCCCCTTTCAGACAGGGCAGACTCTGTCAATTGGATCTGCTGATCCCCGCTGAGCAGGCAGATTATAGGTTTGTGTTTGTTTCACTATGCAGAGCAGACATGGACACAGCCCACTGTTCTCTATTGGGCGGTCAGATGGAAATGGAGGCTTCTATCCCTCTGTCATCTGATCTGCCAGGCAGATACCCATCCATCTGTTTTTAGCAGACAGGATCGGATCAGATGCTGGCGAGTGTTAGCGAACACACGTACGCTGACTTCCACCGCTCCATAGAGAGCCATGGATAGTCCAATCGGGTCCACCTGAAAAACTGACAGGCCAACCAGATCGGTCCATCAGTGTGAAAGGGGCCTTAGAGTTGATGTAAACCCCATTCATGAAATCTGACCTGGGCACATATATCTGTAGTGTTTATTATCTCTCTCCAAAGCCCTAAGTCCTTTCTGCTGCTCTGTTCTTCTCTTATCAGCATGATAACTTCTGACAAATTCTCCCACACAGGAGATAAAAGCAGCTGAACATTTGTGTTGGGGAGGGTGTTATAAATAGATTAGCAGAGAGATGGTCTATTCACAGCACAGCTCTGCAAGTTTCTTTGTTCCTCTGCCTATGTGTGGGGGGGTGCCTTTCCTCCAATCAGCTCACACACAGTGTATGCCCAGACCCCCCCCCCTCCCACCTCCCACTGCTGAAACAGGAAGAACCATTTCTAACACAATCTGCACTCTCTAAAGAATATAGAAAGCTGAAGACAGCAGATATACATGTAAAACCTATGTAGGAAGATTTGTTTCATCCCTGTGTATCATCTGAGGCTGATCACTTCATCTGTTAGGGTTTACATCCACTTTAAGGAGAGTTTCACTGCAAGGAAATTTGCAATGGAATTTGCCTCAGAGCTTAGTGCATGAGATAAATTTCATTTTGCAAAGAATAACCAATCATGTGCATGGAAATTAAAAAAAACTGTATTTTTGCTTGCACATGATTGGATGATGGAAGTCGGCAGAACTTCACCCCATTCACAAGGCTCTGAGGCAATTTCCTTTTAGTATTTAAATCCAGCATAAACAGGTCAAGGACATTTTTCACAGGCATTGGAAGGTCCTGAAAAACGATATTATTTTGGGACCAGCCCTTCCAGAGCAGGCTGGGGTGATTTATAGAGGTGCCATGTCCCTGAGAGGACAGATCGCTCCTAATATAACTGATCCCCCCTCTATCCCTTCCTTCTTCCAGAGCATGAAAGGTTTCTATCCTTGTCGAAGATGCAGGGTGTGTAAACATAACACACATAACTCCCGTAAAATTGAGACCTTTGGATCAACTACCACTGGGAAACAATATTCCATTAAACATTTTGTTACCTACTCGACAAGGTACATTGTGTACCTCATTACATGTCCTTGCGGGAAACAGTACGTGGGGCGGACCATTCGTACATTCGCCATAAGGGTTAATGAACATATCAAATCCATCAAAAAAGGACGAACTAAAAGCAGTGTACCCAACCATTATCTATTACACCATCACCGAGATCCTACTGGTACCAAGTTCCAAATAATAGACAGGTTCACCCCACACTGGAGGGGTGAATCTTGTGTAAGAGGAGTTTCAAGGCTTGAAACTTTTTGTATACACCAATTAAGAAGTTTTACACCATATGGGCTTAATGTAGAATGGGACATTAACTCATTCATTAATCAATCTTAACCCACAAGTCACCCCCTCTCCAGATAACTGGGTGGTCCAATTTTGTGTACAAGTGGTCCTTTAATATTGTTCATAACATATGGTGGTGAGATTATGCCTCATCTAATTGAAAATCAATTTAAGTCCTTAGAGTAGATAATATGGTTGACGTAAGGTGTAATAAACACTGAGTTTCACTATCCCGCTCGGAACTACTCTGTCCTGGTTTACATTATAATTTTTATTTTATATTATTATGTTCTCTCATCCTTTTCTTTAATATTATTTTTATTTATGATTATAATGGTAGTTTTAATTCTGAGTTTTCTTTTTTTTTTTTTTTTCTCTTTTTTCTTTTTTTTTGTTCATGTCTGTTAATTGATATGAGCAATATTTAGCATATCTCCTTATTTAATCACGGCCACATTGGCCTTCATACGTCTTATAACTCGTGATGAGTTTAGACTGTTATCACTAACCCCTGTCTTATACTCATATTTATAAATGTAGTCGGTCATTTGTATTATATATGGTCTACCATGGTCTGTGTTTTGATGATATTTGTGATTTAATTGCAAGGTATACTGACATCCTGGTTGGACACCCTAGTTTAAATAATCAAAATGAATTTTTTAATTTTAATTTTTATTTTTGCTTTCACGGCGGACTCTTCTGAATGCCGTGTTTATTCTAATTTAAACACTTCCGGCCTCGATGATCCATCTGGTACGCACCTGCGTTCCAACAGCCTTAGCGATGTGTTCCTATTTCCGGGCAGGCGCGATGATGTAGGCCCAATGACGCGTCACACGTGACCATGTGACGCAGGTCACGTGCTCGTTCAACAGGGTGACGATCTATAAGGGGCGGGTAATTGGTGAGTAGACACTCCTACCCAGTAAGAGCGCACCAAGATAGGACGCCTACAGCGAGGCTTGGTTGGTAGAGGCGTCTTAACTACTCTAATTGGCTCAACGTGGAAACACATGGTTCCCATTGGAACGCACGCTAGGTATCCAGGAAGTCAAAGCACGCGATGCCCCAACAGCTGTTTATGGGCCATTAATTTTTAAACATGTATAAAAGCGTGGTGGTGGCGGGATGGCATATACCCCAGCCGAAGTCTCTTCAGACGAAATGCGTCGGGTCTCTTTGCTGTACCCAGCCACCCACACCATGCTTACTTTCTACTGTTGGAATCGATTCTACTATTTTTATACGTTTTTATGGATTTTCTGATGATCGTTATTGATCAAATAAACGGCAATTGATCTATTTGGATTTACACCATGTGGAGGCTCTTTGTTTTTTTTCTACACATGGTTTATCAATGCTGACAAGGTCGGAGATCGTTTGGACCATCTGGGTAGGATCCGGGTCCCCCATTTGAGGAGGAAGTCCATCAGTGCACGGTCCACCCCCATACAGTCGTCTATCTTAAGACAGTGCAAGCCTGTTTGACTCACCGCCAACGGCCTGTGAGTCCACCCAAGTCGGTAAGAGTGCTTTATCCCTTATGTTGATTCGGAGTACTGCAGAGGAGCTATCAAAGTGCCATCCTCATTGTGTTCACATGAAATAATATTGGGACTAGACAAGTTTCATGTCTCATTTGATGGCTACACCTCTTATTGGATTTGTGGACATTTTATTATCACCGCTTTGTTTATTTGCTGCACTTTTTTCTCCATTTAGAAGGTGGACATTCTAATATTACCCTGTGGGTTACCACAATTTTTTTCACTTACATTTCATTTTCACTTTATATTTCTAAACGATTGTTCACGTCTACTTACTATATCTTTCAAACTGCTCACGTTTCCTTCACTATTCATGAATGAGCGTTTTACTTGCTATTAGACTATACATTTAGAATTGAGTTTGTTTATTTGTATAGCTTTGAGACTAGATACAGTCACTTTTCACTTGAATGTTGAATTATTTTATTATCTTGTAACCTCTTACATATAGAGGTTTTTGCACTTTAGCGCTACACTTTTTACATTTAAATACTTTACACAATTTTGTCACTTTGTAGTGTTGGCTGCTGTTTAATCTTTGGCGCGGTATTTTTTATCCAATTTCCTTTTAGTGCAACCTCACTTAAAAAAATACATTTTAGTGTCTGTAAGCTACAGTTAGGGTTCATTCACACCAGATGCAGTCCAATGCAATTTATTTCTGCATACAAAATGCATAGCTTAACATGGATTCCAATGACCCTAGTTCAGACCAGTGCAGTACGTTCCACTGCAGTCAACAAAAGCAGAACACATTGATTTTTTTTCGGTATGAAACGTGGAAAAACGCATCAAAAACTCACCGGAATGCATATGTCCTCAATTGTCCTCAATTGTGATAAAGAAAAAAAGATGTAGTGTATCAAAAATGCATCTGAATGAATCTGAAAAATGCATACAAAATGTTCATGTAGAAACACATTGGAAATATAGAAATTGTGGTATGAACTTGCCCTTACACAAGAGGCATAGGGGCTTTACTAAAACTGAAGAATGCAAAACCTTGACCAGCTCTGCGTAGAAACCAATAAGCTTCCATTTTTTTTTGTCAAAGCTTAATTGAACAAGCTGAAGTTTGAAGGCAAACATGAGTCCCCTAGGATCCTTGGGCCCTGGCTGTCCATAGTCCTGACCCTTGTGCTCGGTGTTCAAAGTTGTGTGTTACGTAGGACTGATCACAGTGCTCTATATTCTATGTTGTGTATTACATTAGACCTGGCCCCTGCTATCTATGGTCCATAATATACTTTACATACTATTGACCTCATTATTAGGGATGCACGGATCTGCCTGGGTTCGGTTCACAAACAATTTCATGTATTTTGCTCAAAGTTCACAATCTTTACAGTGAACCCTAATAAAGTATATGGGGATGGGAGGGCTGTTACTCAATTCTGGCCATTTGTGGGGCTTTTAAACAAGTGCAAACAGGTGCAAACTCAGACAGCCAGGTTCCACCTATAACTAAAACACTTTTGGATAATTTCACCCTTTACAGTAAGTAACCTTTTAGAAAATAACAATGCATACTCAGCACCCCACACTTGTGGGTCACTTAATCCCCTTGACATAACTACTCGAATCATTTGTAGCCCTAATTGTAAAAGGTTTCCAAACAAAATGTTATATTTTTAAGGATGCATGCACACTGGGCTTAAAAATGCCAGTTCTTTTGGCAGAGAAAACACTCATATAAAGAGTTTTTGTATAGGCGTTTAGGAACATTTAGCATTTTTTCTGCCCGAAAACTGCTCTCAGAAACGCAAACCAGAAGGGTTTTTTTCTGCCTCTAAAAATGTTCTAATGTGCATGGACACACTGGGGTTTATTTACTAAAGGCAAATCCACTGTGCACTACAAGTGCACTGCAAGTACACTTGGAAGTGTACTTGAAAGTGCAATTGCTGTAGTTCTGAGGGGAACATGTAAGGAAAAGAAATAACAGCATTTTTGTTTGTACATGATTGAATGTTAGAAATCAGTAGAGCCTCCCCTCATTTCAGATCTTCCCCTCCAATCCACAGCATCTGCACTTACAAGTGCACTTCCTTGTAGTGCAAGCTGGATTTGCCTTTAGTGAATCAACCCCATAGGACAAGCATCACTATATGTCAGACCCTGGTCCAGTTCTGGCCCCAGTAGCCATACTACCCAGACCGCAACCTCGCCAAATAGTTGCCTGTGTGTCCTCTTCTCGCTTGCCTGCCTGCTGCTGCTATGTTCACAGCATGGCAGGCGTGATGTGCACGGGTCTGTCCCTTCGGTAAGATCGTTGCATGGCCCCCCCCCGCCTGTCTTTTTCACACAAGATGAGAAGCACGGTTGCTCTGAAGATAGGGCGGCACTGTTTAAGTTAAGAAGCAGGTCATTGGTTGCTAGGCAGCGGGGCGGTCCCAGCAATCAGTCACTCACCTTTAACGTGAAAAGTCCCGCCCGTTATTTAGGGCTGCTGTGCTTTCGGTCTTGTGTGAATAAGGTAGGGCTCTGTGGGGAGGGGGGAGTGCTGTGCTGTTATGATGACAGGAGTCTACTATCGAGGGGGGTCTGTGATGAGGGGCCAGTCTGTGATGGGGGCTCAGTCTGTGATGGGGGGTCAGTTTGTGATGGGTGGCCAGTCTTTGATGGGGGGTCAGTCTGTGATGGGGGGCCAGTCTGTAATGGGGGTCAGTCTGTGATGGGGGGCAGTCTTTGATGGGGGGGTTAGTCTGTGATGGGGGGCCAGTCTGTGATAGGGGGTCAGTCTGTGATGGGGGGTCAGTCTGTTAAAGGGGGCCAGTCTGTGATGGGGAGGTCAGTCTGTGATGGGGAACCAGTCTGTGATGGGGGTCAGTCTGTGATGGGGAGCCAGTCTGTGATGGAGGGCCAGTCTGTGATGGGGAGGCCAGTCTGTGATGGGGAGTCAGTCTGTGATGGGGGCCAGTCTGTGATGGGGGGTCAGTCTGTGATGGGGAGTCAGCCTGTAATGGGGGCCAGTCTGTGATGGGGGATCAGTCTGTGATGGGGTCAGTCTGTGATGGGGGTCAGTCTTTGATGGGGGGTCAGTCTGATGGGGGGTCAGTCTAATGGGGGGCCAGTCTGTGATGGGTGGCCAGTCTGTGATGGTGGGTCAGTCTGTGATGGGGAGCCAGTCTGTGATGGGGGTCAGTCTGTGATGGGGAGTCAGTCTGTGATGGGGGCCAGTCTGTGATGGGGAGGTCAGTCTGTGATGGGGAGCCAGTCTGTGATGGGGGGTCAGTCTGTGATGGGGAGTCAGTCTGTGATGGGGGCCAGTCTGTGATGGGGAGGTCAGTCTGTGATGGGGAGCCAGTCTGTGATGGCGGGTCAGTCTGTGATGGGGAGTCAGTCTGTGATGGGGGACCAGTCTGTGAAAGGGGGAGTCAGTCTGTGATGGGGAGCCAGTCTGTGATGGGGAGGTCAGTCTGTGATGGGGAGCCAGTCTGTGATGGGGAGGTCAGTCTGTGATGGGGAGCCAGTCTGTGATGGCAGGTCAGTCTGTAAAGGGGAGTCAGTCTGTGATGGGGGACCAGTCTGTGATGGGGGAGTCAGTCTGTGATGGGGAGCCAGTCTGTGATGGGGAGGTCAGTCTGTGATGGGGAGCCAGTCTGTGATGGCAGGTCAGTCTTTGATGGGGAGTCAGTCTGTGATGGGGGACCAGTCTGTGATGGGGGGTCAGTCTGTGATGGGGCACAGTCTGTGATGGGGGGGTCAGTCAGTAATGGGGGGCTAGTCTGTGATGGGGGGCCAGTCTGTGATGGGGGCCGGTCTGTGATGGGGTTGGTCTGTGATAGGGGGTCAGTCTGTGATGGGGGCCAGTCTGTGATGGGGCCAGTCTGTGTTGGAGGGTCTGTGATGGGGAGTCTGAGATGAGGGGCCTGTGACGTGCACAGAAGGCTGTGATGTAGAGGATACTATGTGGAGTCATAGCACCAATACATCAAAATTCTGACCGAACCCCCGTGACTTTTAATTCGCTACCCCTACCATAGGATAACATTGTGCTGCTTCTACAGGCAAAACTCTAAACTCCTCTAGAAGCAGCATTTTTTAAGCAAGTGTGCATGGACCCTAATTATATAAAACACTAACCAATATAATTTATGTTTGCTGTGTTACTAAACTACAAAACTATGCTAACCATATTACCATGAAACTAGAAGAACCCCCAGAGCTCATCAGATTTACCCCCTTTAGGCTGGGGACCAGGAGACTAGGTTGCTATAACTGTATTTCCTCCATAGTCCATTACTCGGCACCCAGCCAACACTGGTAAAATGCGCTGTCATTTGTGTTATCCAGTACTATTTTTTATGCAGCCAAATGCCTTAGTGCTCTCATGTACATTGCATTCTAATTCTGTCATAAAAAAATAATAAAATACAGATTAATTTTCTGTGTGCAAAATCCCTTTTCAACATGTTTTTGATCAGTTTTTAATCCATTTTAAACAGAGCTTAGTCATAGTCAGTTCTCATTCTGTGGTAAATTGTTTTCAGTTCATTTGTCTGTATGTGTTTCTCCTGGTCATTTTATAGAACACAGAAGAATGGGATCAAGAGAAGTGAGAAAATGGAATTGTGTTTAGGCTACTTTCAAATCTTAAAAAAGAATGAATATAGAAAAACTTTGCATTGGTTTCAGTATCTTTCCCTTTTATTTGTATGCATTATTTCCCCATTAGAGACTCAATTTACAAAGCTAACACACCAGGATAAGGATCTTTATTTTTCCTTACTTTAAAAAAATGGTAATAGGAGCATGGAAAATGCCTTCAGTATCTTTTCAACGACTGAAACCCAACATTGCTTGGATAATGATCCATAAAAAGGTTGCTGGGATTGTTAATGATCAGCACAGTATGTTTGAACAGACGTGTGAATAGTGAGTGACATATACACATGTTCCCCTATCTTCTACACCCATGTAGAAGTTCTTGGCTACTCCTCTGCACTCTGGGACTTTCTCCACTTTGGGGGTTATATCTTTTTCCTTGGCTTCTCATTTCCTTTCTTCTTCCTATTTTCTTTTTCTTTCCATTTTGACACCTTAACTTCTTTATTTCATGACAGCCATTATACCATCATTAATGTGAAGTTTGCGATAAATACTATCACTATTTAATTCTTCGACATGCCTTCCAAATAATCTTTTCTTCTTTCTTCGATAACACGTTTTGTATGCTCTCCCCTGTTTTACGTCCAATGGGTCCAGATAATGACTTTTATGCCACTGTGGCAATTCTTGCATTTTCCTTTTCTGTTTTGAATCTTTGTATTCTGTACTAAGTTGGCGGATTTTGTAATGTCAATTTGTTAATGTTCTCAACACAGAAATACAAACCTTTTAAACATAAAAAAAAAAAAAAAATGGTAATGATTCTAGTGTGAGTCTGATGAGATTAGAGTCACGTGGCTAAAATAAAGGTTCTTATTCGTATGCTAGTGCTTTCAAAATTCTATGTCTATGGGGTTCATTTAGTAAAGGCAAATAGATTGTTTACTTTGCAAGGGATGTTGATTGTGGTATTTTTTTACCAAAAATATGTAGAAGAACACATATTGGCCTGAACGGATGAAGAAATTTGTTTTTTTGTATTTATTTTTTTTGGATATTTATTATAGCAAAAAGTTAAAAATATTGGATTTTTTTCAAAATTGTCGCTCTTTTTTTGTTTATAGCACAAAAAATAAAAACAGCAGAGGTGATCAAATACCACCAAAAGAAAGCTCTATTTGTGGGGGAAAAATCGACGCAGTGTCATATCGCAAAAAATGGCCTGGCCAGGAAGGGGGCAAATCCTTCCGGGGCTGAAGTGTTTAAAGTGAAAGTTCATGTTCACTAAGCTCTGGAAAAATTCCCTTGCAACGTGAACAGCCGGTTTGCCATTGCTAAATCATTATGTGCATTTAAAAAGACATGGAAAAGTGCAGTACAATTTGCCAGTAATGAAACATAAAGCAAGATCTTTGGCAGGAAATAGAACAATGTTCTAGAACTGACGGCAAAAATAAAAAAAATATATGTATACATTAAAAATCATTACAATTATTATTGAATTCAAATTGTGCAAATATCTGTCTTGGTATCACCCACTAATTACAGCAGCACTCAAGCTTGGAGAAGGAGGGGCAGTACTCTGAGCCAATTGGGTTCTATTTTCTGAACATTGGTTTGCTGCTGCTCTTGTTTGTATGGTCACAGGCTGGGGGCAGGCAGGTGACCTAGCTGTATTGCTTAAAGCAGAGCTGAACTGGATCTTCACAAACCGAAAATGTTATTTAATTTGTTAGCCTGTATAAATCTGCGAGTACATCAAACACTCCCCCCCCCCCAGATTAACAATGTAGCTCTCCACAACCAGATACCCAAATACAGACATGGAGGCATGGATCCAATCACGTGAAGCGTGTAAAAGTCCATCAATATACAGAAAAGCATGAAAAGATGTCAAAAAGTCAGGTCCATGAACTCCACCATGCGTGCTTGTCAACACGTTTCGCAAAGATTTGCTTCCTCAGGACATATTGGATAGGTGCTATTAAACATTTACAAAAACAAAAGAAAGTACATAAGTATCATATATTAGAGCTATATGTATATATATTCATGTCTTTAAATGTATTAGTGTATCTTGAAAAAAAAAAAAAAAAAGAGGGCAAAATAAACATATAATGTGTTTGCCTGATTGGCCTCGATATTCCATTTTTGGTTTTGGGCTTAATGCTGCTTTAAACAAGGTTGGGACAGTTTTAAGATGAGAGAAATAGGAGAGTAGAGCCGAGACCTGTACCCTGAGTTGGGTGAAACTTAGTACCTTGCATTCCTAAGCCAAGAAAAACTATGGTCCAGATTCCAATTAGGAAAAGGTCCATCTGCTCCTTCCCCCTATCCTCCCAAGGTGAAAGCCCATGTGCAATGTCCTGCTGAGTGAATAAAACTCCTTACCCAAGGGAGTATTGTCCCTTCACAGGGGACCTAGCAGCAGAACAAGAGAGCAGGCTAAACCACACACTATGGGGTAACAAGAAATTCTGCACGGCCAAGAAAAGAGGGTAACAATAAGCAGCTAACACAACCAATAAGATATACACATGTAACAAAAAATAAAAATTATGTGTAGCGCTAAAAGTTCAACAAAATGTCCAACAAATGACAGGGATGTCAAGAAACATATAGAAAAAGTCCTCCATATAAATAAGATTCAAAAATATCAGTGACTTCGTGTGAAGAACATAGCAAATGTGTGACATCTGAGGTGGACACAGAGGAGACACACCACCACCAACTGTAAGGAGGCTTACCAGATGACGTGGACCCAAGGGGGCATACGCCCGACTGGGTCAAGTCAGGCTTGGGTTGTGGATAGTGATGGATGTTCCAGGATAATGATGAAAGTGGAAGTCCGAGAACCAACCGGACGCTGATGGGTCCCTCTCACCATGTGTTCATCTCTAGATGACCTCAGATGTCACACATTTGCTATGTTCTTCACACAAAGTCACTGATATTTTTGAATCTTATTTATACGGAGGACTTTTTCTACATGTTTCTTTGACATCCCTATCATTTGTTGGACATTTTGTATAAACCACACACTATCCCTATAGTCTGACCCTTAGGACACTAAAAACAGACTGGTTTCTCTTCCCAAGTACCCAGGGGTGGGCTGGTAATTAAAATGGCTCCCTAAATTAAGTTAAATGCCAAGAACATTACCCCCACAGTGGCAACATCTAGTGGAGGCCCAGGTATATTGCCACGAGAACTGTTCTTGTGCATCTCAATGCATCCTGCACTACCCTACACATGTAAAATGTCTTGGTAAATTCTATATATTCCTTATTACTATGAGCTAAGAGCAGGCTCTCAGATTTCATTAGCAGCACTGCAAGGGAAATTTTGTAAATTAACTGTGCTTGGCTATGTAGGACCTCTGTTCCACCAGAATAAATTAACACATGATTAACACATGATAGATATTTGATTACTGCTTTTGCTGATCAAGAGGTACCACGAAAAAACACAAAAAAAACTTTATTACATAAATATCAAGGCTGCCTTTGCTGAGCTCTCTTTGCTGCCTATCTGTCACGTTGACCCTCTTGCTCCACCACTTTGTGTCACTAACCAGGAATAGGCATGCAGATAAGGACTTTTTTCCAGGGCTGTAACTAAAAGTATTGAAGCCAGTGAATCAGCATAAAAGTCAGTCAACTAGCATTTTCACAGTAGACCAACAATGGTTTACACCTTTATGTCTTTCATGACAGGTTTGCTTTAACCTGGAACATCTATTGGAGACTCTTATTCATATGAAGACCTTGTGTTTTTGTTTGTAAGCAAAACAGATCTGTGTTACAGAAATAATTATCTGTTAGAATACTAACTCTTGTGTGCTTTTTACAGCTCTACAAAGCTACCATCTGATACAGTGTCTAGGAATTCAATCCATACCCTCGTCTGAAATTTTGATCCAACCTACATTGTACGATATACTTTTTAGTAGTTCATTATGCTTTTTCTTCATCATATCAGTCTCAGAAGGATTTCAGATTCACATACACATGCAAATAGTCCCATACTTCAGCAGATGATGATATTTCTAATATGTTTATCCCACTCCATATCGGAGCTGTGTGAACTTCAGCTGAATGTGTAATGGGTTAGATAAATGAATATTTGCATATAATTTAATGGCATGCCTGATAAGTATGATTTTTCTAAATACAAACTTGATTTCTTAATGAATATATGCACAGTGTCATCTAGGAGACATGCTAGTATTATGACCTTATTACATGTATTTCTTCTTTACATTGCCCAGAATGTGCATGTGCATATTTATTAAGGCAGTGTATAGAGCGGGGATGATGTGCAACATGTTTTAGCCCATAGCATGCAATTTTATTATGATTTGCTATAGTTATAATATGTAAATCTGAATCCCAGACAGATATTGAAAAACACTAACGAATGCAATTACAATTTCATTAAAACAGTCTTTATATCAATTTTTAAATGCAGCAAGTATAAGCACCCTCATTTGTTTTGATATCAGCCTTCTGTAAACCTCTGTGAAGAAGCACTCAGACTTGGAGAGAAATCAGCAGCACTATGATCTAATCAGGGGTGCCTCATGCACATGGGCGGGCAGGAAAATGGCAGTAGTAGAGTAGAGAGCAGAGGGATGAGCTACTGTATTTATTGGCGTATAACACTCACTTTTTCACCATGAAAATCGGGTGCAAATAGCGTGTGCGTGTTATACTCCAATACTTCAATTTCAGCTGCCTCGGAGGCAACGGGCGGGAGGGGGGGCGGGACGAGTGCCGTCAGATTACATACAGTGAGAATCTCCTGTTTACTTGGCGGCCTCTGTAATAGGAAATCAATAGATGGCAATGGCGAGGCTCCTGCATTTATGGCAATGGCGGGGCTGCTGCATTTATGGCAATGGTGAGGCTGCTGCATTGATGGCAATGGTGAGGCTGCATTGATGTGGACTAATAAGGCTGCATTGATGGCACTTGTGAGGCTGCAGGTGGGCATTAATCAGGCTGCATTGATGGCAATGGTGAGGCTGCAGATGGGTACTGACCCTTATTTTGCTTCAAAGTTCCTTATTTCAAATTTAAGTTTTTTCCTGAAACTTCCCTCTTAAAATGAATGTGTGTGTTATACACCTGTGCGTGTTATACGCCGATAAATCACTCTCCCGCTCCTTCAGCCCACATTCACATTGGTCCGATTTGGCAGGCTATTTGATATGTCAAATTGCCTGCCAAATCGGCAGTTATTGGCGGCAATGGCATCGTCCGAATCGGTAAGGCGCTGACTTTGCACCACTGCACCGATTCCCAACAGTAGTTTCTGTACTACTTTTGGTGACTTAGGGGGGCAATTTGTATAGACGTCTGTGCAGCAACCCCGCACAGATGTCTGTCAAATCGCCCCTGAATTTGGACTGCATTGCCGGTTTGAAATCAGCTGAACTCGCACGATTTCTAACCCGCAGCAATGTGAATCTAGGCTCAGTGACCAGAATGAATTGCAAATTTGCGGAAGAGACACCAAGCTGTGTGACAGGGCTGTGTAAGTATCAGGACTGGATAGACAAATATACATATTTTTTAGCAGGTAAAACAGCTCCTATATACAGTATGTACCATATTTATGCACTTTTTTCCCCTGAAAATCGGGGGCAAATTAGGGGTGCGTGTTATACGCCGACAGCGTACCTCGGAGGGGGACTAGCGCCGCCGGAATTCACCGAGCCGTCATCTCCTCTCCACTTGACTGCTCGGCTCTCACTCAGCTTTTACTCAGCTCTCACATCACACACACAGTTCTGCCTCCACCACTGGC
Source organism: Aquarana catesbeiana (assembly GCF_042186555.1). NCBI lineage: Eukaryota > Metazoa > Chordata > Amphibia > Anura > Ranidae > Aquarana > Aquarana catesbeiana. The sequence goes on from NC_133325.1 coordinate 626,096,471, forward strand.
ATTGGACCAGTGTTCTGCCTATCACAGGAGCTTTTCCAATGCCGATGGCGGAGGTGGGATTGTGTGGGTGTGACGTGAGAGCCGAGGAGAGAGGAGTTGACGGCTCGGTGATTTCCTGATTCAGGCTGCAAATTATGAGAGATGGTGAGGCTGCAAACTAACTAAAATTAATTTAAAAAAACGGCATTATTTAGGCTGCATTGATGCATTGATCAGGCTACATTGAGGACTTTATTTAGGCTGCATTGAGGACATTAATCAGGCTGTATTGAGGACATTATTCAGGCTGCATTGAGGACATTAATTAGGCTGCATTAAGGACATAAATCAGCCTGCAAATGGACACTAATTAACATTGATGGGCACTGACCCTTAATTTTCTTCAAAGTTGTTTATTTTAAAAATATGTTTTTTTCCTGAAACTTCCCTCTTAAAATTAGGGTGTGTGTTATACGCCAGCACGTGTTATACGCCGATAAATACGGTAATAAATCTTTGTATTTTGCTTTTTGCCTGGAGTTGCACATTAAAGTGGATATAAACCCGAATTTTTTTTTTCTTTTTGATGTCATAATGTAGAGTATAAGATTTCCTATAATTTAAGCCCAGTCTTGCCACAAAGAGTTAATCCATCTCTGAGCAATCCTCTTTTATTGTTCTGTGAGTAAATCTTGACAAACAGAGAAAAACTTTGTCAAATCCTCCCCCTTGCTGTGAGTGACAGGTGATTTACATATCTCGTGCACTAGCCTAAGACATGCAGTATTTTAATTCCCTCCCCCACTCCTTTCTTCAGCAGCTCTGCAAGGATTGGCTGTTCCACACCTCAGCATGATTTGGCATGCTGAAGTCATGTGGTTACTTTCCGGTCTTTTCACTGGATATTAGAGATCATAGCAGAAGTTCAGTGTAAGAAATACACAGGAGAAAATGCATATTTACAAGGGGAGTGTAGAGGTGGGCGGGGAGTCTACTGACATCACGACTCCACCCACCGAGCTCCAGACAACTGACCCACCCACAGAATATGCAGTTTTTGGGTTCTCATGACAGACAGAGGGGAGACATTTGACAGGTAAAGATACATGCAGGAGGCATGTATATCCTTATAGATAACCCCTACGGCAGTAGTTTAGAAAAGATGACATTGGGTTTACATCCACTTTAGGCCTCTTTCACATGGACGATCCGTATGTCCGTTTTTCATCCTTCCGTTTTTGGATGAAAAACGGACATACATTCATCCCTATGGAGCGTCGGATGTCAGCGGTGACATGTCCGCTGACATCCGACCCCGCTCCGATCCGAAAAGTGTAACGGAGGAAAAACCTACTTTTCCATCCGTCTTCGGATCGGATCGGGTGACACTACGGTCCGTCGTCATCCGATCCCCCCATAGGGGAGAGCGGCGCTCTGACAGGTCCGTCGCTGCACAGTGTGCAGCGATGCACCTGTCATCTTCCTGCTCAGCGGGGATCGGCGGAGCGATCCCCGCTGAGCCAGCGGATGTTCACGGGGCGGATCATCACTGATCCGCCCCGTGAGAAAGAGGCCTTAAGGAATAATCTGTGATTTATTGCTATGCACTGCTTGAGCAGAATAGCACTTGCTCTGCTACTGCACATACCTAAAGTAGATTTGTCAAAAAATATATAGGATTTCTGTAGTTGACCCACTTCTGAAAACACTAGTCGCCTGTGTTTTTTTTTTTTTTTCACCTGCTATCTTAAAAGCCCAACCCTAGCCAAAACGTTTTGTTTAGTGTAGAATGAAAAAGGGTTAAAACCTTTATTTGTATCACTGTCTGTGTTGGGGAGGTTTCCCCCCACTTGGTGTCCCGGTAAACCCAGTTGAAGAATTTGGGAGAAGGGTGGAGCAGGAAAACATATATAGAGGCCTAAAAAGAGGTTTAAAAAAATTTTGTGACTGGGGCAGAAAGTGAGGGGAATCCCGCACTGGGGACTCACAGCAATAGAAACTGACAGAGGTTCTAATTCTTCTATACTGTATCCAAAACAAATAAAAAATGTAGTCCTAAACTGGGCTTTTATACTTTCTGAGTTACTGACCAAGAAACACGTACACAGATGAGAAAGCGGGAGATGGCATTACCTGTTTACCTGCTCTAGTTCTAGGATTCACAATCAGTTGAGTTGCTTCTTTCTTCTGATGCTTTTGTTTGCATTCACATAATTAACTTGTATAGGAATGCGGTGCAATTCCTGTCCAAATTGCATGTGGTTCCCCACACCGCACAAGTGTGATCCTTGGGATTGATTTACTAAAGCACAGTCTTTTTGCCTTTAGTAAATCAACCCTCTAGGCTCAAGGAAAAAGCAGTGCAGATGCAACAAAAATGCAGTGGCATGGCATGCTGTGTTTACTCGACAAAGGTCACCAGGACAAATAGAAAGATATGAATCTCCCCACAGACAGCAAATAGAGTGGTATGAATCTCCCCACTGGCAGAGGTTCCAACTCCTTCCTACTGTATACAAAATTAAAGTAAAAAAGTTACAGCTAGAGATCAACTTTACAAAAGACCCCCATATAAAAATGTCCCATATGTGTCCATGGCTTAATATTCCCCCAAAATCACGGTACTTTTGCTAACCTATCTGACAGGTCAATATAAAAGAAAATAATTACAGAAGTTCTGCTTCGGAAGTCAAATCTCCTGCCCAGATCTGGTGATTAGACAGTGAAGGAGAGGCAGCTTAATAACGGGTTCATCCCTATGTGCTCCCTTCCTGTAAGTAATGCTGGCCATAGATGGAGCGATTTTCTTTCAACCCTTGGTTGCAGAAAAGAAAATTGCTTGATTCCCCCATCAACACAGTCAGTACTGATGGAGGAATCCCTCTTGCGGAGCCATTATGTTCTCCCGGCAGGGGGAGCCGTCCTCGCTGGGAGAACACAGTGATTAATGCTAGTGGCTATAATAGCCGTCTGCAAAAATCGCATGTAAAAATCCGACTATGGTCGGCTTAAGGCAGCACTATGCAAAGCACTAGAGTCCCTATTGGCTCAGAGTGCTAACCTTTCCCAATTATACTGCTGCTGTAGATGTGCTTACAGAAAGCCAACATAAAGATTAATTCTGATATTTAATCTAGCTGTGTTTAAAATATGTATACTGATTTTAAAGCAAAATATAACTGGAATAAAGGAAAATGTGTTTAAATATTTGCCTGGAGTTTCACTGCAATGAAATGAATAACAGTAACTGCAGATTCCACCTGTACTGCTAGTTTATGGTGGTGTTTTGGCACCAACACAAAATTCAATGGCTTGCCTAGTGAACCACTGTCTTTCCTCTGGATTTTAATCCTCTAGACCAACCTTTCTTAACCTTTTCAACACTGGGGAAACCTTTCCGGTCGCAGGGAACCCCTTCTAAAAATTACCATATCTACAACTAATGATACAATAGTGTGATGGTCAGTGGGAAGAATGCTTACATTTGTGATCACTGGGAAGTATTCCCCCCTTACAGATAGCTAAAAACATCAGTGGTGTCAGTGGGAACTGAGAGGCAGAATTTGCTTATTGCTCAAGGAACCCCTAGCAACCTATGGGGAAACTCTAGGGTTCCATGGAACCCTGGTTGAGAAACCCTGCTCTAGACCATCCATTCTCAACTAGGATTTCTCCTGGAGTGGCTAGTTGTTCCTGTAAGCTGTGGCTAACTGACCTCCAATTTGATGGTGCTTGCATAGTTCCAGGTCTAACATCACTTGACATAGCCAAAGACTGCAAATATGTCATTCTGGAAACCCCTGCAAGGAGGGCATTCTTCCAACCACCAATGTAAGGGACATTTTTCCAGTGGAAAATGTATTTTAGGGGTTCTCCCGCGGTAAAAAGCTTGAGGAAGGATGCTCTAGACTAGAGTAAGCATCTCAAACTGTAGCACTGTAGCTCTCTTTAAAAAAGATGGGCAGGAAGAGCCATCTAAACTGAAGTTGATGGGATTGCATGAGACACAGGACACAGCTGTCTGAATGCAGGAAGACACTAATACTGAATATTGTATATAGAGATTGTTATTTAGAATAGCTGCAAAGCTGTTTAAGATGGTGGCCACAAACAGCAGCAAATTTGGCACAGATTGAAGATGGTGATAGGCAGGCTCAGCAAAATACAATGTCCTGGAGCTTCCTAAACCTCTCTCTTGTGACATCACATGTATGTAGTCAAACTGAAGTGGTAGATTAAGGTGACATGGTCACCTTAATCTACCACCATTGCTGGAAAGTTCTAAAGAGGCAGCATTTTAAAACAGAAGCCACCAGAAAAGTAACTATATTGCCTCTTCTTTTACAAGACTGATCTTTTTTGGAAGTGACCTTCTGTTGACAGGGTCAGTTTAAAGATTATACATACAACCAATATTTGCCCATGGGATCTTAAATACATAATACAAAAATCATAAAATACCAATTTATTGTAAAAGGGTTGGACACATAAATGTATAAAGTACACACGAAAAATGTTTGGCATATCAAGCCAGTGGGTTACAGGTAACAATATATGAAATGTACACTAAGCTGGTATATTTTCAAGTACATGCTTTATATAACCAAGATGATTGCAATATGAGAGAGGAAAGCATCTTGTAACTCAACGCGTTTCATGAATACTTTCACTTCTTCAGGAATAGATGTCTGCAACAACAGAACCCTATACTAAAAACAAATACATACATTATATTAAAGCATTCCCTAGAAAGGTGTGGGGGGTGCCACCCCCCTACATATAGATGTTCTAAAAAGGGCCTTGCAAGCCAACTTGGAACTTGATAAAACATAGCGTCTCCAAATGGTGACCGCTGCTCTGACATGGGAGTAGTGGGAGGGGACCAAGACATTCAATGGGAAACCCAATGAGGAGGCACAAAAAAGATCATGGCTGTGGTAAAAAAATACCAAAAACAAACCTGAAAAAAGGGGAAAGAGTGAAAATAAATTAAAAGTGTAATAAGTACTGTACCTCCAGGTAATGTTAATACAGAAAAGAACATTATCTCAATGTGTTACAAATAAGGTTAATACTGTATGCATACTAAAAAAGTGCTATGCTAAATGTGTGTTGAAAATGAAAACAGAAAATGTAAAAAATGTGCAATAGCAGGGAAAACAAAGTCTGAAACCACAATATTGGGGTTGGAGTATTCCAGGATAAATAGGAGCTGCAATATTTTTGTTTATCAGTATCTGCCAAAATCTAATTTATGAAATATTTCAAATTACTATTTATATCTCTCAAAGTGTGGCCTGTATGACTGGCTTTGTAGCTTGTCCTTAAATTTGAGTTTTATATAACTGCTATAGACACTGTAAATCTGCCTTTCTAAATCTTTTTACTCCAGGGGAATCTTTGAAATATTTTTTCAGGTCTCATAGAACCCCTACTAAGAACTATTACTACTACTATTAAAAATGTCCCTTACCATGGTGGAAATTGGGAAGAATGACCCTACAGTGGAGGTTAGAATGTCACCTTACAGCAAGCTAAAAAAGATCACTGGTGTTACGCTGCTGGCTCTGCCAGGTTGTGATTGACATGGAAGGCACCATAAGATAGGATGCCAATTAGCCACATGTCAAGGAATCCCTAGCAACCTCTGGAGGAACCATGTGGTTTCATAGAACCCTGGTTTAGAATGGGTACTGTAAACAATAGTGAGAACCCTCTGTATAAATAAACTTTCACGTTTTTGTTATTTTTCCATACTTCAATGAAATGTTTAGTTCTTGTAATAGTTATGATACTGAAGCTCGTTTTGTTTTTCATCACGGAAAAGCTCAGAAACTGCTGACAGCCACTGGAGCAATGTGTTGTGTTAGGAGATCGCTCAGGGCGAAAAGCATTTGACGCTGACTCACTAATCATTTCATAAGATCTGCACTGTGATTCTTGTACATTTTACCCAGAGCTAATATTCATTGCACAATAACTGGATGCAGACTTTCATATGCAGCATAGATTGTTTATCATCCTCTATTTTCTAGCATACATAAATATATACATATTTTATAAAGAGAACTTTGGTGTCATTCATTGCAAGTCTTTTACCCTTTAGCCCTATATATTTTTAATAGTGCATAAGCAGTCCATCACATTTCAGCAAGTGATAGAACAGAGCAAAGCATCAAACAATTCGACTTCCTTGTTAAATTTTGGCATATGCAAGCTTGTCTCGTATGGTTGGTCTGACTTCAGTGAGTCAACACCTCAGAGACTGCAATTCATTGCTGTACTGTCTTTGCACTGTCTTATTAAAAAAGGCCAACAGTATCAGTCGACCTAAATCTTCATATAAATTCTCCAACAAGATTTTTTAACTGTCAGTAATTCCTGTGGTGAGTTATCTCAAAGCCGGCAGGGCTATTACAAGTGAGTCTCACTCTCTGTAAAGATTATGCTGTGCCGTGTATTGAGCATGCTGGAGAGCGCACGGTCAAAGCACAGTGCATATAGCTGAATATTACTGCATAGATTTGAACTGATTCTTTGAATAAAATGGCCCAATTCTCACTTGTGCTTATCATTCAGGGCTGTGCTAAACAAATGCTTAGATGAGAATGAGCCCTTAGGGTACTTGCACATCGTACTGATGTTTGAACATCATTTTTCATGGCTGAAATTTCAGGCCATTATTTTGCGTGTATATTTATGCGTACCCATGTAAGCACATAAAATAAATTCTGTATCGAACGCAAAAGCGTTCCCCACACACGGCTCATGTGTAAGGAAAAGTCTACAGGCTTGGAAAGATCGGTTCGTAAATTGATAGAAAACTGGCTAAAAGACAGAATTCAGAGAGTAATGGTTAATGATTCTTACTCTGAATGGTCTAGGGTTATCAGTGGTGTACCCCAAAGTTCAGTGTTGGGAGCCTTACTTTTTAATACCTTCATAAATGATATAGGGTCTGGGATTAAAAGTACCATTTCAGTCTTTGCAGATGACACCAAACTATGCAGTGGAATAACGTCCTTACAGGATGTCTCCAACTTACAAGCCGACCTCAATGCACTGTTTAATTGGGCAACTATGTGGCAGATGAGGTTTAATGTAGATAAATGTAACGTTATGCAGTTGGGGGCTAAGACTATGCATGCATCATACATACTAGGGGGAGTATAACTGGGGGGATACATAGTGGAGAAGGATCTGGGGGTTTTGGTAGATCATAAGCTCAATAATAACATGCAATGCCAAGCTGTGGTTTCCAAAGCGAGCAAAGTCCTTTCTTGTATTAAGAGAGATATGGACTTCAGAGAGAGAGATATCATTTTTCTCCTGTACAAACCATTAGTAAGACCTCATCTGGAATATGCAGTTCGGTTTTGGGCACCAGTTCTTAAAAAAGGATATCGGGGAACTGGAGAAAGTACAGAGAAGGGCAACCAAACTGATAAGAGGCATGGAGGAACTCAGCTATAAGGATAGATTAGAGGAACTGAATTTATTCACTCTTGAGAAGAGGAGATTAAGGGGGGATATGATCAACATGTACAAATATATAAGGGGTCCATATAGTGAACTTGGTGTTGAGTTATTCACTTTATGGTCATCACAGAGGACAAGGGGGTACTCTTTACACCTAGGAGAAAAGAGATTTCATTTCCAAATACGGAAAGGTTTCTTCACAGTAAGAGCTGTGAAAATGTGGAATAGACTCTCTCCAGAGGTGGTTCTGGCCAGTTCAGTAGATTGCTTTAAGAAAGGCCTGGATTATTTCTTAAATGTACATAATATAATTAGGTACTGATATTTATAGGTAAGGTTGATCCAGGGAAAATCTGATTGCCTCTCGGGAGATCAGGAAGGAATTTTTTCCCCTGCTGTAGCAAATTTGATCATGCTTTGCTGGGTTTTTTCGCCTTCCCCTGGATCAACTATGGATATAGGATTGTGTATATAGGATTGTATCATATTATTATTTATTTATTTATATGGTTGAACTAGATGGACTTCTGTCTTTTTTTCCACCTGACTATGTAACTATGTAACTGTCCCAGAATTCAATATTTTATTCAGAGGTGTATTGCATGCATGTAATTGCGTGCAAATATGTGTAAAATAATACCTGCCAACTCAGATTTCCTGTCTGTACAGGCACATTGAAATCAATGGTCAAAAATGTATGAAAAAATAAAAAACAATGGTCTGCATTTACATCAGTAAAAAAAAAAAAAAAACACCTGTATGCCTAAAAATGTTTTTAGGCAGTAGTATGCAAGAGGCCTTGTCATACAAATTGTGACTCCCAACACTGGAATCCCCAAGAGACAAAAAGGGGTTGCCTTTACTAAAGGCAAATAGACTGTGCACTTTGCAAGTGCAGTTGCACTCATTTTCCTTAAAAAATGTAAAAATGTAAATGTAAGGTGGTGAAGGTTCACTTTGTAAAGAACACCCAATCAAATGTAGGGAAAATTAGAGAATAGGTAAGGGACAGGTAGGCTAACACTTTATTTTTAACTTTTTTGCAGAACTGAAAGCAGCACACAGAGGATTACCAGTACTGATTTGTCAGAACACAAAACTGAAATCTTAAGTCAGTCTAGCATTATTTTTTAAGTATTTTGTTCACCACTCCATGTAATCAACTAAAATCTCCAAAGTGACAATTATAAATATCTAACACAGTGTGTTACATCTTTAGAGCAGAACTAGACTGCTTCTTCTGAAATCCCCACAATTATTCTTGGGGACTTCAACATCCCTGTCAACACTAACACTACTATTACTTCTAAACTTCTCAGTCTAACCTCATCGCTTGACCTGAAGCAATGGATACAGGCTCCTACCCACTCCAACGGCAACACCCTTGACCTTGTCTTCTCCTATCTGTGCACTCCGTGCAACCTTTCCAACAATCCATTCCCACTCTCTGATCACCACCTTATTAGTTTTGCTCTCTCCTTGTCTTCCACCTCTTCTCCCTCCAACCGCCCAACAGTTACACGCAGAAACCTTCGCCACCTCAACCCTTCTCTTCTCTACTCTGCTACTGATCACCTCTATGACAAAATCTCCCCCCTGTCCTGCCCCAACCTAGCTACTTTCATTTACAACAGCTCACTGTCCTCCTCCCTAGACAAGCTGGCCCCCCTCACTACACGCAGAATTAGGCCCCGACTGCTACAACCCTGGCAAACAGATGACACCAGAAGTCTCAGAAAACGTAGCCGCGCTCTTGAGCGCCTGTGGCATAAGACTAAGACCCAGGAAGACTTCACACAATATAAATCTGCCCTCCTAAAATACTACTCCTGCCTTCACACTGCCAAACAGACCTACTTTATCACACTCATCAACACCTTCTCATCCAGTCCACGTCAACTCTTATCTACCTTCAACACTCTACTCTGTCCTCCACTGCCTCCACCCACCAACTCAATCACCGCCCAGGAGATTGCCAATCACTTCAAAACTAAGATTGATACAATTCATGAGGAGATCGCCAATGCGAAAAACCTCCCCCATGCAACACCCCATGTCCACAGATACAGTCATTACTTCCCTCATTCAACCCTGCTACTACTACTGAGGTTGCTAAACTTTTATCTAGCACTCATCTAACCACTTGCCCCCTGGATCCTGTTCCCTCGCAAATGCTACGCTCACCCTCTGACTCGATTCTACGCTCTCTAACTCACATTTTCAACCTCTCCCTCTCTTGTGGCATCTTCCCAAACTCTCTAAAACATGCACTAGTCACCCCCATACTAAAAAAGCCCTCACTGGATCCCACCAATCTCAACAACTTACGTCCCATCTCCTTACTCTCCTTCTCCTCCAAACTTCTTGAAAGACTGGTCTACAACCGATTAAGTGACCATCTGACCATGAATAAACTTCTTGATCCCCTTCAGTCCGGTTTTCGCCCTCAACACTCCACGGAAACTGCTCTCCTTAAACTCTCAAATGACCTACTAATGGCTAAAGCCAATGGACACTATTCTGTACTACTTCTCCTGGATCTCTCTGCTGCCTTTGACACAGTGGACCACCCACTCCTCCTCGAAAAACTCCACTCCTTTGGTCTCCGTGACTGCACTCTTCGCTGGTTCTCATCCTACCTATCCCACCGCTCCTTCAGTGTCACTTACAACTCTACTTCCTCCTCTCCTCTTCCTTTTTCCGTTGGGGTCCCCCAAGGTTCTGTTCTCGGACCTCTCCTTTTCTCAATCTACACCACCTCCTTGGGTCAGTTGATTGCCTCCCACGGCTTTAAATATCATCTCTACGCTGATGACACCCAAATCTATCTCTCCACCCCCCAGCTCTCTCCATCTGTCTCCTCACGCATTACCAACTTATTAGCAGACATATCAGCCTGGATGTCACATCACTTTCTCAAACTCAACCTATCCAAAACCGAGCTCATGATATTTCCTCCCTCAGGTGCCACTTCCCCTGATCTCCCTGTCAAGATCAACGGCTCAACTATCAACCCATCTCCCCACGCCAAGGTCCTAGGTGTAATCCTGGACTCTGAACTAACCTTTCGACCCCACATTCTATCACTATCCAAAGCTTGCCGCCTCTGTCTTCGCAACATCTCCAAGATACGCCCCTTCCTAACCATTGACACCACAAAGCTTCTAATCCACTCCCTGGTCATCTCCCGCCTTGACTACTGCAACTCCCTCCTCATTGGTTTACCTCTAAATAGGCTATCCCCACTTCAGTCCATCATGAACGCTGCGGCCAGGCTCATCCACCACACAAACCGCTCAGCGTCTGCTACACCCCTCTGCCAATCCCTCCATTGGCTGCCACTCAGTCACAGAATTAAATTCAAGATACTAACTATAACTTACAAAGCCATCCACAACTTGGCCCCTAGCTACATCTCTAACCTAGTCACAAAATACCAACCTAATCGTTCTCTTCGCTCCTCCCAAGACCTCCTGCTCTCAAACTCCCTTGTCACCTCATCCCATGCTCGCCTTCAGGACTTCTCCAGAGCCTCCCCCATCCTCTGGAATGCTCTACCCCAATCCGTCCGTTTTTCTCCTATTTTATCCACTTTCAGACGATCCCTGAAAACTCATCTCTTCAGAGAAGCCTATCTGGCCCCCACCTAACAACTGTACATTTATCTTCTCAATCAGCACATCACCCACAGTTATTACCTCTTGTATCTCTTGACCTCCCCTCTTAGATTGTAAGCTCTAAGGAGCAGGGCCCTCTGATTCCTACTGTATCAAATTGTATTGTACTTGTACTGTCTACCCTCAAGTTGTAAAGCGCTACGTAAACTGTTGGCGCTATATAAATACTGTATAATAATAATAATTCTGTGCAGCACAAACCAAAAATGTGATTTAATACATTTTTAACATTTAAAGCAAACTCCCCCATCCATCCATGTCTCCATGCTTTATTTTACTGAGAAATCACTTTGAACCCCCCCCCCCAGCATTTTTGGCTGTGGCCATCTTGAGTAAGGGAAGATGATTCATATAGTATTTACTTCCTGGAATCCATCTGCCCTTAGCTCTTGCATGCAGGGGAGCGTGCTTAGCTGAGAAAACCTCTCCTCCCCTTCTGAAGACTCCTGAGATGTATTACATCATTTGCCTAGACCCGGAAACCTAGGAAGAAGCTGAAGAAACGTTTAAAAAAAAAAGTTTAAAATCAGTAAATATCACCATCGATCACATATCTAGGAATTAATCTTACATTCCCTAAAAAAAGCTATATGCAGCCAATTTTCCTAAACTATTAGATTCAATATCTAAAGATTTTCATAATATCAAAAAAATGCATCTATCAGTAAGTGCTGCTCACTTAGGGAGCAGCACTTACTGATCTTTATTACAGCAATCTCCTGAACAAAGGAATGTGGGGCTTTATTCACCTTTAACCATCATACATACCTGATGTGCAACCACCCCCGTATGGAGATCAACTTTCTGTAAAGTCCCGGGACGCCCTGAGTTCCAACCGCAGAGGATCCCCAAGATTGCATCCTGGTTGCCGGTTTATGATATAAACCTGTTTGACTCATAGAACGTACGATCTTTGAGTTCAAACTATCTGGTAAGCCTACATCTGCCTTGGTGGGGGCTTCACTGCGCTGGTGTTTTCAGTTTTTAGTCATTCCATTTTTACGCCAATGTGGTGAATAGGATCTTCACTTTCTTCACTACACACTGTGGACTTTATAGTATTTTTCAAGGACTTTTTCTATATATGATTTTTTTGCATTTTTTTAACTCACAAGGCACATGTTATATGTGGTATTTTTGTGATTTTCTGTTTATTATAATAGTTATTATGGGTCGTAGACTTTATTTGACTCACTGATATTTTGCAATTCACTTTGCATAGTTAATAGTTGGTGTTAACCAACCCAAATATCTAAGCACTACCCTTATACACTTCTGTTATTTCAGCAAAATTATTTGTTTGTTGTGTTAGCTGCTACCACCAGTTTGGGCAGCGCGGGGTACCTTTTTACATCCCAAGACTCCAAGCTGTCTATTGAGCTCAGTGCCTTTGACAAGAAGTGAGGAGAGGCATTGTGAGCTCAACCTCTCAGTCTGCTGCAAACAGAGTGTGCCAGCTTGCATTTAAACTGGCTGCTCTGTGTTTAGCTTCTGGCAGGCAGCGCAAAGAGCCCCATATCTCCGGAACCATAGATGATAGGAGCCCCAAATTTTGACCAATGTTGTGGTAGGACCCCCTTCATATCTGGGGTCTCTGTGACCCCTGGTCGCCAAGACCATCAAAGTTGATCTTTTTTTTATGCTCATGGCTCACCTGCCTCCTCTGACTGCACGTCCCTGCAATGCTATGAGAATCAATAACACAGCCACATCCTGTATTGAGCATTGGGATAGTTTCAAATTGGATCCTTATACCACACACTATGGAGCTGTAAAAATTTGACTAGCTTCTGGAACTCAGTATCTACTTTCATTGCCTCCCTTACAGGCAACCTATTAAAACTCTCATCAGCTAAGGCCCTTTTAATTGTCAACTTTGACATCTTTCCGACTCATCGCTGTGAGACTTACTATAACGAAAATGTGGAAATCGATCGAAGCTCCTAACTTTATTGATGTAATTTTAAGACTCAACACCCAAGCATACTATAAACTAATGCTAGCCCTAAAAAATAATAACATAACACACTTTAAGAAACATTGGCACATGTGGATCATACACCCCAAAGCCTCTAAAGTTTTAAAAGATCTGTACTCCCACTCTTAATCACTGAAATGTATCTAGTTGGTATTGAATATTTCTTATAGAGATGTATACTAATTCCATTTACTACCCTATATGCCTCAACCCTTTTCATTGGTTTATTGGTGAATAGGTTTGTTCACCATTTGTTATTATCTGGAACCAATATATTGTTTGCAATAGAAGGCTTCTTACTGTTAAGTGCACAATCTTATTATACCTAAACTACACTTACTATATATGTAACTCAGTCATAGAAATTATCCTGTTACAACTTTATAATTTACATAATTTGTTAATACCTGTTTTATTACCCAATAAAAAAACTTTTGAAAGTCAAAAAAAAAAACAGTAAATATAATATACTTCTATATATTTACTAATGGTAGCAGCAAAATGATTAAAAATAGTCAATGTTGATTGAGAGAATGAAGTTCCGCATAAATGTACTGTACAATTGATTGATCATATAAAATATGTGCATTTTAACTACTGTATCTTTTAGTCTTTCACTTAAAGCAGAAGAAGCAGTGCAGATATTGTAGCAAATTTTAATTTGTAAAACATTTCCAGATTGATTACCAGTTTGGTAAAATCAATGTTTTTTTTTTCTGCCAGATAGTATATCTCCCTCTGTACTTCTAGGCCACTCCAGATATGAGGGCTGCAGGTTTCATAGATAGCAGCGCTAGTGTCAAAGGACTTTTAATATGGGAAAGAGACTATGCCATCCCATAGTTCAGCTCAGAAGCAAGCAAGAGAGGCCCCCCTATAACAGGAAGTCAGATCACAGCAGCAGAAAAGGGGAAGTTGGAGATTTTGAGGAGGCTGAGAACAATAGAAGGTACATTTTTGAGTTAAAGCGGAGTTCCACCCAAAAATGGAACTTCCGCTTATCCGGTTCCTCCCGCCTCCGGTGTCACCATTTGTCACCTTTCAGGGGGGAGGGGGGAGCAGATAGCTGTCCAACACAGGTATTTGCTCCCGCTTCCGATGATAGATCGCCGCAGAATCTGCGGCAATCTACGCCTGTCCAGCCCCTCCACCATCCCCCTGCTGTCTTCTGGGAGACACAAAGGAAGACAGTAGGGACCAGTCAGGACGCACAGCATGACTCGCGCATGCACAGTAGGGAACCAGGCTGTGAAGCCGCAAGGCTTCACTTCCTGATTCCCTTACTGGAGATGCCGGGCCTCCACCCGGAAGCCGAGGGACGGGTCGGCTTCGGGTGAGGACATTGCGAGTGCCCTGGACAGGTAAATGTCCTTATTTTAAAAGTCATCAGCTGTAGTATTTGTAGCTGCTGACTTTTGATTGAATTTTTTTTGGCTGAACTCCGCTTTAGGAATACATACTTGTACAGAAAAAAAACAGAGCTTAGTGTCACTTTAAGCCTTGAATCATAGATAAGTGATTGGGCTCCATATGGAAAAGAGGTAGTCGGCCGCCACTTCTGCAATCTGGAACATTTGCATTTTCCTTTGCCTGCATTAAATCATATGACCTATGGCCATGGCCCCCCGGTGACCGTGATGTGGCAGTGGGGTTCTGGAACAGTAGTCTGGAGCTACTGGGAGTGGAAAGGCGTTTTAAAGTAAATGTTTCCCTGTGACAGCACTTGGGCTGTGATGAAGTGTGCCCTGTGCACAGTTGAACCTGCTGGCAGGGCTATGTTTCATATGGGATTCTATAAATGGCCAAGCAGAAAAGGGAGGCAGAAAAATTACATTAGCTCTGCAGTCAAAAGCAGACCATAGATTATACAATTTTTTTTCCTTCCACCATGGGTGAAAGGAAAGAAAATTGCTAGACTGACTGTGTTGATGTTGGAATTCCTCCCGCATCGCTATGTGTTCTGCTGGTGGGGAGCACGGGGGGCCTTCCTTTTTGACAAAATACAATGATTAGTGTTGAAAGCTATTGCTAATCATTTGGGAAAAATCTTCTGACTGTGTTCTGCTGGTGGGGAGCACGGGGGACCTTCCTTTCCGGCAAAATACAATGATTAGCATTGCTGGCTATTGCCAATCATTCAGGAAAAAGCTGACAGGCTGGCTGTACCCAAATCAATCTGTCAGGCTGCTCATACATGGATCGAAAATCGACTAGTCCCTGCTAAACCAGACAAATTTTGATCTGTGTATGGCAGGCTTAAAGCAGTAGTAAAGGCTTAAAAAAAAATAAAAAATAAACCCTGCAAGGTAAAGACATAATGTGTTAATATGCATCACATTCTAGCACATTATGAAAGACTTGCCTTGAAACTAAGCCCTCCAGGTTGAACAAAAAAAAATGTCAACTCTGGTCGGAGCCGCTGTACTAACGATCCAACGTTAGTACAGTGATCTCCCCTGCTGAGCTGTTATGTTCTGACAGGGGGACAGCCCCCCTGCCAGAACACTCTGATCAGGGCTCTCTGCCATTGGTTGAGAGTGCTGATCGGGAGCTGGTCGGCTGCTGGTTTTCCAGCATGCTAGTCTGACAGAAGCCGGCCAAACGGACCGATTGCCTTACACATGGGCCGAATGTCAGACAATTTTTATTGAACCACCCGATGTCAGCCGGTGATCTGCCGAAAATTCCAATTCACCAGAATCTCCAACCACGTCACTTCCGGTGACTTTCCAGCAGCAGTAATTGGAGATTTGGACAAGCTTTGACAGAACACGGGGTAAGGAGGAAAAAAGTTGTCGCCACCTTGGAGGCAGCCATGTTGTTGGTTAGTATCAGGCAGACTAACAATGGTCACTCATTATATGGTGTATCATAGTGTATATGCTGCCGCTGTTCTGTCAAAACAGCCAACTCGTCCAAATCTCCAATCATTGGTGCTGCAGAGTCAATGGAATTTACGTGGTTGCGGATTTTGGCGAGTTGCAGTTTTCGGCAGAACACTGGCATTCAACCAGTGTGTACGGAGCTTTAGGCCTGCAGCTCTCTTATCTGGAGTGGCCCGGGAGTGGTACAATCATGTATTACATATAGTGACAGCTAACATTCATTTCAACATAAAAATGTACAAATTCCTATGTGTTTGGCAATGGGCGTTCATTTGTTTAATTTATTCTTGTGTGTTTACTTTGTCTGTTTGTTAATGTATTGTGCTCTTTTGGTTGTGCAAATCCCCATAGTCTTATACTCATTACATTTTCTGTCCTTTCTTCTGTTTATAGTTTTTTTCGGCTGGGACTCTTAAAACTTGTGTGTCTGCGTAATGATGAAGCAGTGGGAGCTTGGTCATCTTTGTGTACGATTGCCACAAATGTCCCGGACACAGCTTTGGACAAAAGGATTTGTTTCCATTCTTATATGTTAAATGTTGCTTTATTCCGTATCTGTCTATTTAGATTCATAAATACTACCTTCAATCAGAGCTGATTATCACACTATATTAAAAAGAGAGCATATTACAAATATTAAAAAAGAGCAACAATTGCATTTCATTATTAGTACAACACTCAAGCTTATAAAGTGTGCTGAAGTATTTTATAAGATTTTCCATATACATCCTGGGTACATCAATGTTTTGGCCTATATGTTATTGTTGCGGTTTGTCAATATATTGCTGTGTTGCACTGCATCATGTATGTTTGATTTACTAAAACTGGAGAGTGCAAAATCTGGTGCAGCTCTGCATAGAAACCAATCAGCTTCCAGGTTTGTTGTCAAAGCTTAATTAAACAAGCTGAAGTTAGAAGCTGATTGGCTACCATGCACTGCTGCACCAGATTTTCCACTCTCCAGTTTTAGTAAATCAACCCTACGGTTTGTAAGCGTGCTGTACAACTGCAGCCTGCTCTTGTAGCAGTCATCACAATCACGCGTTTCTCTACAAGCTTTAACATGGCCTTTAGCCTAGTGATGAGTTTTTTCAAATGCTGGAATAGGAAACCACTTCAAGTTTTTATACTGACTCATAATGATGATGCACTGCAGATTGTATTACAAGCTTTAACTGTACTTTTTGTCGTCTTCTCCCCATTACTTGTTAAAGTACCACTTAAAAGGGGATATGTCAAAAAGAATTCTAATGCTATTTTTAATCCAATATAAATCTAGAACTATTTTAAGTTCACGCAACACAGACGTCAGTTCTAAATAAATACCTAATGAATGAGTCACCTGCTGGCTCCAATGTAGTCTTCAATATTCCACAAGTAAAATTTCCTTTACAAAGCTGTTCCTGGGCCCATTCACACCTATGCATGACCATTTTATTGTGCATTGATGAGTGTTGTATTGCCCCAGCCTATTTTTTCAAATGGGCACGTAAGGAGGTTCAGTGCACCATTGGCTGTACCTGACCCACACACGCTTTTTTATACCTATGCATTGTTGTGAACTAAAGGGTCGGATTTGTTGATTATTACATTCACATGTGTAGGAAAGCAACTAGAAATGAATGGAATGCTCCCCAGAATGCATGTACAATACGTGTTACCAAGACATGTTAACACATATGAAGTTGTGCACTGATAGATGTCATTCCGTCCTAAAAGAGTCTTATTCCATCTGCTGCATTCTTTCTTTAAAGTGTAAGTAAACCCTCCTATCGTTTTCAGCCAAGGAAGCTGCCATCTTTGCCTCTGTTTAATCTACAACAGCCATGATGCTGCACATGTGATCAGTTATGACACCAGCCATTGGAGGGTTTGACAGTTTGGTTGAGAGCACAACCAATGGGAGTGTTACATTTCTGGAAATGAAACAGTTTTATGGATGGGTTTACTTCCGCTTTAATAAAATAGAGACAGTGGATCCAGAGCCAAGATAGATTTCTCCAGAATGATAGCAATTTAATGGCAAGAAAAGGTGATATAGATATAAGGTATGGGGGGAAAAAAATCAGAATCACTGTGAGATATTAGAAGCTGTTGGGAGTTTCCTTCTCTTATCCTCCTACTGAAAAGTGAGGTATCGTTTTTCTGCAGAAATACCCTTTTTGTTAATATATACAGATTATTTTGTTATTATATTATTCATCACTATATTTTTAAATAAAATATATTATTTTAAACTCAAATTTTAAAGCTAGCCATACACAAGAGGTCTTAAGATAATGACATAATGACAAAAGATCCTTAATTGCCCATCCTCTAACTCAGTGTTTCTCAACTCCAGTCCTCAAGGCGCCCCAACAGGTCAGGTTTTCAGGATTTCCCTCAGATGAAAGGACTGTGGTAATTACTAAGGCAGCGAAACTGATCAAATCACCTGTGCAAAATAATGGAGAGCCTGGAAACATGATCTGTTGGGGCGCCTTAAGGACTGGAGTTGAGAAACACTGCTCTAACTGACGCCAAAACATATAGAGCAGCTATTCTCAACCAGGGTTCCTCCTGAGGTTGCTAGGAGCTCCTTGAGATGTGGCTGATTGACTTCCAATTTATTGGTTCCAGGGCCAACAACACTTGGTAAAGTCAGGAGCATGACACTAATTATGTTTTTAGCTGTATGTAACGGTGGCATTCTGACCAGCACTGTAAGTGTTGCATTCTTCCTACTGACTACCAATGTAAAGGTAATTTTTCCCATTGACCCTGGTTAAATTAGTAGTACGGGTTCCCCCGAAACTTGAAACCTATTCATTCTTCATGGGTAAAAAGGTTGCGAAAGGCTGATATAGAGATAGTAGTGCATCCCTTATGGTGCCTTTGATTTCTTATGCATATGATTTTCTCCTATGTGTTTGGGTCCAGCTGCCAATCTCTTGGTCTGCGCATTCTTAAATGAGCGAGTGACATCACCACTTCTCCTAGCATCCAACGGCAGCCAACACTGGGATTTTTCTTGATGTGTAAGACACAGGAAGTAGCTGAAGCAGAGTACTCCCAAGGTAAACATGAGTGGGTCGGGGAGGAGGGCCCCTTTAAACAGGCACTATCACTTTGGATGAGCAAAGTGCCAGTCCTTTTTTAGGTAGTTTTGCAGCCAGATTTTGGCTACTTTTAAACTGATGCGTTTTTGCTGCATTTTTACCTTGCTAAGAACACAGTAGAAATATTTCCCTTTAACTCCTATGAGACTCTTCACGCCACTGTACTGCATGTGCAGTGCATTTTGAAAAGTCTTGCATGCTGCATTTTAGGTGCACATTTCAAAACAGCACCAAAATTGCAGCTACTCATTGAAATCAATGGAAAATGCGGCAAAAACACATCAAAAACACACCGCAGTTGAGTTTTTGGTGTGCTTTTTAGGTCACATGTTCATGTTTCACAGGTGCATGCTGAGAATCAGGCACCCAGAAAATGCACTGGAAACGCATCAAAAACGCATATGCATTTTAATGCATTTTTTCAACAAGCAGTGTGAAAGCAGCTTTTGTGTTGTTTTATCAACGCATCAAAAGGTTTGATTTAGTTCACTTTCCTTTGCACAAACAATGTTGTTGGAGACATGTACTAACATTTTAAGAATTCTCCAGCAAGTTGAAAGTTTAGTTTAATGTTACAAATTTTTATTAGTTGTATTTATTCAACTGTCTGCTGCCCAAAAATGTAAACAGCATTGAAAAGGAACACTCATCGGTAATCCATTTATGGTTGGCCATAAACAGCTTAATCCCACCAAGTGCTTTTTATCGTACATGGAGATTTTACAAATCTTTGTGCAGTTGGATTGACCTTAAATTTGGCTCAATGAGAAAAGCAAAGGTAGGAGTTAACCACATACAGTACACACTGATTCTGTCTGCTGGGTAGGTCATAACAGTGGTGAATCATAGTGATATAGAGAACAGGTGAATAACTACCCACATGTCATTCTCTGCAACTTGGCAAGACAACTGCCCTCTATGGAAAGCATAAAACCTGGCAACAGACGATAAATTCTATTTTGTCTTATTACAATTTCCTTTAGAGGTACTAACTGCGGATGCTGTTTTTTTTTCTCCAAATAATTAATTGAACATATATTCCATCAACTAGACCAGTGGTCTCCAAACTGTGGCCTGTGGCCTCCAAACTGGGGCACTATTCCTCCCACTAATACGAGACACTATTCAGCCAACTGGCATGAACACGGGGTCACCATTTCTCCCATTGACACCAACAATGGGCCACTATTCCTCCCAATGATACCAACGATGGGGCACTGTTCCTTGAAGTGCAACTCCAGTCTTCCCCCAAACAAATTAAAAGTCAGCAGCTACAAACACTGTAGCTGCTGACTTTTAATATAAGGACACTTACCTGTCTAGGTATACAGTGATCTCCTCACACGAGCCGATTCTTCAATTGGCTTTGGGTGCAGGTGTTGGCATCTTAGCTAAGGGAAACCGGCAGTGAAGCCTCCCGGCTTCACAGCTAGTTTGCTACTCATAGGTGTGCGCAGCCTATTGCATTAGGGTGTGCACCCTTAAGCTCAAACACACATGTGTGTGCTGGTGTCTACATATATATGACCCCGTCACATTGATCTCCCTGCCGGCACAGTGAAAGAAGAGCATAAACACTTCTCTTATGGCAGAGCCAGTAAGAGGGAGATCTTTCCCCTGTTTCTGCTGCTACACAGAGCGATAACACTAATGTGCACAGGGTGATTAGGGTGTGCCTGGGCACACCCGGCACACCCTGTGCGCACACCTATGTTGCTACTACACTTGTGCAAGCTGCGCTGTGCTTTGTGAATGGTCCCGTAGTCTTCTGGGACCTGTAATGATGTGTCCCAGAAGGCTGTGGGGAGAAGGAGGAGCGGGCTGAACCAGAATTGGGAGTGTGTACCTGTCAAAACCAGGTACCCGCTCCCCCCCCCAAAAAAAAGTGCCAAATGTGGCAGTGGAAGGAGTGAGGGGGGAGGATGCAAACAAGTGCAACTTCAGCTTTTGGGTGAAATTCCACTTTAACCTAATACCAAATGTGATGTTTACTCCCACAGATGCCTTAAAAATTGCCATTCCCGCTGGCCACAGTCCGCCCCCCTAAAGTCTGAAGCACAAAAAACTGGCCCTTTGTTTAGAAAGTTTGGAGACCCCTGAACTAGACATTCAAATAAGTTGTTGGTAAATCTAAAGTTCACCACCCATGTTACAATCTGATTGTACAATTTCCTTTACGTCTACTAACAACTATGTAAAACTAGGGCCTACCTAACTGGATACAAATTGATTGGATAATTTAGGTAGGCCCTCATATTATATAGTTTTGGTAAATCTAAAGTTGATTTGTACAAATTTTTTATGGTTAGGTCATAACATGTTTGGCAATCCTAAAATTAATGGTAGTATTAGGATGCAACCTGTGGATGGCCAATCTAAGGCCAGCAACCACAGTGTTTTAGAATTTACAAGAAATTTGTATTATCCTATCTAACTCTCAACATATGAAATTTGGCCCTATAGTAAATCAGAAATGTATTGTATTGTAGCTCTCCGATACTAAAAATCCTACTATAATTTATTTCTGAAGGGGCTCAAGTAGAAGGGGGATGTTTTTCCACATTTGATTTCAGTTTGATATGTATGTCCAATGAAAGTCTTCATTTTTTCATTTAATTTAAGGGGACATTGAGGTTCTGAGGCTGCATTTGACCTGTTTTGCTTTGTGTTTCTTTGAGCGAAGCAGGTCCAATTAGATTCATTTGCACTGGAGGTAAAGCAGGTCAAACTGCATTTTGCATTAAAATGCACATTTAAGTATTGTGTTAGAATGAAAAAGCATGCAGGAAAGATTGCGGGAGGTAATATATATATATATATATATATATATATATATATATATATATATATTTTTTTTTTTTTTTTTTTTATATTTTTTTTTTTTTTGCACAGACAAATCAAGAACAGATGGTATGACCTAACAAGATCAACAATAAAGGTTAGGGTTGTAAAACAGGAAAGTCATAAACAAAGGCCAATGCAAAAAACAAGAGAAAATGTTGCAGTATCTAATGTTGCAGTACAGCATGCATAGATGTGCGCAGAGGGTGTGCCAGGGCACACCCTAATCACTACAAGCGACGCAGATTCCCCCTACTGCCTGAGACCCCCCCCCCCCCAATGTTGGGACCCTCATGCCCTGCAGTGCTGCTGGCTTCCCTCCTTCCTCCTGTTGTGGGGGATATTTCAGGATGGAGAGTGGGGGAAGGGGCTCATCAATATGTAATTTCTAAATTAACACAAGGAGCACACTCACTCACTGTGTTCATTTATAACTGGAGCATGGTAAACTGTTTACTATGCTTTAGTTTGTGAATGGACGGGAAGCCGCTCTGTACAGAGCACTTCCCATGAATTCACTGTCCAGTGCAGCTGATGCTGCAGAGAAAAACATGTGTGTTTGAGCTTTGGGGTGCACAACCTAACCGCAATAGGCTGTGCACACCTATGACAGCATGCAGGATTACATAAATGACATTCTATTAGGGATAAGGATTTATCCAGGGTTGCCATAACTTTACAAAAAGTGGCCAATATATAGAGTCTTTAGTAATGAAGGGAATGCTCATGAAATGAAACATGCTTGGAGCAAATGTACCGAAGAGCCATCTACCTGCGTCCAAATAAACACTGGGAAAAGTGCAGTACCCCTAGCAACCAATCAAATACTGGGAAAAGTGCAGTACCCCTAGCAACCAATCAAACACTGGGAAAAGTGCTGTACCCCTAGCAACCAATCAAATACTGGGAAAAGTGCAGTACCCCTAGCAACCAATCAGCATATATCTTCAACTGAATGTGCTAAACAGCATAAATACATGAAAAGTGGCTGGTTTCTAGGGGATCCTCCACTTCACACAGAGGAAACCTAACCTGTATAATTAACTACATAAATATGTGATCAGCTTGATATAAATAATCATATCACTGTGAGTTATTGTTTTTAAAGCGTGTGTATGGTTTGTAATTATTTGTGTACATAGGAACAGCCATATTTGCTCATTACATATGCAGGTTTTGCTTCCTGCTTAGTAATGCTGCATACTTTTTAAGTCCATGTTATTTCTCTTCACAAGTATACCAATCAGGTCTTGCTGATTAAAACAATGCAAACTTCTCTGTGTGATTATGGGATCAGGAGTGATTGCAAGCTAAAGAAAAATATTAATTAGTAGAAGAACCTGCAAATGGGTTTAGGTAGTATCAAAATGGAGCCTACAGCCTACACAAAAAAATTGAAAGGTAAAGCTGAACTCTAAGGGGCAATTCACACTATATGCAGTGGCAGATGTTTTACCGCATGGTAAAATGTAGACATGTGCGGTTTGTTTTGTTCCAAATTAATATTCAGACAATTTTTTTTGTTATTCAGAGATTCGGATATATCCGAATACCCAAATTACAATATAAAGAAATTTTACCGAATGCTCTGAATAACGTAACGAAATTCGTCCGAATTTCGGGAAATTCGGACTGAAATTCTAATCTAATTTTACATTGAACTCCAGCCAAATTCTTACTACACATAATGCTGAAATCAGAGACTATGGGGGTTATTTACTAAAGGCAAATCCACTTTGCACTACAAGTGCACTGCAAGTACACTTGTTAGTGCAGTCACTGTAGATCGCTGTAGATCTGAGGGGAAGTTCTGAAATGAGGGGAAGCTCTGCTGATTTATTCATGTACAAGCAAAAATGCTGTTTTTTATTTTCCTTGCATGTCCCCCTCAGATCTACAGCGACTGCACTTCCAAGTGCACTTGTATTGCAAAGTGGATTTGCCTTTAGTAAATAACCCCCAATGTGTGTTATTACCATTTCGAAATAATGCTGTTTTTGTTAAGGCAAAGGTGATTTACTAAAGGCAAATCCACTTTGCACTACAAGTGCACTTGGTTGTGCAGTCGCTGTAGATCTGAGGGGAAGATCTGAAATGAGGGAAAGCTCTGCTGATTTTATCATCCAATCATGTAGAAGCAAAAATGTTGTTTTTTTATTTTCCTTGTATGTCCCCCTCAGATCTACAGCGACTGCTTTTCCAAATGCACTTCCAAGTGCACTTGCAGTGCAATGTGGATTTGCCTTTAGTAAATAACCCCCATTGCAATCATTTGATGAAGACTTTTCTTTTGTTTGTTCACTTTGCTACATTCAAATCAAAAACAATATAACATTTTCGTTTATGACCGATTCGAAAAATTATTGATTTGAACATTTCGAATAAAAAAAATCAGAAAATTTGAAAATTCCAAATACAAATTACGAATTTCGAATTGAACAAATCAACCAAACTGAACTAAACTAAATAACTAGATTAACGAAAAAAACAAAAAACAAAAGAAAACTAATTTAATCGTCATGCACATGTCTAGTAAAATGTGTGTCACCATTCACACTGCAATGTAGCCTAGCGGAGAGCACTGGCCCGAATCGCACTGTAATGTCGAGCAGAGCATCATGCTGCCCAACAATACAGTGAAAGAAGTGTATGTTTTGTACACGTCAAATAAAGCTATAAAGTGCAAAACAAAAAGAAAAAGTGAGCTGTGTGATGCACTGAATCGCGCACCACACTGCCCCCTAGTGCAGCCAGCAACACGGAGCAGCTGGAGCGGAGAATCGCTTCTGCTGCTCTGCGATTTACCAGTTGTATAGTATGAAAGAGAAAAACTATTTTTGGATCTTTGCTTTGTAAAAATAAATCACCTCTAAAGATGAATGTCCTGTGTGTGGGGATGCTGCTGCTTAGTGTAAAACTCTTAGCTTCATTCATCCCATCACTAGTGTGAGTGCTAAATTTCCAGTGTTGAAGCTTACAGTCGCGGTTATCATACAGGCATACAGTGAAGGATAGAGGGTCACTCGCACTCAACCTCCTCCGTTCATAAAACATTTGTATTCTTTTTGCAGAATAAAAGGCTTTCTGTGATTGGACAAGGGGAGGGGTGGATGAACACGATCTTCCTGTCCAATCACAGAATGCCTTAAATTCTGTGAAAAGAATAGAAAATGTTTTGTGAATGAGGGAGGTAAAGTGCAAGTGACCCATTATCCTTAACATTATGCAATGTATGAGAGCCAGAACTGTAAGTTTCAATGCCAGAAGTTCGGCTCTTACACTTAGGGTTGCCACCTTTTCTTCAAGCCAAACCCAAACACTTTAGTCCAAAGCAAATCATTTTCTCCTGTAAAGGAGAACTCTGATACAAGAAGGTTTCTGCTCACCAAACCTCCCACTTACATCAGAGTTTCCAGCATTCCCCCTTAAATTGGGGTTCCCAAAGCCCCCTTTACATCAGAGTCCACAGTGCACCCCTTACATCTGAGTCCCTCTTACTTTAGTGTACTCACTCCCTCAGAGGCAGGAGAAAAAAGGGGGGGGACAGTTACAGACATTGGATGGTGAGCTCACTCACCTGGCAAAGGAGGCTCAGGTATCAACACCTTTCATCCACAATATGTCTCTTGGTTGCTGAGCTTCAAATTTCCAGCCCATGCATCCCTTTTCTGTTGCACAAAACGCTGGGGATTGCAGTGTGGGTGGGCAGACAGAGGGGTAGGGGCGAGAGGAGGAGGAGCAGATCAAGTACTATTTCCTCTTCTGTCCATGTATGGGGATGGGGCCTTTGTGCACCACTATGCACACGGCAGTTGTGGTACTCGTTTATTTGGGGAGCCATGGTACATTAT
Organism: Aquarana catesbeiana; assembly: GCF_042186555.1. NCBI lineage: Eukaryota > Metazoa > Chordata > Amphibia > Anura > Ranidae > Aquarana > Aquarana catesbeiana. Next base: position 626,122,259 of record NC_133325.1, read on the forward strand.
GAATATTGTGTCTGGGTTTCAGGCAGTCAGAAACCTGGACACACAGTTTAAAACCCAGGCTGTCCGGGGGAATCCCGGACGGGGGGCAACCCTACTTACACTAGTGATGTGATGAATGAAAATAAGTTCAGCTGTAGGTAATAAATTACATTTTTACTTACCTTTGTTTCAGAGCCACGTCTTGTATGCTGCATTTAATTCTCAGACAGAAATCCCATTTTTTGCTGGCCAAAGGGCTGTCCTGGGGAACACTCCAGAATCTGAGTTGGCCCCATACAAGTCTATGGGGTCTTCTAAAAGGATTTTGGACTGAAATAAGTAAATAGTGCATACGACATGGCTCAGAAACAGGGGTGAGTAAAATGGTGGGAAGGAGGGTGTTAGTGTAGGTTACTTATGGAGGAGTAGGATGGGAGGATTAGAGAAGTTTAGTATAAAAGTAAAGTTGTCTATTAAGTCAAACACTATTAGAATAACTAAAAATATGTACTTGATAAAAAAAAACATATTTTAAAGTTTCCTTTTAAATGAGCTAGCTGGTACTCATTCATATACATGCCCATAAACACATTGCAGAATATAGCAGTTTTGGTATGTTTTAAATCTGTGACAATTAAACTGTGTTTATTATAAAATGTCCTGTTATATATGTGGTTTTTAGCGACACATCCCCTTGAAGTGAACTAGCCATAATGCTCAAATGATATATGTGCACTCTTGATGAAAATTATTGGTGTCTTATACAAGTTGCGATGTCAACTAGTGTGCAGTACAGATATAGCCATGAATGTGATGCTCTTCTTCTCATTCTTCCAATACATAAAACTATTTTTTTTAACAAAAAAAGCCTATATTGTGTATATTGTTCCTTAAAAACACATTTGTAGGATGAATTATATTTAAACAGATGACGTAACAAACGCTGCACTATATGTGCTACCATGAGCAGATCCCTTTTGCTATATCACTGGATTTCCGCTATACAAAATTAACTGCAGTAAATGACCGTTTACATTAAAAAGATTTTTGTCTACCTGTGCTACCATGTGAAATGGATAGCCTTACAGCCTTGCTGGCAATATGCAGTTTTAATGAGCATTTTTTAATTCTTCATTTTCAATAGATATAAGAATATTAGGTTTTGTTTGTTATTCTTGTTTGTCTTCTGCTGCTTCATTTATGTATTTCAATAAAAGTGTTTTGTATTTATTCATAACTACTGTACATTAGTGTGTGTAATATTGTTATAAAATGTACTTTATACTTTACAAGGATCTTGTATTATGTTTAACCTAAAGTGGAACTGAAATCAAAAAGTGAAGGTTTGATTTGTTATGGAGAACATTAAAGTGTTACTAAACCCAGGAGCCTGCATTCACTATATCTTGTCTCCCACAGTACACAGAACATGGAAATGCAATTATTTTAGTAAATATAAACTGCTAAATACCTTTTCTCATCAGCAGTATATAGCAGTCTTGTAACTTCTACCAGTGTCTTGTTAAAGCTTATAGGAGGAGTTTTCATTCTCCTCTGACTGCCCTATGAGGCTACATGAGCCCTGACTTTCTGTCTACACAGTGCTGATTGACCTTGTGCCGATCACATGCAACCTCCCAAAAAAAATCTCTAGAAATAAACACCAAACTGAGCATGTGCAGAGTGCCTCCAAGACTCTGTACTATTAGTAGATGGATTGCTGACTGTGAAAGAAGTGGAAGATCACAGAAGACAGGATCAAACAGACTTTTTTCTTACACAATGCGAAGGATTAACCCCTTAGGTTCCACATTGAGTGTAGCAAGTATGCTTTACTGCATATACAGACTGATTTTACTGTTGTGGGTTTAGTAACACTTTAAGCAACATTTATTGTTCCCAAGTAGTACCCTGAAAAATGAACATTTTTATCTTGAATTCCTCCTAAAAAAATAGCAGTGCACTTCCCTGTATGTGAGTGCGCCTATGCACTCCTGTACCTACAGCCTAATACTGTGTTTACCCGAAGATAAGACCCACCCTGAAAATCAGAAAAACGCTTGTAAAATCCTATAACCCATTCTATTACAGTAGTACATAATGTACAATGTATGTGTTTCTGTAATATAAATGCGGGTAAGAGAGCTTCGGCGGGTCACAGAAGCGCAGAGCGGCGCTATAACAAAGGTATTTGGCACAATTACATTACAGAAAGACACACATTGTACATTATATGCTACTGTAATAGAGTGGATCATAGGATTTTATAAGCATTTTAACTCATTTCACACTGGGGATTCCTGTCAGGCAGGGAGAGAGAGGGGGAGAGAAGACGGCACATTACATGGTAAGACCTACCCAAAAATAAGCCCTACTGTCACTTTTGTTGCCAAAATTAATATAAGACCTGGGTTTTTTTTTTTCGGGGAACACGGTAGTTATTATATCTTTTCATGTGACAACACTGAAGAAATGACACTTTGCTACAATGTAAAGTAGTGAGTGTACAGCTTGTATAACAGTGTAAATTTGCTGTCCCCTCAAAATAACTCAACACACAGCCATTAATATCTAAACCACTGGCAACAAAAGTGAGCACACCCCTAAGTGAAAATGTCCAAATTAGGCCAAAGTGTCAATATTTGGTGTGGCCCCCATTCCCTCTTGGGCATGGAGTTCACCACAGCGTCACAGGTTGCCACTGGAGTCATCTTCCACTCCTCCATGACAACATAACAGAGCTGGTGGATGTTAGAGACCTTGTGTTCCTCCACCTTCGGTCTGAAGATGCCCCACAGAGGCTCAATAAGGTTTAGGTCTGGAGACATTCTTGGCCAGTCCATCACCTTTACCCTCAGCTTCTTTAGCAAGGCAGTGGTCGTCTTGGAGGTGAAATATTGCCCCGTGGCCCAGTCTCCGAAGGGAGGGGATCATGCTCTGCTTCAGTATGTCACAGTACATGTTGGCATTCATGGTTCCCTCAATTTACTGCAGCCATGCAGATCCATTTGATGCAGTGTGCGGCATATGGTCTGAACACTGTCAGGCTGACCCCCCACCCTTCAACCTCTGCAGCAATGCTGGCAGCACTCATACATCTATTTCCCAAAGACAACCCCTGCATATGACGCTGAGCACATGCACTCAACTTCTTTGGTCAACCATGGCAAGGCCTGTTCTGGGTGGAACCTGTCCTGTTAAACCACTGTATGGGCTTGGCCACTGTGCTGAAGCTCAGTTTCAGGGTCTTGGCAATCTTCTTATAGCCTAGGCCATCTTTATGTAGAGCAACAATTCTGTTTTTCAGATCCTCAGAGAGTTCTTTGCCATGAGGTACCATGCTGAACTTCCAGTGACCAGTATGAGAGAGTGAGAGCGATAACGCCAAAATTTAACCCACCTGCTCCCCATTCACACCTGAGAGCTTGGAACACTAATGAGTCACATGACACCGGGGAGGGAAAATGGCTGGGTACAATTTGGACATTTTCACTTAGGGGTGTACTCACTTTTGTTGCTAGCAGTTTAGACATTAATGGCTGTGTGTTGAGTTATTTTAAGGGGACAGCAAATTCACACTGTTATACAAGCTGTACACTCACTACTTTACATTGTAGCAAAGTGTCGTTTCTTCAGTGTTGTCACATGAAAAGATATAATAAAATATTTACAAAAATGTGAGGGGTGTACTCACTTTTGTGAGATACCGTATCTGCAGTATGAGATATACAGCACTACTGCCTCTGACTTTCAGGAGTTTCCATGTGAAATTTGGTGATATCACTACTGTGCTACAGTTTGCCTTGCTGGAGGTCCTGACGTGACAAAGCAAAATCTTGCCTCTACCACTTTTATACAGATCAAGGCATGGTAAGTCAATAATGGGGAAAGATCAGCTGCAGGGAGACCACAAGCAATGCTGGTGACTAGTCCTTTACTACTCTTTGCCCTCTGCCTGCCTTTTTTGGGCACAGCTTCCAGAGTTCAAGCTAAACTTCAGGTACAATCTCTATTGCATAATTACATCTTGGACGGATGTAAGTGTGCATATCTTACACCTGAGGAGCTGCTGTGGAAACTGACAATCACTGCAGCAACCAGTGCTACTAAAGTGATAGCAGCAATCTTCTGGGTTTCTCTGCCAAGTGTCTTCTCTGTTCACTGACTACAAGGGGTTGTTCTCTCAGTAGCGCTGCCATTCACAGAACACCATGTATTTTTCTCAATTACTTCAAGGTGTTCTATGACTGGAATAGAAGGGGATTTTGACATCACCACCCCTCCTCTCCACCACTTCCATTTAGAAAATTTCTTGTATTTATTGATAGAAATGCAAAGTGTTTTGAGAACGATGGCAGTGCCAAGCGAGCAACTTCTTGTGTTCAGTGTGAAGAGGAGAAGCCCCTCGGCCTATGACCAAAAGGTTGTAGCTACAGCCCCTTAAAAAAGTATTCATACCCCTTGAAATTTTCCACATTTTGTCATGTTACAACCAAAAACGTAAATGTATTTTATCGGGATTTTATGTGATAAACCAACACAAAGTGGCACATAATACTGTAGTGGAAGGAAAATGATAAATGTTTTTTCAACATTTTCTACAAATAAATATCTGAAAAGTGTGGCCTACATTTGTATTCAGCCCCCTTTACTCTGATAACCCTAACTAAAATTTAGTGGAACCAATTGCCTTCAGAAGTCACCTAATTAGTAAATAGAGTCCACCTGTGTTTTTTGATCTGCGTATAAATACAGCTGTTCTGTGAAGCCCTTAGAGGTTTGTTAGAGAACCTTAGTGAACAAACAGCATCAAGAAGGCCAAGGAACACACCAGATCAGGGATAAGATTGTGGAGAAGTCTAAAGCAGGATTATGTTATAAAATAATACCCCAAGTTTCTCAATTATGTGCCACTTTGTGTAGGTCTATCACATAAAATCCCAATAAAATATTTACGTTCTGGTTGCAACATGACAAAATGTGGAAAATTTCAAGGGATACGAATACTTTTTCAAGGCACTGTATCACTGCAGAAGTACATAAACAGATTATATTGTGGTGCAAGCTGTCAAACAGTAATTGCTTTAAATGTGATGCCCAGCAGAGATTTCATAAAGTTCACATGTGGCACATTAGGGGTTAACTATCTGGTATCCAAAACTCAGTGCAGCTCCTCAATCTCTAAAGCAGCAAAAATGAAAAGCAGAGGGCGCATCTAGAGGTGTAAAATTTTCAGAAATCTTAAAGCCATGGGAAAAAACGTTTTATTGAAAATAAAAATCAGTGTGGAGTAGTTTTACAATTTGAAAGTCATTTTGTTATACTGGGAAGGTGAACTGCAGTGTAAAGAAAAGTATTATGCTTGAAATGAGATTATTAAATAAACTAAGTTTGCTTTTAAAATTACATTTTTTATTACAAATGGAATAACAAGGACTGTCTATCTTAAAAACATTTCAACTTTACATGAAAACAGGTAGCTCCTCCCTTTCCCTCGTCATAATATAAAAACATCCTAACAATATGCGTTTTCACTTATTAACAATGCTGATCCAGAAGCATATATTGCTCTTGCAAAAGCTTGATGAATGTTCTCCTGATGTTCAGCTGCCATTTTATTTAAAATGAAGGGATTGTGTATTTTCAGAAGGCCATGGTTTGTAACACTTCCTTACCTGAAGATGCTGCTGGTGAAGAAACACTTTGTGATGATCCAGAAATTTGGCTTTTTATCTAGAGCAGGCATCAATAAATGGCGGACCGCAGTCCGGACAGGGACCGAGGGACAGTCCAGTCTGGACCACCACCCAGCAGCCTAAGTTGACACCTCTCCTTCCACTGCTTCAGCTGTTAAAGTGGAGTTCCACTGAAAAAAAAAAATAAAATAAAAGTCATCAGCTACAAAAAGTGCTGCTGACTTGTAATAATCAGACACTTACCTGTTCCACGGTCCAGCGATGCAGGCCTACGAAGCCCTGCTCCTCTCCCCCTCCTTTCCATGGTGCTGGCATTCTTACTGTGGGCACGGACTGCGCATGCGCGAGCCGTGCTGTGAATGGCCGGGCCATCTTCTGGGACCTGTGACGTGTCCCAGAAGATTGCAGGAAGGGAGGGGGGAGAGGTGAACTTCCTTCCGGTGCCGCCGAGTCAGAGGAGGAAGTGGGAGCTGGGTGCCCGTAAAAATTGGGTACCCTCTCCCCACCAAAAAAAATGACATGCCAAATATGGCATGTCAGGGGTCACAGTCACTTTAAGCGGAAGTTCCATTTTTGGGTGGAACTCCGCTTTAAGGATCACTGCCCTGTAAAGGGCTGGAGGAATGGCAGGGTGGACCTGGACCCAGACCCCCCCATGCACCCGTCCGTCGCCCACCACTGTTGAAGTCACAGCAGAGTGGGCGGGAGGAAGGGCAGCTGCCCAACCCCTGCACCTCCAATGCACTTGCCTGCCGCTGAACCCACAGCGGATCCCCTCCCCCTGTGTGCACCCGCCTGCTGCCGCCGCTGTTGGGGTCTCAGCAGAGTGGGCAGGAGGAACAGACACTCTACAGGAGGAGTGGCAGCTTCCCAAACTCCCTCATGCACTACTCGCACGGCATGCGAGCAGACCCAGAAGAGGAGTCCACCCCGCCACTCTCCCCACCCTCCACAACACTGAGTTAAGGTAGGGGGAAGATTATGGGGGGGGCTGTGATGTCAGAGAGGGGAGCTGTGAAATGGCAGGGGGGCTGTGAGGGGTGAGCTGTGATATGAGGGGCTGTCAGAGGGGGGAACTGTAATACTGGGGGCTGTGATGTGAGATGGATAAGCTGTGATATGGGAGGCTGTGATGTGATATGGAGGAGCTGTGGTATGATATAGGAGGCTGTTATCTGAGAAGGGAAGCTGTAATTCGAAAGGGGGAGCTGTAATATAAGGGGCTGTGATGAGAATGGGGGGGGAGGGGCGCTGTGATATGAGGGGCTGTGATGTGAGAAAAGGGGAGCTGTGATGTGAGGGGCTGTGTTGTGATATGGAGGGACTGTGATGTGAGAAGGGGGAGCTATGATATAGGGAGCTGTTATGTGAGGGGGGAGCTATGAGAGGGGGAGCTGTGATATAGGGGGCTGTGATGTGAGAGGGAGGAGCTGTTATATAGGGGCTGTGATGTGAGAGGGGGGAGCTGGGATATGGGCAGGCTGTGATGTGAAAGAGGGTCTGTGATATGGGGGAGCTATGATTAGGGGGTTGTGATGTGAGAGGGGGGCTGTTATATGAAGAGTTTGTGATGTTAGGAGGAGGAGGACTGTGATGTCAGGAGGGGGTGAGCTGTGATGTGGGGGGGTTGTGATTGTAAGGGGGACTGTGATGTGAGGGAGGGGTCTGTGATTGCAAGGGGGGCTGTTATGTAAGCAGGGCTGTAATGTTGGGGGCTCTAATGTGAAAGGGGGTTGTGATGTAAGAGGGGCTGTGATGCAAAAAGGGGGACTGAAAACACTAATGTAAAGGGGGCTGTGACGTGAAAGACATAGAAGAAAAATGATATTTGGACCTCCATGAATTTTAATTCAGTACCCCTGAACTAGAGAATGGATAGAAATAGTCTATTTGCTACTTTCCCTTACTGGGACCTTTGTTTTGGTATAGTATGGTGTGCTTGTTACTTCTTAGAAGGAGTTTCCATCATAAACAGGGAACATTGTACATATCAATATAGCTAAAATGTGCCTAAAATGCACTGCCCTATTCACCTAGGGGTATGTTATGGCCCTTAAAGTTAAACACACAGTTGGAATACATACTGTATATGTGAACTGTTTTAGCTTCCAAACACTATATAATACTGTTCAGCAAGTCTTGTGATCCAGTTCATAGGCATGCGCACAGGGTGTGTCGGGTGTGCCTGGGCACACCCTAATCACCCCATGTGCATTAGCATTATCCAGGAGCAGTACCAGGTGGGTGGTTGGGGGTGCCAGTGGCCAGTGTAAATGCCCCCATTATATTACAGTCTAGGTTCAACTTTAGGAACACGTTACACCAGTCTTTAGGGTGTACCATAATATGCTCCCAATCAACTGCCTCCCACCATCAGAGCCCCCTTCCTGTGACAACAGGTGGCATTCATGTGTGTCTGAACTTTGGAGTGTACATCCTAATGCAATAGGTTGCGCACAGCTATGATCCAGTTACTTTTAAAAGAATGCATAACTAGGTTATAGTTCTCTGCAGAAGACTATACAGCAATTCATATTGGTCAGACTGTTGACCCTTCCTTATCCAGTTTGGGTGCTAATGTGCAATAAGCCAATACTGGGTCTATATAGTTACACCCACTTTAATATGACACACCAAAATCCTCTCTGGTGCAGACAATGCTGGTTTAGATCTGCTAAATACTATCTTTGGTATACATATGCAGTATTTTTTTCACTGTAATAAAATTAAATCAGTTTTCAGAAGTCTGTTTTCATTTTTGACATTAAATAGTGTATTTTTGTTGATCACTGTTAACACCAAAATTAAATTCACTGTGAATTTCATGATTATGGAATATTACCATGGGACTGTAGACAGCAAACGGAGTACAGAATAAAAACAAAAACTAAATTGTGGAGTTAAAATGGCCGTGGCCTCTATATTATTGGTATACAACTTTCATACATATCAAGTCAATAATAAATAACATAGTAAGAAGATATTGAGATGTAACCCAGATTGTGGTACCACATCCAAACAGAATTGAAAAAGGAAAGGAGGTATGTGCAATACTGAATTTTAAAATGGTAGCCACAGATAGACCCAGGTGAAAAAGTGACAGCACTCAATAGAATAAAATATAATTTTGTATTATTTTTATTATTTATTATTTTTATTCTATTGCATGCTGTCACTTTCACTTGGGTCTACAATTTAAAGTCCAGTATTACACATGCCTCCTTTCCTTTTTCAATAATAAATAAAGTTGTTAAAATAGATAATAACAAACTCAATCATAACATACCAGTGAAAACAACACAGCCACTACGGCTTGGGTTGTCATAATATCAAACCATTTTATTAACTGCCCCCCCATGAGCCAGGGTTGTTTGCAAAACCAACCTGGCCCAACTCCCCTTGCACCGTGGCCAGCTCCACCATATTTTGCAGATTATTATTGAAAATGTTGAGATCTATGTGTGACAAATGTATTCCATCCTTTTTAGAGATCCCAACTACACTACCCTTTAAGTCTACATGTCTGAAAGAAAAAACACCCAAAGTAGGTAAAAACATTTCTGATTGCCCTATTTATTCTTTTTCTAACCTTTTCAAAAGGGGAGTTATTATTATTATACAGGATTTATATAGCGCCAACAGTTTACACAGCGCTTTACAACATTAGGGAGGACAGTACAAGTACAATACAATTCAATACAGGAGGAATCAGAGGGCCCTGCTCGTTAGAGCTTACAATCTAGGAGGGAGGGTCAAGTTATACAAAAGGTAATAGCTGTGGGGGATGGGCTAATGGGGAAAATAGTGCAGTTGTTAGATGGAGGCAGGATAGGCTTCTCTGAAGAGGAAAGTTTTCAGGGATCGCCTAAAAGTGGATAAATTTGGAGACAGTCTGACAGATTGGGGTAGGGAATTCCAGAGGATGGGCGAGGTTCGGGAGAAGTCCTGGAGGTGGATATGGGAGGAGGTGATGAGGGAGCTAGAGAGCAGGAGGTCCTGGGAGGAACGGAGAGGGCGATTAGGTTGGTATTTTGAGACTAGGCTAGTGATGTAGCTGGGGGCAGAGTTGTGGATGGCTTTGTAACTTATTGTTAGTGTTTTGAATTTAATTCGTTGGGCGAGTGGCAGCCAGTGGAGGGATAGGCAGAGAGGGGTAGCAGACACTGAGCGGTTTGTAAGGTGGATGAGTCTGGCAGCAGCATTCATGATGGACTGAAGGGGGGATAGTCTATTTAAAGGTAAGCCAATGAGGAGGGAGTTGCAGTAGTCGAGGCAAGAGATAACCATGGAGTGAATCAGGAGCTTTGTGGTTTCATTGGTTAGAAAGGGACGTAGTTTAGAGATGTTGCGGAGGTTGAGGCGGCAAGCTTTGGAAAGTGATTGGATGTGGGGCCGAAAGGAGAGTTCAGAATCCAGGATAACACCTAGCACCCTGACATGTGGGGACGGGTGGATGGTTTTGCCATTGCTCTTGACAGAGAAGTCAGGGGAAGAGGCACGTGGGGGAGGAAATATTATAAGCTCGGTTTTGGCCAAGTTGAGTTTGAGGAAGTGGTGTGACATCCATACAGATATGTCGGTTAGTAAGTTAGTGATGCGTGAGGAGACTGATGGAGTGAGTGTAGGGGTGGAGAGATAGATTTGTGAGTTTAACCAAATCAACCTGGGCACAATCTCCAAAAAAAAAATACTGTATTAGGAAATTACATTTGGAAGTGATGTAAATAGTTTCTAATCTGAAATAGCATTTGTACTTTCCCAATGTTATTTCCTCCCAAATGAAGAACTAAAACATCAGGAGCAGGCAAGGATTGAAACATGTTACTCAATTCAATAAATAAATCCTGCCAATGCATGCCCCTTATACCGTGCTAGCAAATATTCACTATAAAGGGGTTAAAATTCAAGCTTTTGGAATAACTTCTTCACAAAGCTCTCCTTTCAGCCCATGAAAGAGTGTCCACCATCCAAACGGGCAAGACCTGACCTGAAATTAGAAGTGATAGTTAGGACGGATATATAATTTACTGTTAATGCTTTGGATTGCCATCTCCCAATCTTTTTAATAAGGTTGACATCTAAACCCAATCTGGCGGCTTCCGTGGTCGCGCCAATACAGAAAGAATGTGACGCTAGATTAATTTTGTCTAATTTTCTAAATTGTCAGGCATTTATGCAAAACAGCATTGAACTGAAATCTAGTTAAAGGTGACCCGATCGCTCAGAGAAGGTCTAGACCAGGGGTCTCAAACTGGCGGCCCTCCAGCTGTTGCGAAACTACAAGTCCCATCATGCCTCTGCCTGTGGGAGTCATGCTTGTAACTATCAGCTTTGCAATACCTCATGGGACTTGTAGTTTCTCAACAGCTGGAGGGCCGCCAGTTTGAGACCCCTGGTCTAGACTGTAAAAAAACCATACAGTAAAACAAATGGTCAAATTTAGTAACAGTAAAACAAATGGTCAAATTTAGCAGATTGGTCAGTTTTAGATTTTAAAATGATTTTTTTCTTAGTTTGCAGTCTTTTAGCCAAACATGGGTAAATAAAATGCCTGGTTCTGTATATCTATATGGGGGTACTACTTTAGAAATTCTTAATGCCCCAAAAAAGAGAATGCAAAAAACAGCCCAAAATAAATTTGCCTCAAAGGAGGAAAAACAGACTGTATTAGCTGCCTTACAAAGTTGACTAAGAATAGAAGGTGTAATAGCCATTCTAGTATCCAGGTGGAATGAACCCCTCTTGTAACCCTTTAATGCCTGCTTTACCGAAAAGAATGTATTGCAAGCAGTATGATTACTTAATTTCAAGAAAAAAGAAAGCTCTGCTAAAGTTTTATTAATATGAGCCCAGGATAGGGATTGGGACATTAAAATGTTTAAGAAGGATAAAAGTAAATATTCAGAAAATGTGGATAGAAATTTGTCATTTGAGGTTAGGTAAGAGAGCCACTGCAACCATGCCGCTAATGTAGAAGGCGCAACGGATTTCTTAATGCTTGCGCAAATCATTTCTAAATTAGGTCCCAGTTGGTAAAAGCAGCCTGAATCTGGTCATCTGCAAACGAGAAAGAGGATCTGCAATCTCATTTTGCATTACCTGTTAAGTAGTGAGCCTTCATACGTACGTTAAGACTTAGGCATTTGAAAACAAGATGTCTAATTAAAACGATGACTGGAGGGGATTTTGAGGATAAGCAATTTATAGTTTCTAAAAAACTCACCTCAATGTTCCAATGCAGCCAGAATAGGAAATAATTTTAGCAGCACCACGTTCTTTAAATAACCTTTAGCTTGCCAAGAAGGGTGCCACACCAAAAAATTTTGTCCGATACAAATTCTTCTTGGAAGATAGCCCTCCTACTGAATTCTTCTAAAAATTGAGCCCATACCAAAAGATCCTCTCTCAATTCTGTAGTGATCCTAATATGAGCAGTTGGAGATTTAAACCTGAAATTGACAAAACAAAAATGCCTAGAGAATATTCGGCCTATAGGTAATACTCTAGAGCAGTGGTTCTCAATCTGGGGGCCAAATGATGATTTGCCAGGGGTCACCGAATCCTGGGCTGTTCCTGAAGCCTGCATCGCTGTCCCAGACTTTTTACGGCCACCCAGCAGGGCTGTCCCTGGAGCCTGTGGCCATCCATTCAGCCACTTTGCAGCCACCTATTCAGTTCACGGAATGGCTGGGGGGCAGAGACTAGAGGTCAGCTGACTGGTGAGGAATGTGAAGTGGGAGGGGCTGGAGGAGACCCTATCTCCTGATTTTGGCATAGGTGTCACTGCTACTAGACATGTGCACACTGAAATATTTCGTTTCGGAATTTCGTTTTCGTCCAAAAAAATACATTTATTTAGTTACTCCCGAAATTCGTTTTTATTTATTTCGGTTTTCGTTAAAAATTGCATTCGTCCGAAAATCCTAATTAAGGTCGAATCTGTCATTGAATGCTTATGGTGTCTGTCGAATGTTCAAAGAAGATTCGACGGAGCAGCTAAACTGTGTGACGCCGTATAGTTTACCTGCTCCGTCGAATCTTCTTAGAACTTTCAACAGACACCATAAGCCAAACTACGTGTGTACTTAGTTCTAGCTATTTTACTGCTCCTCCTCTTTGGTTACAATCAGCCAATAACATTCATCATCATCATTATTTTTATTTATCTTTCCTCCCCTACGTCGAATCTTTCCTCCCCTACATCGAATCTTTCTTCCCCTACGTCGAATCTTTCTTCCCCTACGTCGAATCTTTCTTCCCCTACGTCAAATCTTTCTTCCCCTACGTCGATTCTTTCTTCCCCTACGTCGAATCTTTCTTCCCCTACGTCGAATCTTTCTTCCCCTATGTCGAATCTTTTCTCTCTACGTCGAATCTTTTCTCTCTATGTAGAATAATCTTGGACTAATAGAGCTAAGGTTAGGCACATTCGACCACAGGTTTGATGGACAGATTGTTATTGTCATCATCATGTCGAATCTCCTATCTATATCGAACTGTTGTAGCAACGAAAACGAAAATAAAGCATTTGTTTATGTCGGATCTTTCGTTTTTCGGACTCTGCACTTTCGTTATCGTTTGTTAAAACGATAACGAAAATACCTGAAATTCGGAGGAAAATGCATTCGGACGAAAACTAATGCACATGTCTAACTGCTACGAGACACCACAAAGTCGGAGACACAGTGAGTAACACTACCTGTGAATATAGTTGCCATTAAAAGTCCCCACTACAGTTCTCAGATCAGCAGATGACGTTGATCAAGAGCACCTAATTTGGCTGATCAGAACTTCCCCCAGCACTGCCACTCATCCCACTCCCCCCCCACCAAGGAGTAAGAGAAGGAATAAAAATAAAGAATAGATGTAAGGGAGAGGAAAGGAGGGGGAGGAACAAAGAAAAATGGAGAGAAAGAACAAGAAAGATGGCTAGAGTGAGGGATGGGGGGGAAAAACAAGAAATTAGGATAGAGACAGATAAAAGGGAAAGAAAGGAGAACAAAGAGAAAGAACTGTACATCTTAAAATGTACCATAAGGGGTTTTAATACTGTACGAGAGCTAAATATCTGTGGGTTAGGGGCACAAATTACTTGTCTTGTCTTGGGTGCTGACAACCCATGCTACGAAAATAATTTTACTGTTAGGGGTCCCCACAACTTGGGAAATTTTATCAAGGGGTCAGGGCACTAGATAGGTTGAAAACCACTGCTCTAGAGGCAAATGCTAGAAGGCCAGGGAGCTTTTGCATATCCTTTAAGATGACCGTTTTTTTGCCTAATCACTATGGCTGTGATATCCTTTAGCGTAGCAATTCTTTCATCTGGCAATCTAAATTCCATGGCCAAAGTATCAATGGTAATACCTGAAACATTTTCTAGTGGATGGAAAGATGGTCTTCTCATGAGCTAAAAGGATATTTAATTCAGCACAAACTCCTAAAAGGAATTTAAAATTTTATTACAGTCAAAACTGAATTACCTAGAAAAAGGAAATCGTCTAAATAATGTAATATCAAACCGGACCGAACTCTAACCACCCACTCTATAAATGTAGAAAAAGCTTCAAAGTATGTGCTAAAAAGTGACCAACCCATTGGGAGGCATCTATCAAAGAAAAAGCAATCATCAAAATAAAATCCTAAAGAATTAAACGATAAAGGGTTAATGGGCAGTAAACGGAATGCAGATTTTACATCCGCCTTAGCTAGTAATGCACCCCCAGCCTAAACTGCAAATATTTATTAAAGCATCCTCAAAATGTAGAATAATGCACCATAGCTAATTCATTACTAATCTGATCATTTAAAGAACCTCCTTTCGGAAAAAAGAATTGTGATGAATAAGCCTGTAAGAATGCTGCTCCCTCTTTGGAACAATTCCCAATGGGGAAATTCTAAAATCCTGAAAAGGAGGCTGCAAAAATGGGCCTGAAACCCTATCTTTCAAGATTTCTTTAAAATAAATTCCCTAACTACCTCAGATAAGACTAAAACAGATTACAATTTTTTTTTTTTAATGATGCAACCCTGACTTTGAAAAGGAGGAAGTAAAAAACCTTCATTAAATCCTTCAAATAGTAGCTGAGCCATCAGCCTGTCTGTGTGCAATTGCAGCCACGGAAGCATTTTTATTAAGTTCACTGGTCTTGGAGCTTTTTGAAAATGGCTCTTGACCTTGCTGTTGGTTGGCGATTGTCATTTTCTTAAAGGAGTTGTAAACCCTCGTGTTTTTTCACCTTAATACATCCTATGCCCTTGGCGGGGACGCACTGTCCCTCTCTCCACGGGGTCCTGGCTCTTGTTTGGATAGATTGATAGCAGTGCAGCCATTGGCTCCCGCTGCTGTCAATCAAATCCAATGATGCAGGCGCTGGGGGGCGGGGCCGAGTCCGACATTCGTGTCTATGGACGCAAACGCTGGACTCGGGAGAACACCCGCAAGGTAACCCCTCGGGAGAGCACTTCTCCTAGGGGGTTGTCTGATGCGGGGAGGAGACGCAAGAGCCACCATGGGACCCCAGAAGAGGATGTTCGGGGCCACTCTGTGCAAAACAAGCTGTACAGTGGAGGTAAGAATGATATGTTTGTTATTTAAAAAAAAAAAAAAAAAAACGAGCCTTTACAATCACTTTAAAGCATTTCGAAACAGGATGGGCTCCCGTGCAAATCGTGCATTCATGTCGGAAGTGTTTACACTGGGAATCATTAAATGCAAATCAGATTCTCTTTTTGTATGTAGTTGTTGAAGACACCAGGGGCTGCTGTTTACTCGCAAATGATCGTTGAGGTAGAAAGAGATTAAGCCACAAACCAATATCCTTGCAACCCCATTTTAAACTGGGGTGAACAGATCATTTCTGCCTAAACGATAAACCGTAGGCAAGCCATGATACCCCACATAAATTCTTATAGGCCTCCAAGACAAAGTCTAAATTTTGGAATAAACCAACACCTTTTTCAGCATTTTTTTTTTTCAAATGATACTGTAATAAACACAATATGCTTGTAGCCAGTTTTCAAAATTCCTGGCAACAGGTCTGCACCTGTCCTCTTCATATGTTTCATATTTTTTATTTTTAAAAAAGAATTCTTTTGAAGAAGGAAGAAGAGACAGTATGTCAACAAAATCTCCCCTAAGAATGTTTTCTTTAATATTAGCTGATAGGTGATAACCTAGCAGAGACAACTCACAAGGCATGGCTTCCTTAATACAAATTTCTGGAACATTAGCCACGCCTTGAGATGAATCAGAAATAGGAAGCAGCTGTGGAACATTAGTACTAGGTACAGGTAAAGCTAAAACTACTGCCCCAGCAGGACTTAATGTTGCCTAGCCAAGATCTGTGTTATTGCTGCTGTTTGGGGGAGACAATATAGCCCAAACAGCAGCAGATGAATTAGAAGCAGACTGAGTACTGCTAGCAGAATTAGCTTTATAACCATCAATGTGAGAGAATAAAGAAGCAGTCAATGAGGATAACAGCTGTAACTGAGAAGACTCACCACTTCCTTGAATCCCTGGTTGAGAAGCAACTGGAGAGGACACAACAGGGATCTGCTGTGCCTCTGAAGGATTTGGTACGTTGGCTACAGTAGGGTTTTCCATTTGCTGCCTTCTGTAGCTGTGAGACCTGCTGCTGGTGGCTGTAGCATTGCTGAAAGGGTTAAGCGTGGAGGGAGCCGACTGTGGGGCTGAGGCATCCCGTTGTTGTGGAGACCGCTCTGCCACCCCCGAGGCGAACCAGAAAGTTTCCTAATGCTGTGAGCAGAGCCACCCCCTCTTGTGGAAGCTCTGTCGCTTCTGGCTGAGCCCTCTTCTCTCTGGAGAGCAGAGACACCGTTCGCTCAGCTGGGTTGTAAGGGGAAATGCCTCCTGTGTTGGGCCCGCCTCCTCTTGGCCGGATACCTGCCCACTTCTCTGCCCGCCACTGACCTTATTGAGGTGGTTTCCTCTTCCAGGGCTTTATCAAGGGGGTCACTTCCTACCATGCCACCCAGACTATCTTCATCCCTCCATGGGACAGGTACTTCTGCTCCTGGTGGCTGGCTGTCATCAGCGGCGGCAGGTGCGGCAGCGAAGGCGGCTTCGGTGGTAGTGTTGAAAGCAGCGGAGCTGAAGGCGGCTGAGCTGGAGGCGGCTGTGGCGGAGGCTGAAGCAGTGGAAACGGTGGAGGAGTCCCGATGTCCCAGCGATCTACAGTGCCTTGAAAAACTTTTCATACCCCTTGAAATTTTCTACATTTTGTCATGTTACAACCAAAAACATAAATGTATTTTATTGGAATTTAATGTGATAGACCAACACAAAGTTGCACATAATTGTGAAGTGGAAGGAAAATGATACATGGTTTTTAAAATGTTTTACAAATAATTATCTGAAAAGTGTGGCGTGCATTTGTATTCAGCCCCCTTTACTCTGACACCCCTATCTAAAATCTATTGGAACCAATTGCCTTCAGAAGTCACCTAATTAGTAAATAGAGTACACCTGTGTGCAATTTAATCTTAGTATAAATACAGCTGTTCTGTGAAGCCCTCAGAGGTTTGTTAGAGAATCTTAGTGAACAAACAGCATCATGAAGACCAAGGAACACACCAGACAGGTCAGGGATAAAGTTGTGAAAAAGTTTAAAGCAGGGTTTGGTTATAAAACAATATCCCAAGCTTTGAACATCTCACGGATCACAGTTCAATCCATCATTTGAAAATGGAAAGAGTATGGCACAACTGCAAGCCTACCAAGACATGGGCGTCCACCTATACTGACAGGCCGGGCAAGGAGAGCATTAATCAGAGAAGCAAATATGTAAAAATGTGTTGGTGGTCCTGCGCTTACGGAATTAAATGGAAAAAGAGAAAAAAAGAGAACCGCTGCCCCTTCCGGTACAACCACCTGAGTGGAATGTAAATGCAAATGTTAAATGAGGGGAGGTAGGTGTGGCACTGTTCTTGGGTGCAATATTACATGCCCCTATGTGACACTCTATATATCCTACTGTTATATTGAATCAAAAAACAGAATTTGAAGTGTCATGTGCTTAGTGCAAATCCAAAAGTGTGCAAGTGCTGACAATGCACATATCAAGAAAAAATATGTATGTGATGACAAGTGTTCTTCAAAATTGTACCTCGGTGTTGTTCATATGCATCAATTTATATATATATAATGTGTTCAAAAATGATCCATAATATATTTACTGAGAATGCATAAATGAATCCCTACTTAAAGTGACTTGTGCTCTTGAAATCGTGCCTTAGTGATTCTGACCGAAAACGTCACCAGCTTCTGGAAGTTTCCAGAGTCCGCATAGAAGCGCCCCGCCTTCCCTGTGAGGAGCTGTGGCCGCCATCTTGTAATGGCCATTAATTTCCGCGTGGTGTCCTTGTACTTAGAGACTGTGCACATTGGCGGGCCGTCATTATCCACACGAATCGCAGCAATTCACTAGGCTTCCCGAAGACCTGAAATATACAGTTTTCTGGAGTAAGAAAGATACGGCAACAGCATGAGTCACTTCTGACAAGTTTTCCTGACGCCAAGAGAAAGCACTGAGCTCTGCAGAGTGTAACTTCAGCTTTCCACCCCCTGTTATCTGAAAGCTCAGACAAGCTGTATAAATTCTGGACTTTAAACAGATGTAGAGAATAGAAGACTGCAGATAAACAGGTGGGAGATACGGAGGGAGATCTAAAGGAGCGATATATATCTTATACCGCAAGCACGGAAACACACAGCTGATACAACGATTGCTGCACAGTGGCAGATACTGTAAAAGCGAGATACCCCTGCGTGGGGTTAGTGGTTCGGGTCAGTGCAATTCCTATAGGGGATCTATAAGGAGCACGGAGCACACATTTGAAGAGCACCTGTCACTTTTTTCATTTTTCTCACTTTTTTCTTTTTTAATTTTAAACGTTTCTTTGGAATGACATATGGACTATTTATAATTACAAGGTATACAGTTGCAATAAAAAGTATGTGAACCCTTTTGGAATTATATGGATTTCTGCACAAATTATGATCTGATCTTCATCTAAGTCACAACAATAGACAATCACAGTCTGCTTAAACTAATAACACACAAAGAATTAAATGTTACCATGTTTTTATTGAACACACCATGTAAACATTCACAGTGCAGGTGGAAAAAGTATGTGAACCCCTAGACTAATGAGATCTCCAAGAGCTAAATGAAGTGAGGTGTCAGCCAACTGGAGTCCAATCAATGAGATGAGATTGGAGATGTTGGTTACAGCTGCCCTGCCCTATAAAAAACACACACCAGTTCTGGGTTTGCTTTTCACAAGAAGCATTGCCTTATGTCAATGATGCCTCGTACAAAATAGCTCTCAGAAGATGATTAAGAATTGTTGACTTGCATAAAGCTGGAAAGGGTTATAAAAGTATCTCCAAAAGCCTTGCTGTTCATCAGTCCATGGTAAGACAAATTGTCTATAAATGGAGAAAGTTCAGCACTGCTGCTACTCTCCCTAGGAGTGGGTGTCCTGTAAAGATGACTGCAAGAGCACAGCGCAGACTGCTCAATGAGGTGAAGAAGAATCCTAGAGTGTCAGCTAAAGACTTACAAAAGTCTCTGGCATATGCTAACATTCCTGTTAGCGGATCTACGATACATAAAACACTAAACAAGAATGGATTTCATGGGAGGATACCACAGAGGAAGCCACTGCTGTCCAAAAAAAAACATTGCTGCACGTTTACAGTTTGCACAAGAGCACCTGGATGTTCCACAGCAGTACTGGCAAAATATTCTGTGGACAGATGAAACCAAAGTTGAGTTGTTTGGAAGAAACACACAACACTATGTGTGGAGAAAAAGAGGCACAGCACACCAACATCAAAACCTCATCCCAACTGTGATGTGTGGTGGTGGGGCATCATGGTTTGGGGCTGCTTTGCTGCGTCAGGGCTGCTTTGCTGCGTCAGGGCCTGGATGGATTGCTATCATCGAAGGAAAAATGAATTCCCAAGTTTATCAAGACATTTTTCAGGAGAACTTAAGGGCATCTGTCCACCAGCTGAAGCTCAACAGAAGATCGGTGTTGCAACAGGACAACGACCCAAAGAATAGAATAGAAGTAGAAGCATAGAAGTAAATCAACAACAGAATGGCTTAAACAGAAGAAAATACGCCTTCTGGAGTGGCCCAGTCAGAGTCCTGACCTCAACCCAATTGAGATGCTGTGGCATGACCTCAAGAAAGCGATTCACACCAGACATCCCAAGAATATTGCTGAACTGAAACAGTTCTGTAAAGAGTAATGGTCAAGAATCACTCCTGACCGCTGTGCACGTCTGACCTGCAACTACAGGAAACGTTTGGTTGAAGTTATTGCTGCCAAAGGAGGTTCAACCAGTTATTAAATCCAAGGGTTCACATACTTTTTCCACCTGCACTGTGAATTTTTACATGGTGTGTTCAATAAAAACATGGTAACATTTAATTATTTGTTTGTTATTAGTTTAAGCAGACTGTGATTGTCTATTGTTGTGACTTAGATGAAGATCAGATCACATTTTATGACCAATTTGTGCAGAAATCCATATCATTAGAAAAGGGTTCACATACTTTTTGTTGCAACTGTATGTATCTCCTTGCATGATTTTGATGCATATGAGCATCACTAAGGCACGATTTCAAGAACACAAGTCACTTTAAGTAGGGGTTTATTTATGCACTCTCAGTAAATGTATTATGGATCATTTTTGAACACAGTACATGCATATATATATATATATATATATATATATATATACACACATATATATATATATACATATATATATATATATATATATATATATATATATAAATTGATGCATATGAGCAACATTGAGGTACAATTTTGAAGAGCACTTGTCATCACATACATATTTTTTCCTATTATGTGCATTGTCGGCACTTGCACACTTTTGGACTTGCACTAAGCACATGACACTTTAAATTCTGGTTTTTGATTCAATATAACAGTAGGATATGTAGAGTGTCACATAGGGGCATGCAATATTGCACCCCAAAACAGCGCCACACCTACCTCCCCTCATTTAACATAATCAGAGAGGCAGCCAAGAGGCTGATGGTAACTCTGGAAAAGCTGCAGAGATCCACAGCTCAGGTAGGAGAATCTGTCTACAGAACAACTATTAGTCATGCAATCCACAAATCTGGCCTTTATGGAAGAGTGGCAAGAAGAAAGCCATTGTTGAAAGAAAGCCATAAGAAGTCCCATTTGCAGTCTGCAAGAAGCCATGTAGGGGACACAGCAAACATGTGGAAGTATGTGCTCTATTCAGATGAGAAAATTGAACTTTTTGGACTAAAAGCAAAACGCTGTGTGGTGAAAAACTAAACACTGCACATCACCCTGAACACATCCCCATCGTGAAACATGGTGGTGGCAGCATCATGTTGTGGGGACGTTTTCTTCAGCAGGGACAGGGAAGCTGGTCAGAATTGATGGGAAGATGGATGGAGCCAAATACACAGCAATCTTAGAAGAAAACCTGTTAGAGTCTGCAAAAGACTTGAGACTGGGGTGGAGGTTCACCTTCCAGCAGGACAATGACCCTAAACATACAGCCAGCGCTACAATGGAATGGTTTAGATCAAAGCATATTCATTGTGTTAGAATGGCCCAGTGAAAGTCCAGACTTAAATCCAATTTAGAATCTGTGGCAAGACTTGAAAAATGCTGTTCACAGACGTTTTCCATCCAATCTGACAGAGCTTGAGCTATTTTGCAAAGAAGAATGGGCAAAAAATTCACTGTCTAGATGTGCAAAGCTGGTAGAGACATACTCAAAAAGACTTGCAGCTGTAATTGCAGTGAAAGCTGGCTCTACAAAGTATTGACTCAGGGGGACTGAATACAAATGCACTCCACACTTTTCAGATATTTGTAAAATATTTTGAAAACCATTTATCATTTTCCTTCCACTTCACAATTATGTGCCACTTTGTGTTGGTCTATCACATAAAATTCTAATAATATACATTTACGTTTTTGGTTGTAACATGACAAAATGTGGAAAATTTCAAGGGGTATGAATACTTTTCAAAGGCACTATAGGTAGGTAAAGGCATCTCTTCACCCAGTCGTCGCCTCCTTCTTCCCTGAGTCTTTCAATCAGGTGCCTCACGAGACTCTTCATGACAACCCCCGCTGTGAGCTCCGGTATTATAGCTCGTATTATAGCCTGGGGAGCTCACATGCAGGTCTTGAGAACTGGCAGGGTGGGGCCACTGGAGCTGCCTTAAATAGGGGTTAGATCCCTTCTAGAAAATTCCAACAGGTCATGTGGCTTGACCTCAGGCGTCCCCAGCGGAGTCCCTCCTTACATCAGGCGTACCCAGCGGAGTGCCTCCTTACATCAGACGTCCCCTGTGGAGTGCCTCCTTACATCAGGCGTCCCCAGCGGAGTGCCTCCTTATATCGGGCGTCCCCAGCGGAGTGCCTCCTTACATTAGGCATCCCCAGCGGAGTGCCTCCTTACATCAGGCGTCCCCAGCGGAGTGCCTTCTTAGATCAGGAGTCCCCAGCGGAGTGCATCCTTACATCAGGCGTCCCCAGCGGAGTGCTTCGTTACATCAGGCGTTCCCCAGCGGAGTGCCACCTCACATCAGGAGTCCCCAGTGGAGTGCCTCCTTACATCAGGCGTCCCCAGCGGAGTGCCTTCTTACATCGGGCATCCCCAGCAGTGTGCCTCCTTACATCAGGCATCCCCAGCCGAGTACCTCCTTACATTAGACATCCCCAGCGGAGTGCATCCTTACATCAGACGTCCCCAGTGGAGTCCCTCCTTACATCAGGCGTCCCCAGCGGAGTGCCTCCTTACATCAGACGTCCCCAGTGGAGTGCCTCCTTACATCAGGCGTCCCCAGTGGAGTGCCTCCTTACATCAGGCGTCTCCAGTGTAGTGCCTCCTTAGATCAGGTGTCCCCAGTGGAGTGCCTCCTTAGATCAGGTGTCCCCAGCGGAGTGCCTCTGTAGATCAGGTGTCCCCAGTGGAGTGCCTCCTTAGTATAGGTGTCCCCAACGGAGAGCCTCCTTAAATCAGGTGTCCCCAGTGGAGTGCCTCCTTAGATCAGGTGTCCCCAGTGCAGTAGAGTCCCTTGACTCTCTCTTTTACAGACCAGTGTTGTGCCAAAAATCGGTTTTCCCCCAGAAAACCTGTTTCCGCTGGCTCTAGGCTGGCTCCCGGCTGAGATCGGAACTCCGCCCCTCCAGCCTACTACACTCCAGCTCCTTCTAATCTCCGCCCCTCCAGCCCGCTGCACTGCAGCTCCTACCACTCTCCCTCACAATGTTATTCAGCCATCTACCGCCCGCGCCCCCTGCGCGCACCCCCAATTTTCATGGGGAAAACCTGTTTCGGTACAACACCATGAAAACTGGGGGCGCGCGTGCGGGTGGTAGCCAGCTGAATAACATTGCGAGGGAGAGTGGTAGGAGCTGCAGTGCAGAGGGCTGGAGGGGTGGCGTTCTGATTTGAGCTGAGAGCCAGGGGAAACAGGAAAGAGATCTTGCCAGATCCAGATTTCCCAAGACAAAAGCAAAATCCCGGTATTTTAATCGGGACAACCTCTGATCTGGACGATGGTCCCAAAATTGGGATTTTCCCGGGAAAATCAGGACTGTTGGCAAGTATGCAAATGAGAGCTGGTGAGTGGAAAATTTGAGTGCTCCTATACCAATGTATCAATCTGTTTAGACTGACTAAAATAATACTCTTTCATGGTGTCCTGTTATTCATTATTTCAGCAATAATATTGATTGGACTTACGGTTAGTATCTACAAATCTGTATAATACATGCACCAAGCAAAAAAAAAGTGAAAAATCATAATAAATGTGCCTTTAGCTAAAATTTACAGTAATACTTCAACATGCATATTCACTGATCATGCACATCAGTCTCCCTTTACTGGGTTTGTTCTATGTTTTTACACTTTCCCTGAAGAAGATTGGTTATTTGAAGCTAGTCCAGGTTTACAACACTGATATAAGCCTAAAGCCTACACTGCACTATATGACTTTTATATTTTAACTGTGTAGTCGCAGCACGGGTTGTTTCCTGTGCCATAACCACAGAGGACTACAATTGAAATTTTTACCTTTCCTTATTTTAAAATTGTGAAGTATTCTTTCTGTCTTTTTAGCCATTGGCAATAACATGATCTGTTCATCTTGTCTTGAACATCTGCCTTGAAATTAGCCTTGCATGTACTTGTATTGAAGCAGGCTTCTGGGATTGTATAATATGTGCATTTCCTGCCGTTCTCAATGACTCAATAATAGTGTAGCGCCACCCCCGAAGGAGCCACTTGGTGATTTTGGGTTCTCTGTTCTATGCCTCAACTCCAAGAATGGCCTCAGCCCCTCTGGCACACCTGGTTAGATATAAAATTTCTGCAAACACTTTCAAGAATGCAAGTAAAGAAAATACCAATATGCTGGCTGTAGATTGATACCAGAAACAAACTAGACACAACTGGTAGTGATAAATGAGCTGAATATATTATCACAAAAGAATACTTGGAAACTTACAGCACTGTTGAACCTTGCTGCAGAGTATCAATACAATAGAAATGACAATCTCTAATATTTTAGCAACACTAAATATAGAAAACAAAGCATAATAATCTTTATGTCAATTGCACAGGAGCAGAGAGGGAGGAGAGAAGGTATATCAACTTCTCAGCTCCTTCTGGGCCACAAACACCATTGAAAGTAACAATACAAAAAGTCCCAAATGGTGGTTCAGGCTCCTGGCAATGTTGTAAGGCACTGGATCACCTCCTGTCGGCCGATCAGGATGGCTGGTAGCTGAACTGGCAGGGTGATCGCACAACGGCCAACAGGACACCAGGATGGGTCTTTTGACCCCCCGAAACGGTGCGTCGGTTGTCCCCGCTGGGCTAGATGGCGCAGAGTTCCTGAGCAGGGTCCCTGGGCTGAACGGTGGAGGACCGTGTGGGTGACACTGTTCCTGGCTCCTTTATCCTCAGTCTCTTGGCAGCAGTCTCAGGGAAAGCGTGGCTCTCTCTCTCTCTCAGATGCTGGTAGATGGTAGTGTGGCTCTTTTTCTCTTAGGTGGAGTTCCACCACACAGTCCCACCACCTCATTACTCCTGTCCTCTATCCCCTCTCCTCACAGTACCTCTCCCTGGTAGTCTCAAGAGAAACGTGTCTTTCTCTCCCTCTGTTGGGTCACACAGTCCCTGGTGTCAGCGTGTATCCCTCCTCTCAATCAGATGCCGGTACCTCAGACCGCTCTCCTCACTCTCCTCAGACAACCCTCCTCAGATCTTCTGTCAGCACTCTCTCTGTAGTCCTGTGTGGAAAGCCTGTCTCTCTCTCTTTTCTCTCACCTCAGCACTTCCCTCTCTTCAGTCTCCCCAGCACTTCCTGAAACTCCCCTTTTTCCCAGTGTGCTTTGTGTCTCTGAGTTTTCTGGAAGGACAAGTCAGCATCTTTCTGTCTCCGTCTTGTGGCCAAAAGGAGAAATTGCATTACAATATGCCTGCTACAATAGAATGTGCTGAAAAAATATACTGCAGTCACTTGTCAAAGGTAAGCCACCAGGTTAAATGGGAGGTATTTAGCTTTTAATAGGTACCATCATCCTTAATATGTATAGAGCAACGTTGATTGAAAAAGGGGGAAAAAAATCACATTAGGACCTCTCCAATTTGGTCCTACCTTTTTCTAAGGGTGTTAGGACTATTACGGTACCAAAAGGATATAGACCAGGAGTATATAAAATCTTTTACTTTATTAAAGGATAAGACATTAAAAAGTCCATATAAGGACACAATTAAAGCTAGACAAAAATATAATAACAAAAACTGTTTACAGCAAAGTTGACCCTAAATTGACATTGATAATGCCTGCTCAGGTGGATGACGGCAGGTTGTTTTGTACTTGTGGACGTGACCTCTACAGTTTCGCGGTCAAGCCGCTTCTTCGGGAGGCGTCTAGTACATAGTCTACAGAATGAAGAAGATCAACATTACAACAATGCGGCAAGTATTCATTACATATTTACAAAAATATACATGTATACATTGTTGATATTGGAGAAATAGTGATTGATGTTGCACTCACCACCCTTGGCCCACAAGGGGCTAGAACGACACTGTGAGTCGCCCACGACGGGCATTCCCCCGGGGGCGAGCAAGGGGGGGACTTTGAAAATACTATTGTGGAAAAAGATATATAGATTGTATAAATAATTATATACAAGGGGTTCTGGGAGAAGAGAGGGACCACCTGAGTTCCGGGAGCGGGAAAGGAAAGGATAAAGGGTGAAAAGGGCAAGGGGAAAACAAGGGAAAAGGGAGACAAACCAGAATGAAGAGAAGGGGAAAGGGAAAAGAATAGGAAGGGAAAAGAAAAAGGTGAAAGGAAAGGGGGGGAAAGGAGGGAAAGGAAAAAAAAAAGGGGGGGGGGGGGGAGGGGGAGGAAGAGAGAGAAAAAGAAAAGAAGAGATGGGAAGAAAGGGAAAAGTAGAAAGGAACAAAGGAGAAGGGAGGGGGGGCGGGAGGGGGGGGGAAATAACGAGAAGAGGAGGAAGGGAGAAAGAAAGAGGGCAAAAAGGAGGGAGTGGACAAAGAGAACAGAAAAATAAAAAAGGGGAAGGGAGAAAGGGTAGGAATGGACAAGGAGGGAAGGGAGGGGGGAGGAAGGGAGGGGGGGAGGAAGGGAGGGAGGGGGGAAGGAAGGGAGGGAGGGAGGGAGGGGGAGGGGAAAGAAGAAACCCTTGCACCTTGCTAGAGATAGCAGTAGTAATAAAACAGACTGGGGGGTCAAACAACTTCGTACCCACCGTTGCTGTGGTATAAAAATTTTTTGGTAAATTTGGTTGCTATCCACACACTGAAACAATGGTAAAAGAGCAGCAGCCACTTGAGCCAGGCATTGATGCCATTTGTAGGAAGCCTTGAGGGATAAACAAGTAACATAATATTTGTATCCACCTTTGCCAAACAAGAGTGCTTGAAAAAGGAGAGAGGTAGGGAGGCTTCCAGATGGGTGACAGCAATTAATGAGATAGATATAGTAGGGGGGAAGGAGAAAAGGCAACATGATAAAGTCCCACCTAATTTCTAATGTACTTACAGGCTTCAAAGAGGGGAGCTGGTCAGCAGGGTGCGTGTCACTCATCGCAGGCAGGTGGAACTGCTGCCTTTATATGTCCCCAACCCGGAAACTTGGTGATGAATTAATGGAACCCTTCCTGGACCATGTCCTGGGTTGGTATAGGTTTATCAATGACCTATTGGTCATTTGGACCGGCACAGAGCAACTTTTGAAAACAACTGGGGCAACTGGGGCAACTGGGACCGCCAAATTTTAAGAAGAGAATCACTCTGGATTGAGCGACTTAATGCGTTGACCCCACCGGGTATTAATGAGGCACATACTTACAAACATTTTCTTGATTAGTCTATCAACAAGTCTACCCACCCCTGCCGTGGCTCTCTCCTCTGATATGTCCGTTTTCCTTCATTTTTATTGAACAAAATATTCAATTTTCACACTGTAAATGTATATTTTGGATTATGAATATATTTTATCTGTAATCTATCCCCACTTCCTGGAATTACAGTGGTCAGGTTCCACCTTTGACTGCTTGCGAGTAGATTCCCCATACCTTACCTTATGTAAAATAGTATACTTTGGCTGTATAAATTCTTGGCACACCATATAGCATATTATTATGAACACGTGTTATAATCACTGTTATGTTGATTCAATGTATCTGTTTTTTGCTGTTTGACAGAAGTATTGCACTTCCTCCCCGGTGAGTATAATTCCTCCCGGAACAGCTGGAGTGCGCTCCTGTCAGCTAAGTGTTGTGTAAACATCAGTAATTATGTTCTATTGTTGTAGTTGCACTCGCTCTACTCCCTTGTTGAATGACGTGAGGAGTTTATTCTCCCCCTACGGTGGGCTTGCGTCTCTCCAGCAGTGGGCGGGGCTCTTGTTAGCCTCGCCACTGCTTCTCCAATGTGACGCCTTCAGCGTCATCGGGTATGGAGCTACGCGCGTGCACCGAACACATCGTGCGCATGCGCAGTAGAGGGGAGCCGGACCCGGAAACGACGGCGGCTGTTGGGTTCAGCTTCGCTAAGTTTCCGGGTTGGGGACATATAAAGGCAGCAGTTCCACCTGCCTGCGATGAGTGACACACACCCTGCTGACCAGCTCCCCTCTTTGAAGCCTGTAAGTACATTAGAAATTAGGTGGGACTTTATCATGTTGCCTTTTCTCCCTCCCCCCTACTATATCTATCTCATTAATTGCTGTCACCCATCTGGAAGCCTCCCTACCTCTCTCCTTTTTCAAGCACTCTTGTTTGGCAAAGGTGGATACAAATATTGTGTTACTTGTTTATCCCTCAGGGCTTCCTACAAACGGCATCAATGCCTGGCTCAAGTGGCTGCTGCTCTTTTACCATTGTTTCGGTGTGTGGATAGCAACCAAATTTACCAAAAAATTTTTATACCACAGCAACGGTGGGTACGAAGTTGTTTGACCCCCCAGTCTGTTTTATTACTACTGCTATCTCTAGCAAGGTGCAAGGGTTTCTTCATTCCCCTCCCCCCCCCCTTCCCTCCTTGTCCATTCCTACCCTTTCTCCCTTCCCCTTTTTTCTACGAAGTTGTTTGACCCCCCCAGTCTGTTTTATTACTACTGCTATCTCTAGCAAGGTGCAAGGGTTTCTCCTTTCCCCTCCCCCTCCTTCCCTCCCTCCCTTCCTCCCCCGCTCCCTTCCTCCCCCCTCCCTTCCCTCCTTGTCCATTCCTACCCTTTCTCCCTTCCCCTTTTTTATTTTTCTGTTCTCTTTGTCCACTCCCTCCTTTTTGCCCTCTTTCTTTCTCCCTTCCTCCTCTTCTCGTTATTTCCCCCCCCTCCCGCCCCCCTCCCTTCTCCTTTGTTCCTTTCTGCTTTTCCCTTTCTTCCCATCTCTTCTTTTCTTTTTCTCTCTCTTCCTCCCCCCCCCCCCTTTTTTTTTTTTTCCTTTCCCTCCTTTCCCCCCCTTTCCTTTCCCTTCACCTTTTTCTTTTCCTTCCTATTCTTTTCCCTTTCCCCTTCTCTTCATTCTGGTTTGTCTCCCTTTTCCCTTGTTTTCCCCCTGCCCTTTTCACCCTTTATCCTTTCCTTTCCCGCACCCAGCACTCAGGTGGTCCCTCTCTTCTCCCAGAACCCCTTATATATAATTATTTATACAATCTATATAACTTTTTCCACAATAGTATTTTAAAAGTGCCCCCCTTGCTCGCCCCCGGGGGAACGCCCGTCGCGGGCGTCTCACAGTGTCGTTCTAGCCCCTTGTGGGCCAAGGGTGGTGAGTGCAACATCAATCACTATTTCTCCAATATCCACAATGTATACATGTATATTTTTGTAAATATGTAATGAATACTTGCCGCATTGTTGTAATGTTGATCTTCTTCATTCTGTAGACTATGTACTAGACGCCTCCCGAAGAAGCGGCTTGACCGCGAAACTGTAGAGGTCACGTCCACAAGTACAAAACAACCTGCCTTCATCCACCTGAGCAGGCATTATCAATGTCAATTTAGGGTCAACTTTGCTGTAAACAGTTTTTGTTATTATATTTTTGTCTAGCTTTAATTGTGTCCTTATATGGACTTTTTAATGTCTTATCCTTTAATAAAGTAAAAGATTTTATATACTCCTGGTCCATATCCCTTTGGTACTGTAATAGTCCTAACACCCTTAGAAAAAGGTAGGACCAAATTGGAGAGGTCCTAATGTGATTTTTTTCCCCTTTTTCAATCAACGTTGCTCTATACTGCAGTCACTATCGTTCCTTTATAAGGATACAGCTGGGAAACGTGATGTGAGTTTTACCAATGAATTATAGTAGAGAAAACAGAATACTTTTAAAAAATGTGCAGTACGCAGCCTGAAACGCAGGTAGTTTCTCCATATTTCAGTAGTTATATGCATAAAAACATAGTTGGGCGAATTCAGTAATGCCCTAACAACACTTTTATGGTGGTGTGATCATTTAAAGTAGCCTGTGCCATATTCAAAAATCCATGCTGCCAGTTTTGGTGGCTTTACTGACTTGTGTGGCAGATTCAAGTGAGCCTCCTTTCCCAGCCGATGCCTCTTATGGAGAAACGCAGCGTATGGCGGAGCTAAGAAACCTGACGTCACCACACAGTAGTGGACCAGCTTCAATGCGGTAGTACTGCTTAACCTTCGTTCCTGTGATTTTCTGCTCAATACTTTGATGCCAACCGTGTTATTGGTTTTAATAAAGAAGTTTTTTTACCTACTACACTATGGAAGTCCTTCTTCCTTTTTAATCCTCTCTCTCATACATGACAAGCGATATATCCAAAGCCGGTCCGGTCATATAGATTCCACAGCATATGTAAAGGATCGGAGCCTGTGCAAGCAGATCAGCTGTTCCAGTTTACGGAACGCATTACCATCCTGATGTCAGTGGAGGATCGTATGCGGATAGATGTATGAATAGAAGGACCTCCTTGGCCATTCCTGCCTGCGGGATTCGCTACATTGGAGTCTGAAAGACCCCCGTAACAGGGGTCCCACATTTCTGGTAAGTGGCCACCTTTTTTCATTACACTACAGGATCCTGGGTCTTAGTGAAAGGACTACTTGATCCAAGAAATTACACACTTGGGTTACAGGACTGTTTGTAAATCGCTTTTTTCAATCATCCATCCCTCAAGGGGACTTTGTCACATTGTCGCTATTTATCACCTTTGAAGGCTTAACATCTGTGTTTTTTATTTGTTTTTATTTGTTTTTATTTTGACAGTTTATTTTGATAAATTTTGTTACACAGGATTGTAAAGAGAATATTCACATGCACACCCAGAATAAGGGAGTTCCCTCAGTCTGGTAGATTTGACAATAGTAGCGCACCTGAGTGCCTTTCAAGTATAGAAGCCAGCAAAGGATAATACAGAAGCAGATGCATAAATGATCCACACAGAAGTGTAAAATACACTCAAAGAAAAAAAAGATAAGAAGAAGAAGATTTCCTTGTTTCAATATGTTTTTCCGACAGGTAACCCCACAAACACATACATACAAACACATACATTTACCTAGAAAATATCCTGGTGATGGATAGTAAGTAGATAATAAAAACAGAAGGAAACACTGGATGGAGGCCATGTCCCAAATATAGGGACTCCAAATGGTAGCAGTTAGATGTTAGCGAGATAAAAGTGGTCCCCCACTGATTATAAATTTAGTAATATAAGATATAAGATATTTTTTTAATGGGGGTTTGGATGTTTTCGATGTCCAATTTTTGGAACAGGGCTATTTTGGGAGTTCTGAGAATATTTACTTCTGTCACTATACATATTAAGGTGAGAGCTCTAATTCAGATTCTGCCTGACCACAGTGTCTAAAACAAAAAGGGGAGGCTTGTGGACACATTTTAGCAATTCTGGTAGGAACCATGTACCACTTTAAAAAAGTTTTATAATTGAATTCCACTAAGGCCGGCCATACATTGTGTGAATTTCTTTCCTGCAACCACGGGTTGCAGGAAAGAAATTTGCATGATTCCCTCCTCAGCTCAGACAGTGCTGACAGGGGAATCAGTCATTGTCTTCTCCCGATGGAAGATAACAGTGATTATCCCTAGCGGCTATAGCAGCCACTTGCAATAATCGGAAGAGAAACCGGCAGGCTGGTTGTACCCAAGTTGATTGATCGATCAATTTGGTAATACAGTCTGCCCATTGATGGTTCGAAATCTCGGCCAGTTCCTGCTGATTCAAACCGTGTATAGCCGGACTTGGGCAGTGTTGAGAGACACTTTTGCTAGATTATTGGCCACTATCTGCCATTCCTATAGCTTATAGGTAGATCTTAATCTTGTTCCCATTGGATCATATAGGAAAATTTGTGTGCTGGAGCTATGGGTAGCTCATAGAGAGTAGATACATACTGTAGCTCTTTATGGGTGTAGTAGCTCTACAAGAAAACTCAACAGAAGTGAGGGTGAGCGGATGTGTGGTCTTTTTAAATTTAGCTGCCAAGAAGGACATAACTAGACTATAGCGAAACATTTCAGTGCAGGGGCATTTTCCATTTAGTATGAAAGTTTTCAAGGGAATATGTCTCATTTCAAGCAAAGGAATGTCCTATCCACAACAACCCAGGTTGAAGACCCTGAGGGATTCCAAACTGCTGAGTAGAGGAGCAAGCGGCGTATAAGGTGAGTGTAACTTTTTAATACTTCTATATCTATCCCATATCGCAAGAGTATAAGAGAGTGATGAGCATAAGATGGGGGTTGCAGCCGGCCAGGAAGCCATATCAGTATCTGTATTGGAATTCTAGGGCAAGAGGTCTTGAGTACTTTTTTGATAGTTCGATTGTTCTATTTACCGAAGGACTAATAATGATTTTTGTATGCTCCCCACTCTGGTGTTTACGAAATTGTTACATTTTCTATACATTGGCTCCAATTTTGCTAACTGTCATACTAATCCAATAAAAATAACTGAACAATGTAATTCTATGGCAGGCTAGTGCTTGCATACAGTATCTACCCATTGTGGTATTTTTCAGAAATGACTGGGACCAGATGTGTTATTTGTGCAGCATTTAGATCATACAAGTGACTGAGAAACACCAGCCCACCATGTCTTTTAGGCATATGCAATGCAGATTTATTGATTCTAGATGATTTATTGTTCCAGATAAAACAAAGAATTTTAGATTGCATAGGTCCTTGAATCCTTTCAGGAATCACCATGGGTAACATCCTGAAATAATATAGTATTCTAGGAATTAGTTTAATTTTAACGGAGTGTATCATGCCAAACCATGACAGGGGCATGATAGACCACTTTTGAAGGTCAGCGGCTAGCTGTCTAAAAAGGGGTGGATAGTTTCTCCTTATAAAGAGAGTCCAATGATTGATTGAGATGGATCCCTAAATATGGAATCGATTAAGAGACCCATTGAACATCAAAATTAGATTTAAGAATAGAGCAGATAGGTAAGGGTGAATTGATATCCATGGCAACAGATCAGAATGCTTTGTTCAGTAGCATCCCTTACATGCACTTCCTGAAGAAGCCAGGATGGCCAAAGTTAAAATGTGTAATGAAAGCATTCTTAGTTTACAGCATTTCTTCACTTATACCTAATACTTTTGCACATTACTGTATATAGATATATGTACAGTATATCTATTTTGAAATGATGCATGTAGGCCATATAAAATACACTTATTCCAGATATATCATTAGGGGAAGAAACAGAACACAGTTTGGCAGAATACATGACTAAATTGTTGAAACAGAAACAAATGAATGATGTTTGTTCATTTCCAGAACGACCAGTACAGACAGATGAGAAAGTTCAAGTAGGTGATTGGGTAATGATCAAGGTCATTAAGAAGAAGCATTGGCACACACCCAGATGGGAAGGGCCTTTCCAGGTCCTTCTGACCACCCCTACCGCAGTAAGGATAGCAGAAAGATCCACTTGGATTCACCAGTCCCACTGTAAAAAGATTTTTCAGGCAGAATAGGAAAAGGTTACTGTGGCAACCCAGGAAGTCCGGCTACAAAGAGGGGTTGAACGATAGGAACAGCCCATCTCAAACTGGTAAAGTCTCCACTACCCTACCCCTTGGGAAGCCACAGTCAGGATGAAAGGGACAGTGTTTATTGCAGGGACTCTGGTGAGTTTAATGTGGGTCTCAAACACCCTGGTTCTGAAGGGAAAAACATTTTTTTAAATCTAACTTTTGAGGAGAGGGTGACGAGTATGATACTGGTTGATGTGTGCAAATTGGTGGACTGTGGGAGTTATCAACAAGCACAGAACCTAGTGGGATCAGATATATATATATATATATATATATATATATATATATATATATATATATGATTGTACCTCCTGGAAGTCCACTCTATGGACAACGACTAACCCAGACTGGGGGTATAGCAACCCATGGGAGCCCTATGCAGGCGTACGAGAACCTGCTAAAGGACTAAAGACCAGACTATCAGTAACAAGAGCTGCGAACTCCCCTTGCAATCACCAGAGGAACTGTAATCTCTTTAACAGAACCCCAACTAGGGGACCAGAGACTGTTTGACATCGGCTTACATGTCATTGGAACTGATCCCATGGGAGGTTTATTCCTTGCAGCTAAAAGGGAAAATGAGACAGGGCCCCACAATGAAGAGGAGAAAGAAGGGCCACCAAAAACAGTAGTAGTGCAAATTGGCCCTGTAGTTAGGTTCACTAATCTGACCTTGGAAGATAGATTTGCTCTGG
The DNA here is from genome assembly GCF_042186555.1 of Aquarana catesbeiana. Classification (NCBI taxonomy): domain Eukaryota; kingdom Metazoa; phylum Chordata; class Amphibia; order Anura; family Ranidae; genus Aquarana; species Aquarana catesbeiana. Next base: position 626,156,283 of record NC_133325.1, read on the forward strand.
AGACAGGATACCAAGATAAGAATGAGTGGCTGGAAGGGTTGAGGTATATAGCTAGGACACTAAAAAAGGAAAATTGCCTGGTATGTGCTGGAGCCAGGCCTCACTTAGCTACAGTACCTTTTCCATTAGATGATCAAACTGATCCTGAAGGACTACAATGCATGTTGAAACTGTACAACAAGGGTTACACACCTAATCAGTTTGTTGTTTCCCCAGGTTCAGAGACCTCAAATACTCCCAGCGGTCATGGCGTATCTTGGTAACTGTTCTTGTTTTTCACTCCCGGAGAATGAGAGCGGAACAGACTTGGGACAATTACCCGATGACTACTGTAGGAACAGAGTGGTCACAAAAGAAGCTGACTGGATTGAACATGATACCCAGAGGGCTGATGTTTGGTGGTTGTGTGGTGACAAGAGCCAGGATCCCAGCCAATGCCCGAGGGGATTGCGCTTTGGTCCAGCTAGCTATGTCCATACGCCTCCTTTCAGAATCCCCGTGGAAGGAAAGCCACCCATGAGATTGGAGAGACGCCTCTCCAAAAGGGTCTTTTGATTCCCAGGTCTATATTGATGAGATGGGGGTCCTGCATGGAGTGCTGAATGAGTTAAAGGCCAGGAACCAAGTGGCAGCAGAGTTTGAGTCTCTGTTCTTCTGATGGAGTACGATAAATAAGAATGTTGACTGGATAAATTACATGTATTACAATCAGCAGAGATTTGTAAATTATGCTAGAGATGTAGTTAAAGGTCTAGCTGAACAACTATCTCCCACATCACTTATAGCTTGGCAAAACAGAATGGCACTAGACATGGTGTTAGCAGAAAGAGGAGAAGTTTGTAAAATGTTTGGGAGCCTGTGTTGTACTTTCATTCTCAATAATACAGCTCCAGATGGAATTGTAACACAGGCAATCGAGAGCCTCACCACATTATCAAATGAACTGGCTGAGAACTCCGAAATAAATGACCCATTTTCATACTGGTTGGAGGGATGGTTCAGAAAATGGACTGGATTGATCACATCAGCACTGATCTCCATCGCCATAGTGTTGGCCGTATTGGTAACCCGTGAATGCTGTTGCATCCCTTGCATTCGAGGACTGTCACAAAAACTGATTGAGACGGCAATGACAGACAGTCCCTGCCTCAGATGAGACTTATGATGATGTTGGAGCTGAAACTGCGATTGATGATGACCAGGCTGAAAGTGTGTCTAACACAGGCACTGTGTTTGAAAACTACCGCAGATGAAGAACAGCCACAAAGAGGAGGGAAATGTTGGAATTATCAAAGAACTGTTTGTGCCTGTTCTCCATTTAATAGGCTTAATTAAGGACACTTAAGAAGTATTGCTAGATGGTGATTATATCCTTCACAAACATAGGCGTTGTTTTTCTTTCTTATAACTATATTTGGAGTGACACTTTTGGGCGCAGGGTGACCAAGAAAAGAATGAACCCTGAGAATATGATTGGATTACTTCAAATGGGACAGTAATATTCATTAACCATATCTCTCAAGAAATATGAAGATTTTATCCCCTGTATACTGTGAGGTCTATGGCCAGGAAGTATAACTCCTAATATGGGCATTCCAAGAAGTTCAATGTAAGAGACTGACCGTCTATTGCTTAATGATGTTGCTTTTGTCTGGATAAGTAAATCATGTTAATCTTGTCTGAGGCAGTTTTCCCTTCACCTATTATTAAGTGTGCTAATGAACTCACCTGTTGTCTGCTAGGGGAGGTATTGACACTCAGAAAAATGTGTATTGGGGGCTCGTTATGTAACCATTGTGTGATGTTGTAGGTGGATCCGGGTCGTTGCTCATGTGGTGCCTGCAGTATTCTCAAGTGTATAAAAAGAGCCTGCATTTGTTTCAATAAAGAGTCTGATTCCTGTTTGACCCTCCATACAGAGCCTTGTCTCGTACTTGGGGGGAATAATTATTCGTATGGGTCTCTTTTCCGGCTGATTGGAGTGTTCGGTAACTGCCTTTGTGTTCGGAAATGGAATGTCCTAAACGGCTTAATCCCCTTTCATACTCGGGGTGTTGTTACATATGGTAATATTCTAAGATTGTAAGGTTTGCTGACGCAGACAATAAAGTTAGGTCCTATGAGCTGCCAGCATACACCCAGAGACTTATGGCTCCTGTAACTTCCTCTTTTTACTACTATTAAAAGCTAAGTCTGTGGTCACCAGGGGTGACTCCTCGCTTGAATCTATGCATGTAAGGACCTCACCCATATGTATCAATGCTTATGAATAGGGATGAGCCGAACACCCCCCTGTTCGGTTCGCACCAGAACATGCGAACAGGAAAAAAGTTCGTTCGAACATGCGAACACCGTTAAAGTCTATGGGACACGAACATGAATAATCAAAAGTGCTAATTTTAAAGGCTTATATGCAAGTTATTGTCATAAAAAGTGTTTGGGGACCTGGGTCCTGCCCCAGGGGACATGGATCAATGCAAAAAAAAGTTTTAAAAACGGCCGTTTTTTCAGGAGCAGTGATTTTAATAATGCTTAAAGTCAAACAATAAAAGTGTAATATCCCTTTAAATTTCGTACCTGGGGGGTGTCTATAGTATGCCTGTAAAGGGGCGCATGTTTCCTGTGTTTAGAACAGTCTGACAGCAAAATGACATTTTGAAGGAAAAAACTCATTTAAAACTACCCGCGGCTATTGCATTGCCGACAATACACATAGAAGTTCATTGATAAAAACGGCATGGGAATTCCCCAAAGGGGAACCCCGAACCAAAATTAAAAAAAAAATATGACGTGGGAGTCCTCCTAAATTCCATACCAGGCCCTTCAGGTCTGGTATGGATATTAAGGGGAACCCCGGCCAAAATTAAAAAAAAAAAATGACGTGGGGTTCCCCCTAAATTCCATACCAGACCCTTCAGGTCTGGTATGGATTTTAAGGGGAACCCCGCGCCAAAAAAAACGGCGTGGGGTCCCCCCAAAAATCCATACCAGACCCTTATCCGAGCACGCAACCTGGCAGGCCGCAGGAAAAGAGGGGGGGACGAGAGTGCGGCCCCCCCTCCCTCCTGAACCGTACCAGGCCACATGCCCTCAACATTGGGAGGGTGCTTTGGGGTAGCCCCCCAAAACACCTTGTCCTCATGTTGATGAGGACAAGGGCCTCATCCCCACAACCCTGGCCGGTGGTTGTGGGGGTCTGCGGGCGGGGGGCTTATCGGAATCTGGAAGCCCCCTTTAACAAGGTGACCCCCAGATCCCGGCCCCCCCCCTGTGTGAAATGGTAAGGGGGTACATAAGTACCCCTACCATTTCACGAAAAAAGTGTCAAAAATGTTAAAAATGACAAGAGACAGTTTTTGACAATTCCTTTATTTAAATGCTTCTTCTTTCTTCTATCTTCCTTCATCTTCTGGTTCTTCTGGTTCTTCTGGCTCTTCTGGTTCTTCCTCCGGCGTTCTCGTCCAGCATCTCCTCCGCGGCGTCTTCTATCTTCTTCTCCTCGGGCCGCTCCGCACCCATGGCATAGGGGGGAGGCTCCCGCTCTTCTCTTCTTCTTTTCTTCTCTTCTGTTCTTCTTCATTTTCTTCTCCGGGCCGCTCCGCAATCCATGCTGGCATGGAGGGAGGCTCCCGCTGTGTGACGGCGCTCCTCGTCTGACAGTTCTTAAATAACCGGGTGGGCGGGGCCACCCGGTGAACCCCGCCCCCCTCTGACGCACGGTGACTTGACGGGACTTCCCTGTGACGTCACGGGGAATGCCACAGGGAAGTCCCGTCAAGTCACCGTGCGTCAGAGGGGGCGGGGTCACCGGGTGGCCCCGCCCCCCGTTATTTAAGAACTGTCAGACGAGGAGCGCCGTCACACAGCGGGAGCCTCCCTCCATGCCAGCATGGATTGCGGAGCGGCCCGGAGAAGAAAATGAAGAAGAACAGAAGAGAAGAAAAGAAGAAGAGAAGAGCGGGAGCCTCCCCCCTATGCCATGGGTGCGGAGCGGCCCGAGGAGAAGAAGATAGAAGACGCCGCGGAGGAGATGCTGGACGAGAACGCCGGAGGAAGAACCAGAAGAGCCAGAAGAACCAGAAGAACCAGAAGATGAAGGAAGATAGAAGAAAGAAGAAGCATTTAAATAAAGGAATTGTCAAAAACTGTCTCTTGTCATTTTTAACATTTTTGACACTTTTTTCGTGAAATGGTAGGGGTACTTATGTACCCCCTTACCATTTCACACAGGGGGGGGGCCGGGATCTGGGGGTCACCTTGTTAAAGGGGGCTTCCAGATTCCGATAAGCCCCCCGCCCGCAGACCCCCACAACCACCGGCCAGGGTTGTGGGGATGAGGCCCTTGTCCTCATCAACATGGGGACAAGGTGTTTTGGGGGGCTACCCCAAAGCACCCTCCCAATGTTGAGGGCATGTGGCCTGGTACGGTTCAGGAGGGAGGGGGGGCCGCACTCTCGTCCCCCCCTCTTTTCCTGCGGCCTGCCAGGTTGCGTGCTCCGATAAGGGTCTGGTATGGATTTTTGGGGGGACCCCACGCCGTTTTTTTTTTTTGGCGCGGGGTTCCCCTTAAAATCCATACCAGACCTGAAGGGTCTGGTATGGAATTTAGGGGGAACCCCACGTCATTTTTTTTTTTTAATTTGGGCCGGGGTTCCCCTTAATATCCATACCAGACCTGAAGGGCCTGGTATGGAATTTAGGGGGACTCCCACGTCATTTTTTTTTTTTAATTTTGGTTCGGGGTTCCCCTTTGGGGAATTCCCATGCCGTTTTTATCAATGAACTTCTATGTGTATTGTCGGCAATGCAATAGCCGCGGGTAGTTTTAAATGAGTTTTTTCCTTCAAAATGTCATTTTGCTGTCAGACTGTTCTAAACACAGGAAACATGCGCCCCTTTACAGACACACTATAGACACCCCCCAGGTACGAAATTTAAAGGGATATTACACTTTTATTGATTGACTTTAAGCATTATTAAAATCACTGCTCCTGAAAAAACGGCCGTTTTTAAAACTTTTTTTTGCATTGATCCATGTCCCCTGGGGCAGGACCCAGGTCCCCAAACACTTTTTATGACAATAACTTGCATATTAGCCTTTAAAATTAGCACTTTTGATTTCTCCCATAGACTTTTAAAGGGTGTTCCGCGGCATTCGAATTTGCCGCGAACACCCCAAATTGTTCGCTGTTCGGTGAACTTGCGAACAGCCAATGTTCGAGTCGAACATGAGTTCGACTCGAACTCGAAGCTCATCCCTACTTATGAATAAAGCTTCTTCCTTGCTATGGACCGGGAGTCCTGATTGATCTAAGGTGACCAGGAGATTTTCCTGACACTTTTATACAAGTAATTGGCCATAAAAGGGGTATGGGGTTCGGGTACTGCCCAGGGGTACATGTATCAATGCAAAAGTTTTTACAGTACCATGCATTTTGGTGGGGTGCAAATTGAAAATCATGCCAGCACCTTTTTTGTGTGTTTCACAAGCATAGAGCAGCCTAGTTAACCACTTAAGGACCGCCTAACGCCGATTTACGTCGGCAAGGCGGCACGGGCAGGCAAAATCACGTACATGTACGTGATTTGCCTCTCGCGGGTGGGGGGTCCGATCGGACCCCCCCCCGGTGCCCGAAGCGGTCCCGTTCTGTTCCCCGGCGATCCGAGATGAGGGGGAGGCCATCCGTTCGTGGCCCCCCCCTCGCGATCGCCGCCGGCCAATGGGAACACTCCTTTGCTGCTGTATGCTAAACAGCAGCAAAGGAAATGATGTCATCTCCCCTCGGCTCGGTATTCCGTTCCAGCGCCGAGGGGAGAAGACATCAATGTAAGTGCACAACACACTACACACACAGTAGAACATGCCAGGCATACAAAACACCCCGATCCCCCCCCCGATCGCCCCCCGATCCCCCCCCAATCACCCCCCCCCCCCCTGTCACAAACTGACACCAGCAGGTTTTTTTTTTTTTTTTTCTGATTACTGCATAGTGTCAGTTTGTGACAGTTACAGTGTTGGGACAGTGAGTATTACCCCCCTTTAGGTCTAGGATACCCCCCTAACCCCCCCTAATAAAGTTTTAACCCCTTGATCACCCCCCATCGCCAGTGTCGCTAAGCGATCATTTTTCTGATCGCTGTATTAGTGTCACTGGTGACGCTAGTTAGTGAGGTAAATATTTAGGTTCGCCGTCAGCGTTTTATAGTGACAGGGACCCCCATATACTACCTAATAAATGTTTTAACCCCTTGATTGCCCCCTAGTTAACCCTTTCACCACTGATCACTGTATAACCGTTACGGGTGACGCTGGTTAGTTTGTTTATTTTTTATAGTGTCAGGGCACCCGCCGTTTATTACCGAATAAAGGTTTAGCCCCCTGATCGCCCGGCGGTGATATGCGTCGCCCCAGGCAGCGTCAGATTAGCGCCAGTACCGCTAACACCCACGCACGCAGCATGCGCCTCCCTTAGTGGTATAGTATCTGATCGGATCAATATCTGATCCGATCAGATCTATACTGGCGTCCCCAGCAGTTTAGGGTTCCCAAAAACACAGTGTTAGCGGGATCAGCCCAGATACCCGCTAGCACCTGCGTTTTGCCCCTCCGCCCAGCCCACCCAAGTGCAGTATCGATCGATCACTGTCACTTACAAAACACTAAACGCATAACTGCAGCGTTCGCAGAGTCAGGCCTGATCCCTACGATCGCTAACAGTTTTTTTGGTAGCATTTTGGTGAACTGGCAAGCAAGCACCAGGCAGCGTCAGGTTAGCGCCAGTAGCGCTAACACCCACGCACGCACCGTACACCTCCCTTAGTGGTATAGTATCTGTACGGATCAATATCTGATCCGATCAGATCTATACTAGCGTCCCCAGCAGTTTAGGGTTCCCAAAAACGCAGTGTTAGCGGGATCAGCCCAGATACCTGCTAGCACCTGCGTTGTGCCCCTCCGCCCGGCCCAGCCCAGCCCACCCAAGTGCAGTATCGATCGATCACTGTCACTTACAAGGCACTAAACGCATAACTGCAGCGTTCGCAGAGTCAGGCCTGATCCCTGCGATCGCTAACAGTTTTTTTGGTAGCATTTTGGTGAACTAGCAAGCACCGGCCCCAGGCAGCGTCAGGTTAGCGCCAGTACCACTAACACCCACGCACGCAGCATACGCCTCCTTTAGTGGTATAGTATCTGAACGCATCAATATCTGATCCGATCAGATCTATACTAGCGTCCCCAGCAGTTTAGGGTTCCCAAAAACGCAGTGTTAGCGGGATCAGCCCAGATACCTGCTAGCACCTGCGTTTTGCCCCTCCGCCCGGCCCAGTCCAGCCCACCCAAGTGCAGTATCGATCGATCACTGTCACTTACAAAACACTAAACGCATAACTGCAGCGTTCGCAGAGTCAGACCTGATCCCTGCGATCGCTAACAGTTTTTTTGGAAGCTTTTTATTGAACTGGCAAGCACCAGCGGCCTAGTACACCCCGGTCGTAGTCAAACCAGCGCTGCAGTAACACTTGGTGACGTGGCGAGTCCCATAAGTGCAGTTCAAGCTGGTGAGGTGGCAAGCACAAGTAGTGTCCCGCTGCCACCAAAAAGACAAACACAGGCCCGTCGTGCCCATAGTGCCCTTCCTGCTGCATTCGCCAATCCTAATTGGGAACCCACCACTTCTGCAGCGCCCGTACTTCCCCCATTCACATCCCCAACCAAATGCAGTCGGCTGCATGAGAGGCATTTTCTTTATGTCCTCCCGAGTACCCCTACCCAACGAACCCCCCCAAAAAAGATGTCGTGTCTGCAGCAAACGCGGATATAGGCGTGACACCCTCTATTATTGTCCCTCCTGTCCTGACAATCCTGGTCTTTGCATTGGTGAATGTTTTGAACGCTACCATACACTAGTTGAGTATTAGCGTAGGGTACAGCATTGCACAGACTAGGACACACTTTCACAGGGTCTCCCAAGATGCCATCGCATTTTGAGAGACCCGAACCTGGAACCGGTTACCGTTATAAAAGTTAGTTACAAAAAAAGTGTAAAAAAAAATATATATATATATAAAATAAAAAAAAATAGTTGTCGTTTTATTGTTCTCTCTCTCTATTCTCTCTCTCTATTGTTCTGCTCTTTTTTTACTGTATTCTATTCTGCAGTGTTTTATTGTTATTGTTATTGTTATTATGTTTTATCATGTTTGTTTTTCAGGTATGTAATTATTTATACTTTACTGTTTACTGTGCTTTATTGTTAACCATTTTTTTCTCTTCAGGTACGCCATTCACAACTTTGAATGGTTATACCAGAATGATGCCTGCAGGTTTAGGTATCATCTTGGTATCATTCTTTTCAGCCAGCGGTCGGCTTTCATGTAAAAGCAATCCTAGCGGCTAATTAGCCTCTAGACTGCCTTTACAAGCCGTGGGAGGGAATGCCCCCCCCCCCCCACCGTCTTCCGTGTTTTTCTCTGGCTCTCCTGTCTCAACAGGGAACCTGAGAATGCAGCCGGTGATTCAGCCAGCTGACCATAGAGCTGATCAGAGACCAGAGTGGCTCCAAACATCTCTATGGCCTAAGAAACCGGAAGCTACGAGCATTTTATGACTTAGATTTCGCCGGATGTAAATAGCGCCATTGGGAAATTGGGGAAGCATTTTATCACACCGATCTTGGTGTGGTCAGATGCTTTGAAGGCAGAGGAGAGATCTAGGGTCTAATAGACCCCAATTTTTTCAAAAAAGAGTACCTGTCACTACCTATTGCTATCATAGGGGATATTTACATTCCCCGAGATAACAATAAAAATGATTTAAAAAAAAAAAAAATGAAAGGAACAGTTTAAAAATAAGATAAAAAAGCAAAAAAATAATAAAGAAAAAAAAAAAAAAAAAAAAAAAGCACCCCTGTCGCCCCCTGCTCTTGCGCTAAGGCGAACGCAAGCGGCGGTCTGTCGTCAAACGTAAACAGCAATTGCACCATGCATGTGAGGTATCGCCGCGAAGGTCAGATCGAGGGCAGTAATTTTTGCAGTAGACCTCCTCTGCAAATCTAAAGTGGTAACCTGTAAAGGCTTTTAAAGGCTTTTAAAAATGTATTTATTTTGTTGCCACTGCACGTTTGTGCGCAATTGTAAAGCATGTCATGTTTGGTATCCATGTACTCGGTCTAAGATCATCTTTTTTATTTCATCAAACATTTGGGCAATATAGTGTGTTTTAGTGCATTAAAATTTAAAAAAGTGTGTTTTTTCCCCAAAAAATGCGTTTGAAAAATCGCTGCGCAAATACTGTGTGAAAAAAAAAAATGAAACACCCACCATTTTAATCTGTAGGGCATTTGCTTTAAAAAAATATATAATGTTTGGGGGTTCAAAGTAATTTTCTTGCAAAAAAAAAAAACTTTTTCATGTAAAAAATAAGTGTCAGAAAGGGCTTTGTCTTCAAGTGGTTAGAAGAGTGGGTGATGTGTGACATAAGCTTCTAAATGTTATGCATAAAATGCCAGGACAGTTCAAAACCCCCCCCAAATGACCCCATTTTGGAAAGTAGACACCCCAAGCTATTTGCTGAGAGGCATGTCGAGTCCATGGAATATTTTATATTGCGACACAAGTTGCGGGAAAGAGACAAATTTTTTTTTTTTTTTTTTTTTTTTGCACAAAGTTGTCACTAAATGATATATTGCTCAAACATGCCATGGGAATATGTGAAATTACACCCCAAAATACATTCTGCTGCTTCTCCTGAGTACGGGGATACCACATGTGTGAGACTTTTTGGGAGCCTAGCCGTGTACGGGACCCCGAAAACCAAGCACCGCCTTCAGGCTTTCTAAGGGCGTGAATTTTTGATTTCACTCTTCACTGCCTATCACAGTCTCGGAGGCCATGGAATGCCCAGGTGGCACAAAACCCCCCCAAATGACCCCATTTTGGAAAGTAGACACCCCAAGCTATTTGCTGAGAGGTATAGTGAGTATTTTGCAGACCTCACTTTTTGTCACAAAGTTTTGAAATTTGAAAAAAGAAAAAAAAAAAAAGTTTTTTCTTGTCTTTCTTCATTTTCAAAAACAAATGAGAGCTGCAAAATACTCACCATGCCTCTCAGCAAATAGCTTGGGGTGTCTACTTTCCAAAATGGGGTCATTTGGGGGGGTTTTGTGCCACCTGGGCATTCCATGGCCTCCGAAACGGTGTTAGGCAGTGAAGAGTAAAATCAAAAATTCACGCCCTTAAAAACGCTGAAGGCGGTGATTGGTTTTCGGGGTCCCGTACGCGGCTAGGCTCCCAAAAAGTCTCACACATGTGGTATCCCCGTACTCAGGAGAAGCAGCTAAATGTATTTTGGGGTGCAATTCCACATAGGCCCATGGCCTGTGTGAGCAATATATCATTTAGTGACAACTTTGTGCAAAAAAAAAAAAAAAAAAAAGTGTCACTTTCCCGCAACTTGTGTCAAAATATAAAATATTCCATGGACTCAATATGCCTCTCAGCAAATAGCTTGGGGTGTCTACTTTCCAAAATGGGGTCATTTGGGGGGGGGTTGTGCCACCTGGGCATTCCATGGCCTCCGAAACTGTGATAGGCAGTGAAGAGTGAAATCAAAAAGTTACACCCTTAGAAATCCTGAAGGCGGTGATTGGTTTTCGGGGTCCCATACGCGGCTAGGCTCCCAAAAAGTCCCACACATGTGGTATCCCCGTACTCAGGAGAAGTAGCTGAATATATTTTGGGGTGCAATTCCACATAGGCCCATGGCCTGTGTGAGCAATATATCATTTAGTGACAACTTTTTGTAAATATTTTTTTTTTTTTTTTTTTTGTCATTATTCAATCACTTGGGACAAAAAAAATAAATATTCAATGGGTTCAACATGCCTATCAGCAATTTCCTTGGGGTGTCTACTTTCCAAAATGGGGTCATTTGGGGGGGTTTTGTACTGCCCTGCCATTTTAGCACCTCAAGAAATGACATAGGCAGTCATAAACTAAAAGCTGTGTAAATTCCAGAAAATGTACCCTAGTTTGTAGACGCTATAACTTTTGCGCAAACCAATAAATATACGCTTATTGACATTTTTTTTACCAAAGACATGTGGCCGAATACATTTTGGCCTAAATGTATGACTAAAATTGAGTTTATTGGATTTTTTTTATAACAAAAAGTAGAAAATATCATTTTTTTTCAAAATTTTCCGTTTATAGCGCAAAAAATAAAAACTGCAGAGGTGATCAAATACCATCAAAAGAAAGCTCTATTTGTGGGAAGAAAAGGACGCAAATTTCGTTTGGGTACAGCATTGCATGACCGCGCAATTAGCAGTTAAAGCGACGCAGTGCCAAATTGGAAAAAGACCTCTGGTCCTTAGGCAGCATAATGGTCCGGGGCTCAAGTGGTTAAAAATACAACAGGTGGGAATACACAAAAAAGTGCTCCTGCTCAGACCCACCTCCTTGTGTGAATGAGCCCTCAGACTGGTGTGCGCCAAGATTGTGCATAATTCTGAAGGGTGTCTTGACTGAAGAAAGGTTGAAAAACACTGCACTAGACTAAATGTACATAAATGTAATGAAAACAATGTTGTATTTACATATCACAATTTGTTTTCTAGTGAAGAAACAGATGGTTATTTTAGAATGTTGTACTCAGCTGAAAGCCCTCCAGTGCTGCGCTCTGGCAGCCCTCCTGACCTTGCTAAAGCAAAATTTTTTTAAAATGTTTTCTTTTTTCTTAGTAGAGAGGAGAATTAAATGAGAACTTGTATCACAGCTGTACTCTACATATTGCTGGGCATTACAGCCAGCAATTTTTCATCGTTGCTGCTCTCTGCTCCTCCAAGGTCACCTTCCTAAGAGTTCTGTTACATTTTGCAAACTGGAGTCAGAAGACTAATTACTTACATACTTTTTTCAATTCTGAATGGCAGCATTAGCACCTAGCGAATATGTCAAGTAGAGCCGGTGTTTTGAGCAGCCTAACCTTTTGAGATATGGCTTGTTAACTTGTTCACTGCAAATGAGAAGAAAATCTAAGGTAAGCAGTTACAAAGCCTTAAAGAGGAGCTCCGGTCATATTTGCAAAATTCATAATAAACAGCCACTCACCTGTCCCAGGATCCAGTGCTGTGCTTAACCAAGCTGTTTTCTCTATCCTTCTTTGGCCCCTGGCGCTGGCATCTAAACTGTGGGCACCCGTCTGTGACAGCTGGGTGCCCACTGCACATGCGTAAAACCTTGCTGCACATTGTGAATGGTTCCCACAGTCTTCTGGGACCTGTCACATATCCCAGAAGACTGCTAGATGGACCGAACGGAAGTGGGATTGGGTAACAAGGTACCCGCACCCGCTCAAAAGTGCCATTTTCTAAGCAGGAGTGGGAGAGGAGGCCTTAAAGCTGAGCTTCCCAATTTGGGTGAAGCTCCGCTTTAAGCTAGCCATACACTAATCGAATTTCATTTGAAAATTTTCATTTTCAGGATGTTTGTTCAATTTTCTACTTGTTATGGGGCTCAAAGTGATGTTCATCTTCAACTTTAGTGACAAGAAAATTCGAAGTAGCAATATGGAAAAATGTTCATGATTGAAAATGTTAAAGCTTAATTTCTGTAAACTGTGCAGTACAATGCTAGAAAAACACACAATCCCATTTATAAAATTCAGCATGCAACAAATAAGGACTCTAAATAGAGATTTTATTATGTCTACTTTTTTGTAATCTTAATGCGGACCATTAGTAATTTTTTCAACTTTCCATCTATTAAATCTTCTGCCCTTGTTGTTTTAACTTTGGATAGTAAAACATTTTTTTTTCTGCCAGTAAATACCTTATACAGCCCACTTCCTGTTTCTTGTCTGGTCATTAGCCTAGGCTTATGAAATCATTCATGCACAGCTCCCTCTCTCACTCTTGTGAGAGTTTGCCAGGAAGGGAGGGGGTGAGTCATAAGAGGGCCAATGAGAGCTGCAGAGCTGGAGGTGTGCCTCTGTGTGTGTGTAAATACAGGAAGTGAACAGGCAAGGCTGCCCGTGCTTTAAATTATGTGTGCATATATGCAACGGTTAAGGCAGAGGCATTTTCTGAATGCGATGGGCCAGTGTGCAAGCACATAAGTTGGGCCCCAGTTTGGACCTGCAACAAGGGAGAGCCATGCCACTCTGCAGTCACCTACACATGTACATCATTTAACTACTTACCGACCAGCCGCCGCAGTTGTACCCCGGCAGGTTGGCACGGCTGGTCGATTCGGCTTCATTGTACGTCGGCCGCTTTAAGAAACTATAGAGGGAGCGCAAGCACACACGCAGCACCACGCCGCATCTGATGCACATGGCCAGGGGCCGCGATGTCGGCGGTCACCCGCGAACGCTCCTCAGAGAGCCAGAACAGGGATCTGTCAATGTAAACAGACAGATTCCCATTCTGACAGGGGAGTAGAGAAGAGAGCTGCTGTTCCTAGTGATCAGGAACAGCGATCTCTCCCCTCCTCTAGTCAGTACACTTCCCCCACAGTTAGAAACACCTCCCTAGGGAACACTTAACACCTTGATCGCCTCCTAGCGTTAACCCCTTCCCTGCCAGTGACATTTATACAGTAATCAGTGGCTATTTTTAGCTCTGGTCCTAAAAAAGTGTCAAAAGTGTCCGATCTGTCCGCCGCTATGTCGCAGTCCCGCTAAAAATCTCAGATTGCCGACATTACTAGTAAAAAAAAAATGTAATAATAAAAATGCCATAAATCTATCCCCCCCCCCTTTTTATATTTATTATAGCATATCGACCTAAACTGAGGAAAAAATTTGTTTTTGTTTTTTTAAATTGGGATATTTATTATAGCAAAAAGTACAAAATATTATGTTTTTTTTTTTTTAATTGTTGCTCTTTTTTTGTTTATAGCGCAAAAAATTAAAACCGCAGAGGTGATAAAATACCACCAAAAGAAAACTCTATTTGTGGGGAAAAAAGGACATCAATTTTGTTTGGGTACAACATCGCACGACCACGCAATTGTCAGTTAAAGCGACTCAGTGCCAAATCGCAAAAAATGGCCTGGTCATTAAGGGGGCAAATCTTTCCGGTCCTTAAGTGGTTAAAACGGTGGTAAACTTTTCCCCTGCAAGGCAATGTCATAATGTGCTAGCGTGCATCACATACAGTGTAGTGAAAGACAAATACTTCATAAACAGGCACTAATAACATAATTTCAATTTACAATACATTAATTGGGACTGCATGTCCTATCATGCCTCGCTCCATGGTCATTCTTTTTGTCATCACAGGCTGCCTATGCATGTTAGAATAAGCAGCGCCAGCGTCAACACATTAAATCACAGGAGCACACAAGAAAGGGTGGCTCTGGTGGGGCTTATTGGGCCCCTGCTAGAGAAAAGAGCCGCCATAAAGCCGGATATCAGGGTCAGCCCTGAGAAGACCAGCAGAAAAACAAACAGCAAGGAGAAGCATCCATTGTAAGCAATTTTGTCAACGTGAAATATTGTTAAAAGAAAGTACTTTAGTATCACTTTGAATATTCCATTAAAAGCATTGTGTTATGACTGTATTGTATGTAAGTACAAAGAAATACCTGTGGAGCTTGTCAGTAATTCAGATAATATCCTGTGTTATCTCAAAGAGACTATATTTAGTCAGTGAGTTCCTATGCGATGGATAACAAAAAAAATGGGAGTGGTTGATTCGTTTAGCAAAAGACAATGGACAGGGCTGACACCACTCAGTCCACAAAAATTGTCAGCCCACATTATAGGAAATGAAGAGCCAAGTGTATTTCTGGCAGATCAACAGGTATTTTCTACACTTGCAGGGTCTTTAAAGTGATAAAACATATTTCTTATAATCTTTCTGGCTAAAGCCCCTTACACATGGGCAGAATGTCGGGAGACATTTGCCGGTACAAAAAATACCGGCCAACATTCTGCCCCTGTTTATGTCGGTCTGTCTGGCAGAAGCTGCTCGTTCGGCTGACTTCTGTCGGACGTGCATGCTGGAAAACCAGCAGCCAACCGACTCCCGATCAGTGCTCTCAGCCAATTAGCAGAGAGCGATGATCAGAGTGTTCTGGTGGGGAGAACACAACAGCTCAGCGGGGGGAGAATGCTGGACTAGCCTCGTATGGTTAGTACAGCGGCTCCCAACTGGAGCTGTCAGTTTTTTTTCATTCAATCCAGAAGGTTGCACAAAAAAAAACTGTAGTGTGTACCCGGCTTATGTTCAAATGTAGTATCTGTTCTTATCAGTTACATTTTTGATAGGTCTTCATCTATGGACCATATATTAAATGCATATTTTAGAACAAGGAGAAGGAAGAAGAGCTTATGGTAGGGATTGTTTCAGGGGCGTAACTAGAAATAGCAGGGCCCCATAGCAAAATGTTGTATGGGGCCCCCCTGCAAACAGCCCCCCCCACAGCTGCCCTAGTGTCAATGCAGCGAGACCTGTGCCACATACAGCGTGACCTGTGCCCAATGCAACGTGACCTGTGCCCAATACAGCGTGACCTGTGCCCAATACAGCGTGACCTGTGCCCCATACAGTGTGACCTGTGCCCAATACAGCCTGGTAGGCCTGTGCCCCATACAGCCCCACCTATGCAGAGGAAGAGGCAAGCCACCCGGATCAGCAGAGAGTGGGATTGCCCGCTGTAATAGCTTTCATTTGAATTTCCTGTCTTCCCGGGGCTCATCGTCACATAGCCCCACCTCTTGGCCCGACGCCTTTGATGACGTCACAAGTCCCGCATTGGATCGGCGTTCTGTCTATCAAAGGCACAGGGCCAAAAGGTGGAGCTATGTGACGTGAGCCCCGGGAACACTGGAAGTTCTAATGAAAGCCCTTACATCGGGCAACTCAGCTCTCTGCTGATACGTACAGCTCGCCTCTTCCTTTCCTCTCTCTTCCCCTGGCTGGGAGACTGTGCCAGCGGTGCTCTTATCCTCACTGGGCCCCACTCGGCTGCGGGCCCCACAGCGCCCGCATGGGTCGCTATGGTGGTAGTTACGCCCCTGGATTGTTTACTGAGCAAACTTACTTATATATACATTTCACCATTTGGCATCACCGGCTGTATTTGGCTGCTAACACTCAGCCCCCGTTCACACTGATGCGACTTGTCATGCGATTTGACAGTTTTAAATCGCATGACAAGTTGCACCCTATTTGCGCCTATGGAACCATTCAAATCAATGCAACTCCGACTTACACCGATTTGAAAAAGTTTCCTGCACTATTTTTGTCGATTTCATGTGCGACTTGCATGAAGAAGCACAGATGTCAGCAAGCCACACATAAAATCATACTGACCTGCGGCTTTGAAATCACACTAAAGTAGTGCCATTTCAAAGTCGCATTCAGTGTGAATGGAGTGTAACATTTAACAGAAATTTTCCTGCGCTATCAAATATGGAGATGGCTGGAGGTGGAAAAGCTGCATGCACCTATTCGGGTAAACACCTGACCTTATAGTTGATTTTATAGATAAGTGGTGCAGCGCTAATCCTATATGTAAAAACTCAGGTGGTTTAAAAGTTGATCATAGTTTATGTCACCAAAGTGTATATAAATAAAAAATAATAAAAAATAATAAAAATATTAGAAAACCAGTGGGGTAATTTCTACAGGTGGTGTGTCTCACTGGACTAAATAAAAATAATATGGGTGTAAGCTGATAAGAGTATGCGTATTGCAAACTTAAATCCCCATAATAAATACCTAATACAACATAAGTGGCAAAAAACAATTTTAAATAAAGTGCAGCGTGATTTATGCTAAATACATATAAAGTCCAAAAGTGACAATGTGCATTGTGCAAACACTGTGCATAATATAAATGGCTGCACCTCTGATTACATACGGTGTTAGTATACAAAACTTCATAGAAAGTGCAAAATGTGCAAAAAAGACCGAAAAACTCCAAAATTGATATAGTAATTAATGTCCCAAAAATTAAGATATATATAATGAAAAGGAATTTTACACAAAAGAAATGTCCTTTTTTGATGAAATCTGTGACAGTAATGTGCTGGCATGCGCATGTGGCAGTTAAAGTGCCAAGTGACTCAAATCTCGTGCATCTTCGTGTGCAGACACTTCAGTGGGTAGTGGCCCCTTACCTCAAAGTAATGGGGCAACAGCATATGACCAAAGGGCTCTTTTTCTCATCCACCTAGGGGCTCCTGCGCATCTTTCACCGTCATTAGCAATTGAGAAAGACAATGATTGTATCCGACGAGCAGCGAGCTCGTATGCTTCTCACAGTGTGTACAGCCTATCCCGTCCCTACGCGTGAGGTCACACCACACGTGACTTCTTCAGTGTGAATGGAGTGTAATTGTTGAACTTTCACTTAATATGTGTCTATTTGGATTCTTTTGTTTTACACTATTTATGTAGTTTGATTTTTTCCTGGTTTGTGAGAAAAATTAGCACGGTATTTACCACACCATTTTCTATTAGCACAAACTTCATTATTTTCACCAGAAGTCAATGGGCAGCCTCCGCAATACAATGAGTGCGCTGCACTTTGTACGCAATGCACATGCACAGGAGGTGCATGCTGGGTAGCCACCGTATCCTGGAAGGGGCTACGAGCAGGCTTCAGATGCCCACACTGAAGATGGGAGCACGCTTACTAAGGAGGTGACAGTGAGTAATTTACAGAACTATCTAACAAAAAAGACTACTTTTACTACATGTCGGAATGTATTATATAAGATGCGGGTGCTTTTTAGGAAAGAAAAAGGCTGGAACTCCGCTTTAATACTTTAGGAACATGTTCTAATTTCTACATAAATATACTATATAAATGCAAACACGCCTAACTACTAAGCAATCACACAGACCTTAAATGCAGTGCAGTCCAGGTCTCATCACATTGGGCAATGTTTTCATTTGTTTTTAATCCAAATGTCTGCGTTGCAGATTGTAGTCACAACAGGTTCTATAGAGATGAATGGTAGTGCCAAGACCCACTGACCTATGCTGCAGAAGAACAGTTTTATTTATGCCAACTAAGTTTTTCTTTTTTAATCACAAAATAATTATCTAATTTGGTAATACATACAGTATCTCACAAAAGTGAGTACAGCCCTCACATTTTTGTAAATATTTTATTATATCTTTTCATGTGCCAACGATAAAGAAATGACACTTTGCTACAATGTAAAGTAGTGAGTGTACAGCTTGTATAACAGTGTCAATTTGCTATCCTCTCAAAATAACTCAACACAGCCATTAATGTCTAAACTGCTGGCAACAAAAGTGAGTACACACCTAAGTGAAAATGTCCAAATTGGGCCAAAAGTGTTAATATTTTGTGTGGCCACCATTATTTTCCAGCACTGCCTTAACCCTCTTGGGCATGGAGCTCACCAGAGCTTCACAGGTTGCCACTGGAGTCCTCTTCCACTCCTCCATGATGACATCACAGAGCTGGTGGATGTTACAGACCTTGCACTCCTCCACCTTCCGTTTGAGGATGCCCCACAGACGCTCAATAGGGTTTAGGTCTCGAGACATGCTTGGCCAGTCCATCACCTTTATAAAACAAAAAAAGTGCGCTCATAATCAGTGTGCAAATCGGATCGTATTAAGAAGATCCAAATCAATACAAATAAAACTAAAATAAAATTCTTGGAACGTACATCGATTAAAGTGCCATGAATAAATAATCTAAAGTGAAATGTGTACTAGTGTGCGTAAAAAACACATATATATGAACAACTTAAAAAATCCAGCACTGAATAAGTTGTCACATTAACCAATCCTTAAATACAGTAAAGCTTTTCAGCAGTGAAAGAAGTGGAGGTGGTCCATAAAGTGGATGACAGAAGGAAAAGTTCCATAAGTGTGTGTCCAATTCATAAAAGCAGGGAAGACATCCACGATCCATCAGGTCGAAACCCACACAGATAGATGGAGAAGGGGGGAGTGTATAGATGAAACTCTCACAAAATCCAAAGTTATTGAAAGGTGGACCCTTACCCTAAATGGTGGACCTCCCTGTTGGCAAGGTCTTACGTTCAGGCAGATTTAGCCCTCTGCGGGGACTGTGGGTTGATGGTATCCAAATCAGCTGATGTACCCTGCGTCTCCGACTTGGTGTGATCCAACTCGTCCACCTAAGGAGGGGTGATAAGCCCACCTAAATGGTGGACCTCCCTGTTGGCAAGGTCTTACGTGCAGGCAGATTTAGCCCTCTGCGGGGACTGTGTGGTGGGCTTATAGTGGGCTTATCAGTGTAGTATATACTATGCACTCCACTATATACACTGCACTGTAGTAAATTCTATACTCTGCACTGCACTGTAGTATACACTATGCACTGCACAATATACTCTGCACTGTAGTATATACACTCTGCACTGCACTGTAGTATATACTATGCACTGCGTTATATACACTACACTGACTGCACTGTAATACAGTATATATACTACACTGTCTGCACTGTAAAATATATTCTACACTGACTGCACTGTAGTATACAGTATATTATAAAAGTGGGTACACCCCTGACATTTTTGTAAATATTTTATTATATATTTTGAAAAATCAAAAGTCCTCATTTTAAAGGCTTATATGCAAGTTATTGCCATAAAAAGTTTATGGGGACCCGGGTACTGCCCTAGGGGACATGAATCAATGCAAAATAAAGTTTTTAAATTGATTGTTTTTTCAGGAGCAGTGATTTTCAATAATGCTTAAAGTGAAATAATAAAAATGAAATATTTTTTTAAATATCGTGCCTGGGGGTTCCCTTAGTTTGCCTGTAAAGTGATGCATCTGTGCGATGTGTAGAACAGTGCCGCAGCAATAATGACATTTCTAAAGGAAAAAATGTAATTTAAACTTGGTCGTGGCTGTAATGTATTGCTGGCTCCTGGCAATATAGATGAAAAAACAGTGAAAAAAACGGCCATGCCAACATAAAAAAAAAAAATTGGCGTGGGGTCCCCCCAAAATCCATACCAGACCCTTATCCGAGCATGCAGCCTGGAGGTTAGGATAGGGGGGGAACGAGTGAGCGCCACCCCCCGAACCAGACCAGGCCACATGCCCTCAACATGGGGGGTGGATGCTTTGGGGCGGGGGGGGCTCTGAGCCCCCCCCACCCCAAAGCACCTTGTCCCCATGTTGATGGGGATAAGGGCCTCTTCCCGATAACCTTGGTCGGTGGTTGTTGGGGGTCTGCAGGTGGGGGGCTTATTGGAATCTGGAAGCCCCCTTTGTAAATGAGTATCAGGTACATTGTACCCCTACCCATTCACCAAAAAAAGTAAAAAGTGTCAAAAAGTAAAAACCACAAGAGACAGTTTTTGACAATTCCTTTATTAAAAAAGAAAATACATCTTCAATCACGCCGCCCGACGGATCCGAAAAATAGACAAAACTAAAGTGCTACCTCCATGGGAATGCTGCCTCTATGGGAGGCCCCCTGACGACTGCTGTCTTTTCTCTATGACAGCTTTTATATAGGCAAGGGTGGGGCCTTCCGCTGATGTAACTGGATGACCCTGCCCCCTCTGACGTCACATGACATCACATGACCTCAGAAGGGGCGGGGTCACTTGGTTACATCACCGGGTGGCCCTGCCCTTGCCTATATAACAGCTGTCAAAGCCAAAAGACAGCAGTCACCGGGAGGCCTCCCAGGGAGTCAGAGCTTTTTGATTTTTTCTATTTTTCAGGTCTGTTGGGCGGCGTGATTGAAGATAGATGGACATTGCGGGACACTTTTTTTTTAAAGGAATTGTCAAAAACTGTCCGTTGTGGTTTTTACTTTTTGACACTTTTTTGGGGGAATGAGTAGGGGTATAATGTACCCGATACCCATTCACATAGGGGGGCTGGGATTTGGGGGCCCCCAAAGCACCCTCCCCATATTGAGGGCAAGCGACCTGGTATGATTCAGGGGGGGTGCTCGCCCCCCCATCCTGACCTGCCAGGCTACATGCTCGAATAAGGGTCTGGTATGGATTTGGGGGGGCCGCATGCCATTTTTAAAAAAAATTTAGGCGTGGAGTTCCCCTTAAAATCCCCACCACACCCGCAGGGGCCTGGTGTGGACGGGGGGGACCCAACACTGTTTTTTTCATTGATTTTTCCTGTATATTGCTGGGAGCCGGCAAAACATTACAGCCGCGAGCAAGTTTGAATGACATTTTTTCCTTCAGAAATGTCATTATTGCTGCAGCATGTTCTACACATCGCACATATGCGCCACTTTACAGGCAGACTAAGGGGGCCCCCCCCAGACATGATATCTAAAGGAATATTAATTTTTATTATTTCGCTTTAAGCATCATTAAAATCACTGCTCCTGAAAAAACGATTGTTTTAAAAACTTTTTTTTGCATTCATACATGTCCCCTAGGGCAGTAGCCAGGTCCCCATATACTTCTTATGGCAATAACTTGCATATAAGCCTTTAAAATGAGGACTTTTGATTTTTGATGTTCGTGGCTCGTATAAAAGGCCCAAAGACCAACACTCAGAAGAAGATGCTGGGGCTGGCAAGGGACTGTCAGACAGGTGAGTATTGAGCTTATTCCAAAAAGAAAAAAACCTGAAGATTAAAAGGCAGCTGAGAGCAATAGAAAGTAATTTTGAGTTAGGGCTCGTCATATAGGCACTTATGCTCGTACAGTGCAAAGAGCCATTTGTGTACTTTTCTGTCCTAGTGATAAGCAGCATGCAGGCAGCCCATATTGGTGAATGTTATGTAAATACAGCACTATATAAAATCCCATCAAAGAGAAGAAAAAACAATATATATAAATAAATAGACAATAATATATACAGTGGTAATTATGTGATCTATACTATATACAAAAATACTTTTAGTTTAGACATAAAACCACATGATTATATACAAATCATCAAACCAATTTAAAAAGTCCCAAATAAAGTGCAATATGCAAGAAAAAGTGCCTTAGTGCCCATGTGCTTTACAACCACTTTCCACTTTAAGCCTTTATTCACTGTGTACAACCTCCTCCTTCACATACCACTTACCAGATATATAGACCCACTGCTGTTTAGGATCAAAACACGATTATCATCATGGAAGGATTCCCCCACTCCTCCAACTTGCTTATTCAACAGCACCACCTCAATCCTCCTGCTCTCCAGGGTCTGCACCACTTATCTCTCCTAAGGGGTTCCACCAAGATTGTTCTTCTTTACTCATCAGCCAGGCCAGTCCACCAATCACCAAAACTCCCCTTCTTCTTTTCTCACATGGATGCCAGAACAGGGATAAAATTCAATAGAAGTTCATACTGTAACACTGTTTATTAATTAAAAACATTCATGAATGCAATAAAACTCACAATGCCTTCTATTGTCTCCTATATTGGTTAATGCATCAACTGCACGGACCCATCTGGACAGCCTAGTTTGACAGATGACAAGTGTGTGGACCCCAATGCAGAGCCTGTGCAGCCAGGAATGTGTACCCGTCTAATGTGGTTGTGTCCGAGTGTAGATACAGATGAAGCATACCCATTCACTACTGTCTGCATATTGCTTACCATTAGAAGAGAAAATTAAACAAAGGGCTCTTCAAACTGTATGGGGCTGAGCACCTGCATGAATAGTCTCTTAGCCCTAGTTTACACTGGATCGTTTTGAAATGCGATTTGACATGTCAAATCGGCGGCGATTGCTGTCCATGGCACCATCCTAATCGGTGCGATGCCACATCTGTCGCGCTGCAGCAATTTTAAAAAGTAGTTTCTGTACTACTTTATGCATTTTGGGCTGCGATTTACATTGACATCTGTGCAGAAATCTGCACAGATGTCTCTGAAATTGCGGCTGAAATCGGGACTGACATGCAGGAGTGAAATCGTGTGAGTTCAGCTGAACTTGCACAGCTTCATTCACGCCGCTCAGTGTGAACCTGGGCTTGAAGCCCAACTCAGGGAAACCTAAAAATTATCCCTGTCAGTGTGGCTATCCCTACAGTTAAAGGGTTAACTGTTTGTTTAGTATAGGGGAGGGTTTTTGTACTTTAAGCCCTCGTTCACACTGAACATGGCTTTGATTTCAAAGTAGCATTTCAATCCGACTTCGGGGGCGACTTTAAAGACATCTGTGCGGGTTCATGCACAGATGTCTATTGAGATCGCCCCAGAAGTTACCATAAGTAGTGCAGAAACTACTTTTGGAAATCCTGCGGCGCCGCAAAGTCGGCGTTGCACCGATTGGGACGCTCCTATTGCCGGCAATAGGCTCCAATTTGACATGTGATTTGACCTGTCAAATCGCGCCGATGTGAACGGGGGCTAACTTACCTGATCCTCTGCTCCACCGGCAGATGGTGCTCCTCCATACTCTGGCAGTGGACTGTCCATTGCAAGGCTATAGACCCCGCATTGGTCTTGATCTTATTGACTGTTGGAGCATAGGGGAAGAAGTAGCAGCACAGAGGATCACATATATAGATTCTGTTTTCAATGTCCCCTAGACCTAAACAAGCAACTAACCCTTGCAGTGCCGTCACAGCCCTATTGCAAGGAAATATGTTTTAATTTTCCTTGAGTGTAAGAATACATTATTATTAGCCACTTCCCTACCGGCCTATAGTCATATGACGTCCGCAGGAGCACTCTGCCATCCTGGGCGGGCATCATATGACATCCTCTGCTATTCGCCGCTCCTGTGGGCCCGCAGTGTGGCGATCAGGGATGAGGCGTGTCCCTCTGACACAGCCCATCTCTGATCAGTGTAAAGAGCCAATAAAAATCGGCTCTTTACCACGTGACCGGCTGTGTCCAATCACAGCTGGTCACATGCACTGTCCTCGTACACGCCCCTAGGGGCGCGCAGAGCGGTGATCGGGGACGAGGCTTGTCACTCTGACACAGCCCAACCCTGATCGCAGTAAAGAGCCAATTAAACTGGCTCTTTACCACATGACCAACTGTGTCCAATCACAGCCAGTCACAGAATGTCAACAAACCGCGGTAACGAGCTGTTACCGGGTTCTCCTCCTCACACACCTATCGTGTGTGTGGAGATTGTGGTAACAGCTCATTACCACTTACAGTGTACACCCAATCACACTGATTGCCCCCCAATAAACAGGACCTGTCAACAGCCCATCTGAGTACCCGAGTACCTGTCACCAGCCCATCAGAGTACCCGAGCACCTGTCACCAGCCCATCAGAGTACCCGAATACCTGTCACCAGCCCATCAGAGCACCAGAGTACCTGTCACCAGCCCATCTGAGTACCCAAGCACCTGTCACCAGCCCATCTGAGTAACCGATTACCTGTCACCAGCCCATCTAAGTACCTGGGTACCTGTCACCAGCCCATCTGAATAACCGGGTACCTGTCACCAGCCCATCTGAGTACCCGAGTACCTTTCACCATCCCATCAGAGTAAATGAATACCTGTCACCAGCCCATCTGAGTACCCAAGTTCCTGTCACCAGCCCACTCTGAGTACCCGAATACTGGTCACCAGCCCATCAGAGTACCTGAGTACCTGTCACCAGCCCATCTGAGTACCCGAGTACCTGTCACCAGCCCATCAGAGTACCTGTCACCAGCCCATCAGAGTACCTGAGTACCTATCTGCAGCCCATCAGAGTACTCAAGTACCTGTCACCAGCCCATCAGAGTACCTGAGTACCTATCTGCAGCCCATCAGAGTACTCAAGTACCTGTCACCAGCCCATCAGAGTACCTAACTGCAGCCCATCAGATTACCCGATTACCTGTCTCCAGCCCATTAGAGTACCCAAATACCTGTCACCAGCCCATCAGAGTAACCAAGTACCTGTCACCAGCCCATCAGAGTACCTATCTGCAGCCCATCAGATTACTTAAGCACCTGTCTCCAGCCCATCGGATTACCCGAGTACCTATCTGCAGCCCATGCCTCATAAAATATACCTTGGGGTGTTTGCTTTCCAAAATGGTGTCATTTTGTGGTTAATTCCACTGTCCTTGTGCTCCAGGACCTTCAAAAGTGTGATAGGAAGGAATTAAATTATATGTGTAATTTATGCTCCTAGAATGCCTGAAGGTACTACTTCATGATGTGTGTTAGAAATATCATATAAATTGACAACTTTGTGTAAGAAAAAAATACCTTTTAATCTTCTTTCCACATTTTCCAAAGACTTGTAGAAAAAATTAACCGTTCAAAATACTCATAATGCCTCATAGAATATATGTTGGGCTGTTTGCTTTCCAAAATGGGGTAATTTTGTGTGTAACTCCATTGTCCTAGTGCTCCAGGGCCTTTAAAGGTGTAATAGGTAGTTAGGAAATTTTACGTGTAAGTTATGCTCCAGAACGCCTGACGGTGCTCCCAGCATGTTGGACCTTTCTATGTGGCCAGGCTGTGTAAAAGTCTCTACATGTGGTTTCGCCATACTCGGAATGATTAGCAGAATCTATTTTGGGGTGTAATTTTTGCTATGTACATGCTGTGTGTTAGAAATATCTTATATATCTTACCACTTTGTAAAAAAACAAATACGTTTTAATTTTCACTCCATGTTTTTCAAAGACTTTTGGAAAAAATTAGCCGTTCAAAAGACTCACAATGCCACACAGAATATACGTTGGGGTGTTTGCTTTCCAAAATGGGGTAATTTTGTGGGTAATTCAGTTGTCTTGGTGCTCCAGGGTCTTTAAAAGTGTGATAGGTTATTAGGAAATTACTTCATTTTCCCAAGAATTGTGGGAAAAATTACAGCTTCAAAAAACTCACTATGCCTCTTACTAAATACCTTGGACTGTCTACTTTCCAAAAAGGGGTCATTTGGGGGGTATTTGTACTTTCAGGACACTTCAGGGCCTCAAGAGATGAGATAGGCTGTCAGTGCATCAGGTGTGATTCATTTTCAATGATTTGCATCACAGCTTGTAGACTCTATAACTTTCACACAGACCAAATAATATACACTTATTTGGGTTATTTTTACCAAAGATATGTAACAGTATAAATTTTGGCCCAAATTTATGAACAAAAATTACTTATTTGTAAAGTTTTATCATAGAAACGAAAAAAAAGTGTTTTTTTTTTTTCAAAATTTTTGCTTTTTTTCACTTATGTCTAAAAAAAAATTAAAAACCTAGTGCTGATTAAATACCACCAAAAGAAAGCTCTATTTGTGTGAAAAAAATTATATAAAATTTTGTTTGGGTACAGTGTTGCATGACTGAGTAATTGGCATCGAAAGTGCGAGAGCGTGAAAGCTGAAAAGTGGTCTGGGCAGGAAGGGTGTATAAGTGTCCTGTATTGAAGTGGTTAAGTGCCACCAACTCAAGTCTAAGTACTAGTAACATGATTTCATCACCACAGCTGTAGTCAATGCGTCCAACCACCTAGTAGTCGGTCTCCCTCTTTGCCTGGTTCCTTCAATCTTCCCAAACATTATTTCCTTCTCCAGTGATTTCTCATGAAGTCATAACGTCATCACTTGGGTCTAGTGACATAGCCAGTTTAATCTCTTCAAAAATTGTTCTATTAGTTTAATGGGCTGTTCATGGCACACATATAATCCTTTTCCAGCACCAAAGGTCAAATGAGTCGATCTTCTTTCTATCCTGTTTTAGTAGTGTCCAGTTTTCATAACTGTAATTGACAACTGAAAAAATGAGTACATAGACAAGTCTAATCTTTGTTCTGACTGTAATCTCTTTGCATTTGAATACTTTGTCAAGAGTCTTCTTTGTGTATCTGCAGGAGCTGCTAGTTTTGTAATCCCTCTAGAGTTATCCTGCTTTCACTGAATTGAGTGGTGTAATACCTCAACCCTTTACACAATAAAACCACACGAGTTTAAAATTACCTTGATTATATATACCAGAGTCCAAATAGAGTGGCTGCAAGAATGATAAACCTTCAGGGAGCTAAGCTACGTCTGAGACTGAGGGATGGCCCTGTTAAATTAAAGTTGCCTGCAGAGTTTTGATACATAAAAAATTATCTTTAATAAAATAGTGAGACAAGTATTAATAATTAACCACTTCCGGACCAGCCGCCACAGTTTTACTGCGGCAGGTTGGCTCGGTTGGGCAAATGGACATTACCCTACGTTGCTTTTCCTTCTGGCCACTAGGGGAGGGTGCAGCGCGTGCCTAGAGCCAATGTGAGTGCCCGGCAGGCGCGATGACCGCTGGGCACCCGCAATCGCTCATGACAGAGCGAGAACCGGGATCTGTGTGTGTAAACACACAAATCCCGGTTCTTTCAGGGGAGTAGAGAGAGATCGTGTGTTCATACTGAGTAAGAACACAGATCTCTCACTTCCCCTAGTCAGTCCCATGCCCCCTACAGTTAGAACACAGTGAGGGAACACAGTTAACCCTTTGATCGCCACCTAGTGTTAACCCCTTCCCTGCCAGTGACATTTATACAGTAATCAGTGCATTTTTATAGCACTGATCTCTGTATAATTGTCAATGGTCCCAAAAATGTGTCAAAATTGTCCAATTAGTCTGCCGCAATATCGCAGTCCCAATAAAAATTGCAGATCGCCGCCATTACTACATAAAAAAAATAATAAAATTAAAAATGCCATAAATCCATCCCCTATTTTGTATACGCTATAACTTTTGCGCAAACCAATTAATAAACGCTTATTGCAAATTTTTTTTACTAAAAATATGTAGAAAAATACATATCGCCCTAAACTGAGGAAAACATTTTTTTTTTTCTTTAAATGCGGGATATTTATTATAGCAAAAAGTAAAAGATATTGTGTTTTTTTCAAAATTGTCGCTCTTCTCTTGTTTATAGCTCAAAAAATAAAAAATGCAGAGGTGATCAAATGCCACCAAAAAAGGAAGCTCTATTTGTGGGGAAAAAAGCACATCGATTTTGTTTGGGTGCAGCATCGCACGACCGCGCAATTGTCAGTTAAAGCGACGCAGTGCCTTATCGCAAAAAATGGCCTGGTCATTGAGCAGCCAAATCTTCCGGGGCTGAAGTGGTTAAGACAAGAGGATACTTTCCCTAAATTGTAATTTGTCTTTTTTTTTCTTTTACAAGTTTAGTAGGAATACACACTTGAATATAATTTTTGTTTTTAACCACTTCCAGACTGGGGCAGGTTGGCTTGGCTGGGCAAATCAACGTTACCTTATTTTGCTTTTCCTTTTGGCCACTAGGGGCGTGTCTGCAGCGTGTGCCCAGAGCCGATGCGAGTGGCCGGAGGGCGCGATGACCGTTGGACACCCGCGATCGCTCGTGACAGAGCGAGAACTGGGATCTGTGTGTGTAAACACACAGATCCCGGTTCTCTCAGGGGAGAGGAGACAGATCTTGTGTTCATACTAAGTATGAACACTGATCTCTCTCTTCCCCTAGTCAGTCCCATCCCCCCTACAGTTAGAACACACCTAGGGAACACAGTTAACCCCTTGATCGCCCCCTAGTGTTAACCCCTTCCCTACCAGTGACATTTATACAGTAGTTAGTGCATTTTTATAGCACTGATCGCTGTATAATTGTCAATGGTCCCAAAAATGTGTCAAAGGTGTCCAATTTGTCTGCCGCAATATCGCAGTCCTGATAAAAATCGCAGATTGCCGCCATTACTAGTAAAAAAAAAAGTAATAATAAAAATGCCATAAATCTATCCCCTATTTTGTAGACGCTATAACTTTTGTACAAACCAATCAATATACGCTTATTGCGATTTTTTTTAACCAAAAATATGTAGAAGAATACATATCGTCCTAAACTGAGGACAAAATTTGTTTTTTGAAAAAAAATGTGGGCTATTTATTATAGCAAAAAGTAAAAGATGTGTTTTTTTCAAAATTGTCGCTCTTCTTTTGTTTATAGCTCAAATAATAAAAAACGCAGAGGTGAACAAATACCACCAAAAGAAAGCTCTATTTGTGGGAAAAAAAGGACATCCATTTTGTTTGGGTACAGTGTCACACGACCGTGCTATTGTCAGTTAAAGCAACTTAGTGCCGTATCGCAAAAAATGGCCTGGTCAATAAGCAGCCAAATCTTCTGGGGCTGAAGTGGTCAAACTGTCACTTTAAAGTGGAGTTCCACCCATTTAAAAGTCAGCAGCTATAAAAAGCTGCTGACTTTAAATAAACAGAATGTTCCACGGTCCAGTGATGCGGCCGCCCGAAGCCTCACCTCTCTCCCCCTCCTCTCTGCAGCGCCGGCATTGCAAGTGTGAGCGCCCGACTGTGGCTTCACAGCCAGGTGTGCACTGTGCATGCATGAGCTGCGCGTTGTGAATGGCCGGGCAATCTTCTGGGACCAGTGACCAGAGGATTGCAGGGAGGGAAGGGGGAGAGGTGAACTTCCACTCGGCGCCAGGAGATGAAGTGGGAGCTGGGTGCCTGTGATAACTAGGTACTCGCTCCACCCCCAAAAAAATGACATGCCAAATGTGGCATGTCAGGGGGTCACAAGTACTTAATGTGGAAGTTCCATTTTTGGGTGGAATTCTGCTTTAAAGAAGTTGCATTTCTTTTTTTATAAGTGTTCTGTCCCCCAGGCGACAAAGTGCAGTGTAAGGTTAGATCACCCTTTCTCAACCAGTGTGCCGCAGCGTGGCATCGGAGGTTCTCAGGTGTGCTGGAGGAGGCATTGTGAGAAGCTCCGTCAGCCTCAAAAGTGAAAGTAAAGTGCAGGGGAGTGTGCTGTGCTCTCTGCTTCCCCCTACAGTGCAATACCTGGCTGAATGAGGAAATTGGAAAAGTACTGTACTAGATTCGTTTTAAAAGGGCTTTATACATATGTCTGTGTGTGTACATGTGAGTGTACATGTGTGTGTGCATGTGTCTGTATATGTTACTTTTAATCCTGAACCCCCCCTTATTCCTTTACCATCGGAACTGCTTTTGTAGGGCTGGTCTGTGATAGCAGCAAGGACTGCTGCTCCTCTGAAAAGCAATCAATGCGCAGATTGCTTTTCAGAGGCATTTGACAGGCGGTAAAGAGGCAATATGTTACCTCCTTACCACCTGTTTTAAGCCCATAAATGCAGCATCACTACACTGCAAGCGTGCAATGCACACAGTTGCGGGTTAGTTGCAGTGCAGCCCATTCACTCTGGGTATACTGCCAGCTGCAGCCACAGCATGTGTACACCTCCAGCTGCTGCCTCTGCAGCTAAAGGGGGAGAAGTTGGGGTGATAAAAACAGCTCAACATTGTGGTTTTACCACCCCTCCAACCTGACATGTAAACAAGCCCTTGGTTTACGTCTGTGTGGCTGTGTGTAGGGAAGCCCATTCATTTCAATGGGCTTCCCTACCCGCAAAAATGCAGGGAAAGAAGTCCATGGCCTTTTTTTTTTTTAATTGCGCTGCACCGAAAGCACCCCATGTTTTCCAATGTGAGGGGTACTATTAAGAATTAATGGCACCCCTAACGAGCAGAGCATTCGTCTGTGCGTCAGGAACGAGCGCTATTTTGCGCGTGTTCCGCGACACACAGTAACGTGAACCAAGCCTTGGACTGGGGTGCCTCAAGACTAAAAAATTTTTTTCAAGAGCTCCCCGAGTGGAAAAATGCCAGTTACACTTACCGGTAACAGTGTTTCTGGGAAGTCTTCCAGGACGGCACCCTGAGAGATGACTGGTCCTACCTGACAGGAAACACAATCAACAAAGAGGTTAAAACCCCCGCCCCTCCCTGTGCTGCTCAGTTGTGAAAAAGTTTTGACCCACACCATTGCACAAGAGTGAAACACCTCAAATCTCCATACAAAACCAACATACCAAAAGAGCGGGTGGGAAGTAGGTCTGCCGTCTTGGAAGATTTCCCAGAAACACCGTTACCGGTAAGCGTAACTGGTCATTTTCTCAAGTCGTCTTCCAGGACGGCACCCTGAGAGAAGAGCAAGTAGTTTAGGCTTACCTTAAGGCAGGACAACAGCTTGTAGGACCTTCCTACCAAACGCCAGATCCTGAGGTGACAGCAACTCCACCCTGTGGTGTCTCAGGAAGGTGCTCCGGCTTGTCCATGTATCTGCTCTGCATACCTGCTCCACCGATGCTCCGGCCCTTTCTGCCCAAGAGGTCGCCAGAGACCGAGTGGAATGTGCCTTAAGGTTATTTGGGGCTGCCCTACCAGCCTGATCATAGGCCAAGGTAATAGTCTGCTTGATCCATCTTGCTATGGATGCCTTAGACGCTTGCTGACCCTTCTTCTGGCCAGAAAAACTAACTAGTGGCTGGACCTTCTAAACTCTTTAACTCTAAATAAGCCAACAGACAATGTCTGACATCTAAACAATGAAAGGAACTCTTTCTCTTGTTCTGAGGATTGGCATAAAATTAAGGAAGGACAATCTCTTGCGTTCTGTGGAACCTTGAGGCTACCTTCGGGGGGTATAGGGGGTCCTGCCTGAGTACAACCCTGTTGTCAAATAATAGAAAAAAGGGCTCTTTTAATGACAGAGCCTGGATGTCGCCCATCCTCCTGGCCATTGTAACCACCAGCAGGAAGGCTGTCTTTAGGGTAAGTAACTTAAAGTGATACTAAAGGTTCGTTTTTTAATTTCTAAATATGTTCCTTTAAGGTAGTGTACTGTTGGTTCACTTACCTTTTCCTTCGTTTTCCTTTGTAAATGCTTTTTTTCTGTGTGTGAATTTTCAACTTCCTGTTCCTCCTCTAGAGCTTGCCCCCATCATCCGAGCCGTTCTGGCTGGGGGTTAGTCAGCGTGTTCACCCCCTCCCTTGGGACTACATCCCTGCGGGGAGACGCTGTATGCGTTCACAGGCAGGGGAGCCTTCCTTTAAAGCCGTGACGTTGCTGCAGGGAGCACGCTCGAAAACCCGGAAGTTGAGAACATACAGTGAGGAAAGGAGGATGTGCTGATAAAGCCTATTTATCTAAGACCCCTTTCACACTGGGGCGCTTAGCAGGCGCTAATAATAGTACCTGCATAGCGCCTCTCCAGTGTGAAAGCCCAAGGGCTTTCACACTGGAGCGGTGCACTTGCAGGATGTTAAAAAAACTCCTGCAAGCAGCATCTTTGGAGTGGTGAAGGTGCGGTGTATACACTGCTCCTGCCCATGAAAATCAATGGGGCAGCGTGGCTATACCGCCGGCAAAGCGCCGTTGCAGTGGCGTTTTGCGGGCAGTTTTAACCCTTTTTCAGCCGCTAGCGTCCCCTAGCGGCCGAATATAGCAGCCCCCCCGCGG
Source organism: Aquarana catesbeiana (assembly GCF_042186555.1). Taxonomy (NCBI): domain Eukaryota; kingdom Metazoa; phylum Chordata; class Amphibia; order Anura; family Ranidae; genus Aquarana; species Aquarana catesbeiana. The sequence continues at coordinate 626,188,456 of NC_133325.1, forward strand.
CCAAATATCGCTGCTAAAATGGCAGTAAAGTGGCGCTAAAAATAGCGCCACTTTACCGCCAATGCTGCCCCGTCCCAGTGTGAAAGGGGCCTAACAGGTAAATACAGAAATAACAGCTAGATTCATGATCTATATAGCATATAGATCAGATATTGCCAAAAAAAATTTTAGCTTTACAACCCTTTTAAGAGGGAAAAGAGCTAACGGCTCAAATGGTGCCCTGATCAGGGCTTCCAAGACTAGCGTTAGGTCCCAAGGTGGAAACTTGCTCATCTGCACTGGGGACAGTCTATCTCTGGCTGACAAGAACCTTTTAATCAGGGTGTCCAGAGCCAACCTCTTGTCCAAAAAACTGGACAAGGCTGCAACCTGAACCTTAAGGGTCTTAGTCACCAACCCCTGATCCACACCATCCTGGAGAAAATCCAGGATGGCAGGGATCTCTTGTTGGGAAGTCCCCTTCGCCTAGCACCAGCGCGAGAAGACTCCCCAGACTTTGGCGTAGATACGCCTTGTAACCGGCTTCTTACTCAAAAGGAGGGCTGCTGTCTCAGAACACCCCTTTTTTCGCAGGCTCTCCCTTTCAAGAGCCAAACCACTAGCCTGAAGAAGACGGGATCTGGGTGGCAGACTGGGCCCTGAAGGAGAAGGTCCTGCCGCTCCAGAAGGCTCTGAAGGGGGACCTACGAACCAATTTCCCAGGGAAGGGAACCAGGTCCTCTTGGGCCAATCAGAATCAGTCTGCCCTCTGAGAGACTCAGCTTCTGCAGAATCCTCGGGATCTGAACTAAGGGGGAAAGGCAATTGCCAAGTGGAAGTCCCAAACTTAGGCGAGCGCGTCTACCCCCTCTCTCGAGAGTGAGAACAATCTCTTCACTCTTCTGTTCCCTCTGCGGGCAAAGAGATCGATCTCTGGGTTGCAGAAGTGCCAGTATACGAGGGAGAACATTTCAGGGTTTAATTCCCACTCCCCCTGGTGAATCGGTTGCCAACTGAGGTAGTCCACTTCGACATTGAAAGCTCCCTTTATATGCACTGCTGAGATAGAGGGGACTCTCTGCTCTGCCCACTCCAGGAGTTCCAGAGCCAAGGTCAGAAGAGCGCGAGATCTGGTGCCTCCCTGATGATTCAGGAAGGCCACGTGGTTGCTTTGTTGGAAAGGATCTGGACCTCGCTGCCTTTGGTTCCTTCCTTGAAGGCCTTTAAGGCCTCTCTGACCGCCAAGAGTTCCCGGAAGTTGGGGGAAGCGCTCCTCTGACTCTGGTTCTAGGCACCCTGGGCTCGAAGTTCCTCTCAGTGGGCCTCCCAACCCAAAGCATCTGTTGTTACCCCGAGGGGTTGGGCCCAAAGTTGGCCCTCCGCAACCTCTGAGGATTGAGCCACCACTGCAGAGACTTCTTCACCCTTCCTGGAAAGGGAACCCTGTTGTCCAGAGTTCCTCTTTTCCCATCCCAGGAGGATAGGAGGAATTGCTGGAGAGTCCTGGAATGGAGCTGAGCCCATGGGACCGTGGGGATAAAGGATGTCATCAACCAGAGCACTCTCATGACCTTTCTGTAAATGACCTCTTCTTATTATAGAAGGGATGCTACTGCTGCAATGAGGCCCTCTACCTTCCCCTGGGGCAAAACAAGCTTCTGTGCTGTTGAATCCACCAGGAATCCTAGATAGACTTTGGTCTGGGCAGGAACCAGCGAGGACTTTTCCTAGCTGATAATCCACCCCAGGGACTCCAAGGTACTCACTACCTTGGCCAGGTCGGAGAGAAGATCTCGACTCTGGTTGCAAACCAGTATGTCGTCGAAATAAGGGATCAGCATTACCCCTCGGAGATGGAGGAATGTGACCACCTCTGCCAGGACCTTTGTAAATACTCTCGGACTGGCTGCCAGTCCAAAGGGTAGGGCAGAGACCTGCCAGTGCTGCACTCCCTGCTCTGAGGGGATCGCGAACCTTAGAAAGGCCTGGTGCTCTGGAAAAATAGGGACATGAAGATAGGCATCCTTCAAGTCTATCGTTACCATTAATACGTCAGAGGGTGCTTTCTGAGAGTATAGATGATCTCCATGCAGAACCTTTTGTACAACAGGAACCTGTTTAACCTTCTTAGATTTATTATGCGGCGGTACTTTCCCGAGGGCTTTGGGACTACGAAGATGTGGGAATAAAATCCCTGCCCGCACTGTACTGCTGGTACTGGCACTATGACCCCCTGCTCTGCCAGCTCTCTGACACTGTTTAAGAGACCTGCTTTCTGAGGGTCTCTGGGTAAGTGGGTTAAAAGGAAACTTGGGGAAGGTGAAGAGAGTAACTCCAATCTGTAGCCCTCTCTTACTATCTGAAGGATGTGGGGACTCTGGTAATCCTTCCCCACTGAAAGAGAAAGTGGGAAAGTCTTCCCCCCACCCTTACGTCACTTGGTATCCTTGTCGGCAGACTTCTGGCTGGGGAAGAGAAGACCTACCCTCTGCTTGCCTTTACCGACCCCCCAGCACCTGGTAACGGTACCTTCCTTTTTATCTCTAAACTGATTTTTAGCCTGGGGGCCTCAAAAAATTTCCCCTCTCCTTCTTAGATTTTATGGGAAATTTCTTGCCTTTCTCTGTAGACCTAAAAAGGGCCTGATCTAACCCAGTGCCGAAAAGCAGGGAACCCTCAAATGGAAGACCACACAGCCGAGTCTTAGAAGTGTTGTCCCCATCCCAGGTCTTGACCCACAAAGCTCTCCTTGCGGAATTCAAAAGGGCACCTGTTTTGGAAGTTGTACGCACCGTTTCGACTACTGCATCTGCCAGGTAGGCTAGTTCCCTATCAATCACATCTAAAGAGTCCAAGACCTGTTTGGACTTAGAGGTTCGCGACACATGATCCATTAGTTTGGTGACCCACATGTCTGTGTTCCTAGCCACACAAGCCGAAGCCAAGGCAGGACTCCATCTGGTCCCTGATGTTGCCCGCATCCTCAAATGAGAGGTCAGGTTGCTTGGACAGCTGAGCCAGGGAAGCATCTAATCTAGGTGTCTTAAAGAATCTCTCTTCCTCCTTGAAGGAGCACCTATGTTTCCACGTTTTAAACTTCAAAAGCTTTCTTTCAGGCTCCTTCCACTCCCTCAGAATGATTTCCTTAAAGGGGTTGTAAACCCTCATGTTTTTTCACCTTAATGCATCCTATGCATTAAGGTGAAAAAACTTCTGTCACTGACCGCCCCCCCAGCCCCCGTTTTACTCACCTGAGTCCTGTATTCCCCCGCCAGAGACGCGCTCTTTCCCTGTTCCCGTTTTCTTGGCTCTTGAATGGATAGATGGATAGCAGCGCTGTCTGCGATGGATAACTGGCTCCTGCTGCTGTCAATCAAATCCAATGAGGCAGGCGCGGGGCCGAGTCCTACATTCGGCGTCTATGGACTCGGGAGCGCGCCCGCGCTTTAACCCCCCGGGAGATCGCTTCTCCTAGGAGGTTAAACGATGCGGGAGGAGCTACCGCTGCGGGACCCCAGAAGAGGAGGATCGGGGCCACTCTGTGCAAAACGAACTGCACAGTGGAGGTAAGTATGGACATGTTTGTTATTGTATTGTATATTGTTATCTTGTGCGGACACCTGTGCTGCAGGTTCCTGAATGTCTTCTGACGCATATACCTCTATATCATATGTCTGCCCGGTCTGGAGTCCTCCTCCTGACTATCCTCAATGCCCTCATCAGAACCACTCTGATCGGGGGATTCAGCCTCCTCCTCCTCAGAATTCTGAGAGGGGAGAGGTCTCAGGGGTTTCGGACACCTATGTCTGCTACCCTCTGCTCTGTTAGAGGAGGAGCCCTTCTGGGAGGAAGAACCCTCTCTACAAGAGACACACATGCAAGTTAGAAAGCAATGCCCCCCTTGCTATGTCCCGCAGGAGTAAGAGTCAGGGTCCTCCGCCCCATCATTACCCCTGCCAGCTAGGTCAACTCACCCCCTGTGGTCTCCTCTAATGCTGCGGCCGCTAAGGGCCTCTCCTCTCTTTCCATCTTGTCACCAGAGTCTTCCAACCCATGCTGAGACTGGTGTGAAGATCAGGTAAGAGCAGGATGTGGACACCTGTTCCACCGTCGGTCAGACCTCCACTCCCAGCTCAGAACGCCGTGCCATTTTGCTGAAGCCCCGGACCGGAAGTGACCCGGGGAGGCGAGGCAACATCATTTCCGGTGCTAGGGAGGAAGCCGTGTCATTCCTCTTCCTGTCTCCGGCAAGATGGCGCCGAGTCCTCTCAGCCCAGCCAATCAGCGCCATTCCTCACTGCTAGCTGCCCGCGCAACCTTCTGCAGGGAGTGACCAGGAGTCGGGGGTATGTCGGACGCCCACCAGGTAAGGGGGGAGGAACAGGAAAATGGTCACTGCAGTTCTGGGTACCCCCAAATCTGCCGCCCCCCTGAGAAAAATGGGGAGACCCCCAGGAAAGGCAAGCCCTACCGGACCCAAAAGCTTCACAAGCCTGTGGCCCGGGCTCCCAGGGGGAGACCACCAGCCCACACCTTTGGGTCTTTTAGAAAAAAACAAACGGTTTTGCAGTGGGGAAACACAATCAAGAACTGAGGAGCACAGGGAGGGGCAGGGGATTAACCTCTTTGTTGATTGTGTTTCCTGTCAGGTAGGACCAGTCATCTCTCAGGGTGCCATCCTGGAAGACATACATGGCCAGACAGGGGTTCCCCTCCCACCCTTGGCTGTCCAGCAATGCAGCTAGCAAGGGGGCAGCTGCATTGATAGCCAGTGCTTATCTGTGGCTCCAAGCACTTTCCTGAGACAAGCGCTGGCAGAAGGAATGAAAATGAGAAGAGGGTGCGCCTTGTATGACCATATACAGTGCCTTGCAAAAGTATTCAACCCCCTTGGCATTTTTCATGTTTTGTTGCCTCACAACCTGGAATTAACATGGATTGTTTAAGGATTTGCATCATTTAATTTACAGAACATGCCCACAACTTTGAAGACTTTTTCTTTTTATTGTGAAGCAAACAACAAATAGGACAAAATAACAGAAAAAGTAAATGTGCATAACTATTCACCCCCCTAAAGTCAATACTTTGTAGAGCCACCTTTTGCAGCTTTCACAGCTCCAAGTCGCTTTGGATAAGTCTCTATGAGCTTGCCACATCTTACCACTGGGATTTTTGCCCATTCCTCCTTGCAAAACTGCTCCAGCTCCTTCAAGTTGGATGGTTTGTGCTTGTGAACAGCAGTCTTTAAGTCTGACCACAGATTTTCTATTGGATTGAGGCCTGAGCTTTGACTAGGTCATTCCAACACATTTACATGTTTCCTCTTAAAGGGGTTGTAAAGGTTCGTGTTTTTTCACCGTAATGCATCCTATGCATTAAGGTGAAAAAACACCTCGCTGTCATGGGCCCCCCAGTTTACTTACCTGAGCCTGTTCACCTGCTGTGCGCGTCCCCCGGTGTCCTCTTCTTCACTGAGTCTGGCCGTTGATTGGATAGATTGATAGCAGCGCAACCATTGGCTGTCAATCACATCCAATGACGTGCCGCCAGGGGGCGGGACCGAGTCATACACTTGGTGTCTATGGACGCCAAGTGTATGATATGGGGAGCACGCCTGCAAGCTAAACCCCTCTGGAAAGAGCTTCCCAGAGGGGTTTAGCTTTAGCGGGGATGAGCTGAGACAGTGCACAGTGGAGGTAAGTATAACATTTGTTATTTAAAAAAAAAAAAAACTAACCTATACAACCACTTTAAACCACTCAAGTGTTGCTTTAGCAGTGTGTTTGGGGTCATTGTCCTGCTGGAAGGTGAACGTCCGTCCTAGCCTCAAATCACACACAGTGGTACAGGTTTTGCTCAAGAATATCCCTGTATTTAGCACCATCCATCTTTCTCTCTAAACAGTTTCCCAGTCCCGACTGCTGAAAAACTTCCCACAGCATGATGCTGCCACCACGTTTCACTGTGGGAATGGTGTTTTTTGGGTGATGTGATGGGTTTGCGCCAGACATAGCATTGTCTTTGATGGCCAAAAAGTTCAATTTTAGTCTCATCAGACCAGGACACCTTCCTCTACATTTTGTGAGTCTCCCACATGCATTTTCACAAACTCATAATGTGCCACTTTGTTTTTTTCTGAAAGTAATGGCTTTCTTCTGGCCACTCTGCCATAAAGCCCAACTCTATGGAGTGTACGGCTTATTGTCGTCCTATGTACAGATACTCCAGTCTCTGCAGCTCCTCCAGGGTTACCTTAGGTCTCTGTGCTGCCTCTCTGATTAATGCCCTCCTTGCCTGGTCTGAGTTTTGGTGTGCAGCCATCTCTTGGCAGGTTTGCTATTGTGACATGTTCTTTCTATTTGGTTATGATATATTTAATGGTCCTCCTAGGGATCATCAAAGATTTGGATTTTTTATATAACCTAACCCTGACTTGTACTTCTTAACAACATTGTCTCTTACTTGTTTGGAGAGTTCCTTGGTCTTCATGGCAGTGTTTGGTTAGTGGTACCTCTTGCTTAGGTGTTGCAGCCTCTGGGGCCTTTCAAAAAGGTGTGTATATGTAATGACAGATCATGTGACACTTAGATTGCACACAGGTGGATATCATTTCATTAATTATGTGACTTCTGAAGGTAAGTGGTTGCACCAGAGCTTTTTTATGGGCTTCATAACAAAGGTGTGAATACATATGCACATGCCAATTATCAGTTTTTTATTTCTGAAAAATAGTTTTAGGTATATATTTTTCTAATTTTACTTCACCAACTTAGACTATTGTGTTCTGATCCATCACATATAATTCAGATTTTAAAAAACATTGAACTAAAGGCCATAATGTTACAAAATAGGTAAAAAACCATAGGGGGGTTAATACTTTTGCAAGGCACTGTATCTAACCCAGCTTTTATCAACCAGAGTGCCTTCAGATTTCTTCAGGGGAAAATGGTAAAAAATTGCCCCTAAATTTTATACAAGCCAGTGGGTGAATTAAGCCTGCCTTTTAGTTACACTCTGGGGTTGATTTATTAAAGGCAAATCCACTATGCACTACAAGTGCACTTGGGAAAGTGCAGTTGCTGTAGATCTGAGAGGAAGATCTGAAATGAGGGGAAGCTCTGCTGTTTTTATCATCCAATCACATTTAAGCTAAAATGCTGTTTGTTTTTTTTCCTTGCATGTCCCTCTCAGATCTACAGCGACTGCACTTCCAAGTGGACTTGTAGTGCAAAGTGGATTTGCCTTTCGTAAATAACCCCCAAAGCCCCTTTTTTTGTACCAATACAACCTTCCAGCTGTCAGAGTCCTAGCATCGAATTACATCATTGGTTGATAAGGAGGATGTTGGGCGCCTGCACAGCATCCTTTTTTGCCCCTGCCCATTAGCACTGGGGTCATATTAAAGGGGTTGGAAACCCTTGCGTTTTTTCACCTTAATGGAAAAAACTTCTGACACTGACCGGCCCCCTAGCCCCCCCCCCCCCGCTGTTTTACTCACCTGAAGCCGTTCATCCCCTCAGCGGAGAAGCGCCCTTCCTCTCGGCCCCTTGTCTCGGCTCTTGATTGGATAGATAGCAAAGCAGCCGTTGGCTCCCGCTGCTGTCAATCAAATCCAAGGACGCGGGCGCCAGCGGGTGGGGCCGAGTCCTGCATTCTGTGTGAATGTACACAGATGCAGGACTCGGGAGCGCGTCCGCATGGGTGTCCACATTAGGAGAGCCACTTGATGCGGGGAGGAGCTACCAGCGCCGCCGGGGGACCCCAGAAGTCGAGGATCGGGGCCACTCTGTGCAAAACGAACTGCACAGTGGAGGTAAGTATGACATGTTTTTTTTTTTTTAAATAACAGAGGGTTTACAACCCCTTTAACTGAGTGAGAACAGAAATATTGGAATATTTCTCAGTACCAGAATGAAAAGGTGTGTTTGCTTTGGAATAATAAATCACGTCTAATGCTGGGTGTCCTACCTGTGTGGATATTGCTGTATTATGTAAAACGATTAGTTTTATTTTTTACAGTTTAGAATGATGTGCCTTGAGATTGTTCAGAATTTTAAAGGGTACCTTGACTAAAGGTCTAACCTTCCACAGCACGCAAGAAGATGGGACAAAGTATTACAAATACATTGCTTTGGGGGGACAGAACACTGTAATAAAATAGCAAATGAGACTTCCCCTTTAACCACTTGACGACCGCCTCACTCCGATATACGTCGGCAGAATGGCACGGGCAGGCAGAATCACGTATATATACGTGATCTGCCTCCCGCGGGCGGGGGGTCCGATCGGACCCCCCCCCCCCCCCCGGTGCCCGAGACGGTCGCCTTGTGACTGGGAGCGATGAGAGGTGAGGGGGAGACCATCCGTTCATGGCCTCCCCCTCGCGATCACTCCCAGCCAATGAGAATCTTCCTTTGCTGCTGTGTGCTTTACAGCAGCAAAGGAAATTATGTCATCTCTCCTCGGCTCTGTATTTTCCATGCCGGCGCCGAGGAGAGAAGACATCACTGAGTGTAAAACACACACACACACAGTAGAACATGCCAGGCACACATTACACCCCCGACCCCCCCCTGTCACACTGACACCAAGCAGTTTTTTTTTCTGATTACTGCATGGTGTCAGTTTGTGACAGTTATAAGTGGTAGGGCAGTTATTGTTAGCCCCCTTTAGGTCTAGGATACCCCCCTAACAAAGTTTTAACCCCTTGATCACCCCCCGTCGCCAGTGTCACTAAGCGATCATTTTTCTGATCGCGGTATTAGTGTCACTGGTGACGCTAGTTAGGGAGGTAAATATTTAGGTTCGCCGTCAGTGTTTTATAGCGACAGGGACCCCCATATACTATCTAATAAATGTTTTAACCCCTTGATTGCCCCCTAGTTAACCCTTTCACCACTGATCACCGTATAACTGTTATGGGTGACGCTGGTTAGTTCATTTATTTTTTATAGTGTCAGGGCACCCACCGTTTATTACCGAATAAAGGTTTAGCCCCCTGATAACCCGGCGGTGATATGCGTCGCCCCAGGCAGCGTCAGATTAGCGCCAGTACCGCATACACCCACGCACGCAGCATACACCTCCCTTAGTGGTATAGTATCTGAACGGATCAATATCTGATCCGATCAGATCTATACTAACGTCCCCAGCAGTTTAGGGTTCCCAAAAACGCAGTGTTAGCAGGATCAGCCCAGATACCTGCTAACACCTGCGTTTTGCCCCTCCGTCCGGCCCGGCCCAGCCCACTCAAGTGCAGTATCGATCGATCACTGTCACTTACAAAACACTAAACGCATAACTGCAGCATTCGCAGAGTCAGGCCTGATCTCTGCGATCGCTAACAGTTTTTTTTGGTAGCATTTTGGTGAACTGGCAAGCACCAGCCCCAGGCAGCGTCAGGTTAGCGCCAGTACCGCTAACACCCACGCACACCTCCCTTAGTGGTATAGTATCTGAATGGATCAATATCTGATCCGATCAAATTTATACTAGCGTCCCCAGCAGTTTAGGGTTCCCAAAAACGCAGTGTTAGCGGGATCAGCCCAGATACCTGCTAGCACCTGCGTTTTGCCCCTCCGCCCGGCCCAGCCCACCCAAGTGCAGTATCGATCGATCACTGTCACTTACAAAACTCTAAACGCATAACTGCAGCGTACGCAGAGTCAGTCCTGATCCCTGCGATCGCTAACAGTTTTTTTGGTAGTGTTTTGGTGAACTGGCAAGCACCAGCGGCCTAGTACACCCCGGTCGTAGTCAAACCAGCACTGCAGTAACATTTGGTGACGTGGCGAGTCCCATAAGTGCAGTTCAAGCTGGTGAGCTGGCAAGCACAAGTAGTGTCCCGCTGCCACCAAGAAGAAGACAAACAGGCCCGTCATGCCCATAATGCCCTTCCTGCTGCATTCGCCAATCCTAATTGGGAACCCACCACTTCTGCAGCGCCCGTACTTCCCCCATTCACATCCCCAACCAAATGCAGTCGGCTGCATTAGAGGCATTTTTATGTCCTCCCGAGTACCCCTACCCAATGAACCCCCCCAAAAAAGATGTTGTGTCTGCAGCAAGCGCGGATATAGGCGTGACACCCGCTATTATTGTCCCTCCTGTCCTGACAATCCTGGTCTTTGCATTGGTGAATGTTTTGAACGCTACCATTCACTAGTTGAGTGTTAGCGTAGGGTACAGCATTGCACAGACTAGGCAAACTTTCACAGGGTCTCCCAAGATGCCATCGCATTTTGAGAGACCCGAACCTGAAACCGGTTACAGTTATAAAAGTTAGTTACAAAAAAAAAAAAAAAAAAAAAAACCACAAACAAAAATATATATGTATAAATATATATATATATATATATATATATATATATATAAAAAAAAATAGTTGTCGTTTTATTGTTCTCTCTCTCTATTGTTCTGCTCTTTTTTACTGTATTCTATTCTGCAATGTTTTATTGTTATTATGTTTTATCATGTTTGCTTTTCGGGTATGCAATTTTTTATACTTTACCGTTTACTGTGCTTTATTGTTAACCATTTTTTTGTCTTCAGGTACGCCATTCACGATTTTGAGTGGTTATACCAGAATGATGCCTGCAGGTTTAGGTATCATCTTGGTATCATTCTTTTCAGCCAGCGGTCGGCTTTCATGTAAAAGCAATCCTAGTGGCTAATTAGCCTCTAGACTGCTTTTACAAGCAGTGGGAGGGAATGCCCCCCCTCCCCCACCGTCTTCCGTGTTTTTCTCTGGCTCTCCTGTCTCAACAGGGAACCTGAGAATAAAGCTGGTGACTCAGCCAGCTGACCATAGAGCTGATCATTTTATGACTTAGATTTCGCCGGATGTAAACAGCGCCATTGGGAAATTGGGGAAGCATTTTATCACACCGATCTTGGTGTGGTCAGATGCTTTGAGGGCAGAGGAGAAATCTAGGGTCTAATAGACCCCATTTTTTTCAAAAAAGAGTACCTGTCACTACCTATTGCTATCATAGGGGATATTTACATTCCCTGAGATAACAATAAAAATGATTTTAAAAAAAAATGAAAGGAACAGTTTAAAAATAAGATAAAAAAAGCAAAAAAATAAGAAAAAAAAAAAAAGCACCCCTGCTCTCGCGCTAAGGCGAACGCAAGCGTCGGTCTGTCGTCAAATGTAAACAGCAATTGCACCATGCATGTGAGGTATCACCGCGAAGGTCAGATCGAGGGCAGTAATTTTAGCAGTAGACCTCCTCTGTAAATCTAAAGTGGTAACCTGTAAAGGCTTTTAAAAATGTATTTATTTTGTTGCCACTGCACGTTTGTGCGCAATTTTAAAGCATGTCATGTTTGGTATCCATGTACTCGGCCTAAGATCATCTTTTTTATTTCATCAAACATTTGGGCAATATAGTGTGTTTTAGTGCATTAAAATTTAAAAAAGTGTGTTTTTTCCCCAAAAAAATGCGTTTGAAAAATCACTGCGCAAATACTGTGTGAAAAAAAAAAAATTAAACACCCACCATTTTAATCTGTAGGGCATTTGCTTTAAAAAATATATATATAATGTTTGGGGGTTCAAAGTAATTTTCTTGCAAAAAAAAATAATTTTTTCATGTAAACAAAAAGTGTCAGAAAGGGCTTTGTCTTCAAGTGGTTAGAAGAGTGGGTGATGTGTGACATAAGCTTCTAAATGTTGTGCATAAAATGCCAGGACAGTTCAAACCCCCCCAAATGACCCCATTTTGGAAAGTAGACACCCCAAGCTATTTGCTGAGAGGCATGTCGAGTCCATGGAATATTTTATATTGTGACACAAGTTGCGGGAAAGAGACAATTTTTTTTTTTTTTGCACAAAGTTGTCACTAAATGATATATTGCTCAAACATGCCATGGGAATATGTGAAATTACACCCCAAAATACATTTTGTTGCTTCTCCTGAGTATGGGGATACCACATGTGTGAGACTTTTTTGGAGCCTAGCCTCGTACGGGACCCCGAAAACCAAGCACCGCGTTCAGGCTTTCTAAGGGCGTAAATTTTTTATTTCACTCTTCACTGCCTATCACAGTTTCGGAGGCCATGGAATGCCCAGGTGGCACAACCCCCCCCCCCCCCCCCAAATGACCCTATTTTGGAAAGTAGACACCCCAAGCTATTTGCTGAGAGGTATAGTGAGTATTTTGCAGACCTCACTTTTTGTCACAAAGTTTTGAAAATTGAAAAAAGAAAAAAAAATGTTTTTCTTGTCTTTCTTCATTTTCAAAAACAAATGAGAGCTGCAAAATACTCACCATGCCTCTCAGCAAATAGCTTGGGGTGTCTACTTTCCAAAATGGGGTAATTTGGGGGGGGGGGGTTTGTGCCACCTGGGCATTCCATGGCCTCCGAAACTGTGATAGGCAGTGAAGAGTGAAATCAAAAATTTACACCCTTAGAAAGCCTGAAGGCAGTGATTGGTTTTCGGGGCCCCGTACACGGCTAGGCTCCTAAAAACCACACATGTGGTATCCCCGTACTCAGGAGAAGCAGCTAAATGTATTTTGGGGTGCAATTCCACATATGCCCATGGCCTGTGTGAGCAATATATCATTTAGTGACAACTTTGTGCAAAAAAAAAAAAAAAGTGTCACTTTCCCGCATTTTGTGTCAAAATATAAAATATTCCATGGACTCAACATGCCTCAAAGCAAATAGCTTGGGGTGTCTACTTTCCAAAATGAGGTCATTTGGGGGGGGGGGGGTTTGTGCCATCTGGGCATTTTATGGCCTTCAAAACTGTGATAGGTAGTGAGGAGTAAAATCAAAAATTTACGCCCTTAGAAATCCTGAAGGCAGCGATTGGTTTTCAGGGCCCGTAGGCGGCTAGGCTCCCAAAAAGTCTCACACATGTAGTATCCCCGTGCTCAGGAGAAGCAGCTGAATATATTTTGGGGTGCAATTCCACATATGCCCATGGCCTGTGTGAGCAATATATCATTTAGTGACAACTTTTTGTAATTTTTTTTTTTGTCATTATTCAATCACTTGGGACAAAAAAAAATAATATTCAATGGGCTCAACATGCCTCTCAGCAATTTCCTTGGGGTGTCTACTTTCCAAAATGGGGTCATTTGTGGGGGTTTTGTACTGCCCTGCCATTTTAGCACCTCAAGAAATTACATAGGCAGTCATAAATTAAAGGCTGTGTAAATTCCAGAAAATGTACCCTAGTTTGTAGGCGCTATAACTTTTGCGCAAACCAATAAACATACACTTATTGACATTTTTTTTACCAAAGACATGTGGCCGAATACATTTTGGCCTAAATGTATGACTAAAACTGAGTTTATTGGATTTTTTTTATAACAAAAAGTAGAAAATATCATTTTTTTTTCAAAATTTTCGGTCTTTTTCTATTTATAGCGCAAAAATTAAAAACCGCAGAGGTGATCAAATACCATCAAAAGAAAGCTTTATTTGTGGGAAGAAAAGGATGCAAATTTCGTTTGGGTACAGCATTGCATGACCGCGCAATTAGGAGTTAAAGCGACGCAGTGCCAAATAGGAAAAAGTCCTCTGGTCTTTAGGCAGCCAAATGGTCCAGGGCTGAAGTGGTTAAATGGTAACTAAAAAAGAAATTGTAGACTTTAATTTTGGATAGAGTGGAGTGGGATTAGAACACCTGTCAAGTTTTTACTGCTGTCTATGCCTCCACTGTTAAGATTCACCCCCTATTAGTCCTGTTTACCATTATGAGTGAAACAAAAGACACACTTTGGGTAGTGAACAGAAACACAGAGGAAATTGGCCAAAGTTTTGGTAACCCTGGTAAAATCAAGCCATTCCCTCACTTTGGAGGGATTTCTTCTCTTCCTGTTTTGGCTATGGGACAGGAAGTGAAGGGAATGGCAGATGGCAAAAAACTGTGGTCATTACCCTCCCCTAATCTACCCAAAAATGAAAAAATCTGTCCCCGTTGGGGACAGATCCCTTTATTTCCTGTTCCGTAGCCAAAACAGCAAGTGAGAGGAAATCCCTCAAAAGTGAAAAAATTCCTGACTGTCATCAGAACTAGTGTCCCCATTTCCAGTGACAAAGGATTCCCTCACTTTACAGGTTTTTCTTCTTACTTCCTGTTTTGGCTCTGGGACAGGAAATGAAATCTGGGAAGGACATAAATGGCAAAAAGAAAAAACTGACAGGGGTTATAATCCTCCCTTACTTTATCCAAATTGGAAAAAGTTTTGCCTTTAGTTCTTCTTTAAAGCCACTTTACAGTTTAGTTGGGGGGGGGGGGGGCAGTAAAAACACAGGGCTGAGCCAGGTTTTTACCACTTTCCCTTACCTTAGGTTCACACTTCCGCATGTTGTGTGGGCTCCGTTTGTGTGGGCATGGCAGCCCATTCATAAGTGCATGCACCTTTTCAAAATAATAGAAAGGATCTTGCGAGCCAACAATGGTAATAATAAAGTGAGCATGTAGCGTGACCAAGCTGCAAACGCTAAACACGTTTCATATTCGTGCAGATAACACTCAAAAATTAAAATAAAAATGCATTTGCGCTAGGAAAATAAACAATACAAAAATAAACATTTATATAAAGTGCATAACTATCAAAAAAATATATAAATAATTATATAAAGTGCATAGCTATCAAAATTTTTTTTTTACCCAGAAATCTATTGTAATCCGTGCAATATTAATATTGTGATACAACAAAAGGCATGGGGGACAGATGCAGCATTGGACTGACATAGGTAAGTATGATGGAGGAAATAACCTCAAACCCATACTTCTCTTTTATTCTCGGTTCACACCTAAACCGGCTGCGGATCACACAGGAACACTGTGCGTCCCTGTTCTCCATTTCAGGGCTGATTCTTTGCCTGAGTTTGGCCCTGAAACATAGCCAAAGACGTTTCTGTGCAGTGCACTATGGAGCCGCCCCGGATATATGTAAACCGGCTTCATACAGACAAAAGAAAAATTTTGCCGCTCCAGATAAAGAGTTCCTTGAAGCACATGCCCTAGTGAGGCACACAGGTGCAAGCTCTGCAATGGATCAAAGAGCAAGAAAAGAGTCCTGGACGGCCGCACACCGATACAACACCTTTATTTGTAAATTAAAATCCAAAACAGTCAGTCCATATGATGCAGAGACGAATAGCTAACGCGTTTCACACCATATATTGGTGCTTAATCATAGCCAATGAGAGCTACGATTAAGCACCAATCTATGGTGTGAAACGCATTAGCTATTCGTGTCTGCCTCATTTGGACTGACTGTTTTGGATTTTAATTTACAAATAAAGGAGTTGTATTGGTTTTGCGGCCGTCCAGGACTCTTTTCTTGCTCTCAGCTCCATAGAGGGCGGTCACATTCCCCTGCTATGTGAATTGGATGCGGAGAAACACGCATCCAATTCGTACAGGTGTGAACCCTGCCTCAAGAGTGATCTGAATGCGGATCACTCTTTAGAGAGCAAAGCTAGTATGACTAAGCCCTTAAACCCTGCACTAGAATGGATCACATTCGATGGACACTATGCCTTCTGAAAGCGACAGGGGGTATAACTCCTGCAGTGGATGGTACGCAAAGCCTCGCAGTGTGTGTTAACCCCTGGCTGCTGTAACTTAGGCCCCCATTCACGTAGTAAAATCTTGCATTCCCACTTGTGATTTTATTTGCACAATTGCTATGCAATTCAATTTGCTTGAATGAGCTGCGCTATGCGCTTTGTCATGACAAAGAAGTTTAAGGACCAAATTTTGTTCCCAAGCCAGACACGTTTTCACACATGAATTTTGCCTCGATCCTTGCCCGGCAAAAATCACACCACGTTTGAAGTGCAATTTAGGATAAATGGCTTCCAAACACGCGTTTTGCCACAATTCCTAATTGGTGTGAATGAGGCCTAAAGGGGGGCAGTGGTTGAGGGGAGGTAAAAGCATTGCAAAGTCTTGACATCCTCTAAATCTGAACGAAGCCCTATTACAGAAGAAAAGAAATTTGTTATGAGTCTCCCTCACTATGGAAGGAAGAAGCACACTGACACTGCACAGCTAACCCCCATCTATGAGGGAAGACACTCCATCGCAATAGTCAGGACAGGGCGGCCGGTGTTCCGGCTATATGTGGGAGTTCCCGCCATCCCCGTCCTCCCTCCTATGACATGGCCGCCATGGCTCTCCTCAGCCCTCTGCTCCCCGTCCTCAGGAATTATTATATCGCACTGAAAGTCATCCTTCAACAGCTCCTGTGCCGAGCCTTCGTCCTGCCAGGTCAGACACTTTCCTTTTCTTGTTTATCACTTCTCTAGTAGGAACGACCTCTTAGCAGGTGTCGCCTATCGCGCATGTCGTGACGACATTGTCGCCTGCGAGGCGTTTCCATTGTCCTATCGCGATGTCTAGGTGATCGGGGTGTTGCGGTGTGAGGGGAGATCCGGGGATCAGGTTTGTACGATAATCGAGGATGTGGTGAAAGGACGGGAGCCCGCTCTTCCCGGTAAATGTTCTGCTGAGCGCTAGCGGGGACGAGCTTCCCTCACAGTGCGCGCTCACGGCGCTCCGTGCACGACGAGACTTCACTTCCACAGCTGTGTCTCTATATAGACGAGGACTGCCATTACTGACCTGTGACAGGACAGACCACTCGGTCGTGGCTGATCTGTGACAGGACAGACCTCTCGGCCATGACTGACCTGTGACAGGAAGACCTCTCGGTCATGGCTGACCTGTGACAGGACAGACCTCTCGGTCATGGCTGACCTGTGACAGGACAGACCTCTCGGCCATTGCTGACCTGTGACAGGAAGACCTCTCGGCCATTGCTGACCTGTGACAGGAAGACCTCTCGGCCATTGCTGACCTGTGACAGGACAGACCACTCGGCCATGGCTGACCTGTGACAGGAAGACCTCTCGGTCATGGCTGACCTGTGACAGGACAGACCTCTCGGTCATGGCTGACCTGTGACAGGACAGACCTCTGGGTCATGGCTGACCTGTGACAGGACAGACCTCTGGGTCATGGCTGACCTGTGACAGGACAGACCTCTGGGTCATGGCTGACCTGTGACAGGACAGACCTCTGGGTCATGGCTGACCTGTGACAGGACAGACCTCTGGGTCATGGCTGACCTGTGACAGGACAGACCTCTGGGTCATGGCTGACCTGTGACAGGACAGACCTCTGGGTCATGGCTGACCTGTGACAGGACAGACCTCTGGGTCATGGCTGACCTGTGACAGGACAGACCTCTGGGTCATGGCTGACCTGTGACAGGACAGACCTCTCGGTCATGGCTGACCTGTGACAGGACAGACCTCTGGGTCATGGCTGACCTGTGACAGGACAGACCTCTGGGTCATGGCTGACCTGTGACAGGACAGACCTCTGGGTCATGGCTGACCTGTGACAGGACAGACCTCTCGGTCATGGCTGACCTGTGACAGGAAGACCTCTCGGTCATGGCTGACCTGTGACAGGACAGACCTCTCGGTCATGGCTGACCTGTGACAGGACAGACCTCTTGGTCATGACTAAGGATGAGCTCCGGCGTGTTCGCATGCTGAACGTGCCAAGCCCGCCAAGAAGTCGGCACGGCGCAGCGCTAATCACAATCAGTGAGACATTGCCCGATGTGCGGCTGCAGAGATCGGGAAATGTCTCCGTACCTGCGATTAGCGCTGCGCCATGCCGACTTCCTGGCGGGCTCAGCACGTTCAGCATTCGAACAAGCCGGAGCTCATCCTTAGTCATGACTGACCTGTGACAGGACAGGCCTCTCAGTCATGACTGACTGGTGACAGACCTCTCAGTCATGGCTGAGCCTCAAAGCAATGACCAGGAGAGGTGGAGGACATGATTCCCCAAATATACTCTTCTTCCAGGTCACAGTCACCAAAACATGCCCCCCTGTAGCGCTAGGTTCCCATCTCTGTACGTCACGAGTGCGTTCAGAATCACACAACTTTATTGACATGTGGAGAAACACACTGCACTTTTACTAACGTGAAAGGGGCCCATTAACCACTTAAAGTGGAGTTCCACCAAAAAATGGAACTTCCGCTTTCAGTGTTGGCGACCCCCTGACATGCCACACTTGGCATGTCACTTTTTTTGGGGGGGGCGGGGGGAAGCGGGTACCCTGTTTTTAGAGGCACCCAGCTCCCACTTCCTCCCCTGACGCTGGAAGGAGGTTCTCCTCTCCCCCTCCCTTCCTGCAATCTTCTGGGACACGTCAAAGCGTGCAGGGCTCGCACAGTGCGCGCCCGGCTGTGAAGCCACAGCCGGGTGCCCACAGTTAGAATGCTGGCCCCGCGGAGAGGAGCGGGGCTTCGTGCACCCGGATCGCTGGACCGTGGGACAGGTAAGTGTCTTGATTATTAATGCTGACTTTTAAATGGGTGGAACTCCGCTTTTAGACACCCTAGAGAATAAAATGGCAGCTGTTACAATACTTTATGTCACACCGTATTTGCGCAGCGGTCTTACAAACACACTTTTTTTGAGAAACAATACGCTTTTTTGAATTTAAAAATAAGACACCAGTAAAGTTAGCCACATTTTTTTCTATATTGTGAAAGATCATGTTACGCCGAGTAAATTGATACCCAACATGTCATGCTTCAAAATTACGCCTGCTCGTGGAATGGCGATAAACTTTGGTTACCAGTTTAGAGTTGCAGAGGAGGTCTAGGCTAGAATTATTGCTCTCGCTCTAAAGATTGTAGTTTGAACATCGTTTACGTATGCGGGTGCAACTTACGTTTGCTTCTGCACGTGAGCATGGCAGGACAGGGCGCTTTATTTATTTATTTTTTTTCTTATTTATTTTACTTTTTATTTATACAATGTTCCTTTAAAAAAATATTTTTGGATGACTTTTATTCCTATTACAAGGAATGTAAACATCCCTTGTAATAGAAAAAAAGGCATGACAGGACCTCTTTAACCACTTCAGCCCCGGAAGAATTTACCCCCTTCCTGACCAGAGCACTTTTTGCGATTTGGTACTGCGTCGCTGTAACTGACAATTGCAACGTGCGACGTTACACCAAAATAAACATTTTTTTTCCTATTTGATCACCTCTGTGGTTTTTATGTTTTGTGCTATAAACAAAAAAAGGGCGACAATTTTGAAAAAAAAAGCAATATTTTTTACTTTTGCTATAATAAATATCCTAAAAAAAAATGTAAAAAAACAAATTTTTTTCCTCAGTTTAGGCCGATATTTATTCTACATATTTTAGGTGGATAGATTTATGGCATTTTTATTATTAATTTTTTTATTAGTAATGGCGGTGATCTGTGATTTTTATCGTGACTGTGACATTGCGGTGGACACATCGGACACTTTTGACACTATTTTGGAACCATTGTCATTTATACAGCGATCAGTGCTATAAAAATGCACTGATTACTGTGTAAATGACACTGGCAGGGAAGGGGTTAAACACCTGGGGGGTGATCAAGGGGTTAAGTGTGTCCTAGGGAGTGATTCGAACTGTAGGGGGGATGGGCTCACTAGAACATGACAGAGATCACTGCTCCTGATCACAGGGAAGCAGTAGATCTCTGTCATGTTGCTAGGCAAAACAGGGAAATGCCTTGTTTACATCTCCCCATTCCGTCGCTCCATGACACGATTGTGGGACACCGGTGGACATCGAGTCTGCGGGACCTGCGGGCACGGTAACGCAGTACGTGGTGGGCCCACTAGCCCCACAAATTAAAGGGGACGTACAGGTACGTCCATTTGCCCACTGCTGCCATTGTGCCGACCTATATCGGCGTGCCTGTGGTCGGCAAATGGTTAATGTGAGTTCTGGGCTCAAAAAGACCTCAGATCTCACATTTACACTTAAATGCAATAAATAAATAGACATTTGACGTCGCTTCCGTCATCCAATGGTATGGAGTCAAGTGGGGGGCCATCATTCCCTCACTCGAGCTACTGACGGCTCCTGTAAGTGGCGGAGATGGCCGGGACGCGGCGGGAGGGGGGTGGGCACCTCTCCCGCTGAGGATAAAAGTGATCTTGCAGCGAATTCACCGCAGAGACCACTTTTATCTGAAAGCAGACCACCCGCAGTGTTTAAAAATACTGGGGTTATGGCAGCTATCTGCTGCCATAATAACAGTATTCAATGTCAAAGTAGCGACGTATGACGGCGGGCGGTCTGGAAGTGGTTAAAGAAGATCTTTAGCCTGTTTGCAAAAAATCTGAACTCAGCAGCTAAAAATTCCATAGCTGCTGACATTTAACGTGTTCCCGCCGGCCATACGAATATATGCGGCCCAAATGTAAACAATTCTGTCATGAGATCATGTGCTGTGCTCTCTTGGCATTTAGAACTCAAAGGGTCGGGAGGCAGTCAACGAGAAGTGGTTAATAAAATGACACCTGTCCAAAGATCCAGCTCTGCCCTCACCCAAGCCGATTCCTCGTTGGTCTTTGGGTCCCCAGCATCGGCATGTTTAGCGTGGGAAACCGGCTGTGACTCTTTGCTACTTCACAGCCAGTTTCCCACTTCGCTGTGCGAATGGTCAAGCAGCCTTAGAGGACCTGTGATGTGTCCCAAGAGGTTGCAGGCAAAGGGGGGTCAGTGGAACTTCCAGTTTAATCGCCTAGGAGATCCGGCTGGAAGTGGGAGCAGGTACCCATCCTCCTCAAAAAATGCCCAAGAGTGTTAAAGGAGGGGGGGGAGCAAGACATAAAGCTGAACGTCCCATTTACGCTAGGTTCACACCTATGTGTGTGGCTGCGATGCGGAATTCACATCTGTTCCTGCACCCACAGCCAAATTAAACTGCTCTTAGGTGACATGCGGGGCTGCCATTCATTTTGAATGGCACCCTCACACATCTTAGCTTGTGGCACGTTTTCAGGGGCAGGAACCACAGGGAAATTGCCTGGTCAGAAAGAGTTTCCCTGCGGTTGCATTTTTTTTTGAAAAGGGTATTTATTTGCAGAAATGCAGGCACAGCAGCCCGTTCATTTCGAACAGAGTGAAGAACTGCTTTAAAGTTACAAACTATAAAGACAACAAAATGTTTATTAAAGTAGGACTATGGGCAATGTTTTTTTTTTTTTTTTCATTTTGGATAGAGCAAGGGAGGGTTATAACCCCTGTCAGATTTTTTTTTTTTTTCCATATGTGTCCCATTGGGGAGATTTCACTTCACCTTCTGTCCCCTAGCCGGAACAGGATATGAGAGGAAGTCCCTGCAAATTAAGGTTATTCCTTGGGGACCCCCAGATCACCAGAAGATTTTCCCTCTGTTACTTTTCTGGGGACAACCCAAAATTTGTGATTTTCTTTTACTTTCACTTTCAATAATGAGTGTAAACAGGACAAATAGAGAGGAGGAATCTCCCTAACGGGGGCACAGACAGCAGTAAAAACCTCACAGGGGGTCTAATCTTTCTCCAGTCCATCTAAAACGACATGAAAGATTTGCCTTTAGTTATACTTTAATTTTCATGAACAGTATAAAAAAAAAGTGCCAGGAAAGGGAGAACACAGTCACATGATCTGTCCTGTCACTGGAGTATTCTCTGCAGTTTTATGCAGAGATCATTCCCTAGGACGCTGCAGGCTTCACACATTATGCATTAGGCCCAGTCTGTTCGGACAGTATGGTCACCTGACTTGGCACCATCCACAGGCAGCTTAACTCTTCAATAAGGCACAGAAGTTGAATCTTCTAATTGCAGAACAGAGGATGTTTTTTCAGTCTTTTGAAGTGTAAAAAGACAATGACTTTCCTGAGCCCTGTCTCTGCAAAATACTAACAGTGACTGAAGGAACATGGGAGAAATGAGGAGGGTAAAGATAGAACTGAACAAAATATCACCAAACCGGAGGGGAGGACAGAGGAAGATACAAAACTTGCATAGTAAACCGGCTGTAGTGACCCAAAGCTGCCAATAGGTGTCAGCATGCTACAAAACAATAATAACCTGATGCAGTTCAATAAAACGCAGAAAAATTACATAAAGGAGGGCAGAACACATACATATTTAGCAATTTATGTGCCAAAAAAAAGGTGTCACACAGCAATTAATTGATGTGTTACATGATGGTGCTGTGCTGTCCATCCATACAAATCCACCTTTTTTCTCTTTACTGCAAGCAGTGTTGCGCCTTGTTCTTTGTACCTCCTCACTTCAGTATTTACGCCACTATTCTTAATGTTATCAATGCGACAGTTGTGCAACAAAGCCAAAGTTAACAGCCAAAGTTGCATCAAAATCGCAATATAAAATTGCTATGGAAATCGCATGCCTTTGGAGTCGCACCTAAGGCTGCATTCCCATTTGATTGCGGGCGGAATCAGTGCTGTTACACCCCCGCGATTTCAAATGGCTGCAAAACGTGGGACGCAATTGCAATGCCATTACTTCTGATGATGCTGTGACTGTGTGATGCAGTAAATTGTGGCAAATTCTTTCAAAAATCAGGCAATGTGATTGTCTGGATTTGTTTCCACATTTTGTCTCTCATAGTTGAGGTATACCTATGATGACAATTACAGGCCTCTCTCATCTTTTTAAGTGGGAGAACTTGCACAATTGGTGGCTGACTAAATACTTTTTTGTCCCACTGTATATGTTTATACACATAAATGTTCATGACCATGAAAGTTATACCTTCAAATTAAAGTTTTTTGTTTTGTTTTGTTTTTTTTTTTAGCACATGCACATTAGAGTAACTTTAGATTTTTCCCAACTGAGGACCACTTTCAGAGTTGGATTTCATTTTTTTACCTAATAAACAAGAAAAGTGTTCCCTTATTCTTTTTTAGCTCACTACAGTTAAAACAATCAGCGATTTATGCCTGTCAGTTGCTAGAAAAACAAGCAAATGTAGGACATACTTGCTAACACTTGGAACACCGGGGGTTGGGGGTGTGGGCAGAAGACAGGACACGCCGGTCACTGCAAAAAGGGGGTAGTGCTTAGATTGCATGGTTACCAGGCAAGAAAGCATGGGCCCTAAGGGAATAGAATAGTCACATGCAAACTCTTATATATTGAGGGGCTACATTATAAGCTTTGTAGATCTTAGATTTTTCTTATACATACAGTATCTCACAAAAGTGAGTACACCCATGACATTTTTGTAATTTTTTTTTTATATCTTTTCATGTGACAACACTGAAGAAATTACACTTTGCTACAATCTAAAGTAGTGAGTGTACAGCTTGTATAACAGTGTAAATTTGCTGTCCCCTCAAAATAACTCAACACACAGCCATTAATGTCTAAACCGCTGGCAACAAAAGTGAGTACACCCCTAAGTGAAAATCTCCAAATTGGGCCCAATTAGCCATTTTCCCTCCCCGGTGTCTTGTGACTCGTTAGTGTTACAAGGTCTCAGGTGTGAATGGGGAAGCAGGTGTGTTAAATTTGGTGTTATCACTCTCACTGTCTCATACTGGTCACTGGAAGTTCAATATGGCATCTCATGGCAAAGAACTCTCTGAGGATCTGAAAAAAAGAATTGTTGCTCTACATAAAGATGGCCTAGGCTATAAGAAGATAGCCAAGACCCTGAAATTGAGGTGCGGCACGGTGGCCAAGACCATACAACGGTTTAACAGGACAGGTTATACTCAGAACAGGCTTCGCCATGGTTGACCAAAGAAGTTGAGTGTATGTGTTGTGCATCATATCCAGAGGTTGTCTTTGGGAAAATAGACATATGAGTGCTGCCAGCATTGCTGCAGAGGTTGAAAGGGTGGGGGGTCAGCCTGTCAGTGTTCAGACCATACGTCGCACTCTGCATCAAACTGGTCTGCATGGCTGTCGTCCCAGAGGGAAGCCTCTTCTAAAGATGATGCACAAGAAAGTCTGCAAACAGTTTTCTGAAGACAAGCAGACTAAGGACATGGATTACTGGAACCATGTCCTGTGGTCTGATAAGACCAAGATAAACTTATTTGGTTCAGGTGGTGTCAAGCGTGTGTGGCGGCACCCAGGTGAGGAGTACAAAGACAAGTGTGTCTTGCCAACATGTCAAGCATTGTGGTGGGAGTGTCATGGATCTGGGGCTGCATGAGTACTGGCGGCACTGGGGAGCTACAGTTCATTGAGGGAACCATGATTGGCAACATGTACTGTGACGTACGGAAGCAGAGCATGATCCCTTCCCTTCGGAGACTGGGTCGCAGGGCAGTATTCCAACATGATAACGACCCCAAACACACCTCCAAGACGACCACTGCCTTGCTAAAGAAGCCAAGGGTAAAGCTGATGGACTGGCCAAGCATGTCTCCAGACCTAAACCCTATTGAGCATCTGTGGGGCAACCTCAAAAGGAAGGTGGAGGAGCGGAAGGTCTCTAACATCCACCAGCTCCGTGATGTCATCATGGAGGAGTGAAAGGGGACTCCAGTGGGAACCTGTGACGCTCTAGTGAACTCCATGCCCAAGAGGGTTAAGGCAGTGCTGTAAAATAATGGTGGCCACACAAAATATTGAACGTTGGGCCCAATTTGGACATTTTCACTTAGGGGTGTACTCACTTTTGTTGCCAGCGGTTTAGACATTAATGGCTGTGTGTTGAGTTATTTTGAGGGGACAGCAAATTTACACTGTTATACAAGCTGTACACTCACTACTTTACATTGTAGCAAAGAAATTTCTTCAGTGTTGGCACATGAAAAGATATAATAAAATATTTACAAAGATGTGAGGGGTGTACTCACTTTTTTGGGATACTGTATATATAGGGCTAGAAGGAAGGGTTCTTTTTTCACATAGGTTTATTTTTTCCCGGTTTGAAATACAGCCATATACCATGACATAAAACATGACTCACACAGGCACATTGGGGACAGTGATGCTGGGTTGTTTAGATATTTGTAGTGACAAGTTGTCCTCCATGCACATAGTGATGTACTTTAATTACAGTGACTTACTGAGATTTCACCTGTAATTTGGACCACTGCTGGCAGACACAGTACTGGTGTTCTCACTGTGACCTGAGCTGTGCTGACAAAGATAACTTAATTACTTTTTGATAGTTTCTATCATCCACTTCTGTAGAGTGTAAAAAATGTCAGAATAACATGTGGAACCCAGCTGTTGCAGTTTCTATTAAAGCAAACCTGTACTGCACACGTATGTTGGCTGCCATTGTTGTACTTTCCTTCTAGTTGCTGGGTGCCATACTGATTGCAAGGTGGCAGGCTTTCTGAGTATTCTGCCTAAGGCAAGCCATAAGTGATGCAATTTTCTTTCCTTCCACTAAGGGTAGAAGGAAAGAAAATTGCTTGATTTCCACATCAGCACAGTCAGGGCTGATGGGGCAATCCCTCCCTGCAACACTTTTGTATTCTGCCTGCAGGAAGCCTTCCTGGCTGTCAAAACGCAATGATCACTGCTGGTGGCTAGAGCCACCAGCAGTGATCACATGCAAAAAATCTGACAGGATGTGTGACAGACCCAACTGGGACAGGGGCTTTTGGAGGGGACTGCAGGGTAGCCTCTTGGCTACTGACTATGGGCCCTGGCATTTGAGGGAGCTACAAGCATTCAGGGAGCTATCCTGTTATATAATGCAAGATGACATGTTATTACCACATTTAACAGTCAAGGAACCCATGATGGTCTCCAGAAACTCAGTGAGAAGATTAAAGTGAAAGAAAAGCTGGTTAATTAGATCTATTGCCGAACTGTCTGGGGTGGGCACTCCCTAACTAATCAAGGCTTTTCTAGGGGTCTAGCTGCTAATTAGCTTACTGGTTAATTAGTTAGCTGTTGATTGGATTGCTGTTTGATTAGATCACGGTTAGCTGTTCATTGGATGTACTGTTAGATGTACTGTTGATATTAATGTTTAAAGTTTGCATTGTTTAAGATAATGTGATCAAGCTTTTATCTGACTTTGTGTGCTATAAATTCTGTGTGATCTTTCAATAAAGACTTCCAGTTTGCACCTAAACTAGTGTCGTCTAGTTCTTGGGTGCAATTCTCAGCAATTCTCATACCTGGTTCCTGGTTCTAGAGTGGAGAAAGCTGTATTTTGGCAGAGGAGAAGTGCATCACAGGCTAGTTGTACTGAAGTAGATTGATGGATCAACTTCAGTACAGCCAGCCTGGCCATAGATGGATTGAATCTCAGCTGGTTGCTACTGAACTGGCCAAGACTTGATCCATCTATGGCTGGCTTAGTCTCGGTTCACACATATGCGGTGCAGGATTTACAGTGATTCCAGTGCCACAAAATAAAGGTGCATGTACAAAATGAATGGCTCAAATCACACAGTAAAGAATCACATGTGAGTTGGCAGGATTGTTTGATTTCTGTCCAAATCACATGCGATTTTCCACACTGCAATAGTGTGAACTAGCACTTAAAGGGGAATTCACATCTGCAAATGCACCTGATGCCAATTACATGCAAGAACCAGTCTGCCTTCATCCAGGGCAGATTACATGCACTAAATTAGTCAGGAATGCCAGCCTCCATATTTCACTCAGTACAGGTTTTCTTCAAAGATTTTTAGTGGTGTTTCTCCATAAATGTGGTTGGGTTTACTTACCTAGTGTCTGTTAACCTACTATCCTGTTTTAGTCTTTAATGGTGATAGGTGGGTTTTAGGATTGGTGGTGCAAATAACGCAGAAGCCAGCACAATTTGTGTTATGCCGCGTACAAATGACCGGACTTTTCGGCAGAAAAGGTCCGACGGAATCATTTCATCGGATATTCCGATCATGTGTGGGCTACATCGGACTTTTTCTTTCAAAAATTCTGACAGACCTAGAAATAGAACATGTTTTAAATCTTTCCGACTGAATCAATCCCTATCGGTAAAACCGTTCGTCTGTATGCTGTTCCGACTGACTAAAAATGACGCAAGGGCAGCTATTTGCTACTGGCTATTTAACTTCCTTTTTCTAGTCCCCTTGTACGTGTTGTACGTCCCCGCGTTCTAAACGATCGGACTTTGGTGTGATCGTGTGTACGCAAGTCCGTTTCAGTGGCACTCCGTCGGAACTTCGCCAGAAAAACCGTCAGAGTTTATTCTGACGGAAAAAGCGGTCGTGTGTACGCAGCATTAGGAGCCAGCTCCATTGACAACAACTAGACAACTAGTCTAGACAAAAAGCTTTAATTTTTAAGGAGCAATTGGCTACCTGGCTCCTGTAATTTGTCTAGCGCTGATGCGCTGTATATAGACTGTGAAAAGTGTAAACTACTCTGCACTAAAAAGAGGGTCGGTTCACATCACTGTTTATTCTGCTCTGCTTTGTTCATCGTTCTTTGCTTATGTTATTTGGAATAACGGTTGCACTTTGTGTGTATGAGCTGAATCACCTGTGATAGGGAAACCCCAGAACTCAAGGGGTTTCAATAACATGTTGACTGTTGAAGCCACATTCAGAATAGATGAAATTAATATACAAGCCTATAGTTTTGAATATAAGCATGGAGAGCAGCACAGCACAATACATAGGGGTTTATTTACTAAGGGCAAATCCACTTTGCACTACAAGTGCACTTGTAAGTGCAATCACTGTAGATCTGAGGGGGAAGATCTGAAATGAGGTGAAGCTCTGCTGATTTTATCATCCAGTCATGCACAAGCTAAAATGCTCTTTTTTTGTTCCTTTTATGTCCCCCTCAGATCTACAGCAATTTTACTTCCAAGTGCAATTTCAGTGCACTTGCCGTGCACTTATAGTGCAAAGTGGATTTGCCTTTAGTAAATAACCCCCATAGTGTTGAGTTGAAAATAATTGCTCTACTGCCTAGCACAGCTGATACAAATTTATATGTCTTACAAAAAGGGTGAGAACTAGCTAACTATCTAATGGCCCGTACACAGGATCCAAATATCGTACGACCAATTTCGCTTAATAGTCGCAAGTAGAAATTGAATAGCTAAATAAAGTCAGGAAAATTTTCGTGCATGCCCAATCGAATAAGATCGGATGAACGATTGTGATCGGCTGTTGAAAGTAGTGTACACATGATCCGAAAATCGTACGATCCTTCCTTGAACGACCATTTTTGTACGATATTCAGATCGTGTGTACGGGCCATAAAGTTCCTTTGAAGTCAAATCTTAAAGGGTTTGTTAACCCAAATATATAAAACTATGCCAGCCCCTCTATTAGAGGCTAGCATAGCACAATGTGTCACTAGTTTTACAAAACAAACAGTGTAAATAACTAATTAGAGCTGTCTTCGGGCCGGTGACATGACTCACGGCCGCTTTCCAGCTCTGATGGATGGCATCTGAGGGAGGGGCCGTGATCTCCCTCTGACGTCAGCCGGGGAGATTACGTGGCCCCTCGTCTCCTCCGCAGAAGCCACCCATCGGAGCTGGAAAGCGGTCGTGAGCCACACGACCTGAAGACAGCTCAAATTAGGTATTTACAACACTCCTTTTGTAAAACAAATGACAGACTAATTGAGAGGCTGGCAGTGAAAATGTTATTTTAATTTACAAGCAATAGCGGTGGGGAGGGGGCGGGGCTGCGCTGGAGACAGACTCAGAGGCAATTGACAGGGAGGAAGGAGGGGGGGGAGAGCAGAGGGGACAGCGTATGACGGAGGGCCACAATTAGACCATGGTAATCAGGGCGGAGCAGCCCTGTTATCGTGGTCTATTTAGAGAGGGCATACAGGAACTGCAATGATCAGGGGTTTTTTTTTTACAGTTTAGAGGGGGGCAGATTACACACCACAAGCGCTGTGCTGTGTAATCTGCTTTAAGGGACCAGAATCTACAGATTTTTTGGGGGTTAAAGCGGGAGTCCGGTGACCAATTTTTTTTTTTTTTTTTTAAGTCATTGAGAAACTTTGCTAATCCCAAAATAATACTCACAGTTTGGGTGTAATATTACCGCCTCTGTCTGATTTCGTACTGAAGAATAACTTATAAAACGTGATGCTGGCCGTTTTCATCTTGCTTGTGGGCATGTGAAGCCCACAAGCATTGATTTCCAGGATGCGGTGAATGCTGTGCTCCCAGCATTCACTGCTCATTCCCGTGCATGCTCATTGGTTACAGCGAGCAGCACCGGAAATTTCCACTCGGTTCCAAGATCTCTTGAGATTTTAGCATGGCGGCGTTCCGCACTGAGTCTTGGGAAGCCTGACACTAAACTCCCAGGAGACAGTGCGGTGCCAGGGAAAGGCAATAAACACGCCTACTCCCACGGGAGGAGAGACAGGAAGTGCCACAATAAAGTTCAATACAAAGGTAATTACAGCGATAAAAAAAATCGCGTGGCATTTGAATATCAATGCAATTGACTGAAGGGGGTAAGAATAAGTTAAAAATTTGTGTGAACCTCCGCTTTAACAAACTTTAATACTCTGGTGACATTCATTGATATGCAGATGGTCATTCACATAAGCTTGTCAGTTTTAAGGCTATCTTCAAAGGGCGAGATAGCACTCTTTGCACAAGAAAGGCATAAATTGCCTTTGAACACAATCAAGACAATTGTTGCACAATGTGACTTCTAACAGAATATAAAACCAATATACAATGCTGTGAAAAAGTATTTGCTCCCTTTCTGATTTTTTAGTTTTTTTGCATATTTGTCAGACTTAAATGGCTCAGATCATCAAACAAATTTTATTATTACACAAAGATAAATACAAAATGCAGTTTTTAAATGATGGTTTAATTTATTAAGGCAAAAAAAGCTGTCCAAACCGGCCTGGCTTTATGTGAAAAAGTAGTTGCCCCCTAAACCTAATAACTAGTTGTGCCACCTTTGGCGGCAACAACTGCAATCAAGCATTTGCGATAACTTGCAGTGAGTCTTTCACATTGCTGTGGAGATATTTTGGCCCACTCTTCTTTGCAGAATTGTTTTCATTCAGCCACATTGGAGGGTTTTCCAGCTTGAACGGCCTGTGTAAGGTCATCATACAGCATCTCAATTGGATTTAAGTCCGGACTTTGACTAGGCCACTCCAAAACCAAAATTTTGCTTTGTTTGAACCATGTGGAGGTGGACTTGCTGTTGTGTTTCAGATCATTGTCCTGCTGTAAAACGCAAGTGCACTTGAGCTTCAGTTAATGAACTGATGGCCGGACATTCTCCTTTAGGATTTTCTGGTAGAGCTCAGAATTCGTGGTTCCATCAGTTATGGTAATTCGCCCAGGTCCTGAAGCTGCAACGCAGCCCCAGACCATCACGCTACCACCACCATATATGACTGTTGGTATGATGTTCTTGTTATGAAAAGCTGTATTAGTTTTATGCCAGATGTAAGAGGATACACCTTCCAAAAAGTAACATTTTTGTCTCATCAGTCCACAGAATATTTTAAAAAGTCTTGGGGATAATCAAGATGTTTTTTTTGTAAATGTGAGATGAGCCTTTGTGTTCTTTTTGGTCAACAGTGGCTTTGGCCTCAGAACTCTCACATAGATGCCATTTTTGCCCAGTCTCTTTCTGATGGTTGAATCATGAACACTGATTTTACTTGAGGCAGGTGAGGCCTGCAGTTCTTTAGATGTTGTTTTGGGTACTTTTATGACCTCTTGGATTAATCATCGTCATGCTCTTGGAGTAATTGTTGTAGGCCGGCCACTCCTGGGAAAGTTCACCACTGTCCCAAGTTATCTCCATTTGTGGATAATGGCTCTCCTCGTGGTTCACTGGAGTTCTAAAGCCTTAGAGATGGCTTTGAAACCCTTCCTAGACCGATACATATTTGTTTCTAATCTGTTCTTGAATTTTTTTAGATTGTGGCATGATGTGTGGCTTTTTGTGATCTGTTAGCGTGCTACACTTTGTCAGACAGCTTCTATTTATGTGATTTCTTGATTCAACAGGTCTGGCAGTAATCAGGCCTAGGTGTGGCAAGTGAAATTTAACTCGGCTTTTCAAAAAATTGTGGTTAATCACAGTTCATTCATGTTTCAGCATGGGAGGGGGCAATTACTTTTTCACATAGGGCCAGGCAGGTTTGAACAGCTTTTTTCCTTTAATAAATGAAATAATAATTTAAAAACTGCTTCTTGGATTTACTTAGGTTCTTTGTGTAATATTAAAATTTGTTTGATGATCTGAATCATTTAGGTGTGAGAAATATGCAAAAAAAAAATCAAGAAGGGGGGCAAATACTTTTTCACAACACTGTATATACTAAATCAGAAATACATGTTTGATCATAAATAAATGTTTGATAAATAAAATGGCTATTCCATTTACCCTATCACTTGTGCCAACTGCTATATATTAATCTTCCCCAAAGGTGTCCTAAGGTTGTAAGTAACTGCAGAGAAAAATGAGTTTATGGTGTGCAATCAGCTCTATGATGCTTGAGTATCATAACATAAGCTTCCAGAAAGATGAAGTTTAAGTAATGCAACCATTGGTTGCAGGAAAGAAAATTGCAGCACAGTCAGTGTGGATGGGGGAATCTCTCCCTCAGAGCTATTGTATTCTTCCAACAACTGTCCCGCCCAGGAGAACACAGTTTATTGCCTATAGCTGCTGGCAGTAATCGGGTGAAAATTCCAACAGGCTGGTTGTACCCAAGTTGAGTGATCTATCATGCCCATACATGGTTTGAATCTCAGCTGGTCTCTTCTGAACCATCCGAGATATGAACCTGATCCATCAAGAGGCAATTGGATATTTCCTGGATCGGCTTTACCTATGAATATTAGTATCTATACAGAATCGAGCAGCTGTGCATAGTAACCAATCAGCTTCTAGCTTCAGCTCGTAACCAATCAGCTTCTAGCTTCAGCTTTGAAAATGAAAGGTAGAAACTGATGGGTTGCCATGCACAATTGCTCCAGATTCTGTCCTAGTAAATTCTAGTCTTTGTATTTTAGAATTTGCCTTGGCCAGTTGTAGTTAGCTAATAGTAACAGCTACAGGCACTAACACGTATGTTTTAGTGGTGCATAACAATAGTGAAAAGCAAGGGGCACTGCACTATTTCCTGACATTCCTCTGTTGTACCCTTAAGGCAGGCTTGATTGGGACAAGTAAAATGTTTTTGCAAGTAGAATAACAGCTTTTTATGGTGTCCTACACTTTTAGGCATCTGTTTCCCATCTGTGCTTTTTTTCCTTTGCGATTATAGAAATGTCTGAATTGTCTTAATTCACTCAGCTCTTACACATGTATTTGCCATACCGATTATTATTTTCATTGCTGAAAATAACATTTGCTATAGCAAGTAACAACTGTAATAGTATAGTAATTTGAGCCTTGAATTTCCATTTTAGCAGCTTTAGCATTATCCTCATCTACCTGACTATAAGCAGATATTTTCATTGTTCGCATACCGATATAAACTGGTTAGCTATAAGACAGCCTCTCATAATATCGACGCAGGGATGTTTCCTAGGATCATTTGCAAATTTACATAAAAAAACAATGGTAGGTCCTTGAGAGATTGTTAAGAGTGTTAAATATATATAATACTGCCATACATGACAATTATCTGTCAAATGTAACCACCTTCAACCAACAGTTGACTGTATAAACTGGGTGGGTAACCTAATGCAGTATGGCCGAATGATGGCAAACAAAATGGTCCTAATAATCTTCCTTTTGCAGTTAAATACATAAAGACAGCTCTACCCAAAGACAGAATGTAAAAACTGAGCTTATGAGCAGTGTCAGATCTTATAAATAGGCTCAAATCAATGGCCTGTTAGGCCAGTGTAACTCCTTCCATAACACATTCACCCAAATCCAGTATATTGGGGCATAATCTAGATCTTCTGGAGTTGCTACATTATGATCGAAATTAATCTAACCATTGCATTTAATATTGTATTTTTTAACATACTTTAACATAATCTCCTTTTAAAATGTCACTAATCTTGTGGCCATACTTAAGCTTCCTCATTTATCTATATCTTCCTGCCTTTTAGCAGATCCATATTAATGACTGAAGGCATAACTGAAGAGGAGGAACACTAGGGAGACTATGGAAGCTAAAAGCAATGAAGTCTTACAGCCAGATCTAAAGCTGGTTGCCCACCCTAGGGCAAAGAGTAAAGTATGGAAGTACTTTGGATTTGATACAAATGCTGAAGGGTGCATCATGCAGTGGAAGAAGATCTACTGTCGCATATGTATGGCTCAGATTGCCTATTCTGGAAATACTTCCAACCTTTCTTACCATCTTGAGAAAAACCATCCAGATGAGTTCTGTGAGTTTGTAAAAAGTAACACTGAACAAATGCGGGAAGCGTTTGCTACTGCTTTTTCTAAGTTAAAACCTGAATCATCCCAACAAGTTGTTCAGGAATCATTAATAATAAAGAGCCCTCATAGTTTTGATGGAAAGAAGCAAATTGAAGTGTCAACTGCTGTAGTAAACATGATTTGTGAAGGTATGTTTCCAGCTTCCATATTGGATGAACCTACTTTCAAATCCCTACTGAAATCTCTGGATCCAAGGTTTGAGATACCGAGTAGAAAATATATCTGCAGCAGGGTTTTGCCTGAAAAATATCACACAGTTAGAGATGTTATGTTGAAAGAGCTGGTTGACATTTTGTGGTGTGGTATATCTACTGATATGTGGAGAAATGATTATCAGAATAGGTCATATGTGACCCTTTTCATTCACTTCCTGACTCCTGATCTTTCTAGTTGTTTGTCCCTGAGCTCCCGGTGTTTGAAGACATTTGAAGTACCTGAAGAAAACAAGGCAGAATCAATCACGCGAGTTCTGTATGAAACTTTTATTGAATGGGGAATAAGTAACAAAGTTTTTGGTGCTACCACAGATTACAAAAAATACATTATTAAAGCATGTTCCCTCCTGGATATACCTATAGAAATGCCTTGCTTAGGCCAAACATTTGACATGGGAATACAGCAAGCTTTTCTGCTCCCAAAACTGGCAGGGCTTCTTTCAAGATGTAGGAAGTTGGTGGAATATTTTCAGCAGTCTTCTGTTGCACGGTACATGCTTTGTGAGAAACAAAAACAGCAAAACATGCTTGCTTGCATGCTTATAAGCGATAAAGTTTCATGGTGGGGTAGCACACTTGCAATGCTGCAGTGCCTTAAGGAACAGCAGTTTATGATAGCTGGAGTTTTGGTGGAGGACAGTAATAATCATCATCTCATGCTTGAGGCAAATGAATGGAATACCATTGAAAGTCTGGTGGACTTGCTGCAACCTTTTAAACAAGTCACAGAAATGCTGTCAGTGTCAAAATATCCCACTATAAGTATGGTAAAGCCTCTTTTACATATGCTCCTTAACACATCATTAAACATCAAGGAGACTGACCTAAAAGAAATAAGCATGGCCAAGGAAGTCATTGCCAAAGCTTTGTCAGCTACTTATCAACAGACACCTGAAATAGATATGTTTTTAAACGTTGCAACCTTTTTGGATCCGAGGTACAAAAGGCTTCCATTCCTGTCTGCATTTGAACGTTCTCAGGTCGAAAATCGTGTTATCGAAGAAGCAAAAAGTTTGCTGGACAGAAATAAAGAGCACCTAAGAACTGAGGAAAAAGCGTATACAATTCCAGAAGAACCACCAGTAAAAAAAATGTTGATGTCCTCTACCACTCTTCCATCCAGTAATATAAACAACATGCTGGCTGAAATCTTCTGCCAGTCTGGTGCTTCTGAAGACCAGGAGGAGTGCCATGCTCAAGTGGTTGAGGAACTGAGCAATTTTAAATCCCAAAAAGTTCTTGGATTGAATGAAGATCCACTGAAATGGTGGTCTGACCGTTTGCAGTTATTTCCTCTGTTACCAAAGGTTCTCCAAAAATATTGGTCTATTGCTGGCACCAGAGTATTCCCTGGGCGTCTTTTTAGTTCGTCATCAAATGTTGTAATTGCTAAGAGGAACAGATTAGCTCCTGCTCATGTGGATGAACAGGTGTTTTTGTATGAGAACACAAGAAATTTTTCAGCAGCAGAACCTGAGGATGATTATGAAGGAGACTGGGGATTCCAACAAGAACATTTTTTTAATTTGAATGAAACAGTTGGTGTAGGCAATAGTATATTTTCAGTTAGGGACAGTGGGTTTGTTTAAATGCCTGCAACTGGATGAATTTGCCTTATGAATCTTACCAGCTACCAAAATATGTGGGCCTACTATTATGTAAAATCTATAAAGACTTATATGTATCAGTTGCTATAGTGATGAGTCCATTTTAAATGTGTATATTGTTTAAGAATTGCCACCATAGCTTTGTTCTAATGTCATATTTAATATTTATTCTGTGTAGGCTATATTTAAAGTAATAACAGAATTAGAATAATTTATTACAGTAGATGTAAATTGTTTTGTTAGATGTCTGTACCTAATCCAGCAAAACACATTAAATAGTATGTGGTCTTTTTAGATGCCTTATTTTTAAGTATAAAGATTTTCTTTTGAAAAAAAAAATGCCTTGTTTATCAAAGTGTTGAATGGAAAAGTTCCTTCGTTCTTTCATTCTTCAAAGAGAGAATTGGATTGGTTGCTGAGGGTCATAAGCACAGTCATTTATCCTTAGCACACTTTGAAAAATTATGCCTAAGTAATTGAATGTAAGGATAGACATGTCCTACTAGAAAAAACAGCTATGATGTGTTACCTGACATGGATAAAATAAGGACAGATTATATTGTTCAGTGTAGCCATTACCCTTGTGATATATTTTAGCAAATCAAGAAAATAGGAATTAAATCAGGAGGCTTCCAAGCAATAAGAGTATGTATTAAGGAGATGGAACATCAATTTAGAAATGTTCTCATACCTGTATATCAGTGTATGTCTGTCTTTTTTTACTTTTTTTTAGTTTTGGATAGAGTGGAGAGGAATTAGAATGCTTGTCAGTTTTTTTTACTGCCTATGCCCCCGTTAGGAAGATTCACCCTCTCTATTTGTTCTGTTTACTATTATCATTGAAAGTCAAAGTAAAAGAAAATCCAAAATGTTGGGTTGTCCCCAGAAAAATAATAGGGGGGAAATCTTCCAATTGGGACACTAGTTCTGGTGACCCAGGGGTCCCCAAGAAATTCCCGTAATTTCCAGGTATTTCCTCTTACAGCCTGTTTGGCTATGGCACAGGAAGTGAAGATAAATTTCCGCAATGGGACAAATATGGCGTATAAAAAATCTGATAGGTATAACCCTCCCTTGCTCTATCCAAAATGAAAAACAAATTTTGCGATATTTGCCCATGATGTCCTTTGATGATGCCCCGGAGGAGGGGCGAAACGCGTAGATGTACTACCAGTTCGTGCTAACCAGTGACGCAGTTGCTGCCTCCGTGGAATGCACGCCACGCAGCTGCGAACTGGGATGTTTTTTACTGATGCCTGTCTTTGCCAAATATTCTGTAAGTTGCGCATTTAATGTGCTTGATAACTCATGTTAAATGGTATTTCACTATGAGTTTTTCTCTGTTTTTCCATCTATGGAGTGTGGTATATCCTTTCTGTCATAAAATATCTTCTTGTAAGAAGTTTGCTGAGGAACCATCCTGCATATCCCCAGATCATTAGATCACTGCTTTTTTGATCTCAGACTGCGAAGCTGAGGATTTAATATTTCTGGTGAGTTTGGTCACCGAAGGGGGAGTCACCTCACTTGTTTAAAGTTTTGGAGCACCATTGCCCCTTTTATGGAAGCACCAAGCACTTTTTAGATTTTGTGCATGTTTTTTGTTGTTTTTATTATTTTACAAATACATTGATGTATAAGGCACCATTCACTAGGATGTATATTGTTTGATAGCTAGCGCTGTTTCATATTTTATTTTGTTTTAAGGTTTTAGCAACTTTGTGCAGCAGCTGCAGTCTTATTCTTATTTTCATTTGTATTCATTTTGATTTAACACTTCAGCATGAATTTTTGAATTAGATTTAAAGTTTTGCCCATAGTTCTACTTTAATAAACTTTTTGTAGTCTTTTTAGTTGGTAACTTTAAAGCAGTTCTTCACTCTGTTTGAAAAAAAGCAAAAGTCAGCAGCTACTGTAGCGGACTGTAGCTGCTGACTTTTAAAAAAAGGACACTTACCTGTCCAGTGAGCCATACCTGGCCCAGTTTTTTTTCGGTCTTCGGGGGCCCACCCCACAGCATATTTAGTGTGGGAAGCCAGCTGTGACTCATAGAGTCTCAGAGCTTCATAGACAGCTTCCCACTGCACACGTACGAGCCATGCTGAACTGTGAATGGTCTGTAGCTTCCTGGGACATGTGATGTGCCCCAGAAAGATGTGAGCAGGGAGAGGGGGGGCAGGTTTGGTGCCAAACTTCTGGTGAAATTGCCTAGGCGATCAGATCCGAAGTGGGAGTGGGTTCCTACTAAAACTTAAATTGGCACTTCTAGTCAGAAAACTAGTCTTACTAGATTGCTTCAGGTTTTCAGGTATAGCTATATAAAGCATTCAAATTAAGTATCTATTAGTGGGGCACCGAAATTTCAACCGCCGAAAATTATCGGCTGAAAGAAGAAAAATGATGATAATGGAACCGAAAAGGGGGCGGTCCGCTCTGGGTGTCACACTAGTCCTCCTGGCGCGCCCCTGTCATGCCCCTGTCACAGTCCTCCCCTCCGTCCTCCTCTCATTGTGAGTATCCTCCTGGCACCGCGAGTTCACACTGTGTCACGGAGCTGGATTGAATCGCCGGGCGGCTGTTGTAACAATGTCCTGGCTCTTGTGATAGGCGGTACACTGATCCAATTCCAGTCTAGGGAGCGGGACATTGTTACAGCTGTTGCCTGGTGATTCAATCCAGCTCTGTGACACAGCGTTAGATCGCACTACCAGGCACTGGTAGGCTGCATCTCATGGGCTCTGGTGAGACTGCATGGGCACTGGTGAGACTGCATGGGCTCTGGTGAGACTGCATAGGCTCTGGTAAGACTGCGTAGGCACTGGTGAGACTGAATTTCATGGGCACTGGTGAGACTGCATGGGCTCTGGTGAGGCTGCATTAATCTCTTGTATCATGTCTGCAGTCTCTGACCATCTCTAGTATCATATCTGCAGTCTCTGACCATCTCCTGTACTATGTCTGCAGTCTCTGGCCATCTCTTGTATCATGTCTGCAGTCTGTGACTATCTCCTGTGCTATGTCTGCAGTCTCTGACCATCTCTAGTATCATATCTGCAGTCTCTGACCATCTCCTGTACTATGTCTGCAGTCTCTGGCCATCTTTTGTATCATGTCTGCAGTCTGTGACTAACTCCTGTGCTATGTCTGCAGTCTCTGACCATCTCCTGTACTATGTCTGCAGTCTCTGACCATCTCCTGTACTATGTCTGCAGTCTCTGACCATCTCATGTATCATGTCTGCAGTCTCTGACCAATTCCTGTATCATGTCTGCTAGAGGTGCACCAAATGGAAATTTTGCTAATACTATTAGCAGTGTGTTTAAGTTTAGGAGATTGCAGACATACTACAGGAGATGGTCAGAGACTGCAGACTGCATTTTTCTTGAGCTTTTCTTTCACTAAATTTGCCAATAATGGCTAAAAATAAATTCATATTAATTTAAATTGATGATATTCTTTAAAAAGTCAAATATAATACAATTGGAAAAAAATATATTTTGTTTTTTCGGCTAAGTGCATCCTGCATTTTCGGTTTCGGTACCAAAATTTCCATTCGGCGCACCCTAGTATCTATACTGTTTAAAATCCAGTAATACGCTGGGGATGATTTACTAAAGGCAAATAGAGTGTGTACTCTGCAAAGCGCAGTTGCTCCAGAGCTTAGTAAATGAGCAGAAGCTCTGCTGACTTCCATCATCCAATCATGTGCAAGCAAAAATTGTGTTTTTTTTTTAAATTTTCCTTGCATGTGATTTGGTATTCTTTGCAAAGTGAAGCTTTACCTCATTTGCTAAGTTCTGGAGCAACTGCACTTGCAGAGTGCGACTGCACTTTGCAGAGTGGACAGTCTATTTGCCTTTAGTAAATCAACCCCACTGCCTCACCCTGCTCTGCGCACACTCAGTTGCTTTCCATTTTTAGACATTTTTATGCACTACCGAACTTGTAGAGGTCGATCTGCTGACTGTCCTAAAGTGGAATTAAACCCTCCTATCCTTTACAGCCAAGGAAGCTGCTTCTGTTTGATCTGCAACTGCCATGGTATTGCACATGTGATCAGTTATGACTCCATACATTTGATGGTTTGACAGTTTGGTTGAGGACACAGGCACATGGGACAGTTAGCAATCCCGGCATTCCTGGAATGTAACTGTTTTTTGAGGCTGGAGGCAATTTACAGCACAATTATGGTAGCATATGGTGGCATAATTATTAATGTGGAATGTATGTTTCTTGGTTACATAGTTACATAGTTACATAGTTAGTCAGGTTGAAAAAAGACACAAGTCCATCCAGTCCAACCATAAAAAAACAAAAAAAACAATATACCCAATACTATACCCACAGTTGATCCAGAGGAAGGCAAAAAACCCCAGCAGAGCATGCTCCAATTTGCTACAGCAGGGGAAAAAATTCCTTCCTGATCCCAGAGAGGCAATCGGATTATCCCTGGATCAACTTTACCTATAAATGTCAGTACCCAGTTATATTATGTACATTTAGGAAAGTATCCAGGCCTTTCTTAAAGCAATCTACTGAGCTGGCCAGAACCACCTCTGGAGGGAGTCTATTCCACATTTTCACAGCTCTTACTGTGAAGAAACCTTTCCGTATTTGGAGATGAAATCTCTTTTCCTCCAGTCGTAAAGAGTGCCCCCTTGTCCTCTGTGTTGACCGTAAAGTGAATAACTCAACACCAATTTTGTCATTCCTACATGTGACATTGGAGGAAACATTCTCCAGTTCATAAACGATCGTCATACAAATGATTTAGTTGCACTCCTCTGGTCGGACACAGGTGCCGCCACTGTTGCGCTGGTATCCCTTCTTACAGTCGCAGCCGATGTAGCACATTCGGTTGCACACTAGTGGCACGTCCCTGGATTTGCATGTAGTCAGACATATCTTGCCGCATCTAACAAATTCTTCATTCTCCGGACAGCCCCCGGGTGGAGCTGGACCACTTGAT